>NC_063176.1:10911962-12139462 GCF_023159225.1 Perognathus longimembris pacificus | reverse complement strand
AATGTACTCATTACCTGACGTATGTAACTGTAACCCCTCTGTATATCACTTTTACAAAAAATTTATTAAAAATTATGGATAGTTCTTCCTGGGTATTGAATAGACGGAATCACCAGACTGGTTGAATCAGTGTGTCCACTTCCTTGGTTAGCTTGTAGCTGCCAATTAGTAAATTAGTAAAGTAAGGCTTGATCAACATTAAAGAGGAATAGGCTTACTGTGGACAGTAAGCCTATTTAAGTCGTGGTAAATTGATTGAAGGACTATGTGGTGGGTCTCTTCATTACTTTGTCTTTCTCTCAGGTTGTGAGTCCTTTTGGCTCAAGCCCTTTGTTTCCAGTTCATGCACACAGACCTGAAAACTCATGTCCTGACAAAGGACTAGATGGAAAGAAGTTCAATTCCACCTGGAAGGGACTGCATCGTTTTGCTCACAACATTGACAGCTGTTCAAATGTTGTACCAAGGTCGGACTGTTTGCACCTGAATCAATGTTTCTCTCCCTTCCTATGGGAAGGAACAATGGACTGTAGTCTCCTACTTCAACCCTATAGCATTCTAGATTCTGGTTCCCGTAAATTAAATATAGACAGTTCCTTAAGGTGACCATCCTCGGCTTGGAGACCTGGCTGGACCCTCAGTTTGTAAGACAGTTCAGACCTAGTTGTTTGAAGAAAATGTAAAAAGGTAGGAATTGCAGGAGTTGGAGTCTTTGCTTCAAAATGGCTTCTGCCATTTTACAAGACCATCTAAAAGAAAGCTATTTTAAGCCAATTCCTGTAAGAAGAATTGTTTTTCTCAAGCCTGGGTGTGTGGGTCAAGAGGTAGAGTGTCAGCTGAGTAAGAATCATTTCTGACAAGTCTTGGCCAGGTGTTCTGGTTTTAGCTGATGGCTTGGGGAAGCTTTTCACACTTTCAAACTAGCTAATCATGAAAAATTGTGAACCCCAAGTTCTGACCCTTTAGAGCAAAGGGCAGTACTGTGTTAGGAATAAAACCTGGGTGGACTGCCCACCTAGCATGCAGGATTACTTGTATGTTAGTAAAATGTTTACAGAAGTAAACTTTGCCTTGCTGAGTTCTTTTGAGTTGCTGTGTCCTTCCTATGTGACACCTCAGTATTCTGAGATAGTGACTTCCATGTGAACCCCGGTTAAACTGCATATGAAGTATACATTCATATGGAACAGACTTAGAAATTTAATTTCAAGTGATAGGCATTTCTAGACATGAGAGGTATGTGAATATATGATCTGATTGCTCAGGTTAATAAAATAACTTTAAGAAAAAGGTGCATTACTGAGGTAAACTTTTAAAAGTTAAAGAGAATCTTCCAAAATTAAGGTACATACAGTATTTAAAGTTTTTTTTTTTTTTTTTTAAGTTTGGCTTAATGCCTACATTTTAGTGCATTAATCACGTGGACATGGAACAAAAGCTTGTAATAAAATAAAGATTCCTCTAAACTATATTACCATAAACATATATTATATACCAACATATGTGTATCCAATATATGTGTAGATATATGTGATACTATATTAAAATGTTTTTCTTAGAAATTTTTCATACTAGCAACATTGTATATATTGAGGTGTCTCTGAGATACTGTGCTACTGCAATGTCTTATGTGTAGTCTTTCGTGTAGTTAGACTTTTTTGTCGTGGTTCAGGGACTTAAACTCAGGCCCTAACTTCCTCACCTGGTTTTTTCACTCAAATTTGCTCTGGCACTTGAGTGATACCATCATTTCCTCTACACTTGATGAAGTGAAATAAAGCCAAGACTCAAGAGACCAAGAAATTTGGAAGGAAAAGCTACAATAAAAATTGGTTTGCTTTGAACTGTGACAACATGGGGCTGGGGATATGGCCTAGTGGCAAGAGTGCTTGCCCCGTATACGTGAAGCCCTGGGTTCTATTCCCAGCACCACAAATATAGAAAACAGCCAGAAGTGGCTCTGTGGCTCAAGTGGCAGAGTGCTAGCCTTGAGCAAAAAGAAGCCAGGGACAGTGCTCAGGCCCTGAGTCCAAGGCCCAGGACTAGCAAAAAACCAAAAAAATAAACCCCCCCAAAAAAAACCCAACCAACCATGAAATGTGACAACATATTAGGCTTGGCACAGGTATCATCAATCTATGTCTCATATAATTATCTCATATAAATATATATTTAAACTTGTTAAAAGTTGTTTAACATGAGGTTAGTTTGTGTTTAGGGACGCATGGGTACCATGTGCATGTATTACACAGAAATGAGAATTGCACATTAATTCTCTTGACTTATCATGAGCTTTAATGACACACACAGACACACAGCGATGTAAATTTAAATTTCAAGAAGTAGAGGTAATTTTATACTTTTAGCTTCTCCAGCATTCTGTAAAATTCAGATTTTGGTTTCCATACACATAGGGATTTCTATGTTAAAAGGATCACCATTTATAATTTTAATGTAAACTGTCAATATTCTCCCTCTTATAGAGGGCATGGGTAAGCTTCTATACTGGACAGGGCTATTTACATAAATGCTAGAATAATATTTATCCAAAATTTATCACAAAACACTGCATTAGAAATAACCATCTCAATGGCTGCAAGTCTGAGTACCTGGCAAAAGAAGAAATTTATCAGAAACAAGCCAATTACAGATTGCATGGAACAAATCAACAGCCAATCTTGTTCTATTTTCTGCTGAGTAGAGATAAGATTGATTACTGCACCTACAACCTTTCTCAGGCACACTAAAATACAAAGTAATGTTCCAAGGGGATCGCATAGGTGTGCTGCTGAGAGGACTCACTGGAAGGAGAAAGATCAGTGAGAAGAGTCTAGGGATGTGGAATTAGCAGATGGGATGCCGGGTAAGAAAGATTTCTTGTCACTTACCACAATGACCATTTTTTTTTCTTTTTTTTGCCTTGCTGTAACTAGAAATGGAAAGTGGCATTTTTTTTTTCCTTCTGGAGAAATAGGCCTTAGTTTTCTAATATGGTACAAAAAAGACGAAGATTATTGTTTAATAGCCTAAGTATTTTACTGTTATGAGAAATTTCAATATAGTTATATCTGTAAGCTGATCGCACTACAAAAAAGTGAAGAAAAAATTTAGCCAGTTTAAATAAAGCAGAATGTGGGGTGGCTTCAGGTTATACGGTAATAACAAGTGTTTGCAAAAGACCAGCAGACCAACTTGAGAAATTATTGGTTTGGGGGGACTCTACGCATTACAGAATATATCATTTATTTTTATATTGAAATTACAAAATGGAGCCAAACAGGATTTGTGTGCAGCTGGAGGTCTTGGCCTGATTAGATTTTTGCCTCTGGAGGAAGAATAATCTACATTCCGAAACTGCAGTTCCATGAAGCAAGGTGATCATAAAGGTAACGGAATTAAATCAATATTTTAATTTTCAAATACATTATAAATGTCTAGGAGATATATGTTTAGGGAAATTATTTTTTAAGACATATTTGTAAGGCAATCCCAATGATATATATCGGCCAGTCACATAAATTGTTAGTTGGCAAATTGATGGCTGAAAGTAGCCCAAATACTTCTTTCCATTAAATAGAGTAGAAAGCTGTCGGTTGTCTAAGTGTCTTTGCTCGTGTGATTTAGTCAGGATGCTGAGAAGCACTGTGGCGTGGTGGCTGACGGCATGAGCTTGCGATCCTGGGAAATGCTTGGTAAAATTACAGATCAGTGACTAGACAACACTGACTGCATGAATGTTACCTAGCTGCCCATCACCTCTACATTGCCATCTGAAGGATGGGCCCGCTGCTTGCCTCAGCCTTAGGAAGATTAAATGGGTTGTTTATATTGTATGTAATACAGTTCCTGGCTTTCAGATCTCAAATCGTAATTATTTTAATATTAGTATCTCCAATTACAAGATTTAGGAACACTAGTTGGAAGATATACTTTATTTAACACATGTGTATGTGTGTGTGAGTGTGTGTGTGTGTGTTAAGAAAAATTTTCATGTATCAGTACTGGGGTTCAGGGTCCTTTGGCAAGTGCTCTACCACTTAAGCCGTAGGTCCATTTCTGGACATTTGTTAACTGGTTGCAAGTGAGTCTCATGAACGTTCATGCCTGGCTGGCTTTGATGCTCAGTTTCTCAGATCTCAGCCTTCTGAGTAGCTATGATTACAAAGTGAGTCACCATTACTCTGTTGGAACTGAATTTTTATATAGTTATTTTTCACAGTTCAATTTTTATACAGTTATTAAATAATTTCCTGCTGTTGTAGGTAGTCTACAGTGCCGTTTACTCTTCTGTCTTCTCTTTCTGACCTTTCATGTCCATCATACACCTGTGTGTGCCATTTGCTCTGTCTCACAGATTGCTTTCTGAGTACACACATAATCCCTTTCCCAGTAATTTGTGTTCTTCAGAGTTTTGCAAGTTCAACTCCCTACCAATTTTAAAAATCTTATACGAGTCCATTTTTAATTTGCTATGGTATGTTCCCTTTCTCTCCAACTGTTGCGGTACATGTGGGGTGAGGGCATTTGATGGAGAAATTTCAATCCACTGTCTCTATGAAGCTTATGTGTGAGCATTTCTACTTTCCCTGTTGCCTGACAGGTGGAAGGTGCGCCTTATCCATCGCTCCCAGCACCCTCCTTATTCAGAGGAACTGCTTTCCGAACACTTCCTGACTGAATGGATTTTTATATTTGTATGTATTTAAAACTAGGTCTATCCTGATTAAAATAACTTATGACATGCTAAAGAAATTCTTCAGAATGAAGAAACTTTATTTTAGGAATTGTGAGTTTTGTAAGATTCTGAATCTTACCAGGATGTTTAGGTAGAAATTGCAACTTGCATTTTATTTTTATAGCTTAAGTAGCTGACGATGTGTGGTGATGAAAGTTAGCCAATTCTGGCCACTCCTCTGAACGTTCCTTTTTTCATACAGAATATTTGTATTCAGAGATTTAAATAATTACTTCCAGTTTCCACTTCTGTAATTTATTTCAATTTCTGGTCTTAGTTTTCTGACCTTTCTCTCTTTGGTAAATAACAAATTCACTAGGAACCCCCATTTTACTGTCTATACTCATATGTGTGGGGGCCTGAAAAATAACCTTGATTCTGATTCTTGAACAAGTGACCCTGAAGAGTAAAAGCAACAACACACCAGGTCTTTGGTGAGTCTAGCTTCCATTTTCACTAAGAACATGGGAGCCTGGTCTCTTTGGACTTAGGGTAGTAGTGAAACACTGGGTGCTTTTATATTTTTTTCAAAAATCACTTTCATATTTAATATACACATTCAGTTTCTCTTCCTATTTTAGCTTTCAATTTATCCATGAGCTGGTTGTCATCAGGGAAGAAATACAAAAACCCGTATACACACAGATATGAATTCTTGCTGAGCGCTATGGAGCCATCACAATCAAGGGTATATTTGTCGATTCATGGGCTGTGTGTGTGGTGCTGTATACCTTTCTTATAACATTTTTCTAATTGATAAGCTTCACTACTCTTTGTTGATAGGAGTTTTGCTGTTCATATACTATTACCTGGTTCATTTTTATTTATTTTAAGCTACATACAGAATCATGAAATTATGCCTACTGATGAGGTTCTATGACATTTTGATTGTGTAATGTTCCCATATAAATACATTTATGTTTATTCTGATACATATCTCCTCAAATCTTTAAAAGTTTCATATGTTCAAGAATCTGATACGGTGCTTTCAACATTTATGCCCCATGTCAATTACTGTAATTGAAAAAGTTTAGTAAAGTAGTAGTGGAATTAAATTACAAAATGGGGGGTGGGGTGGGTGAAAAACACCCAAAGGAAATTTAAGGGAAAACCCAAGGAAAGAGAATAATTAAAATTGGCTATAGATATAAGCAGTTAATTTGGAATAAATTCAGAATCATGTCAGTAAGATTAAAATGTAAGTAATGGGATAGAAATATGGATTGTTTTGGGGGAGAAGCCTCATAAGTACGTAAAGACAGAAGTATGAGTAAAGGCAAGGCTACTCCATAGGAATGAATGAATATCTTAGGGACTCAAGAAAGACAAGAATAGCTCTGCTACTGTATGAAGAAAATAGACAACTCACATGGTGGTGTTCCTCCCACCCTCTCCCACAGGTGTATTTTTTTTCCCCCTGAGAAATACATAGATCATATTTTTTTTTTTCCGGAGAAAAGTTCCTAAAAACTTTAGATGAATGCCTGAGCCAAGGAAAGAGAAAAACACTTTATCTTAAGGGACCTAATATGCTCATAATTATTATTTACAGAATCTGGGGGTGCATCTAGTTCATCCATTTGGGACACATGGTGGACACAGAATTGTCTTGAATTCCCTGAAGAATTTTCTGGACTTAAGGGAGTATGTGAGGCTATTATTAAGACTGGATTCAGGGTATGCATATTTTTTACAAGTGGCTTAAAAATCTTACCTGCTTCCATCTAAATTTTGATCATATCTTTATAAAAGAATTTATTAGTTTCAGGACTATCAATACAAAAGCTTATATGACTAAATGCTATTGAATATTTTTAAAACCTAAACTAACATTACTTACACAGAATTTGCTCTGTGGTGTATTCAAACACAAGATTTGGCCAAATGTTGCTGCTACTATATGCATGTCTATTAATTTTAACTCCTTTTAAATGAGTCCACTATCCCCTTGTGTCTGAAGTATTCTGTTTGAGTGTTACTTTTGCTGCAAAGCATATTTTTCTCTTATATCCAAGGGGTTTTTAGAAACACCCAAAATAGCACTTCTCCAAGTTTGTAGCTGTTGGGGCTGCTTTCTCTGACCCGGCTCAGATGCTTATTTCTTTCTCTCTTATTACCATCCTTATCGTCCTCTCCCCTAACGCTCGGCCTGCAGGTATGTTAGGGTGGGACGTAGGGGTGACTCCGGCCTGGCGTGCACGCGACCTACGTGGTAATGTGGCCGCTATCCTTCCCTGGGAGCTAGCGTACATAGACCACGGAGTAGGCTTCTGAGAGCGAACTAACTTTATTGAGGGAAGGTCAAGGGGAGATGATTCCTAAGGAAGGGGGTTGGCCAGGATTCCGATAGGCCATGAGCTGTCACGTGACTCCCAAGGGGCTGGTCACTTGACCTCCAAGGGGCTACGTCACTCTGAGCGCGCCGAACCAGGGCGGGGCTGGTAGGCGCCAGGCTGGCTGCCAGCTAAGTCGGGGGTCTATTTGCCCAACCGGTTTCTCCGGATTCCAATGTAGAGAGGATGGAAGGGCCGCATTCCCCAGCTGGGGGAGGTGCCTCAAGCCCCTTCCATCCAGGGGAGAAAGATGGACCCCAACAGTAGCCACTTAAGAACTAGATAGAGGAATTAGGTAAATAGTCAATGTATCAGTTTTAACACTAATGAAGTTGATGTTGAAGATCAGTTTATTCTGATGACAAAACGGGACTTGTGAATTCAAGACAAGCCTTCAGCCAATACACTCAGTTGGGGACAATGGAGGGACTCCTGTCCCGAGGATGCTGGGCCATATGGATCAAGGGTGAAGGAAACTGATAATGCTCTGCAGGCAAGTAGACGTCAAAGCAGAGAAGGGTTTCCAATACACTTGCTCATCTACTTCTCTCAATTGTGTCAATCCTAAGTCAGTTTGACATCAGGGGAAGGAAATTACTTCAAAGGATCTTCCCTTCTGAGAGTGGAAAGTGTGCCCACATAGCCTCCTGACATCGGAGGTATACCCTGTAATATTTTATATCAAAACCAGTTATTAAAATATATTAACTCCACAAAATTACTAGTGAACAGAACTGACTTTTTAATTTCTATATTTTTTTTCATATAGTTTTAAAAATCATCTGTAGTTGTACAAAGGAGTTGCTGTGTAACAAGGCAGATAAGAATCTTTTCTCACCTGCTGTATGGGAAGCCCCACAAATCACTCGACCAAGCCAAGAGATGTAAAACCATTGTCCAATTCAACAGATAGATCTCTCATGGCTTTCTGATCAAGCTCTTTCTAGTTTGTTTAATTTGCTGATATTACATACTCAAAATGATTTGTCATTATTCTAGAGAGGTGACCTTTCCAGATCCTGTCATTTTTTTTGTTTGTTTTCAATAGCTAGTACAGAATTTTTAGCTGACATGATAACATTATCTACACAGCCCATATGAAGGTCAGAAATGCATTCTATATTATGTATACAAGAAAAATATGTCCAACAGATAGAAGGTAGGTACAAATGTTCTTCTATAATATCTCTGAGAGAGATATTTGTACTTGGTATTGAAGTCAGTTGATTTTTCTTTTCTTACTGAATAAGCTTTACTTTGCAAAATTACTTTCACTGGACCTACAAGTGCAACACCTGCCTATTGGGGTTTCAAGCTAGATTAATGCACTCTGCTGGACCCCAACTTGAAGGCTACAGTGCTTTCCCAGTGAAGCCTAGGCTAGGAGTCAAATTGAGCTTGGCTACTATGAATCCCATGCTTTCTTGGGTAAGTTGTTTAATTTCTCGTTGCTATTTATTAGCAGAATAGTAATGTTCCATCTAAGCTGATAGCTAATAATAGATTTCCGTGTGTGTGTGTGTTTGTGTGTGTGTGTGTTATACACAAATGTCTCACTAAGTACTAGTTACTACTATATTGTCCTGCAGACAATATTGCAGATTATTGTCCTACAGATTGTTAGGTACTCCTTAAATTGTTGCTTTGCTATGAGTATATTGGAAGTCTATGACTTTTCTATGGTTGTCTTGGGATAGATACAGATACAAGTATTTTTAGCCATCTTGTATCACTCACTCTGCCTCTGTTCTAGTCTCAGTGCCTTCTTTCGAAACGTAATTAGGATATGCTGTTCCTTTATTAAATCAGAAAATATTGATTCTTTTCTGTGTACGGTTAATTTTCCTTGTTTAACTATAGGATTTGCCAGTCTCTGTTTCTTTTTCTTTTTTTGCCAGGTCCTTGGGCTTGAACTCAGGGCTTGAGCACTGTCCCTGGATTCTTTTCGTTCAAGGCTAGCACTCTACCACTTGAGCCACAGCGCCACTTCTGGCTTTTTCTAAATATGTGGTGCTGAGGAATGGAACTCAGGGCTTCATATATACGAGGTGAGCACTCTACCACTAGGCCATATTCCCAGCTCTATTTCTTTTTCTTTTGTAAGGCATTGCTTAATTTCTATTTAAGCCTATTTAACAAATATGAAGACATGGTAATAAATAAGATACCATGACTGTACTAGCACAGAAGTCCATCTGGACTTCTCTTCAGAAGAGTTACTAAAAATTTTATAACTAGAGATATAATGATATACTCTCTCTCTCTCTCTCTCTCTCTCTCTCTCTCTCTCTCTCTCTCTCTCTCTCTCTCTCCTTTTCTGGGTCTTTAGAAGTAACCTGATTAAGTTAGGTTAAGTCTCCATATTTCCAGGGCTAGTAGACAGTGTTCTGGTGAATAAATGAAGACTATAAAAGTTGAATGCACTTCTCTAAACCAGTGGTACTAAAGTGATAAAGTGAAGGATGAGTCACGGTACCCTATAGTAACATGTTTCTGTGCCAGCTGTTAATTTATTTAGTTTTATGTATTAAGTAGCTCCTAGCTTCTAGCATTAGCTTTGCTCCATTAGACAAGCATGGGACCATAGAGGTGAAAGGGAAAATTTTGTTTTCTAATAACATTTTCAGATCACCAAGGGAGCTAAAATATAAGCATCCATCGTTTTAAAGCATAGGACCCCCCAATAAGCATTTACTGTGTCACTTTATAGACTTCAGAGAATAACAATAGGTTTGTACAAAAAGAACTGCAAACTTTCCTGTTTAGTAATGAAGATATTTAATTCTATACAAAGATGGGTTGTCATGACACAGAGCTATAAAATAAAGTATGTTCACAAGTTTAAAGAGAGTCTTTGCAGAAGTGCAATAATAATCCAAAGGATTCTGGCTAAAGACAAGAAAATAATCTTAACCATCATGGGATAATGTAGTCAATAAAATTACATGTTTTCAATTGGCTACAGTGAAATAATAGTGTGTATTCACTTAGATTTCAAAATTGTTACTTCATATAACCTTTACTTTTATCTCATAATGCTGTGACTACAGACCTCAGTGAAATCTTCTTAGCTTATTTCTAGTGAAATGTGCAACCCATAGCTATACCTTAAAATAATTTATTTTAGCATTAATGTTTACACTAGTTAATACAATTTGACAATTAAGATTATAAGCATAGATTTTTATTTCATTTTTTCTTCTCTCATTTTAGTACCAACTCCCTTTCGTCAAAGAGTGTTTCCGTCTCCTGCTACATATTTTGTTGCAATGTCTGTTGGTTTCCTCTAAGGAGTTGCATTGTGGGATTGCCATCCATGCATGCGGGCCTGTATGTGTTCCCACATACACTTACACTTTAACGCTCACATGTAAGAGAAAACAATGTGCCATTTGTTTCCAGTCATTGTCAGTGTACATACATAACCCTGAACAAAACCTGGAGGGATGAGTGGATAGGATAGAGGCATCGTAGAGAAAGAATAATGGAAGGGGTGAGTCTGAGCAAGATGTATTATGCACACAATTGACATCTGTGAAACCAGTTGAAAATCAAAAACACATAGTGGAAAAGATTTTGAGGAAGCTTAATGTAGTCTAAATCCTTTACTATTAGTTAGTCTATGTTCATGGGAAATACATCACAGAACAAAATGCTCTTCAAACTGTTTTTCAGGCTGTTTTCTTCAAACAGTTAATCCTATTGTACAGACAGAAAAGCTCAGGTAGTGCTGTTATGTTTGTGCAAGATGACTGAAAATCAAAGTATAATGGAAAAATAGTAGGATTTGATTATAACAAAATTGGATTGAGACTAGTGTTCCCAGCACTTAGAGGTCTGAGGAAATGAATTATTTCATATTCTGTATCACATCTATAAATAAGCGAGTAACAACCATTCCATCTATCATCTACATACTAACTGATAATATCTTAGTGCTTAGCAGTCAGAATGTATTAAAAAATTGTTCAAAAAGGAATAAAACATGTAATATGAAAATAGTTTGGAGGCAGAATGATGAGAAGGAACATTTATAATTTAAACTAGGGGGTATTAATTTGAACACTTAATATAATCTTAAAAATTTAATTTGTCAAGGTTATGTACAGAGGGGTTACAGTTACATACATAAGGTAGTAAGTACATTTATTGTCATATATGTTACTCCCTCCCTCATTTTTCTCCCAATTTCCTGTACCCTCCTACCCAGATTATACAGTCAATTTCTAATATATTATATGGTGAGTATCACTGTTGCATTGGAACGCCGTTTATCTGTTGTCTTATCATTTTGATATTCCCCTTCCCTTCTTCAATTCAGATAGACATATATACAATACCCAGGGTACCACTCCAAGTCATTGGGTGAGATGGAGTCTCCAAAACATTTTGCCCTAAATCATGATATCTTGATCTCCTCCTTCCTTCTGGCTAAGATTACAGGCTTGGGTCATTGTGGTTAGCCTTTGATAGCTTTGTAAACAATTATTTTGGTGATACTGGGGTTTGAAATCAGGACCTTGACCTTCCTAAGTGAATGCTTTTCCTTTGAGCCACATCTCCAGTCTTGTTTTTTGCTGGTTATTTTTCAAACAGTCTTGCTTCTTGGCTAGCTGCCACCCTGAGTATGATTCCACTTTTGTTGTACTATAACTAGAATAACAAGTACACACAGCCACATTCAGTTTTTCATGATGAAAGGGTCATGCAGACATTTTTCTGCCTAGACTTTCTTGAACAGAGATTCCAACAATCTTATCCTCCTAAGTAGCTAGGATTACAAGCACAAACCACCAGCATCCACTTGCTGGTTAACTTTAAGAGAGGGTCTCTCTCCCCATTATGGCATATATCTGGACAGTGATCTATGTACCTTAGGTTATCTATTTGTATTCAGTTTCTCTCCATGGAAAAGGCATTGTGAAGATTTAATAGTGTTGGGATCACTGTGACATTGGACAGTTTGACTGGGGTGGGTTTTTGAAGCAGGTGCTCAACAGATATGAGATAGAAATTCTGACTATCTGTTGAGGAAAAGGGGTCAACTAGCCAGCTGTAGCTCCAGTCTTAGAGTAGATTTAAGCTCCATTAAGTCATCAAGTAAACAATACGTTGAACATAGGTCATGTCATGAGATATATGTTTTAATATATTAGAGATCATTACATTTTAAAATTTCCACTAGAAAAAGTTTCTTATAGCATCTGCAGGTAACAATGAAGTGTCACGATCAGTTAGCAATTGCTCTGAGTTAAGACATGGACCAACATCAATAGCTTGCTGTTGTAGCTCAAACAACTGCCTCTTTTCAAGTGCTTGTATTTAAGTTTGTCATCTAGGTAGAATGCTATTCATCTTTGAGTTCTGGGAGTTTAGAGGTCTCAATGAACAACTGATCTGATTCAGAATTGCCTGAAGCAAAATGTAATCAGTTTCTATCAAAACACTCAGTAGGCAGTAAGAAGATTTTCTATGCTTATGTGTCAAGCTGAGAAAAATTAACACTTTAGAGTTACACACAGACTGAATTCTTGCACAGAATTCCTTGCATACGCACTCAGTGAAATAGACTAATAGTCATTGAAAGTATGTGTATATAAAAACCCAAGCTAACTCAAACTGTTAGGGAAAAAAGAACTTCAAAAACTTGTAGGAAAAAAGAATTATTGAGTACCTAATTTGCTATTTGTAAATTCTTTCATATTAATTGAAATTAAGGAGATCACTCAAATTAGAATTTGAAGTATATTCTTTGGTTGCAAGCATTGATTTAATACTTATTGCTTGTGTGTGTGTGTGTGTGCAGTGTGTGTGTGTGAATATTCTACTTTTTTAAAAGGGAGTTAATATAAATAGGCAGGGATTAATGCATTTCTTTTGAATTACTAATTACATAAGTTAATTTGTTAAGGGTGAAAAGATCAGTATATTAAATTCCTATTTTATAAGCATATTTTTCAATGATATAATCAGATTATTAATTTTTTGTTTGGATTTTCATTTCTTGTGGTTGATTAATGAGAAAAATTTCTATTTTTTATCTGTTAAATTTGGAAGTATCAAAGGGGTTGTACTTATAATGAATACCAACTATAAGACTCTGACATGGCCTATTATGACTCTATGATGGCCTATAGATAATTTACTGGCTAGGAAAAGTGACAGATTCTGATTATTTTAAAATTCATTTTTACAGAGCTTTGAAGGAGGGTCAATGAAATTTCTTTTATGGAATAGAGAATTATTATATAAATCACATATATCTTGACTCTCTGCCATGATTTATATAATTTTGAGTTTTGCATTAGTTATGTAATTAGTTATATAATTGAAAAGCAGTTTACAAGTATAGTATTTACATATATTGAGCCTGAGAATTAGCTGTTTGTGTGGATTGAAATAGCTTTCCTCTAATACAGCCTGTATGAGTTACAAATAATTTAAAGATTGTTTATTACAAAGAGGCTGGCATGTGTGTTGAAGAGTTAAGCCATTGGAAAGTTAAACCATTGGAAACTTCATATTAAAATTATAGTATTTTAATCTGTTCTAAAAGCATTCTACCATATTTCAGTAATATTAGAAAATTTATTAGAAATGAATGGATTACCTGCACTATACGACACAAGGTGTAGAGCTCAAATAGTGTAATTGTGTAGAATGACATGGTTGAAGTACAGCAAAATAAGCCTCAGGAAATGGGTTCATGCAAGTGGGGGGGAAGGAGAGAGGAGCAGATGAACCAAGGGAGGACAGAGGAAGAATGCCGGCAAGGACTCATGCATGACACATAACACAAAATTAAGAAAAGGGAAGGCTGGGCCAAAGGCATTGACACCAATCAAGATGTGCTGTTTTCATAAACTGCTCTGTTAAGGTACTTCCTGTGTATAACTAAAGATAATTAGCATCTCATTCCTTGTTTTAAAAATATTATCTAATTATGGGGTTGCAGTATATACTTCTAATTCATTTGAAATAAGAAGTTATTTCATGCCAATTATGCTTCAATAAAACAATTTAAGAAAGATTATTGAATTAAAAAGAATAGGGCTAACATGTACTCATGACCTAACTTATGAAATGGTAATCCCTATTAACAATAACCTAATAATAATTTTAAAAATATGGTATTGTATTTACAACTTATTGGAACTACGGAAGGGAAGGGGAACATCAAAATGGAGAAACAAAGGATAAAAGATGAACCAATGCAACAGCAATACTTACAAAACTATATGCTGTAAACCAACTGTACAACTCATGGATGGGAGGGAAATGGGGGGGGGGTGAGGAAGGTGGGAGAAAAAGGAGGGAGGAGTTGGATAAGAAATGTACCAGGAAACTGAAAGGGAATACCAAAATGGAGAGACACAGGAGAACAAAAACAAACGACTACAAAAACAATACTTGCAAAACTGTTTGGTGTAAATGAACTGAACAACACATGGGGGGGAGAAGGGAAAAGGGGAGGGGGGAGGGGGGAATGAGGGAGGAGGTAACAAACAGTACAAGAAGTGTATCCAATGCCTAACGTATGAAACTGTAATAAAACAAAATAAAAAAATTAAAAAAGAAATGTACTCTCTGCCTTATATATGAAACTGTAATCCTTCTGTACATCACTGCCAATAAACAAATTACAAAATAGGATTATCTGAAATTTGAAACATAGCACAAGATATTTTATTATATTGGTTTAAAAACAGTAATAAATGGCAGGACTTCAAAATTGTCAAGGGAGTTCAGTGTTCTTAACCGAATGATCTGCATAATCAGTTTAAATTGCCTTTTCATATTTGATTATAATCTATAGTATGCTTTTAGTGATTAGTTTAAAAATGTCTTTCCAGCTAACTCTTGAGTTTTCATTTCTCCTGCTTTTTAATCCCCGATCTTCCTTGTTTCTTGCTTTGTATAAGGAAGAGGGTCTTAGATTATCAAGTTTTTAGTACATTCCTGCTACTATCTCACCAGTATGCATATATTTCAGTTTGGCCTAGATAATTTTTAAAAATCATTTTTTCTGTGGTGCTAATTATCCCTAACTGTGAGCTTCCAATATTTCTATGGCCCAGTAATAATCGTCTGCTAAATATGAAGCTTTAATTTTACATTTTGGATTTTCATGCTATCTGATATTACACCAAGAGTTATAAAATTGGGATATAGTCTTCTGTGTTCTTATATAGCCTTGTCTTTCTTCAATTGTTTTCCTTGTGCATTTTAGAATCTGAGGTTTATAGCAAAGGTGTGTGTGTGTGTGTATACATGTGTGTGAGTGTGTGTGTGTGTGTGTGTGTATGCATGTGTGTGAGTGTGTGTGTGTGTGTGTGTGGAGCCATGCCTACATATAAAAAACAGGTTTTCATAGCCAGATGAACTTTATCCCCATTTAACAGGAAAATGCATATATTTTTCTGTGCATGTACACTATAGAAGCTACTTTTAGCAGATTTTGAGTTGGCTGGGCTCTTGGAAAAAAAGTCACAAAATATATTAGCAAAAGAAGAAGAAAGATGTTTTCTTTTACTCTCCGCTTGAGAAGTGACAGAATAAAAGAATCCTTGAAAAATGTGTCAGATCATTTCCCCTTGTGGAAAAAAGAAGTCTGGAGCAAGAGGGAGAAGACAGCCTTTGTGTCTTGCACCGTGTGCCAGCTGGCCTGAGCTTTTTGTTCGCTCTTAACACACACAGCGTCTTGAAGTCTCTAAGAACACTGCAAAGGAGAGCAGTCGTGTGAGGGAAGGTGGACTGTCATTCTAATTAGCAGCTTTGAAGCAGAACTTTTGGAGAGTATTTTTTTGTTAGCTTAATAAGTGGTTCAAGCTTTGAAATACTTTGAACATTAAAAAAAAAATCAAAGTAGATATGGATGTGAAAATTGCATGCTTGGACCCCATGAGCTCCGTCTTAGTTTCCCAAGCAGTGGCAGTACTACTGCTTATAGGTTGATTTAAAATACTCATCATTGGAACAATTTGAGTTGGCCATATTTCTTATACTCAGCAAGAAATATATAGTAATATAGTAACTGACTGACAGAGTTCACATATCTTTTTCATTTCCATGTTGCTCATGTGTTCTCTCCCCAAATCTAGAGGATTACAAATGTATTTCATTGTATAAAATTTTCTGTTTATACAGTCTTGTTCAACATAACTTCAGTGTACTATACAAAGTGATATGGTCAATAAATAAAGTAATATGGTCAATAAATATTTTGGCTGTGTCAGTACTGTACAGTACATGGGAGCATTAATAATGAGTCACAGGAGGCTGCTAGCATGTTAAGTATATTTAAATGAATGGATAATATCAGGGAGAATAAGAACTAGATATCAGATTAACACTTCAAATGTATTACTGTGTAGATGTTTGATGATAGTAAGTAAATGAAGTATGCAAATGAAAACTCACATTTGTAAAAGCCTCTACTTTTTTTTTTTTTTCTAATTTGGATTCATTTTTGTTCACTTCCCTGGAGTGAATTGTCAACTCTAGAGCCCTCCACCAAAACAGACATCTAAATTCTGGGAACAAGGAAAACTGAGCTCTGTAAAATCCTGGGAGATATGGGAGTAAAAGCAGACGTTTCCTAGCCATGCAGGCCTGTGAAGCCTTGAGCTTTGATTTCTAAGGATCATTTTGAGTTCTTTTTATTTGCCTGGTTAGAGCTTGGTGACATCTTTGTGTCTTCTGGGACCTAAGAGTCATTACACAATTCTGTTGTCTTATTAGTGACACAGAGCACTCGTGACCCCAGCTGAAAATCTAGTCATATGCCCTAGAAGAAATGTTTCTAGCATGATATGAAGTCATCTTTGTTCTTGGGCCTCCCATACAGACCTCCAGTGTCCCTCTCTCCCTGGGAATATGCTTCAGAATGTTTTCATTTGTGGCCCATGTATTGATTATGTACATTTATAATCACAATACCAAAGTAAGAATACATTAATGTGGTTGGGTTTTCTTCTAAAATAAATCTAGAGTTCTTTGAAATGTAGTTCTCAAAATTATAGATGAAAAGTATATATATTTATCTGACCACAACCATATTTCAAATGAATAGAAGGAGTATTATTTTTATGAAGGAGTTTTTTTTAAATGAAGTGTTTATAATTCCATAAGTCAGTCCCCCATTTTCCTTCATCTGTCCTTACCCACAAGTTGCACAGTTCATTTTTACATAGCATATATTGAATACAATGACTGATTTTTGACCACCCTTCCTTCCTCTACCCCTGTACCCCAACACCCCTCCAACAAAAACCAAAAAACAACAGAAAACCAAACATGTTTCTATTTCCTGGAATTCATTTTGATGAATAGCACTTTTGATGTTCAGAGGAGTTTCACATTTGGATTCTTCCCTATTTATACAATCAGGGGTATTTTGAAAGGATTTAACTAATAGAGCAAATAATTCTTTTTAAAAAAATTTTTTAGCCTCTTCCTGCTTTTATTAAAAGAACAACAACAACACAAAGTCCACTAGCAGAGCACTCCTATGATTCTAGCTACTCAGTAGGCAGACATGTGAAGATCTTGGTCCAAAGTCAGCACAGTTAGACAAATCTGAGGGACTTTATATCACTATAGAGCAAATAATTGTTCACTTACCTGTCTCTGCAGCTATAGCATGACGTTAGGTGCATCTTGTTGTATAGGTGGCACTGAGTTTCACAGTTCATCATCCACCAATCAATTTGGGAAAAAGAGTCTGTGCAGTCAGCCCTCTCTTTAGCTATGAAAGGTTTGAGGAGCTTTTCTAGAAAGGAGTCCCCAAGAGAGAGCCTTTCAAGCAAGTTTTCCTCCACCCCGGGCTGTCCTTCATGTGAGTAAGCAGTAGGGGGCACTGTAGGGAAAAGTGGGGCTATATCAGTCCTAATGGTGGTGAACTGACAAACAATTCAGGTGGAGGCTGAGGTATTTATGCTGGTGTCTCATCAACAGGAATGATGGCGGCCGAGGAAGCCTCCTAGTGGATTTACACTGCTGTTCAAGTTACTGAAAGAGTCTGAAAAAAATATGTGTGAAAGTAATTCTGGCTCTTCACTACATTTTTATAGGCAGACTGTTCCTTGGGCTTAATTATATATAAAAAAGTAACTCTTGGGGTTTGAGATAGCACTGACTCTTCTCTCTTGTGACTGGATGGGGGAAGTAGATGACAAGGATAACCTTTGCCACATACAAATAAATTTACTTTGCTCGACTTAAGTCATCCTTAAATCTGTGATAGCGTTGGGCCAGCAGGATTGTTGCAAAGACGGTCAGGATGCCTGAGGATAACGGGCAGGGGTTGCAGAAAATGGGGACTTTGAACGCCAACGAATGCTTTTTAGCGATGTTTGAATGTACTGGGTGCTGGAGGTGGGTGAACAAACAAGTGAGTGACAAGGTGAATTGTGTATGGTAAGGTCTGCATGACAGAGGGCACCATTAAAAATGGTTTACCTTGTCTGAAGTCAAAGCAGCAAGTACTTCATGTTTAGTCTTAGTTCTTCTACTAAGTGTTATACCTACTTAGCTACACTAATAGTTGTCCCTTTGGAAGAGGAACATTAGTTTTTCTTTTACCCTAACTCATGTGAGAAAGAAGTGTCACTTGATTTAAGCACTTTAAAGCAGAGATTATTTCCTCTGTATAGGAGCTTGACTACAGGAGCATATGCTTATCCATGCTCTGCTTCTATGGATTCTGGCTAACACCATAGGACTCTCATGCTAGGGGAAAACTTTGGGCTGTGTGAAATGAATGGTTAGAATCTTAGAAGCTTGAGAAAGTAGAAAGTGACACGGAACTGTCAACCTTAGAAATCAAGGGAAAATTGGCTTTAGAGTAAAGGATAAAGTGCGAATGGGGACACATGCCTGTAGTCCTAGCTACACAGGAAGCTGAGGGTAAGGCTTGCTGGAGTCCAGAAATCGGAGGCCAGTGTAGGAGACATTGAGACCTGTCCCTGGGAAATCCAAATAAAACATAAAAAAGGAAGTCATCATTAGTGTTGTAATCTCAGAGTGCCTTAGATTTGAGAGTGTAGTTCTTGACTGTTCTTATGGACAGCAGATTCCTACTGTATGTTGCTGGCTTTTGTTGAGACTTTACAGTTTACAGCCCGTTTCCTTTCACTGTTGCCTGATTCTGCAATTGTTTTAGTGCAACAAGTGCTCAAAGGCTTTCTATGAGTGGGGCCTCTCTCCTTCCCCACATCTGGATGCTGACTTTCAGTGAGGTACTGAGAACATGATTTACTTTTATTTACTTTTTATTAGCATCAATTATTTGTACGAGAGGGCAGGTCTGTATATACGTGCAATGTACCTTGATCGGATCCGGCCCCTCTTCCTTCTCCATTTCCCAAACTAATCTCAACAAGCTTCCTTGTTCTATTTTCACACAGGTATGTGAAGTATTTTGACCCTCTTCTTTCCTCTCTGTTTGCCCTCTATCATCCCTCTAGTAACTTCACTCTGAGTGGGACATAAAATAAAAACTATAAAGATAGTTGTTATAGTTAAATAGTCATAAAGATGTTGTCTAGAATCTGTCCCTCTTATTCTTTTTTTTTTTTGGCCAGTCCTGGGCCTTGGACTCAGGGCCCGAGCTCCGTCCCTGGTTTCTTCCCGCTCAAGGCTAGCACTCTGCCACTTGAGCCACAGCACCGCTTCTGGCCGTTTTCTGTATATGTGGTGCTGGGGAATCGAACCTAGGGCCTTGTGTATCCGAGGCAGGCACTCTTGCCACTAGGCTATATCCCCAGCCCCGAATCTGTCCCTCTTAAAACTTCCTCCAAAACAAACATACAAACAAACAAACAGGAATTCTACTTATATGGCCACCATGGCATGCCTTCAATCCCAGGGCCCTTCTTCAAAGTAGAATACAGCAGGAATATTGGACAATAGTGCACATTGCACTCATCCTTGTGTTCTCATACAAATGTGTTACTTTAAGCCACAGTATTTGCTCAGGCTTCCCATGTGAGGGTTTTGTGTGTTACTGCATGAGCTTGTTTAACAATCCAGCCCTACTCCAGCTCCCAGGCGGCAGCCTGGGGGAACCCCCTGGGGATGGAGCCACTTGAGTGATTGGCAAGCAAACAGCAAGTGCTATTCAAAAATCTCTTGAGCCAGAAGCAAACTCAGAGAGAACACTAGAAAATAAATTTCATTTTAACTTGAAATGGGGATCACAATAGATATAGGTTGGGATTTGGGGATGATTACGTGGAGGATTCGGTTAAGAGATTTCATCTCTTTGGAAAATACAAAGCAAACAGTCTCATTACTGACCTGTTGATCTTTGCTGCATTTGACATAATAAAATGGTAGATCTCTGTATTTCTCTAACAGTCCCTAGAACAACTTAACTACTATGTTTAATTCAGAACCAAGGCAAGTCAAGTGGGTTTAAAATCTAGATTTTGGCGGGGGGGAGGATTAATTATTTGTGTATAAAATGGCTTGGTACTTCTAATAAGCATTGTCCTTTAGGATTTAAACATAGAGTGAGAACAATTTTGGTGGCATAGAATCCTTTCGATACACTTGGTTTTTCCTAGGGGACCAGGAATGTTGATGAAACAAAACTACCCAGCATATCCAAGACCATCTAAACATAATTTAATTTTTTATTTCTACTATTAGTTTTATGTTTTACAATATGGATAATCACCTGCCTGCAGAAAACTGGAGAGCAGTTAAACAACTTACTGTGAGCAATCGGTTAAAAATATGTTGAAAGTAAAATTCAAAAACAAATTCAAAGGAAATCTTCTGTATGTTTATGTGAGCACAGAGGATTCCCAGGTCACGAGAGAGCTGCTCAGAAATAGCCTCCTCCCGATCACTGCTTTTTCCGTCTCCTCCTCCAGGTTTCACTAGACGTTCATTAGGGCAAACAATAATAATTTTCTCTCCCTTTCTTGCCATATGTGCACAAGTTTTATGTTTACAGCCTTTACCCTCCCATTCATTCAGTGGTTTTATGACTTTTACTGAGCATCTATTCTTTGAGGAAGTGATATACACTGAAATAATTCCTACATAAAATTAAATATTTTATGTTCCAATTAACAAATGTTACATATCTATTTTCATGCTTCTCCCACACTAAGGAGAAATTTTTCAGCAATGTATAGATCTTAAAGAGCAGGGAAAGAATGAATAGTCTAGTTTGCAGAATACTGCAGTGACAGCTACTTTGGACACAAAAAGGAGATGTTTGAAAAGCACATGAATAAAGCAGTAGAAAAAATACTTTGATTAGCAACACACCTGATTTTCTGCTTACTGTAGATTCTGGTGAGATGGATTTGTGCAATTAGAATTTTTCTCTCCTTTCTCTAACACAAAGCTACAATACATATCAAAGGAATGGTAGATTTTGGAGCTGTTTGATACACTGATATTTGCCAAATATATAATTTATCTGCCAGTAGGGAGGCTTGAACTGAGGTTCTCTACCACTTGGACCACACCTCCAGCTCAGTGTTTTTGTTGGTGATTTTAGGCATAGAGTCCTTGGACTTTTCTCCCTATACTGGAACTGTGATCCTCTGAATCTTAGCCTCCTGAGTAGTGAGAATTACAGGTTTAGAGTCACTGGCACCCACTGTCAATTATGTAATTCTCTTCTGGAGTGGTTATATTGAAAACCTGTCATACATAAATGATTTTATGATCAAATCTATATTAAGATATAAAATAATTATGAAGTATAGTGGCAGGATTTCAGGAAAAGCAATTTATCTCTTTTCTGGGTAAAAATTATTGCAATATATATTCAAAATACATAATTGGACTTATGAATTAAGTACACAAATGAATACAGCAGCTTTGTGTTTGAGTGGAAAGGGGATTTCTTTTCAAGTTTTTAATCCAAATCTAGGACTCTCGGACATGAAGGCCCCTTCCCAAATTGTCTACTTGGCTCTATTTGTTTTTTTGCTTTTTGATTGACCTGTTTTCATGTATAAGAAAGGAAGGGCTACTGCTTCTCTGAACCTGAGAGAAACTGACGGGCTGGCTGGAATCTAGTTTACAATCCTCATTGTGGGTTAGATGAAGTGGCATTTTATGATCAGATAGGAAAATCTGAGCCATTGGCCAGCAAGACAAGACCACAGTGACTTAAAATGTAAAGCAGCTTGCATCCTTGAAATGCAATTTTCCAGGAATATTCATCATATTATTTGTACTGGTATTGGTCAGGAATAAACTTTATTTTCCCAGCTTCATTTCATGATGAGATGTTTTACTTCTGTACAGGGATGGAAATTCCTACAATGTTACTTATAATTTACCTTCTTTCGATTTATATGCTTAGCATAAAAATTTGAACACCTGTAACTAGAAGGAAATGAGGAAATTTTTTTTTGCATCTTTTTGGTAGATTCTGCAGGAATTTATATACCACATGGAAGTATTAACACAAGGTCTATTCAACTCAAAAGCTCATGTAAAACCTGGAGGATCTTGATTCAAAAACCACACTGAGCAGAAAGTTCTATGAGACTCTATTTCCAATTGATTAACTAAAACCTGTGGATCAAGTGGTAAAGCACCAGTGAAATAAGCAAGCTGAGGGAGAATGAGAGGCAACACATCCAAGGTATCCCTTGTAATCACTTGTTTCTTTAAAAAAGGTGAATCTCACAAGTTTTTAAAATAGAGAATCTATATTTAATCAAGCTTACATATAATTATTACATTAGCTGCTAGCACTGTTGAGGTCAAACCTACCACGTACTTTTTACTTATTCTAGTTTTAAAAATCTCTCCTGGCTTCAAAAACAAAAGTTTTGTTTAAATAACTTTCTTTTTTTCCCTTGAACCAACTTGGTAGCTTCCCATTCTTGTTTTGTTATTTTTGTCACCCTTCTATACTTGTAGCTTGAACTTTTAAAATATAGTCGATTCAAGTGAAGACGTTCCCTCTCCCCACCCATGGCTGTGCTTTAGCAATTGTCTTCTATCACAGGCTCTGGAACCTGGTTTTGGTCTCCATTGCCCTGTGCTGTGCCCAGTGCCCAGACTCTGGGAAATCTTCCTTCACTAAACAACAGCCCCTGAGGGAAAACTGGCTCAGATGCCAGGCTAATAACTGAACTTTCCGCTTCCATGTAAGTCCCCATAATTTACTACTGCCCTGCATGTTCTAATGTCTGAAAAAGACTCTTAAATTCTGCTTTTCTAGTTCTCAGCAAGAAGACTGCCTTGAAGTGTCATGTCTATCATGGCAGAATGTGAAAAAAAATTGCAGTTGGTTCTTCCTAGAGAATTGTACAGTCAGATCATATTCCTTAGCTAAAAATCTTAGTGTGCCTTCCCTTGCTCATTCACGGGAACAACTAGTATTCTCTGGGGTCTGGCCATCCAGCCTAGATTCTCAACATTCCCTGCTAGCAACACCAGTTTCCATGCTGTTCCCGAGACCTATTTCTTTTGTTTCTTTTGCATAGAATCTGGTAGAGTTCTCATTTACCTCTGGCTTGGTCCAAACCCTCTTCAAATTTGCTTTCAAAGTGAGGTTTAATATTTCCCATTAAAGATGATCTATTTTATTTATTTATTTATTTATTTTGGCCAGTCCTGGGGCTTGGACTCGGCCTGAGCACTGTCCCTGGCTTCTTTTTCTCGAACCCAGGGCCTCATGTATATGAGGCAGGCACTCTTGCCACTAGGCCATATCCCCAGCCCTAAAGATGATCTATTTAGTCGCTTCCTATCCTAGGGCTGATGAGTACATTTCCCCCAGCCATTATAAGTTCCAAAGTGGCAAGAAATTCTTTTATAAATTCAGCTTACTTAGAAGGAAGAAAGCGCCCTTGTTTTGCTTTTTGGTACTTGTTTTGGGTCTTGAACTCAAGGCTTTGTGCTCTGGCTTGGATTTTTTTTTTTTTTCTCTCAAGGAGGGGTTTTAACACTTCAGCCAAACTCCACTTCTAGTTTTTTGCTGGTTAATTAGAGACGAGAGTCTCACTGACTTTTGCGCCCAGGCTGGCTTTAAGCTATGGTATGGTCCTTAGATCTCCAACTACTGAGTACATAGAATTATAGGTGTGAGCCACCCGTTTCCATCGCAACGGCTTTTAAAAATTAAGACATGAGTAATGAACTTACCAGTTGAGCAAGAATTCTGGATTTGGATTTGTGAGGTATTGAGTAAGTAGAACCTACTTTTTAAATGCAGAATGCGGTAGGCAGTTAGCAGGAATCCAAGATGACGATCACGTTTCTGTCCTGCCAATGCTGTTTCTCTGAATAGACCCATCATGATTTACCAAAGGCATTCTCTATTTTTCTCTGACTCCATTTTATTGGGTTGATGCCACGGTTTTCTTTTGAGGCAGTACTATAGCAGTGACACTCCACAGGGGACCTTGATGTCAAGAGACAAAATATCTCCTAAACGCCCAATTTTCTGCAGCTCCTGAATTTAGACAAAACTTCCTAAACGTCATCATGCTCATGGCGAGGTGGGAGGCGTTTCAATGAACACTCGAGAAAGCACCTAGAAAAGAGAGATTGCACCTGCTTGATCAGCATTTGGGGAAGGTAGGTGTTTCCGTGCAGATTCAGGAACAAGCCCAAGTGTGGAGGGAAGACGAGTTGAATTGGACGGATTCTAGAATTTTGAAACAGTTGGAGTGGGGCATGCAAGATGAGCATATTTGTGATGAAAATCTTTAAATTGCTTCTGGGGAAGAGGAGCATCAGTGACGTAATTTGCAATTATGTAGCATGTTTAAGGAAGAAATGGAAAATGAGGCTGGAGAATGCGTGATACACACAGGGTTCCTCTGAAGGCTTGGCCCCATGCTGTTTTCCCAGGTGCATATAGATGTCAGACTGCCTGACACAGGCAGGCAATCTACCTACGCTTGGCTGTAAGCGTTCCATTGTGGGCCCAGCGGGCAAGCTCCCCACCTCCCTAGACCTAATGGCTTTTTCATTAACTTCCTGCCTCCTTGCCCAGACCTCATGCAAACCCAACTCCTGTCCCACCTCATTGCACAGGCTCCAAGCCTGTGGGAAGTCTGTGTCCCTTGATGCTCCGTCTCAATAAACAGTCCTGGTCTGTGGAAGCTGGAGTCTGGCCTGTTTCCTTCCTTTGTCCTCTGTTTTCCTAACATCGTTTAATGTATTTCAGTACTTAAAAACAAAACAAAACTATACGCTATCTTTAATTGTTAAGTAGTTTTACAAAGGCGTTGCCATTTAACAAAGCAGTCGATGAATACAATATATCTTGATCAATGGAAGCTACCTTGATATAATTAATTGATTTTAGTCATGTTATAGCTCTTTGATTAGAATGCTACTTTTAAAGAGGTATTAAAGCATGGCTCTAGTGGCTTATACCTGCAGTTCTAGCTATTAAAAAAGCTAAGCTTAGAAGACTGTGGTTAGAAGTCATCCTGGGCAAAAAAGCTCATGAAGACTTCTTTTTTAAAATTTGGTTTTGTCAAAATGAAGTACAGAGGCGTTACAGTTTCATACATAAGGCAGTGTGTACATTTCTTATCCAACTTGTTACCTCCTCCCTCATTTTTCCCTTGCCTCCCTCTCCCAATTTCCTTCTCCCCCCCCCCGTGAGTTGTACAGTTGGTTTACACCATATAGTTTTGTAATTATTGCTGTTGCATTCGTTTGTCTTTTTATCCTTTGTCTCTCGATTTTGGTATTACCTTTCCCTTCCCAAGTTCCACTATACATTTGTACAATATCCAGGATAATAAAATAAGTTACACTAACATCAGGGGTAAAACCATGGGAGGGGAATATGAAAAAAAAAAAGAAAAAAAAAGTCACGGTTTCAGGTTAACATAGACCACAGGTTTCTTATTTCTAATTTGGCTAATTTCTAAACAGCCAGTGATGGTGTAGTTCAAGTGACAGTGCTAGCTAGCCTTCAGAAAAAGCCAAGCAAGAGCAAGCCCTGAGTTAAAGTCCAAGTCACATACAAAATAGCAAATTGATTATCTTAATAGTTTTTGTGGTACTCAGCTTTGAACTCATGGTTGTGCACTTGCCAGGGAAGTGCAAGAGCCATTTGAGCCACATACCTTGTCCTTCTTTGCTTTAATATATTCAGATATGGTCTCTTGCTCTTGCCTAGGGCTAGCCTTGGATTTCTGCCTCTTGTCTCAGCCTCATGGGTATATGGAATCATAGGCATGTGTCACTATACCTGGCTTATTGGCCGAGATAAAGTCTTACAAATGTTTTCCTGGGTTTGTTTTAAACTACAATCCTGACGATTCTTGACTCCTGAGAAGTGGAGTCAGGAACAAGCCAGCATACCTAGCCAGAAAATAGAGTTTTTGGAACAAAGTATGCAATTTTAAGTCATCTGAAAGTTGTTTATGATGGGAAACCAAACAGGAATGCACATCCTTAAGAAATCTGAGTGTACAAACCTTAGATCAAGAAAACCACCTTTTATTAAAATGAATGAACAAATCAACAGTGAAAAACACAAAGTAGGCTATTTACAGATGAAAGTAAATTTCAAAATAAAACCCCAATATGAGCTTTTAAACTCTACCAGGGCACTAAGGAAAACATTTTAGCTTGCAGTAGAACCAGCCAATGATCATATCGGGTATGGGTATTTAATTTGCCCTAGCCAGCTTCTCTTTCTGGTTTCTGTAGTTTAGGCCATGACTTCTCCAGAAATTTCACAAAACCCGACAAAGCAGAATCCTTAGAACTAATTATGCTAACAAACGTACATCAACAGTCTTTCAGTTCATTAACCTATGTGTGTATCTGTGAGACTGAGAAAGCAAGGATGCAGGCAGGGCCTTGTATATGCATCCTACCCCTGAACTGTATCCTCAGCTCCGATTCACCTCGTACAAAACATCAAAAGAATTAAGATGCTTTCTGTCACATCAAAGCTCAATATTGTATACTTCTGCAGGAGTTTTGGTCTGTGTCTAACTGTACTAGAGGACACCTGGGATATGATGCAAGACTAGAACACCAGCCCAGTGTTTGGTAAAATCTGCATTACTCCTGCTGTGGAAATAAGTCCCTTTCTGGAGTTCCTGGTATACACTTCCGGCTGGCTATCACTTACATGATGTGACAAGACAGACTCAGGGGGCCTGAAGCCCTCAATACATTTGTCAGTTCACTGAATGCTTTAGCATATCACTTCAGCTCTAAAGCAGTGCCAGTCATTCACTTTTAGATAACAGGTTTGTATGAGGAAACTGGTTATCAATATTGGTGACCAATAAGGAGGAAGTAATTTACATTTAAGGGTGTTGTCTGTATGTGGGAAAGGAGTTGGCTAAAAGAGTGTGGCTTTGGGGATCAGAGTCTAATACCATCTTCATCATTTGCTAAACATAGAGTCTGGAAGTAGTCATACAACCTTCTAAAGATTCAAGTTCTTGTTTTAAACATGGGTATTATAATGGGACACAAGGTTGTGGTCAAACAAATTCATGACCTAGTTCCTGTTATAGAGTAGATCCTAAATAGTAACTGTCCAAGGAATAGAAGATAATTTTCCTCTGAGAAGTCATGCACACTTGTTTGTCTGTTGGAAGTATGGGATTTGAGTTTAGGCCCTTGTGCTTTCCAGGCATGTGCTCTGTACTTGAGTCATACTCCCCACCCATTTTGCTTTCATTCTCTTTCTGATAGGGTTTCTTGATAGATCTTAGGCCTTCCTGAACAGTGATACTCCTATTTATACTTCCCTTGTAGCTGGATGAGCAGTACATTCCTCAACTTCTTTAGCTGCCAAAATTTGTGGAAAATGAAATACGGCAATTATACCTTCCAATGTAATTCAATATATATCTTCACTGCTTACTCTCTGTGAGGAAGTAGGTGTTTTATCCAAATGAAAATCCTACCTTAGTAAGTACTAACAGTGTGAACAGTGTGAGGAAACTGAAGCACTATGCTCTTGTATAGCAGTCGTTTTTATTTGCTTATTTATTTATTAGCCCTGGGCATCGACACTGCCATATGTTGGTGCAGGATTCTGCAGTAAATGCAAATAGCTGGAGACTAAGACTGAGTAGGAGGAAATCTTTTAGCCCCAGTTGTTTTGCTCTAATATCAATGTCTGGGGAAAATGAAGTCAATAATGTTAAACTACTAAGGTATTAAAATATGTGAGATTTTGATTCTTATAATTCATGTTGGGTTTTTTCCTGACAGAGACTTATCTATCTTGCTATTTTTGATCTGAAACAAAAAAGAATCAGATGATATGAGACTTTGGATATAAATTGCTGTTACATTAAAGGGAAAGGAGCAGATATCCTGGGACCACAAAGATGAATCACACATTACTGAATGGAGAAGAAAATAGAAAAAAATGAACAAAATTGTTAAAACTGAAGGCACTAGAGGAGAAGATCTGAATCTCTTTTTGTTTTTGTTTTAAGTAGAATAAATCTTGAGCTATGTCTTTAAAAGTAATATTAACTTTATCACTAAAACATAAAGATTAATTAATGCCACTTTCTCCCACTTCTTTGATTGTATCACCACTATGTTCATTAAATCACATTTCATACCCAAGAGGAGGAGGCTCAGCTGTCATGACACAGCTAAAGTTGTCCAGAAAATTAGTGCAGACATGGACAAAGGCAAGAAAGCTCTGAATTTTAGAAAGCAACCTGCCATCTGGCTTGGGAACTTGGGATCACCAACCATTTCATTGAGAAACTAAACTGGTTGTAACGCTGAAGAGACAATCTTGACTGGCAAAACAAACACACAGAAACAGCAGACAAATGAAAACCACCTCTGAATTGAGACATACCTAGTTCGCATTTTTAGCTTTGCTTTTTCATTTGTGATCCCTGGAAGATAACAGCTCAGTTTCTTTTTCTCTCTGTCAAAATTTGACTTTTAAATGGGAAGGAGCAATAAAATACTGTAGAAGATATAAGGATCTCCATCTAGAGTGCTCACTGAGTTTTCTTCCATAGGACTAGCTCTGAGAAGGAGCATTGAAAATATTTCTGGTACTAAGTTGAATATATGACTCCTGGGCGGGATCTAAGGCTACACATAAGAAATAACATACAGTAACAGCAGCAGCAACAATGCAAAGTTGAAACCTTGATGCACAAGGGGAAAATTGCTGTTAGTTTCTTTTTTTCTTCATCCTTAGAATAATGGATAGTACCAGATGGACTTCAAGATTTATTTTCAGCTTTTCAAATTCTGTAGTTTAATTCTGATTTTCTTTATAAGAAAGTATGATTTTGGGGGCTGGGAATGTGGCTTAGCGGTAGAGTGCTTACCCAGCATGCTTGAAACCCTGGGTTTGATTCCTCAGTACCACCTAAATAGAAAAAGCTAGAAATGGTACTGTAGCTCAAGTGGTAGAGTGCTAGCCGTGAGCAAAAAGAAGCCAGGGACAGTGCTCAGGCCCAGATTTCAAGTCCCAGGATTGGTAAAAAAAGAAAAGAAAACATGGCTTTCTGTGGACATTTATGCAGAGAAGTGCGTGGTTTCACCAAAACGCACTGAGTGCCTGTAGAACAACAAGGATGCTTCACCCAAAAGAATTCTTTTTAAAAATACCTTTTGTTATTCTCCTTGTGAAAGCAAAGAATCTGGAAAAATGAGAGAAAATGAATGGTAGCAAACTGTAAGAACATTGAAATGCAGGCAGAAAGAAGATTGCATGATCATTACAATACGGTTGGAACGTAAGGAGAAAATGTGACTGGAATCACACTGATCGGCAGAATGTGGGTGCCTATATGTGGATAATGGTAGAAGTAGGATGGCAATAGATAATAGCACCGTGGAGGGGAAAAGGAAACAGTCAACAGCAGGCATACAAGCAAGGAAAACTCTGAGTTGAGTTTCTCAACAAGAAAAAAAAAAAAAAAAGGACAAGGTGACATGTAAACACAGGCTGACATGGCTGACACAGGTAGATAACACATAGCTCCCTAATCTGATTTTCATGTTTTGAGTTGTGATGTTTATTATTAATGTGGTTTTCCTACAAAATTTACATGTTCTGAACTGCTCTTTTCAGGAGATTGTCATCAGTAAGACTGGCCCACTTTTGTTTTGGCTCCAGGATAGAAGTTAGTGCTTTCTTTCCTTCAGCCTGCTAATCTTATTAATTAAAAATTTTAAAAAAATCTTTGAATGGCTGTACAAGGGTGTTTCAATTTATTATGTCCATGTCTGTGTCCACTGCCTCTTGATTAGCATTATTCCATTCAGCATATTCCACATTCCCGCCTATCCCTCTCCTGACAACCACATTTCCTCCCTTCCTTTGCACATTTGTGCATTGAGCATCATGATTGGATTTGTCTACCATTCCTTTATTCCATTTTCCCCTCTCATTCCATTCAAAACATGTTTTAGTATGCTGGTACTTTGATAACTGTCTTGATTGTTTCAGGAAGTTGCAACAATGATACTCACTAGACACTATGTTGGAAATGAACTTTACATTCTGGACGGGAGGTCCGTGGGGAGTGGTAAATGGGTGACAATGATGGAGGGATCCACAGTGTTTGAAAAGAAATGTACTCATTACCCTACTTATGTAACTGTAATCCTCCTCCTCCTCCTCCTCACCTTTACAATGAATTGTTTTTAAAAAGGAAATGACACCATGGAATTTCACTCCTTCATACACCATACTTTAATCACTTTGCTCATGCATATGGATGTACATGTTGACATGTTTGTACTTTAGGTCTACCACATATTAGAGGAAACTGTGCCTTTTGTCCCTGAGCCTGGTTTCACTCAGTGTGTCTCCCCTTGGCCCCTCCCTCCATAACAAGGCCCATTTATTTCTCTGCAAATAACAGTTTCATTCTTCCTGATAAAGAACACCACATTTTCTTACTCACTTATCCATTGTAGGACATCTGGGTTGTTTCAGTAACTGGGCTATTGTGAATAATGTTGCAATTAGCATGATTGTGTAGGTGTATTTATTGTACCTTCTCTTGCAATCTCTCTGATAAATCCCTACAGTGGTAGTATTAGATCATAGCTTAGGTCCATATTTTATTAAGTAGTTGTACAAAGAGGTTACAATTCCACCTATCAAGTTATAAGTATAATACTTCTTGATCAGTGTCACACCTTGCATAATTCTCCCTCATTTGCCACCTCTCATCCCTACCCCCAAGCTGTGTACTTCGAGTTTTACATAATGTACATTGACTATATGAGATGCATTTGTTCACCCTTCCACTCTTCATTCATGTCCCCTTCTACTTGCCCTCTGTCCCCCAGTATGTTTCTACGTATATTAATCTTGATAAACAGTACATTAGTTTGGATTCCTCCTGGAAATATACCCTTCTTTAGTTGTATGTCTATGCAAAAAGCCCTATGTATGTTATCATGAGTACTTGTATTTTAGATCTAGCTTCCACATATGAGAGAAAACGCATGCTGTTCGTCTCTTTGGCTTCACTTAATATAATTTTTTTCTTGCCACTTCTATTTCCCTAAAAAATAAAATATTCTTTCTAATAAATGAGCAAAATTCCATTGCATATACGCACCACATTGTCTTGATGCACTCATCCACTGTAGGGCATATGGCTGCTTCAGTAGCTTGGCTACTGTGAATATGTAGCAGTGAACATGGATGTGTCTTTACCGTATCCTAACTTGTAATGTTCTGGGTAGATTCTCAATATGTATTACTGGATAATAGAGTAATTATGCTTCTTAAGAGATCTCCCCACTGCCTTCAAAAATGGTTTTGCAGGGGCTGGGGATATGGTCTAGTGGGGAAAGAGCTTGCCTCATATATATGAGGCCCTGGGTTCGATTCCCCAGCAGCACATATACAGAAAACTGCCAGAAGTGGCGCTGTGGCTCAAGTGGCAGAGTGCTAGCCTTGAGCAAAAAGGAAGCCAGGGACAGTGCTCAGGCCCTGAGTCCAAGGCCCAGGACGGGCCAAGGAAAAAAAAATGGTTTTGCAAATTTACTTTCCAACTGGTAGTGTGCCATGCATCTTTAGCAGCACTTTTTATTGTTCATATTCTTTTTTTTTTTTGGCCAGTCCTGGGCCTTGGACTCAGGGCCTGAGCACTGTCCCTGGCTTCTTCCCGCTCAAGGCTAGCACTCTGCCACGTGAGCCACAGCGCCGCTTCTGGCCGTTTTTTCTGTATATGTGGTGCTGGGGAATCGAACCTAGGGCCTCGTGTATCCGAGGCAGGCAATCTTGCCACTAGGCTATATCCCCAGCCCTATTGTTCATATTCTTGACACTGGCAAATCTTACTGGGGTAAGATGGAAAATCAATGTTGTTTGTATTTTCCAGGGGTGTAGACATTTCTTCAGGTATTTATTACCCATTCTGATGACTACTACTGATAAGCCTCTGTTTAGCTCCTTTGTGCATTTTATCAATTGGGTTATCTTTTTTGGGGGGGTTAATTTCTTGAAATTCTTGTATTTTTTGAATATTAAGCCAGTAATGGATATAGCTAGTAAAGGTCTCCTAATCAGTTGGCTATTTTTTTAGTTCAGTAGGTATGGCTTTTGCTTGACATACACTTTTTCATTTGATGTGATCCCATTTGTCAATTTTCCTACTTGCTGAGTCCCTGGGACTCTTCTCATGAATGTTCCTGCCTCTGTCAATAGGTTCTAATATTTAGCCTTCTCCTTTTAGTAGTTTCCAAGTGTCAGATCTGATGTTGAGATCTTGCTCCATTTCAGTTCAAGGTTACAGACAGTGACCTAGTTTCAGTCTTCTACATATGGATGTCCAGGTTTCCCAGTACCAATTATTGAAGAGATTGTCTTTCCCCAACGTATATTTTTGGATCCCTTGCCAAACACAAGATAACTGTAAGTATATGGGTTTATTTCTGGATCTAGTATGTTTTTTGTTGGCCCGAAATTAGTTTGGCTATTTGGGAGATATTTTGTAGTTATATATGAATTTTTGTATTTTCTCTCTCAGTGAAGAAGGACAATGGGATTTTGGCAGGTATTGCATTAAATTTGTAGATCACCTTTGCAGTATGGCCATTTTCCTGGTATTCTAGTGATCCACGAACATGGGAGGACTTTCTATGTTTGGGTATCTTCTTTGTTTTCTTTCTTGAGATTTTTATAGTTTTTGATACAGAGGACTTTCATTTCCTTAGTTAAGTGTATCCCTAAATATTTTTGAGGCTATTGCAAATGGAATTGTTTTCCTGATTTCCCTCTGTCAGCAGATTGTTGGCTTACAGAGATTTCACAACAGTTTTTCTAGGAATATTCTCTCTGTTTGGCTGGCTTCTCTTGTTACATTTCTCATGTTTTGAGAGTAAGCTTTGATATTTCATGAGCTATTTCTCTTACTGTTTTGATGATTGCTTAGCCTTTCTTATTCCCTCTAACTTAAGCCCTCCTTTGCTTTATTGTTTCCTTTTGAAGGTGGCATGTCTTCTCCACTCATGAATTTTGTGATCTGTTGCTGTCATGTATCCATTTTGGGTTCACGTATTGTGAAGGGTATTTAGAAGGGTATAGAGGAATAGTTTGCCAGTGAGAGCAGCAGGGACTAGCAATGCAAGTTTATAGAGGAAGGAGAAGAAAAAGATGTGAAAGAGGACCAGAAATGTGAGAAATCAGGAGAAAGAGAAACCATACAATCAATTCCAATGAAGAAGACAAATTGAGGAGCAATCAATTCCAACATAGAGGACAAATTGAGAAGTGGTTAGTCTCAACCCTCAAAACACCACAGGAAACTTTGAGCAGCCTAAGACAACAGTTGGTACTCACACACATCCCTCCACTTTCTAATGAGAGAGAAGAGAGAAAAGAAACTAGGAAAGGTTCTGTAATTCAGTCAGGGCACTTTCTTTGGGGGAAGTTTTGAGGGTTTTTTCTCCACTAACTTCTCTGTGCAGGTTGCTCTGCACTGTTCTGTTTGCAGGATGCTCTACAAATTGGCTCCAGGAACCAGCTTGGATGGGCTAAAATACGTCTACTTCAGGTGGTGTGAGAGTTCCACAGCTTTTGTGTCTGTGGCCTCAGGGGTGAATCACTCACCCTCCATGGGGGCTGTGGGTACCGTGGGTCTTTGTGGGGCTGGATGGCCATACCACCTTTGCAGAGGCTGCAGGTCCCTTCGGTGGGTTTGGAGTCTCCACCCCTCTCATGCCTGTGTAGGGATCTCAAGTTGGTCAGTCACCCATGGTAGCTGTTAGCGCTGGTATGTATCAGTGCCATCTCCTTCCTGAGTTTCTTCAGGGAGCAGCTTCAAGATGCTTTATTAGCTTTGTCTCTGGGGCCCATGAGGATGGCGGCTGCCATTTGTGTAGGTGTTTTCTCATTTTCCAAGCCACCAACTCTTCAGGTCTGAAATTGTATTGCCTGTTTTCCTCTGCTGGTGTGGAAGGTCCATGGGGCTCAGGAGCAAAAAGTAAGAAAAAAAATACAAGGAGAAAAAGCTATGGCTGGGTGTTCCTAACAAGCCTAGAGGTTGTAGATTCATGAGTCTGTTCACATCTGCTCATTTTCATCTTTGGGAAGCTTAAGATTCGATACTTTTTGGTAGGCACTCAACTCTGACAACTTGTAATTTGTCTGGCATCCTTTCATAGGCAGAATTTCCCTGCTGAAGCCCTCAACCGGTGTTTGATCAAAGGGATCTCTGAACTTTTTTTTCTGTCACCATTCTGCCATCTTCCTAAAATTCTACATTTGATTTTTTTCAGCTTTGGCTTATGGCTTTTTGTAGTTGTTGTAATATGCTTTCTGACCCAAAGTGTTATTGTGCTTCTTTTCTTCCACATCCTAGCCAATATTTATTGTTTATATTTTTTGATGCTTATTCTCACTAAAGTGTGATAGAATCTTAATGTTTTGATCTGCATTGTCTTTGTTGATCATTTCTTTGTATGTCTATTGGCCACTGGCCATTGTGCTTCTGAGAAGCGTTTATATAGTAACTGCCCATTAATTGGTTTATTGATTTTTAGGAGTTTAACTTTTTAAGCTACTTGTATTTTCTGTTTCTTAGACACTTGTCACAGTTTCAGCTAACAAAGATCTTTTCCATTCTGTAAACTACCTTTTAGTGTAGTAACTAGATCCTTCATCATGCGGAAACTTAGCTTGATGCAACTGTATTTGTCAGTTCTCTTTCCTATTTATGGATGCCCTGGAATTTTATTCAGGATGGTCCCACCTATGGGAGTAAAATCATTTTCCCTACTCTTTCTTGTAGTAGTTTTAAAATTTCAGGTGTTATATTGAGGTCTTTGATCTACTTTGAATTGGTATTGGCACAGAGTGAGAGATGAAGATCCAATCGCAGTCATCTGCATGTGCACATACAGTTCTCTTAGCAGAACATGTTAAAGAGGTTATCCTTTCTCAGAAGTATATATTGGATTCCTATGTAGAAATCAGTCGGCTTTAGGTGCTTGTGTTTATTTCTGAGTCATCTAATCTGTTCTGTTGGTCTTTGAGTCTACTTTTGTTTGCCATTAAGTTGTTTTGTTATAATGGCTTTGTAGTCCAATTTAAAGTCTCCTACCCATAGAATGACTTTGTCTATGGAGGCCATTTGTGTCTCTATATGAATTGTATGATTGCCTTTTCTGTTTTGGTACAGAATGGCATTAGATTTTGAGGGGTATTAAATGAAATTTGTAATTTCCTATGCAATGTACATTTTCATGGTATTCTACTAATCCAAGAACACAGGAGCTCTTATCTTCTTGTTTTCTTTGATATCTTTCTTCCAGCTGTTACTTTTCATTATAGGGGTCCTTGACCTTCTTGACTAGCTTTTCCCTCAGGTATTTATTAGTTTTTTGCAGCTATTTTGAGTCGAGTTGTTTTCCTAATTCCCTCCTAATTCTATTCATTGCTAATATATGGAAAAGCTACTTTTTTGTGTCTTTTTTTATCCTTCTATCTAAACAAATGTCTTTTGCAGCTCTAAGAGTTGATGTATTATATTTGTTGAATCATATGTATTTAATCAGTCTTGTATGCCTGTAATGCATCCCATTTGTTTGTAGCATATGAATTTTTTGATTAGTTGTTGAATTTGGCTGGCTAGTATTTTATTGAGATGTTTTGTATCTACACTCATAAGTATAGATTAGTTGAAACCTGACACTTTTATTCCTTATTCCTCGAGTCTCACTATATAGTCACAGAATTGGAGTTCATCCCCTGCTTATTTGGGGCTGGGACCAGGTCAGTCACCCACTAGGTGGCATAGACCCTCAGCCATGGCAACTGCTGGCACCAAGTCTTGCTCTGTGACTGTGACCTGGGTGGGTATCTGGATTGGGACACAGCCCTTTGGTTCCTGTCCCTGTTGGTGTGGAACCTCTATGGAAGCCTCTGGTTCGCTGTTGTGCTCTTTTTATTTTGTTTTGCTTTTAGCCAGTCCTGAGGGCCTGAGCACTGTCCCTGGCTTCTTTTTGCTCAAGGCTAGCACTCTACCACTTGAGCCACAGCGCCACTTTTGGCTTTTTCTATATATGTGGTGCTGAGGAATCAAACCCAGGGCTTCATGTCTATGAGCCAAGCACTCTACCACTAGGCCATATTCCCAGCCTCACTGTTGTGCTCTTGATTGGTGCTCCAGGGTTTGGTTCCTGTCCCTGCTAGCGTGTAGCCCAGCTGGAAGCTGATGCCTCACTTGCCTGAGGCTCTGGTGGATTTGAGAGATTGGAATGCGTTTTTTAGTCCTTTGTGCCTGCCTTTGCGCCATCACCCTGTATTCTGGGCCAACTTATTAGTTGCATGAGGTTCACAAGCCGTGTGACTTGTGTGTATTAGGTGTCTGCGTAGCCTCATAGTTCTCCTGGGAAGTAGTTTTCAGTGTTGTAGGGCCGATGTGGCATGAGGTTCCTCTTTAGTCTCTGGGTCTGTGGTGGGCACTGGCAGTGTAACCATTGTACCTTTGCATAGCCTGTTGTTGTTTGCTCTGACCCAAGCTGTGCTAGACCCCCTTACAATCTACAAGCGGTGGCTTCCGTGACCTTATCTAAATTGTAGAAGTTTCTGATACTACTTACGGAAAAGTATTTTAAATGTTTTTGGCCATTTTGTCTTCTTGTTCAGGTATCTCCATTATTTCGAAATTATATCTTGTCCCAGAGTCCAAAGGCTCTTGTAAATTTATATTACTTTGAACTTTTTCGGTATTGTTTCTAGTTTTTCTACTTTCTACTGTAAGTCCTGAAATTCTGATTTCCATTTTGTTTATTCTGTTGAAGAGGTTTTCAACTTTGTTTTACTTTCCAGTACATCAGTTTGATTTTCTTGAAATTTCTGTCTCTTAATGAGATCCATTTTTGTGTTTCATTGACTTATTTATTCATTTGTTTATGTGCATCTTCTATGGGCACTTCTGTTCTATTTTCTCTTTGAATTAATATAGTTTTTGTTAGTATTTGCTTGCTACTCATTTCCTATTGTTAACTGATATTTATTTCTTTATTTTTATTATCTTTAAGTTGTTTTACAATGAATTTGCCATTCCAACATGTCAGTTTATGAACCTTGGTCTCGATCACCTATTTCATCATTCTTCCCAATTGCCCCAGTCCTACCTATCTCCTCAATTATCTTAGTTTTATAGGATATGCATTGAATATTATGACCCCATTTTCTCCCCTTTCTCCTCTCGTTATCCCTTCCCTTGTGACCTAGGGATTCTCTTTATTAATATGAACTGGCTTGTGTGTTTTCTGTGATATTATTATTGCTACTTCAGCCTGTTTATGAGAAATGTTTGCTTGGAAAATTTGTTTCAATCTTTTACTTTAAATAAATATTTTAAAAAATCAGTTTGATGTGTCTTTTGTAGACAGTAAATGGTTGGTTCTTTTATCTATCTATCTATCTATCTATCTATCTATCTATCTATCTATCTATCTATCTATCTATTTTTGCCAGTCCCGGGGCTTGAACTCAGGGCCTGAGCACTGTGCCTGGCTTCTTTTTGCTCAGGGCTAGCACTCTGCCAACTTTAGCCACAGCACTACTTCTGGCCTTTTCTACATATGTGGTGCTAAGGAATAGAACCTAGGGCTTCATATATACAAGGCAAGCATTCTTGCCACTAGGCCATATTTCCAGACCCTGGTTGGTTCTTGATTAGCTATTCTATCTTTCTTTCTTTCCAGTCCTGGACTTGTACTCTGGACTTAGGCACTGTCTTTGAGCTTCTGTTGCTCCAGGCGAGCCTTCTACCACTAGACACACAGCAGCCCTTCAGCTTTTTCTGTGTAGTTTATTGGAGATAGTGTCTAATGTACTTCCTGACCAGGCTGGCCTTGAACCATTATCTTCAGATTTCAGCCTTCTGAGTAGCTAGGATTATAGGTGTGAGACACTGGCACCCAGCCATTCGATTTTTTGATTAGAGAATTTAAACCATTAATATTGAATGCTGACACTGAGGACTATGTGGTATAATTTGTTGTGTTACTTCTAATTTTGTTATTGTGTTTCTTCTGTGCCTCCTATACTTGTCTGATCAACCGTTAGGGTCTGTTTTCTCTACCACTCTTATGGTCATGTTGATCTTCTGTATGTAAGATATCTTTGAATGTCTTCTGTGGTGCTGGCTTAGTGGTGATAAATTGTTTTAACCTTTGTTTATTATGGAATGTTCTTATCTGAACTTCAGTTATAAAGTTATTACAGAATGAAATCTTGACTATATTTTTAGCTGTTGTTCACATTCTGTGCAGGATAGATCATATTCAGCCCTCCTGCTTTTACCGTTTCTGTTGAGAAAATCTGTTGTTATTCTGATATGTCTTCTCTGGTAAATAGCCTGTCTCTTCATTCAAACAGCCTTTAATGTTCTCTTTTAATATGTGTTCTCTGAATTTCCAGTACTATTTTTATCTTAAACATTTTTATTGTTAGGGTGGTGTGCAGAGGAGTTACTGTTACATACACAAGGAAGGCAGAGAGCACATTTCTTGTCACACTTGTTACCTCCTCCATCCTTTTTCTCCCACTTCCCCACCTCTCAGTTTCTCCCTCACCAGGTTGTACAGTTAATTTAAAACATATTGTTTTGTGAGTATTGCTGTTGTGATTGGTTCACTTGTCCTTTGTCTCACCGTTTTGATGTTCCCCTTCCCTTCCCTAATTCAGATAAATGTATACACAATATACAAGTTTCCAAAATGAAATACAGTATCAACACTCTATTACTCTTTTAATGTCATTGCATTCAGGAAATTTCTTGTAGAGGTCCTCTTTCATTTCATTGGACATTTTTAATCAGCAGTTCTTTTAGGCCAGTGCGAGGTTTTTCTCTACTCATCTGTTCCATTGTTTTATGGTTGTTTTAGGGGGATATTGTAGTTCCAGGATTACGAATATTTCTTAAATTTCTGTGATGGGCTTTACCCTTTTGAAGACATTTTTCTATTTAATTTCAGGTGCCAGAAATCTTCTGGATGGGCTTTTTTCATGTTGATTAGATGTTAGATGGTTTAATAAGGCATGCCCCTCCACCGGTGTAGGGGTGTATGTCAGATCTATTTCTTTATCTTGGTTTGGATATGTTACAATCTTCATGTCTACATATATCCTATGGTGCCTTTGACTCATTTATCTACACCTCTAGTCTTTCTGTATGCTGAATTTTTTTAAATGATAATGCTAGAGTTAGTGACAAGGTCTTTGTGGTAGGAAGGATGAGAGAAGAGATATTGTGTAAGGTAGGTAGTGAGACAGGAAATGGAATATATTCATTGTAGGTATTGGAATCATTTGTGAGGAAGTGTTGATGTGGGGGGCTTATAAATATGTAGGCAATGGTCCTAAAGGAAGGGAAAATGAATAGATTGCAAGACAGATCAGTGGGAAAAAGACATGAAAATTCATACAAGATTAGAAGGGAAAGAGGACAAGAAATGGAAAAAGGAAAAATAAAGCAATCGGCTGCAATAAAAAGATAAAATTGAAAAGAAGTCTCAAATCTTCAAGAAGGTGAAATTAATTCTAAGCAATCCTAGCCAAATATTGATACCCACACACCTCAACATGCATATGGCTTTCTAAAGAGAAGAGAAAAAATTAGGTCAGTATTCTTTGTAGTGTTTTTTGCATTTGTTTCTCATTAACTCCTCTCTTTAAGATAATCACTGCCAGTCTGAGGATCCAGCCTGTGTACTGCTTGGGGAGGTTGTAATCTCTTTGCCGGGGAATCATGTAGCAGTCTGCATCTTTCGTCCTTTCTCCCTTGGAGCTGGGCACCATGCGCTCACCTGCGAGTTACAGGTTTGGGTGAGATGTTTGCAAGTTTCCACAGCACTTCACACTGCTCATGTGGAGTTAGGACATGAGTTACTAACCTAGCAGCTGGGGGGCAGAGGGGCATTCTATATATATATATATATTTTGGCCAGTCCTGGGCCTTGAACTCAGGGCCTGAGCACTGTCCCTGGCTTCTTTTTTGCCCAAGGCTAGCACTCTGCCACTTGAGCCACAGCGCCACTTCTGGCCATTTTCTGTATATGTGGTGCTGATGAATCGAACCCAGGGCCTCATGTACACAAGGCAAGCACTCTTGCCACTAGGCCATATTCCCAGCCGGGCATTCTATATTCTGGGAGAAGTACTTGAAAGATGGTCTTGGGAAGGAATCACTCACCCGCCAGCTCTAGCCATAGGTGAGCACTCTGGGTTGGGTTGGGGAGATGTATTGCAAAGATTATGCAATCCTTGATCCTGCTTGCATGAAACTCAGGTGAGAGTCAACAGTCTACTCAGGCCAATGGACTTCTTAGTTTGGGGGGAAATTCTAGAAAGATTCAGCAACCCTTCTTGCTGCTGCTGTGACGTTTGGGAGGGATTAGTCACCCATCTCATAGGTGTCAGCACCACCTCCTTCTTGGATTCTCTTGTGAAGCAGCTTTTCTGCAGTACAGCGCAGTTTGTGTAACTCCTATAAAGGGCTTTTGTTCACAGCTTCTCCACAGCTCTCAGAGAATGGGGGCCGTTCTCTGGACCTTTATTTCTGTTCTTTTCCAAATCTTCAAGCCTTCAATCAATTGCTGAACTGCTGAGGAGGTTGGTATGTGAGAATTGGGAGCAAAAATGAAAAACGAAGCAAGAAGGCATAGATCTGGGCCTACAGCAGCAGGTCCAATGGTCAGTTTAAGATTTATTTATTTTTTCTTCTTTTTTTTAGAAACTTAAGACTTGAGATTACTAGATTGGCACTAAATTCTGATATGAAGTTCTTGGAATCCTCTCTTGAGCTGAATTTCCTTGCTGAAACCTTCTACCTGTCATCACTCTGTCATGTTTCCTTAGGATCTTACTCCTTACCCTTAAAAGAAAGACACAAGGAAAGAACTGATTATTTTTTAAACCAATACTCTCAATAGCAAAGACAAAAATCTAGAAACCTGATTCAGATAACAGGTTTCAGAGAACTCTACTATCCCCTTAGTTTTCCAGTCTTGGGGCTTGAACTTAGGGCCTGGGTACTGTCCCTGGCTTCTTTTTGCGCAAGGCTAACACTCTACCACTTGAGCCATAGTTCCATTTCCGGCTTTTTCAGTATATGTGGTACTGAGGAATTCCCAGGGCTTCATGTATGCTAGGCAAGCACTCTACCACTAGGCCACAATTCCAGCCCCTAACTATGTTGTTTTGATGAATTATTTTTATATCAAAGAAATCAGTAGCAGAAGGTGTTTCTTTATATTCAATCTAAATTATCAGGATTAGCAACATGTGTGGCTCTTAGCAAAATTGTAGATACTCAACTCATTTTAGCTTTTTTATTAACATTTCTCTAGAGATAAGAAAACAGTGCTTGTAAAGTTCCACCACCTCTTAATTGCACTGCAGGATGACAAGAAACATTTTAGCAGGTGGTCTTGGGGGATATTTAAGATTAAAAGCATAACACTTTCTTTAGAGACTTCCTACTGAGATTTAACTCCTATGTACGTGGCTTTAAAATTTTGAAGCAAAAATAGTTTAGGTTGTCAACTGATACAGATGTGGATTTTAGATAAAGAGGTAGAAATTGATTTATTTTTTGAATGTGCTGTTTCTAAAGGCTGAAATTTCCAGAGAATTAATTCCTGTTGCAAACAAAATAAAACATACTACCTGTTAAATGCAGCTGTATTTCCCAGTCAGAGAAATCAAATCCCTTATTCTTAAAGTCTACTCTAGTGTACTAATCAAATTCATTAAAATATATTTTTTCTTATCTAAAAGGTAGTAGAAACTAGAAGTTCAGTATTTACAAGCGATGATTGTTGTATGAAAAGAAAGATCAATCTTAGACATTTCTTACATTAAAATCTTTATCTACCTAAATACATTTGAATTCATTTGCTTTAAAACTTTTTTTTGCTCAATATAACTTTTATTTTTGAGTCATTTTAGACTACATGGTAGAGTAGTATGAGTTTAAGGTAGCCTGGAAATATTGAAATGTATACATTTTTTCCATGGAAATAACTACATAAATCGGTAAGAAAAGCTTGAGGTATATTGGTGAATAATGTATTGTGCTTCTAGTGTGAAACATTGTTCCTGTGAATATGCATTTTATAGAGTTCAGATTGAGTCTACTGGACTGCACTTGAAAAATCTGTCAACTTTATAAAATAGATTATTGGTTATACCCACACGATCTATTCAGATTTAGTTTATAATGCATTCCAGACATCCTTTTGCGGCCCTGAATGCCCATATTTCACTGTAGTAATTACCATCCATCCAACCATATGAAAGTTATTCGATCAAAAACCATATTTTCAGTTTCTGGAGCTTTTATAATACATGCTGGAACATGAATATTTTAAATTTATAAAGTTTTGGTGATATGGGAGCTGGATTTTTATATCTCATTCTAAGTAGCATTGCGTATTCTGGAAGTATTGTGTATGTGATTCTATTTAATCCCTGAAATCTCACAAAGATGGTATGCCTTTATCTCCTCATTCCCTTGAGAAAGCCTGTTTTTGCATTGTTGAAAGTTCTTAAAAATGTGATTATGACAATTCTCTTTAGAAAAGTAAAGAATATTGGTGCAAAACATTCTTCAAATTCTTATGCAGAAAGTTTTGTCTACAAAACTATATTTATATGAAACAGTTTTGTTATAAAGGTAGAAATGAAATGCTTAAAGTAAAATTATGATTAGCTTTTGATATAACTTTTTTGAACCTTCTTTTCTGAATTAAAAACAAAACTTCAAGCTGGGTGCTGGGGGCTCACAGCTGTAATCCTATGCTACTCAGAGGCTGACGTCTGAGAATCATGATTGGAAGCTAGCCTGAGAAAGAGACTCCCTGAGACCCTTATCTCTAATTGGCCACTGAAAAATCTACAAGTGGTGCTGTAGCTCAAGTGGTAGAGGGTTATCCTTACTTGAACAAAAGGAGCTTAGAGATAGCGCCAAAGCCCAGAGTTCAAAGACCAGGAACAGAAAAAAAAAGAAAAAAACAACAAAATAAAACAACAACAAAAGACTCCGTATCTTTTTTCATGTTCACTGATTATTATTTGAGAAATAAGTTCAAGATGTATGTAGCTATGGCATGTCTTAAACATGAATTATATTGATTTTAAGTTTCCATACAACACAAACAGGTGATCAGACTTTATGCTAAATCGCAATAAATGAAAGCAGTGGCCATGGAAGTCTTGTGATGCCACAGTTAACACAGCAATAGATGTGTAAAGGATCACCAACAAGGTGGCGGATGCTGGCTTTGTGGGATTCCAGCTTCTCAATTTTGTCAGGAATTAGGAAATAGTTTTTCTCTGGATGATTTTGAGAAATCACATGGTTTCATCTTCCATAACATATTGCTTTAAACTTAAGAAATACTTAGTACATATCACCTGTTATGCTCCAAAAATTTTAGGCCTAAAATCCATTCGGGAAGCTAGAGGACAGAGTTTGGTGGTTTTGTTTCTGGTATTCAATTGGAGTTTGGGTTTGAATTACTTTGAGTCAGAATGTGGTTCTAAAAAGAAATGAAGTTTGGGCTTTTTGTTATTTAAGAAACCTTAAGCCAGGTGCTGATGGTTCACACCTGTAATTCTAGCTGCTCAGGAGGCTGAGATTTGAGGATTATGGCTCAAAGCCAGCCTGGGCATCAAAGTCCATGAGACTCTTATCTTCAATTAACCACTAGAAAAACTGGAAGTGGCGCTGTGGCTCAAGTGTAGAGTGGTAGCTTTGAGCTGAAGAGCTCAGGGACAGTGCCCAGGCCCAGAGTTCAAGCCCCAAGACAAACCAAAACCAAAACCAAAACAAAACAAAACCTTAAGGCAAGATATATAACCTTCTTCTTCAGGTTTCCCTTATCTTTTAAGTTTGCTTCTGTGTTTTTAACATTGGAGTAATATGACGATGCCTACCTCAAAAACTGTGTGATACTTGACATGATATTTAAATACTTTCTTTTTCTACTTCTGAGTTTTTTGTTGTACTAGTTTGAATTAAGGACCCTATGTTTACTAGGTAGGTCCTCTACTACCTGAGCCACTCCACCAGACCACTTTTGCTATTCTCTTTCCTTTATCAGTTTCATCAGTTATCAGAAGTTTGAATCCTGGATTCATGATAGTGAAGTCTCTGTCTTATCTACCCTTGGGCATTAGATCATGTGATCTAACACTAAGTTATTCCTTTCTATTTAGATGCTTCATGAATGTGTCTAAGATCTCCTTCTACATTCTACAGCTTTCCTTTTCAGTGTCTACATCGTTATAACTGTGTCCTCCTTTTCACCCAACTTAGGTCACATTATTCTTGTGCCTTTCCACCTGGGTTGGTCAGATTTTAGATACTTGAGCCAGTTAACTTATCTGGGTGAAAGAGTTATTGTGGCTTAGATTATCGGAGATTTGCTTTGTGCATGTGGTGAGGCAGTGTGTGATCGGGAATAAGCAGTGGAGTAAAGCTGTTCAAATCCTGGCTGCCTGACACAAAAGAGAAATGAGAGATGTGTGATGTGTGTGCGCGAGAGAGAGAGAGAGAGAGCACCCCAGGTCCTAATGGGTTATTGCCCCCACCCCAATTGTAGGGGATGGCTATGCCTTTAAGACCTGGGGCAGCTGCTAGCTGGCCCGTCCCACCTCCTTCTGGTTCTGAAACCCAAAGAGAAGCCAAACCAGCCCCCACCTCTCGGTGGCGAGCACATGTGTCGTAATGGTGCCGGCTGACCCAGGAGGCAGAGCCAGGAGGTCTCTGCCTCTGCAGGAAGTTCCTTGACATCATCGTGATGGACATGCTCATTAGCCTATCGTTAGCACCTGGCCAGTCCCTCTCCTTCGCGTGTCATTACTGGTATAAGACTGTTAGCCCCTCCCTTGAATAAACCAGAACGCTCTTTGAAGCTGCTCTGGGAGCCTACTCATGCCTTGCTTCCTTGGCGGGATAGGGAGGAGGAAGGCATCCCGCAACCACACGCTGACCGAAGCTAGATGTGGACCTCACTCCTGCAGTCAATTCCTACTGGCCAGAAGAGCGATAGAGGACCACACGGTAAGGGCGGACAGCCCCAGGACCTCTACATGGAAGGAGGTAGAGCTCAGCCTGGCACCCAATAATATAGTTTTCATCCTGTGAAGGTTCTACCACCTCCCCACAGTGCTGCAGGCCGGCAAGGAAGACTTCAGCATGAGTTCTACGATATTTAGGATGCACACTATGGCATCTGTTACAGGGGTTTTCTTCTGAGTTTAAAATAAAACATTTTTTTTTTTACCACGGCCCACAGGCCCTTTATGATCACATAATATACATATATTGGCAAATTTATTTTGTGCTGTACTCCTACTTTGCCCCAAGTGGTCCTTTTTCCTTTCTGTTATGTAAACTTGCAAATAGTGATTGACTGTGGGACATAAAGTGGACCTTTGTATATTATGTTCTCCTCACCTCTCTGTAACTTAATGGAGTCACTGTAGTTTTACACATTAGGCCTTAGTTTCAAGATGCGTTATTGGAAGTCTTTCCTGAGTGTCCAAAGAAGTTCCTATGCATGTGTATGAGTGTGTGTGTGTGTGTGTACACTACTAGGTATCCATGATCACAATCCCTGGCACATGGTAAGGAAAAACATTATGTTATCTTTGTGTTTCCCCTCATGATCTCAAGGGCCAAAGATACCTTGTTTTTACTAAATAGCCCCATTTTGTTAAGTAACAAATATTCTGCTCTAATTTCTTCAGTATTTTCTGTTTTATGAGCACTGAATGACCCATGTTTTCCCCGGAACAGTGTTTGCTGCTCAGAGGGAATCAGAAAGGACAGCTGAGAACTCCTGTCCAAAACAACCATAGCATTGGAAGGAATTTTCTGCCTGCAAAGCTCCATTTTGCTTAACAGACAAAACATTACCAGTCTTCTATTCCTCCACTCTTTTTTTATGGTATTCTAACCAATTCTACAGGCAGTGGTTGCCTTTCACTGGATGAAGTAAAGATCAGATATGGTCATGGTAATCATGCCGAGAAAAGAGATGATTACATTCCTAATGGTCTAAATTAATCCTCCTCTAAGTGAGGCACTGTCATTGAAAAAAATATTTAGAGACTCAGTAAAACAATTTACTATAGATGTTTGCTTACTTCCAAACCAACAGAGAAAAATATGAAACAGAGATGTTAAAAAGCCTCAAACTCAAGAGATCCTTTCCCTCAGCCTACTGGGTTCTGGGATTAAAGATGTACACAACCATGTTTGTTATGACCTAGCAATTTTATTTTTACACCATATGTACAATTTAGCATGTGATATTGGCTGAAATTCAGGATAGCTAGTATGGCTCAGCCATGACAGTACAGTTCTGTATTTGTTGGTTGCAATACAAATGAAAAAAACCATTACCTACCTGGGCACTGGTGGCTCATGGATATAATCCTAGCTACTAAGAAGACTGAGATCTGAGGATCCTGGTGCAATGGTAGACTGGGAAATTTTTTTGTGCGACTCATCTCTAATTAACGAGCAAAACGCTGTAAGTGGATCTGCGGCCCAAGTGGTAGAGCATTAGCCTTGAACAACAGCAATAACAAAAAGCTAAAAGACAACACGTAGGCCCTGAGGTCAAGTCCCAGTATTTGTTCAAAAAAGTCATTATCTGATCATTTTCCCCAGCCTGCAATCTTCAGTGCACATGTGGTACCCATCCTATCTTGTTTCTGATTCTGCTTGATTTAGTGCAGAACAAAGTGTCTGTAAAGACATTGCACAGTCAGCACTTAGAAAAGAAAGCAAAATTTGCAGTGTTGGCTCTGTTAGTAGATAAGCCATAAGGAAAGATTGTAGTTATTAAAATAAGATAGTGACTGCTAAATGCCTTTGCCAAGAGGTTTATTATAATGGAATATAGAGCTTGTTAATTAACTCAGTAAAAACCAATAAATCTAGACAGTCCTCTTTGGAAAATAAAGAAGTATCCATTTATATGCTCTAAAAAAATGTGATAACATTACCAGCCTTTTTGCTCAAATGTGTCTAGTGTCTATGGTGTGTCACGTGCCCCAATGGTGGGTTTGATGAATTGGATGTGTTATAGAGTAAGATACAATATTTAAATTCCAAAGCGAGAATCCAGATGCAAAAGAGAATTTTCAAGGGAAATATGAAGTTGCAATTCTATGATCCCTGGTATTTATTACTTAATTTGAAGTTGTGGAGTGATCTATGGGATGACTAATGAACAGAGAGCTTTTATAGATAGTGGCTAATTTCTAAATACGGGCTGTCAAGGAGAGTTTGACAATATCTCCAGATAAGAGAAAGGATAGGTGTGGGCACACAGCTGAATCATGCAAAAGCATGCGCCTGTGACTGTGAGCATAGTTGGCAGAACAGAGAGAGGAAAGACGGTGAGAAGCCCCCTCTGGTAGTGGTAACAGTCCTGTGATAGAAGGGCCAGACTCTTCGCTGTTTAAAAGGATTATACCTCTAAATATCCCCACTACTAGGGTTAGTCTACCACAACTATGATGACCAGAAAATCAGAAATCAAAGAGAGCTAGAAGAAAAGTAGTCAGAAGTGTGGCCTGTGATATCCTTCAGGAGAGCAAAGGTCTGCCATAATCAATATCCAGGGGACATAATCAGGCAAGTTAAACTTTCTGTATATAAATTTCATTTTCTGTCACTGAATTCCGATTGTAGAAGGAGCTAGAAGCTGTGGATAACAACTAGATGAGAAGGTAAGAGAAATAGGAAGTTTGTACTCTTCCTTGTGTGCAGGTAGCGGCTAAACATAGATATTCACAATAGAAGAGAGACATTTTCTTTCTTTTTTTTTCTCATTTATTGTCAAAGTGATGTACAGAGAGGTTACAGTTTCATAGTTAGGCATTGGGTACATTTCTTGTACTGTTTGTTACCTCCTCCTTCATTCCCCCTTCTCCCTCCCCTTTCCCTCTCCCCCCATGAGTTGTTCAGTTGGTTTACACCAAATGGTTTTGCAAGTATTGCTTTTGGAGTCGTTTGTCTTTCTGTCCTTTGTCTCTCGATTTCACTTCCCTAGTTCTAATACCAAGAGAGATATTTTCATACCAAGCCAAAGTCAACGTTTTGAATATTCACTGGATAAAATAGGTTAATAACAAGTGATTTCATTTCAGTAAGTCACAGAGTACTCAAAAATCAGTATTTTTCCCGGACTGGGGAACAAAATGTCTCTTGAAGATGATGAGAGGGAAGTTGGGGAGGAAGAAGAGAATTGTATCTTAAAAGCATTCCATCACCCATGATTACTGTACATTAGATTTTAGAGAAGCAATATGCTGTTGCCTCTCTGTAGGACTCAAAGCTGTAATAAGAGACTAATATTTAAATAGAGAAAAATGAGAAGCCTTGTAAAGGACATTTTGATTAAAATGAAAGATATGAGAGAATTTTCTAGAGGTTGTAACTTCAGTTGAAGCTTGATAGATGAACTAATATGAACTAGAACTCAGCAAAGCATTCTGGGTAGAAGGAACAGTACATATAATGTCCCGATGGCTTTTGCTAGAGAAAGATTTTGCTGAAGTTTATGGCCTTTTTCTGTCTGTCAGCCTCAGTCTAACCAGAACACAAAGGAAACATTGAAAAAGTATCTATTCTTTCTAGCATCCAGAGCAAAGTTTTGTGACTCAGAGGGCATTTGTAGCTCAAACTAAAGAGTTGCAGAGGCGTAAAGTGCATGAAGGACCGCGAATTAAGATTTCATTCCTCATGCATCCATGTTACAACTCTTGAGTAGTGGGCTAAAGAATGAGGGGGGGAGGAAGAGGTTGTTCATCATTTCTGACCAAATGAACTACCATTCCCCTTAATATTTGCTTTCTGTGTATGTGTGTGTGTGTGCAAATGCATATGCATGTGTGCACACCAGCATACCAAGGTTTGAGCTCAGGATCTCATGTTCTGTTGGTCTGTTGCTCAAGACTGGCACTATAACACTTGAGCCACACCTCCAGTTCGAATTTTGCTGGTTACTTAGAGATACAGTGTCACAGGCCTTTCTTCCTAAGCTTGTTTTTAGCATCTGTCCTCAGATCTTGGCCTTGTGAGTTCTCTATTGGTGGCTCATGCTCTTGAGGTGCACCCCAAGCTCCTAGCCTATGCTTTAAAAAGTTTTTTTCTCAAGGTGAAGTACAGAGGGGTTACAGTTACACATGGAAGGTAGTGAGTCCTTTTTTTGTCCAGCTTGTTACTCCCTCCCTCATTTCCTCTCTCCTTCCCAACCCCCCCCCCCCGCCCGAGTTATGCAGTTGGTTTACAACAAATTGTCTTGTAAGTATTGCTGTTGCACTGGTTCACTTTTTACCCTTTATCTCACCATTTTACTGTCCCCCTTCCTTTCCCAAATTCAGACAGACATATATAAAATACCCAGGGTACCGAAATCAAACAGTGTCAAAAGGGGCTAAATCATAGGGAAGACGGACAGAAGAAAAAAGAAGTGATTTCACGTAGTATGTTGAAAATAACATCATCAATGATAAACCACTTGTTTCCATATCTTGGAGATCATTTCTCTCAGCGTCATCTTATGTGATCATATGTACATAGGTATTGTGATTATCTGCTATGACTATCCTAGATATATTCTAATTATTTGATTGACTGTTTCATTTCCACTCATGGAAGTTTGAATTAGCTTTCTAATTGGCAAAATAGTAATTTAACCATTAAGAATTTAAAAAGTAAATTGTATTAATTTACTTATTTTAGGTATATTAATTTTTATTTTATCTTATTTTTTGGTATACAGGATGTATCTACAAAATCCCTATGGAAGAAAACATTGTCATATGAATGCAAATGTTAAACATTATTTTATACCAGTAAGACTTTGCAAGAGACTGTATTGAAGACTTACAAGGACAAATACACAAGGCCAGAGTCTTGGCTCCGTGAACTCACAGTAAATAAAGCTAGGACTGGTGGAGAAAGGGGAGTCTGTTTAACCCCACAGGTCATGATTATTGTCTTTAACTCCTATGAGACTTAAGCTCTTGGGCAAGGAAAAAGTTCTGATTTTTCACATCTTATTATTTTAATTTCAAGAACTCTATGAAATATAGAAGAGGAGGCAGCTCAAGCCAAAGCCCTCCTTCCTGCACCTGGGCCTACCAATCTCAAACTGAATTAATGTGAGGCTCCTGTTGACCTTCTGCCCATCTGTTTTGTCATCTTCAAAAGAGACTTTTCCATTTCAAAGTATTTTAAGAATCAATGTCATCACATTTTACACTGCCAAATAGCACAGTGAAGTTTTTCTTGGGAACAGACCTGAATTCAATCGAGGACCGTGTATGCTCTAGGGTTTGCACATGCTTTTAATAGATGGTTTAATTTTTCTCTGTGTGTCTGACTATGCATAATAAATTGAAAATAAATTTTCAAGGTTATTTTAAATATTAAATTATATAGCTGAGTGTCTACTTGAGAGTCTGTCACTTACAGGTATTAAAAATTAACACCATTTGCTTAACATTAAAGTACAGTTATGTGTCAATTAGTGATGAGGATATGTTCTGAGAGCTTTGTCACTAGGCTATTTGCTCTGTGTGTAAACATGGTAGAATATTCCCATATAACTCAGATGACTACTATGTGATGACCACCACATCATGAGGTGACTTAATCTTATGATACCACTATCATATACAATCTGCTGCTTACTGTTTGCATGCTTGAATGACCCTCAAACACTTGATGAGGGATATAACAGCATTCCCTGAGATCACTTAAAAATCAAAGAGACATGGAAGTCTGATTACTTAACTCTGAGAATGTGGCTACAATACACACACACACACACACACACACACACACACACACACACACACACACACATACACACGTCCCTCTGTCCAGGTTTACATGACCACATGTAGGTTGCCATTCCTCATGGACATGGTTTTTTTTGTCATCAACAACACCAAAAGCAAATGAAGATTGAGGGAAGAAACAAACATTAGGCCTTTCTTTTTTCATTACTTCCCTATAATTTTGAATCTCTTTATTTGGAAAACATACAGATAGATAAACCCATAACACACCTTTGGAATTTGCCAAAATAACATTTTTTTCTGGTTCAGACGCGGATAGATGATATAACTGGTTGTTATTGTGATGACTTGATCCTTCATCTACTTCAAAATATACAACAGAAATAGAAGCATCATTTTCCTTGTCCTCAGTCCACCAGGATATTGGTAAATATCCAAGGTTTCAAAAATACATTTCATTCCAGGATCACATTGCATTATTTGAAACCATTTAGACATCAGAATTCAGAATTTTATGATTTTAGAAAATTGTAACAGACATTATTAGGGTGATCTGTGACAATGTTTTGTGATCTTTCGTGTGTGTGCGCACGCACGTGTGTGCGTGTGTGTAGTTTCAACTCAGGGCCTCGTGCTTACTCTACTTGTTCACTCAGCTGGTGCTCTGCACTTAAACCATACCTCCAGCCTGGCTATTTGCTGGTTATTTTGAAGACAGATTTTATAGACCTTTTCTCTTGGGTTGACTTTATGCCCAAAGCCTTCTGAGTAGCTAGGATTCCAGCCATCAGCCATCAGCACCCAGCTCAAATAGCTTCTTATTTCTGTGGTGAAACATGTAAATTGCCAAGGTAAGTGAGACAAAATGAAGATTAAAAAGGTTAACATCATTTCAGAGTGGAGTTGGCTACAAATTTCGGTTATATTATGGCAAGAATTAATAAATGCATTTAAAAATAGAATTTAGAGTTTTAAGGTTTTGGCATTTCACATAAAAGATTGAACCTCATATTCCCAATCAAGCTGTGCTAAGTAAAAGATGCTGATAGAAACTTTTTACCTATGGCCACCTTGTGCAATTTAACTCACAGAAAAGGAAGATTTAATGCTATTTGGAGCTAAACAAGTTGTTCTGCTGATATGAAATACCACGAACTGGATAAATGATCAGAAATGTATCTCCTCATGAGGGACAAGGCAACAAACAGTACAAGAAATGTATCCAATGCCCAACGTATGATACGAACCTCTCTGTACATCAGTTTGATAATAAAAATTTGAGAAAAAAAAAAGAAATGTATCTCCTCGTGTGTGTGTCTGAGATGAAGGCATTGGAGAGGTCTGATCTGTGCTTACAAGATCATGAGTTGAGCACTATTTTTTCCCTAGGGGCAAGAACCTTAAAAGAGAGTGTGATAGCAGTGACTATTATTGAGAACATTGTATGCATTTACGAAAATGGAACAATGAAACCCAATGCTCTCGCAAAAAAGTGTATAGCAGAGTGGAAAGAGGAAGATGAAAGAGTAATCAATAACGAAGAAGGTGAGTTTCTCTAAAGTACATAAATGCATGTTTGGAAATAACATAGAAAAATCCCTTTTTGTCACCATTAATATATGCAGGAGACTGGAAGTTTCTCTGTTCATGATCTATGCAGGGAGGACTACAGCAGGATGAAATCATGGATCTTAGCAGACCCAATTCCATCTAAGAGTCCAAGGCCTGCAATCACAGAGATTTGGGTTTGAATCCTGGCTTTTCAGTTTACTCTTTTTATGATGCTGGAAATACAGTATTTGTCTTGTGCTTTAGTCTATGGAAATCCCTTTTTATATAGGAGACAACGTATAGAATAGTTTGCATCCAACAAGGTTACTAAGAAATTTAAGTTTTGAATGTTTTAAAGTATCCTAATACTGGATGATAGTGCATTTATTCTGGGATAATGAAGAACTGCTTAACTTAAGTATCAATCTCCTCTCACCTTTTTTCTTTGCTACCAATCCTGGAACTTGAACTTGGGGTCTTGCTCTCCCTCAACTTTCTCACTCAAGGCCATTGGTCTTCCACTTGACATACACCTCTACTTCTACTGTCAGCTGATTAATTGGAGATGAAAGTCTCAAGGACTTTTCTGCCCAGAATGTCTTTGAACGGAGATCCTCAGATCTCAGATCCCTAATTCACGAGCATTTTAAGTAGGAGCTACCAGCACTAGCTGTTCCCTCACTTTAAAAAATCATTTCGATGACTTCCATATTACCAATGTGGTTTTCTATAGGAAATATTTCCTCATTTGAAACTATGCTTCCTGGGACGGGCTCTTTATGATCATGTTTATCTCTGTTTACAAAGCTCCTTCATTGCAAAGCAGCAAATGCAGTGGGTGTTTGTGCACAGTTGTAAAGTCTTCCACTCTTCTATATTTGCAAGTCGTCACACTTGGACTCAGCTGGAGAGCATCAAGAATGTTCATCTGTGGTGGTATATCTCTGGCTACCACTTCTATACTGGAAGAGTAAGGCAGAAATGCCTTCTAACCTAAGCCTTTCAGTGATTTGCATTCTTTACGTGTCGTTTCTTGATGAAACATGAATAGGCATTGCTCTTGATTACTTGGATATATTTAGAAGCTTATTGCAGAAGAAATAATATGGGATTAGCATCCCTCATCAGGCACAGAACGGGGAATTTTGTGACTAGATGAAGAGAGGCAGGAGTAGGTAAAAGGACTTTTAAATAAGTTCTACATTTCAAGTTGTTTACAGTAACCACAAAGAAAACCCTACCCCAGACCAACAAACAAAAACCAAAGGAAGGCAGATATCTCCATGCATTTTAGGAAATGTTCATTTCAGGACTAAGAATTTGGATAGATATTTTTGAAAATCTTAATGTAGATATCTGTCTTTCAGCCTATGAATTGGATAATTGATTTTGGAAGCAACCTAAAAGTGTGAAGAAACAATTAACAGATATAAAAGACCCTGCATTAAATTCTTATTGTGAAGGGCAGTTGGAGTCCAAAGATTTCTCTAGTATGAATCTGAGAACACATGGTCTGGAAATTGTTCACACAGTCCAGCTGCTTTCTTAAGATTCCTTTGTTCACAATGTATACGGGTATACTAAAATTGACATAATTACCATAATAATCTTCAATTTTGTTTAATCCAGCATTCCCCAGATTTGGTCATAGAATCTTACTTTTAGAAACTGTAATAGCTGTGAAAATTGAGGACACAAAGATTTAAAAAATCCGTAAGCTAATAGTTACTATAGAAAGTAGTTATTCAATTACAAATATTTCTCTTGCTGCTAACAATACCAATCAAATTTACAGTACCAATACTTGATGTGCCATTATAAACTAATTTTCAAGTTATATAGAGTCTCTCATTTCCCAGAGTACAGCATACTATCAGAATGGGGCTAATAATGCTTATACCAATAACAACTATTTTTGAAAGTTACTAGATATCTAACAATACGCATATGAAATATACTTAATATTATTCAAATCTTAAAGCTAACAGATATTGTTTATTTGTGTAAGAAATTTAAATATGTTAAGAAAGGTAGACAATTATGGTAGATATGAGAATTCCATCTTGGTTTTCTGGAGAGTGTGTTGGGTATGAGAAGGTGAAGGAGGGGATAATGTGTCAAAACAGGACCTTTACTCAGCCTCCCTGCAGTCAAGGACTTGAGTCAAGGCACCATATGGTTGGTCAACAGAAACATGGGAGGGTGGAATGATAGAGATTTGGCTTGATCCATAGTTCACACTGGTACCAACTGTACCACATAATGAGAGCCAAGATAAATCAACATAAACCCATCGCATAGATTGAAGGACTCCTCTCAGTACCTAATATTGCACTGATGCAACAGAGGATAGTGTACATAAATCTTATGATTACCTTAATTACCTTTACCTTAATTATTAGCTTATAGTAAAATACTGTCCCCCAGTGGAAAATGTTTAGTTCTTCTTAATTATGTACATTTTAAATTTCATTTTAAAATAACTATAATTATTATATTTTAAAATGATTAATTACAATCATGTAATATTAGGTGCTAATGAGCTAATAAAAATCAAAGTGAGAGTTGTTTCATTCTGTATGAGTTGGTTCAACATGATAGGATTGTTTTATTAGAAGGCTTACAAGATGATAAGTAGGTTATCTCATCTACCAAGGATTGAAAGCAGAACAAAGCTCTTGCTGGCAAATCTTTGCATCCTTCACCTTTACACATTTTCCTCTACCTATCACTGATCAGTGATCAATACTTATTGTGTCTGAGTTTGAAAAAAATCTCCCGATGCCCTGGTTCATAGAGTGGCCATTTTTGTTGGCCTGGGTTGTCACAACCGGAAGAATAACAACCACATTTGCTCCAACTCCTCCTAGAATCCTACTGGAATTACTTTGAGAAATAGCCTTGAGTGTTAACCACTGTAGTGTTCTACCTCATCACCAATTACAAATGAGTTTTACTTTTTGAATTCATTTTCAAACATTTTCCTTTTCCAAGTACACAAAACACCTTCATTCTTTCAGCACAGTGAGAAATCTCAGTTACTCTGCTTGACTCCTCCTCCTCAGGCATCTCTTTCACTGGGTAGATTCTATTCATTTCACAATTCAGTTTGGGTGCTACCTCCCTGAGCTGAGTAAAGCTGAAGTTTTTACTGGATTTAAGGGTCCCTCCCCATTTCCTCACTAACTCAATGGCTTGGACTTCATTGTTTTATCTCTGAACCACGCCTAAGCAAGCAAATGTCCAACATATTTTTCAGTATACCCCAAGAGAGAGGTCCAAAACTTAAAGAAGCAATAGTCCAGCAGAGAAAGCCGTAAGGACCACTACCATACTTTAGTTGGTGTATATATATATAGTTGGTAAGCAATAAGATCACAAAAACAGGAGAAGACTCAAACTCAGTTTTGAAGGATGGGAGTCATTCCATGACTTCCATTCAGTCTTGGAAGACCAATTATGCTGAGTTGATAATTAAGTCACTCCACACTTTTTTTTTTTGCAGTAATAACCAGCCATGCAAACACTTAATAAACATAGTGGAAATTTATTCACTGTTACATGATGATCCAAAAATGGGCAATTCCAGGAAGATATCTTTCATGTGGTGATACAGAAATTTTCAAGGATTGCTTTTTCTTGAGAGATTCAAGGGAGAAATCTTCTGTTTAACCCCAAGTTGCAAATACTTTCTTTAATCTTTAAGTCATTGTACAAACTAGTTGCCACTTAGCAAAAGTTTGTGAGTATAATGCATCTTGATCAATGTCGCTGCTTTCAATGCTGTCACTCATTCCTCCCTTACTAACCTCTTCTTCACTTACGTTCTTAACTTTGTAGGATATCCACTGAATTCCTGACTGCATTCTCCTCCTCTTCTCTGTATTTGACACTCACCACAGTTTTTTTTTTAACCCATGTGCCTTACTCAGTTTAGTAAGCAACAGTTTTGTGGATACCACTACAACAAGGGTTGTTTATTGGGAAATTAAAAAAAAAACAATTTAGGTCCATAAAGTTATTTGACGTATTTCTTTTAATTAATTAATTAATTGCCCAAGTGATGTACAGAGGGGTTACAGCAGTTTGATATGTAAGGCAGTGAATACATTTCTTATCAAACTTGTTACCTTCTCCCTCATTATTCTCCCCTCCTACCCCCTTCCTAATTCTCCCCTCCCTGAGTTGTACAGTTGGCTTACAGCATATATATATATATATATTTTTTTTTTTGCCAGTCCTGGGCCTTGGACTCAGGGCCTGAGCACGGTCCCTGGCTTCCTTTTGCTCAAGGCTAGCACTCTGCCACTTGAGCCACAGCACCACTTCTGGCCGCTTTCCATATATGTGGTTCTGGGGAATTGAACCCAGGGCTTCATGTATACGAGGCCATATTCCCAGCCCCTGCTTACAGCATATTTGACATGTTTCTTTAAGCATGAATCTAGCATCGGTTACCCTCTGTATAAAAGGAATACATATTAAATTTTTTTCAATACCTGCTACAGCTGTAAGAAATCTTAGGAAAGTTCCAAAGAAAATGTAAATAAATTGGCCAAAACTTTTTAGAAGGTGATGTTACAATGATTCTTAAGTGTTGTGGATCCCTGGGGAAGGATCCGGTAATTGGTTCACAATGTCTTCCAGGAAGTGGTAATAGCATCACAAATGCCACATCATCTTGAAAACTGATCATCTAGTTGAAACAAGCTTTACCAAGGGCAGAGACAATTGAAGTGACAGTCATACAATGAATAAGTGTCAGAAACAGAAATAGACTTTAAATCTTCGTTTCCAAGACCAGTGAACTTTCTTTTGAACAGATTGCTATTCTGCTATTTTCAGCATAGAAAATTATATTCAGCTTTCTTTTTTTCAAACTGTACAGTAAAATGTTACATAAAGATGCAAGAAATAATTAATATCTTTAAATAGTTATACATTTGGGATTCTGTACACTGATTTTTTTTAAAAGATAATAGCCATGTTCTGGTGCTACATACCTGTAGTCTTAGCTACTCAGGAAGTGGAGATGTAGAAAATCATTGTCCAGAGCCATCCCAGGCAGAACAGTCTGTAAGGCTACATCTCTAATTAATCATCAAAAAGCTGGGCAGGCAGTTCTAGCTATGATTGAGCAAGTTGAGCAAACTTGAAGCTCTGAATTCAAACCCAGTGCTAGCAAAAATCAAACCAAAACAGAAGCAAGCCCAGAGAATAACAAGTATTTCTTTTTCTGGGGCTATATGATAAAGTGATATTTAGTTTTCTTTATGGAGCTTGAAAGCAGAGTCTGGGCACTGTCCCTGAGTTCTTTTCCTCAAGGGTAGCACTCTACCACTTTTAGCCATGGCTTCACTTTTATTTCTTAGGTGGTTAACTGAGGAGTTTCATGGCCTTTCCTGCCTGTCTTCAGAGCATAATCCTCAGATCTCAAGTCTCCTGAGTAGCCAGGATTATAGGCATGAGCTACCAGCACCCAGCTAAGTGATAAGTTTTTGAGAGTGTAGCTCAAGCTACCAAGGATGTTACCCAAATATCATCTAATCAAATGAAAGTGAAATAAAACCTAGTCCTTACATCCCCCCACATTACATTATCTTTCTCCAAATATAATTATATGTATTTCAGTACACGTGTGCAACATAGAGGGTTATCGGTGGATCTATCATAACAGATACATATTAACTCTGTGTTTGGGACATTCCAAATCAGCTCCCAGTTACCTGTTTTGAAATTTGAAACTGTTCTGAATCATAAATGCTGTACTGTGCTATAGAATGTTAGAGATTATATTTCCTATCCACTTGTATGTGACCCGTGGCCATCTGCATTCATGATCTTTGTGCCTCAGGCTCACACAGGTTGCGATTATAGGAGTGTGCTGCTATTGCCAGCTTAATTTAATTCATTGTTTATGTTGAACTACCCTGCATTGTTGAAATAGATCAAGATTCATTATATCTTGTGGGTGGGGAAAGTGAAATTTAGGAGAGAGTGAGGGAAGGGGAGATATGTTTCAAAAAACAATTGTACTCATTACCTGACTCATGTAACTATAACCCATCTGTGTATCTCTATAATTACAATAATACAAAAAGAAGGCACAGGTGAGGCAAAGATGAAACCTTTATAGTTCCTGATGAATAAATACATTCTTCAACTGAAAAAAAATAACATTTGGTTGTAAATAAAAGCTGGCTATACCAGGTCATTTGAGGGATCTAAAAAAAAAACAAACAAAAAAAAACCCCACAAAACCCTAGCAGTAAAATCACCTGGTTCTGAGCTTTTCTTTGTTGAGAGACTTTCTTTATTACTGACTTAATCATATTATTTGTTATTCATGTGTTCATGTTTTCTATGTCATCCTGGGCTTCAGTAGACTATGTGCGGCTTAGAAATGTTTTCATGTCTTCAGTTTCTCATTGCATTATTCTTTACAACAGTCCCTTTGTATTGTTTGTATTTGTGTGGAGACATTTCTCATGCTTCCTTTTGCATCTCTGATTTTATTTATCTGGGTTTTCTATTTCTTTTTTTCTTAATTTAGGTAGTTGAGTGCCACTGTGGATATTGCTTAGCTTTCCACAGAAACAAATGATCTTTTGAATTTTTAAAATCTCTTTAGTTTGCTGCTTCTTTGTTGTTTGTTATTTATTTTCTTCTAGTAGCATTGGTTTTAGTTTTTTTTTGCTTTTTTAATTACTTGAAAATTGTCTTGTTAAGTTACTTATTTGAAAATTTCCTTTCTTTTAAGTCTTATTCCTTTTAATTTCCCTGTTAGCAGTTTTTGCTGTATCCCATATTTTTGGAACCATTGTGATTCCATTTTCATATATTTCTGAAATTTTAAAATTCCTTTTTAATTTCTTAAATGACTCAATGGTATCTCAACAGCATGTTCTTTAAGTTCCAAAGTTTCACCTGTTGTTGATATCTAGTTTTATTTTATTGTGGACAGAGAAAAAACTCTTAAAGACCAGAAGAGACTGGGTTCATACATTCATTGTTCTGGAAGAAACAATGCTAGCTAATGTTACTCTTCAGAAAGAAAGGACACAATTTTTTACAAGATAAGCAAAAGCCAAGGAAATTAATTACCACCATGGTGTCTATCCCAAAGGTGATTAGAACAATCCTACACTCAAAACCCAAAGGCAATAAGTGCCAACATAAAATGCAGAATACAGCAGATACATGGAGAGAATGAACACAATCAAAGTTTACATGAGGGCAGCTTGCTCAGCATGGTAAGTGAACAGGGCTCTTGTCTTCTTGCCAGAGCTTCTGGTTGCCGTGCTCCTCAGAATGAGCTACCCAGCTTCTTCCTGTGGCTATGGATGCATGTATGTTAGGCAATAGTTGCTTCTGTTTTCAGGTTCTAGTAGCAGCTAGCTCACTCAGGACACATTGTCTAGCTGCTTCAATGGACAACATATGGATGGACAAAACCACATGGCTAGTTTGCAGGGCCAGGCCAGCCTCATGGTTGTGTCAACTCCATAGCTCTTTAATAGGACCTTGAATGGGCAAGTTTGCAAATGGTATTATGTAGCGGAATACTGGGTGATAAAGACTCTCTCCAGCCAACAAAGTAGTGTATTACTCTTTAGTCCTGCAAACGAGGCTCTGAGCCTGCACAAGCTGCAGGTCTGTTGAACAGCACTAACTTCAAATGTCTATTGCACTTGTCTCTGCAAGCTGAGAGCCTTCTACTTTCTTTTCCTTTGCTATGACAAGTCTTTCTTGGTTCAGGGTTTATTTTGACAACAAAGGCAGGATGATGGATTGATGCTGTGTGCTTGTTCCTTTTGTATAAGGCCATTGTTCATCTCCGTGTTCTGTGGTACTTCTATTCTATTTCCATTGCACTACATTGTTCTGTGCTAGACACTGGAGAAACAGATTTTTGTTCTTGATGTTATGGTCCTTCTTAGAGATGAGAAGGGCACCAGGTACCTCTGGACAAACATCTTGCTAATGTCCTTGCTCAGAGTTTATCATACGCCACCTAGTAGCACTTTACTGAAATAATGGAGACGTTCCTTGATGGTAATAGACACTATATGTAGCCATTTAAAAATTAGTTAAACCACGTTTTTAAATTAGCTTTAGGTAGTTGTACAAATGGTCTCATTTCAACATGTCAATTAATGAATACAGTGCATCTTGATCAATGTTACCCTTTTCATCATTCTACCATCTCTCCAAACCTGATTTGTCTCCTCAATTTTCCTACTTGTATTGCCACATACACAATGGAAAATTCTGCTTGCATTCGCCTACTGTTCCTCTCTTCCTTTCTCTACCCTTCCCCTAGACCTCACTCCCTCACGACATCTCAGTCCCAACTTCCTGCTATTCGTTTTGTTAGACTGTGAATTAGTTGTTCAAAGTATTTATCCCTTGAAAATACCATACTTTAGTTAATACATTTGTGAATATATGCATATACAAATGTGTGTGTGTGTGTGTGTGTGTGTGTGTGTGAAGATCTAACTGACAAATATGAGAGAGAACGTATGATCTTTGTCTCCCTGGTCCTGACTTATTTCACTTAATATAAATTTTCAGGTTCATCTATTTCTCTGCAAGTAACACAATATCATTTTTTTCTGCTGGGTCAGTAAGATTCCATATATGCATTATATATATATATATATATATATATACAATATATTAACCATCATATATTCACATTTATTATTTTTGTTTTAAAATGTTTTTATTATTATATAAGTATTCTTTATTAACTGAATCTATATCTACTCTAGCAGAGGTATGTCTCTGAGACCTGGTTGAGAGACTGGGAAGGGAGACCGGGTTTAACTTTTACCACAGACATTTTCATCATCCTGTATGTTGACACTGTGCACTTGAAATGTGGCTAGTAGAATGAAGCAACTGAATTTTTATTTATTTAGTTATTTTTTGAGTTAGTTTTTGTACGTTGGCTGCTTGAACTCTGGGTCTGGGCACTGTCCCTGAGCTCTTCAGCTCAAAGCGAGTGCTCTACTGATTGAGCCACAGCACCACTTCCAGAAGCTGAATTTTTAATCCTCCCTAAATTCAATTGAAATTAAAAGCCAAACACATGTGTCTAATGGCAATACATTTACAAGACATATCTAGTAGTTTGTTTTAAGCCATAAGTCCATAGTCATATTGTGATGCCTCTATTCTTTCAAATTTCTTTTTAAACTCTTGAAATCTAATAAGCCAAATCCCTTAAGCTACTTTCAAATCCAAAGCTCATATTACCATTATCAGTGGTATTTGCTTTTTTGACTATTAAGTATTAATTTAAAATAGTAAAGCAAGACACTGATTATATTTTGATTTCTTCCTGAGTGCTATTTTCCCACCAAAAGGATGCAGCGTTGCAAAGGTATTTAACTTAAAAGTTTATGCAGTCATAACGATCTCTATGCTTCTTATTGATGATAATGAAGGCACAGAGTTAATGAAAGTAAAAGTATGCCCTTAATATATTTTTATAAATAAAATTCAACACATTTTGAATTGCCTTGCAACAACTAGCATTTGTTAAAAATTCTATGGTAGTGGTTCTAATGAATAGTGAAGGCAAGGAGGCTGTAAGCACCAATACATTCTTCCACAGCAGTGGTCAGTGCCTTGACAAATTTTAGTGGTTTTGTTTTCTAATTATAATTGCTAGAATCCCTTCCTGGGCTTACAAAATAGTTGAATCATTGAGATAGCTAGAAACACCTTTTGTTGGAAAAGTGATGATAAATGGGGGAAAAACAGTAATAGGTGATAAAATGTAAGAGAATGCTGGGAAAGTGTGAATACAGACAAAATAGCTGAAAACATAGAGTTTTGCTAAACAAGCTTTATCACCTGACAGTGAGAGCTAAAATAATGAGCTTCTTTTTACCTATTACTATTTCCACAGTGTGACTGGAGGATAGTATCTCTTTCCTTGGATTTGTTGTGGTTCATGTTTAAATTATTGTATGTTATTAATAGGCATTGAGTTATACATCTCTTCAGTGAGCTTATATTAGGTATGGGTATGAAAATTTAAAAATATAGAAAAACAAGGAAAAGACACTTCAAATATATGGGAATGCTTTCATGAGAAAACACCTCCAACTTTTAATATTCACTTTTTATATGATTTAAGGTGCTACATTATTTTTTTTCACTGTAACTGCTTCAATAGCTGGGTAATGTATTTTCAAGAAACATACTTATAGAGACATATGATATTTATTCATTCATTTGTAGAATAAAAGTATAGCAATACCAGGGATCTATCAGTTCTTCTGTAGGTTGCCTGAGACACAGAAAGTGAGGCATGGAACCTTTCACCATGTGTTCATGTTTTCTTAGAAATACTTGCAACTGGTCTTCATAGGATGAAAATGGTGCAAGTGAAGGAGAGGCAACAATATGTAGGATTTGGGAATATCATAGGATATTTCATATGAGCTAAGCCTTGAATGAAGACATGTAGAGAGAGCTCACAAAAAGACAAGACTTTCAAATACATTAGTGTTGCTAGCAGCTGTGGTTTATGTGGAGGTAGATATGCAAGGATCTTGAGGAAAAGTGATGTGTGATTGTTAAATAGGTTTGATTAATTTTTTTCAGTAGGTTATTGGGAAGTAGAGTTTAATATTTCTATTCTTGAACTAGATTGTCATGGAGGTCTTCTAAAGTATGAACTCTGGGCAGTAATACATCACATCTCAAAGACTGCAACTCACGTTATTATTACTATGGTCAGTAGAGACCATGTTCTATGTGGTACAGCAGCATAAAACCTATCTTTTACTTTCTATAATGAGGTTATGATACAAAAAAGAATCAGAATGGCATTCATTGAGACAACAAATCAAGACAAATACTGGGGAGCAAAGGATCCCTCATAACCGTCAGCGAGAATATAAATTAGTGCAACCACTTGGAAACCATTGTAGTGATTCCTCAAAAAATGAAAAGTAGAACAGAATTACCTTAAAACCCTGCTTTGCCACTTTGTGCATGTACCTGAAAAGTGTAAATCAACACACAAAAGGAGCACCCGCATACCCATGAGTATCATATAACTATTCACAATAGCCAAGCTGTAGAATCAGCTGAAATGCCCAACAACCAATAAGTGATTAAAGGTTAGGTACTTTAGTGTATATACATAGTGGATTATTATTCAGTTGTAAAAAAGAATGAAGTTGGGGCTGGGGATATGGCCTAGTGGCAAGAGTGCTTGCCTCATATACATGAGGCCCTGGGTTCAATTCCCCAGCACCACATATACAGAAAACAGCCAGAAGTGGTGCTGTGGCTCAAGTGGCAGAGTGCTAGCCTTGAGCAAAAAGAAGCCAGGGACAGTGCTCAGGCCCTGAGTCCAAGCCCCAGGACTGGCCAAAAAAAAAAAAAAAAAAGAATGAAGTTATGGTATTTACAGGAAAATGGGTGGAATTGGAGATAATCACATTAAGTGAGATCAGTCCAGGTCAAGAAGCCAAATACCATGTTTTTACTCCTATCTAAAATCTCTATAAAAATGAGGATAGTAAAAGTAAAAAACAGACAGTGTAAAACAGAGCTATCTTGGAGGAGAAATCAGCAGGAGATGGAAGGATCAAAGAGGGTGAGGTATGTAGAGGAGATGGAAATATGTAACATATATTTATTAGGTATAATAACATCTAATGTATGTAATTCTCATAAATGTGGCAGACCACTGGAGTTTTTGTCTCTTAACTTCATGTTGAATAATTTCATTTAGAATTTCTTAAAACTTAAGTTACCAAGAAGTAGACAAAATATTTTTTTTTAACTTTTACAGTGAATAACCTGTATGTAACAAAGCTGACAAACAGCAGTTCTTGAAATTTCAGGGAGAAAGACAGTTCATTAGACATTCGTCTGTTCTTTTAACTGAGAAATGTTACAATATGCAAATTTTACTAGGAAACTAAATCTTGTTCCTTTATATTTCAAATGTAAAGTACTTTAAGAAGAAAATTCCTCTTTCTGAATTTATTTAGATATTATAGCTAAAAGGTATTGGATTACAGGATATAACTAGTGAAAACTTGTGTAAATATAAAAATAAACTAGCTATTACACTTTGCATAAAATAAATGATCAGAACAGCCATTGCATACATTGAGTTCTGTAGAGAGCCAGGGGAAATGACAAGTAGGGAGTACTATGAAACTCTGTACCCTGCTGAATAAAATAACTAAACATGGGTAGAGGAGATCCTAACAAATTGAGAGTGGCAAAATATCCTATGTATTCTATGGGCATACTTCTCAGGAAAACCACAAGAAGAAGCACCTGAATGCTACAGTCAACTTCTTGGTTTTCTAAGAAGTGCTCAGAGAGGTCAAAGACAGTGACCCCTAAGTAAATTCAATTTTTAAGATTAAAAGTTGTCAATGATAACATGAGATTAACATGATTTCTCATGACTAAAACAAAAATAGAATATGATATTTCAGTTTCTTGTTTGGTATATGTATATTAATAATATTTCAAACCTCATACAATTTCACACCAATATCTACGAAAACCAATCAGCACAATAAAGCATCAGAGCATCTAACTTTATTAACATCTTACTAGCTAATTTGCACATGGATTCTGTGAGCAAGCATACCTTCTGTGTGGAGCAAACTGGCCCCAGCAACTCCTCTGTCAAGAGTGAGCAGAATTCACAACTAGTTCAAAGTCGATGCAGGTGAGCTCCACAATTCCTTCAGTGCATCCCCTGAACAGACCTTCATTTGTGAGAACACACACACACACACACACACACATCACAATTTTGAGCAGAAAGGAAGGCCTCCCTATATGTCAGTTTTTAACTCGGATAAAGTGAATTTTCTGTAGAATTGATTTTTCCTTGACTTAGTATTTTTGCAAATGTTTTCACCTTTTGTTCACTTTTTCCTACGTACTTTAGGTCTTCCAACTGAAATTGTTCCAGCTTACCCTTTTGACTAGAAGTATGTTTTAATGCATGATGCATTATGAGCCTGAATATAAAATATGTGTCAGAAGGTAACAGATTGTTATGTGCTACTTAGATTTCTCCTGTCTCTGTAATATTGTTGACGACATTAGAAAGATTGGGTTTCAAGCTTGTTTTTCACATTTTGGTTCATGGTGTCAGAGGCACCAGTCAATGGTTGGTTGGCCCCATTGCTTTTAGGCCTATGTCAAGGCAGAGTGTGGTAGACCTCATGGTGAGGAAGCCGAGAATGGAAGGGCTGATGTTTCCCAATCCCGTTCAAGGAACACTCAGTTACCTAAGCCTACCTCTTCAGCGTTCTAGCCTTTCCCATGATTCTTGGGGTTACTTTAGAACCAAACCCTAGTATAAAGTATACAAATTTCCCATCAGCAAATTTCCATTTTAAAAACCTGTTTGCTAGAACCCTAACTGCAAGAGGAACAAGTAAAGACAAGACTATTAAGGCAAGTGAGAATAATTTGTCTTGCTTCCTAGCAGTCATTGGTATTCACATTTATTTATTCTAAACATTGTTACTTGCATTTTATATATTCCATATAGAATTAATGTGTACCAATGCATATTCTGTATCTATTACAACATTGAATACTTGCAGCTTACTTTGATTTCTATTAAATACAAATACCAAATGAATGTTGATCAATCGACCATACACAAAATAAATTGTTTTATGGATTGCTACAAACACAAACAATTCAAAAAGGATTTGAACAACAAAAGCAGGGCTTTCACCAAGGGAGACTGGAGCTGCTCATTTGTAAAGTCGTTGTTAGTGTCAGTCTTATTTATTAATTTTTTCAGCAATATTAAGAAGACATGCTAAGGTTAGTGCAGTGAGTTTTCTGTAAAAATAATAACCTTCACATTTAGACATCTTACTTTTATCTTACTTTTATCTTGTAATATACCTTTCATAGTTTCTGGCTTCTTAGGCAATAAATGTCTTCTCTGGACTTTGTAAACTTTTATTTTCATGTGAAGTTTCTATTCCTCCTCATCTTGAATTAAAACAGAGTTTTCACTTGCCCGGGACTTTGCCTCCTAAAGCTGTGAAAAACGTTTCTCCTATATGAATTCCAATAGCTAGCTGGAAAGGCTCTCTTTTCCCACAGTGAAAATACTTAGCTTTTTGCTGTTTATCTTAATCTATCTTACCGTTCCCCTAGCCTTTTGAGGAGGAAAGGCCACGAGGAAAGCGCTGTTGTTCTCAGGGCTTCTTTCCTGAGCACGGGAAAGTTGGGCTTGACCTTTCCCAGCAGAGAATCACGGGGCAGCAGGGCTGCTATGGCTTGAGAAATAAAGGTCATGTCAAAAAGACTGGGACCCAGGGAAGGCCTTTTCTTTGCTTTAGGAAAACAGCTTCACCTTTTTAGCTACGCTAACTTTAGATAAAAGGCCTAATTGGAATAGAATCTTTAATATTCTTGTCTGCTGCGTATTTTTACTTTTGTGCCAGGAAATTAAATAAATCTTACCAAAGTGATCTCAAGAATATAGTTATCAAGCTGAAATTAGGCTACTGGGCTTAGAAAAAAAAATAAGTCAGTAGTGAAAATAATTTTTAATTCTATAGGAATGATTTTATTCAGATTCAAATTTGCAAGTCAGAGATTAGGGGTCAAGATTGGTCTGAGTTGATACAGTCACCTGCACTGTCTCTCAGCACTCTGTAGGTTCCTTCATAACCTTTTGGCACCCTCCATCCCCTTGGCATCCAGCCATGACCCTCTCAGCAGCATTTACTACTTCTCTGCACTGTGCAGTACCACTTAGGACACTCTATTATTCCTCAGCATAATCTAATATACCTTTGTATACTCCACTAACCCTTAGCACCCCTTAGCACACTCTATTCCTCAGCACAATCTAATATACCTTTGTATACTCCGCTACCCTTCAGAACACTCTGCTGCCTGTCAGCACCAGAAGTACCCCTCCACATGTTCCCATACCCTTCAGCAAAACTCCTGTACCCTTTCACTCTCTACTAACAACCCAGCACACTCTGCTACTCTTTAGAACTCTGTGGTGTCCCTCAGCCCTCTGAAGCTCCTTTCAGTGTCTGCAGAATACCCTCGTCCTCACAGCATCCTGTAGTTGCCTAGCACCCGTGTTATATCCCTCAGTACTTTGCAGTGTCCCTCCACATCCTCCTTACTCCTCAGTGTCCTTCATTTTTATTTCAGTACCCTTCCTCATCCTGCAATACACCTTAGCAAACTGCATTACCTTTTATCCCCCCGAAGTAAGCTCAGTGCATTATAGTACTGATTATTGTCCTATGTTACAACTCTACCTGGTAGTACCGTTTTTACTCTGTGGACCTCTCATCAACCTAAAGTATTCTTCAGCACTTTCTATCACTTTTCAGCACCTTGCAGCACACCTCAACATGCTGCAGTATGTTCTTAGCATGTTGGGGCTAAGGAAGGAAAGAGAAAAGGGAAGAAAGAAAGACAGAAAGAAAGGAAGGAAGGAAGGAGGAAGAAATAGAGATCCTATAGAATTAGCATTAAGAAGCTTATACTAAGCTGGGTCCCAGTGGCTCACACCTGTAATCCTAGCTACTCAGGAGTCTGAGATTTGAGGATGGAGGTTTGAAGTCAGCCTGGGTAGGAAAGTCCATGAAACTCTTATCTTTAATTAAGCACCAAGAAAGCCAGAAGTGGAGCTGTGGCTCAGGTGGTAAGGTAGGTACCCTTGACGAAGAAAGCTCAGGGATAGCACCTGGGGTCTGAGTTTAAGCCCAGGACCAATACACACACACACACACACACACTGACACACACACACACACACACACACACACACACACACGATTGGCATGTACTAGTTTTTCCACCCTAGCATGCTGCCCATCCAGCAAACCTGCCTGACAACATCTGTAGAACTGCACCAAAAAATCGCCACATAGTAGCAGTAAACAATCAGAAACCTTTCCTCACCCACCTGGAAGCCAAAATTCGGAAATATAGGCATTGGTGGGCCTACCATAATCTCTGAAGATTGTATAGGAGGATTTCTTTTTCTAGCTTCCAGTGGTTTCATATCACTGTTCCTTTGCGTGTAGCTTAAGTTTTGTCTCCCATGTCACATGGTGTCAGTGTCTCTCTTTAGCAATCTCTCTGTCTCATTTTCCCTTTCTCTCCCACTATCTCCTTATCTTCCCTCCCCTTTCTTTTTTGGTCTTGTCTTGCCTTTGATTGAAACAGTCTTGCTGTGTGGCCGAGGCTGCTCTTGAATTCCCAATCCTCCTGACTCAGTCTCGGGAGTGCTGGCTACTCCATCATGCCTGGCTTTCTGGGGGTCTCTTCCTGTTATACGGACCCAGTCACTGGATTAAGGAATCCACTTACTTGATCTTATTTTTGGCAATTAGATCATAAGAGACTATTTCCAAGGAAGATCTCATTCTAAAATTCCTAATGGCTTTAAATTTGGGAGGAACAGTCCCATGAAATGCACTATGCAAAAAAAAAAAAAAAAAAAAAGGAAAGAAAGGAAGGAAGGAAGAAGCAAACAATTTTAAGGAAACTATTTAAATCAGGATATTCACTTTAATTGATGAGATTTCTCACTATCCTTTCTTTCTTAGACATGCCTTCTAATAACATGATATGTATTTAGTGTATACACATTTGCGTTTCCTAATTAAAGCTGCAGAGACTACTTATAGTAAAATGTTTCCACATCTGCTGTAAGTTGTTGTGCTTAATAATTACATTGGAAATAAGAGTAGAAATAATGAGCTTGTAGGAAATTAAATGTACATTCTGTGGAGCTGGAATTTGTGCTTAATCCTGAGGATAATAGGGAATAACTGTATATATAGAATTTTTTTTAGTTTAGAAAGCTTTTATAGTTATTAAAGATTTAAAGTTCTTCTTACACCATAGAGTTTCCTAATTGTTAACATCTTAAATTAACATGAAAAATTGTTATAAGTACTGAATTGCATTCAGCACATTACTAGCCGTGCATCAAATTCCTTTATTTATTTTTCTTTTGCTTCAGAATACAATTCAGGAACACTGTTGCATCAATATCTAGTGCTCAGGTCTCTGTGGGATAGTTTTGGCTTTGATAGTTTCATAAATTTACTTTTTCAATCTCTTTGGCAATTTTGAGGAGTACAGGTAAGATATGTTCTAATTGATCGGGGTTTGTCTAACATTTTCTTTTTGCAATAAATAGATTTGGGTTCTATATTTTTGGAGAATGGCCACAAAGATATAATGTCACTCTGATTGACATGAACTGTTGACTTGAATGTTGATCACCTGGCAAAGGAGATGTTTTTCAATGGAGTGATCAATTTTTTTTTTGCCAGTCCTGGGGCTTGAACTCAGGGCCTGAGCACTGTCCCTGGCTTCCTTTTGCTCAAGGGTAGCACTCTACCACTTGAGCCACAGCGCCACTTCTGGCTTTTTCTATACATGTGGTGCTGAGGAATCGAATCCAAGTATTCATGTATATGAGGCAAGCACTCTACCACTAGGCAATATTCCCAGCCCCCAATGTAGTCATCATTTTTGCCCCATTTCTCTACTGTTTTCTTTGGCAGGAAATTGTTATAGACAATCCACATTTAAGGGTGGAGGAGTTATTATACATCTTCTGGATGGAATGATACGTACATTTTTTATTTGTAATTATCTGTCATGGGAATTTGTCTGTTATTACCTAAGTTGTTATTCAATTATTTACTTAGAACAGTGTGGATCCATGGTAATGTATGCTTTGTGCTAAAATTCAGTAACATCTTGTTTGTTTTACTGCTTGAACTGTTCCGGTTATAGCCATCGGCACCTTTGCTCATTGGCATCCTTTCTCTCTTTGACGTACCTTCACCATGGTGCCTATAAAAATACAGCACTCCTTACTTTTGAGTACTACAAACTGCTTCAGGCTCATTCTGTGTTATCTGTTTCCTGGAACTACATGGGGCCATTTCATTCATTTTATTGCAGAAAAGGGTTGGAAACCAAGTTCTTGCTGCTGGGTGTGCTTGTTGCCTCTAGGCCCTCTCAGCCAACAGAGTTTGGAAAAACATATGTGCCTCACAGCTTTACTATGCACCTTGTCCTAAGTATACATTCTGGTAGTGCTACCTCTATATTTGCATTGAATTACCTGAGTTCACACCGATGTCCTCACCTCAAATCTATCACTCAGTCTGTCTTTCTAGCCTCTTTCCTTCTCTGCAAACTCAGGGAGAAGCCTAGTTTTATGATTGCTATCCATTTCCTTATTCGTTCTACCCGGATGTACAGAATAGTGGGTTCTGGATAGTTAGCCTGGGTGGCTGTTAAAAAATCCTACCGACTAGAGCAGGTTCCTCTCTCAGAGCTTGGTACAGACAGTACTCTTCACATCTCTTTTCCTCATTATGGAAGTTACATATTCATGATGGAGTTTGTATTCCATCTTGAGACCACTGACCTTCTTAAGGTTTTTGATTATTTGCATAAATCAAGGTTGCCTTTTGTGGTAAAAGAACATACACGCATAGTATCATGTATCTATCATTTATATACTGCAAAAATATAGTGCTCTGTGAATCACTGAATTACCCTACTAATCCAGTGAACAATATAGAATGTTGTGTTCCACACATAAGATGATACTAAGTGAAATGAACTCCATGTTATGGAAACAACCGTTATATCACTGTTGTAATTACTTTCAACATGCCATGTGAAACCATAGCTTCTATTGTTGATGATCCTCTTGTATCCCCTTCCTGTGGTTGTACCTACGCTATCACTGTATCTTATCTGAGTACATTGGAAACCGTGTATACTGGTATTAGAACTAGGAAACTGAAAGGGAATACCAAAATCGAGAGACACAGGATAAAAAGACAAACGACTACAAAAGCAATACTTGCAAAACTGTTTGGTGTAAATCAGCTGAATAACCCATGGGAGGAGAGGGTAAGGGGGAGGGGGGAGGGGGGAATGAGGGAGGAGGTAACAAACAGTACAAGAAATGTATCCAATGCCCAACATATGAAACTGTAACCTCTCTGTACATCGGTTTGACAATAAAAATTAAAAAAAAAAGAATGTTGTGTTCCAGGCTGTTATCTGTAACTTCTTCCTATGCATTGAAAAGTTATCCATGTGGCTTTATGGATTGATTGTTAATCCACTTGCAGTATGGAACAACATCCTTTTCTTTTTTCCTAGTCCTGGGGCTTGGGCACTATCGCTGAGCCTCTTTTTGCTCAAGGCCAGTGCTCTACCACTTAACCCACAGCTACATTTCTGGCTTTTCTTACTGGAGAAACACGTCTCATGAACTTTCCTGTCTGGGCTGGCCTTGAACCATGGTCCTCCTATCTTAGCCTCCTGAGTAGCTAGGATTACAGGTGTGAACCATCAGTGCCTGGCTGGAACAGTATTCTTTTATATAAAATCTTTGAGTCTATTCACCTATTTGGTAAATGGATACATTTTGGTTGCTTCTATTTTTTTCTCCTCTTCTTTGATGGTTATGAATAAAGCTTATATAAATACTCATAGATGTTTTTATGTGAATACAAATCTGTCATGGCCACTGATAATGGCGTACTGAAATTTTCTCATATAGCTAAACTCAGAATTTACAAGCAATTTTATCCAACTGATTTGAAAACTTACATTTACACAGCAACGTGCGTGCTTGTTTCTATCAGCTTTATTCATAATAAGCTTTATATGTTACATAGCTGACTTCTGAATGCTGAATTAGCCTTTTTGTTTTGTATGGACTTACTCTACTTATGTATTTCTGGGTTTGATTTCCTAACATTTCATTAAGTATTTCAGTGTCTGTGTTCATTAGAGATATATTTCCCATGCAATAATTTTATTTTGTTTTCTTCTTAGGGCCCTGTGTTCGTCAAACCGCCATTGTTATAACAGAATATCTAAAATAGAATCAACTTTAAAAGAGGAAAACCTTATTTTGGTCCATAATTTTAGAGGTTTCATGGTCATGTTTAGTCTATTGTATTGTTTTTGGGCCTGGGCATGGAATTCCATATGGTGGGGATAAGTGGCAGAGGAAGTTGTTTACATACTGTACACCAGAAAGCTAACAAAGAGGAAAAGACAGGGTTCCCAAGTTTTCTTCAAGGGTAGAACCCCTGGGGCCTACTAACCCCACCCCCACCCCACTTCTTCTCCTCATAGTCCTACCCTGTCTCAGTCCCATACAGACTGGTGACCAAACAAACTTACCACATGAACTTTTGAGGATCAATAGTAGATAAATATGTTTCATGGTAGGATTTTCCTCTTCTATTTTGTTTTTTGGTGGAGACTGTGGAGAATTAATAAAATGGAATATCTGGACCTCTAAACTTAAAAATACGAATTTAACATGTGAATATAAACATATTATTTATGAGGATAATCAAATTATCTATCTGTGAGTTTGTTTTGATAGTTTGCACTTTATAAAGTTTGTCTTATATAAGTAGTTCCAACTGTGAATATGGAGTTTTCCATAGCATTGCCCCTGAGCCTTTAGGTACTCTAGGGTCTGTTAGTCATGGTCCTTCTCTTTCATTAGCAGTGTAGTGATTTTTGTCTTTTGTCTCTTTTGTTCCTTAATTTGCCTATAGTTTTGTCATATTCATTGACTACCCCCACCCAAAGAACCAGCTTTTGCTTTCAGTGATGTTTCTTTTTCTTTCTCCTTTTAAAAAAAATTTTACTTTCATTGACTTCTATTCTGTTTTTCATTACTTTTATCCTATTTGTGGAGGTTTTGTGTTTTTTTTCCCCTCTTTTTATTTTTTGCCAGTCCTGGGCCTTGGACTCAGGGCCTGAGCACTGTCCCTGGCTTTTTTTTGCTCAAGGCTAGCACTCTGTCACTTGAGCCACAGTGCCATTTCTGGCCATTTTCTATATATGTGGTGCTTGGGAATCGAACCCAGGGCTTCATGTATACGAGGCAAGCACTCTTGCCACTAGGCCATATTCCCAGCCCCTTGTGGAGGTTATGTTTGCTCTTTATGCTCTAGATTTCTGAAGTGTATGATTAGATTGTTGTGATTATATAATTTGTACAACATCAAGCTTCACAATAAGATATGTAATGATACTACTCTGAAGAAGACCTGGAAAGGATCTTTCATCCTGGTGATGATGAAAGACAGGAGAATCACACCCATCAGATGTTTTTGATATTGCAGTTCTGGGAATTAGATCAATAGAGATCTTGTTGGAGGGATAGACGAGGAAGACATAGGGATGAGAATAAAAGAAATACTGATATAGATAGATAGACGGAAGACTTACTGTGTTCAATTATTATTTTTGTTTCATTGGAAACAGTCATTTCATTTTTATATTTATACAATTTAATTTAATATGCTTTTTGAAAAAATATTTTCAGTATAATTTTTTATATAATTTTGATACAAGTGTCAAACCAAATATGTAATATAAAAATGGGTAAACAGCAAGCTAGAGTAATATATATTTTTCAAAATATGATTTTTCCACTCTGAAATTCATTTTGGAATTTCTTCCTCATTGTGAGGTATTAAGAAGGTAGGTTATAATTTTTATAGGTGTGGACCTTGGGAATGATTAGGTAGATAACCCATCAAGGTAAAGACCTGACAATTGAATACTGATGGTTTTATGATATGACATAAGAGAGACCATAGAAAGAGATTTTTACTCCCTGTTTCTTGCCATTTGATTCTCTGAGCCAGCTGAAAAATCTATCAGCCAGAAAACCTTTGCCAGATGCAGCTTTTTGACCTTGGACCTCTTTCACCATTTTTATTTATGGTGACAGCCAACATAAACCCATTTTGTTTCAAAGTTATTCAGTGTGTGTCATTATGCTATTAACCACAGACTATGGACTAAACAAAGTCAGTTTGTTTAAAAAATATTCAATTTCTTTGTAAGTTTTTTTTTGTTTAAGTAATTGTACAAAACATTTAAATTCCACTTCATTCAATTTCTCATTCACTTGAAAGAGAATGTATTCCCCTTATGTGTTTTACACATTCCTGGTGATCTGACATTCTTAGGAGAGTATATATACCCTTGAGTGAATTCTGCATTTAAAAACTACAATTTGATACTGACTAGAAATACCAGCAAGCCATGAAACTCACATGCCCAGGCCAGCTGAGGGATGTAATCATGTTCCCCACCCTGTTTGAATAATATAACTCTGTATCTAAAAGACAGTAAAGACTTAACTTGAAGAGTCTTTGTTCTGACTAAGTATCATCAGCAAAGTAGGTATTGCTATTTCCAAAAGTAATTTATAAATTAATTGTGATCGCTACCAAAATTCCAATGACATCCTTCAAGGAAATGAAAACATCAACCCTAAAACTGACGTGGCACATAAAAGGTAAAGAATAGCTAGGTAGTCTTGAGAAAAAAAGAACACTGCTATAAATATCACACTTATTCAAATTATGTTCCAGAGATATAATAATGAATGGAACATGCTACCTGCACAAAAACATATAGGCGAATGAAATAAAGAAGGACGCAGAACTATATCCATTCAGCTAACATCCATCTAATTCTACCTTATGTATGTAACTGTATCCCCTCTGTATATCACCTTGACAATAAAATTTTAAAAAATAAAGTAAAACATTAAAAAAATGGAGAAAAGACAGGCCTGTCATCAAATGGGGCAAAAAAAAAAACCCTTGATATCCACAGATAGAAGACTTCTCAACATGTACAAATCAGTTCAAAGGTCAGAAAGACTTTCTTAATGGGACTTAAGGAAATAAGAATAGAAAATGACAAATGGGAGGGTATCAAGTTGAAAGTGAAGGAAACAATCACCAGAGTGAAGAGAAAGTGTGCAAAATGAGAGGATGCCAGCTGAGAGTGGGTTAATTTCCAAAATACATAAAAGATATAAAAGGTAAATACCAGAAGAACAAATAAGCTATTCATTAAATGATATTGAACAGTTTTTTTTAATAAAAGGAGCCAAATGACCAATAAATACCCAAATAAATGTTCAGCATCATTAGCCATACATGAAATGTAGATCAAAACTTTCAGTTCTCTCTTATCCCAACAACACTAGTAGGAAATGCTGGGAGGGTATATAAGAAACTCTTAAAAATTGTTGATGGGAATCTAAACTATTGCAACTACTATGAAAATCAGGAGGTTTCTCAGCAAAGTAAAAATGAAACTACTACACAATCCTATTATATCACTCCTGAAAATATTTACAGTAGGAACGAAATCAGCATTTTTGTTTATTTCCTTGGCTCATCTTTCTTGTGGGTGACCTTATTGTACTTTTTTAACTGTTGCTTTCCTACATTTTGGTTGCTCTTCTTTTGCCCTTATTATTTCTTCTCAAATTGCAGACATTTCAATGTGCTGATAACTCTAGGTCCATATTTTAGGCCAGGCTAGACTTTTGAGCCCTCGGTGACATATAGAGCTGCTGCTATGAGTTTTCATACTCATCAGTAAAAATTGGCATCAGAACATGTTCCAAAATGAACTATTTGTTCTCTTATCTCCTTCTATTGGTGTGACTTGATTCAGAAAATTGTCACCTACTCAGTTGTCTGTGGTGAAACTAGAAGTCATCTTCAATTCTCTTCCACTGCCCACAACTTCACGAAATCACCAAACCCCAAAGATGTTGCTTTTATGGCATGTCTGTTACTGGGCTTTTCTGTGGATTCCTTCACACTTGTTTAGATAAGGGCTGACTTGTGTCACTAGCCTTCTAATTAGAACATATTTGCTTCTTAGCACTTACGTTCTGTGAAAGATTGTTATTCCTTTGTATCTTATACTTCTGAGATAAAACTGAGTACAAATTCTATAATTAGATGGTTAAGAACTTCTCTAGCTTTTGATATTTCTTTTAAAGCTGAATTTCCTACACAAGATGACTAATCACTATAAAATCAATGTATCATGCCTCCGGTGCTATTTTTACTTTAAAAATTTAGATCGCTTAATGTGATATTTACTAATTAGGAATCACTTCAACATTCAGCTTCTTAGAATAAAAGAGACCTTTCCTTACTGTATTGTAATCTTTGTAAAATGATGTACCTCAAACCAAAATTTACCTAAATAAAATCTTTCTGAAGTTCTTGGTACATAAGTCTTGTACCTCATACCTAATTAACCTAACATTACCTGACATTTCAATCACTGAATGTATGGTGTCACTCACCAATGACAACTTTTAACCTCTAGAAACTTTTTCAGTTCATCTCCTTCCCCAAAAGACGTTCAAATCTGCTTTATAGTTGAATTCATTTCTTCATACTGCTCTATTTTTGCTTTTCTGTGTCATAAATCCAATAAAAGCTTCAAGACTCTTGGCCTTCACAGTTTATGAATGGCAGTAGTTTGGATCTTGCAGCATGGGATATACTGGTGTGTCAACAAAATTTGAAAAGAAAAACCATAAACTGTTGAACGAGAAGTCAAGTACACACAAAATAAAAATGCTCTTATTTCTTCTGTGGTTTTGAGCCTTACTAAAGAGTCCTTTATATCATTTTTATGGATTTTGTTATGCTTCAATACCTTACTGTGAAACATTTTTTTTTCTGGAAAAATGTAAAGAATGCCACCAAAATAATACAAGTATAAGTAGTTATAGTTTCATGAATAATTTTACTCATAAATGATTTGCAATTTCTCTTGTGCGTTTTCATTGTATGTTATTATTATTAAAATCATTTTATTGATTGCTGGATAAATCAGTAATATGAAATAGATTGCCTATTTTTGACAAGAAGCTGAGCTCCCTAATTCTGAAAGCACAGCACTTCTGTTACCAATGAAGAATTTCTGATATGTTAATGACAAAGAGCCTAATTAGGATTGCTAGCTGATGTTTCAGCAGTGAAATGAGAGGTCAGCCCATTTCCTCCAGCTCACACAACCTGTCCTCAACTAAAGACAATTTGGAGGTCTACCAGTAGCCATGAAGTCTTGACTTCCTAAAGCGACACAATCCTCTTTTTTTCCACTGAGACTTAGTAAAATGAGCAGAAAGCAAAAGTTCAAGCAAAACCCTTCTCAGATTGAACTCTTGCAGCTCTCGAGCCCAGTCAAAATGCTGGGGTTAGGAACTACAAGTTGCTTTGCTTGTCATTGTCATTATTGAAAGAAAGCACAGCTGCGCTAGGCAAAAGTAACTACTAACATTTTTTTCCTCATAATAAATGTAGCAATCCTATGTGAAGAAATTATGGATTATTGAGAACAAAATCCTTCAAAAAAAAATTGAGCATCCCATCATCCTTTAAGCCAGAAAAATCTTTCTCCTGTTCAGTTCCTTTTTGCTCTCGCTATCATTCAGATGCTACAGAGAAACATATATTATATATTGGTAATTTCTCTTTTGTTTGAGAAACACTTGGTTGTTAATCTTAATCATCATAGTACATCCATGAGTAATTTTCTTAACATTTTTTCCTCCCTTGTAGTTCAGAGGTCAAACCATAAGCCTCATGCATGCTTGAGAGCTGTAATGCTGTGTTACACTCAGCCATGTTACTCAGTTTTTCTAAATTTCAATTTTTCTCATAAAAACACCTGCTTGACAACCTTGCCAGAATTTATCACAGCACCGAATTGGTGCTCAGTACAGCTACAGACATTGGTGACCATTCAGGGGAGGGCCAGGGGGAGCGAGCAAAAGATGACAGTGACAAACCGATAGGTACTTTACTTTTTTCTTTATGGTGTTTCAAATGGAAACCAGGAGCTAAGTGTGCTAGGCAGGTGATTTTCAGATACCAAGTGTTTCTCTTTACATAAAGCAGGTGGCACTCAAAATGAGACAAATTCCCATAAGATGCATTTTCTTAAGTAGTTTTTAATTATAGCTTAGATTTTTTTCCCAATTCTCATTTTCATAACATTGCAGCTGTAACTGAACTAAAAGATATTAAAAACAGATCCATTCAAGTATGCTGGTGCATACCTGTAATCCCAGCTATATGGAAGGTTGAGGCAAGAATTATTGAAAGCTAGCATGTTTCCAAGACTGACTAAAAACAATAAATAAAGGGGGCCTTAAGATGTGGCTCAGTGTTAGAGCTCTTGTCTATTATCCACAAGTCCCCGAGTTACATCGCTAGTACTACCAAAAATAAAAGTAAACATTAAAAAAGCAACATTTTTGATATGTTGTTTTTGAGTATGTTGTTAAGTGCAAGAATTTTATTGAGCTTTGAATCAGTGTTCATCAAATAAGATTGGCCTACAATTCTCTTTTTGTTGCATCTCTGTTTTTGGAATAAGTGTACCTATGAAACTTACTTCAGGGAATGAGTTTGATAGTGGTCCTTGTTTTTCTGTTTTAGGAAAACACAAGAGGTGTTACTATTAGCTCCTGTTGGAAGGTCTGGTAGATCTTGGACATGAGTCTCTCTATCCCTATGTTTTTTTGGGGGAGGGAGACACTTTATTACTGTTTCATTCTTACTGCTTCTTGTGCACTGTTTTAGGTGGTTTATATCCTCTTGGTTCAGTTTAGACATGTCAACTGTACTTACTGCCCTTCTAGATTTTTCTACCTTATTTGACTATAGGTCTTTGAAGTCCTTTCTCACAATCCTCTGGATTCCTTTGTTGTTTATTGTGATAGTTCCTTTCCCATTTCTAATTTTACTGATTGGATTTGAATTTATTTTTCTCCTTTTGGTCAAATTAGCAAATGGCTTATCTTCTTGTGTATTTTTTTCAAAGAACCAAATCTGTGTGTCAATGATTCTTTATATATTTTTTGAAAGTCTCTACTTCATTAATTTCTGACATTGGATATATACATATATATATTACTATTTCTCTTTGTACTACTTAGAATTAGGTTTGTTTCTGTTTTTCTAAAAGTTTGAGTTGTATTATGAGGTTATTTATTTAAGTGGTTTCTTCTTTTTAAATGTAGACACTAATTGCTCTGAATATTCTTCTGAACACCGCCTTTTCTGTATCCCAAAGGTTCTGGTAAGATATCATTACTTTCCAGGAACTGTTTGATTTCTTCCCTTATTTCTTCAGTGACTCAAGTGTCATTCATCATTGTGCTGTTCAGTCTCCATGTGCTTGAATATCTTTTTGAGTATCTTCTGCTGTTCTTCTCTCCTTTACTTCCATTATGATCAGATAGACAACAAGGAGGTGTTTTTTCTTAATTTCTTTTTTTTTTGGGGGGGGTCACTTTTTGTTGTATTTCCTCAGACGTGCTGAATGTCCAAGGATATGATGTATTTTGGAGATAGTTCCATGGGTTTCTGAGAAGTATGTGTATTGGACAGCTACTGGGTGAAATACTAGTACTCTCTAAGTATTTGTTATGTCTGTTATTTGTCCTGTGACGTTAGTTGAACCTGAAGTTTGTTTGTCATCTTTTGATTGGATGACCTATCTCTTGGTGAGAGTAGGTTACTGCAAACTCTGGCTAAAATAACTGTTTTGGAATCTAGCAGTGTTTGTAAGCCTAAATGTGTTTGTTTAATTAACTTGAATGCACTGCTATTTGATACATATATGTTGACAACTTTAAATTCTTATTCATATATTATTACTTTTGTTAATATCAGATTACCTTATTTGTCTCTTCTGACTGATTTCAGTTCGAAGTCTGTATTATCAGATATAAATATGGCTACTATGGCTTTCTTTTTGAGGTTGATTTATGTAGAAGATCTTTTTGTATCCTTTTACTCTAATGTGGCTTTTGGCAGTGAGATATGTTCCTTTTTAAAATTTTAATTATTATTGTCAAGGTGAAGTACAGAGAGGTTATAGTTACGTACATTAGGTAATGAGCACATGTCTTGTCCAATTTGTTACCCTCTCCCTCATTTTTCTCCCACCTTCCCTCCTTCCCACTTCCCTCCCCCCAGTTGTACAGTTAGTTTACAACATATTATCTTGTAAATATTGCTGCTGCATTGCTTTGCCTTTTACCCTTTGTCTCACCATTTTAACGTTTCCCTTCACTTCCCTAATTCAGACAGACATATAGTAAATATCCAGGGTACTAGAATCAAATACAGTGACAGTAGGGCCTAAATCATAGGGAAGATGAACAGAAGAAAAAAACAAAAAATTTCACATAGTACCTTGAAAACTCTTGCAAGTAATAAATGGATCTTGTTTTCTGCTCCAAACTGCTGTGTTTGAATTGGAGAGTTGAGCCCATTGCTATTTAAAGTTACTGCTGAGAGATATGCCATGTTTCCTGTAAGTTTGTTGTTTTCTGATACTTGATCCATTTGTTTCCCTTTTATGCTAATATAGTCTTCTGGTAGGGTTGTTCTTCCTTGTGTTTTTCTGTTTTTGAGTGTCTTCTGGGTGTAGGATCCCCTTAAGTATATTTTACAGTACTAGTTTGGTGGTCAGGAATTCCTTTAGCTCTGTTTACCCTGGAAGGTTTTAATTTCTCCATTAATTCTGAAGGATAGCTTCATTCAGTATACTAGTGTAGGTTGGCAGTTGTCTTTTAGCCTCAAAATATGTCTTTTCATGCCATCTTGCATTTAAAGTATGTAGATAAATGTTATCATTCTAAAGGCCTTGTCGTTGTAAGTTACTTCATCTTTTTCAGTGTGTGTATGTGTGTGCACACGTGTGCATGCATGTGTGTATGTGCATGTGCATGCTGACCGCAGAGCTTGAACTTCTATCCTGGGTTCTGTTTGTGAGCTTTGTTTGTTTGTTTGTTAAGGCTAATGTTCTTGAACCAAATCTCCACTCTGGCTCTTTGATCTCACAGACTTTGCTGCCTGCCCTGGCCTTAAGCCTCTCAGATATCAACCTCCTGATTAGCTAGGATTCATGTTTTCTGATTGGATTTCTATAATCCTCCATCGCACAGATGATAATCTCTCCATGTTGGGAAATTTTCCTGCCATTATTTTGTTGAATATTTTCTCAATGCCTTTTTTTTTTTTCAAACAGAATCAGAGAGGCCTGCTAGTTTTAGTGCACAGAGAGTTCAGCAGTTCACCTACTTCTGTGTGGGGGAGGAGGACATGAAAGTAACCTGATTCGGAATGTCTAGACTTGGGCCTCTCAATCCTACTGCAAAACAAATACACAGTAGGACACAGTTCCTGGTGGTGTTTCTTAGTGCTTATATACTATCCCCAGCAGTTCACCTCCTTGGGCATTGGAAGTAGAGGGGTTGGTGGTATGAATACCATGTGATGAAGTTTGTCTGAGCACATGGCTCACAAATCCACTTAAGAGTCAGCACAGACAACCAGAAGGCTAGTTCTGGTTGCCTGCAAGCACAGGTATCGTGCTTCATTTCTATCATGGACCTTAGGCAATGGAACTTACTTACCAGGAATGGCGGGGCTGTAGAGCACCTCTTGCTTAGGCTCCAGCACTCCCCAATGCTTAAACTCTCTCAGATGCATCAGGCCCTTTCCCTCTACACACCTATCTTTTACAGCTATCTCCCACCCAGACACTGTGGCTAGATGTCTTGAGACTTCCTGTACCATGATTATTCTTTATTTTCAGGTCCCCCAAATACCTTACTTCAAACAATATAGGCCCTTTCTTAAGATAGCATTTTTCAATAGCTTTCCAAGAAGAGGGGGATGACAGATTACCTTACTTTACCAAGGCTAGCTTTCAATACCAGATCAATCATATCCTATCAAATTCTACAGTTGGGTTTGAGGTTTATAGAGGGCATTCCTTACTCTCATTATAATGGGAAATAAAGTGGCATATGTGGAAAATGATAAAGTATGTATCTCTCACCCTATATGTATATGAATCTAATACGTATTAAATATAACATATATTTGTATATATAAATATAATAAATATAACTATATAATATATTTAAAATATATTACACTGAATACATAATATACAATGAATGTTAATTTAATATAATACAATAAAATAATATGGAAATATAATAAATATTTATATTAATACATATGAATACAAATATATAGTGTTAGTAGTATATATAGTATATATAATATGTGTTAATACAATGTATATGCTTGGATATACACATATAGTGGGTATATACACATATATATGCATAGGTGTATGCATATATATGCATATATATGTGCGTATATATGTATATAAGGTTTCACCAAAGGATTTGGCACAGATCCTAATAATAAATAGATACCCAATTCTAAACACCTGAGTTTAAAAACTTTTAAGTCTACTTATATTTTAAAATTGTTAATGAGCAAGGTAAAAAAATTATTTGAGTTGTAAAGTTGGATGAGAGAAACATTCTGCTCACTTTATTAAAAACCATCTGAATGCTAACTTGTACTTAATATTTATGATAGAATCTGTTAGATCAAATATTCTACTAAAAGGCATCACTTCTGTTGCAATACGATCTGAAAAATTTGATGGAAAATGTAAAACCATTATGGCAAGCTGGTAGCAAGTCCAATTACAAATGAGAGCCCTTAGCACCATGACCTGATTTTAAATTGTCATTTAGGATAGTTGCCCAGCCTGCTGGCCCTCTGCTTTCTGCCTACTCACATGGAACGGGAAATTGGAAGGTACTTATCTGGGTTGTTGATGGCACTGTGCTTATTTGATAATAGTTTATCTACAAGAGCATGAAAAGGAAAGTACTAAAGCTATAAGTTTAGTCATTGGTGTAAATTTTTGGGCTATCACAACTGAACCAATAGACTTTGGGAAGAGGTTGTAGGGGTAGCAGGACTCTTTCTTAAAAGAAATAATACAAACTTCTTCACATCCCTTACCCAATTTGTATTACCTCTCATACATGAAAAATAAAAAGAAATAGGAGAATGGCACTGAGGAATTCAGAAGGTTATCAGCTGTATTCTTTGCAGGAGAATCCGATCTGAATGCTGGGAGCAGGTTTCATTCTCCTCAGTGATTCTCCTTAGAGATAGGAGTTTCTCTTCTCTCCCTTTCCTGACATATACCTGAAAAGGCTCATTATTACTGTTGTCGTTTTGTTCTGGATTTGGCTAGCCTTGTAGCAGTTGAGGAATGTTTTACAATAGAATTCTGCCCAGAGCCTATTTTTTTCTTTTTCTTTTTGTTTGATAGGGTAGCCTGCAGCTGTGTGAATTTTCACTGTAGGAACCAAGCAAAGGGATCAGATTTTCATGCACCAAGTGACAATAAAGCAGTCCATTTAAATATAAGAATGGAATGGAAGGATTTTATATTTTTATACATTTTTTATGAATTATAAAAAATAAGTTGACACAAAACCACATCTACAAATAATGGAGGGGTCTCAAAATGCATTTAGAGACTTAGAGGCAGAAATTTTCACCTCAGTAAGCACCCAGGCGTGTTTTCAAAAGTGCTGTCACAGTCATAAAAGCACAGATTTTACATCTTTTATTAGCACTTCTGATTTAGCAGTGAGAAGGAAAAGATCCAATCTAAGCTTCTTTCTCTGTGGTGATAAATTTTTGTCTACTTCTGAGGATTATTTCATGTACTCTTTTATTTGTGACAGGGGGTTTAGTAGTAAAACTACTAAGCAAATGCATTTATTTCAGTTATTGATTTCTTTAAAATAAGATAGTAGAATTATGTGAGCCCAAAGTCAGTATTCCTTCAATAACTTTAAATTTCTCAAGGGTATAATATTATTATCACATTACTATGCTAATAATAAAATTGATTTCTTGAAATCATATAACCTTTTATAAGTTATTTCCAATTAATATTACAAATACCACCTGGATTGCTTTAAGACACTGAAGAAATGGGAATTCTGTCTGAAGTTTTGTAGGAGGAAGGCCTTGCTCAAAGCCATATACAGAGGTTAAATGACTGAGTTCTTACTCCTGAGCCAGCTTTTGTCTTACTTAAGCACACATCATTTACCAAATCAACAATGGTGGAAACTCCTTGTCCCTGTAGTGTTTAAGAGAATAAGCTCATGTACTAGTTGATACCTATCCAATCGACTGGGGACCTGCTAAGCAAGCTATTTTGATGTAAAGCAGAGGGCCGCTTAGAACCATGGTCCAGGAGGAAAGTGTTAGTAAAGAATGAGACAGGTGGACAGGAGGCCATCTCAGCATGACACTGATGGCTTTGTGACTTTAGGCTAGTGATATAATTTCTCTGAACCTTATCTCTGACATAGGACAATAGAATGCACACTCAGAAGAAACTTGCTCTCTGCAGTGGAATTCAATCCATTACTAGGAAGTACTTTCAATAGTCTGTACCAGTCTTCATTTGTAAGTCAAGTTGGTACTAAAAAAATCTTTATTGGGGGTTCGTGCATGTGCAACTTGTTTCAGACCAAGTATGATGTGTGTGAATACAAAAACAATTAGTGCAAGAAGGCAGTGTGTAAAAGGCTTTTTAAATGCTAAAATATTTTCCCCCAGAATAGTAGGGGTTTCACTGAGTCATTCATCCCTGGACACATTTTTCTGAATGTGGTCTCTGTGTACTCTCTTCGCGCATATGACGGACTGCAATGCGCACTCTCCCCCAGATTCATAACAAAGGTCTGTGGCTTGGGTGAGTCTCTGGTCCACTGCCTACAATCTCTGCAACAACACTGGGTCCAACCTGGTCAAGCCTGCCTATCCTCTGGTGGCCTTCCCACAGAAGTCCTTCCTTGAATCTCTTGAGGGAGAAAGAATCCCAAAGCTAATTTGTTTGGAAAGTTCAGAAGTGCAAATCAAAGGAGTGCATAAATGAGATTGTACCAAACTGAAGAGTTTGTGCATGGCAAAGGACATAGCTAATAAGATAAATAGCCCACAGAGTTGGAGAAGAGTTTTACCATCCGTTCTTCTGACAAAGGCCTCACATCCGAAATACACTGAGAGCCCCAAAAATTAATCCTCCCCCCCAATAAACCCTCAAAGAAACAACAACCTAAATTATGAATGGGCTAAAGACTTAAAGAGAGATTTCTTGGAGGAAGAAGTAAATATGGCCAATAGACTCATGAAGAAATGTTCAATATCTCTGGCCATAAAAGAAATGCAAATCAAAATTACATTGATATTCCATCTCATCCCATCAAGAGACTAACAATAACAAATGCTGTTGGGAATGTGGCCAAGAGGGAACACCACTATACAGTTGGGATGTAAATTTGTTCAATCACCCTGAAAAGCACTATAGAAGTTCCTCCAAAGATTAAACATAGAGCTTTTCTCTGACCCAGAAATCCTATTCCTGGGCATTTAGCCAAATGACCACAAACCAGGCTCCACTACAGCCACTAGAACAACTATGTTCATTGCGGTCCTATTTTCCATACCTAAGATATGGAATTAACCAGATGCTTCTCAGTACATGATGGGTCAAGAAAATGTGCGTGCACATGCACACACACACACACACAGACACACATACACATAGACACACATACACATACACACACTGGATTTCTATGCTTCCATCAGAAAGAATGGCAAAGCCCCATTTGTAAGGAAATGGAATGATTTGGAAAAATTACATTAAGCAAAGTAAGCCAGGCCCAAATAAACACAGATTACATGTTTTCCTCTCATTTGTCATAACTGGAGTGTGCTTATAAATGTACAAGTAAACACACTGGATGGTTAAAGAAACAATACACTGGGACGTGATAAATTATACAGATCTCTAGGTATCCACACAGAGTGAGACCGAAAGAGGATATTCTTAGGAGACAATCACATAGGCTCAATAGTTATGTGCATTTGATCATAATAAAATAATGTGTATTGAAATGAAGTGCGGGGAATGGAAACAAGATGGCTTTTTCCTTCGTTGAAGTTTATGTTTTTCTTCTGTCTTGTTTGCTCATTTATCTGTCTTCGTGAGGGTTAGGGGGAGGCACAAAAATGGAGGGAAATAGTGTGAACAAATTCAGCAGTGATACTCACTAGATACTGTTGAACAGCTTGTGGGTAGGGATGGGAGGGAGAAACTAGAAGAGAGTGCGAGAAGGCCTGACATTTTTCACAAAGAAATTCACACTTCATTTAACTTATGTAACTGTAAGCCCTCTGTACATCCCCTCTACAATAGCAATAAGCTTTTTAAAACTGTGGTTATTTTCCTTCTAGCTTATCCAGAAGCACACTGGAGACAAATCCCATAGTCTCCACCTCAATTTTTCTTTGCTTTTCCTTCCTTGCTTCCTTCCCTGTTTGTCTGTCTTTCTCTCTTCTTTTTAAAATGAAGACTTGGCAAACATTTCTTATGTGAAGATGGAGGCAGCTTGTGGAACCGTCTAATTTCTCCCCTTCCAATTCTGGGACTGTCTCATCAGTTTTCATCTAAAATGTTATGGCCTTGTAAGTAAAGGTTTCCAGGGGAGGATAGGAGTCAGTTCCCACAAGCTGCGGCAGCTGAAATGTTAAACCAAGTGGAGGATTAGCAGAGGTTTGTCTCAGATGTTACTATTCCCCACTTCCCCCCTGCCCCAGTTTAAAAAAAAAGGTGAACGTTATGGGAAAAGAACAATTTTTAAAAAATATGAAAAACTCTTAGTTTAAAATTACAGCTTGTATTTTTTCACTTCACTTTTCCTAAGATTAATTTCTCTTGGCCCTCTAAGTTATGCATGTCTAAACTGGTTTCTAAATCCATTGATTTAAATAGACTTAAAATTTATATTTGCTTTATGACAATAACAACTCGATATGATGCAACCTAAATGCTTCCAATTCTTCCCGGAAAACACCAACATGCTTAATTTATAAAGGCCTTTCATTTAAATTTGTTTTATCTATGGTTCAAAGAAAAATGTTTGCTCCTTTAGATGGAGAGAACCTATCATCAGGCTGTGGTGGTATTTTTTTTTTAAGTATTTAATTCAAATGTAGAACCACCCTGCTTCCACCACAGCCCACTGGCCCACCGTCCTGGGGCAGGGACGGTGGGAGAGGAGGCCACCACCGGTCTTCCCCCGCACTGTCCCGGCTGGTGTCCCTGGCACCTCCGCGGCCCACACAGGCAGCACCGGCCCTGGAGGGAAGAGCTCCGGGTAGCAGCCACACTCCCTAGTCCAACGTGTCAGCAGTGTGATTCAGCCATGCCGCAAGGAACTCTCACTGGACAAGAGGTTGGATGTCAACCTTACTTACCCCGTGGGCCGGGCAGGAGTACAGAGCTAAGCAGGAGAAAAGGAAGGATGGGGTAACATTGTTTAAAGACAAATGGAATCATTACCTTACAGTATGTACCTGTCACCTCCCTGCTTATAACCTTATCCATAAAGATAACATTAATAAACGATATGGTCATAAAACACATGCCATTAGTCACTCAGCTTGGACTGTTAAGAGTTGGTGCATAAGTCTCCTGGAATATCAGACTGAAATTTAGAAAGTAAATTTGTGTCATTCCTTGGTTAACATAGAACCTCCTATCTGAACCATAACAGACCATTTAATGCAAAAGTCTCACATTTCAAAAGGATAGCTGCTGAGTCCAAAGTAATGCAGCACTAATCATTAGGAGGTTGAGGACTCCAGGAATTAGTAGTAAATGGGAAGGGAAAGATGTCTACAAGCATCACCTTAGAATTTCCTGAAATTGATACACATAAAATAATTCCCATAAAGTACCACCACTATTGAGCTAAAACAAAGGTTGTTGGAGTTACACTCATTTTATTTAATTTTACTTTTTGCCACTCCTGGTGCTTGAACTCAGGGCCTGGGCACTGTCCTGGCTTCTTTTTGCTCAAGGCTAGCAGTCTACCACTTGAGCCACAATTCCATTTCTGGCTTTTTCTATGTATGTGGTGCTGAGGAATCGAACCCAGGGCTTCATGTGTGTGAGACAAGCACTCTACCACTGGGCCATATTCCCAGCCCTTCATAGTCATTTTTGAAGCACATAAAAATACACCTTCAGACTTCACAATATGATTTGTGATTTCTAATGACTTTCAAGACTTCTTTGGATATTCATTTTGGCATCTCTTCGATTGTATAAAAAAAGTCATTGTCAAATAAGCAGCAGAAAGACAGTCTTGCAAGACTGATTAGTGGAGAATTGTGACATGTGTGGTCACAATTGATAAATAACTCATGTCCCAGGAAAATCCTGGTATCTGGCCTTTTTTATACATGGCCTTTTGAAGGTTGGTAGCTTAAGTCTTACAGTGATTGTGCAGACATGAATTTTTGTTAGCTAAAGAGTAAGGGCATGATGACTGTAAATACGATGTAAAACAGATAAAATAGAAGTTTGTGGCACTGGACAGTATCCATAGTGAATTCATTGTGGCTTCTAAAAATAAAATTCCCAGAGTTTCTGCTGTTATGTTAAGCAAATATGATTTCCTAAATATCCTTCTTCAAGAGAAAATTCTATCTATCTGGTTTGAGTAAACTTTAGACCAGTCAATAACGTTTTCCTTCCCACCTATTTTTTTTTAATGTAGTACTAATTAGAGGTGTGAGGTATTGGTAAGATGGTGACTTAGAGGTAACAATGCTCTTATGCTTCTCAGGGAGACAACAAACACAATGATTTGTCAACTATATGTAAACAAACATCACTGGGCAAGTTTGGAATGACAACAACAAAACAGCAGAATCCTGGTGGCACACAAAAGTTCAAGATGTAAGCATCTTACCAGTGCTAGCTTTGCAGTCCAGAGTAGCTTGTTGCTGACAGCAATCTCCTTGAAAGAATTCTCCCAAGTGGGAAAGGATATAATAACCTCAGCAGGAAGGATAGGTAGTGGGTGGCCAGCAGAGGGCCTACATAGCTGTCTCCAAGAAACCAGAGCTTCAGGATTGTATCAAATAGTCCTCATGTAGACAGTCACACCGAGTGAGCCATAATTGTACAGAGACGTTTTTTGTCAGAGAGGAAAATTATAGGTAGGCTGCTTAGGAAGACATATTTGAGCACACACTAGTGGAAATGGCTGTGACAGAGAGAAGGCTCTGATTTTCACTCACCTCCAGTGTGAACTGGATAACTAGGAGCAGAAAACCTGCTGGCCACAGATGGATGCAGATCAGGAATGGTCCAAAGCACCCAGGGAAAGAGTTAATACTCCCACAAAACCCATTTTCACTCCTTCCCAGAGAACAGCTTCTGGAACGAAGCCCTCCCAACACCCAGGAATGCCGCCTGGCATAGATCTGGCCAGAGCCTCTAGCAGGTAACACTGGCCTGCGAGGCAGCCACTGCACTGCCAGTTTTCAACAGGCACTGTTTTCACCAGTGAGAATCAACTCTGCCCAGGGGAAGGTAGCCCTGCCCAGCAGGAGGAAGCTTCTCCCAGGGAGGAACAACTACCTGGATTAGGCACAGGGAGAGGCGGCCCTGCCCCTCTGCAGCAAACTTAGACGTCGCAGTCATAGCAGCTCAACATGCAGCTTATATCAGCTACGGGAATTCACAAACCAAAAAACCTGTAAAATTTCACTGAAGAAAAATGGGTAGGCTGTAAAAGTTGAGAGTGGCTGCAGGCTGGACAGAAAGCAAAATCCATCTGTCTACTATCTTCAAGAGACATACCTTATCCAAGAAACCAAACACAGTCTGAAAGTGAGAGGTTAGAATAAAGTCTGTCAAGCAAATAGCCCCCGTCAGCAGGCCAGAGTTGCAATCCTCATATCAGATAAAATAAACATCAAATTAAAATTAATGAGAAGAGATAAAAAGGACATTGCACACTAATGAAGGAAGCTCTATAGGAGGCTGTAACAGTTCTATAGGCACCAAACACCAGAGCAGCCAAATTCATCAAATAAAAACTACTTACCCTAAAATCACACATAGATCCAAGCACAATGATTGCTGGTGACTTCAACACACCACTGTTCTCTCTGGATAGACTAACCTGGAAAAAACACCAGAAAAACCTCAAAACCAAACAACTGCATAGCCCAACCAAACAGACAACTACAGAATATTTCACACAGCAGCATCAGAATATACATTGTTCTCAGCAATACAGAATATTCTCCAAATAGATTATGTTTTAGGTCACAAAGCAAATCTATCTATGTAAATTCAGGATATAGAAATTATTCCCTGCATTCTCTCAGAAAATAATGGAAAAAAATTTGAGCTCAACATCAAAAGTCACCATAGAAGATTCTGTAACTCATGGGGACTGAACAGTACTTTGTTGAATCAGCAGTGGGTCATTGAGGAGATAAGAAAGGAAATTCAAATGTTCATGACATTTAATAGAAATGAGATGCAAAATGCCAGCTCCTCTGAGACACAGCACAGGCAGTATGTAGAGGAAAATTTATAGCTTTGAGTGTCTACATCAACATATTGGGGAAGTCTCAAACCAACAATTTAATGATGCACCTTAAACTCCTAGAAAAAGAGAAACAAGCCAAACCCCAATCCAGTAGATGGAAATCAGGAATGAGACAAGGATGTCTGCTTTCTCCACTCCTCATCAATATATTATTGGAATTTCTAGCCAGACCAATAAGGCAAGATACAAACACAAAGGAGATCCAAATAGGGAAAGAAGGTGTCAAACTCTTGCTCTTTGCAGATGACATGGTCCTGTATTTATACATACACTGCTCTCCCAAGTAATTTGAACTGATGTAAAATTTAGCAAAGAAGAAGGGTATAAAATCAATCCACAAAAATCAGTTGCTTTCCTGTAAGCCAACAATGAGGACAGTGGGGCAGAAATCAGGAAATAAATGACTTTTGTAATAGCCTCAAAAATACTTGGAATAAACTTAGCCCAAAATATGAAGGACCTCTATGATGAAAACTTCTTTAAAAATCTGAAAAAGGAAATTAAAGCAGATATAAGGAAATGGAAAAAACCTCCCATGCTCCTGGTTGGGAGGATTTACATCATGAAAATGGCAATACTGCCAAAAGCTATCTCCAAATTCAATGTAATACCCATCAATATCCCAACACAATTCTTTAATGAAATAGAGGAAGCAATCTAAAAACTGAGTAAAATAGATCAGTGATCCCTCAAACATGTATAAATGCAAGGCCCCTAGAAATAACAAGAAAGGTCAAGGAAACATCATATTATCAACAGGAGTACTATAACTTTTCTGTAACTAATTTCAAAATATATGAGTTACATGAAATAGAATTCACAGTAATTATTTTAAGTACTGTCAGAAAATGGTGAGGATATGGATAAACAATTAAATCAAATCAATAAAATAATGAAGAAAGAGAAAATTTTAGTGAAAAAAACAGATTTCTTTTAGAGAACCAAGCTAAAATTCTAAAACTGAAAAATATGGTAGTAATAATGCAATGGAGAAACTGAACAGTAGACTCAATCCAGCAGAGAAAACTATTTGCAAACTCAAAGACAGATTTTAAAAATACATAGACAGAAGAGAAAAAAATTAATATAGATACAATAAAAAGAACCACAAAGCCTATGAATGATGCAAGATGAATTAAAAAACAATATTTGCATTGTGGAAAACCAAGAGACAGAACAGAGAAAGAAAATTAAAAGGTGCTTATCTAAAAACAACAACAACAACAATCATTTCCCAAACCTTTAGGAATATATGATTATCCAGGTCTACAAAGAACTCAGAATGAATCTAATTCAAAGATCACTTTACTGAGGATAATGTAAATAGTTATAATTACATTTATAATGATAAAAATACTTTATTTCCTGATAAGTTCAATAAAAGCAAGGTATTCTTTGTGCTGTATGAAATCCTGCCAGTCCTAAAAATCAGAAAAAAATATCTTGCAGATCTCACTTTTGTGTGAAATCTGAAACAAACCAAACAGAAAACAGAGTAGATTGGAGGCTGCTCACAGCTGGAGCATAGAAGAGGAAGTAGTTTCGGTACTAAGCTTATAGCCTTGAATTATAAGACCGATGACTTGTAGAGCTCTCACATTGAGTATTACAATAGTTACTAAGAATGCATTATGTAGCTGAAATTTGCTGGTTGAACCTTTTTACATATTATTACACATACAACACAAGGTAAACTATATGAGGAGATGAATATGTCTGTTGATGAGACTCATCAAGCATCATTAATAAACTTTAAATTTTCAGTCATACTTCAGTAAGGTGAGAAAATGGTATTGTCCAGAATCTTCATTTAATGGGTAGACTTGGTTGTTGTTGGTGGTGGTGGTGGTAATCGTGGGGCTTGAACTCTCTGGGCCTGGCACTGTCCCTGAGCTCGACCCCTTGAGACACAGCACCATTTCTGGTTTTCTGGTGGTTAACTGGATATAAGAGTCTCACAGCCTTTCCTGCCTGGGCTGGCTTTGAACGAAAATCCTCAGATCTCAGCTTCCTGAGTAGCTAGGATTACAGGCGTGAGCCACCAGTGCGCGGCTATGGGTAGGCCTTTTCAAAACTTATTTTTATAAATTGTTTTTCTAGACCTTCCATCCTAATCCTCACCCTTTTTTGTGATAGCTTGTTATTTGCCTAACACGTGCATTAAGTTGAAGCTTTCAGAGATGGGCACTGAACAAGCTCAGCTGTTAGTCGATGTGGTTTCTGGGATGATTCCAGCATCCTAGATAGGAGCAGTTGCTCACTTTCACAAGAAAACACATTTGCAGCAGAGTTGAATTTGACCTTCTTAGAAAAATAAACAAATTTCTGACTGCTCTTATAAAACCCACACATCTTATCACTGTAAGCTCGATGTTGTTGACAGATCATCAATTAAAGGGAGCTTGTGTGAAAACAAGTGTGGGAGGTGATTGGTATGTGGCTTTTGGTGGAATGACAGGGGCTCTCACTAGATTGGGAGATGAACAGGAATCAATTTTGTCCTCAACTTTGGCTCAAAAGCAATAGTGTTAGATTTGAAAAACAAGAATTGCTGAAACTTCCATCCCATCCTTTCAACTAATTGTTTACAGATTCCAGAAAACTTCCATAACTAGAATTAGTTAATATAACTTGTTCTACATAAGTATTTGATCATTTTTCCTTTGACCTATAGTCATTTTATCAGAATATCAAGGTAAGATTTAGTGATTAGATACTAACTGTGATTAGATACTAACTACATCCATTCCTGCTGTCTGATAACTTGATTTATTAAAAAAAGACTTTAAGGGTAGATGGGTGATTGGTTCAAAGAAAATGACAAATTTCTTTTTTGGTTCTCTCTACATTGGAGAACAATTAATGTGGACTTTACATCAACCATTAATGCACATTAGGAAAGGCCTACCCATTAAATGAAGATTCAAGAGAATAGTCATTATAGACAGGCTGATTTGTGCCATGCTGCCCAGAGGTTGTGACATGTGCGATTTGTTTATTCTCTTTGATGTTTTATTTTATCATCTGTAATGTGGGTTAATCATACCTGCTTCACAATGTATTGGTAGGATTAGCAAGATCCTGTGACAAAACCAACGCATGAAAAACTTACTTATGAATGGAATTTAATGGCTATGATGACATATCTGATGATAGCAAACATTTGTTGAGAAACTAAGCATTAAGAGTCAGGGATGAAAGACTCTGCTTAAGAGTTTAGGAAATATAATTTCCTAAAATGCATCTTAGGGAGAGGGGGAGGGGGAAATGAGTGAGAAAGTAACAAATTGTACAAGAAATGTACCCACTGCCTTACATAAGAAACTGTAACCCCTCTGTACATCACTTTGACAATAAATAAGTAATTATTAAAAAAAAGAAAGTCTTGAAGCATTTCCATTTGTCAAAGGATGGAGAGTAAAATGAAGATTCTCCTCAACTCATGTACAATGTAATCTAGAAGCAGAGACCCCAAGAATTTATCAGAAGGCCACATATATATATTATTAAAAATAATCTAATAAAGGTTTTTGATTCCAGTAAATAAAAATATCTTGAGATAGAATCATGTATCCCTAGCTTTCCTTTTTGTCATAGGACTCAGCAGTCCCCTTATTCTAGGTGAAAATGTCTTAAAAAATTCACAGAGGGTGCTTGGAAGCATGGATAATATGGAAGCTGCAAATACTATGTGCTTTTTTTCTATATAGATGATTTACCATGCATTACCTCTCAAGGAACCCATTGTTAGATGACAACATCGCAACTTAAAAATGCACTTCACATATCTTAGCTAACCTACGAGACAGTCTCAGAATCCCATCACACCACGGAGCCTTGGCACTCAGCCCGGTGAGGATCTGGCTGGCTGAGCAGCTCCCTATCGCTGCGCTTCCCAACACAATGTCACTAGCCTGGACATAGACCAAAACTCAGAATTGGATGCATGATAACAGTCTAAGTTGAAGTGCATGTGTGTATGTCCAACAATGCTGAATTTATAAAGTGGGCAGAGTGATCATAGTAACTAACAAAATAGAACAATTACGACAATATCATGTAGTAAAAGTTATTGAAAATTCGTGAATTTTTTATTTCTGTGATTTACTGTTTGGTGTTTTCAGTCTATAGGAAGCTGAGATAATGGAAAGAGAAAAGTCAGTGAGGAAGATTATGGTATTAGTGTCAGAATAACTGTATTAGTAAGTGTCCAAAAAAAGTACTTAAGGCACAGTCTTAACGTTGTATCAACAAAGACAGAGTCTAGGCTTTGGGATCTCTAGATCTTCCAGCATCTGCTGTTATTGCCTTTCTCACTGCTCACTAGAAAGATAAATGCTTCACGCTACATTCAAGACATGGTATAGCTACTCATCAGTAACTTTATATATTAAAGCAGCTTGTAGATACCCATCAGAGCCTGATGATTTCAATAGGCTTACACATTTAGTGAGTTCAAAAAAATGTAAGATAAAATTGAGTAATTTGGTGAAAGACTTTTCTTTTGTAGTGGTAACATTCATTATGAGAAAAAAAAACTCTGATGAATTGGGTTAAAATGGAGAAATATGATTAATTTATATTCTTGCTTTTCTTATGTTTTTGCAAATGAATTTACTTTTAGTAAACCATTTTTCTTTAAAACAATGCAAACTTATATTTATCCTGGATAGAACTGTATTAAGAAGGCCTAACTTTCACTTTAGTGCTGCTGGTTTTGAAAGCAGGTTTAGAGTACATATGTATACTGTTCATTAGTCATATTGAAAGTCCTTGAACTTGAATACATGTGAAGCTTTATAGATCATATCTAGGGAATGGAATATTGTACTAACTTCCATCAATGTTAATGCAAAGATAAAATGATAAGACAATTTAGCTGTTGTACCTACTCATCACGTGGGTAGTTAAATATATTTCACTGAGGGATGAACTGTATATAAGGAAATACATTTTTACCATACTCACACATACAGAACTTGGTGATATGCATGGCAGATTCTTCAGAGAGCTAATTTAGTGAAAGGTGACATGTCCAGGAATGAAGAGTGAGCTTCAAGTAGAAAGTGAAGGGACCTGAAAGCCTGCTCAGAGATTAGTTAGCTTATTTTTTTCCTTCAGCTCTTTCTGATTTATACCTGCTTGTGTTTCAGAGTGTAATTGCAATTTTTAGCATATCTATATATAAAGGATAAAAACAATATAAGGATACTAAAAACAACATAAGATGAATAAAATGCCCTATTATAACAACAAAAACTTGACATTTACAAATTACAGTTTGAGGTACAGGACTTTCAGTTCCATCTGCTTCTGTAGTATTTGTTTGCAGATTAATAACTGACAAGTGCCAAGATGTCTTTTTTCCCCTCCACCTAGATTTATCTCCTACGATTCCACATGTCTACTTTGAAATTCATCTCCCAACCAAATCCATTACATTTTGATTGAGTATGGCATTTTTGCACCATTGCAAATAATTACCTATTTGGATAATTCCTTTCAGTACTATCTTAAACTGCATCTTAACATCCTGTTTTGCATAATGAGTGGTGTTCATAAACTAAACGTGTCATACTCTATAACCCTAGGAAATTGTTTTAGCTTCTTCCTGTGCTAAATCTCACATGTTTGTCTAATGTGCTGTGCAGTGGGAAACAGCTGGAAAAGCAACTGCTGACAAGGAGCGTTGAGGCTCCAACCACATTTTATCAGAATTCTCTGGCTCTTACTTTTCTTAAGCCTGTTGAGATTATAGGAAAGTTCAGTTGACCTCTTTTTCTCTGCTGTTGATTCATATCACTTACGTTTTTCCACTGAAGTTTTCACATTCAGTTTCATAAATGGTCTGGTAAGACTTTCATCTTATTTCCAGATTGATTATGGAGTTCATTCAAAAATAACAGAATGGACTAAAGTTGCAACTCTGTTTTATAGGTATCTTGCTGCTTAGCTTTCCAGGTGGTATGATATCTGTTGAAAAATCATCATTTTCTCATAACCAAACCTTCTATATTTTGGCTCAAAATCAAAGAAAGGAGTCAAGAGGTATAAGAAATAAACCCACGTAAATTCTAAATTGGTTTCTATAAAGTCTTAGGAGTCCTGCCTCTGCTTATTGATCATATTTATCCCTGGGAAGAAATAAATTCACTCAACAATCTGATAGAAAGAAATTTGGTTGATAATCATCTTTAGGAAGAAAAAAAATCATACCACAACCTTTGCGTTTTGGCTGCATGTCTATAAAATGATAATTATCTTTAGAACCACTGGCATTGTTAGATAATATGATTACTATAAATAATTTAGTCATTTTTCAAACTTTCTGGAACTTTTTTGGAGGTAGTAGAATATGATTTTAAAGCCATTTTGCCACCCTTCAGCAGATAGCTGCTGTTTTATTGCTTCTTAGACCTGCAAGCTGGAGTTTATACTCTACTTTGAATTCTTGATGAACAAGGAAACTTTAATAACACAGCTTCTTATTCACCTACTCAATGTCGAAATATAGTAGACCGATTAAATAGATTGAAACATGAGTAAAGTGACAGAACACATATTAAATTTTAATCACTACAGACTCATCCAAGACATGTATTTGAAACACTGCAAAGGAATTTTATTTAGGTTAGGCAGATGGCTGTGCTATTTAAGAGGAAGTTGAATTCCTTCATTTAGAGGACAGGAAATGGTGGACCTCAAGCAGGGAAAACTCAAATATCTTTTTACTTTCTAGCACAGCTGCTTAAACATTTTTTTTTTAAATCACAGACAAAACTGGGTGATGTTTTTATGTTAATGTATTTGAAATGAGTTGTGTGTGAAATTTCAAGCAATCTCTCTGGGGTAGAATCCTCTAGCAGCTTCTTAGTTTTACTACAGAAAGTCTCAAGCAAAGTCTGGGCAGAGAGACCTGAAATAGTGCCTGTCAGATGCAAGCAGTAAGCAGAATTTGAAATCACACTGGCTTATTGTAAGAAGCTAGGCTATTGGTTAGTCTGAAACTGTACATTTTTACCAATTCATTTCACTTACTCCCTCAAAGGAACTGACATGTTTGTCAGAATGAGGCATTTTTAACTATTTTTACTTCTACCTGAAAGTGTTCCATTCCATTATTTAACAGTTAGTGAAATCCACAATTCAAGCCAAATTTGCTTTACTTTTCAGTTCTCCTTTTTACACATTCCATGATTTGATTACCAGGATGTCCATATTTGTCAAACAGATATTCTTTGATGCTGGAGTGTGGGCAGATTGAGAATATACCAGAAAAGCCTACTCTTGTATATTGTTGCCAGGACCTAGGTATTCATCATTCTTGATACAACTCAAATATTGTCCAGGTATTTTTGGCTTTTCTGTTTGTTCCTTACTAAGGCCTACAAATGTAAGTTCTGAAAGGGCAAGACCCTTTTGAGAAAATATGTTGAATACAACACAGAACTCTGCAAATCACCTTGGCAGAAGTCATACAACAACTCATTTGTTCTATAAAAATTTTATGTTTATAGAATAAACTCTCTGTTTTTAAGTAATCCAAGACATGTATTTGAAACACTGCAAAGGAATTTTATTTAGGTGAGGCAGACGGCTGTGCTCAACTTTCTGTCTATCTATACTGTATTAATCTATTACTAGACTTTGTCAAGCCTTCATAAAGCTTTGCTCCTAAATCTATTTCTCCTTTCTCTAACTTTTTTACTCTGAGATTAAACCTTGGTATATACATACATATATTATGTATTGTTTAATATGTTATATTACACATTATGCGTATGTGTCAATTACATATTGTATATTACTTTAATGTTTGTGGTATTCAAATTCTGTACTCAATTCTCTGTTTTTTTCTCCTTTCTGTTCCTAATTCAGATAAATATAATACAATCACATATACTTATATTATAATGTATGCTATATTATATAATCCCATTATAAAATATGCATATGTATATATTGAATTTTATATGTTATATACACATATGTATTATATAATATATACATACGTATGAATGTGTATGTTATATAAGTATGTATGTATATGCCAAGTTTTACTCTCAGTAGCAAAGGTGAGGGAAAACAGATTGATTTAGTAGCAAAGCTTTATCAAGTCCTGACAAAACTGATATGGGAAGGAAATTGATGGAGAAAGGAAAAAATTTGGCAGGGAGAACAGGTTTGGGAGGAAAGAACAAGCCGTGAACAATGCAAGTGCTCTCGCTCTCTCTCCATCTCTCTCTCTCTCTTTCTCTTTCTGTGTGTGTGTTTGTATTCTTGTAGGTGAAGCTAAAGAGTTGGACGACTGCTGATTCACAGGAATGTTTAACGTGACAAACAAGAGTAGAGATGATGGATAAGTGGAGAAGACAGTAAAGCAACTACAAAAATACTTGGGAAAAGCATAAAAATTACCTGGAATTGAGCCTATGAAAATAACAATCAATTCTTTTGAGAAACAACCACAGACTACATCACTCCAAGCCTGCATTATATAAACATGTACAACATCACATTTACTTGATTAGGAATTGTGTCCTAAGATTTATACTGGCAAAATCAAAGCACATTACCTCACAGGAAATATGATGCTCTAGTTACACCTTAGACAGGCTCTGATGAAAGCAACCCCATGAAGAACAGCAAGAGAACTTGTGTGACACTGCGACACTCAAGTTTCCCAGAAAGCTTTGGGGTTGTTATCTTTCACATGGATTCCAAATTGCTTCCTTGTCATTTTTTTATAACAGAGGTGAGTCAGATCCTGATCATTCTTTTTCTTTTGTGGTGAGATGTTATACTAAGAATAATGAAAGAATAATGATGATGTTGACAAAACAATTTCCTAGGCACTTTGTTTAATATATTCTGTGACCATTATATACCACAAATGACTTAGTCCTCTTCATATTCCTAAAAAGTAGGCATTTCTATAATTTATGAAAGCAAAAATCCTGGGACTTAGAGTGATTGGGAAGTGTAACTATTTTTATACAACTCATGAAAGTTGGGAAAAACAGGTTTAAAAAGACACATACGACTCTGTAGTGTGTGTGTGTGTGTGTGTGTGTGTGTGTGTGTGTGTGTGTGTGTGTGTATTTTCTAGTTCTGGCCTTGAACTCAGGGTCTAGGGGCTGGGATTGAGCTTTTTCAGCTGGAGGTTAGAACGCTACCTCTTGAGCCACAGCTTAGCTTCTGGCCTATAATTAATTGGAAGTAAGAGTCTCATTGGACCTTCCTTCCCAGGCTGGCTTTGAACTGCCATCCTCAGATCTCAGCCTCCTGAGTAACTGAGATTACTGGGTTCACATTCTTAAATATTATCTGTTAACTTTTATTCCCTATGTTAGAGTCAAGAATGGATATGGTAAGTGTATAATGCAGTGTACTGGCAGCGTGTTCTCAATAGATACTTAAGAAATCAGGTGTTATAATGATAAAAGGACTGAATCTTGCCATTGTCAGCTCTTGTTATGTTCATATTACCCTTTGTTCCAAAAATTCACATCATGAGCAAACAAATGAAGTATCGTATAATAGCATTCTGTGTGCTGACTGGCAGTTCCTATGAAGTGCATTCGGAATGTCTATTATAATTGGTTATCTATCTTGCTTCAATATGCGACATACATATTTTTGTGACAACTCAAAAAGATATGATTGACTTGGAACAGTATTTCATGACATTAGGCTCTCTTTTTGAAATAAATAAAACTTGTTCAAAGCTAAAGAATAAGGTAAATATGTTAATAATATTCATTGTGCACTACCAATCACATATGTGAAAGTGGGACTAGGTAATGAGAGGATGGGTGGCATTGAGACAGACAGGGAAAATGACAGAGAAGTGATGATCAAGATGTGCTATACTGGGCTGGGGATATAGCCTAGTGGCAAGAGTGCCTGCCTCGGATACACGAGGCCCTAGGTTCGATTCCCCAGCACCACATATACAGAAAACGGCCAGAAGCGGCGCTGTGGCCCAAGTGGCAGAGTGCTAGCCTTGAGCAAAAAGAAGCCAGGGACAGTGCTCAGGCCCTGAGTCCAAGGCCCAGGACTGGCCAAAAAAAAAAAAAAAAAAGATGTGCTATACTCATCAACTGACATACTGGAATGAAGTTTCTTTGTATGATTAAAGGTAATAAAATATTAGAAATAAAATAACGGTGCAAAGGAGTTCTGTTTGCTGGAGGAGTAACGTTGGCCACAGATTTTTCATCTAGTGCAAGGATGTAGCTGAGGCTAGTTATGCTAGAAGTAAACATACAGATACAAAAGATGTGGAATTGTAGAATTTATAGACTAAATCATGTGAATTATTTGCTTATCAATTTAATGAATTACTTGTAAAGTTCTCATAGCAGAATAGTCCATTAAGTCTAAGTAGGTAAAGTGGAAAATTCTGACATCATTTACCCTTTCACTTCATGATAGTTAATGAATACAGTCTAGTGATCATTATGACATTAGTGAAATATAGTTGATAGGAATGACCATGCTTTCCAGACCCCTGGACTAGAATCAGAAATCGGGTTAGCAAAACTAAAATAGACTGCAAGTCCAGGAATGAGTTTAGGGAACATAGAAAGGAATCATGAGAAGAACTTAAAGCACACTTCCCTGTTTTTGTCATTCATCCTAAACTAAAATTAGTGAATACTTGTAGTGAATAACCTTTTACTTGGCTAACATCCTTAGACTTAGTTGAAGAAATTGGTCATGTTTGAAGCTCTACAAGTGAAGTATGCTGTTTCATCAACCTAAATATTTATTGACATGAGATCCAGGAAATGGAAATGAGGTTGTTTTTGTCTTTGTTGCTATTTTTTTCTCTTTGTCTTGTTAGTTCATTTATCTGTCTTTGGGAGGGTAAGGGGACCACAGAAATGGTGGCACAAAAGATGAACAAATGCAGCAGTGATACTCAATAGACAATATGTTGAAAATGAACTATACAACTTGTGGATGGGGATAGGAGAGGAAACCTGGGAAGGAGCGAGGGAAGGAGAGATATTGTTCTTATTTAATTACTTGTGTAATGCAACCCCTTTGTATATCACCGTTATAATAACAATAAAAATGCATAAAAGGACAACAATACAGGGTCAAGATAGTCTCCAAATATCAAAACTTTCAACTCTGTAATATTTCATGTATAATGAAATAAGAACGAAATGAATCTCAACTTCTCAGTAAAGGTAGTATACCCATATCAAATGTAGCAGCCATCTGTTATGACCTGGCTACAGATTCCTTGAAATAGGGAAGCACATCAGCAGCTGGCCAGTGCAGATGGCTTTTCTGCTCTCAGTCCAGGGACCTGGCTTAAGAAGTGATTGGGAATGGGCTGTGGATGTATTTGCATCTGTTTGGCCAGCAGTGCTGCTCTTGTGAACCCTCAAGAGAGTTTGTAGTAGCACATTGCCTACCAGGTCACTCTCCTTTCCTGCCCGTAGCAGGAGTACATGCAGGGCAGGATGCTAGGGGCTCACAAATGGTTGACAACCTAGCTTCTCAGGAGGCTAAGGTCTGAGGACTGACCCACACATAAAAGAATGTGTCAGACAGGATTTGATGAAGTCTACAGATTCTTCAGGATGACCAGACAAAAACACTCAGTAAATTTACTGAACTGGGCTTTTTATTTTCCCTAAAATTTCTACAACTTGCTGCACTGGGAGGTGTATAATCTTTGCCAGAAACTTTCTTGGTATTTACTCAGCTCTCAAAAGCTCATGGGCCAGTTGGCTCACTAAATGAAGGCAGTAAGCAGCACCCAAAGGATCATCCTTAACACCTTCTGTTGTTTTCTAATTGAATCTACTGGGTGAGTGTGGACAGAGGGTCACAAACTCAAAGGAAGTATCAAGATCTTTGTTGGAATAAAAAATCTCACGCAACCTGCTATCATCCAGGGATTCTTCATGGCTTCCATTAATGCCCCCAAAGCCTATTGGCAAAGTGCCCCTGAAACCATAACAATCACAAGTGATTCCCTGGCCTCCCTCAAGAGTTTCACCACTAGCACTGAAAGCCACCTCCCCAAGACACCTTTGGGAGTTACCAGTGGAATCCAGAATGGTACCTCCAACTACCTCCCCCACAATTGTATTATGCTCTCGATTGATTACCTACTTCTATTGCCATTTCATCAGGAAGGAGATCAGGTGAGCTTGGAGCCCTGAGATATTAAGATTTTAAGCTAGTAGAATGAAATCAATGACCCCAAATTAAAGCAACAATAAGGCATTTAGTCACTTACTGTGATAGTAAGAAGCTAAAATTAGGTAAAGTACCAACCTTCCTCCACTTTTGCCTCATGGGAAAGCACCTCATTATAGATGAAGGAGCCCAAAAGGAGTTCCTACGGGATCACAACCCAGGACCAGCAAGGGAAGGATAGGAGAATGGCCAGGAGTGGAGTAATATTGAACACGGAGTAGGTGTAAGGAAAGCATCTTCAAGGTTTCACGATGGGCAACCCCCAAAATGTAGCACCTGGCACAGGAGAGCATAGCACGCTAAGGTCAGGATGAATCCTATAAGAACTATTAGATAGATAGCCACATGTGGGAGATAAGATATTTAAACTAATTTTCAGTAAAATGATTAACCATCATCAAGAACACAAACATTAAGCTGAGCACTGGTATCTCATGCCTGTAACCTCACTACTCAGGAGGATGAAGTCTGAGGTTTGCAGTTCAGAGTCAGCCTGGGCATGAAAGTTTGTGAGTCTCTTGTCTCCAATTTATCAACAGCAAAACAGAAGTGGTGCTGTGGCTCAAAGTAGTAAAATGCCAGCCTTGAGTGAAAAACTCAGAGATAGCACCTGAGGCTGGAGTTCAAGGCCCCCATGACCAACAACAACAAAAAAAATCGACAATTGCAAACATTTTTGCTTAGAACATAGGGCACTAAGTGAAGATGAATAATCTAAGAAGAGGAACACATTGCAAGAGAAGAAGAGGCTTGGTAAAAAAAAAAATCTACTAATTTCTTATGATTGTGACAGTTAAAAAGATATTCTGATGTAGGCCTAATGCTCATGGGAGAGCTGGGATCGATAAATTGTTCTGGGACTTGACATCAGAAGATGTTCACTGGCTACATCAATTATCTCATGCCTGAGTGGAAAATAAATGTGTACTATCATTCTTCTCTAAACACGTGGAAAAGCATGACATAGAAAACAGGATTTATAGCAAAAGTTTTAGAATAATTGCAGTTTCTCCTACTATGTTTATAATAATCTTAAAGAAAATACAATCCAAATATAAAAATGGCCCTGGAAAATATTTGAATCACTCTGATAGCATGCCTATAAAGTAATGAAACAGATACTTTATTTGGTTAGTAAAAATATACACAGAGACAGACATTTATACCTGATAAAATACATATGATGAGTGTATACATATTCAATGCATATCATGTTTAGTGGATATTCCATAGAACCAAAAATATAAAATTGATTTAAGAAGGAAGAAGAGAAGATTGGTTTGGACACTGTGTCTGTTTTAGATTATTTTATATAATATAGATTTTGCTTTATAGATGTAGTTTATACCTATTTTTAGGTTATAGATTTATTTTACTTTATAGACTTACTTTACCCCTCAGTGGGACTGGAGATAACCTACATGGGTAGCCCCATTTTAAAGGCCCTAATTTGAAAGGTTTTGGTTGTCTCTTGCTAAAAATCATCAGCGTTTTCCTTTTTACACAGATGTAAATATTTTAAGCACTTGACAGTGTTTTACTATGGCTCATGTTTAGCTTTAAGGTCTCCCATGGTACCACTGTGGTTAAAGGCAGAGTCTCCTGGCTGGTGCTGTTGGGAAATGATGGGTCATTGAAGGGTGGATCCTCATTAGTGTGGGGTCTTTAGGTTGGGTGTGTACCCTAGAAAGTAATTTTTCCAGGACTCTTCGGTAGTTTTCTCAAGAGGGTCATTATTAAAGCTTGACTTCGGCTCCACTCAGCTCTCTCTCGCTCTCTTGGTCCTTCATTGACAATCAGGCATATGAGGTTTTCAGCCAAAATGTGAGCTTGAAACTCCAAAAATTTCAGCTAAATATTTCTTCTCTCGTATATTTCTTCTCTCTTAGCTGTCTCAGATATTTTATTGTAGTGATGCAGAGTGGACTAATAGCATATCTATTTCAATTTGTTTAGTTTTCCCCTTTCTCTGTCATCAATTTTTCTGCAAGCTGTGCTAGCCTTTGTGGCACAGATAATCTTGTCTACCTTGAATGTACATATATATATATATATATATATATATATATATATATATATCAGTGTCTATTTATACCTAGTATGAGCTACCTGGGGGTAAAAATCTTGCCTTATTCCCAAAAGATGGGTCAACAAATACTTCTGAATAAATGAAATGACAGGTGGAAGTCATGCCAGGAAATTTAGAGGTTTGTCTATAGAGCCTGTTCCTTAACTCACAAGTTAAAATTATTTTGATAAAATATATTTATGGTTCTATTCTTTTCTTGTGGCACCTTAGTCATGACTCTTAACTCTCCAAAGTGTTCTTTAAATTTAAAATTAGTATACAACTACATGGCACCAATTAAATTATATCTGAAGAACATTTTCAAATAAAAATTGGAGATATCTTGTTTTTTCAAAATAAAAGGGGGAGGCAATGAAAATATGGGATTAGGTTTTGAAGAGTGAGTCAAACTGAGATAAAATAATAAAAGAAAAACAATTATTATTGCTTCTCTTTTCTGAAATGAATTTCATTCTTACATTCCATGCATTAAAACTAGAGCGAACTGAGATTGATCCTGCCTGGACAAAACAAAATGGCATAAGTTGTTCTTCCACCCCTAAAATGTTTAAATTCATCTTTCAACTTAAAATATATTAAGGTTCTTATGAAATATATTCTCAATCTTGGAAGTTATTGATGTTTAATTTACCTTGGAAATTTAGGTAGAAATATTTAAATGAAGGAAAGAGAGGGCTCACAGAATTTGGAAGTATGATATTCGAGGCTTAGCTTTACCATGGAGAAGAAAATGAAAGTTTTCTTCCTACAGCATTTCATGGTAGTTAATCATGAAATTAAAATTGACAGGTTGCCAACACTGTAAAAATCCTATTCAAATATAGATCATGATGTTCATCTTCCAGTTATGTCTCTTGATAACAGTATTTCTGGGCATTCAATTGGTTTAAAATGTTTTGGGATGTCAGCCTGTGTTGGCAGATAGTTACAATAGCTTGAAATAGGAAGACAAAGTTTGATAAGCCTATTCAGAAAGCAACAAACCACAAGAGGCTCGTTATAGCAGCAAATATGTAACTATCAATTCTTCATCAGATGCCTTTCCCTGACATAGCCCTGAATTATTTCGTAAGGTAGACAAAGATAATAAAGCACCTTGGGTAATTAACAATCCATTTCACATGCAGGAATGCAGTCACCATGACTCTGCTTGTTGCACCATGCCTGGCATTTGATGTAAGAAATGGGTTCTACCCTCAGTTATGATGAAGTGCTCATTGTAGACTTCACAAGCTCTTTCTTGGATTAGTATCTCTTATACACTTGGTGGCCAATGGATTTCACCTAAGTGGAGAAGGGCTATCAGGCTGAGAAAAAAATCAATTAACCAAGACTTATAATCATCTAATAAATCCTAATGTGTGTGCAAAGCAATATTGTGACAGGAAGAGATTTAGACATTGTCCTGCCCTCCTCCTCCAGAGCTCATAGACTGACAAAGGAGATACATAATATAAACAAAGAAGAGAATTAAAAGAAAAAACAAAATGAAAGATTAAAATGAGTGATACTCAAATAAGAGATAAGCAAATGTTTGGAGCGTAATAATCACTTTTTGATGAATAATTCCCAGAGCAACAAGACTCCCTAAAATACCAGCTTCAATTTTCTTATAATAGTTAACACTATGGGATGGTAGTTTTAGACAGCATTTGGTGTTTTAATTTCAATTTTGGCATTATTTCCTTTCCTTTTCTTTTTTTTTGTCAGTCCTTGGGCTTGAACTCAGGGCCTGTGTGCTGTCCCTGAGCTTTTTTGCTCAAGCCTTGAGCTCTACCATTTTGTGCCACAGCTCTACTTCTGGTTTGGGGGTCGTTAATTGGAGGGAAGAGCCTTACAGACTTTGTTGCCAGGGCTGGCTTTGAACTGAGATCCTCAGATCTCAGCCTCTTGAGTAGTTAGGATTACAGCTGTGAGCTACCAGTACCCCATGCTACTATTTCTTATATCCAGCAATCTGAGGACCTGGGAACCTAACGGACTTATGTTTGTGTAATTTTATTCTGATAGACTAAGTTTGTATCATTTAAATTTTTGAAATTCAATTTTAATCCATCTAATTTAAAAAAGAAATAGTTTTTATTCAACCAACCCTGAAATAACTTTTGAGTAAGTTACAAGAAAAAAGGATCAAAGAGAATATGAGCGGCTAGCTGCAGACAATGCTTCATATCTGACACAGAAAACGAATGGGAAATATCATCGAATCTGACATCGCCTAGAATGGATTCAAATTGTTTGAAGACATATTATGCTCATTGTAAAAGGTGGGAGAAGAAAGTTCATTCCATGAAGAGAAAGTACCTATCACACCTTATAAATCCTGCTTTGGGTTCTTAGAAGCAAGTATGAATCAATCCTGATTTATAATGTAGGAGTGTGCATGTAACTCTTCGCAGGGATATGTTTGCCAAGGAGGGCAATGGAATTGCTTCTAAGGAACACTTTTCCTATGATATAGAGATATAATTATGTGATTGTAACACTTATGGCATTATTTCAATTGAAATTACTATTAAAATTGAAGAAACCTAGAATATCAAGAGATGTCACTGGGAATGAGTTCTGCACAAATGAATTCAATAAATGATTCTTATGCACACACACGTGTACACACACGTACATAGGCATGTGTGTTTGTAAATTCTCTGAAATTCCACTTACAGTACTTGAACAGGGACAGGTGGTTTAAGTTAATGGTTTTTTAAATAGTGTGAAAATACGAAGTGAAGCTAACTACTCAGCATTATCAAGAAAGACTCTAGAATATCACAACTTCAGTGACCTCATATCATGAGGTTTAAAACCACATTTAAAACCAGGCATCAGTGGCTTGTCATCCTAGCTACACAGGAAGCTGAGATCCAGAGCACTGGTAATCAAAGTCATCCATTACAGAAGAAGAGTCTATACGACTCTATCTTTAATCAGCCAAAAGCAGGTTTGGAGGCATGATTTGAATGGTAGAACACCAGCTATGACTAAGAAAGTAGAGTACATGTGAAGCCCCTAAATTCAAGCCCTGTAACCAAGTGAGGGGAGCATGAGAAGGTATGTGTGTGTGTGATTTCTGTGTACTCATTGCTGTAATCTTTATTGTTATACTTATTTGCATCTTTTAATGTGGGAAGGGGTTGGAATTCCCTACAGTAAAGCTGAGACTCTTCTAAGAAGGATTAGGGTGTTCTACATAAATTTTAAGCCCAGGGACATTTTGAGAGGATTGCTGCAGCATGACAGCCAGGGTAGACAACCTGGCTTTACTGTCAGTGATCCGAGAGTTAAATGCACATGCTATTCCTGAGAGTTAGAATTTTCAAAGAGTAATGTAAGAGTCTCCTAGTGGCCAAGAGATCAAGGTTGTATTTGGAAGGAAAGTCAAGATAGTAGGTAACATTTGTTGATAATTTGACCAGAAGCTGCGATTCAAGCTTGGAAAATTGAATTGGGGTGAACCAGGATATTGTGTTTAGCAGACAGTACTGAAGTTTAAATTCAGTGTCTCATATTTGCTAAGACGCTAAGCTCTACCACCCCAGTTTTACTTCTAATCCTGAGCCAGGACTTTTGAAGTAAAAATTCCTATCCTCCAATAAGTTGGAGTGAGATAGATGTCTGCAGAAACATTCATTTCCTTTCTCCCTCATTGTAGAATCCTCACAACCAGAAAAACTATGTTATGCAACCACACGGGAGCTTAATCCTCCTCCAGACTCTCCATTCTGTTTGGGAGTCCCAATAACCTTTCTGTTTTAGTTTGTGAGGTTCATCTATGATAAATCCATGGCGGTGCTGGAGAAGATAGATAGAATAGGAGCATTTGACATATACTTTAGCCCAGTAATGGAAGTTTCTGAAAGCAGTGAGTGGGATAGAGATTCTGCTTACATGTTCAAGTCCTTCTGAACAGGGCTACTACCACTGTCAGTTACTGGTGGTAAAAGAGTGATCTATGACTAAATATCAGAACCTCTAACTGCTAGGGTTAAAGTTGGTCTGAAAGATTAGTTCATGTTAGAGGAACAGTTGGGTGGAAACATTTTTGTATGGCTGAGCCTTTGGAATGATCTAAGAAATTATATTGTAAATGAGGATCTCCCAAACTGTCACAGGTGGAGTTTTGGGAGATAAGTCTGTAAAGAACATTCTAGTTTGCCCAAAATTTACCATTTTTTTTTTTTTTATTATCAATTGAACATAAATTTTTTTTTTTTACAAGGTGCTGTGCAAAGAGGGTGCAGTTACATAGTAGGGCATTGTGTACATTTCTTGTGATATCTTACAACCTGTTTTCCCATCCCTTGTCTAGGTCAGGTAGACCCATATGCAGTATACAATGTATCAAGCACATATACAGTGTTCACAGACTTGGTCTCTACTGTCTCTCCATCTCCCTTTGTTAACAGTCATATATCAGGGAGATCATGCCCCTTTGTTTTCTGTGTTCTAGGCTTGTCTCACTCAACATTATTTGTTCGAGTTCTGACCATTTCCCTGCAAATAACAATATTTCACCATTCCTAATCGCTATGTAGTATTCCATTGTGTATAAGTACCATATTTTTTGGATCCATTCATCTGTGGAGGGGCATCTGGGTTGTTTCCAAATTTTGGCTATTGTGAATTGTGCTGCGATAAACATGGAAGTACAAATGTCCTTTTGATATCTTGGGTTTTGCTGTTTAGGATAGATGCCTAGGAGTGGTATGGCTGGGTCATAGGGTAGGTCTATATTGAGCTTTTTGAGAAACCTCCATACTGTTCTCCAAAGTGGCTGTACTAATTTGCACTCCCACCAACAATGGAGAAGGGTTCCTCTTTCCCCACAGCCCCTCCAGCATTTGTTGTTTCCTGAGTTCAGAGTATAGGCCATTCTAACTGGGGTGAGGTGGTATCTCAGGGTTGTTTTTATTTGCATTTCCTTTACTAGCAGGGATGTTGAGCATTTCCTCATGTGTTTCTTTGCCATTTTTATATCTTCTCTTGTGAAGTCTCTCTTTAGCTCTTTTGCCCATTTCCTAATAGGTTTATTGGGCTTGGAGGGGCTTAGTTTTTTGAGTTCTCTGTAGATGACAGATATCAGGCCTTTGTCTGTTGCTGTGCTGGTAAATATCCTTTCCCATATCGTTGGCTGTCTTTCTATTTTGGTGGCTATGACCTTAGCTGTGCAGAAACTTTTTAATTTGTAGTAGTCCCATTTGTTGAGTCTTTCCCCTATTTGTTGTGCGCCTGGGACTCTATTCAGGAAGTTCCTTCCTGTGCCTATAAGTTCTAGTGTCTTTCCTACTCTGTCCTTCAGTAGTTTCAAGGATTCAGGTCTGATGTTGAGGTCCTTGATCCATTTTGAGTTGATCTTGGTGCATGGTGATAGGCTTGGGTCTACTTTGAGTTTTCTGCATATGGCTGCCCAGTTCTCCCAGCACCAGTAGTTGAAGAGGCTATGTTTATTCCATTGTATGTCTTTAGCTCCTTTGTCGAATATCAGTTGGCTGTAAGAGTGCGGTTTTATTTCTGGGTCTTCAATTCTAATCCACTGGTCTTCCGATCTGTTTTTATACCAATACCATGCTGTTTTTGTTATGATGGCCTTGTAGTAGAGCTTGAAGTCTGGTATGGTGATACCTCCTGCACTATGTTTTTTGCCTAGAATTGCTTTGGCTATTCTAGGTTTTTTGCTGTTCCATATGAATTTATGGATTGGTTTCTCTATTTCAGTGAAGAATGTGGCTGGGATTTTGATAGGTATTGCATTGAATTTGTATAACAATTTGGGCAGTATGGCCATTTTCACTATATTGATTCTGCCTACCCATGAGCATGGGAGGTCTTTCCATCTCCTTGTGTCTTCTTTGATTTCCCTTATTAGATTTTTGTAGTTTTCATTGAATAGGTCCGTCACGTCCTTGGTTAAGTTGATCCCTAGGTACTTTATTCTTTTTTTGGCTACTGTAAATGGAATCGTTTCCATAATTTCCTTTTCTGTTTGTCTATTGCTGGTGTACAGAAAAGCTGCTGACTTTTGTGGATTGATTTTGTATCCTGCTACTTTGCCAAATTGGTTTATTAGATGTAGGAGTTTGGGTACTGAGTTTTTTGGGTCCTTGAGATATAAGATCATGTCGTCTGCGAATAGGGATAACTTGATTTCTTCCTTGCCGATGTGGATCCCTTTGATGTCCTCCTCTTGCCTTATTGCTATGGCTAGGGATTCCAGTACTATGTTGAACAGAAGTGGGGAGAGTGGGCATCCTTGTCTTGTTCCTGTGTTTAGGGGGAATGATTTAAGTTTCTCTCCATTTAATATGATATTAGCAGTTGGTCTGTTGTATATGGCTTTTATTGTTTTGAGGAATGTTCCATCTATTCCTGTTCTCTCCAAAGCTTTTAATAGGTATGGATGTTGTATTTTGTCAAAGGCTTTTTGGGCATCGACTGAGATAACAATGTGATTCTTGATTTTAGTTCTGTTTATGTGGTGAATTACATTGATTGATTTACGGATGTTGAACCATCCTTGTGACTGAGGGATGAAGCCTACTTGGTCATGATGTATGATATTCTTGATCACTTTCTGGATCCTGTTAGCTAATATTTTATTGAGGAGCTTTGCATCTGTGTTCATTAGTGATATTGGTCTGTAGTTCTCTTTTTTTGTTGGATCTTTGCCTGGTTTGGGGATGAGTATGATATTAGCTTCGTAGAATGAGTTCGGGATTTTTCCCTCCGTTTCTATTTCGCGGAAGAGTTTGAGGAGTATTGGAATTAGCTCCTCACTAAAGGTTTTGTAGAATTCATTGGTGAATCCATCTGGGCCTGGGCTTTTCTTAGTAGGGAGGTTCTTGATTACCTCCTGTATCTCACCGTAAGTTATTGGTTTATTTAGTTGATTTATTTCTTCTTGGTTCAGTTTGGGCAGTTTGTACTTCTCTAAGAATTGATCCATTTCTGTAAAATTATTGTTTTTTGTTGAGTAGAGGTTTTGGAAATAGCTCCTTATGATTGTTTGAATATCGTGTGTATTTGTTGTAATTTTTCCTGTGGAGTCCCTGATTTTACGAATATGAGTCTCTTCTCTTCTTTTTTTTGTGAGTCTTGCAAGGGGTCTGTCAATTTTGTTTATTTTCTCAAAGAACCAGCTTTTAGTCTTATTTATTTGTTGAATGGTCTTTCTATTTTCAATCAGATTTATCTCTTCTTTAATCTTTGTAATCTCTCCCCTCCTAGTCGTTTTAGATTCTGTCATTTCTTGTTTCTCCAGTTGTTTTAGTTTCATCGTGAGGGTATTCACCTGCTCTGCTTCCATTCTTTTAATGTGGGTACTGAGTGCAATGATCTTGCCCCTCAGTACTGCCTTAGCTGTGTCCCATAGGTTTCTTTGTGATGTGTTTTCTTTGTCATTGTGGCTTATGAATTCGTTGATTTCATCTTTAATTTGATCTGTGGCCCAAGTGTTGGATAGCAGCGTGGGGTTTAGCCTCCAAGAGTGTGTATAGGCTCTGTGGTATCCTTTGTTGTTGAGGGTTACCTTTAATCCACTGTGATCAGATATAATACATGGGATGATGTCAATTCTTTTGTATTTGCTGAGGTTCTTTGTGTGGGCTATGACGTGGTCTATTTTGGAATATGATCCATGGGCTGCTGAAAAGAAGGTGTATTGGGTCTCTGTAGGGTGGAAGGTTCTATATAGGTCTGTTAGATCCATTTGGGCAATGGTGTTATTTAGGTCCTCAGCTCCCTTACTAATCCTCTGGGTGTTGGATCTGTCTCTTGGAGAGAGAGGAGTATTAAAGTCACCCACTATGATTGTGTTTGCATCTATCTTGCTCTGTAATTCTGTGAGAATTTGCTTGACATATGTCGGGCCTCTTTTGTTCGGTGAGTATACATTTATCACCGTGATGTCTTGATTCTGGATTTTTCCTTGTATCAATATGTAGTGTCCTTCTTTGTCTTTTTGAGTGGACTTTAAAGAGAAATCCAGCTTGTCTGAGATCAGGATGGCTACACCTGCCGTTTTGGTGGGTGCATTTGCTTGGTAGATCTTGCTCCATCCTTTCATTCGAAGCCTGTTTTTGTCCCTTGCTGTAAGGTGGGTCTCTTGTAGACAACAGATGTCAACTTTTTGCTTGCGGATCCATTCTGCCAGTCTGCTCCTCTTGATCGGGGAGTTTAAGCCATTTATATTTAAAGAGATCAAGGATAAGGGTGTTTTTTCTCCTTCCATTTTCTTGTTGGGCTGTTTTTTCCTGTTGTTTTTTTTTTTCTTCTTGTCTTTAGTGAGCTTGTGTTTCTGCTGGACTTTGGCTATTGAAGTTTCTTTCTGAATCTGTCTGTGTGTCTTTTACGATCTCTGTTGGGTGGGCTTCCCCTCTTAATATTCGCTGTAGGGCTGGTTTTTTATTCACATACTCCTTTAGCTCCTCTTTGGTGTGGAAAGATCTGGTTCTCCCTTCGAATGTGAACTCCAGTTTCGCTGGATATTTGATCCGAGGTTGTAAATTGTTATTCTGAAGTACTTGGATGGTGTTCTTCCACTCACTTCGAGCTTGGTAAGTTTGTGTGGATAAGTCGGATGTTATTCGAATCCTCTTCCCATTGAAAAAAGTTTCCTTCTTCGCTTTGGCTGAATTCAGAATTTGCTCTTTAATCTTGAGGTCTGTAGTCTTGAATATTATGTGCCTTGGGGTGGTTTTCCTGGGGTCTGGCCTGCCAGGTGTCCTATAGGCTTCGGTTACCTGGATGGGGTCCCCTGTGAGATTGGGGAAGTTTTCTGCAATAACTTTATTGAGAACATGATTAAGCCCTCTGCTCTGATATTCGGCTCCTTCTTCTATTCCAATTATACGCAGATTATATCTCTTGTCTTTGTCCATTAGTTCCTGGAGTAATCTTCCCTGAAGCTTCACCTTTTCTTGGAGTGTGGTCATTTTCTGGTTGTTGTCAGCTGCTTCATCGTCCAGGCGAGAGATTCTGGATTCCATATGGTCCACTCTTTGTGTTATGGTTTCAATTGCGGAGTTTATGGATGTCAGAGAGCTATTCATGGTTGTCATATCAGCTCTGATCGTGGAAATTTCTTCCTTTAAAGAGTTGTATTTTAAATCTATTTTTTCATGCATTTCAATTCTCAGGGTGTGGAGATTTTCTTTAAAGGCGGCTTGCATTGTATCCATTTTTGCTTCCATTTCTTTAAACGAGGCTTGCATTGTATCCAGTTTTGCTTCCATTTCTTTCTTGGCTTCCTGGGTGTCCTTCCAGATTTCCGCTCTAAACTCCTGGAATTGTTTTCTGATTTCATTTCTGACGGTTTCGATCATTCCTGTTAACATGTCCTCATTTGCTTTTTTATTCTCCATCTCCTCTCCAGTCGTGCTGCTTTTTGGAGCTGGCGAGTTGGCTTGTCCTTTGATGAACTGAGTTATGTTTCTTTGTGATTTGCGCATCTGGAAGTCTGTGTAGATCTTCCCTCCCTTCTGTGTAGGCGTGTCTGCGTCAGCAGGTGCTGTCGCTGTGGCCCCGCCCACCAGTGCAGGGCACGCCTATCAGAGCGGGCGCTTTCGCCGGGGCCCCGCCCTCCTGTGCACTGTGAGTCCCCTACAACAGGCACTTAAGTGGGGTCTGCCTCCCAGAGCGAGCCCTGGGTTGTTGGGTTGTGCTTGCGCCCTCCCACGAGTCCGTTGGGGGGGGGAAGCAGTATGTGTGGGGCCCAGTGGGATCGACTGTCCGGGTGTGGCTTGGCACCCTCAGACCTCGCCTCCGCTGCGAGGAGGGGGAACGAGATCAGGCTCAGGTGACCCTGCTGGGCTGGTATTGCCCACCAGCGCCTGTGATTTTAGTTGTAAGAGTCCGCAAGGTCTAGGTGCCTCGGGTGGGGCTTGCCCTGCCGGCCGTCCCTGGCCCCTGTTGGGAAGGGGGCGGGGCCGGTTCTGCCAGTTCAGGAACCTTTGGGGGCTTGGGGCTGTTCCGCCCTTCCCCTGCTAGACTGGCTTCCCAGTGCCTGCTGGGAGCTTCCCGCCTGATTTGGGGAATCTTTGTTCCCACGGGAGTGGGGAGGGGGAGGGAGGGAGATATATCGTCTTTGTCGGGCTTGGGTCTCCCGTTGGGGGAAGGGATTATGGGGGACTCACTTTTGCTGCTTTGTGTGTGTGTCCCGCACCGCCGTTGGCCCTTCAGGGGTTGGCGAAGTGTCGTGGTGGCTCCCCCGTTCCCTCTTTCTGCCGCGCTGGGTTCCCTTGTCCGAATCCGGTGTGGACCCGAACTTCTCGTCGCTGCTGGGTGTGTCTTGGTCCGCACCCTGCTTTGTGTCCGTGGGGTCTCCCGCTATATGGATTTTGCGCTCCTGGCAACCTGTCTGCCGATCGCCGGGTTTCCCTTTCCCAGCCTGACCCTGTTTGGGCCAGGGCCGGCTGGTGGGGGGAGGGTGCCCCGGTGAATCTCCGGCTCCGTGTAGGTTTTCGGTTCTTCTTTTTTGCTCCTTTTTGTTTTCCTGCGTTTCTCCACTGCTTCTGGATGCTGGTTTTGCTGGGTTCTTGGTGGAGTGTTGGGTGTTGGAGTTCCCAGCTCGCTATTCAGTTGGTGCGAGTCGGGGTGCCTCCCTATTGTCTCGGCGCCATCTTTCTCGAAAAAACCAAAATTTACCATTTTAAGCCCCAGTATTCCTGGTTACCAGGAAACTGCTCTGGAGATCCAAAATTCACTTTAAAAATTATACTTATATAGTTGTACAAAGGGATACCCATTCAACATGTCATTCTGTGAGTGCAATGCATCTTGATAAACATTACCTCTTCCATCATTGTCTCTCATCTTTCCTAACCCCAGTCAATTTACCTAGTTTCATGTTCACACGTGTATATTGAATATTATGACTATGTTCTCCTGCTCTTCATCTCTCCATTCATCTACCTCCCTCCCTTTGACCTCAATCTCCTACAATATATATTCCAGCTTCCTGATATTCATTTTGCTTTCTGTCCCTTGAGACTTCTCACTTCTGGTTTATTTGCAAAATAACTTTGAAAGATAGTGCAAATATGCAGAATCAGCTTGACAGTTTTTTTAATATGAAAAATGCAATAATTTTATATTTGAAAGTACTAGAAAGTATGACTAGCCCCATGCTATTTCTAAAATTTTAGGGCTTAGCAGAAATCTTCAGTTTGAGATGAGGGAAATATCCTATATTTTATAGAGGAAAATATTTTAGACTTTGTAGAAGGAGTGATGAAAATAACACAGTCAGCTGAAGGTTGTAAAGTTATGTAATGGACACCTACCTATCTTGAGGAAATTCAATTGAACTTGTGAATATTGGTGTGAGGGTAAAATGAACCAGTCCTATGGAAGACATTGCCAAAAGACAGAGAACGCCAAGGACAGGTAAGCTAACACCTAGTTATTGGAGCAGACTTCCTTGGGCTAGTAAATTTGGATGCTTTCAGGCAAGTTTCTACTCCAAACAAGTCACCTCCTCAGCGAGATGTCTCCTGATAATACTATATATAATAGCACCATCTGTTTCTATTATTTTTACATGGTTTTATTTTTTTCCATAGTACTTTTCTCTACCTGACATGTTATGTATTGAAGTAGAGGGGTGGTTTTAAAGTAAAATAACATGTAATCTCATGTGCTCTGATTAAGAGCGAAAGCATATGTAAAGCATATGCTGACAAAGCCAATTAGAAAATGTTGTTTTACAGATTCTACTAAAAAATATAATAGTTCTACACCCCTTCAGTTTTCCCCAAATATAAATACTTGCTTCAAATATTGCTTCAAGGAGATAGTACTATCTGCTTCGAAAGACTTGTTTTTTAGCTGTAAGAACGTAAGATGGCTGCTTCAAAAAACCTCTGATCTAGGGGAGGAAGAAGAGCAAATTTCCACTGTGGAGCGAGGCCAGGAGAATCACACTAGTTCAAACTCACCCATAGCAACCCCATGGCAACATGCTGCCAAGAGGAAAGCCGGGACCTCTTGAGGCATCGTCTGCTTCATTATCTGTTAAAACTGCAGCTAAAACTGTAGTACTAATTGGGAATTTCTAAATGCATAGAACAGAATCCAGCATTTGGTAGACTTTTAATAAGTTTAAGTTGAATTAATAAATTAGGGAGCTTTAAATTAACTCCAGCCTGGGGGCAGTAAAAACCTCCGATAACATGTGAGTTTAAGTTCATGAAGAAACACACAGAAGGTTTTGAGGGAAAAAACAGATAACAAGGGGGCTGCAGAAAGAAAAAAAAAATAACAAGAAAAAGCATCCATGTTAGGAATGGAGATCACAGTACAGATTGCTCTCCTGTCTCAGCAACAGGATGGCAAATAGTCACTGTCAAAAGCGGTGTGTCAGAGAAGAACAAAAAAATCCCAGCTGTGAGATTTCAGAAGGAAAAGAATCAGCCCTGCAGAGAAGGCATCATCAGGTACTGCCTAAGAACCCAGTAGGGAACATCACTCTTCTTCCTTGGAAACATACCTAAAGAGAGGAAGGAATGCCGGGAGCCATTGAAGCAGGTAATGATCAAGTCATGACAACCTTTACGATGGCACTTTCCCACTGAGACCACCCTGGCTTCCCTGAAGGACGTTGTTTTGTGGGAAGCTCAAAGCCCACTGCCAAAGGCATATACCCATCGCCTATCAAGGATTTGGAATAGGCATCTACTGCTTGATTTTTTTTTTCATTTTCTGCTTAATTTTCTTTCTTGTTTTTCCTTCTTCTTAAAGAATAGTTATTAGGGACTCATATACTTGTGTCCTGATGTCTTGAAATTAAGCAGAGGGGCTGGGAATATGGCCTAGTGGCAAGAGTGCTTGCCTCATATACATGAAGCCCTGGGTTTGATTCCTCAGTACCACATATATAGAAAATGGCCAGAAGTGAACAAAAAGAAACCAGGGACAGTGCTCAGGCCCTAAGGCCAAGGTCCAGGACTGGCAAAAAAAAAAAAAAAAAAAAAAAAAGAAAGAAATTAAGCAGAATTAAGGGTTAAGTTGAGAGACCTCAATCCCCAAAAACAATCACAGCCTCATCCCAAGATTAAAGTTCAGAATCTAAGTGAGAAAGAATAGTCTTCCCGAAGCCTTCTAGATTCTGTTGCCCAAGAAGTTATGGTCCTACAACAGCTCTTCAAAATAAGGGGAAAACAGAAAATTTATCTTCTTTCATACTGACATAATCTCCACAAAGATGACTGAGTCCAACTAGATTAGAACCCTATAGCTATAGGTAACACCTGCATTTTGGCCTTTACTTCTGAATGTATGTCTTATTGATATTATGTATGATCAACTGCATCATTCTTAGATTTTTGCACTACTGCTGGTGAGAATTGTGTAGGTGAAGCCACTATGGTGTGACATGCAAAAGACTGTGAGTCTATTGTACTCTTGAGCTGTAGCTCGTGGCTTATTTTTATTTTTTATTTTTTTATTTTTAGTTTTTGGCCAGTCCTGGGCCTTGGACTCAGGGCCTGAGCACCATCCCTGGCTTCTTCCTGCTCAAGGCCAGCACTCTGCCACCTGAGCCACAGCGCCCCTTCTGGCCGTTTTCCATATATATGGTGCTGGGGAATCGAACTGAGAGCTTCATGTGTAGTAGGCAAGCACTCTTGCCACTAGGCCATATTCCCAGCCCCAAGCTCGTGGCTTAGACATGGTAATTTAGTTTATAAATTAATGTAGATGTTCACCAGAGAAGATCCTACACCAACAAAGCTAGCATATTCAACTTCACTATACAATATACTTTTGGAAGAAACGTTGTTCTCTTCCTTAACTTCTTGTGACCACGAATATTAGACACAACAGCTCAGTTGTATTTAATATCACAGGCTTATTCTGTCTGTAGTGCTTATTTTCCCTTAGTAAATTACACAGTCTAGCATAGCTTAATGAGATCTGCATTGTTAAGGTTTGTTTATATTCCCAACCCTAGTGCTTCAGCAAGATCAGCGAGTAAACCAAGAGCCCTCCATACTCATGAGTGATCAGTGGCCCAATGCATCTGTTGCTTCATGAGCAAGAATACTATAAAAGCATGTAGAGAGAGAAATGGGGAATTTTCGGAGAGACTATGTCTTAGTAAGCTGTGTGTTTCTTTAGGAGAGGCATGAGTTTACTCATACTTGTGTTCCCAGCTCTTTTCATTTTATACAGTATTTTCCCTGAGTAGATTGATATTATTTTTCTGTGTAACTCATGAACTAGAACACGGCATAGTACAGTCTAAATGGTAGAACCTACTCGATGGACATTACTAGGTTCTGATATTGCTGCAGCTGTATCAAGTTTTCTGTCCAAAATAGGTTGTTAAACTGAAAAGCGCTTAGATCCCACCTTGTGTAATTTTTAAATCTCATTGATAATGAGACTGTGAACACAGAAAGTTAAAGAAACTCAGTGCACGCCTCACATGCAGCTGATGGTGGCACTGTTTGTACTGTGTGGTGAACAGTTGCTCACTTAAGTGACACTTTGCTGTGCATAAGGAAAATCTAACTTTTACTGCATCTCACCTGACCTTGTCAGAAAACGAGGCTCCTCACAATACCCAATACACAATAAACCCTCACAATATCCAACACAAGAGCTATTCCTTTTATATACTATTGTAGTGGCACTGGTGAATCAATTTTGAATTTAGAAAGATAATTTAATTAACCAGTAATCATGCATAGTTTATTTTACCAGTATATTGCAAGTAGCACATGTTCAAAATAGTTACATTTCACACTATATTTTCAAATCACAATAGCTGTATTTCTGTAATACTAGAGAAAATTGGAGGTTTCAAAAATGCATATTTAGATTAGGTTCTTATTTTGGCTTTTTATTTGAATTCAATAAATGTGTTTAAATATTACTTAAGTAACCATCATAATTGTGGTGGAGTTTCAATGCTAGGCTTTCAAAATCCTGTTTATTTAAGTAAACGTATCTGGTCACCTCAAGTAAAATTCAATTCCCAAAGCAGCTGGAGATCGAGGCTCATTGCTCTCCCATTTTGAAGCTCCTGGTTAGCAGAATAACAGGGACTTTGCTGCCTTCATCTCCAAAGAGCTCTGTGATAGGATCTAGTTCATTCCATTTATCTGCTTTTAGTTATAGAATTATTGTCATTATAAGTTGAACAAAGATCAATTCAGTATTGAGTTAATTGTGGTCTTTATTTCTCCTACTGAGACTGACTGAGGACAAAATGTCCTAAGTGCCTGACACCACACTAATTCAGTTTGTCAGGTCCCACATCATTCCAGGCAAGTTTCTTACACTTGTTTGCTTGTGTTCCACCCTTTGTCAAACAGGGGTGACAGTGGAATCTGTTTTTTAATCTTGGGACCTATGAATAATTACCTGAAAAACAGAGCAATGCCAACTTCTGCTTCCCCTCTTATAATTATGTTTATATAGAATTATATATAATTATAATTGCCTGTTAGCAATTATTTTGGTGCAGGACTTGGACTGGAGCTCAGAGCCTTGTGCTGCTTGCTTGGTTGCTTGGCTGCACTTTACTGCCTGAGCCACGCCTTCAGCTGAGGTATTTGCTAGTTAATTGGAGAGGAGTCTCATGGACTTTCTGCCCATGTAGGCTCCGGCAGTGCCACAAGTGTCGCTTTCCTGAGTAGCTAGGCTTACAGACATGCCCAGTACCTGTTGTTATAATAATACAGAGTCACTCCAAAAGTTTTGCATTGTAATTGAAATAATTTTGAGAAAAAGGGGAGACAGAAAGAGATAGAGACAAAGGAAGAACAAGTACAAAAAAAAAAAAAAAAGATCACCCTCAATGTTTCCCACTGCCAGAAATGGAATTTCTGCTGAGGATTAAATACACAATGTGGGTTCTTATGGTGGCAGATTTACTGCTGAAATGAACAATCACAGACATCAATACACCTGGAGAAGGTAATCCTGACCTCTGTTTTACCCGCTCCTGATGCTCTGAGCTTTTATCACAGATCTCAAATATTGCCTTCTTTTTTCTTTTTTCCCCTCCTTTTAAAGTCAATAAAAACTTCAAAGATCTTTTAGAGCAACAGACTTGGGCTGGAAATCCATTCATTTCAGTGTCTATGTTTTGCAGTTTACAAGATAATTATGGCAGCATGGCCATGATGTATTCAAATTTTCATACTCTCATGGCCACTGTGCAATCAGCTTTTCATACTGTAAGAGCTTTTAACATAAATTTATAAGTTCTTTTTCTAAATGAAGTAAACAACTGTAAGAGCAAGAAAAATTATTCACTGTTCCTGAGGAATAACTAACCATGTGCTAAGCTATCCACTAAAGGTTTTGAAAACAGCATCTAAGTAAGTACACAGGAAAATCCTTTCTGGCATCATTGTTTACATTTTCCAAATGAGGAAATAGCAGTTCAGAGATTTAAGTAGTCTGTCTAAGAGCACTGTAGTAAGTGATGGAGTTCAGACTCAAAGCTTCATTAGTCCACTATCTTGTAACTCTTGTAATGTAAGTACTCTTTGAAAAATGTCTTTTAGGAGCTACAGGAACCTTTTGTTAGCTTTGGAATATCTTTCTCAAGGACTTGGGTACTGTGACTTTGAAATGAAATCATGAAGGAGGACGGGGCTCTTATGCTCAGCTTTTTTTTTTTTTTTTTTTGGAATAAAAAGAGCCTCTGCCAGACACCAGTGGCTGTAATCCTAGCTGCTTGGGAGGTTGAGAATGGCAGAATCATGGTTCTAGGGCAGCCCAGACAGTAATGTCCTCAAGACTCAGGAATTCAGGGCACATAACTGAATCCCAGCAAGGACAGGGAGGTGGAAGTACGTGCATGGTGGCTCAGGCACAAGCCTGGGCGAGAAGCAGGAACATATCTTAAAAGTAGACAGTGGAAAAACAGGCCATACAAGCGACCATGAAGCTCTGTCATCAAACCCTAGCATCACCATCCAAAGAAAACCCCCTAGTTTCACTTCAGAGCTTCATCCCAAATTAAAAATTTTCCTCCTGTCAGAAAGTTTAGTTTCTATTCTCTCTCTTTCTAATCTCCTGAACAAAGGCAAACAGTTAACAGATGGCTAATGGTGCTGTCCAATCTTGTTTGGGAACTACGTATTGGTTATCTGAAAGACACATATATGTAACAGGTTACTTATCAAAGGGTGAATGTGATTTTTTTATTTTGGCCATCTCATAGTGGGTTGTACGTGATGAACTGTTTGGCCTAGTTTATATATTCCATTCAAATCTAGAAAGTTTTAGCTGGATACTGTGGATTCGTTTCTCAATTTCATCCTGTTAACATTTATATGGGAAAGCTAACACACATACGAGGCTTTTCCAACAATCAAAGTGCTTTCTTGAACATACACACGTACGTTATTAGTTGGATTTTAATGCTATGTTCTCCAACAATATTCCGTAGCAGCTGATGTCCATTGACTGGTTCCGGTGTAACAGACTAGTCTAAATGGGGAAAGGCAGCTAGAGCAGCAGCTCTTACATCGAGGTAATCAGAGGGATTCTTACTCGTGAATCAAAACACACTTCACCTTCTCGGAGCTGTGGGTTAGTGATTCTTCCAGATCATGTGTGAAGGGTAACCAGAGTATTGAGCAAGCTCAGATTGGTCTGATTTTCTAAACCGTCCCTGGAGAACAGGCTACTTGGAGCTAGGTGACCCGATTAAAAAAAAGTGTCATTGTTCTTGTCAGAGTGATCATTGATTTTTTCTCTCAAGTTTCTGTAGGGAGTTGCAGGATAAATTTCTATTTGCTACAAAATGAAAAAAAAAAAAGCCAGTCTTCTTAGAAGACTTAGGTGTTTCAGAAATACATACTCTCGAAAGGGACAAAGTTTCTAGCAGAGAATAATCTGAGGGTTTAAAAAAATTATGCTTGAGATTTCTTAAGACAAAATGGATTGGAAGGAACTGACCAAGTCCAGCTTTCTTTAGTGTCTGAGAAGAAATGGTTTGTAAAAGCATTGGAATTCAGGAATGAAGACGTTTTCTGAGCTATCATAAACCTGCCTACATTGCAAGGTAATTTGTTATGTACTTGCATTTGTTTATATAGTGATAGAAAGCTTTTCAAATTTGATGGGCCCAAATCATAGAGGACTTTCATAGTTTTGGCTGAGTTTTTAAAAAAAATTTTGTTGCCAGTATTGGACTACAATTTAGTGCCTCACAGTCTTGCTTAGCTTTTTCACTTAAGACTAATGTTCTCTCAACTTGAGCCACATCTCTACTTTCAGCTTTTTACTGGCTTATTGGACATGAATCTCATGAACTTTTGCCTAAACTGACTTTGAACCACGACCCTCAAATCTTAATCTCCTCAGTAGGTATGAATATAGGTGTGAGTTATTAGTGTCTGGTTCTATGGAATGATTTAGTTTTAATTCAAAAAGAATGTGCTACACATGGGCCAAATTATTAATCAGAAAAGTAATTGCATGATTCACTTTTTTTTTCTTTCATTGTGTCCCTGAGCATTAATTTATTGGTCATTATTTGCCTTTATAGACTCAAAGGTATGTCTTGAGAATCTAATAGATCTTAAGGATCAAATTCATGACAGTCTTAATCATACTGTATATCCTTGTATGGAAGTCACAGACCAGGGTAATTTTTAGGAAATCTGCCTAAGTTCATTTCCCAGTTGAGAACAGAGTTTCTACAGCTTATTATTGCCACTCTTTGAGCATCCACATCATTGTTAGGTCAAACATACATTTGTAAAAAGATCTGAAAGGCTTACTTATAGGGCATAATACAAAGTAACAGCTGGAAAGACATTGCTAATGTCTACTGGGTAATTAAAATGAGTTTTCAAGATAAGCATACAAGCTGAAATGCATATTTATTTGAGAACTCTCAGTGGCTCCCAAAGAGCTCTTAGGGGCTGTCAGGTAAACAGAAGCATAAGTGGAAATGAGGAGTCAGTTTTTTTTTATATGTGTCAAGCAAGAAAAACTGGTTTCTCACTCTGTAGTGACCCGTTTCCTTGAGAGACTCGTGGGGTTAGTTTCACTCCCTGTGCGAATGCTTCCATCTTCTTCACACATTGTTATTCTGGGGATAAAATACTTGGTGCATGTTAAATGTTAGCTACTGAGGACATGGAAGAACAGAATCTATTTGGTGGATATGGAATGATTGCACATAAACAGATGGTGATGTCCCCAGCGTTGCAAAAGGGCAATGGTTAAAATCACAGGTTTACCACTGTGAGAGTGACAATGCTTCCCCATTTTTTTTCTTGTTTTACCTCTAAACTCTTGAACGGTTATATGCACACAAGACACACTTGCTCAGCTCATCAGATCACACAGGATCTTTGGTGAATAATAATTTAGCCAGGCATTGTGTCATACAACTGTAGTCCTTGTTACTCAGGAAACTAAAGCAGAAGGGTCCCTGGAGACTAATAGCAAGCATAGTCTCACAATCGGCTGCCTTATGGTGATACGTAGAGAGACCCTGTCTCTTTAAACAAACCAAACTATTCATTTGATGTTTTTAATTACTTTATTAAAGATTTGGGTTCCTTGTAGGGTTTACACTGACTATAAAGGCCTGTGTCCCCTCTCATCTAAAAATATATTGGCCAAAATAACACCCTAACTTCCCTTTAGTCATTTTATTCAATTTCCTATTTTTTCAACTTCTTTTTTCTCTTGCATAGGTGCAACTGTTGCCTTTGCTATGAAGATATTCATTTATAATTTTGGCTTTGATTTGCCAACACAGCTCTGATCTATTTTTCTCTATCCTCATAGGAGAACTTCAGTAAGATGTTGTCCATCACTTCAAATTTAATTAATTCCAAAGTAGACTTCTTAAAGGCAAGGATTCTAATTTGCATCAGTCCTGTTCATGCTAGCTATGTAGTAATGAGGGCTTCATCCTCCTTGCCTCAAAGATTTCAGAGGTAGCTTTGAAGTGCTTTCTCTTCACATTCCACTCTCAGTCTGTCACTTGATGTACCCCAGAACCATTCAGGGTAGGGTTACCTCATCTACAGCAAGCAGGTCTTTTTAATATCCAATAAATGTCTTAGTGTTTCCCTTTAAATTTTCATTACAACATTGATCACAATGCATTGTCGGAAGTGGACTTATGGCTTGAAGTGGTAGTGTGCTAACCCTGACCAAAAGAGCTCACAGTGCTTAGGCTGTGAGTTCAAGCCCACAACTGACAAAAATGCTTTTCATTTATAAATTGCTTTGCTGAATGGCAATTCCTTTGTGCAACCACTAAAAGATTTTAAAAAGCCTTATTACTGATCCAGGTGAAATATAAATAAAGCCTTTCTAAGTTGTGTTGCTTCTCTATTAATACTTTCATAATCATAATATATAAAAAACAAAACACACAAGAGCCTGTTCCTAAAGCTAAAGAGTTTAAGTGAACTTAAATTTGGCTCTTGTATGTAGTCTAAAATATTTACTATTATTTTACTCTCTGGTTTCTTTTTTTTTAAAAAGTACTGCATCACTAAGTGAAATGAACTCCATGTTATAAAAATGAGTGTTATATCACTGTTGTAGTTACTTTCAACATGCCGTGTGAAACCGTAGCTTCTTTTGTTGATGATCCTCTTGTATCCCCTTCCTGTGGTTGTACCTGCACTATCACTGGGTCTTATCTGAGTACATTGGAAACTGTATATAGTGGTACTAGAACTAGGGAAGTGAAAGGGAATATCAAAATCGAGAGACAAAGGACAAAAAGACAAACGACTCCAAAAGCAATACTTGCAAAACCATTTGGTGTAAACCAACTGAACAACTCCTGGGGGGAGAGGAAGAGGGGGAGGGGGGAAGGAGGAAGGAGGTAAAAAATAGTACAAGCAATGTACCCAAGGCCTAACATATGAAACTGTAACCCCTCTGTACATCGCTTTGACAGTAAATAAGTAATTATTTTAAAAAGTACTGCATCTTTGCCTAGGTTCTTTGCTTGACAGTTTTTTTTTTTATTTTCAAAAAAATGTGCTGCATCTTGATAACTACACCAAGTGCAGAGCTCCACCACTTTGAGCCATGACTTTATTTTCATGTTTTTGTTTGTTCATTGTAATCTCAGGAACTTTCCTGCCCAGATTGGCTTGAAACTGTGACCCTCAGATCCTAGCCTCCTGAGGAACTAGGATTACAGGCACAAGCCACCCAGCACCTAGCTAGAATTTTATTTTCTAATTTGTTTTAACTTTTGTGGAACTGTGCGTTTGAATTAGGGCCCTGTGTTTGCTAGGCCACATAGTACTTCTGAGCCATTCCGATAGCATTCATTTTGTTTGGATAGGTTTCTTTCAAGTAAAGTAATAATCACACTTCTGCATCATTACCAGAATGCTGCTTTGTCATTACCCAGAAAATCTGAAGTCATTTTCAACACCAATAGAAGATGGAAATAAAATGGAAGAGAAGAGATATTTTGAGTCTGGATTTGGCTACTTTCAGGCTTTCTGTCATGGTGGGGATGACAGGCATGTCCCACCACCTCCAGTTTTCCTTGATGGAGACAATCTCGAAGACCTTTCTGCCTGGCCTGGGCTGGCACTGAAATGCTCCCGTATAGCTTGGGATAGCATGTATGAGGCTTTGTGTGTACCTAAGAGTCTTGTGAACTATTCTGTGGAGATTGTCTGCCAACTGGGATCCTATTTTTAGTCTCCCATCTAGAGAAAGATTACAAATGTGAGCTACCAGTGTCTTGTCTTATTTATTCTTTTTTAAAGATAGGATTTCATTATCTAGTCCAGGCCGGTCTTGAATTTGAGATCCTCCTGTGCTTCCTTCTAATTGCTGGGTTCCAAGTTGTGCCATCGCACAATGCTGAGTTCTTATTTCACTTCTAAGATGGAGATAATACTAATGTGATCTGAAATATCAAGCAAGCCGACTATGTAATTCTCTTATCACATTTTTGATGAGAGTCATCTAACGTAATGTCTTGTGCTAACTATCTCCATCACTAGCCAGGAGCACAGCAAGATTCTAATGGTCATTGGGATTATAATTGTCTTAAAGCCAGAGCTGTTCATTTCTGTGACCAAGGGCAGGTCAAACATTTTCTGACCACTAGATGGAGCTATAAACCCTTTTGCATCACTAACAGAGTTCTTATAAATATTTGTTTTCCTTGAAGGGCATTTTTCTTTTAAAAAATATTTCAGAGGAGAACCTTTTATCTCTTATTTGAATCCCATCTTCTATTGATGGATGCAGAACACTACAGATCGTCTATGTAATGATGAAGCAGCATTTGGATAATGATGTGGCTGTGTCCTCATTGTATTGTGTTCTAGGGAGGAAATGGATACGTTGCCAAGGTCACTTTATACTTAATTTAGATTCTCTACTAATAGTCAATATGTCCATCATGGTGAGATGCCCACAAGTCTTTTTCTTCTTTCTTTGTTGATCCTTGGTTCAAGACACAAGTCATTAACTTCATCTATTTGGAGAGTAGAGCACAGATGACTCTAGGACTTAGGAGCGTGGAAATGTAATTATATTTGAAGCAAGTATACAGCCATAACAGTGCAGCAAGTACACACTAAAATTTTACTTTTTCTTTTTTTTTTATCACTCACCAGGAAGACCGACTTTGAGACAATCCTTCACTAAGGGGTGAACACTTTCTTGAACATTAATCAGTTTATATATAAAAAGCTGCATGTGATCACACCAGTGTGCTGTTTGTTTTTCCTTTTCTTTTTTTGTGCCAGTACTGGGGGTGTTAAGGCCTCAAGAATCTTGGAGAAGCCTTGTGGCTCACACCTGTAATTCTAGCTACTCAGGCGGCTGAGAGCTGAGAATTGGGGTTGAAAGCCAGCCTGGGCAGGAAAGTCTGTGAGACTCTGATTTCCAATTAACCACCAGAAAACTGGAATTGGCACTGTGGCTCAAAGCAGTAGAGCAATAGCCTTGAGCAAAAAGAGCTCAGAGACAACACCCAGGTTGGGAGTTCAAGCTCCCTGACTGACCAAAAAGAAGTCTTCTGGAGTTGCTTGCCTCGCTGACTTTGATCTCAGTCTCCTGAGTAGCTAGGATTACAGGCGTGATCCACCAGTACCCAGTACCAAGCTACCTTTCTTTTTAAAGAAAGTTATTTTAATTTTAAAACATTTATTGACCTTAATCCTGAAAGTGAGCAAGAGATTCTATTTTCAAAAATATTTCATTTTATATAATGAACTGAAGTATTTTATACAATGCAATATTTGGGAAAGTATTTTATAAAGTATTTTATAAAGTGAAATAAAATATTTGGAAGAATAGTTACAGTTATAATATTATGCATTATAATAGCAGCCATTCAATTAAAGTCTTTGTTGGATATATGAAAACTTTATAGCACTATTGTTGCATTTCATATCTAGAAGCAGAGCAATCTGCCTCTTACTTGATACTATTGCCCATGCTTAATATTTTGAATTATCATTAAACTTAAAGTAACAACTTTATATTAGCTATTGAATTATTAAGGTATATTTTTAGATGTTAATAATTCTAAATCTTTTATTATTGTTGTCTTATTATCTTTAGGCAGTTGTACAAAATAGTTACCATCTAACAGCAGTTTATGAATACAATATATCTTAATAAAGATTATAGGGTTCCTCATTAAGTCAAGTATTTATTAAGGGATTTATGGACTATCGTAACTTTAATCAAAGCTTTGAAAATGTCAGTATGTATGTTGATGTAGAAATAGAGCTGAGCACTCCTGTAACCCTAGCTAATCAGGAGGCTGAGATCTGAAGGTCGCGGTTGAAATCTTTGTAATCCCGGCCAGGCAGGAAAGTCAGTGAGACTTGCATCTCTAATTAATCCCCAGAAAACTGGAAGTGGCACTGTGGCTCAACGTGGTAGCGGAATAAAGCTCAGAGGCCCTGAGTTCAAGCTCCATGACCAACAAAAAAGAAAGAAAGAAAGAAATTGGTAAGTAAGCAGAAATTAAAGAATTGTTAGTCAACCATTTCTTAATGGAGACTATCTGTGAAGACTGTTATAAGGAGAAGATGGTCTCCTTTCTGTTCTGTTGTAGGTAAAGCACAACTGAAGATATTTCACATGGTTTGTTGCCTCTAAAACAAGGTAGTCCTGGAAAACCACCGATAAAAAAAAATCACTCATTAATCTCTGTTGGCATTCAAGCCAACCTGCTCCAAAAATAGGGATTAAAGTGCATCAGTTTTACTTCTGAAAGTAAATACAACCTCAATGTCCCTCCAGCCAAAACATGCCTTCTCCCAGTAGCGTGATGCTCCCTGGGTCAAGCGGAAGAACCACCTTTGACAAGCGTGTTTCCAAAGCAGGATGAACTCAGCATATTCCCTTGACTTTGGCTGCAAGAAAAATTCACAGTGGAAAAATGAGAAGATGCAAAAACAAGTAAATGAGATTCCCATCAAGAATGATGGAAGTAGAATGATAATAAATGTTAGACTTGTTTGTATGAACTTGTGTATTTTTGAATTACACTGTGTAAATTGATTTTGCTCTTTTTTCCTGCAGTATCAATGTAGAAAAAACATTTTAAAATATTAATTCTTCTCCTAATACCAATTTAAAAATTTGATGTAGATGTTTATTGATTTTAACAAGTGTTTATTTGGGCCCTCAGTGATTTCTTACTCTTGAACCTTTGTAATCACAGCTATAACATTCTTTTATTGTTGTTGTTGCCATGTGAATTCATATATGGTGACAATCTATTTCTGAGTAATAGTTTTGTATATGTGTATGGTTTTAATATGGTAAAGGGAAAAAAATCTTGCATATCTATTTAGCGCTTTTGTTAACCAAACATGGGAAAAGGTTAAGGCAAGGGAAGGGCTTTTTTTAGTTCTATTTTTGAAACATTTAGAAGAACATGTAGAGATTTCATCTAAACTGTATGGTAGCATAATGTCAGTTACTCAGGAGGCAGACATCCTCAGGAAGATCTCTGTTTAATGCTGACCAAACGAAGACACGAGATATCTGAAAAATAACCTAAAAGAAACATGGCCGGGGATAGGGCTCAAATGGCAGAGAACTTGCTGAGCAAGTGTGAGACTCTCAACTTACAGACCAATACTCCTGATTTCTTAGGAAAACCGAAGCAAGATGTAGGGCATGAAGCGGTTGCCATTTGCCGTCTGTATTACACTTGAAAGTAGGGCAAATTAGTATTGTGAGCAAAAGAATGAATGTACAGTCGCAGGTTCTTGTACTAATAGGCCTGCTGGCAATTAACATGTCTCTGGTTCTTTTCTAACTCAATGTCCTGGTTGTATTACCATCCTGGTAAATTTAGTTACCTTAGACACCAACGAATCACGACAAAGCACCTAATATTAACTGGTTTTCCTTTTGGGAAACTATTTTTATTTCCTAAAGGAGCCACTTCGGTATGCTTGTCCTTTCTTTCTTTTTTTTTTCTTTCAAATTTTTATTATCAAACTGATGTACAGAGAGGTTACAGTTTCATACATTAGGCATTGGATACATTTCTTGTACTGTTTGTTACCTCGTCCCTCCTACCCCCCTCCCTTTCCTTTCTTTCTTTTACCTTTTTAAAAATATTAGTGAACTGACTAGTTAATTAATTAATATGGTGATAATATTGGTTTCAGGCTCTTGTTTTTTCCTGCTCGAGGTTGTCAGTCTACCACTTTAGCTACAGCTCCCCTTCCAACTATTTGCCATTGATTGGAGATAGAAGTCTCACACACTCATCCTGGTTGGCTTTGAACAATGATCCTCAGCTCTCAGCCTCCTGAGTAGTTAGGATTCCAAGCATAAGCCACCAGTTCCCAGCTCCTTTCTTATTATTGTAAAACAATTTAAATTTAGAGCAAGTTTACAAAAAATACAAACCATACACACTAAACCAAAACTGTGAAGAGGAAAACCCACCACCCAGACTCCACAACTGAAGACATCTCACTTCACTTATCTGAGGGTCATCTCTACCTATTTCTTTGGTTACTCGGCTAGCTACTTCCCCATCTACATTTGTGTAGTACCTACAGTAATAAGCCCAAGGAAGCTGCATTTTTATTTCACTTTAACCGGTAGGTTACTGTAAGATCTACATCTCTTTCTCATTACTAGTGATTTATAGCTGACATCACTTGATTAAACTGATGTCTTCAAGGCAAATTACTATTTTTTTCCTTCATGATGAATAGTTACTATGCATTTTGCCAGAGGATACTTGGAAGCGATTTCATTTCCCCATCAAACTTTCACCTCTAGTGGTGACATCCTCAAATAGTTATTTTAAAGCTATTTTCAATTTTTAATTTTTTCCAAACAGTAACTTTTTAAAAATTTCTTTCTTTTCAAAGTGATGTACAGAGGGGTTAACTTCTTCTTTCTTTTGTAAATAAAACATCAAATAACAATGAAATTGTTTTGTTGCTCAACTTTCGATGAATTAGGCCTAAGATTGTGTGTGTGTGTGTGTGTGTGTGTGTGTGTGTGTGTGTGTGTGTTTGACATTTTCGGTCATTTGCTGAGGGCCTGTATTGGTTTTCCAGTTTATTGGTATGTTCTAGGCTGGTGTTGCTCTTGCCCCACTCTCCAAGTTTGCCATTTTCTTAATGAGTCTTGATTCCTGTTAGTGGAGAAAGGTATTTAGAATTCAAAATGTAATAGCCAGGTGTGCTTATTGCTACTTAGGTTCAGTGTATAGTCTTGCTCAGTGGGCTAAATGAGTAAGCTAGAAAAAAGTAATGCATAATGCATACGTGGTATATGTCCATGTACACACACACACACACACACACACACACACACACACACACTCCTATGCCTATTTCTCTCACCTTAAATTGACACAGAAGCCATAAATTAACCCCACAGCCTGGATTGACCAGTATTGAACTTAATGGTAATCTAAACTCACAAAATTCACCCCACTGCCTCCTTCCTGAATTTGTAGTTTCCTTTTTTGAAAGTGGGAAACCTAATTTTTCTTTGTTTGTTTCTCAGTTCTTCTACGGGAGTCAGTATGATCCTTCAGAGCACTGATGTTTGGATAACGTGCACGAATGTTGAATTCTCTTTTCATTATGGCAGTGATAGAAGGTGGTGACGCCTCTAAGAAGGGATTTGGTTATTAAAGAAATAACTTCTTGCTCCCTCCCCAGGCCTGGGCTGTTATATGAAAGTGAAAGTGTTATATGAAATTATATAGCCAGTATGACTCTGGTTTGGGGCTCTTGCTGCTTTCTAGCCAAGTTAGAAATCTCTTGAGGCCTTAGCCAGGAGCCAAACAGGTGTCAGTTCCATGTTCTGGGGCCTCCCAGCACCCCAACTCAGCAGTCAACTAATTTTTTCTTCTTCATAAATTATCCAGAACCAGCCATTGTGCTATAGCAGTACACGAAGGACCAGGGCACTGCTTGTCTTGTCAGTTTGCAAGAATTGCTCTTTGAAAATTTGCCTACAAGGAAACTGGGGAAGGCAAAGGTAAAGAGGTAAAGAATGGACGGGAAGGTCACTTCCTGGAAATTTTGAAACAGATTATCCAAAAAGTAGAAGAACTGAATGAAAAAAAGAAGAGCGATTGATTTTATTTCTTGTAATCGCTAAAATTTTTCTTCATAAAAACTCTTTACCTTCAGCTTTTTGAGTTATTATAAATTGACTAAAGCAGGTATAGAATATTGAAAATAAAATTTCACAGAGACTATGATTCAGGTCCTTAATAAGGGCAATGTCATGTGAAATGATTAGAAAATTCATGCAGTTTCTATTTACCTTTACGATTAAATCATAATCTGCAAATAGCTCTCTAGTATACTGATATTCATCTGTAACTCAGTTGGATGTGGTCATTTTGTCTATATATTAATGTTAGCTACCTAAGATGCAGACTTTTGACTTTCTTTGAATTGTATTCACTCAGGAATATGAATGTCAGGGATGTCCAAAGCATTTGCACTTGATTCCCAGCTGAAAGAACACAAGAAAATTCAAGTCATCTTTCCTGTTACTTAACAAATGGTATGAACTGCAAGCGAGTTGATAACTAAAGTGCCCAGCCTTTGACCACTTAGTAGAACTGCTCATCCAATTATTTTCTGCACAGAGGAGCTTAATGCAAAGGAGTAATAGCTGAAATGCATAAACTTCAGTGAAAATTGAATATTGTGTTGTAAGAATATCACACACAGGACTGAATCAGATCAGGGAAAGAAAAATGTTTTGCAATTTAATTAAGTTATTGACATTATGTTAGAAAGCTACAATGAATGGATGTAGGCTTGCATATATTACCTTTTCTAATCTGCTTAATTACAATGCTTCAGCCACAAAAGAACATATGTCTTCCTGCATTGTTTATCTGTATTTCAAACAAAGAAGATTTGCGTTATGCAGCAGCATCACACAGCTTTGAAATTAATTTATTTTTCATATTTATCGAATATAAATTCATACATCATAATAATGTTCAAGAAATGTTCATTGAATGTCTACTCTGTTTTTAAGAAATTATTCTACTTCATTACAGTCTAGTAGCAAATATAATTGATAAATCAGATAAAGGTAGCTCTTACATTGGATGAGAACTATACAATAAAAACAAAATAAACATGTCTGTGCATAAAATAATTCTGATAATATCGTTTCATTAAGAAAATTATAGCTAGGTAGGAAAAGGGAGTCCGTCCGATATTGCTAGTCCACTTAGAACACTTACCACTTTAGATTAAACATATAATTTCATGTTAGAACTGATAAGACTTGAGATATGCCTTCAACGTTTTGAATATTTTTATTATCTTTAAGTAGTTGGAGAAAGGAGTTTCCGTTCACCAAAGCAGTTTATGAATACAGTGCATCTTGTTCAATGTTACACCATTCAACAGTCTCACCTGTTTCCCAATCCATCATTTCCCTCGCTTTTCTTAATTTTTAGGTTATGAATTGAATTTTTTCCCATTTGACAAAGCAGTTTATGTGTACAATGCCTTTTGATCTGTGTCATCACTTCAAAATCTTCATCCTATTTGGCCCTCATTTCCATTATAGTTCTCAATTCTGTGCTATGTACACTGAATTATTGCCTGCATTCAGCCCTTCCCCCCTTCATTCTTCCACCCCTTTACATTTGGCTCCACCCTCCCACCTATTTTATTGGCACATGTTAATTGTACACATAATTAGGATTTTTTATAATATTTCTATCTATGCACATAACATGCGCTGATCATATTCATTCTCTATTTCTTTTGCACATATAGAATCTAAATTCCATAAGTTTGATTTTCCTAAAATTATTTCACATTTTGATGTGCTTGTTGCAATTTGGTTTCTGTTATCTAGTCAACCATTAGTGAAGAACCTGAATTATTGCCTGGTACTACACAAAAGTACACACGAACCCCTGTGTCAGCTAGGTCCTTGAGATCCAGACCTTTTCCATGTTTAATTTTAATTTATCTTTAGCAAATTAAAACATTGTTACACATCTTTAAGTGATAAATGTTACACAGTTATGTACTATTGTATAGTCTGTTACAATATTTATAAAATGAAATATAACAGAAATAGCCATCTCCTATTTCTATAGGATATCACTTTACTCTCTGATGACTATTTTTAGAGTATACCGTATACTCTAAAATGTGCTCACATATTTTGTATTATTTTAGTCTTTTCCATATCAACAAAGCCTCATTTCAAATCCGTGTAAATCCTTTTTCTTTATACTTAAGATTGAGGCATTAAAATTCTGTCAGTTCTGGTTTCACAAGTACTGTTTGTTGACATGGGATTTATTAAGGTATAACAGTCATGGTCTACACAGTGTGATGGATATTCCAACATGTCAGTACCTAGGAAGTTTCCTTGATGCTAATCAGCCCTCCCAGAAAATATGCTTCATAGTTCCTTCCTATGCTGTGGTCAATGTGGCCTCCATTCTTCCTGCAACAAATTTTATGTATATTACAGTTATCACAGTTCAGATCAGTTTCAATTTCATTCAGCCCACCTGATCTTCAACTAGCCTTTTTGTTTCAAGAATTCAGCCTGCTAATTTGAGCTCTCCAGAGAGTGAGCCTCTTGCTGCTATTATGCTGAGAACCTGCAGCTGCTTTTGGCAGTTGAGAATCATAGTCATCTAACGCCTATCAGAAAATGAGGAAACATGACCTAATTGCCCAGTACTTAGTAGCACTTCAGCATCTAACTCTTCACTGTGAAGACTAAGAGCCATTACCTAGTACTTCATGACACCTAACACTGAGAAATCTGCTTTCAGAGTTACTTAGGGTTCACCCTTCCTCATTTAGGTCAGTTACCTCTATCCACATTGCTGCTTTCAACGTTTAATTTTTATTTTTATTGTCATGGTGATGTACAGAGGGGTTACGGTTACATACATAAGTTAGTGAGTACATTTCTTGTCAAACTTGTTTCCTGCTCCCTCATTTTTCTCCCACCTTTCCTCCCCCCCAGCCCCCCCTCAATGAGTTGTACAGTTAGTTTACAACATATTGTCTTGTAAATATTGTGGTTGCATTGCTTTTCCTTTTACTCTTTGTCTTACCATTTTGATATTCTTCTTCCCTTCCCCAATTCAGACAAACGTATATTACAATACCCAGGGTACCAGAATAAAATACAATGCCAAAAGGGGCTAAATCATAGAGAAGATGAACAGAAGAAAAATTTCACATAGTATGTTAAAAATAACCACAACAATGATAAACCATTTGTTTCCATATTAAGCAACCCGGCTGTTGGGCATTTACCAAAAGAACCACAAACAAGGCCATATGAAAGCTACTGGCACAACCATGTTTATTGAAGCATTATTTACCATAGCTAAAATATGGAACTAACCCCGAGCTCCCCCAATACATGAATGGATCAAGAAGTTTTATACAGGGCTGGGGATATAGCCTAGTGGCAAGAGTGCCTGCCTCGGATACATGAGGCCCTAAGTTCGGTTCCCCAGCACCACATATACAGAAAACGGCCAGAAGCGGCGCTGTGGCTCAAGTGGCAGAGTGCTAGCCTTGAGCAGGAAGAAGCCAGGGACAGTGCTCAGGCCCTGAGTCCAAGGCCCAGGACTGGCCAAAAAAAAAAAAAACAAAAAAAAAAAAAAAAGAAGTTTTATACACAACGAAATTCTATACTTTTATCAGAAAGAATGACATTGCCCCATTTGTAAGGAAATGGAAATACTTGGAAAAAATCATATTACGTGTAGTGAGCTAGACCCAAAGAAACATAGACTCTATGGTTTCCCTCATCGGTAATAATTAGTATATGCCTAGGATAGTCCTAGCAGATATGATCACATAAGATGATGCTAAGTGAAATGAACTCCAAGATATGGGAGCAAGCTTTCAATGTTTTTGATAGCACTTTTCTACTCTCATTTCACAGACTGTTATTGTTGCAGGTTTATGAATGATTATTTCCTTTATCTTTTCTTCCAGAAAGTATCAAGATAGAGCAGAAATCAACACACCATCCTAACTACATGTCATAAGAAAGCTTCAGCTCTTTTTCCATAAATATACATCATGCATTCGTGAGTCGATTTTAACTAAATTAGTGCAATCTAATTTTTTATTTATTGTCAAAGTAATGTACAGAGGGTTTACAGTTTCATGCATAAGTCAGTGAATACATTTCTTATCAAACTTGATACCTCCTCCTTCATTTTCCTCCCACCTGCCCTTCTCCCTGGTTCCCTCCCGTCCCCTCCTCCATATTGTACAGTTGGTTTATAGCATATTGTGTTGTAAGTATTGCTGTTGCATTGTTTTGCCTTTGTAATTTTTACCAATGAAATTGTTGTGCAATTTATAGGAAAATATAAACTATAAATATTTATTAAGAATTATATGTATGACTGGGAAAATACACTAATTAATTCCTTTACTCTGTTCTCAAGAAAATACGGAGACTGAGCAGAAATAAACTTATCATTTCAACTATCATATTACAGAAAGCTTCAAATTTTCTTTATTTGTGAATATTCATCATGCATTTGAGTCAATTTTAAATGAATTAGTGTAATTTCATTTTTAACCATAAAAATGTGTGCATATTTTTTTATTCAAATTTTTATTATCAAACTGATGTACAGAGAGGTTACAGTTTCATACGTTAAGCATTGGATACATTTCTTGTACTGTTTGTTACCTTGTCCCTCATATCCCCCTTCCTCCCCCCTTCCCCTTCCCCCCCCCCCCGCCCCCCGGAGGTGTTCTGTTCACTTACACCAAACAGTTTTGCAAGTATTGCTTTTGGAGTTGTTTCTCTTTTTTTACCCTGTGTCTCTCAATTTTGGTATTCCCTTTGAATTTCCTACTTCCAATACCCATAAACACTGTTTCCAATATACTCAGATAAGATTACAGAGATAGTGTAGGTACAACCACAGGAAGGTGATACAAGAACATCATCAATAATAGAAGCTACAGATACACATAGGACATTGAAAGTAGTTACAACTGTGATATAACAATTGTCTCCATAACATGGAGTTCATTTCACTTAGCATCATCTTATGTGTTCATAAGGGTATAGCTATTGGGCCTTGTGGTGCTCTGCTATGACTTGCCTAAACCTGTACTAATTATTCCCAATAAGGGAGACCATAGAGTCCATGTTTCTTTGGGTCTGGCTCACTTCACTTTGTATAACTTTTTCCAAGTCCTTCCATTTCCTTACAAATGGAACAATGTCATTCTTTATTCTGATAGAGGCATAAAATTCCACTGTGTATATGTACCACATTTTCCTGATCCATTCGTCTACTGAGGGGCATCTGGGTTGGTTCCAGATTCTCGTTATGACAAATTGTGCTGCGATGAACATTGTTGTGCTGGTGGCATTACTGTGATTTTGTTTGTGGTCTTTTGGATAGATACCTAAAAGTGGGGCTGCTGGGTCATAGGGGAGTTCTATATTGAGCCTTCTGAGGAATCTCCATACTGCTTGCCAAAGGACATAGCTCGCAAGATAAACAGAAAGCCCACAGACTGGGAGAAGATCTTTACCAGCCATTCAACAGACAAAGGCCTCATATCTAAAATATATGCAGAACTAAAAAAGTTACCTTCTTCCAAAACAAAACCGCAAAGAACCAATAGCCCCCTCATCAAGTGGGCTAAAGACTTACAAAGAAACTTCTCTGATGAGGAAATGAGAATGGCCAATAGACATATGAAAAAATGCTCTACATCACTGGCCATAAAGGAAATGCAAATCAAAACAACATTGAGATTCCATCTCACCCCAGCAAGAATATCATATATCAAGAAAACTAATAATAACAATTGTTGGAGGGGATGTGGCCAAAAGGGCACCCTACTTCATTGTTGGTGGGAATGTAAACTGGTTCAGCCACTCTGGCAAGCAGTGTGTATATTTTTATAGGTAAGTAAAATGTTCATTTAGAATTATTTCCATAACAGGGAGATATAGTATATAAACCAAGATATAATTGATCATTTTTTTGGTCTAATAGTCAAATCAATCTTCATTTGGAATGAATCACCTTGGGACACACGATACATGTTGTAACATTCTCATTATTACTGTGTTTTAGATTTTTAATAAATGCAGCTTGCATTGATTTGGATAGCTCATAAATGAATACATAAAAAAGATATTTTGAGGATTTTCGTAGGTATTGACATTTATTATAATAATGACTTTAGGGGAATATTCTACTATGAAGCATTTTATAACGGATCAGTGAATTAAATTCTATTTCCCATGATTCATAAAAAGCTGTTATTCATTAATAATAGCATTTCTGAATGTATTTTTGTGGAAAGATGTCAAAAAATTTGTAAAGTTTTATTTTGCTTCTAACCACATCTAAAGTCTGACTGGATACCTTATATTTTCTTTTTTCTTATGGAGAAGATGATCTGTTTGTTGCAGGTTGAGTTTTTTGTCTCTGTTTCCTATCTCTCCAAACACTTCACTTTTCAACAGTTTGAGCTTTTCATCATGTTCTTGGCAGCCTGTTGTCTCATTGCAGCTGATTTCAAACAGTACAACCATTGATAGTTCATCTCTCTCTCCTTGGAGACACACTGGACTTCATTACTCAGTCTGTCTTTTCTTGTTTTCATGGCATACTGATTTGTAAAAGACCATGTAATTAAACATTTATACATTCTGTATGAATCAACCCAATTATTGTTAACTGCTCAAAACTTTTTCTATCAGTATTTTTCATAACTCAAGCCTTTGGCATCCTAAATTAGGTAGTTAATTAGAGAGGAGTTCCATTGATGAGATTTCCCCTCTGTAATGCTGATACATGGATGTAATAAAATATAAGCTTGAAACTACAGGGGGGATTAAAAAAGTGAATAGATCATATGACATTACTGTAAAAACTTCAAAGGAGAAAGTGAATATAAGAAAAAAGAAAGAAAAAATCCATATGCAGATAAGGAAAAAAGGCACAATTATTTAGACAAGCTTAAGCATTATGCCCAAAAATATTCATGAGTTGAGTGGAGAAAGCCTTAAAGAGTTCTGTTGATAGAAGGTTTTTCTATAAGCCCATTGGGGTCCATCAGGGCTCCTTCCTCATGAATAATTCAAAACATGAGTTAGCCAACCAAAGAACAGTCAATTTAGTATTTAACTGACTTTCTTCATTACTAACTCCTATTTCACCTTGCGTAACTGTGATTTTTTAAATAGTCTGAAATATTCTTATGTCATGTAATAGTTTTCAAGATAGAAATCAACATGGTTGAAACGAAAAGGCTCTAATAAGAAAGCTAATATTTTTTATAAGAAAGTAGCTGTCATTTAGCATGCCTAAGTTGTCCATTTGTAATAGCAACTCATGAAGGACAAATTGGTAATCACAAATTGATGCTCAGCTACTACAAGGCATATATCCCAGTTGGATATGAAATTGTATTTGCTATTATTGAGTTCTTTGCTCATTGGAAATGAAGGGCTGTATTAAGTCACAAAGACTCCTCTTGTATGTAGCCTATTACCTTCGATTTGTGGTATACATTTCAGCAAATGACAGTTGAAAGTTAATGCCATGAACACTACTACTACCAAAGTGTGAATAATGTCCACTGCTGCAGCACAATAGTGAGAATTCAGTGAAAACACTAGTGCTTAGTTCCAATGGAAAATACTTTTATGGATTGGAAGTTTAATTCTTGAGTAGTTTTGTAACTCTGTAAAGTAGTCATTTTACAATTTTTTACATTATTTCTGGCTTGATCCCAGTGCCACTTTTTTTTTATATTGATCTCTAATGTGTTTTTAACGTCTCACCTTTAGTTCACCTTTTTGCATTAGGTTTTCAAAAATGAGAAGTTTGGTTGAACTTCAGTGTAATGTATACACTTGGCTCACATAATTATTTAAAATTTGACGTCCAAAGTATGTCTATACAGACACAATAAGTCTATGTTTCCTTCCAGTTTATTTTTAGTAACCTAACTTACTTAGAATATAGATTCCTCATTATTTTCTATTTTAAACATTGCAGACTTTCACCCAATGTTTCATGATTATTCCTGATTATTTACTAGTATATTTTAAGTATGTTATGTAGGTTTAATTTTAATTTCTGCCTTTCTTATTTGCTAATGTATATTTTATTGTCTTATGATTAAGTAATATGAAATGCTTCTTTTCTCATATTGAGTAAGGCATCTTTCATAAACTGCTTTGGCTGATTCTTTAATCCTTTTTTGGTGAATGTTATTAGCTTATACTACAATAATCATTTTTGCTGTAAATAATGACATATATGTCAAAGTTTATGTGTCATTTATGCTTTCAAATATTGCCTACTTGATTACTCTTTGGAGGCATCACATAATTTTTGGAGTGTAAAATCTCTCATCAATTTTTTTATTTTCTCAGAAGGTGTCATCAGCTTTTCGTTACTGTAACGAAATGCTTTGGGCATCACCTTGTCAGGAGGAAAGACTTGCTTTGTCTTACAGTTTTGGAGGGGTCGGTCCCTGGCTGTGTTGCCGCATTGTTTTGGACATGTGGTGATACAGGAAATCATAACATACACGGGAAGCAAAATGAACTCATGTGGGAGAGTGGGAAAGGGAGAAGAGAAATGAGCGGATTCTCTTTCTCCCTTGCTTCCTCCCAGGTGGCCTCAGCCTGAACAAGCTCTCACCACTTCAAAGTTCCTACCATATTCCAAAAGTGTCACAGGTCAGGGACAAAGTATAGGTGTTTGGGGGATGTTCCAGATCCAAACTACAGCACTATAATGCTAAAATTTAAAAAAGAAGAAAACAAAGGTGCCTTGTTTACTTTAATACCTTTTACTTTTAATGGTTTGACTAGTGAAATTAAGATAGCCAGATTCGTAAGTTAATGAATTAGAATATTAGTAAAAAACTATTTATGGAAGCATACTTTTTAAATTAATTTACTTTATTGTTATTATAGAAGCGATGTACGAAGGATTATATTTATGTGAGTCAGGTTATGTGCACAGTGTCTTTTGTTCCCTCATTCTCTCCCCATCCTCCACTCTTATCTCCACCTATGAGTTGTATAGTTCATTTTCATTAATGTCCAGTGAACTCTATTGCTGCAGTTTTTGAAACTTTCCCCTTGAGTTCTGTACCCTCTCCGCAAAGATGTACTCTTGACTATACCATAAAGAGGACAGAATCTTCAAAACTAAAAATTAAAAAAAAAGGGGGGGAGAAGAGGGAAATAAGAAAAAAGAAGTCTCTTGTTTCTATATCTTGGTGTTTGTTTCAGTATGTATGCTAGTTTATCTAAATATGACGAGGCATTAAGGCATTTCCCCTTTGCGTTTCTCTTCTAAGAGTAACCTCTTTTGGTCTCACTATGTGTGAGTATCTAGAATCCTGTCTAATTGGTCATATCCCAGTGCATTGTAGATCTAATTTCCACACAACAGAGAGGATATGTACCATTTTTCTCTCTGAGCTTGGCTTACCTTACTTAACATGATTTGTTCTAGTTCCATATGTTTCCATGCAAATGACATTATTCTTTCTAATGGCTGTGTAAAATTCCATTGTGTATAGTTACCACATTTTGGATCCACTCATCTATTGTGGTGCATCTGGGCTATTTCTATATCTTGGCTATTGTGAATAGTGTACAAATGAACATGAACGCACAGGTGTCCTTATTATATCCTGGCTCATGATACTCAGGGTAGGTATTCAGGAGTGTTATGGCTGGGTCACAGGGAAGACCTGTGTTTAGTTTTTTGAGGAACCTTCAGACTACTGTCCAGAGTACTAGTATAACTTTACATTTCCACTAGCAGTACATTAGTGTTCATTTCCCCCACATCTCTGCCAACATTTTTTGTTTCAATTCACAATGTTGGCCAATCTTACTGGAGTGAGATGGAATCTCAGAGTTGTTTTGATTTGCATTTTCTTTATGACCAGGGATAATGAGCATTTCCTCAGGTATTTCATTGCCATTTTTAGCTCTGAGCATCCATATGCAGAGAACTAAAAGTGGATCCTTGTTTGTCTTCATGCACTAATATCAGTTCAAAGTAGATCAAGGATCTCAACATCAGACCCAAAATTTGGAAACTACTGAAAGGGGAAGTCACAGAAACATTAAAACTTATAGGTATATGTAGAAACTTCTTGAATAGAGTCTGGGGAGCACAGCAGATGGGTAAAAGACTTTGCAAGTGTCCAGACGGATTCACTGCAGAATTCTACAAGGCCTTAAAAACAGAACTCACACCAATATTTCTCAAACTCTTCAATGAAATTGAAAGAGAACATTCACTTCCAGACTCATTCTATGAAGCCAGTATAACCCTCATCCCAAAACCAGGCAGAGACTCATCACGGAAAGAGGACTATAGACCGATCTCCCTGATGAACATAGATGCAAAAATTCTCAACAAAATTCTGGCCAATTAACTTCAACAGGTCATCAAAAAAATCATACACCACGATCAAACTGGATTCATCCCAGGGATGAAAAGTTGGTTTAATATATGCAAGTCAATTAATGTAATCCACCACATCAACCGGAGCAAGGTAAAGAACCACATGGTTTTATCTCTGGATGCTGAAAAAGCATTTGATAAAATCCAGCACCCATTTATGCTAAAAGCCCTGGAAAAACTGGGATTCCAGGGAACATTCCTGAATATAATCAAGGCAGTTTATGACAAACCAACAGCAAGCATAACTCTAAATGGGGAAAAACTAAAGCCATTCCCTTTAAAATCAGGAACAAGGCAGGGATGTCCACTCTCTCCCCTGCTCTTCAACATAGTACTAGAATTCCTAGCCAGAGCAATTAGGCAAGAAGAAAATATAAAGGGGATCCAAATAGGAAAAGATGAAGTTAAACTTTCTCTCTTCGCAGATGACATGGTTCTATACCTAAAGAATCCCATAGACTCTACCCCCAAGCTACTAGAGCTGATCCAAAACTTTGGCAAAGTTGCAGGATATAAAATAAACCTTCAAAAATCAATGTCCTTTCTCTATGCTAACGACCCGAAGACCGAGGCTGAAATCAGGAAAGCTACTCCCTTTGCTATAGCCCCCCAAAACATAAAATACCTAGGAATAACCTTAACCAAAGAAGTGAAAGACCTCTTTGGGAGAACTTTAAAAGCTTGAAAAACGAAATTAAGTCAGAACTAAGGAAATGGAAAAACCTCCCATGCTCCTGGATTGGGAGGATTAATATAATCAAAATGGCAATATTGCCAGAGGCTATCTACAAATTCAATGCAATACCCATTAATATCCCAACACCATTTTTTGATGAAATAGAGGAAGCAATCCAGAAATTCATATGGAACAATAAAAGACCTAGAATAGCAAAAACACTCCTAAGCAGAAAGAACAGTGCTGGAGGAATTACAATACCCAACTTCAAGTTGTATTATAAAGCTATAGTAATAAAAACAGCTTGGTATTGGCACTGGAACAGGCCTGAAGACCAGTGGAACAGAATTGAAGACCCAGAAATGAACCCACAGAACTATGCCTACTTAATCTTTGATAAAGGAGCTAAAACAATAGTTTGGAAGAAATACAGCCTCTTTAACAATGGTTCTGGCAAAACTAGCTCAACACATGCAGCAAACTAAAACTAGATCCTTATATATCACCCTGCACCAAAATCAATTCCAAATGGATTAAAGACCTTGAAATCAAAACAGACACCCTGAAAACACTAAAGGAAGGAGTAGGAGAAACACTTGGGCTCCTTGGCGCAGGCCGGAACTTCCTTAACAAAGACCCAGAAAGGCTACAAATCAAAGAAAGGTTGGACAAATGGGACTGCATCAAACTGCAGAGCTTCTGCACGGCAAAGGACATAGCTCGCAAGATAAACAGAAAGCCCACAGACTGGGAGAAGATCTTTACCAGCCATTCAACGGACAAAGGCCTCATATCTAAAATATATGCAGAACTAAAAAAATTGCCTTCTTCCAAAACAAAACTGCAAAGAACCAATAGCCCCCTCATCAAGTGGGCTAAAGACCTACAAAGAGACTTCTCTGATGAGGAATTGAAAATGGCCAAGAGACATATGAAAAAATGCTCTACATCACTGGCCATAAAGGAAATGCAAATCAAAACAACATTGAGATTCCATCTCACCCCAGTAAGAATGTCATATATTAAGAAAACTAACAATAACAATTGTTGGAGGGGATGTGGCCAAAAGGGACCCTTTCTTCACTGTTGGTGGGAATGTAAACTGGTTCAGCCACTCTGGCAAGCAGTATGGAGATTTTTAGAAGGCTAAATGTAGAACTCCCCTATGAACCAGCAGCCCTACTTTTGGGTATCTATCCAAAAGACCACAAACAAAATCACAGCAATGCCACCAGCACAACAATGTTCATTGCAGCACAATTTGTCATAGCGAGAATCTGGAACCAACCCAGATGCCCCTCAGTAGACGAATGGATCAGGAAAATGTGGTACATATACACAATGGAATTTTATGCCTCTATCAGAAAGAATGACATTGCCCCATTTGTAAAGAATTGGAAGTACTTGGAAAAAATTATACTAAGTGAAGTGAGCCAGACCCAAAGAAACATGGACTCTATGGTCTCCCTTATTGGGAATAATTAGTACAGGTTTAGGCAAGTCATAGCAGAGCACCACAAGGCCCAATAGCTATACCCTTATGAACACATACGATGATGCTAAGTGAAATGAACTCCATGTTATGGAGACAATTGTTATATCACAGTTGTAACTACTTTCAACATCCCATGTGTATCTGTAGCTTCTATTATTGATGATGTTCTTGTATCACCTTCCTGTGGTTGTACCTACACTATCTCTGTAATCCTATCTGAGTATATTGGAAACCGTGTATACTGGTATTGTAACTAGGAAATTGAAAGGGAATACCAAAGTTGAGAGACACAGGGTAAAAACAAGACAAACAACTCCAAAAGCAATACTTGCAAAACTGGTTGGTGTAAGTGAACGGAACACCTCAGGGGGGGAAAGGGAAAGGGGGAGGGGGGAGGGGGGTATGAGGGACAAGGTAACAAACAGTACAAGTAATGTATCCAATGACTAAGGTATGAAACTGTAATCTCTCTGTACATCAGTTTGATAATAAAAATTTGAAAAAAAAAAGACTTTGCAAGTGGCAATACATCAAAATAAAAAGTTTCTGCACAGCTAAGGACATAGTTAATTAAACTAAAAGACAGCCAAAACACTAGGAAAAGCTCTTTATAAACAATGTATCAGACAAAGGCTAATATCTAATATATATGAAGGCTAATAACTAATCTATCTATCTATATCTATCTATCTATCATTTATCTATCATCTATGAAGCTCAAGAAATGAATCCCTTCTAAATATAATAAACCAAACTCTAAATGACAAGGTAGCTATATATTTCCAAATGATAGTGATATAAAATATAAAATAAGACATTTTCATTTTATTTTGGTATTATTTATTCATTTATTTGTTTGGGGAATGTAAGGGATGGCATAGAAATGCAGGGGAATGGTAAAAACAAATGCATCAGTATTACTCACTGGAAATCATGTTGAAAATGAACTATGAAACTTGTGGGTAGGGGTGGTAGGGCAAAACTGAGAGAGAGATGGGTGACATTGTCTGAAAAAAAATGTACTCTTTCCTCGATTTCTGTAACTGTAACTCCTCTTTCTGTAATCACCTGTAGAATAACAATAAATAATTTAAAAAAGAAGACATTCAACATGTTGCACAACTATATAAATGAGAATGAAGTATATAAAAAAGAAAATTAGGAGGAAGAGAAAGAAAGATGTATGCTCTTCAAGTTCACATAGTAAAATAGAAATTTTGTATCGATGCCTAAATTAGAGGCATAAAGAAAGCACAAGAAAATGAAAGATGATTTTTCATATAGCATATGAAAACTATATTTATGTATGTTAGAAGCTAACCATTGAAATAAAATTTAGAATACTATACAAAACAGAAAATATTTGCCAATAGATTTTTGCAGTGCTGAGGATCAAACATTGGGCCTTCCTCATGTCAGGAAAGCTCACTGCCGCTGAGCTGCCTTTACTGCCCACTCCTAGTCTCTCCTTTTTTAATATTGTAAATTTAATTTTTCAGGTAGTACCTTGCTGTGATATTTGCCTGAGCTGGCCTTGCACTCATCATCACTTATGCAGTAAATTTGACAAAATTCGGTGCAAGTTTTCTGTGCTGAAAACTAAAACATTGTGAGAAGCAATACAAAAGATGTAAGTAGATTTGAAGAAATAACCACATGCTTCTAACAGAAACCTTGATATCACCATTGCTAATATGTCATTACAGATATATTGCATCTCATCCCACAGCTAGCAGAGGACCTTAGAATTACAAAATCTATAATATCTCGCAGAAAATCAAACAAACAACTGGACAGCTCTTAAAAGAGGAGGGCAGTTCCAGGCTGGGCTAAAAGAATGGATCCAGGCGGTAGCGTCCCCGGGAAAAGCCACTGATTCCAGGCATGCCACAGTGCTACATGTCCCCAAGGGCGCGTGCAGAGATTCTAGGAGACAGAAAAGAGCCACTGGCTTGCTGCTTTACCACACAAGGCAGATCCCCCTCCCACCAAGTTAGGCTGGGCGGAGGCATTCAAAAACTCCAAGTGTGTAAGGCAGAATTTTTTTCTGCCCGTTCAAACCAACTGATTTGAGAGTTCATCTGTCCACTTTGAGTTGCCAGTTCGGTTTAGACAGGCCTGAGTGCAGAAATCTCCGTAACAGCCAGCCCCCCCCCCCCCCATATCAAGAAGGCTCTGAATCCAACTCAGCCACAAGGAAAGCTGACCACGGCAAGGAAACAAAGACTCCATTAGGAGACTGAACAGTGGACAGAGAGATGTCACAAGGTGCCTCAAACAAATTGCTTTCCCCTCTCTCCTTTTTGTTCTATTCTTCTCCTTAATCTGTTCTGTTGAGTCCTAGATATACACTGATTACTGGGCTTCCTACTTACTTGAACACATACTTAAGTCAGCAATATATTCTATTAATCAATATTCTCTTCTCTATCAGTCTTAGTATTTTTAATTTTATTATTAATTTTAAAATTATTATACATAATTCTGTTTTTGAATCTCTAAGTTCCCTTCCTTTTTTACATTCCCCTTTTCTTATTTGCTTCTTTTATTTTTCATGATACCTCTTTTCTTTCTTTTCTTTTTTCATTATTGTTGTTTTTTACATTTTTATTTCATGTAAAATGATGCTTATTGAAATGAACTGCTAAAAATGGAAGCAAGGGAGGTTTTCTTTTTCAATTGTACTGTTTGCAGTTCTTTATTTTTTCTTCCCCCACCTTTGGTTTATTCCCTGTTGTCACTATTTTGATTTCTATACTTTTTGTTTTGTCTGATTTGGAGAAAGGAAGGGGAATTACAGAAACAGTGGGACAAAGGCTGAATCAATGCAACAGTGATATTTACTAGACACTAGGTTAGAAATGAATTTTACAACTTGGGGAGGAGGAGAGTCGGGGGTAGAAAGTGGTTAAAAGTAGGCAGGGGTAACACTGTTCAAAAAGAAATGTACTTATTACCTTACTTACATAGCTGTAACCCCTGTGTACATCACCAATACAATGAATTTTTTTAAAGCATTACCTTTACATATGGTTTATCTTCTGCTGCCTGAGAGGCATTTTGCCGAGATGGCAAGTAAAATCAGGATTCTCTTTCATTTTTTGTAGAATTTTAATGTAATTATATGTACTTGGATTACAAAAATTAATGACTTTTTTAAAATGAAGCATCTTATTAAATATTCCCTTGCTATGCATTTTTATTGATATGCAGCATCATGACAGGTAAGCATGGATGGAATTAATTACAAGTCATTTTCCTTGGAATGATATGCAGGTTTTAAAGGGAGTTCAGTATGTGTATTAAAGTAGGAATGGTCTTAATACAAAAATTAAATATATCACTATGTAAAGAGCTAGGGATGTAAGGACTGAAATACTTTTTTTTTTTAGCATTACAAATATTTGTAGGAAACATAAGAAAAGCTAGATGCATTGGGTCACAACAGTAATCGCAGCTTTGTAAGGATTCGCAATGGTGAGGATTGAAGTTGGAAGCTAGCTAGTCCAAGAAAAAGTTGATGGGATGCCACGCACCTGGGACTTGAGTTGGTTGCCTGTGTCCCCAGTTATGCAAGATGCTAGAAGTAAGAGAGATTGATCATTGAGATTGGCTTCAGGCAACAAGAAGTGTAAAATCATACTTAAAAAAACAACACCCAAAGGGCTGAGGGTATGGCTCAAGTGGTAGATCACCAATCTAGAAAGCATGCAGCTCCTTTTCCAAATGTTAGTATTGCTGAGAAATTAATAAAATAAAATGTAATGAAATGTAAAAAATATATTTGCAAGCAAAGCTATAGAAACATTTCTTTTTCATTTTTAGTTATGTATGTGCTGGCTAACCTTGCCTTAATATATTTTGTGTTTTACAATGTATTAAGTAAGGTCCGCTAGCATACTAGACTGTATGGATTATTTTGCATGTAGTGTGAAAATGATAGTTTCAACAAACTTTTAGAATAAATGCCCTAGGTTTTTTTTCCCATTAATTTTTAAGTAGTTGTACAGAGGAGTTGCCAGTTAACAAATCAGTTTTTCAGGACAATACATCTTGATCAATGTCCCCTTTCAACATCCTCCCCCACCTCTCCCAACCCACCCCTCCCTCACTCTTCTTAATTTTGTAGGAATTCCTGACTGCATTCTTCCCCTCTTCTTCTCTTCATCTACTCCTTTCCCCCTTGACTCCACCCCATCCCTTTGAAGCACCCTTCCTCGTGCTTATTTTATTGAACTTTGACTTTAAGGTACTGTACTTAGATTTTTAAACTCAAGAAATCCTTAAGTCTGTAATTTCAAATGCTAATCTAAACAATTTCTGGAATAATTTATGTGTATAGTAATACTCTGCTAGTATAGCACTCCAGTTTCAAGAAGCATGTATTAAAATAAGTGAGCATTTAAAAGGCAAAGATCTAAATTTTACTCACTGACTTTACGTAGTTTCCTTCACAGAAACTGAAGATTTATTCAATGTCTTTTAAACTATAAGTGGGCATCTCTACCACCAGACCAAGGCCACCACTTGAATGTACAGGCCATTGTGAAAGACTCAGTGGAACTTGGACTTTACAGCTTGCTCTTGCATTGCTGGTTATACCTACTCCAGGTATGTTGAGTACTTATATAGAATTGGCTTATTCATGGTTTTACACTATGGTAGTTATTACCACAATATTTCTAGAATTTTGCCTAGTTAAAAAATTATAGCACAGTGGAAAAAAGGTTAAATTATGCGTACACTTTTAAATGGCTCTTCCCCTGAATATTGCCCTTTACCACTCCACTCTGTATTGTGCCAATATTAATCTGAATATTGCCCTTTCCCACTCCATTCTGTATTACTCCAACTGTCCTTCTCAAATGTGTCACCTGATTATCTCAGCTTTGTTGGTAGAAGCAGTCTCATTTTGTTATTTCTTCTCATTTACCTTACTATTTCCTCGTGATTCATCCATCATCTTTCAATAAATATTTACTGAATATCATGAGTCATGTGTAGTTTGTAGTTATATAGTTTTGAACAAAGTTATATTAGGCAAAATAGAGTTTTAAAATAAAAAAGAGATATAAACATATTAACAATCATTATTACAGAGAACTATAATCCAAGAAAGTGTTTATCAGTAATGGAATGGTGAAATTGTTCCATTATTGAAAAACTGTAGTGACATATATACTTATCTGTCTATCATACAAATTATATTAGTTCTTATTTATGACTTCATTAGTGTTTAAGTTCCAGAAAGACCTTGAATTTTTCATGTTATCTTATTTGCAAATTCTTGGAAGGCTTTGTTATAAAGAATGAGAGTTGAATTAGTGAATGAAGAAAAGCATGTCAAGCAAGAGAAAGGACAGCACAAGGCAATTAACGGATGTGTTTTCTGTAAATTAAATGAACAATGAAGAGGCCTGTATGGCTGGAGTAGATTGAGTTTGGAAAACCATGGTAGAGATTAACGTAAGGAAGCAGGGATCAGGCGGAGAAATAGCCAATGTAGGACCCTTAGGCCCTGCTAGTGACTTTGGCTCCTTGTCTGAGAGAGACACATAGCAATCTGGATGGGTCACACTAGTGGCAAGACCTCAGTTTTGCTTTTATTAGATCACTCTGACTGCTGTATTGAGAATTGATTGCAGGGCCAAGAATGGGAGCAGAGAGACTAGTTAAGAGTTTATTTGATAATAGCCTTACCAATATTTTCTTGTCCAATGTTGGTAAGAGTAACTCCATTATTATCTAGAGTACTGTTTCTTCTTATTAGTCCAGATCAGAAGGAAATAAAAGTAAATATAAAGAGTCAGTACAAGTAAATTAAAATATAGAGAAAAAGTTCCTGAAAATTATTTGATGTGGCTTAAATGATGTACATGGAAACAAACAGTTGGAATCAATTACCCTTGATAAGGGAGAATTTTAAATTGCAATGAATGAAAGCCACACTTTAAATAATATATTACATAAAGCTTCTAGGATAATAATTTAAAATTTATAACTTTGAATTTAAGCAAAAGTCAATTTAATTATGTCTGAATCACAATGTGTTTTCTAATCCTGTTATATAAATAAGTGTTATTTGTACAGTTAAATTTAAACTGACTGAATTATTTTTAGCCAATGTTTTTCTTGTTCTAAATAAATAATTTAGTTATAGAGAAAACCACACTAAAATGCTGGTTTTCCTCTAATTATGTCAAATAATTACACCTTAAATCTCCATTTTGATGAGTAAGTTTCAAGTAGTCACAAGCTAGATTGTACCAGCCAGTGGGGAGGCCAACCATGATTGCTATTGTGTCAGGAGAGCTGCTATTGTGTCAGGGTAATAGGTTTCAGCGGAAGACTTCCCTAAAGTTCTGTGCATAAGACACACAGCATTCATTTTCCTGAGTGCACACACACACACACACACACACACACACACACACACACACACACACACAGTGTTTCCTGGGCTCATTGATATTCGAACAGTATATGGTTGTGGCCCCTTCTTCCATTTATGTTTTGGAAGATATTTTAATTGAATGTTTCTAATATTTCCATACTATCCAATATGTTTGAAACTAAGTAACTGACATTTTATAAATGCTTACCAAACACTAGCTAATATGCTACGTAATATATATGTGACTTAAATGACAGAATATGTCCTTTAAAATCTACTAGCCCATCATGAGTAACATACTGCCATAATTCTGATTCTGAAGATAAGAGCACAAGTTTAAAGATTAATTTCCCAAGTTCATGTAAACTGTGTCTCAAAGAGATCCAGGCTCTGATTCCAAAATGTAGCTCTTCCCATTATGGCGTAAAGCCTATAATACATTTTGAAACCACACATTTAGAAACATATAATTAAAAAAAGAAACATATAGATATTAAAGGCAAACTATTTGTTAAATAAAATAGTATTTAACCATTAAATATTAAATATTTTAAAACAGTTTTTCTGAAAGTTAACTGACTTCCAAATTCGGCTTCTCTGGTTATCATATAGGTTCTTTTTCTAATCAAGAAGTGGGAAAGCCTTTATAGAGGATTCAATAACAATAATATATTGATTTTATGTGCTTGAGTATAATAACATTGAATTTGTTTACCAAGACAGCACTTGGGTATGGGAAAAATTATGAGCTAATCTTATTTTTCTGTGTGACAATTCCAAATGGTGGGGGTGAAAACAATGCCATCATCTCTCTCAGCTTTGTGTGTCTAGGTGCACCTATGTTTCTCATTGGCAGCTTCATGTGGTTGTGGCTTGATGGAGGAGAGTCGACTGCCTTTGTCATCTGCAAACTTGATTTTGCTGGCCATTGTCTGGTTCACACATATGGTGGATAGGTGATATAGCTATTGGCTGTAAACTTAAGTGTGGCTGTTGAGAGCAGCTCTTGTAGATGTGGTCCTTCTAAGTAATTGGACTTTTCAGAACAGGGAAGCTTGATTCTGAGAGAACATTCTTAGAGGTCCAGGGGTAGTTTAAGGATTTGAAGCACATCGCATCTACCTCATTGCACAGATCAAGAAAATCTCCTTCTGTCTTTTTCTCTCTAACTATCTCTGTCCCTCTTCTGGTCATCTATCTATCTATCTATCTATCTATCTATCTATCTATCTATCTATGTATCTATCTATCTATCGATCTATCGATCTATCGATCTAATATCTAATTACTTAGTTTGATGGAGCTGTTGTAATAAGGCAAGGTAAAGTAGATGGCTTAACAATGGCAATATCTTGTCCTGTGGTCTTACAGTTCTGTAGTCTAGAATCCTAATATCAAGGTGTTGGCCAAATGGGTTCCATCTGAGATCTGTGAGAAAATATTTGAAGAATCTATTCAGAAGTTACATATATATACATATTTAAATATACATATATAAACACATTCACATACTTGTATATACACATAAACATATTCAACATATTTAAATATACATATACAAACACATACACATTCACATATTTCTATATATGCATAAACATATTCATGTAAACATGTACGCACATATATACATATAGAAACACATATATACATCTGGGTATCTGTAATTACATAGACATATTCCTATACTATATATGTATAGAAATAGCACAATGAAGCCCACAAACCTGTCAAGAAAAAGTAAGATAAAATGGGGAGAATTTCATCAAGGTATATTATATATAAGATATATATATATATTATAGATATCACAATAAAATAATAATAGATAAATAATAATCAAAGGACATCATCTCTTCCATTACTGCACCCCAGTTTTCAGCAGGATTTTTGGGGGCAGCCTTTGGATTTTACTCAAATGGTAAAATTATTCTGATCTCTGTCCTCATTTTAACAGCAGTTTTTCTTTGGCAGATGTTTCTTTTCCATATTTTCTCTTTGTTTGACTAATTATATTGCATTAGTACCTATTTTAATGACAATTAAAAATATTGGATAGAACTATTTACTTGCCAAACTGTTTGCTTATGTAACTTACTTCTCTTAAGTTTCTCTTTCTGTGGAGTTGTCAGTTATGCTGTTCTGACTTTAATATTCTGTCTCTTTGGTGTGCCAAGAAGCTTGCAAAAATTTGGTTGGTGGAATTTCTATGTCAGTTTGTATCTTACTGTTTATATAAAAATAAGCTGAACATACTGGCTGGGCACTAATATCTCACATCTTCTCAGGAAGCTAAGATCCAGAAGACAGTAGCTCATAGCTAGCTCTTACAAAAAACTTGCTATACTCCATCTCAAATTAATGAGCAAAAGCTGTATATCCCAAGTGATAGAATATCAGCCAAGTAAAGAAAACCACATGAGCACAAAGCCCTAAGTTCAATTCCTGCTATTGCCTAAAAAAAAAATGTATATAGTTATTTCATACCGAGAACATGCTCCTGGGGACTATTACGTGTAGGTTCTACATTTGTTTAACAATTCAGCCTCTCATAGACATGTTCTTTCTTCTAGTTAGTGGACTAAATCTTTTGCTGTACCATCCCCAGTAATAGCAAAGGAAGTTTTGCAGACAGGTTGCTTAACTTTTACTCTTGAAAATTGTTAATGAAAATATAATGAACATTTTTTGGTAACAAGCAGCAAAATGAAACCTTTTCTAAAAGCTCTAGTTATTACTATTAATATTTAGCTATTCATATTTAAAAAAAATTTCAGCATAGCGGTTGGTTCTAAGGCATCCTTTGATCTCCCTGATAATATTTAAATCAAAATGGTAATAGAGCCCACTGATAACATCATCACATTGTTAAATCACCAAGTGCTTTAAAACAATTTAAAATACTAAATATAATACATAATCAAAGTAGGTTTTTTGAGCACTCTTCAAAGAAAAGCTGGTATGCTTTCCCAGATCATAGAATGATATTGACCTATGCTTGATAACTAAGATTTTTCAGGATTAGGTCAATCAAGATTGGGAAAGAAATAAAAATGAGTTTGCATATCACAGGTGATGAGTGTGATAGGTAGTTTTCAAGATGGCTTCTAATAATTTCTTCCCTCTATCCACCTGCAAAGGAAAGGCCTATTTCCCACTTGCGAATCTGGGGCAGAACTTCTAGGATTACTATTATAAGAAGCCTTATAGTTTGTTTCTGAGCTACTTGCTGGAAATGCTGGAAATCAGAGATGAAGGTGTAATCATGGATAGATTTTGGAGAAAGCTGTCTTTTGGGCTTGAAAAGATAATTTTTCTTGCTTTTTGTTTGTTTGTTTGTTTGTTTTGCTGCTCCTGAGGCTCGAAATTGGGGCTTCAACATTATCCTTGAGCTTTCAGGCTCAAGGGTAGTACTCTATCACTTGAACTGCAGCTCCTCTTAGGGCTTTCTGGTGGTTCATTTGAGAGAAAAGTCCCACAGATTTTCCTGCTTGGGCTGGCTTCAAACCTTGATCCTCAGATATTGCCTCCTAAGTAGTTAAAATTGCAGGTGTGAGCACTTGAATGTGTCTCTTAATTGTGCTTTGACATTGCAAAATAGGCAGATAGAGAGAGAGGTAGAGACAAATTGAGGCAGAGATAGTATTTAGATTGGAATATAACTGTGAGAGGAAGCAGAGGAGAAATATAAAGGGAGGGAGGGAGAAGAAAAGGGAGAAGGCGTCAGAGGAAGAAAACAAGAGAAAAACACCCTCTTCAATATTAATGTCTCTTTAACAGTCACAAAGTGATCAGACTAAAGCCCCAGTCTCACGATGTTAGCTATGCAAAGCATAATTACCTATCATGTTGGTAGTTAAGGTATCAATATGTCAAATTTGGGAGTAGGGACAGAGACACTGAAGCCTGCAGCAATTTCCAGCATGTGAGAGAACAATCTTCAAGAAGCTCAGTTACACAAGCTAAGTTGTATCTCCAGCTGTCATTTCACTGTATTTTGATAGTAAATTCCATCTTAAATCCTCAATCAACTGTAGTTAACTCACTGAATGATGAAAAAATTATTGTTTTACAACAGTATATCTTAGGTGGATTTATATAACAAAAGCTAATGCACATAGAAAATAAAACCAGAAGCTAAATTACGATCAGAACTACAGAATTTGGTATTGTTTTGGGGCAAGGAAGAAAGCAGGTGTAGGAGTGCTCTGAATCTTAGCTAAGGCTACATGAAACACTGAAGAATGGAGAGAAGAGTTGTGTATTATGTGATATAGGGTAAATTTGAAAAATAAACTTGTTGACTATAGTAATAGTGAAGAAACAAAACAGTTCTAATAAGATCTCTAAAATACACTTATTTGGAATTTCTGATTTGAAAGAAGAAAATGTCAACATTTTAGTTATGTATAAACAAGTATGAAAATAAAGAAAAATTATAAGCCCATGTTAGTGGCTCACAATCGTAATCCTAGCTACTCAGAAGACTAAAATCTGGAAGATTAAGGTTCAAAAATAACTGATGTAGAAAAGTCAGTGAGACTCCATCTCCAAAATAATGAGCAAAAAGCTAGACTGTAGGTGTGGATCTAGTAGTACAACATTAGGCAAGCAAGCAAAGGTTAGGTCCTGAGTCCAAAGCCTACTACCACTCTCCCTCAAGAAAAGAAATAATGTAGCAGGAAATAGCCAGGATTCAATCAGAATTTAGAAAAATATTTGGAATATTTACATGGAATTTGGAAGATTTGCTTGTAAAATGTATTTAGAATTTCAAAAATATCAAAATAATAAAAGATTCAAACTAAGAAATTGTCCTATGTTTCATATCCTCAATTCTATTCAAATTATTGTCATGATCTAGCTTTTCAATCATTAATTGTAGTATCTTAAATTTCTGTGCACTTTTGTTAATTAAAGCAAGAGAACTTTTTATAATCTCTGCCTTATGCCTTATGACATTTATAATTAGAATGAGATATAGAACATGAACACATTATTAGAAATATAATAAGGAAACTAATTTGGGTCAGTGACTGATGGGCAGGTCTAAGTTGTTAACTCAGAACATTCCAACAAATATTTTGGTCAGTTGTTGAAAAATAATGAATGTTATTTCAAGGAGCTCTTTTCATTTATATGGAGCATAGGGACAAAGAGTTCATGCTAGGAATATGATTTATGACATGTGAGTAGGCTGTTCTCTGAAAGCCCACATCCTAAGTAACTACAGAGTCAGTCAAAGGGACACCTTTGATGACCTAGATTTTAGTTACATAACAGTTGAATATTAAAATAAAGCCACATATTTCTTGGTCTTATTTTCCTCATTAATGAATGGAGGTAATGGTATTTCTATTTACATCATAAAGCTCTCCTGGAAGTAGCAGTATGTTATTGGTGAAAGGATTTTTACTGTGTGTTAATCCATATATTTTTGTAATTCATGAATTCATCTTCTAATTCTGATTTCATTGCCTCTATTAACAGGAAAAGGTCAAACATTAGGCTTATTCTTTAACAAAATACAGCCATGGTTTTCTTTTTGAGAAGGAGAAATCTCTTCCAAGAGGAATTGCTGAATATAGTTTGTTTTATGTTAACCATAATGCATACTGGAAATACTTTAAATAATTTTTTTCCTGAAGTCCTAACTACTATGCAATTTTGTCCATTAGTATTCTGAATTTCTACTTTTCTCCATTATTCTCTCCCTTTTTTTTCTAGTCTCCTGGGGCTTGAAGTGAGGGCCAAGGTGCGGACGTCCCTGAGCTTCTTTTGCTCAAGGCTAGTGCTCTATCACTTGAGCCATAGCCCCACTTGCAGGTTTTTGTGTTTATGTGGTGCTAGGGATCAAACCCAGGGCTTCTTGCATGGGAGGCAAGAACTGTACCATTAAGCTCCTTCCCAGGCTCATTTTTCCCCCTTCAGGGTATCTAGAGACCAGCAACTTGGGTACCTTATTATCTGTTTGTCTTATGAACTTATGAAATCCACAAGAGAGAGGTATTCCATGGGAAACAGGGATTAATAGCAAAAATATACTTCATTGTGTCTAGGCCTTTGCTTGAGGATTTTATGCACTGTTAATTTATTCTTGAGTTCTGGTTCTGCATGCTTCAGTGCCATCGAGACTACTTTCCTCAAGGGGCAGGAAAAATGCCATAGGGTTTTCAAATCAGAATTCATGCTAATAATTCTAAGAGCAAAGCTTGTCTGCTGAAATAGGGAGATTAACTCTATGTATTTCTGTCCTTCACCTTTTTGTTTTTTGGCATTAGTACAAAATATGTTTTGTTGACTCCTGATGTGCCATATTAGTTAAATTAAACATCAAACATCTGTCTCATTTTAAGATGCCAACATGAATATGCTGGCAGTTTTAGTAAAGCTTGAGCTGTTAAAGGCCCTCAGTCAGGAGTATAGAGCAGCTGTAATGGCAAACTCAGCAAGCAATTACATCAAAGGATTTAAAACCCATTTCAGTAATGCCTGCTGGATAATGACATTGATCTCTGCACTCCCGTGCAGATTCCCTGGTACTGCAAAGTAGGGTTCTGCCTATGCGCATGTGCAGAAAGCACTGTTCACCAGGTCTTTTATGCGGACATAACTCAGCTCCCCCTACACAGCTATATCTATGAGGCTAATAGGCTTTTATTCACATAGCCAATATTCATGCTAAGTACTCAACGCTTCTTTTGTTCTCTTCTGTCACACTGAATTTGCCAAAATGATAGAAGTAATCAGAGGATTTTACTACCTGTTCACTTTCATACCTTCTTAAACTCTAAAACAGGCATATCAGTAAATAGGCCAATCAATTCATGCTTTTCTCTTAATGTTTTTATATTCACTGAATTTACTTACCTGTAGGGATTGCAATAGAAAAGGAATAAGTGAAATTTTTGCAAAGGAGATAGTTTTGAACGAAAGGAAATTTGTAAATTGAATCCTATCCTCCACTTCTTGTTTTGTTTTTGTTTTTCCCAGTCCTGCGGCTTGAACTCAGGGCCCAAGCATTGTCCCAGAGCTTCTTTTGCTCAAGGCTAGCACTCTACCACTTGAGCCACAGTGCTACTTCTGTTTTTTTTTTTTTCTTCTTTTTTTCCACATGTCATCATGTTGGTCAGTAACAGGTTCATTTAGTGACATTCCAGGTCATTTAAATATGCTTTAATATTTCCTAGGGTCTTTTCAAACACAATTATTAAAGCATAGGAACATAATTTTATGTTTAATTGTGAATTATTTTGTTTAATTTTACTTTTTTTGTAAATGGAGTAAATTTATTTGAAAACAAAAGGAGCTGTGAAAAAAGTAGTGAGACTTTCTGTATGAGACAAAGGGGAATACAATGGAATCCTTTTGAAGGACAGTTATTGTACTACAGGATTCTTTCTATAGCTCCTTCCCTGGGCCTTGCATCGATGGCTTGACGGCTTTTGCTTGTGCTGCTCTGGCTCAGCGCATTGGGTGAGTGACTACCCAGAGCGCTATGGAAGAAAGACTTTGAAGAGGAGCCTGAGGCACTATGGGAAGCAGAAGAGTCATGATGGGACACGTGAGTGATTTTCAACTAGAATGATATAAAAAGTCAAATCCAATTGAATATCAGGACTATGTAGTTTTGATATCGTATACATGAAAAAGTGTTTGATTGCTTATTTTTTGTCTTTGAATTTAGAACCTATTGTATTAAAGATTTTTCACTCTAGAATTACTCAACAGGGAAATAAATTTTTCACTGTCAAACTTCTTTGTATCATTTTCATAGATGTGCCAATATCTTTTCCATTAAGCACAACAAGTACTTTTGGGGGCTACCATATCCTATCAGCTTCTAGCCCTAATTCTCATCTTTACAGTGGACTTTCTTTTTAAATTTTATTTATTGGGAAATAATGTACAGTGGGGTTACAGTTATGTAAGGCAGTGAGTATATTTCTTATCAAACTTGTTACCTCCTCCCTCCTTTTTCTTCCACCTTCCACCCTCCCCGGTTCCCTCCCCACCCTCCCCCGAGTTATACAGTTGGTTTACAGCATATTGTCTTGTAAGTATTACTGTTGTGTTGGTTCACCTTTTACACTTTGTTTCTCCATTTTGATATTCCCCTTCCCTAGTTCTGATAAACATACATACATTACACAGTGTACCAAAGTCAGTTACAGTGACATCAGGAGTAAAACCATGGAGAAGAAAGACAAAATAAAAGAGCATAATTTCATATGGTATGTTGAAAATAACAACAAAGATAAACCACTTATTTCCAAATCTTTGGTTAATTTTGCTTAGCATCATCTTATGTGATCATTGCTATTGAGCTGTTGTGCTCCTCTGATGGTACTATCCTAGACAAGTACTAATTGTTTCCAATGAGTGAAATCATAGAGATTATGTTTCTTTGGATCTGGCTCATTTCACTTAGTATGATTTATTCCAAGTCTTTCCATTTCCTCATGAAAGGGGCCAAGGCATTCTTTCTACTAGAACTATAGAATTCCATTGTGTATATGTATCACATTTTCTTGATTCACTCATCTACTGAAGGGCATCAGGGTTGGTTCCCTATTGTAGCAATGGTAAATTGTTCTGTGACAAACGTAGTTGTGATGTTAGCTTTAATATGATCTTATAATCCTTTGGGTAAATGCCCAACAACATTGTTGCTGGGTCATAGGAAAACTCTATGATTAGCCTTTTAAGGAACCTCCACACTGCTTTCCTTTTGGCTACATCCCTGCCAGCATCTGTTGTTAGTTTACTTGATAATGGGGATTCTTACTCGGGTGAGGTGGAATCTCTGTTTTTTTTATTTGCATTTCTTTTATGGTCAGTGATCAGGAAAGCAACTCCTTTTTCAATAGCCTAAAAACAAACTTTAAGAATAACCTTAACCGGGGCTGGGGATATGGCCTAGTGGCAAGAGCGCTTGCCTCTTATACTTGAAGCCCTGGGTTCGATTCCCCAGCACCACATATACAGAAAATGGCCAGAAGGGGCGCTGTGGCTCAAGTGGCAGAGTGCTAGCCTTGAGCAAAGAGAAGCCAGGGACAGTGCTCAGGCCCTGAGTCCAAGGCCCAGGACTGGCAAAAAAAAAAAAAAAAAAAAAAAAGAATAACCTTAACCAAAGAAGCAAAAGACCTCTATGATGAGAATGTTAAAAACCTGAAAAAGGAAATTAAAGCAGAACTAAGGAAATGGAAAAACTTCCCATGCTTCTGGATTGGGAAGATTAAAATCAGGATAACAGAAATACTGCCAATGAATATCTACAAATTCAATGCAATACTCATCAATATCCCAACACAATTCTTTAATGAAATAGAGGAAGCAATCCAAAAATTCATAACTAGACCAGGATGGACCAACGATGTCCCTCTTGGTAATTAGCTGACTTTACCACCATTTTGATTTTTTAAAATCTTACTGTATTGACCTTCTAGTTTGATCCAAATGACCATATAGCATTTGAAAGTAACCTGAAACATATTTTCAGGCTTCGGCATCATTTTTAGTTTGTCAGTGCATAATGAATGTACTTGCTAGTGCACTTCTATCATCTGCTATTGTTTATTGTTAGAAAAGCCTCCATAGAAATAGTCTTCAAAAGATTTCAGACTGTGCCTTCTATTTCATAATGTACTCAACATTCTTATTTTCACAAAGGAATTATATCCTTTTTGTGACTTATTTTGTAGTGAATGACTGGGATAATAAGAGTAGAAGTTAGAACGACCTATTCTAAAACTTTAGGGTTCACTCCAAATCCCATGATGTTCTATCTTGTCTGAGTATAACACTACTTTCATTTAATCCAAACATTCTTGTGTGTACCCCCAATGGTGAAACCTTGCCGCATGGCAGGGAGAATGCAATCTTGATTTAGTTTCAGTCACTATGATGTTCTTGTTAATGACATGGTCAAACATCATATGGGTGGCCTTCATTTGATTTTTATATTTTATATTGCCTGTTGGTTCCCAATATAGTGTGGCCTATGCACCAAAATGAAACACATAAGGGCTCTTGCTATATTTCCAAATGCAATTGCTTATCTTAAACCTAACATCTAATGAGAGATATGATTCTGAGAAAAAAATGAATGGATTTTTGTCACAGTAGAGAATAAAAATAACATTGACAAAGGGAGATAATATTTGGGATTTATTCAGAAGTACAGAGAAGGGAAGAACTTTATTAATGATGTCTTTCAGAATCATTATGGAACCTTCCTCAAAGAGGAAAACATCTTGGGAAAACTTTCCTTACTGTTAGAAATGACACAATAATTTTTATATGTCTGAGCTGGTAGTGGGATGTACACTCAGACCCTTGGGTCTTGTCCCTTAGCTGTTTTGCTCAGGGCTAGTACTCCAGCCGCAGCTCAACTTTCAGCTTTTTTGCTGGTTAAGTGGAAATTTTAAGAGTGGGTACAAAGGGATGGGTAAGGATGTTGAAAGGAATGACATTTATTGTACTTATAAACTGTTTTGTTAAATGTCAACTCTTTTCTACAACTAAAGATAATTCTAAAAATTAAAAAAAGATTCCATATATCAGAAAGCATGGGAAAAAAAGAATCTCATGAACATTCTTACTTGGGCTGGCTTCCAATTGTCACCCTCAGATTTCAGCCTCCTGAGTAGTCAGGATTTCATCTGTGAGCCACTGGTATCCAGCACAAGAAAACTTAACTACCAAATCTTCCATGTCCTGCTGAACTGCTCTGACTATTTCCATTAGCTATCACTGGACACAGGCAGTGATGTTTCAGCAACACCTTCTTCCTTGTGAGTTTTTGCCAATGCTTTGGGCATTCTACTTTCCTGTATTCTCAAAATCATTGCTCAGCCATTCTGCAAAGTAGAAAATGTGACCAGGGGAGGAACAGAGAAAGTTGGACTTTTGCCCATGTTCCCTCCAAAAACAAGGAATAAGCTGGGTGTGGATGAATCTTGCCTATAACCCCAGCTACTCAGGTAGGTGGCTGAGATCTGTGGACTTCCATTTGAAGCCAGTCTGGGCAAGAAAGTCCATGAGACTCTTATCTCCAACAATGCAAAAACCAGAAGTAGATCTGTAGCTAAAAGTAGCTTAGTGTGAAAGGCTCAGAAGAAAAAAGTTTACAAGCTAATGCTTTGCAAAAACAGGCAGGGGTGAAAATATTAATATCCAGCAAAGTAGATTTAAAATAAAAATTAGTCAAAGGAGTCAGAGGTCACTTAATTTTAACAAAGGAAATTTTCCATCAAGAGGGCATAAATTTTGTTTATGTGGACAGTATTCGTGCTTCCAACTATGATATGATCTGTTGGATGTTTTATATATACATATAATATATATCAATCTGTCTGTCTGTCTATCCCTCAATGATGATATTGGAAGACATCACAACCATCTATGTCCCACTATCAATGATAAATAGCACATCTAGACAAAAACTCAACCAAGACCACAGAATGGTCTATCTAATGGTTGCACAATATACATTATTCTCAACAGCCCATGGCACTGTCTCCAAAGTAGATCAGGAAAATTGAAATATCCACTATATTCATTCAGACTAATAAAATTACAGGTTAAGAGAATAAAATACGTACTTTGCTGCACCGAAGCTCTGCAGTTTAATGTGATCTCATTTATCCAGCCTTTCTTTGATTTGTTGTGTCTCTGGATTTTTATTTAGGAAGGTTCATCCTGTGTCAAGGAGTTCTAGTATTTCCCTTATCCTGTCCTGTAATATTTTCAGGGTATTTGATCTTCCATTGAGGTCTTTGATCCTTTTGGAGTTGATGATCGTGCCGAGTAATATAAAAGGATGCAACTTCTCTTGTCTACACATGCATCGTCAATTCTGCCAGCAATAATTCTTGAAGAGGCTGTCTTTCTTTCATCCTGTGTCATTGGTTCCCTTATCAAAGATTAGGTGGCCATATGACTGCGGTTTCATTTCTGTGTTTAAAATTCGATTCCCTTGGTTCTTAGGCCTGTTCATACGGCAGTGCCAAGCTGGTTTTTTTTCATTAATTATAACTAAGGCTTTGTAATAAAGTTTGAAGTTTGGTATTGATATTCCTCTAGCACTGTTCTTCCTACAAAGGATTGCTCATGCTATTCAGGGTTTTCTGTTATTCCATATGAATTTTTGGATTGCTTCTTCTATTTTATTAAGAATGTTGTTGGAATTTTGATGGGTATTGCATTGTATTTGTGCAAAGCTTTGGGCAGTATTGCCATTTTCAGGATGCTAATTCTACCAATCCAGGAGTATGGGAGGCTTTTCTACTTCCTTGAATCTGCCTTAATATACTTTTTCAGGTTTTAAGAATTTTCATCATAGAGGTCCTTCACATTTGGGGTTCCCTCCAAGTTAGTCTGGCCAGCTCTGTGCCAGTATCTAAGGTGGTGTTCTCAGGTGGGGTGGGATTCCTTCCAGATGCTAATCTCTAGGAGGGAGGGAGGACATCTTTTGAGGGGTTGTCTCTGCCTCTGTCTGTAGTTGGCTGGGATGGAGATTCCCTTCCTGGTGGTCACGCTAGAGGTGAAAGCCTGTGTGCTTGCTGTTTCTTTGCTGTTGTTCTGGCTCTCCCTGGCTGCCTTCATAGCCACCGCGACTGCTGACCACTACTTCCACCTGCCTTCTTAAGCAGGCTTTCTTCTTTGTCTTCTTTGGTATACATGTCCATATAATTATAGCTTACTTGGTGTGACTCTCTAGACATGGATAATTCAGTAGGATCCTAAATCTCTGCCTTTTCAGAGAGACAGAGAGAGCTCTTTTGGTCCCCTGTTAATCTTTTACCATCTTTTTGTCTTCCTCCAACACCAATAAATTTCAAGGGAAGGCAATGCAAATGGATATCTCAGCCATGGTTATAGTTTGTAAGGATAATCTAAGAGTTGTGCAAGAAGTGTGGATTGTTAGTGAAAAAAAATGAAAGGTTTGCTTCAAAGAAATTGTTTATTTGGGTTTCTCTGCAGCCTCAATAATGAGCCTCTGATGTTCAAGGGTCTTGGAGCCTTGTTTGGGAAGGACACTCCTCCTCAAAGATCTTTAATTCTTGTTGCAAGTAGGAAAGAGATGCCAAATGGCTCTTTCAGAACTCACCGCTCCTTTGATTTTCACTTATTATTCCACTTTGATTTCCATTTATTATTCCATGAGAATAGTAAGAAATATACTTGTAATGGCATGTCTTTAAGGCTTTCTCAATTCTAATAGTCTCCTGTGGGAGTTCTCCTAAATTCAGAGCTTCTGAGAATGAAACAGCCCATTATTAGAAACTAAAAGAATATAATTTATAACTTATGTTAATTGCAACTGTTTAAGCTCTTCATTGTGGTACAAACCTGTAATAGTTTGAGAGAGAAGTATAAATTATTTGAAGCCAGCTAGGTTACACAATGAGACCTTATCTAACCCCCACCACAGAAATAATATTAAGACAACAAAACATATTAAAAATGAAATTGAACAAAAACAAAGTAAAGTTTCCTATCCCCACTATAACTCAACTGCAGACTAATGTAATCATGTCAAATGTTGATAATAAAAAGAAACTAAATATCAAATAAACACTGTCTTCTCTTCGTTCTATAATTTCCATTATTAAGAATATTAACATTTGGGGCAGCACGAGATGGAATTGGAAGAGTCAAAGTTACTTGCCCTGTGAAGAAAAACAACACATCAATTGGCAACCTACTACTTGACTCAGAAGGAGAAGGGAAGATACTACTTAAAACCAAGATGTTGTATCAGGTTCGAGGACCCACACACAAACTATTAAGAAGGAAGTAATCACTGGGTGCTGGTGGTTCACACCTGTTAGCTACTCAAGAGTAGATAGTAGGTCTGTGGATCACTGTTCAAAGCCAGCCTGAGCAGGAAAGGCCATGAGACTCTTATCGCCAATAAACTAAGCAGAAAAGCCACACCTGGGGCTGTGTCTTTAGTGGTAGAGCGCTATTCTTGATCACAAAGAGGCTCAGGGACAGTGCCCAGGGCCCTGAGGTGTGGGAGAAAAAGTAAGGACTGGGAGAAAAAGTAAGGAAGAAATAACAGTAAGGAGTAGAAAAGGCCCATGCCCTGCACACATGCCTTTCTCAGCCAGGGATAATCACCATGAAATCCAGCTTAGTGGGGAGATGAACTTGGCGCTGGGAGGGGAATGCAAACAATCAGAACTTAAGTGCTTCTCCAGGGTCTTTGGAGGCAAGCCTGGTATACTGTGACTGAGACTGGGATGGGAACTCTGGTTCCCCACATCCCCTTTTGTCTACCCTGGAGAAGAGGTTGAAATTGACTCTCTTAGTAGCACCTCTCCAAGAGTCCAGTGACCAAGAAGTATTCACAGTGGCCAGAGACCAGGACACTGCCCTATAGGGTTAAGAGACTCAGGAAAGACTTAATCGTATGCATTAACAAATGGTGATTTTTCTGCCTGAAATCAGAGAAATCAAAGTCTTGGCTCTGGGTTTCCCTGCAGAAAGTGCTAGAGGACCTCAGAAGACCCGGAAGGGAGATTCAGGGCCACCCTACAGCAGCCTAAACAAGCCTGCTGTCAGATAACTGGTAAAGACAGAAATTCTCTCTAACAGTCCAATTTAACACCAGGAGGTGCATCTACAAAACCCCAGGTTAATTGCTATAAGACTAAGAACAAAGATCTGAAGGTGGTGAATTAGGGTTGTGCCAGGGAAATTGGAACTTGGCATCTGGCCTTCTGGCAACCAGGAAACCTCAGGAACCCTGCAGAGTCAAACAAAAGCGATAGGTGGTAGCAGCCTATGGCTTAATCTCCAAGTCCTTTCCTCCACTGAAGGGGAGTGCAAGGTAGAAAAACTGGACTTTTCACATTTGCTGTGCTTAAGTTGATTAGCTTTTGACTGTGTATTGCTTCAACATTGCTCCAGTGTTGTACATATTTATCTCCACTTTCCACAGTTGTAAATGTAAATAAAAAGGCAATTCATCTTTCAGTCTCACCAACCAACCATATCCATTTGATTTTTCAATGTCTGTCACACACCTCTTCCCTCTTTTTTCTCTTTCCTCTTTTTTTTTTTTTTTTAAACTGAAACCAACTTATCTGAACCATTCTGGCTGCAACTTAATCCCCTTGCAAATTACGTTTTACTCTTGCTCATAGCCATACTGCCTCTTATACCTTCCCCACACATATTAGTGAAAATTTCCATGTCTTTCCATTTACTTACAAATGGAGCAATGCCATTATTTCTGATAGAAGCATAGAATTCCATTGTGTGTGTGTGTGTGTGTGTGTGTGTGTGTGTGTGTGTATATATCACATTTTCTTGATCCAGTCATCATCCACTGAGTGACAGCTGGGTTGGCTCCATATTATAGCTATGGTAAATAATGCTGCAATGAACATGGTTGTGCAAAATGAAATCCAAGATATGGAAACAAATGGTTTTTCATTATTATTTTTAAAGTACTATCTGAAATTATTTCTTTTCTTGAATTTTTCTACCCCATGGACTAACCCCTGTGGTTACTGTATTTGATTTTCGTTCCCTGAGTATTGTATATATGCTTAGCTGAATTAGGGAAGGGAAGGAGAATATCAAAATGGGGAGAGAAGGACAAAGGGAGAACCAATGCAACAGCAATATGCACAAGACCATGTGTTATAAACTAACTGTGCAACTTGGGTGGGAACTGGGGAAGTGGGAAGGTGGAAGAAAAATGAGGGAGGAAGTAACAAGTTTGACAAGAAATGCTCTTACTGCCTAAGAATGTAACTGTAACTCCTCTGTATATCACCTTAACAATTAAATTAAAAACACCATCCAGTACCCAGGGTACTAAGATCAGATAGAGTGATAGAAGGGGTAAAACTACTCAGTACTTCACTCTGACAAGAAAGAAAGAAAAAAAGAAAAAAAACCCATCACACATAAAAAGAGTAGAGCTTCCAGAAACTAGATAAATTTGAATAGAAATTGAATCCCCCAAAAGAAAATACAGATAGTTTAATAAAGTAAAGAAGGAAATGCAGTATGAAAGAGGAACTCAATAAGGAGATAAAAAGCTTGAAGGGTCCAATTAACCTAATACAAAGCAATTGAAAGCTTAGGCAATAGTACAAAAGATGTTAAAATCAGAGGATCAGAGACAGAAGATAAAGCAGAATTAATTAAAACCATGCTCTCTAAAATCAGGAACAAGTATGTCCATTCTCTCCAATCCTTTTTAATGTAATAGTGGAGTTCCTAGAATCCCTCGAATAATAATAACAAGGCAATAGTAAGACATAAAAGGAATTCTATCAGGAAAAGAAGTCAAGCTATCTGTATTTGCAGATGATGTAATTGTATACCTAAAAACCCATACAGACTCTGCCTTCAAACTCGAAGAACTTAGGACTAACTGGAAAAGTAGCAAGATACAAAGTTAAAACAAAAAAAGTAGATTTTTGGTATACTAACAATCTACAGGAACAGAGGAAAATCAGGAAAACAATTTATAATAGTCTCAACAACAACTAGAAATTAACACAACCAAGGAAGTGAAGGACATCTACATTGAAAACTATTAAATGTTTAATAAAGACATAAAAGAAGATTTCAGGAAGTGGAAAGGCCACTCATGCTCATAAGTAATCTCATGAAATTGGCAATACTGCCAAAGGTGATCCAAATTTTTTATAGAATACCTACCAAAATTCCAATGTCATTCTTCACAGAGATTAAGAAACAACCCAAAAATCCATAGGGAAAGACTACAGGCTACAAATTGCCACAGCAAATTTGGACATGAAAGCAATGCAGGAGGTGTCACAATTCTAGATCTCAAACTTTAATACAGGGCTATAATAAAACAGCTCAATACTGGCACAAATCCAAGCCTGAAGACCAAATTAATAGAAGATCCAGAAACAAAGCTATACACTTACAGCCATCTGATATTTGACAATGAAGCCAAATTACATGCATTTGTATGTGCTGGGGAAAAGATAGCTTGCTCATCAAAAATGGACAACCATAACTGGACCCTTGTCTGTTATCTTGCACTAAAGTCAACTTAAAATTCATTGAAGACCTCAATGTCAGGCCTAAAAAATGGAAAGTTCTTCAGAAAGGAGTAAGAGAAACCTTAGAACATGCTGACACAGGAAGGAACTTTCTGAATAGAGGTCCACTAACACTAAATAGAGGTCCACGGACACTAAAAAGTGTCTGTACAGCTAATTATTACTATACTAAATGGGAGAAAATTTTTACAAGATATACTGATAGCTTAAGACAAGGACAAGTAGCTTAAGAAATCCCCCCCCCCCATACCATTAACTCAATAGGTAAAAGAACTAGAAGTGAAGAAGAAAAGGAAGAAGAAGAAGAGGAGAAGGAGAAAAGAAGAAGAAAAAGAAAAAGAAGAAGAAGAAGAAGAAGAAGAAGAAGAAGAAGAAGAAGAAGAAGAAGAAGAAGAAGAAGAAGAAGAAGAAGAAGGAGAAGAAGGAGAAGAAGAAAAAGTGCAAATACATGAGGGAAAGTTCAATATCCTCAGCCATTAGCCATAAAGGAAATGTAATCCAAACAACCTTGAAATTCTATCTTATACCAATATGACTGACCATCATCAAGAATACAAACAAAAATTCAGACACTGGTGGCTCATGCCTGCAATCCTAGCAACTCAGGAGGCTGAGATCTGAGGATTGTGGTTTGGAGCCAGCCCTGGAAGAAAATTCCCTGAGACTCTTATCGCCAATAAACTACTCAGCAAAAGCTAGAAGTGGAACTAGCACTGAGCACAAAGAGGCTCAGGGACAGTACCCAGGCCCCGAGACCAAGTGTTAGGACAAGCAAAGACAAAAAGAATAAAAACAAAATATTGATGGGGACATGAAAAAAAAGTAATTCTATTACATTGTTGTGGGAATATGAATTAGTGCCACCACTCTGACAGGTGATTTGGAAGCCTCTCATAAAACTAAACCCAGAACTATCACATAATCCAGTGATATCACTATTGGGCATCTATTCAAAACATTGTAAATTAAGATACAGTAAAGGCTCTTTCCCATTTGTATTTATTGCCACACTATTCTCAATAGCCAAGTTATGGAAATATCCCAGATGTCCTACAATTGATAAGTGGACCAAGAAAATGTAGTGTGTGTGTGTGTATGTGTGCAAGTGTGTTTTGTGTGTATCTTTCATTATATTCAGCTCAGTATTTTTTTGAAGTCCATGCTTGAAATAGCATTATGCAATCTACAATATGCACTAGTTGAGACTGTGGCAGCAGTTAGCGTTCTATTAACTAGTTTAACTTTCATGGGGTTTATATATACATACATACACACACAATGGAATTTTTCTCATCTATCAGAAAGAATAATATGTCTTTTGCAGAGCAATGGATACATCTAGAAAGAATTATGTTGTTGAAGTAAGTCATGCTCAAACAGATAAACAACTTATTGTCTGTCATATGCAAACATTAGATCTGAAATATGAACTTACATAATAGCACATGCAAGGTTATATGTATATACACACAAATTGACTGCATAAGGTATACTTGAGGGAGGAGTCCAATGATGTTATTCCTTTGAATAATTAAGGAACAGCTGAACAAAATAAATACCAGGAAACTGAAATGCATTCTGAGGAGGGCAATGGGGGGTCACATAAAAAGAGTGAGAAAGGGCAAGCAAGTACAATAATTGTATTCAATGTACATCATAAAAATTGAACTAGTAACTTTAGGGTAGGGGTGGTAGGGTAGAAATGGAAAGAATGGAAGGGGTGAACATTGATTAAGATACATTATACATATAACTTGAAGCCCCATTGCACAACTACTTAGTAAAAATAAATCAATAAAAATACTAATGGAGATTCCTAAAATAAACAAATAATGAATTGATAATAGCATTCATCAAGCACACTGTCTAAGCAATTATAGGCTTATGCTAGAGAATCCTGGTAGCAAAAATTAAACCCCTTGAAAGTTGGACTAGTTAATAGAATGCTAACTGCTGACACAATCTCAATTAGGGGTGTATATTGTAGATTGCATAATGCTATTTCAAGCATGGACTATAAAAAATTACTGAGCTGAAAATAATGAAAGATAATTTGAATAATGGTAACATCACTGTTTTCCATCTAATATTTATAACATATTTGCAATTTCATATTCATCCTCATTACCGTCAAACAGCAGCAATAAGGCAGAAATGAGCCTTACTGCTTTCCTGCAATACATCTTCCCTGCCATTAAAAAAAGGAAAGGCCTATTTCAGTAATGAAATGAGAACTCATTCTTTTTTGAAGAGTGAAATATTCATGCTATAAACTCCTAATATCCTGACTCTCAAAAGAAAAAGCAGTTGAGCTTTCATTTTATTAGTATTCTGAATTTTTCTTACAAATACAATAGTGCTAGGAAATTTTCAAATGCAGACAAGGGAAGTTACCTCCCAGAGGGTCTAGTCACACTGCATTCAATTTTGTTCATGTTATGCCCCTAAGACAGTATTTATTTATGCTTTTGTCTGAAATGTCATATTAGAGAAAATATTTTGGTTTAGATGTTTGTTATATATAGTATTACTTTAGAAAAGTGCCATAAACTAATACATTATTGAGAATATTTTGCTTAGGAAGCTACATAATATGAATGGAATATATATATATGGGGTTATTAATGTTGCTTTTTTTTTTTTTTTTTTTTTTTGGCCAGTCCTGGGCCTTGGACTCAGGGCCTGAGCGCTGTCCCTGGCTTCTTCCCGCTCAAGGCTAGCACTCTGCCACTTGAGCCACAGCGCCGCTTCTGGCCGTTTTCTGCATATGTGGTGCTGGGGAATTGAACCTAGGGCCTCGTGTATCCGAGGCAGGCACTCTTGCCGCTAGGCTATATCCCCAGCCCATTAATGTTGCTTTTGAAATAATTCATTCTCACAGCCATTGACAGCATCATTGCTTTATATTTGTCTGCTTAGAATTAAGAAGAGATTATTTCTTCTTCATTAACACAACAAAGGCCAATACAACCTATCCCTTCATCATCAAAGCAAGGACTCACCCCTATAATCCTCCCGAATAGAGGAGACCTAGTTCATGAGGATCACAGTTTGAACCTAGCCCTGGCAGAATAAGTTTACATTTCGTTTCCAAAAGAATCAGCAAAATGTTAAGCTTGAGGAATTTTTTCAGTGCTAGAACATCAGTTGAGCAAGCAAGCCATGTGAATGTGGAGCCTTGAGTTCAAAATTGGTCCTGCCACCCCCACACCCCGACTAAAGTTACCAGTTATTAGTCTAGAAGCCTATAGACTCAATAATTAAACCGTTGAACACATCAACATTTCCTTTTTTAACTTCTAATAGTATATACTACTGCTTTATTACGAAACTTAAAAAAATTTAATTTTATTGTCAAGATGAGGTACAGATAGGTTACAGTTACATATATAAGGTAGTGAGTACATTTCTTTTCAAACTTGTTATTCTCTCCCTCATTTTTCTCCCACTTTCCCTCCCCCCAGTTCCCTCCCTCAGTTGTACAGCTAATTTCCAACATAATGTTTTGTGAGTATTTTTGTTGCATTGGGTCGCCTTTTACCCTTTTCCTCACCATTTTGATGTTCCCCTTCACTTCCCTAATTCAGATAAACTTATACACAATATCCAGGCTACCAAACCCAAATACAGCAGCAACAGGGGATAAACCATAGGGAAGACAAATGAAAGAAAAAAAACCCCAATAATTTCTCATATGTTAAAAATAACAGCAACAATGAAAAACCTCTTGCTTCCATATCTTGGAGTTCATTTGCTCAGCATCATATAATCATTATATAGTCATGTATACATAACTATTGAGCTATTGTAATCCTCTGCTAGTAGTATCCTAGACATATATTAATTATTACCAATGAGGGAAACCATGGGATCTATGTTTCTTTGGGTCTGGCTCACTTCACTTAATATAATATTTTCCAAGTCTTTCCATTTCTTTACGAATGGGGTGATGCCTTTCTTTCTTAGGGAAGCATTGAATTCCATTGTGTATATGTACTACATTTTCTTGATCCTTTCATCTGCTGAAGGGCATCTGAGTCTATATCTTTCATATAAAAACCTTCCACATCAATATTTTCAAGTAGGAAAACAGACATACCTGATATTTCCATTATTCATTAAGAAAATAGTGGGTTAGTGTTTTGTACTCTAATGTAATACAATGGTTAAACGTAGCCATTATTACATATTGATGACATTATAATGTTGATATTAGTAAGGAAACTGTCTTCAAATTGAATTCTTTCTACCAAGGGACAATTTTCTTTTGAGCTCATTTTAGAGACAGGAAATATTGCAAGGGTGGTGAAGGAATTAACACTGACATATGTTAATCAAATACTATTAATCAAAAGGCAGTCTTTTCTTACATTTCACCAGTTTTTTTTCAAAAATATCTTTTTTATATTCTAATAGACTGTCCCATCTTCCATGTTATTTTTTCCTGTGTTTTTTTTCTCTAAACTGTGAAAAATTCCTTAGTCTTAACTTATCTCTCATATTCTTGTCACCTGTGAAGAAAACTGATGACTTAATTTTGTGAACTATCTCTTGGTTTGGGTTTGTCTGATGTTTCCTTGAACTGGAATGAAGGTATTTCCCTACTGGTTAATTACATCAAGGGGTTCATAATGTTGCTATGTTTCATTGATGGTGACAACTTTGAACACTTGGATAAGGTGAGTCCTGCTAGTTTCTCCATAGTCAGGAAGTATTTTAGGAGATATATATTACAAAAGTTCAATTACATCTCAAACTTTTATCCAGTTACCTTAGTTTATCTCATTGGGTTGTCAATTATTTTTGCCTAATTGTGGCCTTCTGTTTTACTTTTACATTTATTACTTGGAATTTTACAGTAGCAAAAAAGCTATCTTCAGGGGCTGGGGATATGGCCTAATGGCAAGAGTGCTTGCCTCATATATATGAAGCCCTAGGTTCAATACCCCAGCACCACATATTCAGAAAACGGTCAGAAGGGGCGCTGTGGCTCAAGTGGCAGAGTGCTAGCCTTGAGCAAAAAGAAGCCAGGGACAGTGCTCAGGCCCTGAGTCCAAGCCCCAGGACTGGCAAAAAAAAAAAAAAAAAATAATAATAATAATAATAAAAAATAAAAGCTATCTTCACCAATAAAGTGTTTGATGATTGATCTAAGTCAGTTTAGGCAAATAGATATTTACTTAATAAGTTGGTATATAAAAATATCTTTCATGATTCTATTGCTCAAACTATTTAAACTTTGGTCCCAAATGGCCCAACACTCAGGTTGTGTCTTCAGTTCTTTGGACAAGTCTGCATCCTTACTTATATGCTTAAAATTATTTATGTAAGTACTTGTTTAAATACATATCTTCACACAAACATATTCCATCCAGAGTAATGTTAAATATAGACCTGAGTCAGCCATGTGTTCTAGAAACCCTGGGTGATTCTATTAGAGAAAAATATTCAATTACATATTTATTTGATTTTTTACAACCATGTACATTCTTAGATTTATTTAGAATGAAATTATGATTTCAAGTGTGTAAAATATTCAGTTATAAATAAGTTTAGTAAAGTTATTTTTTCAAAATGTATGATATATAGATTTAAAAATTATCTTTAAGAAGGTGTGCAAAGCATTTTCAATTCAACAAATCAATGCATGTTGATCAATGTTGCGCTTCCCATAATTCTGCTCCTCTTTCCCAACTGTACTAATGCCCTCAAGTTACATGGTTGCATTTTCATATGTGATAAGTGAATATAAAGACTGTAATTGTCCACCTTTCCTTTCTCCACTTTGCTCTTCCTTTCCTTGATCATCCCACCCTGAAAAGACATATTTTAGATTGCTTCTATTCATTTTGTTAACCTATTCTTTAGTTGTTCACAGGAGTTATACTATTAGAAACCTCCCACAAGGATATCATACTTTATATGCATACAATCCTCTATATGTTTATATGAGCTTGTAATTTATTTTTAACTTCCACATGTAAGAGGGAAACATGCCTTTCTGAGACTGACTTAACATTTTTTTCCCGGGTCCATCCATTTCCCTGAAAATTACATTATATTATTGTTTCGATAGATGAGTTAAATTCCATTATGTGTGTGCATGTGTGTATATGAACTTAATTCACTTATATGCATATGTATGTACACATTTGTATATGTACACATATATTGTATATATAGTGTATAAAATTCCTTTGTTATATGTTAGGCCCAGCTATCTTACATTTTCTTTTTATCTTTTTTTATTGTCAAAGTGTAGTACAGAGGGGTTACAGATTCATATGTAAGGCAGTGAGTACATTTCTTGTTCAACTTGTTACCTCCTCCCTCATTCCCCCCTCCCCCCTTTTCCCTCTCTCCCCCGTGAGTTGTACAGTAGGTTTATACCAAATGGTTTTGTAAGTGTTGCTTTTGGATTTTTTTTTTTAATCCTTGTCTCTCAAATTTGATATTCCCTTTCCCTTCCCTAGTTCTAACTGTGAGCTCTCTCTTTTGACTTCCCCTCGCTTGGGGGGGAAGGGGCTTGTCCGCCCCTTCCTGGGTGGTCCATTACTGCTCATGAGGGAGCGATGGCCACGGGTAGCCTCGGTGGCTGTGGTCGCAGGGTGCCCCAAAACCGCCAAGAACAACACGGGCGCCTGGGTCCCTGGAGAAAACCTCTAGGGCTTCTGTTTATTCAAATGAGGAGCCTCCCAGATATACTCCAAAGGCGGGCACAAGAGAGGGGCCCCTGATTGGTCCCAAGGAGTTGTCCCTCAAGTGATGTCAGACTTCCTTCTCTTCCGGTTAAAGACAGGAAGGGGAGGGACAGGCTGAGGTCAGCTGTGGCCCCTTAAAGGTGCAGCTGACCCCCACATCTAACACCCATAGAAACTATCCAGTATTTTTAAGTAGTTGTTTAAAGGAGTCTCTATTCAACAAAGTAGTATATAAAAATAATAAATCTTGATCAATGTCAGTGATTTCAGAATTCTCCTCCAATTTCTCCTAACCTCAACCTTTCCCTCAACTTTCTTACTTTTGTAAAGTACACATTGAATGTTATGACTGCATTTAATTTCCACGCCCCCTTTCACTCTTCATTTGTCTACCACCCTCATCTTACCTATTGTGAATAGTGCAGCATCAAACATTGTTGTGCAAGCATATTTACTGTCTCCTGGCTCACAATATTCTAGGTAGAATTGTCAAGAATCGTGTTGCTGGTCACAAGGTAGTTCTATATTGAATTTTTGAGGAATCTTCAAACTGCCTTTTAAAGTGGTTACACTAGTTTACACTTCCACCAGCCCTGTAATAAGGTTCCTTTCCCCTACATGGCTGCTAGCATCAGCTGTTGTTTGTACTCTTGTTGATGACATTCTTATTGGGATGGGATGGAATCAGTGCTGATTTGATTTACATCCCCAGTATGACCAGAAATGTTGACCATTTCTTCATGAGTTTATTGGCCATTTTTACTTCTTTGGTAAGTCACTATATTTAGCTCTTTTGTTCATTTACTAATTTTGTTATTGCCTCTTTGGAGGTTTAGTTTCTTGTGCTCCTTGGATTTTCTAGAGGTTAAGCCCATAGTTGGCAATGATCTTGCATTATGTAGGCTCCTTGTTTGGTAACTATGTCCTTTGCTGTGCAGAAATTTTGTATCTTGATGTAATCTATTTGTCAATTCTCTCTCTAATTTGCTCAGTTCCTGGAACTCGTCTCAGAAAGTTCCTGCCTATTCCAAGAAGTTCTACTATTTGTCTTCATCCTGTATGAAGTTTCAAGGTTTTAGGTCTTTGATCCATTTTGAATTGATATTAGTACACAGTTACACATAGCAATCCAGTTTCAGTCTTTTGCATATGGATATCCAGTTTTCTTAACATCACCTGTTGGAGAGGCTTTTTTCTAACATATCTTTTTGACTCCCTGTTAGCATATTCTCCTCCATTTTGACTTAACTTCCATCTTAGGTCCTTAGCCCTCTCCTCAAAATCAGGTGACCTCACAACGTTGCTCGTTTGCCGGTAATAAACTTTATTGTCCCTCTGTTTGTCCACTGGGCTGGAGCTTTCACTCCCTTGTCAAATATCAACCCTTGTCAAATATCAAAGTGCTGTAGGTACCTGAGTTTACTTATGGGTCTTCTCATCTATTCCATTTGTGTTTGGGTCATTTTTTTTGTTTTGTTTTGTTTTAGTGCCAAGATGTTTTTGTTAACTATAGCTCTGAGGTAATGTTTGGAGCTTTGGAAGTTGTTACTGCATTACTTCTTTGCCTACATATTTTTCAGCTATTCAGATCTTTTGTGTTTCCATATGAATTTTGGGGTTGTGTTCTCTAGCTTGGTGAAGAACAACATTGGGATTTTGATAGATATTATATATTTGTAGATTGCCTTTGGGCGCCTGACTACTTTCATGATGTTATTTTTGCCAATTCATAAACATGGGAAGAAGACCAAGGTCTGGGTGTCAGATATGCTCATTTTCATGGCAACGATATTGTTTTATTTTGTCTTTAGCTGAGTGAATCATGAATGCTTACATTCTGAATTATACACATATACCTACATGCTACACACATATATGTACATACATATATGCATAGATATGTACGCATAAAACTATTTCTGTGCTTCTGTGATTATGTACTTTAAACAAGGTGAGTGTGTATTGATGCCTATGCTTCTGATACATCCCACAAGGCTCATTTCACCCATTATATTTATTAGCTACTTTTCTCAAAAAGTAGTGAAATTTAGTAATTCTTTTATTTTGCTCACAGTGATTTTATAGTTTATGCTGTATATTTAATTTTGTGGGCTTCTATCGAATTTTTATTATCATGCCTGCATTTCAATCATGTGGAGAGAAGATTTTGAGAGGCTGATTACTATACAGTTAGGTGGCTAGCTTTAACCATATTACTCCTTTTGTTTTATTATTTAGCTGAGATGCTGGAGAGTGTAATCTTATGAAATACAAAGGTTATGGACTTTTCAGTCTTTATTACTACTGTAGTAACTTTAAACTTTGTATACAATAAATTTAAAATCTTTGAGAATTAGTTTCATCATCTGAAAAGAAAGGAATTGAGTTAACTACATTTTGAGTTTGTTTCATTTTATTTATAGGAGCTCTGGAGATTATTTGAAACAAAATTGTTAGATCAATTTTATGTGTGAAAAGAAAATAATATAAACTCTGTAGGATATTTTGATTGAAAACATTCTGAATGAAATAGAAATTCTCACGGAAAATAGCTTTGAAGCATAGTAGAATTTATATATCAGAGTACAGATATCTCCATATATTTCTGCTTATCTCTGTATATCTATGTATCTATGTATACACAGGCATATAAAAGTGCATACACATGCATTTGTGATGCTGAAGATGATGATGAAGAAGAGGAAGAAGAGGCAGAAGAAGAAGGAGGAAATGGAGGAGAGGGAGAGGGGGAGGAGGGGGGGAGGAGGAAGAAGAGGGGGAGGAGGAGGGTTATTTAGCAGAGCTGAGATTGAACCCAGACAGGGTGTTAGGAATCCCTCAATTCCTAAAGACATAGGTAAATAATGGACAAATGGAGAGCCAAAAGCAACAGCGATACTCAGGATAATACATTGCAAATGAACTTTATAACTTGGGAGGAGGATTTGGGGGGAGGGAAAGTGGGAGAAAAATGAGAAGGGGTAACAATGCTTGGTAAGAAAGGTACTCACTACATTATTTATGCAACTGTAATCCCTCTGTATATCACCTTGACAACAAAAAATTAAATGCTCAATTCAACTATAAGGAAATCAGAAGGATAGGTGGAAAGGAAAAACGTGGAAGCCATGAAAGAGTCATCTCTGGTTGTAAAAAGTGGCCAGTGGTGGTGCTGAAGAAAAGTAAGGCAGGGGACTCATTGTAAAGTCAGCACACTGAGGAAAGCAATCCATTATAAAGGGAACATTGAGTGTATTGAAAGGACTGGATGTAAATGAATCACTTATCTCTAAGGTACAGTGGAGGTCAAAGGCAAGAACAGCTGGCTCCCAGTGATGGAGAACTGGTGACTGACTCCCTGGAGTGTCTTATGTCAGGAACTGGCCAAGGCTGGCTATGGGTCAGCATTCTTGCAGAAGCTGAAGTCAATGACGCATGAGGGACATTTCTTCTCAGCACCCACAAACAGCAGAGTATCATCTTCAGGCAAACCATACCCATCTCCTCTGAGATGTGCAGAAAGTAGCCTCAATCCAGAGCAGAATAGAGGCAGATGGACCTGGCAGGAAGAGAAAGCATCAGACCCTGCCTTTTCCCATACTTTACCCCCATTTTTTTTTGTCTCTCACTTGTGATTTTCTTTCCCCCCACCTGTTCAATGGACTTGTTCTCAGGCTACACTGGGGGCCTGGAATTGCACAAGCCACAGTAGGAGGAGAGATCTGATAGACTCTGAAAGTGGTATTTCCCAAAGCAATTTCCCAATGTTATCAAGATTACAGGGTGAATACAATGGGAATCACATCCAGGACTTCTAGTATGGCATTGTTCTGGTTAATTGGAGATAAAATCTCAGACTTTTGTGCTCAAGTTGGCTTTGGGTTGAGACCCTCAGGTATTAGCCTCCCAAACAATCAGATGTGAGCCCCTAGTATCTAGCATTTATCTATGTTTTTCTCTAGTTAAACCCTTCTATATCAATATCCTTATTGAATCCTCCATTTTCATTCTTTGGGCATCTATGCTTTCTTTTGGTTATACTGCTGAGTGATTAATACCTTCCTCAGTAGTCCTCGTTTCCTTTCCATATTATCTTGAAATCTGAACAACCATGACAGAGAGATAGTCAATATGTTTTTGGATTTACTATAGCTTATGTAAGTAGCAGACTAATTTGGGTCTGAGAAAAAAAATCACTGGGGAATGCTCATATTTTCCCCATTAAATATATTAAAATTATTGAATATCTAGGTGCTGATGTCTCAGTTTATAATACCAACTGCTCAGAAGGCTGAGACATGTGGACCTCAAAGTTCCACACCAGCCTGTTTAAGAAATATTCAATGATTACGGCTTAAGTTTGTAATATTTTAAAGAGTATTTTTATTTTATATGTCTATTGTAGTGAAAGAGATAAGTGATAAATATAAATAACCTTCTATCCACCCCTTCTCATTTGATTGCTTCTATTATCTTACTGTATTCATTTTAATGACTCTATCATTGCTTTAAAATGAATACAATAAATAACAAAAAACCTACTAAATATTTATCATGGGTACCCATAATGCCCATTTTTAATTACCAGTAGTGGATGTGTAAATCTAGACAATTAAATTCAAGAAAAATATCTAAAGTTATTTCCCTACCAATTTAGAGAGGGGCCAACCAAGAGAACAAAGAATAATTTTACATAAAAATTAATGAGACACAGATAATTCATCTTCCTATTTGCTGCAAGGAACACATTTTCCATGGGATGCTGAACAGAACAGCTTGAAGGGAATGAAGCCAGCATTTTCTCTGTAGTGTAAGATCTTTTAAATTCAAACCTGGAAATTTGTGCAATAATTCTAGTTGCATGAAACTGAAGGTTAAAGTGAGGAACTGTGACACACTTTACAGTGGTTTCATGCTTGGTAATAATTCAATAGAAATTATTTAGAAATACTCTAATTAGCCTAGATTTTGTGTTACTTAAAAATTACTAATTAAACTGGGCACTGGTGGCTCATGCATGCAATGCTAGTTATTCAGGAGGCTGAGATCTAAGGGTCATGTTTTGAAGCAAGTCTGGATAGGAAAGCCCTTGAGACTTTTATCTCCAATTAATTACAGAAAAATCCAGAAGGGGATTTGTGGCTCAAGTGGTAGAGCTTTGAGATAAAGGAGGTCAGGGACAATGTCCAGGCCTAGAGTTCAAGCCCAAGGACCAGAATAAAAATTAGTACACCCTACTCAGAGTTAGTTATTTTATTGATTACAAATGGAACAATAGAAATTTAATGAATGAATAAAAACATAATAAATATTCATTTGCAAAACCTGTAGTTATCTAAATAAGATAATTAGAAGAATAAAAACATGTCTATAAAATATATACACATACATATATTCACATATATATACATGAATGTACAATTGGATTATTTTAGCAAATTTTAATCCAAATTCTAAATAATTATTGTACCTTATTCAATCATAGTCTATATATATTCCATGGGGATAGGTCTTGGGCTTCATTTCTGGGTCTTCAGTTCTATTCCAATGGTCCTCAGACTTTGTCTTTGTCCCAATACCAAGCTGTTTTTATTACTATAACTTTGTAATAGAGCATGGAGCTTGGTATTGATATTCCTCCAGCACTGTTTTTCTTGATAAGGATTATTTTTGCGATTCAGGGTCTTTTATTATTCCATGTGATTTTTTAGATTGCGTCTTCTATTTCATTAAAGAATTGTGTTGGGATGTTGATGGATATTGCATTGAATTTGCAGATATCCTTTGACAGTATTGCCATTTTCCCAGTGTTAATCCTCCCAATTCAGAAGCATGGGAGGTTTTCTCATTTTCTTAGTTCAGCTTTAATTTCCTTTTTCATGTTTTTAAAGTTTTAATCATAGAAGTCCCTCACTTCTTTAGTTAACTTAATTCCTAGGTATTTTCTGAGGCTATTACACTTACCTTTTTTCTTAACAATCTTTTGTTTCTTTGTTTTTAATTTATAAGAACAGATTTCTTTACATATTTAATACACAATTTAATCTTTTTTTGTAGTTGGCAGTAAACTCGGGGTTTCACATTCTTACTCAGCTTGTTTTTACTTACTGCTGGGTATCTACAACTTGAGTTACATTCCTCGTCAATCTTTTGGCTGATTAATAGGCTGGTTTTTTTATTTCAGTGCTAGAGTTCTCAGCCTCCTGAGTAGCTAGAATTATAGGGGTGAACCATTCAACTCAGATGTAAATGCAATTTTTAGCTGAATATTCTCTACTTTTAGAAACATAACAGAGAAAAAATAGATGAGAATTTTATAGCTTTGGAGTATATATGGATTCTTACTCAATGGCTTACTATAAAAAGTTAATAAAAAGTTGATGAGAGTTAATAGCTATTAATAAATTGAAAACTCTGATTATGATACATTTCAAGGTTATGAGTTGTGTAATACATAAATAATACTATCAAATCCTTGAAGAAAGATGAGTTGAGAGATACTGAAAGATTTGGGTAGCATCTTAAAATATAGAGTCATGTGCGTATAATTTCTTTTTCTTTTATTTCTTTATCCTGATGGTGTTGAATTTTGAACTCATGGCCTTGTACTTGCTAGTCATGTGTTCTTCAACTGGACTATACCCGGACCTTTGTGCTTTAGTTATTTTTTATTATTAATCTTGATTTTATTATTTTTTTATTATATTTAAGTAATCATACAAAGGAATTTCCAGTCAGTCAGTGTAGAAGCATAACACATCCTTATTTCTGTCACTCCTTTCAACATTCTTCCTAATCCCTCCTTATCCCTCCCTTCAATTTTCTTTCATAGGATAAGTATGAGATATTGCGACTCCATTCTCCCCTGATTTCTTTGTCCACTTATCTATCCAGCCCGCTTTCCTTCACCTCTACCCACATACTTCTCAGGTGACACTTTCCTGGTATTCATTTTGTTTGATGTTGAGTTGGATTTTGTAAGCTATTATACCATTTGAATTCTTCCCTGCAAATACCATAGTTCAGTTAATACATTTGTGTACACTCATATACAAGCCTGTAGATATGTACTTGCACCTGTAGAAATGACTTCTAGCTTCCACATATGAGAGAAAACATGTGTCCTTTGTCTCTCTGGGCCCATCTGTCTATCTATCTATCTATATCTATCTATCTATCTATCTCATCTATCTCATCTATCGCTGTTCTTGCCTTGGCCATTTATTTCTCATCAACAGAGTGAATAAAATCAAGGCCATAAACCTCTATTTCTTTAGTGTACAAATCTATACACCTTTTCCTGAGAAGCACAAATAGTCATTTTTGCGTCTATGGATCCCAGGATGTCTTATACACTGATGGTGCAGTAAAAAGCTACGTTGAAGAAAATGGAATTTTTTCCTATGAGAAGCGTTTTGCTCATCCCTGCTCTAGATTTGTACTGTTTAGTAAGTCAGACTTTAGACCAAGGTGGACTTACATTTAAATGATATAATCAAACATTAAACTCCTGCTTCTCTGTCAGCCTAGCTGTATTTCAAGTTGGCAAAACAGATATTGGTGGCTGGTGACACAACTCAGGGTGTGTCTGTGAGGACAGAGAGGATTAACTCAAGGGGGAAAATGTCCTCTGATTGGGGGCAGGACATTCCTTATGTTTAGGGGCTCAAATGGAATAAAGGGGATTCAAGAGTAACCAGTAGTGGACACATTCCTTCTGTGTGCTTAGTGTCCAGTATAGGAGGTGAAGAGTCTATGTGACAGCTATCACAGGCCTTGAATCAACCCAGCCCAAGGACTAGATACTGAAGCCCTTAGCTCAAGTGAATCTTTTTTCTCTGAATTGTTACTATTGGGTATTCTTTCATGGCAACAAAGCTAACCAACTTAATACATTGAATAATAACTTGCAAATTTCCTTTTTGGTAGGGAAGTGGTAACTAATTTGTTTGGTATCTGTTAATAGTCCATTTTTATCCATGTGTTTACTTGCTGAGTTTTAAACTTACAGTCTTATACACACATTCTACTTTTTATTTATTTCAGTTGTTAAATTTCACTTTAATTGTTTTAGTCTCTCAACAAATAAGCAAAAACAATCATGCTAAATGAAATATGATTGTAATGGGCTTGTAATGGTCTTACTAATGGGATATTGAATATACAGTTTCTTCTATCCATCTTTGTAGGGTGAGGTGTTGATGACTGTACGTTGGATAGCTTTCAGATTAATCCACAGCTTCCTGATACTGCTTTTATGACACCTCATACAGTATTCATTGAACAACTAAAGAATCACTCTATTTAAAAATGTATAGAAAATAATTATATATGAAGTATATTTAATGTCAGTAAGAAAAGTTATTGACTTTATGGTTTTTCAGCACTTTAAAATTTATACGTGTGTGTGTGTGTGTGTGTGTGTGTGTGTGTGTAACTTGGAAACCACAGGATAGTATTCAAGGAATAAAAAACATTAATAACATGAAATTGAGTTTGTTAGTTCCTAAGAAGCTATGTTTCTTCTAAAATTGAAGCATCTGACTTTATCAGGTCTTATTATCTCTCCACATACAGGGATATACTGATCCCAGAGACTCTTATGACACTTGCAAATATATCCAGGTGTCAGCAGGGCTTGCATCACACAGGGACAGAAGTTCTGTTAGCTATCAAGGGGAGTGAATGAAAATACATGGCTTATTAATATCAGTGTTATTAAATTATATTTCTGTTCACTCTCAGAAAAGCAAATTATCATTCATAGATTTTTATTTCTTTGCTGATGTGATCTTTGATATTAGCCTTGTGATCTTGGATACAACTGTGAATGCAATACACAGTAACTATAATTAGAATGATATAACAATAGAATATATGTAATTTTGGAAGATAATGAATTTAACTAACCAATTTAACTATAACAATGTAACTTCCAGCTAGATGTAGTGGCACATGCCTGTAAGCCTAGCTACTTGGGAGGCAGTGGAGGAGAATCTAAGTTCAAAGATAACTGGAACAAAGTAAGGGAGATCACATTTCAAAAACAAAATAAAAACGAAACAGAATGTCTACCTGCCATGAAGAATACACGGAGAGCACTTGGCTATTGTGACTGAGGCCCTGAGTTTAATCTCTAGTACTAGAAAAACAAGGAAAAAATACACACTTTAAGTAATAAGCACACTTTAGCCTACACAAATTTTCCAAAAGAAGAATAGCTCTCATTTTATTTTATTTTTATGTTATTTTTACTTATAATTTTATTAGAGGATTGATGATCATATATCACATCTTTTTGGCCCAATCTTCCATTGAGGGCATCTGGGTCCATACTTTGGACACAGTGAGCACGCCTGCAGTCCACATGCTTACGCTAATGGCTTTTATTTTCTTTTTCAACTTGGTCTCACTTTGTCACCTAGGCTAGCCTTGGAGTGAGAGTCCTGCTTCAACTTCCTGAGTGATGGGTTTCTACAGATGGTTACCACCATACCTGGCTGTGAGATGAAATCTTGTTCATTCTGGAAGATTATTAACAGAAACATGTCAGGCAGCTGCTGACTGTTCAAGTTTATTGGCTTTGTGCTTGTTTTATCTGCTGTTCCTTAATCCTGCATTCTGGCAAACTTTGTCTAAATGCCTAATGTGTGTAGGGATAAAGGACTATTGCTCTCATCAAGATGACCTTCAGCACCTGTCTTCTGTCTTTAGTCTTATATTCAGTAAAATGGAAACAAAAATTCAAGCCTCTAACCATCTTTTGCAAAATGAAGATAAATTTGTCACAAGATGAGTTTCCATGTCCCAGTTTTAAAATCTATCAAGTCAAGAGAGAGAATTAAATTTAGTGATCATATACTGTATTGAAGCTTTATACTTTTTTTTTTTTTGCCAGTCCTGGGGCTTGAATTCAGGGATTATGCACTGTCCCTCAGCTTCTTTTGCTAAAAGCTAGCATTCTGCCACTTGAGCCACAGTGCCACTTCTTGAAGGTCAAAATTCTCAGAACAAATAAAGAAAAAGGAAAAAATTCACTTTATGATTGTTATAGACACCTGGGCTCAGTGTTACTATACAAATCAAAAGTGTGTTTTATAAATTTGCTTTCAATGAAAGAGGCAACACTGATCAAGATTCATTGTATTTACATACTAATTTGTTGAGTGGCAGCTCCTTTGTAAATTTATTAAATAATAAAAAATAAAATTAAAAAACAGGAATTTGCTTCTATTGATTAAGAGTTTGAACTTACTGTCTGCTTTGTCAACTTACTGTTAATTTACCCCCAAGAGCTGAAGATCTAGAAATCAGCCAACTCTCAACATGGTAGAACAAATTACTATGGCAATAAATAGTGGTAAGGCCAGAACTGAAATCATTCTGCTTGTTTCTTTCATTGCTATTTCTTTTTTTTTTTTTTTTTTTTTTTGGCCAGTCCTGGGCCTTGGACTCAGGGCCTGAGCACTGTCCCTGGCTTCTTCCCGCTCAAGGCTAGCACTCTGCCACTTGAGCCACAGCGCCGCTTCTGGCCGTTTTCTGTATATGTGGTGCTGGGGAATCGAACCTAGGGCCTCGTGTATCCGAGGCAGGCACTCTTGCCACTAGGCTATACCCCCAGCCCCTCATTGCTATTTCTATAGCCGTCCCTACACCTGTTTTGAACTGCTGGAGAGTCGTTCACTGTAACCTAGCACTCATTTGCGATGGTCTCTCTTGATTTCTTGGTTCATTTTTAGAAGATATTCCTAACACAACTGCACAGAACTCAGCTTTGAAACCAGAATTCACCATTGGGTACTGCTTTTTTTTTTTTTTTAACAGAAATATATTTACTCAGTTCTGGTGACTAGATGGAAGAGATTCTTTTTTTTTCTCTCTCTCTCTCTTTCTGACCAGATATTCTTTAATTCAGAGACATGAGAATAATTCACAAAGACATGATTTTAAATAAATGAAGAGTAAAAATCGGAAGTGTGTGAGTTGAGAGACAACAATATCAACCACAAATGTGGTGATAGTTTTGAATTCTCACTTTAAGTTTCCCATTGCCTGACGCTGGGATTAATTTTGCTGCTCATGTTTACAATGGCTGAGTGAGAAAAGCAACATAAAATCCTGGAAATCTCATTTATTTTACAAGTGAAAACAGTACATACAGTGACACAGAGATACACTTACAAAGAGATACACACAGACAAATAAAATATATAAACATTTGCCTATTCATCTTTTGTAAAGGATATTCTTCCATTTCCAACATGTTGGACAAAAATCAAAGAAAAGAAATAGGAAGACATTAACATGTCATTAACATCTAATGAACTATATATAAAAGGAAAAGTGCTTCATAATCTCTTCTGTATGTGAATTAAAAAAATTCTAACATACAGAAGTAGAATGGTAGTTATCAGAGAAGGTTAGAAGAAGGTGTGAGCCAAAGTGAACAAAACAGCTGTAATGAAAAGTAAATAATTCTAAAGCTTTAAAGAATAACACGAGAATATAGTTAATATATTGTATTGTTGTACAGTGGAAATTTTTTAATGGAGTGAAATTTAGATGCAAACTACAGAAATAATAACCATCTATGATAGTAGATTAAGTTGCTTACTTCTAGTAATCATTCCATTATGCATATATATCAAAATTGTCCAATTGATTGCTTTTGTTTTTAATGATACTATTCAATGTTATGCACCTTATTACATATTGTTTTGATAGGAACTTTATAGGACTTTCATTAGAGCTTTGATAATTGGCTTACCAGTTTGTTTTACTTTGTTGTAGATCAAAGTAGATGTTTAATTAGAAGTATTTGGGGTTTGTGGCTGTTCCTGTATTCAAATATTCAACACTTTCTCTGTTAACTATAATCTCAGTGTGACATAGGCTGTTTTTTTTTTAAATTGAAGTACAATTTTATTGAACAAATACAAAATAATTTTCAACAAATATATTTAATTTTTCAATAATTTTAAAGTAAAAACATTGAAAGGATGCAGCTATATATTAGTCAATGGTCCTTACCAATATTCAAAATGCTAAAGTCAAACATGCCCATGGTCACAAATTATATTACTTTTAAAATAGATGGAAACATTAAAAAATTATTTTGTTATTCATTATTATCCTCAGATATTAGTAAAAGTATAGTCTTTCATTTTGATTGGCTTTTGAGGCTCTAATATTTTACAAACATGTATGTGCATATATATGCTGTTTGCCTATGTTTCAGTTCTAAGGGAATAGCTGTATGCAAAGCATAATGATTCCTTTTAGCCTTATTATGTCCTTATGATTTTTGTATTAGCCTCAGGAATACAAACTAATTTAATTCTGGAAATATTACCCATAAAAAAGTTCTCAGCAATATTTACCTCACAACAGTACTGAATGAATGAAAGACATAGGCTGTTAATTTGGGGAAAATACATTAAGTAAGCTCTCTAGTTCACTATTCCTAGGTACCCTGGGATTTCTATTTCTCTGTTTCTGTCTTTGTCTCTCTTTCTTTTCTTCTTGCTCATTGTTTCTTTGTGTTGTTTTCTGTATCTTTCTCTGTCTCTCTCTTTCTCATTGCTTTTGACACTGACAGATTTACTCATGCTCAGAGTCATTCAGGTTAAAGTACATGTAACCACCAATCTTACATGCCTTCTAAGTTTTCTAACTTAAATTGTAAAGGAAACTAAAGGCTGTTATTCACTTTTTTCTTCCCATTCTTCATAAAGTAAATTGTTGAAAATTATACTACTTTCATTTTTGTTGTTGTTGTTGCTTCTTCTTTAAATTGTTAAAGTTGTAATCCTGTTTTTTTTTTTCCCCTATGTTCAACAAAGCACATAGTAATCCAGGCATATATTTGAATTTCAACTCAAGGATTATTTTGTGCAAGAATTACCCTTACTGACGCCACAGGAACACAAGTTGAGTCGTTGCATTAAGAATACAAATGTAGTTTTCAGATTGAGATTTCAGACTTATAAACTTAACACTAATAACATATAAAGATTTTCATCAATTTTCTTTTTTGGAATTCTGACTTCTCAGATATAGAAACGGGGTATGGGCCTATGGTTTTGATTTCCTTCAAAGTTAATATTTAGTAAAGAATGAAAATAATTAATATAATTTAAAGGAATGTGTAATAAATCTAATACCTATATATTATAAATAAGTTAGAAGACAAATATGAAACTCCTTATGGCCATAGACAAAGTATAGAAGATGAATTAAGGTCATGTATGAGGATGTTAAGCGAAGGCTGCAAGTTCTGATAACTTCATATCAAATTAGGGCTAATAAAATCTTTGTTTTCCTCATTCCTTCCTACTTTATTATTAGCTATCCTGTTAATATTTTCACCATGTTTTTGTTTGTCAATCTATTGAGTTTAATTACATTTATTTTAGGTTTTTTATCTGAAATTTGAAGAATCAAATTAAAATTAACTTTCAAATAAGCTGTTGAGAAAATATACCTAGATTCACTACCTGGTTTCATAAAATTTATTCCCCAATTTTGCCTTAAATCTTAATCTGCTATTACCTGTAATTTCCTTTCCTTTTATAATCTTATTAAGGGGCATATATTTCCCTATGCCATTACAGAAACTTTTGAATAGAGTATTGAATGTCAGTAAGTAGTTGATTTATTTTCTCATACTTCTAATAGTCTATGAATTCTCCAGTTTATTATTTTTTTATTGTCAAAGTGATGTATAGAGAGGTTACAGTTTCATACATTAGGCCTTGGGTACATTTCTTGTACTGTTTGTTACCTCCTCCCTCATTCCCCCCTCCCCCTCCTTTTCCCTCTCCCCCCATGAGTTGTTCAGTTGGTTTACAACAAATGGTTTTGCAAGTATAGCTTTTGGAGTCGTTTGTCTTTTTATCCTTCGTCTCTCTATTTTGATATTCCCTTTCACTTCCCTAGTTCTAATACCAGTATATACAGTATCCACTTTAATTCATATATTTTTAGTTTGCATGGCTCCTTTCTCCCATGCTGTCATAGCATCATTTAAGTTGAGTAACCACTGACAAAATGGTATCTGCAGAACTCTTAAGTAGTTACCTGGTAGGACATCATCTAATTGTTGTTTTAACAGTGTCAACTTAATCTCATCAACTTTGATTAATAAATGGCATTCTGGTAACATTGGAGTTCAACAGCTTTAATGAATATTATATAAAAGTACTCCATGATTTAGTGTCTTCCATTTTTTAGAAAGTTTATTTCTTGCAAAGTATTCTGCTCACCTTCTTTTCTAGCCAGAGAAATAACTGTTCACTTTTCTCAGAAATTGTTCTTAAATGTTTTCAGGTATTTCCTAGACCTAAAGACCTACTAGCTCCAAATTTGAGATAGGGTAAACAGGCTACTTAAGAACATTTCTATGTCAAAATTTAGCCTCCTGTATGAGATGTATAGCTTTCCTTAATTCCCAGACTAATTATTTCATTCTTTTGCATACATATAAATCTGACTAACTACTTTGGATGGCATTCATCACAACGCTTTTATGTATATATTACTGTCTCTTCGTGAACTATAAATTAGAAGCCTTAAGTAGGACTGATTAAAGATAAAATGAATTAATGGATGCATAAACGAAATGAATGTGGTAGGAAAGGACTATTTCACCTTATGTTTCAAGGTAAATAACATTTAATAGGCTAAACAATATGACTATCATTTTATTTTAAGATCAATGGAAGAATCCACACTCACAATAAGAATGGAAATCAAATGAAAAATTGTTTCACTGGCATTAGCTGTATTCTAAAAGGTTTTATTTTATCTCAGATGACTTCCAAAAAAGAGAATGGAAGGAGGTGTAAAACTGTTGTATGATGTTTTTGGGGTTTGCTCAGGTTGATATTTTCATCATAATATAGGCTCAAAATGTGCTGATATTGTTATCTTCATTATCATAACTAAGATTTAAACTATAAAATACCTGGGTACCAGTGCTCTTGCTTGTAATCCAAGATGCTCAGAAGATTGAGATCTGAGGATCATGGTTTGGAGCCAATCAGTGAGATTTATTCTCCATTCAATCAGCAAAACACAAGGCTGGGCCCATGGTTCCAGTGACAGACCAGAAGGCTGACAAACAAGAAGCCCCAGTACTTGGGAAATAACAACTATAAAAAATTTAAAAATATAAAAACCACTGGGAATATGGCCTAATGGCAAGAGTGCTTGACTAGTATACATGAAGCCCTGGTTTAGATTCTCTAGTACCACACATATATAGAAAATGGCCAGAAGTGGCGCTGTGCCTCAAGTGGTAGAATGCTAGCCTTAAACAAAAATATATATATATATCTTAAATTATTTAAAAGGTCTAGAATAAACATAGGTTTATAGCAATATACATATACACATACAGATAATTACCTATGAAGCTTTCAAGTTTCTATTTAGGATTGAGTACATCTCTTAGTAGCTCACTTTGTTCTGTTACAGACAATTTGAAGTTTTTAACATTAAGTTGATTTACTATGTTATAATATATCTTATCCAATAAATAGTGTAGTCTACTTTTCATGACTTACTTCTGCAGGTTTTATTGATCTTTCCTTTTCGATTTCAATGGAAGCCAAATAAAATATTAAGAAACAAGTCAAAAAGGAGATATAAAAGTCAAAAAGTAACATGTTTACTGGCTTGGTGAGTTATTCTTACAATAGAAAGTGGAGAGTAGGAGTCAGAGTCAAAATAATTAGAGGGGAAAGGAAAGCTTTATTTCCTTATTCTTGACTCTGGAGAAGGCAAGATGAATAGAAAATAATTTTCACTTGATGAGAGGAAAATTACTTTCACAACCTACATGTACTTGGAAGCCCATGTTTCTCTCTGCAGGGATGAGAATCAGAAAAAGAAGCAACTGATTAGGATTCCTCTACTTATCTATATATGACATCTATTATTATTATTTTCTTTTCTTATTATTTTGGTTGGTCATGGACCTTGAACTCTGGGCCTGGGTGCTGTCCCTAAGCTCTTCAGCTCAAAACTATTGCTCTACCATGGCCCCACTTCCGGTTTTCTGGTAGCTCATTGGAGATAACAGTCTCACAGACTTTGCTTCCTGGGCTGGCTTTGAACCATGATCCTCAGATCTCAGCTTCCTGGGTAGCTAGGATACAGGCTTGAGCTACTTGTCCCAGGCTTGGCACCCTTTCTTCACTGCACTGGCTGTAGAATGGTAGATTTTATACATTGCTTGCACAAAATATGTAAAGAATTTGCTTCAGAACGGTTATTTTAAATCTACAAAATTTCATTTTATATATAAAAAAGTGCTCCAACAACAGACTTCCAAGCAGAGGAAAAATTGCTATCTACTTTATTTGGTAGCCTCTGAAATACTTGAGTAAGTTAATTTAAGGAAAAGAAACTAAACATCTCTCTGTGGTGTACCTTTTGAAGACAGTGGGCTATAAAAAGAAAGAGTATTTCGTTGTACTGTTCTGCTTTCCTTTAGGTGATGAATAGGAATGACATTCAGGTCTAAATGCAGAAAAAAAAAAAATGACAGATGGTGCTCTTAGCACTCAAGAATGAAAAGTTAATCATGTCCAACTAGTAATTCTATTTAAATTATGCTATATATCTTTGATGACCACTGGGAAATTTTCTTAGGGAAATATGCGTGTATAGCATCATACTAAATATGAATAGAAATATTATATGGTCAAAATATAATTGGTGATCAAATTTTGTGCAATACTATACATTCTCTCAATGAATTCTAGAACTATTAGCGCTAATGAGAATTACTTGGTGGATGGAAATGGAAAGCAGAAGATGGTTTAATATCTGAGGTTTGGAAACAATAGTCATTAAGAAAATCAATAGGACTTGGGTCAGGTTTTCTTTGTGAATCTTTCTTTGTAAATGGTCATCATTGTAATAAAATAGATTTCTCTCTTGGCTTAGCTAACAGTTTCTGTTTAAATGTGAGTTACTATAGAAGTAATAATACTAAAAATTTATCCATTATTCCTTAGGTAAGTGCTATGACTATAAATATGACTATATGCTAGTGTATTTGTCTAATAAAGTATCATTTAATAATTTTAAATAGTGACTAAGAGCATAAAAACTATGGTGCATTATTATTCTAGCCCAAATATGGATTTGCTATGAAGTTCTGGATATTTAACTTAATCTTTTTGTATTTCAGTTTATGTAGCTACAAAAATGGGATGCAGAGTAGTGCTCATGCCTTTAATACCCAATGGGAAAAAAAATCATTTAAACTATAATCAGTTTATCTAAATGGTTTTCTTTAAAATAAAATCTCTACTAACGTATTCTTTTTATCCAGTAAGAGGTTCAACTTTTGAGGTGGCATATGGTATCTCTGCCAATTCTTGCAACTGCCAGATTAATTTAGGTCACTTTATAACTTTTGTCTTGAGAAAGTACACCTTTTTATTTCTCTTTTCTTCTACGATTACTCCTAATCTCTATTATTAATTTGTGTTTGTGATGTGTGTGTGTGTGTGTGTGTGTGTGTGTGTATGTATACTAGGGGTTGAACTCATGATCTGGGTACGGTCCCTTAGCTTCTTTGCTCAAGATTAGTTCTCTATCACCTTGATCTTCAGCTCCACTTGGGATTTTTTGCTGGTTATTTGAAGATAAGACTTTCTCACAAACTTTCCTTCCCAGGCTGGCTTCAAATCAGGGTTCTCAGAGTCTAGACTTCTGTGTAGCTAGCATTACAGATGTGAGCCACTGGTGTCTGGACTTGTCTCTATTGTTTAGATAACATATGATTTGACAGATACACTCATAATTTAATGTTTCTTTACTAAATAGCTCTAAATCCTAGAAGTGGAATATTGTGCTGTAGATTCAATACTAAGGACAAAGAGGAATTTCTGTCCTAGATAAGGTGTTGTCAAAGAAAATAAATGAGACCAATAAATGATATAGTATATTTTAAAAGGATAATGTTATAGGTAGATTAGGAAGTGAAATATATAAATAATACTGATGGGACACTTTGCAATTTTGTGTAGCATCAACAAAGACAGTATTTGAAGAGCATTTTTTTGTATGAGATGCCCAAAAAAGGGAAACAAAGGAAGTCTAAGCAATCTGAGGCAAGGGAATTCTAGGTGGAGGTTGCACAAGGGCAATCCTTTGAATTAGGAGAATATGTGATATGTTTGCAGAAAAACAACAAGGCCAGCCAAGTTTTGTAGAATGAATGCAGTTACTGGCAAAGGAAAAAAAAACCTTCACATTTTCATAATCAGTGCACACTACTATATCATAATACCACTTATGAGGAAATCTATGAACAGCAGAGATGTAAGATCAAGACACTGGCTGACTCAGATCTGCTGAGGGCTAATCACTTGTTCTAAACTGTTACCTCATTGTTTCATTTTACATGGTAGAAGGTAGGAAAAGAAAGTTAGATCCTTTCAGAATTTTCTTCTACCAACACTCCTTGTAGTTTATCTCTTTAATTATATCTATTCTAGAAGGCTTTAGAGGATATCTCATAGTAGTTTTGATTCACATTTATTTCCCTGATAATTAATGAGGTAAAAATATATAGTTTTGAACATTTTCAAGTATCTCTTGGTGATTTACATAACTTCTTTTGTGAAATGTCTAGTCAAGTCGTTTACCTAGGTTCGATTGAAAGGTTTTCTTACTGTTAAGGTGTTTGAGTTCTTACATATTCTAAATATTACCTGCTTATCAGGTTTGTGAATACAGTTTAATATTCATTTTGTTATCTCTATTGACAGCTTGCTCTGCTGTGTAAATGGCTCTTATTATGGTATCATTCCTTTTGGCCATTATTTTAGAACGTCAGATACAATGTTATGAACCAGACAAATGTCAAGAAGCATTTTCTCTGTGGTATTTTTAATAGTTTTATAATTTTATGTCTTTGAGTTGAATTACAGTTCAGTGTTGAGATGATTTTTGTTTAGGGTCCAATATAATATACATGCAAGTATACATACAGCATTTTCAGTACTATCATATACAGCAAGGGTACATTCTAAGGGTAGCTTCTTGTCACCATTGTCAGACACTAATTAGTGTATGTATATGCATTAATTTCTTGGCTTCTTGCTCAATTTCAGTGATCTCTTGCATTACGTTAGTACCATTGAAGTTTTAATTAATATAGATTTGTAGTGCCTTTAAAATCAGATAATACAATGTCTGCAGCTTTTTTGGCTGTCCAAGGTTACTGGCATGAGTCTTTAACTATCAATAATTACTTTAAAAGTAAGTAATTTTCTTTAATTAAAAGCTACATAGAGCACTTGCTTTGGCAGTACATATACTGTTGGAAAGATACAGAGAAGATTAGCACAATCCATGCAAGGATAGCACACAAACCCATGAATTGCTCCATATTAAAGAAAAAGATATCTTGTGGTTGAATAGGATTAGAAATCAAAGACCTGCTGGTATGCAGCCTGCATGATTCATTTTAGCTTTAAGTACAGAAATAGGCTGAAAGCAAACAAACAGAAAGAAACATAGAAAGATAGGTCATGAGAATAGGTAGCAACTATATTAAGGAGCATATGTAGTGCATCTCATGTAACAACTACAGAAAACACGCTCTTTTCAAAAGTACACACCATGTTCTCCAGGAGAGTTTGCTGATAAATCAATGAAAGAAATATTAACAAATCGAAGAAAGTTGAAATCATATCAAGTATATTTTCAGATCATGAAGGTATGAAACTGGGAATCAATAAAAGAAAGAGAATAGGCGTGCTCACAATTATATGAAAAGTGAAAAGACAATTCTGAACTACCAGTGAGTCAAAGAAAAATGAAAATAAAAATTATCTTGAGACCAGGTGAAATGGAAATAGTTTATATCAGTACTTATGGGACACAACAAAAGAGACACAAGCTGGTTGTGGTTTGGCCTGGTTGTAGCAGAAAGGGGGTAGAGAAACGTTAAGGTTCAGGATAGGTTTTGCATTCGCTCAAAGAGGATTTCCTTTTAGATTGCAATTTTTGTTTTGAAGAAAGGCTTTTGCCGAGGATTTTGGCTTGAACAAACAGACTCATTGTTGGACATGAATTGAGACATTAAAACAAAGCAAGGATGCAAGCAAACAATGCACATGCCTGTTAATGCTGTGAGGTCAAGTCTGATAAAGTACCCACCATTTCTAAGCTCCTCCCTTGCCTTCCCTAAAACAGATAAACTTATAGACAAAAGGACTTCTGGTGAGATAATTTATAGTAACTTGGGGATTAGTGTTATCTTGTTCACGGCTATGGAATAACTTAATGTCTGTTAACCCAAATACAGAGTAACTTTGTTGTTATTTTTGAGTCTGACAAACCTGTAGTAAAATTTTAGCATGACTGTGGGTTTATCTGAGAGTAAAATGGCTATGTTTCATTGAAGAGAATGTATTATAACTAAATGAGTTGCACATTGAAAAAGTAAAGAAACTTAAAATCTCTATCCCATCTTTTATTCTCCACCCATACTACATATGGATATAAGTCATAAAATGTTAAGTTATCTCTATGTGTGTGGTGGGGAGATGGATTGGAAATGAGTAACATTGGCTAGTATTACACCAGAAATTCTAGAACAGGGTCATGTAAAATGGTGTGGTTTTTTTTTCATTCAAATAGGAATAGATAACAGCAGAAGGAATGAAAGCTAAGGGACAAGTGATGACAAATCCAAGTGTGATTGATTAAAGTTAAGATGCTCTTCCTATTGTTTTTGCTGTGAATAAGAACACTTTTTTTTTCCTAGTAAAGTGCTATTCTTACCACAGGGAGGTTGGAGAAACCCTCTTAGGAACTAGTCCCATTGGGCATTTTTCACGTGATTGAAGCCATGTGTAGGTGTTCCTTTTGAGAAATGTGTATTCTGGTTATTTGTCCATTTTTAAATTGGGTCATTTGTTTTCTTCCTATTAAGTTTTTTTTTAAATTGATCTAACCCTTTAGTAGGTGATGGTTCATACATTGTATGCATATCAAAGTTACTAGGTCTCAAGTATTCACCATTTCTAGGCCTTCTTTTGAAGTTGTCAGTTTTGTTCAAAGTAAACTTTTTCTAAGCATGAATATAGAATACACATCTGAATTCCAAACCTGTATAAAGGAGCCAAAGTGCCACTGTGGTTAAGTTGTAGCAGGTTTTCTTCATTGTCTCTCTTCTTTTCCTCCCTCCTCTTTTCTCATTTTCCTCTTTCCCTCTTCCCCTACCCTACTTCCCCATTTTTCTACCTTCCCTTCTCTTCCCTTCCCTTCGATTCCCTTCCTTTCCCATCCCTTCTTTTCCTTTATTTTTATGAAATTCAATTGACTTATTTTCTTGGCTGGTGCTCTAAAATTTGTACCATACCTCTACCCCAGCTGTTTGCTGATTATTTTTTGATGTTGAGTCTAGCAGTCCTTTCTGCCTTAGCTAACTTTAAACAGAGATATTATTACAACCACAAACCACTGGCACCAGCTTATTCCTTAATATATTTCTTTATTTTATTGCTTCAGTTAATTGGGCTCCATGTCATCTCTAAAAGTATAATGCATTCGATGTTTGTGAGAATGAAAATATTTTAATGGTTTTTATTTGTTTTTAAATAATGCAACCTATTACCGTAATGCGGTGCCATTCCCACCCTTAGATGACCTTACCCACTCAGCCCAGGGACTCACACTTAAGCCGCCTCCAAAATTCCCTCATATACAAACCCAGAAACAACACTCTGTTAGCTATAGGTATTCCTTAATCCTCTCAGGTTGACATCTAAATTACTCTTCACAGTGGCCCAGTGTCTTGCTATCTTATTTCCATCTATGATTTGTGTAATGCTACCATGACAAAATGATGTAGTGCCGCAACCTTGACTGTATGGGTGACTATCTTAAGGATTTAATTTTGTTATTGGTGAAACTAAGGTCTTTTAGAGAAACTGCATATGATATCTGTAAATATAAATTACAAAATCGTTTTGGTAATCCTGTGTAATTCGATCTGGAATTTAATGTAAAAATGCCATCATTTTTCTGCCAGACTGACATTATGTTTTTAGTATTTCTTTCCTTTCTCTTCCCACCTCTTTCCTTCCTCCTTCCATTCTTCATCCTCAGATTTTTTTAAAAGCTGGGCACCAGGGGTTCACAGCTTTGATCTTAACTACTGAGGAGACTGGGCTTTCAGATTCTTGCCTGGAACTCGGGCAGGGAAGACAATTCTGAAGGACTTCTATAAACAATTAGCCATAGTCAATCAGCAAAAGCCTAGAATAGAGGTGTGGCACAAGGGGTCAAGCAGAAAAGCTGAGCAACAGTGAAAAGCCCTGAGTTCATGCCCCAGGAGCAGCACATTAAAAATGAAATTTCTATGTCATCATTTTATTTCCTCCCTACTCCTTTCATGCTTCTTAGGTCTTTAACAATTACTCTGAAGATAAGAATGATTCCTAAACTCTCCTCTGATCCAGTGACTTCTCACTCCATGCTACCGCATCGCAGTGCTGAAACAGCCTTCACCCGGGCTCTGTGCTCTTGCCACTCCTGCAGCCTTTTGTGGCATGTTCCAAATAGGTGAGATGTAAACTCTATGTGCCACTTCATATCCGTTTCAACTTTTAATTATTTCCCAATATAATTAGGGTAAAATTTTCATATGCAGTGTAAGCTTCTTGTCAGCTGATAGCCACTCACTGTCTTTGTGTCATGTGGTCCCACATTTTGGAATTAAGGCATATAAATCCTCTTTCTGGATATATATTGTTGGTCTGAATATATATATATATATATAAAAATAGATAATAGATGTAAGATATATGTAATATATTAATATATGTAGTATATATTAGTATTATGTATATTAGAGAGAGAATAAATGACTGATTACCTACACACAAACATACACAATATACATACATACATACATATATACATAAATACATACAGCTGGTCCTGGGGCTTGAACTCTGGGTCTGGGTGCTGTTCCTGAGACTTTTTTGCTCAAGGATAGCACTTTACCCCTTGAGCAACAGTGAACTTCCAGCATTTTTTAGTAATTTATGGAGGTAAGAGTCTTACCGTCTATCCTGCCCAGGCTGGCTTTGAACAGCAATCCTCAGCTCTGAGCTTCCTGAATAGCTAGGATTACAGGCATGAGCTACCAGAGCCTGGAAAATATATATCTTCTTTTCCATTAAGTTATTCAGTTTTCTGCTTGTCAAGACAGCTCAGTAGTGTTTGTAAGTAGAATTATTGAAGTGTAGAGTTGATGAGTGGCACACCAACTTATTTTGTTAGTAAGGGAGCACTAAGGGTAAGTGAAATTGCTCTGTTAGTTAAGTGAATGCCAGTTATAGCTACTTTTTAAACCATGTACTTTTCTATGTCTTCAAAGGGAAGTTATCGTGCACTGGTTGTGCTGAATTACTGCCCATTTTCCAATTTCTAAAATGTCAAAGCACTGTTGTCTTATTCTGAAAATATCTTGGCATGAAATTAAGACTATTTCTACCTCATACTATTCTTATATTACCCAAATGAAATCTTCTAATAAACTGGTGGAAATTAGGCTCAAATTTTTGCTCAACTGCCTCACTTGCAAGCACTTTAAAAGTCACTTCTTCCACCTGTCTCCTTTACAGAGTGTGTGAGTCTGTTGTTTTCTTGGCACTCTATTTCCATTTTTATGGGTTCTAGTAGTTACACTGAAACTTCCGACTTTGGATAAAGGAAACAGGATAAAAAACAGCTTAGCTCACTCATCCCTACCTCTCTCCTTCCTCCACAGCATTGAAAAGTCCCCTGCGGCTCTCTTTCCTTCCTGTGGATCAATAGTTCTTGTCTTAGTTTAATGAACACTCCTACATTGATCTCCCTGAGGTGTGGTGTTACTTTATGACAGGTTCCTTGGTTACAACTCCCTCTTAGCTAAGCCATAGGACCACCCTGCCATTGCCTACATAAAGCAGCTGTAACAATGGGACTATGTTCATTATACCCACCCTTTGGATAGGTACAAATAGAGTTGTTGTTGTTTTTTTCTGTTTAGTTCTTTAACTTCATTTTTTCTCCTTACATTCTTGGAACAATGATAAAAGTGGTTAATAATTGTGTGAAGAAAAAAGCAACAAAAAGAAGCTCTGTATCTTTAAAGGTTTCTAAAACCACTTTTTGAGAACTGAATGTTCTGAGACTCCTTTGTTATTTATATTTGAGTTATGTCTTGTTACCATAGTAGCAAGTCTTTGAATAGGTTGAGGTTTTTGGAAGTGTTTAGCATGTGGCAGCAGGATAAGGTCTACCTTTCTAGATTTACAGCAAAAGAAAAGTTCTGAATCTAATCCCCTTTGCCTGAGAAAATCTGCTTTCTGTACAATCACCAGAATAAGCCTCCAAATTAAAGTCATATTATCGAAATCCTGTCCTCATAACTACCTATTCATTCCTTTGTCACTCAGAGCCAAATGTATCTAAATGAGGCCCAATAGATTCATGCATTGCCTAAGTGTTTGCCCCCTTGGAGGTGAGCTTGTCCTCCTGTAGCTTCAGTCTACCCAGCACATTGTTCACTCTGTTCCTTCTCAAATATGGGAATACAACCACCTCAGGATAGCACTTAATATTCCTGTGGCCCAAAAGTCTTCCCATTAGAGCTGTAAATATCCCTTCCTTTCTAGAAAGTGTTGGTTTAAAAGTCAATTTATTATCATGGTGCTGGTGGCTCACACCTGCAATCCAAGCTGCTCAGGAGGCTGAGATCTCAGGATCACAGTTCAAAGGCAAACCAGGCAGAAAAGTCCATGAGACTCTTAGCTTTGATTAACCCCCAGAGAACCAGAAGTGGCACTGTGACTCAAAGTAGTTGAATGCTAGCCTTAAGTGCTAAAGCTCAGGGACAGGGCCCAGGCCTTGAGTTTCAAGCCCCTGGACCAAGCAAAATATAAAAGTGAATTCATTGCCAAGGTTGTCTAGATGAACCTCTGCTAAATTTCAACTATTCTGATCCACATTTCTACCCTTTTCTATGCTACTTCTTTGGTTTGTTTTCTATTCCTGAAGGCAGAGCTTTACTTCCATTAGATTTATTCCATATATTCAGCACCCAGAACAGTACAAGGTATGTGTTATTGAATAAGTTCTGTGAAATGAATAAAATCCCATGATGAGCAACACATTTAATGGGAAAAATTAACATGGTTCACCACAAAAGCAAATGTCAACTCTACTTGTGCCCCGCAAATGAAAAGACAGAAAGGTTCCTAAGTGCTTTCCTGAGAGAGAAGCTCTGCCGACCATGCTTGGTGTAGGATGGGAAACTCTAAGATAGTTGGAGACAGTAAGGGTCAGTGTGTAAGGCTAGTAAAATCTCCTGCTGAGATCACCTCTGAGAATGCTTCTGACCCAGATCAATTCTCTAATCCCATGCTTTCTGTCAAAACTACTTGTCATGCTGTCCTTTGTCACTCATTGCCTGTCTTTCTTTTTTTCCTGCAGAACACATGGGCCTCATGGGCCACTGTGAAGTAAATCCATTTGGTAGCTGTTTTCTGAAATGTTGGAAACAAGTCGAAATACATAGTTTCCATAGAGAGTGGTTAAAGGAGGTGTGTGGGGGAATATTTGCAATAAAAAATGACAAGTGATCTTTTTTCCTTAACTTTACTTTTAAGAACAATCATGACATTTCCTATTTTATATTTCATTCAATCCAATATGCCACCAAGAAAACTGACCTAATTGGAAATCTAAGGGAAATCTGCTGTAAGCATTTTCTTATATCGCCTGTCAATATTCAGTAGGATTCACCAAAATCAAATGAAAGAGAGGAGGGAGGAGAGTGGAATCTGAAACCATTTAGATAACAGAGATTATGTCCTGCTTCAGTTCTGCCACCTGCAAATTGCCTTATTTATCTGGCTAGCTATGTCCTTTGCCATGTAGAACCTCTGCAGTTTGATGCATTCCCATTTGTCCAAACTGTCTTTGATATGTTGTGTTTCTAGGTTTTTACTAAGAATGTTTTGACCTGTGCCAAGGAGCCCTAGTGTTTCTCCTATTCCTTTTTGTAATCTTTTCTGGTTATCGTTTTTCACTTCAAAGTCTTTGAGGCATTTGGAATTGATTCGGGTGGAGTGTAATATTTAAGGATCTAACACAGATGTTTAACCAATTTTGCCAGCACCATTTGTTGAAGAGCCTTGTTTTTCTTCCTTCCTGTTTGTTTAGCTCCCTTTTCCAAGATTAGGTGGCCATAGGGCTTCAGGTTTATTTCTGGGTCTTTAGTTCTATTCCATTGGTCTTCAGCCCTTTTTCTGTGCCAGTACCAAGTTGTTTTTGTAACTATGCCTTTACAATAGAGTTTATAATGATATTCATCCAGCAGTGTTTTTCCTGTGCAATTAACTACAGCTGTACCTTCACTACCTTCTTCCAATCTCCACCTAATGTATTTGCACAAAAGAGAAGTTTTAATTTCTGATCATCGTGGGTTTTGGGCTGTTGTAACAGAAATGGGAAGAGGTTATGGCAGTATAATTTATATATATATATATATATATATATATAAAATCAAACTGAATTTCAGAGAGGTTACAGTTTCATACATTAGGCATTGGATACATTTTTTGTAATGTTTGTTACCTCCTCCCTCATTCCCCCCTCCCCCTCCCCTTTTCCCTTCCCCCACCCCCATGAGTTGTTCGGTTCATTTACACCAAACAGTTTTGCAAGTATTGTTTTTGTAGTTGTTTGTCTTTTTTTTACCCTGTGGCAGTCTAATTTTTTGTTCCTTATAAGGGAGTACTTCATTCGAGTTTTATCCAAGACTCAGAGGACCCTCATTAACCTGGGGAACACATGACCCCTATTTCTCATCTGAAGGCACATATTCAGATTTTTAGGATCTCTGCTGACCTAGGCTAAACCTATGTGATGAGAAGAACCTTGCATCTTGATATGAATAGGGAATACATACCAGCATCATCATTTGATTTCCCAAATATAATTTATATGTAAATTAATTATCATTTCAAACCAATCACTATGAAAAACAAATACGATGGATAATAATTGTTTATTCTGTAGCTGATCAAAGAAGCTTGAAGCAGAGAAATGTTCTGCTCAAGATCAAACAACGAATAAGGACAAACCCAAAATACTGCCAAGTTCTCTTGTTTCCAGTACAGCACTTTAAATCATGATTTGTATTTTATGTATTTATAAATGTAATTCTATATATTATCACAAGCCATTAATTTGGGAATTAACTTGATGTCTGGTTATGTTTATTTGTATCTTCCTTCCATCCAATTCGTCAGCTCCCACAGCTTTTTATTAGTTTGTTTGGGCTACTATAATAAAAATGCCTTTAGCTAACTAATGTATACAGGACAGAAGTGCCCTATTCACAAAGATGGAAGCTAGGAAATCTAAGAGAAAGGCACTAGCAGATGCATTGTATAGTGAGGGTTTGCTATATATAACTCTGTCTCATGGAAATAAGTGTTTTATCATTGTTGTTTATCATTATCATTATTTTCAATGTCTTATGTGAAATTATGTCCTTTCTTTTGGTTTTCTGCCCTGTGTTTTCACCCCTGTTGTTAGTGTATTTGATTTTGTTACTCTTGAGTATTGTTTATATGGTTATCTGAATTAGAGAAAGGAAGGGTATCATCATGATGGTGAGACAAAGGGTAAAAGGTGAATCAATGTAACAGAAATACTTACAATATGCTGTAAAAAAAAACTGTACACTCATGGGAGTGGGATTGGGAAAGAGGGAAGGTGGGAGAAAAATGAGGGAGGAGGTAACAAGTTTGATAAGAAATGTACTCACTGCCTTATGTATGGAACTGTTCATATATAACCCCTCTGTACATCATCTTGACAATACAAATAAAAAGAAGAGTAAGGCAGGCACTAGTGGTTCATAATTGCAATCTTAGTTACTCACTATGCTTGGACCTGAGGACTGAGATTTAAAATCAGTCTGTGCAGGAAAGTTTGTGAGATTCTTATCTTCCATTAACCAATCCAAAGCTAGAAGTGGAGCTCAAGTGAGAGAGTGCTACTCTTGAGCAAAATAGTTAAGGGACAGTGGCCAGGTCCTAGGTTCAATCCTCAACATTTGTGCAAAAAAGGAAGACTTATTCAATACTTTGACTGATTTTCCAACATACAAGATGAAAAATTAAATTCATTATGTGTACATTCCTAAGATCAACATTTATATCCAAGCTCTTTTATTTACTTATAATTACTTCATAACCTGTCAGCAAAGAGATTCTCTGATGAAAAGCTGTATAGTTCTCTGTTAAATACAGAATGATGGGCTGAAATGTAGCTCAGTGATCGAACACTTGCCTACACATAAGGCCCTGTGTTTCATTCCCAGCACCGCATACATCCAGGTGTGTGCACAGCCATGCATGTGTACACATGCACGCTTGCACACAAGTACACACATACACACCTTAAAATAAGTAAATAAATAAGAGAGAAATAAAAGGATTCAGAATAAGCTGTTTGTTGATATCCTGCTATTAGAATATATTTAAACTCCTATCATATCTTATAGATCTTATATAGGTGATAATTCCCAAACAGTAGCTAAAACAAGAGTCCTTCATTCTTTATTATTACTTCTCACGGTCTGAAGAGTGGCTGGGCTTGGCTAACTGATTTTTGTTCAAGCTTTTTGATACAATTGGCAGAGATCACTGCCCATTGATGGGGATGGTACCCCTCACAAGGGTTCCTCTATCAGATGTGGTGGTCACCTCTGTGTCATCTCTTCTTAGGTCATCCACTAGAATACTACATGTGACACCTTCCTGTGGCGGTACAACCCCAGAACCCCTAGGAAACTGGCTCCAAAGAGCCAGAAGTAACAAACAGTAAAAGAAATGTATCCAATGCCTAATGTATGAAACTGTAACCTCTCTGTACATCAGTTTGAAAATAAACAAAAAAATGAAAAAAATAATACTAAGTGAAGTGAGCCAGACCCAAAGAAACATGGACTCTATGGTTTTCCTCATAGGGAATAATTAGCACAGGTTTAGGCTAGTCACAGCAGAGGATCACAAGAGCCCAATAGCTATGCCCTTATGAACACATAAAATGATGCTAAGTGAAATGAACTCCATGTTATGGAAATGTGTGTTATATCACTGTTGTATTTTCAACATGCCATATGAAACTGTAGCTTTTTTTGTTGTTGATGATCCTCTTGTATCCCCTTCCTGTCGTTGTCCCCGCACTATCACTGTATCTCATCTGAGTACCCTGGATACTGTATATACTGGTATTAGAACTAGGGAAGGGAAAGGGGATATCAAAATTGAAAGGCAAAGGATAAAAAGATAAACAACTCCAAAAGCAATACTTGCAAAACCATTTGGTGTAAAGCAACTGAACAACTCATGGGGGAAGAGGGAAAGGGAGGGGAGAGGTGGAAATGAGGGAGGAGCTAACAAATTGTACAAGAAATGTACCCACTGCCTTACGTATGAAACTGTCACCCCTCTGTACATCACTTTGACAATAAATAAGTAATTATTCAGGAAAAAAAAAGAAAACTGTAATAGCCTCTCCTAGCATAAGCACAAATCCACCGAAAGCTAATGAAAATCTGGGAAAGAGCCCTGTCTCAACTCTTGATGAGGGAAGTAGCAAACAATTGGCTTATTACAACAAATTAACCACATCCTTCCCACAGAAAGTTTTTTGGCAATCCAGTTAGGATGATCTTTCCTTCCAGAAAAATAATCTGTTTTCTGAGAAAGAGGAGTTTAAAAAAAATCAAAAAGCACAGTTATAATACAGAAAGACTGAGCTATTTCTCTTTTAATTCTGAAGAGCTTTCTATGATCCTTCTAAAAAGTCTTGTTCCCAAAAGTCCAGTGTTTTTATTTGAACAACAATTCACAGATAATGAGAGCAGGATTTTAAAGGAAAGAAAGGAGAATTTCATTAATTTGTCAAAGAAATGAAGACTGCAATGAACTTCAGTGGGGGGGTGGGGAAGGTTTTGAAGAGAAATCTCAGAAGTCTGGGTTTCTCATGGTCTCTTGGAGGTTTGCCTTTGGATGGGTAGTGGCCTACAGAATCTTCAGGTGTGCTACTGTTAGTCTTTACAGTTTCTTCCTCAATGTCCTGAATGTTTCTTTACTTCCATCATCAACAAGGTAAGGAGAGGAGTGTGGTGATTCGCCTGGACCTGAAAATATCATCCTGAGTTCCTTCACATGAGGGAATGGTAGAGAAATGACAGAAAAGAAAATAAAAATAGAAAATCTATTTAAAACTTACATTGAAAAGGAAAGCTGCATAATCAAAAGCCAGCTAAGCTAACAACATGGGTTACTTATTAGGCTAAGACTTTAACACTGAACATATTTAGGTGCCAGCTCTTCTTATGGTCTTTCTTATCTAATTGTTGTCATCAGACATAGCTTGTAAACCAGGATGCTGTCATCCGGATCAAATCCAAGTAGAGATGAGGTTGTTTGAGTATGTTAGGAGCAGCTCCTCTGGGAAAATCCTTTTCAATCTGAAGGTTTGTGGTCTGAAATACAGACAAGCTATTGCCCTTCTGAAACTCAATTTACAATTGTGTCAGTGCAGTGCTAAATTACATCAACAGACATTGCTGCTTAGAAACAGAAGATAAGATGCACACCATCGTGACTGACCACAGTTCAGACCATGCTGGAACCACGTGCACATGTTTGCAGGGATTCTTGCTGCTCCCTGTGAACGATTATGCACAAATCTTAGCTCCCGCTTCTGAGTCTTAGTTCAGTCTTCTTACCCATCTATACTTTCTGCAGGAGGAAATACAGCATATTTCGTTGCCTACTATCTACGCCAATACTGGAGCTCAGACTTCTATTTCTTTTCTTCTCTTTTGTTTTTTTCTTTTTTTATTACTGTGGATGCTTCAAAGGAAAACAATCCCTTAAAGAACTGGTGCATTGTCTATAAATCTTACTGGAGTTTTACTGCCTTTGGCAAAATGCACAAGCATAAACAGAAGACAAACGGAAAGACTTTCATTACTTGGTCTTCCTATAAAACTTAAAACTACCAAGAATTTTAGAATCCTTGTTAACAAAGAGGGTTTGTAAAACCTAAAAGGATCCACAGAAGACCTTTGTCTTTAAGAAGCCTATGTAACAAGTCTCTTTGAGGTTTTCAAAGGTCATCTTGACACAGAATCCTTCCTGTTTGTTTTAATCTGCAGTGTTTTTTCTCAATGAGAAGAAATAAGAAACTGTTTCCTCTTTTAATTGAGTGGATTCCATTTCTTCTATAGGTCATATGAGAAGAAATAAGAAACGGTTTCCTCTTTTAATTGAGAGGATTCCATTTCTTCTATAGGTTATTTGAGGGATTTTTTTTTTTGAAAACTACACAGTACATGTTCCCTCTTCCCTCTTCCTTTTCTTAGTCTGGAATAATGAACTAGAAAATGTAATTAGATTTGTCATCTTTGGCACTCTGTCTGGAAACCAGCTTAGTTGTGCTTTCTATTTTCTTAGAAGCATTTCTGATGTTTTTGTGCTAGCACACATGGCAGAGTGAAGCGAGGGCTCTCTGCTAGTTTGCAAAGCATCACTTTGGCTTCCTTTATGTCCCAGATCCACTCAGTGGCTGTCAGACGTTGGCTTAATCCCTCCTTGTGACTCTATACTCTCACTGAAACCGGATGCTCTGATAGCTGTTGTCTGTCCCAAACAAATGGCACGGATACATTTTTGTTACAATTTCAAGTACAAAATTTTGCTCTTTTGGTATTGCATAACAGATCATCCCAAAATAGTGTGGCATTTTAAAAAATATATGGTCCTGTTATTTTTCAGGCTAATCTCTTGAAAGTGACTATTAGCCTGGATCTGGCAGACATCTATGGCCAGGTAGTTGAGGCTCGTCTCACCCCAAATCGTCTTTCTTCATTTGTTTTGCAGGTGAGTGACGCTGCCCAATGGGATGGAAGGCCATTAACTGGCGCTTTTCCTGTGACTTGTTTATGTGACTACCTGGATTTCTCAGTGATTAATGGCTCTCTTTATAATCTCCAACTCTAGAAGGCATTTAGCAACTTCTCTCCAGAGTAAAAAGACCATCAAGAACTGAGGGAAGGAATTGCAGATTCCATCTTTTGATAAAAGGAATTTTAAAGGAGACAGAGACATTCAAAAATAATGCTACCACTGACAAATGGTAAGATATAATTTGCTATCAAGCTCTGTCCTGTTCCTAGGTTTCCTTACTACAGGATAAAGCAATTCTGTTCACTTAAAATACAAATGCCTGAATGTTTGATTTTGAAATGAGTATGAAAACATGTACTGTTGACGGAACAGGTGGCTCAGGCTTCTAACCTTAGCTACTTAAGAGGCTGAAACCAACCCTGGAAGAAAAGTCTGTGAGACCCTTATCTCCAATTTCTATAAAAAACAAAAATCCAGAAGTAGAACCGTGTCTCAAGTGGTAGAGCACCAGGCTTCAGGGAAAAAGCTAGGCAAGAGTATGAGATTGAGTTTAGGCCCAGTATCAACATAGAAACAATGGACTGTTAAAATGCATGGTAAACTACTGTGCATTGTTATCTGTATTATTACTATTATCTATACTATTGGTCCTGTCCTGTACAATAGCACACAAACATTCTCATTCCTCTCTAATCAAAACTTTGTACTCATTTCAGATATTTAGAAGAGAGTAGCTTGACTGTTTGTACCATGAGGAAACAATAGATGCTTGAGAAGATATGTTGAAACACGTTTCAATCACATTGGAGTAAAACAGATATTTCAAAATAAAATTTATTCTGAACATCATTGTGAAATTATAGTAGATGATGGATTTATTAAATATGTATTATATGTAGTATTAAGAAGTATGTTTATATAAAAATTTCTTTAATAACCTAATAAACACAGTTAAAGAATCCATCTTTTTGTTGAAATTCCCAGCAGTGAAGGTACTCTATTCTTCTGATTTCTTTGTGAGGAGTTTCTGAGTTCCAGTGATTGTTTTTCCCCTCTGGTTGTCAGCTAAACGGCTGCATTCCGTCAGTGAAAATGCTTCGAACGTCAACTGCAAGGTGTGTGCATATATGTAGAGAGAGAGATTATTTCAATAAGATAATTCAAAGAACATACAAAAGTATCTTCCTTTTCAGTTGGCATTTACTCTAATATAACACTAATTCCTTGAAAATAAACAAACCACCAAGCATCAAAATGATAATTGTGTTTAATCAGAGCTTAAACTCATGAATGCTTTCATAAAAGGCTTAACCCTATGATTATTCAAATTTCTATTGATTCTGAAAGTCATAGCAGATAGTCATAAACTACTTCTAAAACTACTTCTGATGATTAATAATGTGGAACCATATGGAGTTGCTATATTAGATTCATTCAAATGTATGTGTTTCTAAATTAATGTTATTTAAAGTTGTATCACAAAACATAATTACATTGTGCTATCTCATGTTTATTTAAGAAATACTTTTTGTAAGGGGAAAGAAATGTATACCATTTTGGGTCCTTACTGCCAGGGGTTTCCTGCCTAGCATAAGAAATTGTTAAATCAGCCAGTTTTCACGAAGGACTCCAGCTCAAACGTGTGTAGATACCTTCTTCTTTTCTACTGCTACGTTCTCTATCACCTGGTGATTTTTACAGCAACATCCCACCAAGCCCACAAGTTGTTTATAAAATAGTTCATGATACATCTAGAAAGTATGGCAGGCTGTGTGACTTGAAGGCCTAAATTTCTCTCTTTTTCCTCCTGAAGCTCTTTATCCATGCTTCTCCTAATGTCAACAAATCATTGAAATTTTAGCAGTTTTAAATTCAGCTACCTAGTGATAGCCTTGGGACTTGTAAATAATTTAACTATGTGAATATTTATAGATTAAGAAGGCTGTTGTAGACTAAGACCTGGACCAGGAATGCCTTAAAAGTAACAAATTATCAGATACTATTCACAAAATGAGAACAGGGAAAAAAAAACGCAAGTATAGATCTTTAAAATGACAGATTGGTGTATGCAAGTGTCTACATACCACCTTGGGTTTTTAAATTTTAAGTTAAATAAGAATTAGTCTATAGCCCCTCTCTACATTACCTTTACAATAAAAAAATTTTTAAGGAATTTTTCTAGTATTTATACTATTAGATATACCTGGTAATTTTATGTCATAGTAGAGCAGAGAAATTGGGTAGGTTTAAGTGTGGCCAAGATCTAGTGTATAGTACTTAAAAGGAGTTAGTAGATTATGTCAAGAAAAGGAGGATATTTCCCAGAAATATCTGGGAAAATTAGAAAGTTCTACCATAGAATTAAAAGCTTAGCCAGGCTTGGTAGAAAAAGCTGTGGTTCTTATATTAGGGAGCCTAAGTTGGAGGATCACATGAGGCCAGTAACTCAGACAGTCTGGGCCCCTGTGGTAAGACAGAGAATATTTTTTAAAAAATTATATCTAAAGATCATGGCCCCATTTACTCTTTCCCTCTGGGCTCAGAGAGACAAAATACCAAAAGACAGCAGTAAATCCTCCTATTTCTTAGGAATGTCCACTTTATTCCAGAGAGGATAAAATTTGAACTAACTTCCTTTCTTCCTTCCTTCCTTCCTTCCTTCCTTCCTTCCTTCCTTCCTTCCTTCCTTCCTTCCTTCTTTCCTTCCTTCCTTCCTTCCATTTTTCCTTCCTTGTAGGGAGCCAGCAGTAAAGTTTATCCTGACCTCTGGCTGTGTTGTTATCTCAAGGAATGTGTTAAGATTTGGCTTAATTGACAGACAGCACTTACCAAGATGTTTTACTGTGTCCATAGGAGTCTGGTTTATGTTTACCATTCAGCCCTGTCTTGTTTTACTGCCTCTTGTTATTTACTGACTTAAAAGCTTTCTTATTTTCTTAAACTTTAGTAACCCTATGCCATTCCCTGGTTCCCAAACTGCATATAAGCTGAAAGTTAAGAGTAAACGGGGCTGCAGTCTTGAGCTACAAACTTGAGCTGCAGATCTCCCGAACCCCATGTTTTGTCGCTTGTCTTTTTCTCTTGTCTTGTATTTTTCTTTTTCTTTTATCCTCGCCCCCTCAATCAGGATTCCCTTTCATTGACGGCTGGCTCCGGCCCTTCCTTCCTTCCTTTCTTTCTTCCTTCCTTCCTTCCTTCCTTCCTTCCTTCCTTCCTTCCTTCCTTCCTTCCTTCCTTCCTTCCTTCCTTCCTTCCTTCCTCCCTGTCTTTCTTTCTCTCTGTCTTTCTCTCTCTCTCTCTTTCTTTCTTTCTTTCTTTCTTTCTTTCTTTCTTTCTTTCTTTCTTTCTTTCTTTCTTTCTTTCTTTCTTCCTTCCTTCCTTCCTTCCCTGTCTTTCTTTCTCTCTGTCTTTCTCTTTCTTTCTTTCTTTCTTTCTTTCTTTCTTTCTTTCTTTCTTTCTTTCTTTCTTCCTTCCTTCCTTCCTTCCTTCCTTTCTTTCTCTCTCTCTTTCCTTCCTTCCTTCCTTCCTTCCTTTTCTTTTTTTTTTTTTTTGAGAGGTTGTATCATGGAGTCTTTATTAAAAGGCCGGTGACTGTATGGTAGGCTCCTGTCTCAAAGACCAGCAGCCAGCAAATATAATTAACACTGTTAGGAAACTGAGCCATGAAGGCCAGAGAGAAAAGAAAGCACAAATACCAATGAACCAATTTATCTTCAGAGGAAAGCTGAAGTAGGACGACATATCCAAACAAATCAAGTCAGCATACAGTACATGCCTCCATACCCATGTTTATCATGACACTTTTCACAATTGGCAACTCAAAGAATCAGCCTATATGCCCATCAGCAGATGAATATAGAAGAAAAGTGTGGTTTATGAACAAAGTAGAGTATTATTCAACAATTAAAAGAATAAAGTCACTCAGGTGGCTGATGGCTTTAATCCTAGCTGCTCAGGAGGCTGAGATTTGAGGATCATGATTTGAAGCCAGCCCTGGATGGAATGTCCATGGGACTCTTACTTCCTATTAAACATCAACAAGCCAGAAGTAGATCTGTGGCTCAAGTAGTAACATAGTATCCTTGAGCAAAATAACAAAACCAAACAAAACAAAACCCTCAGAGGCAATGCCCAAGGCCCTGACTTCAAGCCCCACAACTGTCATAAAAAAAGGAAAGAGAAAAAGATGAATGATATCTTGTAGTTTGCAGGATGATGTTTGGGATTGGAGATCATAATGTTAAGCAAATTAAGTTAGTCTCAGGAAGTCCATGTGTTTTCTCTCATATAGTGAATCTGAAAAAGACAAAGACTATTAGGGAATAGGGAGGGATAGCAGAGAGAGGAGGAGGATTGTAAATACACTCATGGTATCATAAATACTGTGCAAAATGTCAGAATACAATGGATTTTATTATAATTAATATAGACATTTTAATGGCAATGATAATTTAACAATGGCTCCATCTTAGAAACAAGTACTCTCTTAACGGAGACTGGTATAAATCTAGTGTAAAATTCTTTTTGGATACTATTGACCTACAATGACCCAAGATTAAGGAGGAAACTCTAGGTCATCTTGAAGAACAGAAGATTGGCTTTAGGTAACACTTGTGCCTAGATTCTGTTTAAGAAAAGTGCTCAGTTCTGTATAAGTTTATTTTTACTAATATGTTACAATTCAGGGATCTGTGAATGTTGTAAGTATAAAGTGCCCAAGTGTCAATTCTTTCATCTATCAATACACAACACACACAATAATACTATCAAAATATATCTGAATATATCCAGTACTTAGAATTATCCCAACTACCTCATTAATACATTTTAACTACAAGTATTTCCCTCTATCTTTCTCCAGTGAAAAACCAACTATCAATAAAGAGTAAATATCCTTGAGTTGCTTGACATGCTGCCAAGTGGTGCCATTTGACTAGCACATTCCACAAGACGTTACCACTTCTACATGGCCCCAAGTCATTCAAGTTTTTGAAAACAGTTTAATGATACAAATCTCTGTCATTTAGAATTTCTTTCTTTCTAGTGTATATTCCTATCCTTATAGTGCCAGTATACCAAGAAAAGGTTTTAACAATCCATCCATCTTACAAGGCAAATTACACCCCGTCCCCATTTTGTGGGTAGCGGGAGGAATATACCAGTATACCAGCGGGAGGAATGTGCCAGTTGTTTTCAATGTCATCAAATTGTATCTTTGTCATTTCGTTTTTAAAGGAAATTCAGAGCTTACTATACATATAAAAACTTTCAAAATAGGAGCCTATACCTCAGTAAGCTTAAACTACTTAAAACAGACAGATAAAATTGTGCAAGAGTCAGTGATTGATTATTTAATCCCTCCACCAGTCCACGGGCACTATTTGATTCTCTTGACTTGCCATCTCAGAGTGCTGCTGATCTGTGGCGATCATTGCTAATAGCATTTTCCCTAGATGAAACAGCTCTATGGAATTCCCTAGATAGAGAAGTCTTGTCAAATGTACTTGGCTAAAATTAAAAAGAGAATGAAAGATTGTGCACAGAGCAGGTGGTGTCTACTCAGGAGAAGAATTCTATTTTTATGCCTCTAATATGCATTTCTCCTTCCCTAAATGTGACATTGTAGTTGCACCAGAAGATGAAGTCAGTCTTAAAAGAGAATACAAAGTATTTCGTGTCAACCTGAGGCCCCGCTGAGAAGCTTTCAATTTATAACTGTTCTCTGGCTTGCAGGATTGTCTATAGCCTCTGGCTTTCAGACACTTGTTTGATAATTTATGAGTCTTGGTTATTTTAACTGTACCATTCACAATATCTGGATGATCCTTTAGCATCTTTAAATATTTTAATTTATCAAGAATGGACATACTTTTCTCTGGGCAGGACAGCAACCCACATCGCACTAGCTCGATGAAATCAAAGTTTCTCACTTCTCAGAAAGTTTCCTGAATCCCAAGAAAGCTGTTACCAAGCAGTCATTGGATCTGCACAACTAGGTAACACTGGTTTTTCCATAAGCCCAAGTAGATGTAATACAAATTGGGTGACATGGTAATAAATTGCAGTTTTAACACAGTCTTCATGTATTCATAGTACCATTCTGCACCTCTACTAAAGTAGACTGTAGTTAAAAAGTGGGGTGGGGTAGAGAAGCGCTGATCCCTGAGTTTGGAGAGTAGTGGACTTTATACCTGAGTAACTCTACTCATTTCAATACTTCATACAAAGTAAGTGGTCTTTAATTCTTCTACAATTCCGTAATTTTCTCCTCCAGAGAAAGAATTTATCATATTTTATCATAGAAATTGTGCATTAGAAATCGAGCACCCTTACCCAAAAGTGTTTAGGACATTTTCTTATCTCTGTACTTCCTCTGGTCTATGTTGAAGCCTTGTAGTTGCATGGCAGACGAATAGGGCATTAGGAAGAAAATAATGTTTGTTAAATGGAAAGCTTTTGCTAGAATCCTTATGTTTCATTTTTTTCCAGTTTGGTAATCTGGTATTTCTTGAGGGTTATTGATGTCCCCACAAACAGAAGATGTACTTAACATTACAATGTAGGAATTAGATTAGCAAATTTCTGCCCAGGTAAGGCTAAAATTAGTACCTTTAGTACTGACCAACAGAACATAAATCAAATAAAAAATAATTCGTCAGGCATAGTGTCTTAAACCTGTAATTTTAGCTATCTGGGAGGCAGAGTTCAGGGGATCAGAGTTCCAGGTCAGCCAAGGCATGAAAGTTCATGAATGTCCGTCATTTTAGCAACAAAAAAGATTCACAAATAGGAATATCTCTCAAGAGCATAAAGTCAGACTCTATTTTGAAGGTACAAATACAAAAGGCTCTAGAGGTAGATTCAGTGATAGATCACCAGTGTAATATGTGGCAGATTCTGAGTTCAAATTCTACTTACCACACACACAAAATACACAGCTGTGATAAAATGGCAAGAATGCAAGGTATTACCTGTTAAAATACAGCCCAGACAGCCATTATCTAGAGCAATGCACGCTGAAGAAAAGAAAATCCTATAATCAGATAATAAAGACAGATACAATAGATACATGCACTCCATAATAAGGAAGAGGGCTTTTAAAGGAAGAAATAAAAATAAGGGAGCAAACTGAATACAAAGCCCACTATATAGTTTACCATACTGATAGAAATGCAGTTACCCAAGTATATAGTTTACAATTATTATACAGAGGACAGATCTAGTGTTTCGGGACAAGTGCAATTTTGTATTTACAATCACAGGTTCCAAATGCAGAGACCTCCAATCAATCACTAATCTAAATTAGTAACTAATCTTAAGGTGTAAAAGTAAGAAAATGAGATGCATAACAAATCTCTGCCAAATACCATTTCACCAAAGCTATTTATATGAACTTACATTTTGTTTTCTTCTGCATTTTTATAACTTTTCACATAATGCTACCTTCATATCTCCTTTTGAATTTCTTCTCATTCTATATAACATTGAAGGGGTCCTCAGGCCAAGCCCTTGAGCCTCATTTTCCCCCATTTTCTCATTCCCAACCTCTACGCTTTTCCATTCTACGAGTTTAAAAGCAATGTGTATGATAACTCTTTATTCCTCATTCCTCACCTCTTAACTCTGGACTCAAATATCTAATGCCTTATGAGAAAATCACTTCAATAACTAAAAGCATCTCAAATTTCAAACATATGAAATTACAGTTCTGAAGTCTACCCCTTCTTAGACTCTTCAGTCTTCTGCTCCTCAGTAAATGTCAACAGACTTAGATTGTAGTACTAAGCAAAAGAAAACTAATATTTGATTGTACTCTGTCTCTTTCTTTGACAGTCCATATGAATTCAATTTCAGTCTTTGTTAACAGCATCAGAATCTGCTTTTTTTATGATCAATCACACTGTCCTACTCACCAACATTGTAATACATATAAACACTATTGTGGTTGTCTCTAGTGGAAGCACCCAGTCCCCAGCCAGACCCATCCTGATGGCCCGCTCCTACCCCATTCACAGAACCCCTTACACTGTTTTCCTTTCTCCATTGATTTCAGCTTTGACCCTCCATTCTTTGCCAACTCTCATATTCATTGTCATAGACCACTGGTCCTTTTCATTGGATTCAAGGCTGTATGTGGGTTTGGTATATCTCCAGTTCTGCGGTAATATGCAAGTACTGGAAGAATCATATTGACAATAGAAAAAAATTATGTTTAGGGGCATCTGCCTCACTATAAAGTATATTGTATTTGTTTCTCTGCAAAAGGTGATGATAGCAAACATCCAACTGTGTTTGTTTTAGATTATAAACAAGCCTACTGTTAAATCATGAGCGAGTGATAAACAAACGGATTGTGCTCATCAAAGACTAGTGGCACCATCTGTAGAGCGAAGGTTATTTCCAAATCTACCTGAAAATCAATGAAATCAACAGTAAAAATTATTACTTTTCACTGTCAGTTCCTGGAAATTTGGCAAAGGGACATGTCTATCAGTTTGAATATAAACTGTGCAGTTCTCCTTGTGAGGAAAATGTTTTCTCCCTGAAACAGTGCAGACTTTTGAAGTATGAAGTATATACCATGAAACAAATTTTAATAAGTTTCATCTTCAATACAAAGAAACATTTTAAATTGATGAATGTGACAATATAAATAATTACTATTGGTATGAAAATTAAAACAGATCCTCAAGTTGATGATCTTATTGTGGCAAAGATTAGAAAATAAAATTTTAAATGAAACACTGAAATCCATATTTCTAAACATTAAAGCACACATTTAGAGCAACTGAAAAGAATAAAACAGTATTATGTTCAACTGTATGTCAAGTTTCAGCAAGCCAGACACCTATATCTCACAACAGAAATTGAACCTACACTAACATAATTCCAAAGTCACTATTTGAAACAACTCTGTGATATTCCCCCTAAAAATAATGTTTATGGTTTTTTAATTTGAACATATTGCATAGGATGTATTTTCACATATTTTCTTATTTAAATCTGCTTGTAAGTCTAAAAGTATTAAACCACTTTAAGGATAAGCAAACAGGACTTGATGAGAGTAAATATTCCAGTTTTATGCAAGTGGTAGAAATGTTGAATTCCCAGTGCCATGTATGGGTTCCAGTTCTATCAATATTTCACAAAGAACAGGTATGTAACATAATCATTCTATTATGTGTGAGAGAAATCTAGGATCTATTATATGCATCAGAGATACATTCCACTCTTGTCTTTTAAAACATCAAAGTATAAATGGTGGGCTGGGAATATGGCCTAGTAGTAAAGTGCTTGCCTCATATACATGAAGCCCTGGGTTCGATTCCTCAGCACCACATATATAGAACAAGCTGGAAGTGGGCGCTGTGGCTCAAGTGGCAGAGTGCTTGCCTTGAGCAAAAAGAAGCCAGGGACAGTGCTCACGTCCTGAGTTCAAGCCCCAGGACTGGCAAAAAAAATGAAGTATAAATGGTAACAGTGACTTTTATTTGAGGTAGTAGAGGTTTTAAGTCCAAGTATTTTGGTGGAAAGAATTACAGGATTACATAAATTACCTCTTACAAACAATTGATTATACTGATATGTAAGTCAATCATTATGACTTTAATTGGCAGCAGCTGTAGGCTCATACTTAGAAAATCTAGACACTTGGGAGCCAAAGGTGGGAAGGATTATGAACTTAACCTGGCCTGGCAAAAAGTTAGTAAGATCTCATCTCAATTAATAAGCCAGGCATGCAGAAAACATCTGTAGTCTCAGGTATGAGGAATGAATAGTTAGATGTTTTGCAATCTGAGACCAGCCATAGGCAAAAAAAAAAAAAAGTAACTAAATACAACTAAAGAAGAAAAAGAAAAAGAGTATAAAAGTGTGGTTCAAATGGTAAATAACCTGTTTAGATAAGTATAAGGCCTAGAATGCAAACTTCAGTATCACCAAAAAAAAAAAAAAAAAAGAAGTAGCTAATTAGAAGAAGGTGTCAGTTATCATGCTGTCAGGAAAATAGAAAACCTTCAAGGTGTTTCAAATTCAAAGATTTTTACATAGACATCAGATGGGCTTAAATAGCCAAATGGAATGTGGACGCAGGAGGTATTAGAAATGCATGGGATGCAGAATCGCTGTTGTTTATTACAGTAAAAGGACATATCATCTCACAACACTTAAAATGGTCAATATTCATGAAAAAAATTTCAAATGCTGGTGAGGATACTGAGAAAAAAGAACTCTTTCTTAAATCCTTGCTATTAAGAATGTATATTAGTAAACTATATGGAGAAGAGTATGATATTCCTTATAAAACCAAAAATAAATTTCCCATCTTACCCAGCTATCCCCCCTCCTGGGTATTATGTCCAAAAGAGTGATAAGCACAATGAAAGAGAGGCCTATACACTTATGTCCATGTTCGTCGCTATACTAGACACATACCTAAGCTATGAAATCAACTATCAATAAATAGTGGATAAAGAAAATGTGATATATATACACACAATTGGAAAATTTTTCAGACATAAAAACGAATGAAGTCAGGCCTTGAAGACATTAAATTAAATAAAATAAACCAGAGATAGAAAGATAAGGGTTTCTTTCTCATATATGAAAATTAAAATATATATTGTGTTAGATGTAGAATTGTGATAGCTAAATGCTGTTAGGAAGGAGAGGAGGTATTATTAAATGAGGCTGAATAGATATTTAGATATTTAAGATCTCTCCTGTAGAAGAAATATCTAAATTTATTGGTATGCAGTTTTTATTGGTATGTAATAACCTTCTTTGTCTCTTCTCACTAATTTTAATTTGAAGTCTATTTTATCTGATGTTAGGATTGCAACTCCATTCTGTTTATGGGGGACATATGCTTGATAGATTTTATTCCAGACTTTCACTTTCAGAATATATTTCTTCCCTTGGGCAAGGTGTGTCTCTTGAAGATAGCAGAAAGATGGACCTTGGTTCTTTTTTTTTGCCAGTCCTGGGGCTTGAGCTCAGGGCCTGTGCACTGTCCCTGGCGTCTTTTTGCTCAAGGCTATAGCACTCTGCCACTTGAGCCACATCACCATTTCTGAATTTTTCTATACATGTGGCGCTGAGGTATTGAACCCAGGGTTCCATGTATTCGAGGCAAACACTTTACCACTAGGCCATATTCCCAGCCCTGGACCTTGCTTTTTAATATAACTTGTCAGTCTGTGTAATTTTATTGGAGAGTTAAGTCCATTGATGTTGAGAGTTAAGTTTGAGAGGTATTCATTATATCCTGCCATTTTATGTATTTTTTTAGGGACTGTGTCTTGTCAATTCTTGCTATAATTACCTGGTTTTCTGTTTGAAGGTCATTTCTCTGTACCCTACTCATAAGGAAATGGAAAGACTTGGAAAGATCATATTAAATGAAGTGAGCAAAACCCAAAGAAGCATAGATTCCATGGTTTTCCATTGTTTTTGTTATTTTGAATATACTATGTCAAATTATTTCTTTTTTGTTTTTCTTTCCTATGTGCTATCCCCTGTTGTCACTGTATTTGATTTTGATATTCTGGGTATTGCACATGCATTTATCTGAATTAGAGAAGGGAACGAGAACATTAAAATGGTGAAACAAAAGACAAAGGGTAAACTAATGCAACAGTGATACAAGACAATATGTTGGATATTAACTGTATGACTTGGGGGGTGGGGGGAGAGAAAGTAGGAGAAAAATAAGTGAGGAGTAACAAGTTTGACAAGAAATGTACTCACTACCTTGTGTATGTAACTGTAACCCCTCTGTATATCACCTTGACAATAAAATTAAATTTTTAAAAATGAGGCTGGGAATGACCCAAGCATGCTATATTAGTGTGTTGGAACACCACATTGGACTTTGTTAATTTAAACATGTGAGATGTGTTAATCCAAAATTAGAGTTAACATTACAGGCTCATGGCAGTAATCCTAGTAGGAGGCTGAGATCTAAGGATTGCAGTTGGAAGTCAGCCAAGCAGGAAAGTTTGTGAGATGCTTATATCCAATTAACCAGAAAAAAACAAGAGATGTAGGTATGGTTCAAATGGCAGAATGCCAGTCTTCTGCAAAAAAAAAAAATCGTAGGGTAATACCTAAACCCCGAGTTCAAGCCTCAGTAAAAGCACAGTGAGGAAGTAAATGAATAAATAAATAACCATTAGTAATGTTATACCTAGACTGAAATAAGTAGAGGAAAACGTATTTTCAGTCAAATTCAGGAGAAAACTATGTACTCCAGCTACTTTCTTCTGAGGGTGTACATGCCTCAGTGTCTGCTGAAAGCTGCTTATACAAAAAATAAGTGAATAAACAGGCATCGAAATAAATAGTACTATCAGTCTGTATGATGTCGTTAAATTGGTACTCCAAGCTCCAAAGCATCAAGCCAACAAAACCAGCTGTGCATCATAAATGACAACACATAAACAGACTGTCTCATCCAACAGGTTCTATGCCCTGAGGTGTAAAAACCTATTCAAGAAGAGGATTGTACCTAGGACATGGCTGATACTCGAGCAGAACGGAGGAGGGAGAGAGAAGCACGAACAAGAGCTGGGAGGTAGACTTGCCGGAGGTAGACTTGCCGTCCAGCTCCAAAGCAGAAACGGTCTTCTCACGCTGGGAAAACATGGTTAGGAACTAAAATCCCAGAAGCCACTTGTTTCTCCCTATTTCTCATTTCTATATCATGGCTCTTTTAAGGTAGTATCTCCAGTGAAAATGTTTGGAAATTTACTTTGCAGACATAATAATAACTAAATCATCTCCATCTGAAACATTAGCAGATTACTAACAGCGGAATCAAAATTTAATCTTTTTCTTAATTCTAGACCAATGGTCTTTCCATTGGTAAGTAAAATTAATTGGTGATATATTGTGATTTGGACCATCAAAGAGTGCTGTATAATCTATTTTTATCAGGAAGGGATCTAATTTAGATCCCATTCAAAAGTGGAGATAGGGTTCAAGTGGCAGAGCCCCAACCATAGGAACAAAGTAGAGCAGGAGTTTGAAGCCCTGAGTTAAAGCTCCAGCACCAATGCATGCACACGTGCATACACACACGCACACACACACGATCCCTTCTTAAAATTCAAAATTAAGATAAATTAGGGACTTTGTCCTTATCACCTGCCTCTTTAATCTCAGTTGAGACACAATTATCCCTAGTTCCAAAACCCTCATCAGCAAAATAAGTGATAAAACTATCTATTTCTTCACAGGTTAAAGTCTAAAATGATACAATTAGGGCTAGCAAGTGAGATTCAAACTCAATTTATTAATTTGTGATGCCTTGAATTTACATTTTTTACACACTTGCGTTCTTGGTTGCAATGGAATGATTTTTGTTTGGTCTTCATAAGAGGTTATTAAGGAACATTCAGATAAGTCTTGACTTCATAGGTAGAAATTAAGGGCAGAGATCAAGAGAGTTCCACCTGCTCTGTCTCGCTGATAAATAGTTTCTTCTCTGATTAATAGGATAGAGAATATGCATAGTAGAGAATTTGAGGGGAAACCATTTGCTTATTTCAAGTGAAGCTAGTCTGCTTCTTCATTCTGCATTAGCAGTCTCAGTGGATGACTTCCCCTGTAAGGTGGCATCTCTCTCTTATGATAGTGTGGAACTTCTATGGCAGGTGTGTGAATCTCAGGTGTTACAAATACCCAGGCCAGCTGTCTGTCATCTCACCTTTCCACATTACAATAGAGCAGGGTTCCATAAAATAAATTTTAGTTTGCTTAGATAAATATGACTTAGAGGTATACTTAAGATTTCAATATATTTTAGACCATTTATCTGGCACTGTTAACCCCTTTTGACTTCTATTTTCTTCTCTGCTTATTTGATTACATATTTTTCTGCTTTCCTTTATCCTTAGATGTGTTTATAATTCTTTTTTTCTTTTCCAGTCCTGGGACTTGATCTCAGGGCCTGAGCACTGTCCCTGGCTTCTTTTTGCTCAAGGCTAGCACTCTGCCACTTGAGCCACAGCGCCACTTCTGGCCGTTTTCTGTATATGTGGTGCTGAGGAATCAAACCCAGGGCTTCATGTATACGAGGCCAGCACTCTTGCCACTTGGCCATATTCCTAGCCCTAGATGTGTTTATAATTCTTGAAAACAATTTATACTTGTAGACAACACCAGGTAATTCTGTACCACAGACAAAAGTACTTTTTGTGAAAACAGAAGCTACTTCTATTCTATTGTGCAATAATTTCATTATATTTTGTTTAATTCTCCATTTCTCTTTCAGTGTACCATAATTTCTCACCTGTTTTCCCCCCCATAATTTCTTAGTCATTTTTGGTTACAGATTCTTTCCTTATTACCTCACAGAGCAAGGTGAATATAGGAAATTTCCTCAAATATATTTTCTCTCTCTTTCTCTTTCTCTTTGTTTCTGTCTCACTGACTTTTAAAGCTCTGTTTACAGAACTACATTACATTAAAGGTTTGGGGCTTGTTGTTAATTTGTAAATATTGTTTTGAAGAATTAGGTATATAAAATGACAGATCTCTCTCAGCATCTCAGATTCCATGGTTAGTGCCAAAACAACAACAAATTCTGTATCTCAAATTCAGTGATCTCAGTGAGATGCACAATTATTTTATTTATGGCTAAGAAAGTAATCCATAAATTCATTACTTTGTACTAGTTTAGGTGATAACACTGCTGACTTTCTTTATGCCCAGCATTGTAAGAATTTTACAGTGGTCCCTAATGCAATTCTTTGTCATTATTCAGCCCCAGATGTATTTATAACATAGTTTGGATCTGTAATGACTCTAGAAGGTCCATGTGTTCCAGGTTTCAGGTCTGTGGTATTATTAGAAGGTAGTGGAACCCCTAGGGGGTGAGTCAAGGTGGGAAGAAGTTAGCTCAATGGGCTCAATTTCTGATGAGCATTTTGGATTTGAGTCTCTTCTTTTGGTCCCTTCGTATTTCCTGGCCACCATAAGAGAATAGAAATACTTTATCATAGAATGTGCCGATTATGGTGTGCTCCCTTGGCCACATTTCTTTGCCTCCAAACTGTGAACCAAAGTAGATATTTCTTATTTTAAGCTAATTCCTCTCTAGTATTAGTAATATAATTTCATTTACAAATGAAAACATAGAGGAGAAAAACATACTTGTTTACTCCATTTCTTGATTCAAACACTTTTAAACTGACATGGTATCTAAAAACTGTCTATGAGAATAATTTTATTGTGACTAGAACTTTCATCAGTAGTAATTTGAAAAGATGGACCTTTATCTTTGAAATGTTCAGGTCACTGTAATCGCATGACTTCATCCTTGGGAAATAGAACTTAAATTTTAAAACACGGATGTGAAGCTACTTGGGTCAGATATTCTTAAGTAGTGATCCATAAACAATTAGTTGCTATGCAACAACCATTAGGCAGTAAGTGAAAATGGAGTTTCTAAGATAATATTCCAGCAGAACTCAAGCTATGCTATGTGGGAGAGGGTATTCAATTTTTCCTCAATTCTAAATTTAGTTGGATGTGCCTTTAACATGATTCATCTATCTAAAAAGAGTGCCTTATTTGACTTTGAGCCTTATGCCATTCTAAGCTATGATTGCATGTCATTTCTATCTATACAAGGCTATAAACTGCTCCTGGGAATAATGCTACCTGATGATCCATCACTGAAAAACTCAGCAACCTCCACAATGCTCTCATCTAAAAACAAATCCTCAATATTTCAGCAAAATTTAAACCAAAACAATGATAAATACTATCATCAACAAAATATTTTGTCCTAATGAAGAAGTGAAGATACATAGAACTTATTGGCTGTTACTGAAAAAAACAAAAATTAACTTCTGATATACATGAGAAAATCCAATTAAAAATCAAGATTTGTTTAAAAATAAACTATTCAGTTTCACTAAAATAATGTCCATAAGACATTGGAGCTTCTGGTCTGAAACCAATGCCCTGTAGTCCCGTCTGACAGCATGGTCTTGAAGCTCCTCTGTAAACAGTGGCCAACTTTGCACCAAGCTATTGTGAAATGGAATGCCAGAAATGTGCTAGTCTTCTCTTTCTCTTTACTCACAGGTAAAGTAAGAAAACAAACAAACAAACCATAACACACTGTGCTTTGCTTCTTTAAAAATTCACAGTCTTGAAATATATAAAAAACATTCCTTTTACACAGTTTCTGATGTATTATTTCAATGTTCTGAACATTAAAAAACCCCTCCCCTTAGTTCACTCAACATGTGAGGGATATTAGGTCATGAAAGCTGTACCCTACAGATGAGATAAGTGTGTTTGTAAGAGACAATGAAGAAATTCATTTACCCTCTCCACCACACTAGGACAATGCAAGAAGGTGCCACTTAGGAAGCAGATAATAATAAACCTTTACTATTCGATGCATATGCTAGTGCCTTCTCTTAGATTTCCTAGCTTCCAGCTTTGTGAATAGGCCATTTCTTTTCACTATACATTAGTAAGCTAAAGGCATTTTAGTATAGTAGCCCAAACAAACTAATACGTGATAAAATATAGAACTAAAATTTATAAATATAAAATACATATTTGAGGCAATAGCCTAAACATTAAAATACTTTGGAATAACCTTAACCCAAGAAGTGAAAGACCTCTACAATGAAACTCTTACTCTTTTATCTTAATGAAGAAGTGCCTATGCAGTTCTGTTATTCTGGACTCTGAAATTGTGTTTACTATGAAATTCTCTGAATTTTAAAACACATTGACTTTTGAAATATTATCCATGACAATTATTTTAACCCTTAAGTTTAAAAGGGTATTACTTTCAGAAATTATTCAAATTATTTAACATGCATCAGTTTTAATGTATCAGTTCTTTGATTCTTTTTCACTTAGTGCTTGATCTCTTGAAATTAAGAGAGCTAATATACGTTTAGTAGTGTTTTACAAGGCCATTAGTGCTTTATGTTTATAAAGCATATTCTGTGCTCCTAAAGAATACTTTGTCTTCTGTACATTGACTTTTAACATGGAGTTTATAAACCATTTTAATTAATAAACACACCGTTTTCCTTGGAGTCCAATGTACTTTTATGTGGGTGGAGATCATTGTAAGCTTTAGCTCAGAGAGGCTTAGGATTTTGCCTACAGAAGTAATCTGTATTTAAGACCTCATTTAAGCTTTATTTAGCATTACAAAAGCTGAAAATACTATACACATTTTTCACATATTGAGTAATGGAATTTAAATTTTGATTCATTGTTTTACTTCTGTTTGAAGAATTTAATTTAACTAGATAAATAAATGAAAAGGCTGAGAAAGGAAACATAAAGAATTCCTGTTGTATGTGTACATTGTTTATACATAATGAAAACCTTTTAATAGTAATTGTCTATCTTAAAGATAAAGGATTAAATTTAAATTCTGGCATGACACACAGGAGTCATTAGATAGGGGAGATAGCTTGCTGATAGGTTTTAAATATATTGGGTAAAATTTCCTGAGGGAAGTAGACAGCCTTTCCCTTAAAATTAAAGGAACAAAGTCTTGAGTAGAAGGAAATATAGATTGTTTTATCCATTTATTTTATTACAAGTTTGGATGTAATTTTGTAACTTTTTGCATATTGCAAATGCTGACATTTATAAATAAAATGGTTACATCACTGTGTGTGTGTGCACGTGCACACACACACACACACACACACACACACACACACACACAAGCGCCAATCCTAGAGCTTGAAAGCAAGGCCTGGGCACTGTCCCTTAGGTTTTTGTACTCAGAGCTAGTGTTCTACCACTTGAGCCACAGCTTCACGTCTAGCTTTTTGGTTGTTAATTGGTTAAAGTCTCTCAAAGACTTTTCTGCCTGGGCTGCCTTTGAACTGTGATCCGCAGATCTCAGCTGTCTGAGTAGCAAGGCTGACTGATTTGAGCCACTAGGGCCCCGCTGGTTACATTACTTTTTAAGATGTATCAAACAAATAAGAATTCTGAATTGGTCCACCAATCATTTAAGGAAATATAGGAGAAGGTTTTTATAGTTAATATTCAGGGCTTTATATTTTCCTTTTATTCTTGAACTTTGATTTGAATCTATTTTCTCTAAAAACTAGGCAACATGTCAGTGTGGACATAATACACTTTAAAATATTAGTATAGCCATTTTAACTTTATTAGCTAATACCAAATAAATTACTCGATGTTGTTCTATAACTGAGTCATTAGTGAATCATCCTATAATTCCTTTTACTTATTTGATAGTGATAAGGATTGAACCCAGGACCTTGCTCAAATGAGGCAAACACTCACTGTACCAGTGAACTACATCCTCATCTTTTGTAGTATCACAGTGTAATCATCACTTACCTCAAATTTGATTCCATCTCCTGCTTCTATCCTGAGAGCTGAGGTTATAGAAGTTCATTACTGTATCACCCTTCCAATTCTTAAATAAAATTCTTATACACGTATACAAGTATATGTATAAACACTGTTAAGTTTATGCTTATTTCCTTTGACAAAAGTTTTACATAACTTTCTAATAAACAATAGTATTATAATAAACATACAAAATTTGTTCCTCAGAGTTTGATAGTTATTGAAGATAAAATATAAAAATTATTGACAATGAGCTTCTTACTGAGCTGAATTTTCATCAAAATTTATATGTATTTAATAGAGGCAAAGTTTAAATCAAGAAAATATAGTTAATTCATTAGCTAGCTATTATTTTCCTTTTTGTTGAAAAGATGTACATGGTATTCAGCATTTTACATCAGGATATAGGAAGTAACTGCAGTAATTATTTCATGGTATTATTTGATATATTAAATTGCAGTCAGCATGATCTAGGTTTAAAGTGATTCTATTATTTCTCAAACCTTTAATTAGTTTGTTTTCTGACGATAATACAATTGAGTGACATTTAAAAAAATTAGTATTGCTTTGATTTGGGTAAGTGTTCCCTTAAAAGTCTGTGTGGTAGAGGCTTAGTCTCCAGTCTACTGTGCTATCAGAAGATGGAGGACATTTTCAAAGGTAGAGTCTAGTGGAAGGAAGTTAGATATTATGTTAATATTTTCAGTTTCATTTTGTATTTGAAATATGGAGAGAAGTCGAGATTTGAGACCTACAGGGACTTTGAACGTCAGTGATGGCCATGGCTTTGTGGTAGCTGGAAAGGGTGAATTTTACATGGTATTTTTCACAGGGGAAACTACTTTCCATGACAATGGAATGATAAGGCTGGGTTCTCATGTCCCTATACACATGTCAAAACCTAGAGGATAGTAAACCACACAGAGGAGTGTTTCAGTATTGAGTCATTAATCATGGAAAATTCACCATCGCACACTGTTAGAAATAGAGAAAACGGTGGGTAAGAGAGATAGACTGGGGGAAGTGGTGTACCCATTTGTTTTTCAGCCAAAATGTAGTCTTAAATAAAGTCTACTAATCGAAACAATGTGGTTAAAATGCCCAGCTAAAGTTCCCTGAGCAGAGAAGACAAACTGCTATTTGCATTCCATGGACATCACTCTATCATGCATAGACCAAATCTGAATTCATTTTCGGGTGGAAACATACACAGCCATCTGTTGTGATATTTTGCATGATGATAATTACATGTTATATAAAAATAAACATGAATTGCTTTATATAGTATACAGGTCAACATTTTTATTCAGACAATATGAAATTTGAACAGTATTGCACAACTAAATGGGTTCAAATTTATCTGTTGCCTCCTTTGTCCACAAATAATTACATCTTTAGATTATATTCCTACTTCATATTCTATTTAATACTCATCTCATATTTCAATGAAATTGTTGATGAAAGTTAAATTAAAAATGTTAGTAAACCCAGTGGAAAACATGATTGAACTCCAAGTTAATAAAAATATAAAATGACTTTTTCACTAACCTTTTTTATGAAACATTAGTTAATGAATATTTAGATACAAAACACAGAGCCCAATATATGAAAAAATTAAAATGATTAGTTGTATTTTATTCAAATAAAAAAACCTTACGTTATAAATAAATACTTCTATAAGAATACCATGGTTGGTTGGTATATATTAATGAAATTGTGTCTTCCAAGGATAAAACACACTTGATTATGATTTATTACTTTTTCAGAAAGAAAGTTGAGAAAATCAATTGGTGTTAGACTTATAAAAAGCATTTAAACTGTTTTCATGTCTTTAATTTTTTTGCAGAGTTTATGGAGAAATTCAAGCTTCACACCAGTGGCTCATGCCTATAATCATACTCAAGAGGCTGAGATCTAAGGATCACAGTTCAAATCCAGGCTTTTCAGGAAAGTTTTTGAAACTCTTAACTCCATGTAACTAGTAAAAGGCCTTAAGCGAAACTGTAGTTCAAAGGTGAGCACCAGCTTTACGCAAATATAGGAGACCCCCAAGACTCAGTACAGGACAACGACATCATCTTAGAAATTCATCTGAAAGCCATTTAGTTCTGGACTTTTATTTGTTGGGAGTTATTTTTCATTATCACTTTAATCATGATTGGGCTTTTCAATCTTCCTGTTTCTTCCTGATTCATCCTTGATATAGTGCATTGGTTTACCTTTGATCCTTTGCCTCTCCATTTTGATATTCCCCCTCCCTTCCATAGTTCCAATAATACCCAATTCCAATAATACAATACCCAAGGTACCAAAATCAGTTACAGTGACATCAGGAGTAAAACCCTGGTGAGGAATGACAAAAGAAAATGACATAATTTCACATGCTACATTGAAAATAAAAACAATGATAAAGCATTTGTTTCCATAACTTGGAGTTCATTTTGCTTAGCATTATCTTATGTGATCATATGTACATAGCTATTGAGCTATTGTGATTTTCTGCTAGGACTATCCTAGATGTGTACTAATTATTCCCAGTGAGGGAAACCATAGAGTCCATGTTGCTTTGGGTCTGGCTTACTTCACTTAGTATGATGTTTTTCCCCAAGTCCTTCCATTTCCTTATGAACGGGGCAATGCTATTCTTTCTGATAGAGGCAAAGAATTCCATTGTCTATGTGTACCAAGGTTGTTTGCTTCACTCATCTACTGAAGGGCATCAGGGTTGGTTCCATATTTTAATGATGGTAAATTGTGCAGCAATGAACAAGAGTTATGATGGTAGCTTTAGTGTGATCCTGCTTGTAATCCTTTGAGTAGATGTCCCAAAGTGGATCTCCTGAGTCATAGGGGAGTTCTATGTTTAGCCTTTTGAAGAGCTGCCACACTGCTTTCCAGAGTGGTTGAACAAGTTTACAATCCCACCAATAGTGTAGTAGGGTTTCCTTTTGGCCACATTACTGCCGTTGTCTTTTATATCTATATCTATATCTATATCTATATCTATATCTATATCTATATCTATCTATCTATAAGTTTTCTTGATAATGGACATTCTTACTGTGGTGAGGTGGAACCTCAATGTTGTTTAGATTTGCATTTCTTTTATGGCTAGTGATGATGATCATTTCTTCATTTGCCTCTTGGCCATTCTAATTTCCTCTTCAGAGAAGTCTCATTTTAGGTCTTCAGCCCACTTATTAAGGGGGCAGTTGTTTCTTTGAGGATTTGCTTTGGAGAAATTAATTTTTTGAGTTCTAGGTATATTTAGATATGAGGCCCTTATCTGTTGTATTAACATACTTCACCACATCAATAGGAGCAAGGTCAAGAATCACATGATCATTTCTCTAGATACCGAAGAATCATTTGACAAAATCCAGCACCCACTTTTGATGAAAGCTTTGGAGAAACTAAAAATCCAGGAAAAATTCCTGAATATAGTAAAGGCTATGCATGACAAACCTACAACTAGCATCATATTGACTGGTGAAAATTTAAAGCCATTTCCTTTTAAATCAGGGGCAAGCCAAAGATAGCCACTCTCTCCACTCCTCTTCTATGTAGTACTAGAGTTTTTATCCAGAGCAATAAGGCCAGACACAAATATAAAAGTGGTCCAAATAGGGCAAATGAAGTAAAACTCTCTCTCTTTGCAGATGACATGACCCTGAATTTAAAGAACTTGAGCTGATCCAAAACTTTGCCAATGTAGCAGGATATTAAGTAAACTCTCAAAAAACAATGTTTTTCTGTATATCAACAAAGGGAAGAGTGAGGCTGAAATCCAGAAACAACTCTTTTGTGCAATAACCTCAAAAAAATATTTAGGAATAACCTAACCAAAGAAGTGAAAGACCTCTATGATGAAAATTTTAAGAACCTGAAAAAAGAAATTAAAGCACAACTAAGAAATGGAAAAACCTCCCGTGCTCTTGGTTTGGGAGGATTAACATCATGAAAATGACAATACTGCCAAAGGCTATCTGCAAGTTTAATCCAATACCCATCAATATCTAAACAAAATTTTTTATAGTGGAAGTAATCTAAAAATTCATGTGGAAGAATAAAAGACCCTGAAGAGCAAAAACAATCCTAAGCAGAGAGACCAGTGCTGGAGAAATATCAATACCAAACTTCAACTCTATTACAAAGCTATATTAATAAAAAACAGTTTGTTATTGGCATAAGAACAGGTTTGAGGACCAGTGAAATAGAACTGAACACCAAGAAATGAACCATAGACCTATGGCCACCTAATCTTTGATAAAGGAGCTAAAAAAAAATAGAATAGAAGAAAGACATCCTCTTCAACAAATGGCTCTGGAAAAATTAGTTGAACACCTGTAACAAGCTAAATCTAGATCCTTATATCACCCTGCACCAAAACCAATTCCAACTGGATCAAAGACTCGATATAAAAGCAGATACCCTGAAAACATTTCAGAGAGGAACAGGAGAAACACTGGGATTCTTTGGCACGGGCCCAAACTTTTTAAATAAAAGGTCCAGAAACACAACAAATCAAAGAAATGTTGCACAAATGGGACTGCATCAAACTGCAGAACTTCTGCACGACAAAGGACATAGCTAGCAAGATAAATAGAAAGCCCTCAGCTTGGTAGAAGATCTTCACAAATTTCTTCTGAGTTCTATTTCCCAAAGTCTTGTGAATTATGAGCTTTCCACTCTAGCTGGTGAGACTCAACATGGTTTGGCTCAAGTAAGAGAGAAAACTCAGTTCCTACTGGGTTCTGAATCTCAATGATATTGTCTGAAAATTGTCTCTAGACAATAAATTGAGTAATTTAGGGACCCTTCATTGTTTCCTTTTTTTCTCTGATATTGCTAATATAATTCAAACTTATAGTTGTTCATATTTATTTATTTATTTTGCCAGTCCTGGGCCTTGAACTCCGGGCCTGAGCACTGTCCCTGGCTTCTTTTTGCTCAAGGCTAGCACTCTGCCACTTGAGCCACAGCGCCACTTCTGGCTGTTTTCTATATATGTGGTGCTGAGGAATCGAACATAGGGCTTCAAGTATCGGAGGCAAGCGCTCTTGCCACTAGGCCATATTCCCAGCCCCCAGTTGTTCCAATTTTATACTGGTTAGATGGGAATATTCTTGTCATTCTTTTAATTTAATTTAATTTATTTATTAATTGAACACAAATTTTGTTTTGACAAGGTGTTGTGCAAAAAGGGTACAGTTACATAGTAAGGCAGTGTGTACATTCTTGACTGGATACAGTGAATTTGAGATGAAACTTTATTGTTTTCAAATTATGTTCAATTATCCTTAGGAATGGTTTTAATTCAACATGTCAGTTTATGAGCACAGTGCATCTTTTTCAGTCTTACCTCTCTGTGTTTCCACTCCATCTGCTCCAATGCCACCCATTCCTTCAATTGACCTGCTTCCATTTTCATGTACGTCCATAGAATATTATGACTCTTTGTTTACGCTTCCTGTCTGAGATAGGTCTTTAATACAGATGCTAAAATATCTTTAGAATGTTTATATCTGGTTTGGAAGAACTTTATATTACATTATATTGCATTATATTACATTACATTATATTTGCTAAAGATATTTTCTGTCTCTCTTAAGTCTACAATACCAGTTTTTGTGCCTGACATAAACTTAATAAATATTCTTTTCACTCTTAGTTACCTTAATTGGAGAGACAATTACATGAATGAGAAAATTTGTGTAGTTCATTACCATCATAGACTTCACATCAATACTTAAAACACATGTAATTTAACATTAAAATTTTATTTTAGCATAATTTAGACACGTTTGACTTCAGGAGATTAAGAAGTGTACAAGTTTGAGAACTTTATAAAAATTCTTGTGGTTTCCTAGGCAATATTAAACAATAAAGTACAAATTAATCTTTTATAAGTTCTTGAAAATTGCAGGTCACACTAATGAGTAATTAATTTTCTATATTTTATAATAAATTAAAAAATACCACACTCATTAAAGATTCATATTATCATACTTGGCCTTTACTAAGGAGAATTACACACCTTTTTAATTACCTTCTGTTATTTGAATATATTAAATAAGATGAAAGTGAATTAGTGCTTTGCCCTTACACCTTGACAAATAAGCTAAAAAAGAATGCATTTCTCACTCAGCTTTCTGCTCATGTCAGGTTTAAAAAAGCCCTGTACTTGTAAATAACATTTTTATATTGTTCTATTCTCTTCTATCCTACGTTTTCTAACTCTTCAGCAGAGAAGAAGGGAGGAGAAAAACACTAATTTCATATTACATTGGTAACTGAAAGTACTTGTTAGCAATGCAATCAATGGTATAGAATCTCCAAGTTCTTATTAATTGTTTTATTTTGCATTGAGAATTTTAAATATGGTAGACGTTTCATGGTAGAAGTTTTCCTGCTATGAATACTATATGTCTCCTGAAGAGAAAACTGACACTGTATATTTGTCAGTTTTCAGATATATTTTCACATTTTTCCTATTGAGGCAACTAAATATCAATTTGTTTAACACTATTGACCAAATGAAATAAAATCGAATAAGGGAAAGCTAGTCATATTATTATATATGAATTGAATGTGTATTATGTTTACATATTCAAGTGGCTAATTTCCAGTGTTTCAGAACTCTATACACACTGCTCTCAAACAACATTTGTGAATTACAATCTAATGCTCCAGCCATTCTTTCTTTACCTTTAAAATTACCTTTAAATGTTGAGACTTTTGATCAGATGCTCTCAATTAATGAATTGCCTTCTCATGTTTGCTGTTTTTTTGCTGATATAAAAATGAGCTATTTTATTTTAATTGGTGGCCCTGCGGGATTAAATCCAGGGCTTCATGTTTGCTAAGGAGACACTCGAATTTGAGACATGCCTGTAGTCTCTTTTTGGATTGGTTTTGTCTCAATGTCTCACATGGGAGTGAGGAGAAGCTGGGCTGGAAGTCCTTCCACTTGTGCTTCCTTGCGTTCCTTTTTGCCACTATTCCCAAACACTGTACTTCCTCCACATGGTATAATAAGTATGTAAAACTGTGCTGAGATAGTGATTGAGTCTCATAAATTCATGTCTAGGCTTTCATTGAATGCAATACCCTGATCTTTGTCTCCCAAGTAGCTAGGCTTATAGACTTCAGCCACCACACCCAAATCTAATTATATTGTCTAATTGTGTACTTTTAGTGTTCAGTTTTAAGAATTCTTTATTTAATTTGCTATTAGTTTGTCATATTATATGTCTTATAGCTACTGTTTTCTACATGAAGCTTTGTTTGTCTCATCTTTACAGAGTAATACACAGAATTACTCACTACCTTATGTATGTAACTGTAACACCTCTGTACATCACCTTCACAAAAAATTAAATAAATTGTTTTATTTTATGAATTTTAGTTTATTATATTTTTATTTTATGTATTTTATATTGGCTGTGCCGTCTTTGAGACCTCCACTTCGTTGTTTATACTAAAAGTTTTTATATTTTATGTACTTATTTATTTAGTGACAGCTCAGGGCCTTGGTGCTGCCCTTAAGCTTCTTTGCTCAAGGCTAGTACTCTACCACTTGAGCTACAATTCCACTTCCAGCTTTTTGGTGTTGATTTTCTTGTAACTTATGACTTTTCTCCTATAGAGTGATTACATCAACTGAATTCTGACTATAGAACCAGTATTATGTCAGTGGTATATATTTTCATATAGTTTTGCTAATTTATCCTTGGATACTAATAAAATTATCTAGTGAGTTCACCTGTGCTTTACTGTGTTCCACTTTGCTAATTTTTGACATGTAAATTGAGAATTTCAGTAGCTAGTCATTGTTTTTAATATTTTATCCTTAATTTAAATAATTTTATATATTCATTGCATTAAAATTTCTATTTGCAATATGCATACATTGAAAATATCTTCATTAAATTAACAGATAGATTGCTTGTATTTTATGACATTTTTTAGTAATGAATGCTAGGCACTGATGGCTCACATCTGTAACCCTAGCTATGCAAGAGGCTTAGACCCGAGTATCAAACCACTGAAATGATAAAAATAGAGCTGTGACTCATGTGGTAGAATCCTAGCCTGAAGCAGAAAAGCTCAGGGATAGTGCTCAAGCCCTGACCCCAAGCCCAAAGACTGCCATAAAAGAATTGCAATGAAAACAAGTTTAAAGGATAATTGAAGAACATTTTTGGAAGATAAAAATATCATAATATTTAGTATGGAAATTGAAAGACTGCATTTTCTAGAACAAGGCTTATATAAATAACCCATGTCCTTGAGATAAGCAAGGAGTTATTTGGTAGCATGCAAGGAAGACATCTTAATCATAACCTTTAATAATATAATTTAAAGTATAATATAATGTTCTAGTGAATTAAACTGAAGAAATTTGTTTAGCAAATACAACTTCAAGAGGAAGAAAGATACCCTATATTCTAGAAAATTATATTCTTCATTCATAGAACTGAGAAAGTACTCATAGCTAGAATATTTGAAAAATTGTTACCTATGAATAATCATAAAAGGTAATGCATTGCATATGGGCCTAAAATATGAGGAATTTTACAAAAAAGATTGCATAACATAAATGAATACATAATTCCATAATATGACATAAATTTCCATGTTAGCTTTGTAATAGTTCAAACGTAGAAACAGACTGAATGGCTGGAAATAATAGATTGGATAAGGTAGGATACATTTATCAGTATACTCATACAGTAGTATGTTGTACAGAAATAAAAAAATGATAAATTTCTTTCACCACAAAAATGTTTCACTCTCAAAAAACGTTGTACTCAGAAAATCAGACTTAAACAACTGCCTTTAGTATTACACTGTTGCAGGGGAGATGATACACAGCCAATCTGAGTTATCTGAATAATTACCTGTGTGTATGTGTGATGCGAATTACATTATGCCCATATAAAATTCATATGTTGAAGCCTAATGTCTGTTGTGATGGTCTTAGACAACAGGTCCATCATAAGTCATAGCTGTTTATTTGTTTATTATTCTATTCATTAATTGTTTGTTTATTCCTTATTGTTAGTACTAGGGATTTAACTCAGGCCCTCAAACTTGCTATAAAAGCTATTCACCACTGCAACAATACCCCCGGTGACCAAAAATGAGGTTTAGATAATGTAACTAGGGTAGGGACTTCATGGTGAGAACATGTCCTCTGTGAGAAAAGACATCAGATTGAGAAGGAAGGCAGTTCTCTAAAAACTGAGAAGAGAGCCCTCATCCCAGAAGGACCTACTTGAGATCTGGGACACTTAATCTCTACATGACTAACAAAACAAAGATTTATTGTTTATATCATCCAGTTGAAAATATTTTACTGTGACAGTTAAAGTAGGGAAGAATATGTATGAGTGTATGTGTGCGCCTGTGTGTGCACTCACACACACACAAACGGATTGGCATTGTATGAGATTTTCTACTGGGAGGTTAGAGGAGCACCCCTGTTTGAGTTCTAGGATATTTATGAATATAAGGTAAAATTTACTACTTTTTTGTATTTCAAAGGTATATTCATGTACATACATAATCTTTGAAAATTTCTTGTAATCATATCGTGTATTGTATTATCGTATAAGGATAATTACATTTAAACTTAAGCTACATTATTCAAGCAGCATACCACATTCACTAAACCATATTATGACTGCATGAAGAATGCCATCACTTACACCAGTTTGGAGATTGGCTACATTTAGTTAGGACACCTAGCTGCAGAAACTATTCAGCATCTCACACTGTTGAGTTTTTAGTTGCTCCTTTGGCTGGACCTTGCTTGGATAGTCCTTTCTCTTATGTTTGGAAGTGTGCTATTTCTGGTAATATTCACACAATTACAAACTTTGATTCTACTACTTCCTGAAAGAATTCTGAGTTTTCTTCTACATATGTACAATGGTATCATACAAATCTCCGTAGTGAGTGCTGAACGAGAGTCTACCTTGGAGGCGATGAGGGATATCGGGCATGAGCGGCATCTTCTGAGTTGGAGGAGAGGTTAGTAGCTGCTGCAAGGCGCAGAAAATGAACAGAGGGAACATGAGATACATGCTATTTCGGGTAGTATCTTTACAATTTAATATATGAATGTGATTTGGCAACCTTTAAATGGTTATGAATGAGAAGTTGTGGGCTGAGAGGTAGTTTAATACTAAGAGTATATTCAGCATGTTGTGAGGAACATGCTCATGGCACCACATATATACCCACACATAGTCATATACACGTACATACATAGATAACATACACACATTCACAATGCTTGCATACACATGTACACACAAATGAGGAATGAAGGAACAAGTTATTATGTATACTTTACATTGGTCCCTCCTCTGTGGAATATAAAAGAACTACTACAAGAAATTTTCACAGAACTACATACCTAAAACTGGGTAGTTACTCAAGAATCCACATGGGCTGCAGAAACAGTAGTCACATCACTTAGTTTAATAAGGCATAGTGATTCTAATTAATCACACTAATTAAATATACGTGCGCTTCTAAAGAATGATAAAAATTTAGGGCCAAATTTGAAAAATGATTTGTCTTGGAAGGAAAATAAATAATTGAACAATTCTGTAAGTTAAATGAATTTGAAATTAAGTGAAAAGTTTTGAGAGAATAGATTTTAATAACACTATAATTCATTATAATTAAGAATAGTTATTAATATTTAGGAGATGAGTTATCTAAGTGTTAAAGTCATTTTAAATTGACTAGCTTCAAAACTCAGTTTGATTCGGTATACATAACAATAAACATTGAATATTAGTGATGTGAAGAAACCAGTGATACAATGTGAAGTTGTAAACTATAAACTATGGTATATGAAATACACTGCAGAAAGAGTTACAGTAACACTACAAAATTGTGCACAGTAGTATATTATTCAATCATAAAGTACAGAATCTTGTGCTATATTAATTGAGATAAATCACACAGAGAAAAATAAGTATATATATGAATATGTATATATATGTATATATATATATATATATACCTTTATTCTAATCTATGAAAGCGAAGAAATATCAGCTCTAGTGACGAGTCTGGCAAGCAGCAAGTGGGGGTGGGTAAAGGAAGGTTGAATAAAGGTTGTCAAAATACAATCACATAGAATGAGCTCTGCTGTTGTGACACGGTGTGTTTATGTGTGGGGGTGGGTATGGGTGTAGGGGAGGGAGACTGCAGGAGACTAGTAAACCTGTAATTTAATCAATGTCTAAAAGAAAGGAACTCAAAGTTTCCAAATGCACATCCTGGGAAGTTACAGAAAATGCAAATTATATTAACTATTTCGACTATGTATGTGTTCAACTATAACACAGAACTCCATTAATAAGTAACATTATATATTAATGAAAACTTTTAAAAGTTTGAAACAGCTATAAAGTAAATGGAAATTAGAAAGCACCATAGGAAGTGGAATGTTAGGACACACAGCTTCCATGAGTACTTGAAGATAATTCTCTCAAGTAGGAAAACACATTACACACCTCTCCTCGGTCTCTACAATGGATCTCTTACTTGGTTTCCTGTGTTCTCTGTAGTGCTATCCATTCCGAGAGTTTATCTACAAATGAATTCACTTGTTTCTCCTCTCCTCGCTCACAGTGCTTTCAAATATTGCAAGCTTGAATTCTGCACACTGCTCTTAAGATAACTTCCCAAACATTCAGATTCGCCTACAAAGCCCTTTCATCTCCACATCTCACCATTCCCTGACCTTGTCTTTGCTCAGTCACTGGAAGGAGCTCCTGCAGTCCTGGGACACTTCACTCCAGGCTTCCTTTTTGGGGACACATGATTTTGACTTTCTTCTTTCACTCCCTGTCACAATCCTTCACTGGTGGGTAAACTCATGCTCTTCCTAACAGGGGTGCAAATCCCACTATACATCTCTGAATATTATCACATTTTAGAATTATGTTTTAATTTAGTAATCAATAAATATCATCCTTGTTTTATAAGCATGTCCATCTGTGGTGCCCAGGTCACTGTTAGTAAACATTAATGACACATAACATTAAACTTGATTTATAGATTATATAGTGAGTCAAGTCCATAGCTAATATTTATAGCTATGCTCATTAAAGACAAGGAACTTGTAAGAAACAGAAAAGAGCAGAAAATTGACTTTTTATTAAATGCTATATAAATACTCAATCCCTTCAAAATCCCTTCAAAAATAGTTTCAGACTATGTCTGATGAAGGTTGTCAAAAACTCTTACCATCCACTACAAGTCTTAAAAGTATTTTACCCCTAAATATAGACGTATTATGTAAAATCTCTATGTTACATAATTGAAAATATATAAATTGTGCTCTTGGTTTTCCCATATGGAAAGAAGTAAAGTTTTGGATATTTTTCACATGGTAATGATAATAAATGAATTACATTTTCTCTGCTACTTAACCCAAATTCCAAGAGTTCATTAATAATTTATGTTATTCTCTTTGCTGTTTACATTTTACTGGTATTTTCATTAACAAGCTAAAAATCAGTAAAATGGGTTCTAGTTGATGCTTTGAATGATTCTCTTAAGGAAGTTAGTATCACGCTGGATATGCCACTCTTACTGGCTTTTTTTGCTTAAAGCTAGTGCTCCACCACTTGACCTACACTTTCACTTCTGGCATTTGATTGGTTAATTGGAGATAAAGAACAGCATAGACTTTTCTGGCCAAGCTTGCTTCTGAATGCAAACCTCATATTTCATGTGGAACATCTGGTATACCAACTTACTACTCCAAATCCCATGGCTGGATCTGTTCTATCTTCCTTCACACTGGTGTAGATGATGGCAACATTCTAATCAGTATTGTATTCTACACCAATTGCAGCACAATCTTAAAACAAACAGCCCAGGACACAATCATCACTTTTCTTTCATTTATTTCAGATGAGCAGAGCCTGTTCCAAACAATTTTCTAAATCCAAGGAAATTAGCTAATGAAATAAATACAAATTAAGGAGGAGAGAAAGAAAAAAGAAAAGCTATGAATAGGTTTCTTTTGATCCATCAATTTCTTCAAAGCGCATGTATGTAAAGTATAGGGTCTATCTGATGCTTCTAGAAAAGCATTTGGGGGATGGTAGTTGAGAATGATGTTTAAAAGAATACGTTATGGAGTTGGGGATTTAGCTCAGTGGAAGAGCACTTGCACGGCCAATGCAAAGCCCCGAGTTTGGTCCTTAGTTCTGGGGAATAAAAAGCACATTGTGCTCAAGTATGTGGTTGGTTTGTAATAAAACATGGTTTACTGACATAAAGGAGGTGCAAATAATGCTGAAGTATTATCTGTGCTCTAATAATACCTCATGGTGACCGGAAAAGTTTTTAACTTCTTCCTACATCAAAAATTACATCTAAATCTAGTTTGTTCTCCTTTAATTCAGCATGTACCATTCATTAGTGAAAATAACCAGTGATGGTCTCCTGACAGCCTATCTCCTAATTTTAATTGACAAATGCCCTTTGAAACCAACATCTGGAGATATCTTGATTTTATCAATGGTAATTTCACTATGAGCTCTGTCCAACCTCTTCCTCCATAATAGACAGTCCTCTGCTGCTAGAGAACAAGGCTGCTCCTCTATTTTCATGATAGTGGGGTCCAGTTACTAAGCTTTCAGGTACCTACTAAGGATGTGCCAGTCTATGTCTATTACATAAAAATAAGAAAGCATGAGGCTGAAAGTCTGGTTGCTGTGGGTAAACACACTGAGCTGTTCTGATTGCATTATCATGAAAAGGAAGATCAGCCATTTACCTCTCTCATTCCATTTTTCAGTCACAATATACAGTAATACTTAAATACACTACAATGAAGTGCATTTAAGACACCCACAATTTGGTGCTACCTAGAAGTGGTGAATGGTTTAAAGTGGGAAACTTCATTAAAGGTCTTTGGGACATCAGAACATGACCCTTAAAGGGGCCAAAACTCTCCTTCTCTCTCTTACCTCCCTGGTGTTGAGTTAAGCTGTTCCTCTCTCGCATGTATTTCTGCCAATATGTAATATTGCCCTCACAACTATAGGCCAAGTAGTCATGGACTGAACACATTAAAACTGAGCAAAACTAAACCTTTTTCTTGATATACTTTGCCTCGGGTATTTTGTTTTAATGATTAAAAACTAAGAAACTTGAATGGTTAGAAGCCAATGTCAAGAATAAACATCTGTGCCTGGCATTTGTGGCTCATACCTGTGATTCTGGCTCATTCCTTTAATCTCAGGAAACTGAGAACTGAAGATCTAGGTTTGAAGCCAGCCAGGTAGGGAAGCCCATAAGATTCTTAACTCCAGTTAATCAGCAAAAGCTGTAAGTAAATACAGCTATGCTTCAAGTGTTAGAGCACTAACCTTAGACAAACAATCTAAAGGACAGCACACATGCCTTGAGAAGAGGAAGAAAGAAGAGGAGAGGGAGGAGGAGGAAAAGGTACATCCCAAACTGGCCCTGGTGGTACAGATTTGGAATCCAAGCTACTCAAGGGGTAGAGGAAGAAGAATTATGATTTTGGTGCCAGCACTGGCAAAGTTGCCAAGAGTTCATCTCAAAAATAAAATTAAAAGGATAAAATATGGGATGAAATGATTAAAGTACTTGTGTAATATAACCAAAGCCCCAGTACAGTTCTAATACTGAAAGTAAGAGAAAAGAAAAAAGAAATGGAGAAAAAGAAAAGCAAAGAAGGAAAAGGCAAACAAAAGAGAATGAGCAACCCAGACAGCAGTTGAGATAAATTTGGAAATGTGCGATTCTTTTGTCATGCTGTGCTTTTGAATCAGTTACCTCCATCCTCAGTCTAGTACCTTCAGTAGAACATACATTCTCACTGTGTCTGACATGTGGAGGAATTAATGCAAACTCCATGGTAGCTATGCTGTCTGCTGACCACACACATTTGTCCCCTGTGCATGTACATCATGCTCTCTGTTTGTTTTCCGTGGTTGTTTACTGATGAAATATTCTCATCCAGTTTATTCTCTTCCCTAGATTTTTCTAGACTTCTCTAAATACTTTTGCTAATCGTTGAGCATCAGATCAGGGCTAAGAAGACTACAGACACCTGAAGTGTTTGTCAAAGTCCTTTCCCCTCAAAATAACTTATTCAGTGGGTCTGTGTCTCCAGGAGACAAAAGCTTAGTAGTGAGTCAAGAAATCTCCTTTTCATAAGCTCCTAGAAGATTCTGACATTGACTTAAGATAGGGAATTACTCCTGTGTGGCTGTCTGTCCTCAGGGTTCAGCTAGATCACTCATGGTTTTGTTGCTGAGTTGGAAAGTTAGTCTCTACTGAGCTGTGGGGTGAGAGTTAATTTCCAACTAACGGAGATATCTATGACATCAAAGCCATTAGACAGTTAAACTTCAGAAAGTACTATCAGCCTCTTCTGTCTCAGTCCATCGGGCTATCTGTTCATTTTTATTACCCAGACAAATTACAACCAGTGTTTTAACTATGATAACATTTCCTTCATCCAAAGAAAATATTAATTCTTTCTTTCACTTCGTATCAACAAAATGGTCAACCCTCTGCTTTACAACTGCCTAAATATATATAAAATGTAGTTTATCCCCTAGGATTGCCATTGCAAATATTTAAACAGAATGAGCAGCATGTACTCTGGATTCCTCTCATTTCTTCTCAAGGACTTCCCTCTTTAGATTTTTTTCCCCTGTCTCTGCTATTTTACATACATGTCCCTTTTCACCTCTTGTCCACTCCAGCATGGGGTAGAAAGACAAAGTATACATTCACACCTAAAAATCAAGCCTAATCCATATACTCTATAACCCTTCAGTCCTCACAAGCTAAATGATCTTGATCTTTTCTGGGTTTGTTATCCCAGGTCTGCTACAAGAAACAATAAAAACTTCTAATCATATCTTTAAAAGATTCTGTTTTGCTCTAATTTTACTTGCTTCTCAATAGCACCCAATTAGGATGCTAATTTCTTCTTTTATTAAACCTTCTTTTCTTGGCCTTCACCACAATGGATTCACTTTATTTTCCCCTAACTTCTCAGCATATGTTTGTTTAGCTTGCATTACTGGCTCTTCTTCATGGGCCTCATTAAGTGGTTCTGCTCTGGGTGGTCCTTATTTTCTATTCTTTGAGGATTTGTCTGGGTTCAGTGACTGAAAAGAGTCATTTTGTGATGGTTCCTAACTCAACAACTTGTAGGTATAGCCAACTCTGTTTTATATCTCAACTTATGTGAGTCAGACAACTCAAATTTATATGTTTTTCTCCTTTCTCCAAATTTCTTTCTTTCTTAATCATTAATACATCATTATGTGTTAGAATCAGTTTTCCAAGGCCAGAAAGTAAAAGAAAAACAGGAAAAGAAGAAATCAAATTTTATTTTTTCTCCCTAGCAGTTTTTCTTTCTAATCATGCCTCCTCTCTTTCAATCATTCTTTTACCCTCAGTTGATGTTTTAAAATTCATTATTTTTCTTTTAATAGATACATTATATACACTGACATCAGCATTTTTGTGTTCATCACAGATCTAGTCACAGTAGGTGAGATATCAAAATAAATTTTATCTGTATCTCTATCTCAAAATACTCCAAAGTTACTTGTATCGCCTGATTTTTTAACTCTTTTGTTTTCTTTAGCATGATTCTACAATCAACTAATTTCATTCTCTTTTGCTCTGAGTTATCTGATACTTCAAACTCAAAAATTACATTACATAGACTGCTATGTCTCAAAGCAAAAGCCACAGCACATCCCTGCATATTAAAAGCCTTCTATGCCTTCCTATTCTACATAGTAGAAAACCAAGCCTTCTACCATAGCCTTAAAGACCATGGAACCTGGATAACTCTTCAAATCCTTATATATTTTGCTTTATATATTTGCTTATGGAGATTGAGTTAATCAAGGGCCTCACTGGGGTAAGGACATGCTGCCCCGCAGCTACTCAGCCTCTAGTTATTCCTACACCACAGGTACATCACTTCTAGGTTTATCCTAAATGTGAACATCTTGTTCTGGCTTCTCTAATTTCTATTACTTTCCCTCTGTATGGATTTTTTTTCTGTTGGGTTTTGGAAAAGATAAAATTATTGGTAATTAATGAAATATTTTAATATTTTACTCAGCAAATATTTCTATACAATTTATATAGTTATAAGATATGTAATTTCTATAAAATATACCTTTTCTATATAGTTTATATTTCCTTCCTTGTAATTACTTTGTCTTTAATTTTATCTTTACTATTTAATTACTTGGTTGACAAGGAAGAAGACTTTGTCTTCACTATAATGTGTGGTTCATGGGAAGACGCCCATTGAACCTTCTGTGTTTCCTCACTGTTATCAAATTACTGTGTAGGCTGGAAAGGATATGGGGAAAATGGGTCCCAAAAACTGTAGGTGGGAATACAAGTTAGTGCAGCCACTATGGGAATCAGTATGGAGTCCCTTCAAACCTAAAATGACTGTAACTCTAGGGTGTGTATCAGAAGGCATCTAAGTTAGAATAAAATATGAATACTTCCATGCCTATGTTTGCCATAGTACTATTCCCAATAGCCAAGAACAAGCGTAGGTACCCAACAACAGATAAGCAGTTTATTTTTAATGTGGTATATATGCACAGAAATAAAGTATAAAGAAACTACAAATCAGGAGAATGGATGAAAGTAGAGACCATCATTTTGAGTGAAATAAACCAATGTCAAAAGGACAAAAAATTGTATGTTTTCACTAATATACACACTTAAAAGAAAAGAATGCAACACTGTAAATAAAAAGGGAAAAGAAACGGTGCTGAAGTGAACATGAAAATGGCATAGTTTTAAATGGGTATCAGAGGGAGGGAGCTATGAAATTATACCAGAGGCACTGAGTTTGATCAAAGTACATTGTACTCCTATATACAAATATTATAGTAATACATTTACTACAAAAAGAGGAAGACACATGAAAGAGCCAGCTAAGTTCACCTTTAATTCCAAGATGCTAATTCTAAGAGTTCAAAGATTGTCATAACTACAATTGTACTTTTAAAACCTAAAATGAATCGACATATAGGTTACATATACTCTTAAGTTTTATAAGCACAAATCTTTATTTTCAAGGACATGCTCGGATATTCCCATGGAACTGTGAAAATATTTTATTCGCTGTGTTTACTCATTTGCCTAGTTGGTTCATTCTTGTTAAAACTAACCTATCTTGCCATGGAACCTATTGAATGGTACACGATGGCCTATGGAGGATGGGAAGACAAATGAAGGACCTTCTGAAGGGGGAATACAATTTATGACAGTATTGAAAATTCATAAACATGGTGATAATAACAGCAGTCTGATTTTAAATCAGTTTTTCCATTTCTTAAAATCCTGCATAGCTGGGCTGGGGATATAGCCTAGTGGCAAGAGTGCCTGCCTCGGATACACGAGGCCCTAGGTTCGGTTCCCCAGCACCACATATACAAAAAATGGCCAGAAGCGGCGCTGTGGCTCAGGTGGCGGAGTGCTAGCCTTGAGCGGGAAGAAGCCAGGGACAGTGCTCAGGCCCTGAGTACAAGGCCCAGGACTGGCCAAAAAAAAAAAAAAAAAAATCCTGCATAGCCAACAGCATGCTTGTGGGTCATGCCTGTAATCTCAGCTACTCAAGAAGCTGAGATCTGAAGAATTCAGTTCAAAGCAAGCCAGTGCAGAAAAGTCCATGAGAGACTCTTATCTCCATGCAACCACCAAAAAGCTGAAAGTTGAAGTGTGACTCAACTGGTAGAGTCTTTAATGAAAAATCCAGGAGATAGCACAAGGCTTTGAGTTCAAGCCCCAGTAAGGGCACAAGAAGAAATCCTTTATTTTCAGAAGCAGACTTCTTCCAGAGACCTCTAACCTGCTTGCTGTTTGAAGAGCAAACTCTTTAGCTTTCTATACAAACCTATATACACATTTGTTTCTGTATAATGTATATGACATGTAAAATTTGATATATAATATTCTTCTATATTATACCTTTAGACTCTTTAACCTAATTTAAGAAAACCTAATATACTGGAAACAATGACCAGAAATAATAGCTTTTGTAAGGTTATATGTTTTGTTGAATAAGTAAATCAAGACAAGAGAATTTCTTCTATGATTATGATGGGCAGGTGCACAGAGGAGGTGTGTGTGTGCTTAGGTATAAATATATAGCTAATTTTTATTGCACTCACACTTTTTGTTTTGTACTGTATTGCATGTAAAATATTTTGTAAATTTATTCCAGTATTATATACATTAGTTTAACCTTTGAATTTTTTAAATGTAAGTATTTGTTTCTATAGTTCTATAAGACATGGGGAGGTTTCACATAGTTATTAGGCAAGTTAGTGTTTGCGCTTTGTTTAGTTTGGGGCTTTGACAGAACTGAGGTCTGAACTCAGGGCCTCACATTTGCTGGGCTTGTTAAATTGGTACTCTTCCACTTGAGTCACAACGCCAGTCCTGCTTTATGCCAGTTACTTTGGAGATGAAGTCTTCTATGTAGACTTTTTTACCCAAGCTGGCCTCAAACCTCAATCTTCCGTATCTCATACTCCTCCGTAGCTGGAATACATGCATAAACCATCAGTTCTGGGCATAAATAGTGTTTTAGTATGGCTATATTGCAATTTACTTTTTATAGACACTTGTCTGTGGACAGAATGTAGATAGTTGCTTGTATTCTTAATTGTAAATGCACCTCAATAAATCCTCCTTAGTCACTTAAATTGTGCTGGTGTAATAAATCCACAGAAAATCATGTACTTCTTCTGGTATTCATGATCAAAACCTAATTGGTTTCACAGAATAAGATTTTTTTTTAATTTTTATTTTTTTTGGCCAGTCCTGGGGCTTGGACTCAGGGACTGAGCACTGTCCCTGGCTTCTTTTTGCTCAAGGCTAGCACTCTACCACTTGAGCCACAACGCCACTTCTGGCCGTTTTCTGTATATGTGGTGCTGGGGAATTGAACCCAGGGCCTCATGTATACGAGGCAAGCACTCTTGCCACTAGGCCATGTCCCCAGCCCAGAATAAGATTTTTAAATAATTGAAATTTTAAGTTTAGTTCTGTTCATATTCTCTGGTGAGAAGGTTCTAGAGTTTCACTGATGTGTTTTAAGTTGTACACTTAAGAAACTCTGGTGTTACCATTACATTTTCTGTTCTTTTGCAAATATCCCCCAAACTCAATAGGCATGGTCACTGATTCTTCATTTTACATTTTATTAAGAATGCAAAAACAAACAATAGATTCTTTCTTTTCATCACAATGCATTTTATGTCTACTTTGTCTATAGGATGTACAGCGGGTCTCAATACACACTAGAATCTGTTCAGCTCCTTGCATCTCCACTTTGTCTGTTTCTTAGACGAGCCTCATGCTTTTTCTTCTTTTGTGCTCTCCAGGTTGTCCTGACATACAGTCAGACTGAGGAGAGTGCATTGAATACGTTTGACAGGTTTTGAAGTGCTGTTACATAAAAGCTGCATTTCACTTATTAGGCGATGTGCTTCATTTTTAATTGCCTCTTGTCTTTTCGGCACAATCTTAACAAGATAATTAAAATGTTTGTGTGTTTGGAATAGCTTGAAGAAATAATAATCATACAATATATCTGCTTCAGGTCTCATTAACATTGAACACACTTGATAGTATCATATACAATGAAGGGGCTAAATGGGAAGTATGAATTTTTGAAGTTTTATTATCTTCTTTTCTTTTAAATTATCTTTAATTATAAAAAATAGTTGGAATTTAACAAAGCAGTTTATGACTACAGTGTCTTTTTCTGATAATTATCTCACCCTCTTTATATTGCAATCCAAAACTATGTCACTTTGCTAGTGACCAGAATTAAAGAATGCTACTCTAAAGTTCTATTTTATACAGATTTAATAAGTCAAAATGTGAGCTTACCTTCCTCATTCTGAAGAACAAATTAGAATACAGCATTATGTAAAAAGGGCCCAAGGGATGCCTGATGTAGAGCTCAGAGGAAGTACCTCAGGGACAGAAACACAATAAAAAATTCTAACAAAAATCAGCAGCACACAGAAGTTAAATCAATTTATACTACAAATGTATATTTGAATGTCATTTAAGAAAGACAAAAATGTCCAGCCATAAATTTACAGTGAACCTAACTCGCATAGTAAGTGATTTGTTTCATGAGAATGTGTTTTGATTTTTGATAGTAAATTGCATTAAATAGTATTTTATATTATCAGTATATAGGAAAATTGCTTCCAAATCAAATGCACACTGATCACATGTCTCCTGTATATTATAAACAGGAAAACCAGAAAATAAGGAGCAACTTCTAAAGCTACTTTATTCGTCTCTTAAAGGAAGAGCTCAATACCATTCTCATGAAACTGTAGCTTATATTGCCAGGACAGGTCTAATAAGTTGCTCCAACTAGCATTATTTCACAAAAATAATGATAGATAATTTCCGTGCATGTGAACAGAAACAACCACTTCTAACTCCTAAGGTTAGGCCAGGTGTGGAAAAGTGACAATGGGGAGAGCACTTTGGGGTCTCCCTCACCCCTCTTTCACCTGCTGCTATTCTCATTTTATCAACTTTAATGTTGAAAATATCTACAAAATTTTTCATAAAATTTAGGTTTAAATATTAGAATTCATTGTTGATAATATCTTTCAGATGTTCAATTAACTAATACATAATATAGTTTCAAATTATTATTTCATATCTGTTGCAAGCACCATTTGACTTTGTTTTCATGTTGCTGAGAACATTACTTCTGCTTAAAAAGTGTATTCTATCAATGAAATCATGTTACCTGTACTTTTATGTTTTTGTTTTGCTGCCAGTACTTGGGCTTGAACTCAGAGGCTCCTACTCTACTTTGGCTTTCTCCTTAAGGCTAGCACTCTACCACATGAGCCACAGTTCCACTTCTGTGAATACAAGCTATGTGCAAATGTTCTATATTGAATACAAGTTCTTAAATTGATTTTATTCCAAATCCCCTAGCAATCTATGAAAAATAAAACCCACTTGTGTTTGCCCTAAGATAGAACAATACCAGAATGAAAAATAATAAATATCACATTTCTTCCATAAAAACAAGTTTATTTGTGAGTATGTAAACCATGCCAACATATAAAAATAATTGATGGGGCTGGTGTCATGGATCAAGTGGTAAAGCAACAGCTGAGCAAGTAAATAACTTTGATGGTAACAAGATACTTTAGTGGCCTGTTAATAAATATAATCAAAATTATAATGCTTGCACAGACATGCATTTACATACACACACACTAGAGTAACCACAGCTATAAGAACATTTAATCCATATATTTTGCCCTTGTTTTGAACATATAGTTGCTATTTGATACTGCATTCATTACATTTCTAGCTAGAAAAAATGATTTTTTTCTAAGTATTATTTTAAGTGTGGAGAAAAATCTGTGCTCAATACCAAGAGTATTTGCAGATTATCCTAATTAATGATCTCAAAGAGATTTTGACAGTTTTGGTAAGAAATTCCTATCAGTATACACTTTAAAATTTTTTTATTCTTGTAAAGTGTTACTGTCAGGATTCTTAAGTATCTCCTACATAAATTACAGTAAGCTTTCACTACTTAGCCCCTGATTTATATTAAAGAGTATAAAATCTTATCAACATTCCAGTTATATACTCTTACTATTAATTACTCAAGGTACCAACATAAAGTCACACATGGATTTCTTGTACTAAACATTTCTCTTTTTTCATATGTTTGAAGTGATGTATAATAGATAAATTTTAGAATTGATGGTCAACTATCTAAATTTAATTGAATGTTTATTAGAAAAAATCTTATTTAAAACTTAGTATCCAAATATAAGCAACCTATGGCTTTAATGCTAGTATGGAAAATGAATCAATTACTAATCATGAGATCACTTTTCTTTTATTTTTTTGAGTTTTCTGTATTCATTTGGATATACTCACTATTATTTTTACATGATTGTACAAATTACATTTTAACAAGGCAATAATTTTATACAATTTCACAGGGAAGTGACTTTCATATTCACAGTGGTATAGGGAAGAAAGCTGTTTTGGAAAATAATTATTAAATTGTTGGACAAGAAATGTCCTTATTACTTTATGTCCCTATTACATATGTAACTGTAACACCTCTGTACATCACTTTGACAATAAAATTAATTTAAATTAAAAAAATTAAAGTATTTCATTTGCACCCTTGGAAGCAGTAATATTTCTATAATAATTCTGATAAAGTCTCAGTTATCAATGGAGTTTTCCTTATACACTGTAATGTGTTCTGAAAGAATTGAATATTGAAGATTAAGCTCTTTTGTCTACCAAACCTGTGAATGATAACGATTTTTATTTCTTGGCATTGTTCCATTTCCACAAACCCAAGGACAACTTCTGAATAGGGATAAAATGTACGGAACTTCCTTGCTTACTCATTCTTTTGCCCTCTCTCTCTCTCTCTCTCTCTCTCTCTCTCTCTCTCTCTCTCTCTCTCTCTCTCTCTCTCTCTCTCTCTGTATGTCTGTGTGTGTGTGAATTTCCAAATGAAACTCAATGATTAGGTTTTTTAACTCGATCCTCGTTTTCTCTTTGTAAGCTGTCTTCCTCATGCCTCTCTTCCCTGTTCAGGTGCTCCTCTCCTCTGCGCTTCCTGTGCTCTCTGGCTTCTGCAGCCTGCAGGAAGACTTTCCTAAAATAGTACCATTTTTATCTATACCATTACCCTTAGTCTTACATTTTTGGAGTTTGGGCACATATAATGGGCTTATAGTGCATATTTAATTAATTGAACTATTTCAGAATGTTAGGCTCTTGGAAAAATTATAAGCTTTCTAAAGAAGGGGATAGGTTTCCTACTGGTTTTACTTCCTTTATAATGCCTGTAATTGCAAGTCCCAATACCTGCTCTTCAGTATCCATTTTATTTCACTTCTCTGTGTTTTACAATTTTAAACGGCTTAATAGCCTTTGTGTTCTTTCTCCTCCTGGGTTTGTCCATATGACTCTCTAGGCTATTTTTTCCCTGTGCTTCCAACTATTTTAATTCATTCCTTGTTTTATTTTCTTTCTCTACAATTACTTCCCCTGGTCAATTTTACCTGCATCAGTTAGATTATTATCCATTGAGTCTCTTATTGAGAATAGATGCTCTTATTATTTATCCTCTCAAAAATAGAGTAAACCGCCAGGCACCAGTGGCTGATGCTTGTAATTTTCACTACTCAGGAGACTGAGATCTGAGGATGGTGGTTCGAAGCCAGCCCAGGCAAAAAAGTGGGCGAGACTCATATCTACAATGAATTATCCAGAAAAATCCAGAAGTGGTGCCATGGCTCAGTGGTACAGCGCTAGCCTGAGTACAAAGGCACTCGGGGACAGTGCCCAGGGCCTGAGTTCAAGCTCCAGGATCAGGAAACTTCATTTTAAGTTCTATGCTGATTATTATACAGTTAACTCTGGAGTCAGTTTACAAATTTGCCAGAACTTTAGATCCTGAGCTTTTAACCAATGTCTTAGAATACTCTTCAATTATGTTTGGTAATATTTTAATTTAAAAATTTCTCTTGACCTATATTCCAAGTAACTATTAAATGTATCCATTTGAAAGGCTTTGAAGACAAATACAACTCAACTTTGAAAAATGAAGAACCCTCTTATTATGTATGGTGAGTATTTAACATTAGTGTATGCATTTAGTTACCCAAGTTGGAAAAATCTGAAGTATTTGTATGCAGCTTTCCTGTTTTAAGGAAGACATTTAGAAATCTTCCCAGTTTATCTAAATTGTTACACGTACAATTCAAAGCAAATATTTCAAGGCAGAATGGATATTGAAACCACATACTTTAAGGAATTATTAAATGATATTCTGACATGCCGCTTTTCCTATGTAGCTCTATTTTTAAAAAAATTATATTTTTCTGTATTGTCAAAGTGATGTACAGAGAGAGTGTTTACAGTTTCATACGTAAAGCAGTACATATTTTCTTATCCAACATGCTATCTCCTCCCTCCTTTTCTCCCTGCCTTCTCCCTCCCCCCCCCACCATGAGTTGTACAGTTGGTTTACACCATATAGTTCTGTAAGTATTGCTGTTTGGTTTGTCTTTTTATCCATTGTCTATCCATTTTGATATTCCCCATCCCTTCTCTAGTTCCAATACATGTATATGAATAGTGTATATAGGTATATTATAGCTCTACTTTAAACCTTTACAATTCCTTTCTTCAGCTATTGTAATGAACGTATCCTTGCATTCACTCCCAATGAGTTAAATGAACTTTTTGAACATATGGATTTAAATATATTTTACTTGAAGAATTTATTGCTTCTCCTAAGTATTCTCCAACCTCTGTTTAATGAATTTAAAAGCAGTATCCATTTCAGTATCTTGTAAGTTCCTCCCAGACTCCACTATTACGAACCCTCTATTCTAGATCCCAAAAAATTCTAACACTTAATGAACATGCTGTTTCCTTGTTTCTCTGGGATTTGATTGTTGTTGCTCCTTCTACTTCAAATTTTATTTCATTCTTTTCAACCAAGTGGGATTTCCCTATCCTTCAATGCATGGCTCAAATTGCATCTTTTCTCTGAGGCTTTTCTGTTACCATCTCTCACTTCTCTAACTTGGGCAGAATCCATTACGCTTCCCTCAAGGCACCCTGAAATTTCTTTTTACTCATCCTTAGTACAGAGTTTATTACAGGGTATTTCATTTGCTTCTTGTGCTCTGAGGCATGGCTGTATTCTCCCTTGACATTTACAAAGGTTTGCTTTAATCAGGTTTTGGTTGTAATTCTGAATAGGAATATTAAAAAGGTCAATCTATGGTAAGGAACAAAAATGCTTTCTACATATCACAAATAAAAATGTATAGGATGTATAGTTTTTCCTCATTTACTTTCCCATATTTACTAACTTGTGCAAACATGGGAATATTATAATAGTAGCAGGAAACAATTACAATGAAAGAAACATGAACTTTAATTTTCTACTGTTCAGTGGTTATATTAGGCCACCTGACAATAGAATTAGTGCTGTTAAATTCAGTTGCAATTTTCCAACTCTGATTTGTACAAATCAAAATAATTTGAACACTGCCATAATTTTATTTATTATTAATATTTATTATTATATTTTTAAATTTTATTATGAGTTGTACTAGTAAGAGTTAGGTGAATAATTGTCAGTAAGAATTTCTTTCCTTTAGATTTAAAATTTCCTTAGTACCCAGTATTAAGTGCAAGTTGATATGAAGCTTGATGTGATTTAAGAAATAGGCTTTGAGATAAGACAGACATAGAATCTAACTTCATTTGTATTAGTTATTTGATTATAGAAATACATTGATCTCTCTACCTTCTCTAATCTGGAATAAGACTGAGCTTTTGGAAACCTATCCTGGGCATTGAAAGAGCTGTGTTACGTGCTCAGTTTGTATTATTTTAAGTTGTATTCCTGGCAGGGTCAAATCACTTTTGCATTTGAAATTTGCAATAAGATGGTGTGGTGGTCACACAGGACTGTACATTCTAGATTTACAGTTGAGTAAGCTGAGCTATGATTCAGTTCTTTGAGCCATCATACATGGTAAGTGGCTTTGTGTATTGGAACCCTTTTGCTCTAAATCTCACACTTGCTGTGTGTGGCTATACATGTATTGACAAATATTCATTTATTCAAAATAAAAAAGTATAAGCCAAACATGAGAAAAAGCTGAAAGAAAAAGGCATGTTTAGAAATCCTAAACCAAGGCAGAAGACATTCCCGTGGGATCAAATTATTCCTACCAAGCTTCTGCAAATGTTTTTTGTTATCCACAATGCCATAATGAATTCTGCAGTGACATGGTTTGGGGAAGGAGTGTCTTCAGTGTTTCACTGAATCATGTCTAATACTTCATAATGAGAGCCACATGATGGAATGTGTGCAGAAACTATCCCCACACCATGATCTATGTGTGTGCCCTTTCACTCACAAACGCAGTCTCCATGGCAGACGTAGGTTCCCCTATGTCTCTGTTGACAAGAGGTTGAGCCTTGGCATGACATCCAGTTTATTTTTTAAGACCATAGAATTTAGGGATTCATGTTTACTTCAGAGCCTTCCTTCCCTTTCTGTTCGTGAGATTTAAGGTATCTTTAGAACACTCTTGCAAAGCAGTATAGATTATTGTATTTACCTTCAATTTTGTTTGGTAAAATCATATTAAGTGGATATTATTTACATTCTATTACCTATTAAAATGGTATACTTTAGAGTGTCTAGTATTCAGAATAATTATCTCGTTAATGTAGGCTATAGGCTATCCATACATAACAGCATGTCATAACAAAGTAAATGTTAAAGCTTTATGCATAAAATATTAGAGTTAAGTATGAACCAGTGAAAGATGAGGCTAGGAGAGGGACTGTAATAAGGATTGGTATTGAAGCAAGACTCACCACTGTGGGAGAATATGGGAGAATTAGGGAAAATAACATATATGTTACTTATGTTTAGGTTTGTGCTTCTACACACTTGTTTGGAACAGATTAAGAAAAAATGTTGTTTCAGTAAATCAGGTGGTAATGATAAAAGCCTATGAATACCTTGGGAAGGAAAAAGTTAGAATATATTTAGGATAAATTGCTAATATATGCTGATACACTAGGTGAAGAAGAATGAAGAAAGAGTGATAAAGGATGATTCCAAACTTTTGAACTTGGTTAGGAGAGTAAAATTGTTTTCATTAATAAGTGAATGACTCGAGGTAAACTGCGCAAAGGTTTTTAATTTCAGAGATACTGAGGTTGGTTGCCCATTGACTAACGAAATGACCATGATTTCATCAGCATACTAATAGTATCTAGACTAATGGATGAATGTGCTGGATAAAGGAGTCATTATAGACACAGAAGGGAGTACTTAAGCCTGGACACTCCAGTATTTGAATACCAGGTCATAAGGACAACTCAGAAAAGAGCTACAAGAATAGTAGAGGCCTAAGAAAGTTTCATGACCATAATAATGCAAATATAGCAGGCAAAGTGTTTAGTCTGACTAAACTAACCTAGTGGCTTGAAAACCAAGGTTTGGTCCTACCACTTAGCAGTAGAGATATTCCTGATATTGTATAGAAGAGTAGGTTTATTAATGGTATCTGGAGAGAAATGCATGAGTACAGTGTATTCAATAAAACATGAGATTAGAATATATGGGTAGAAAGAAAAGAAAAATGATACTTAAACTTAATAGAGAGAAAAACACTGATGAAACGGGAGAAGCAATACAGGCACAAACTTGGAGAGTCAGTGTGCTCAGGGAAGGAGCAAATGTCTGTGGGCACAGAGGCTGATAAGTTGGTGGATGAGATGCTGGGAACTTGTGAAAGTTTCCTTTCAAACACTTTTACAGTGAAATAGGCAAAAAAAAAAAAAGGCAGTTTTTGCTGCTTTGTTTTACTGATTTCACTTCTTTTGGGTATCTACTCAAGGGTGTGATTGCTGGGTCCTATCATATTCTATTTTTAATATTTTAAGAAATCTCTTTAAGTTTTCTTTGGTGAATGTACTAATTTACTTTCTCACTACAGTCAATAAGGTGGGTATTTTTTCCCTCTTCACTTCTTCTAGCATTTGTTTTTGCTTGTTTTATTGTGCCATTCTGATTAGCGTTAGAAGCTGTCTTCTTGGGGTGTGATTTTCATATCCTGGATGACTAATGATTTTGAACATTGTATCATGTACCTGCTGTTGATCTAAAAATATCATTGTTCAAATAAATTTCCCATTTTTCATGGGTCTCAAGGCTTGAATTCAGGGCCTTATACTTACTCATCTTCTTTGATCAACTGGCATTCTGCAAGTTGAATTATACTTCCAACTTGCTTTGTGTGCTAAGTGGGGGTGATGTCTATTGAACAGTTCTACCTCAGCGGACTTCAAATTGTAATCCTGAGTTGATAGGATTACAGGTGTGTCACCACTGCACCTGGTTCCATTTTTAAATTACGTTATTGTTGTTGTTAAGTTTCTTTTGATTTTCTTATGTGTTATGGATATTAATCCTTGCTCAGATAAATAGCATGACAGGATGTTTACTCACTTGCTACATTGACTCTACAACCTATTGATTGTTTCCCCTCACATGGTTAAGCTACCTTAGTTTGACATAATAGCATTTATATATTTTTGCTTTAATATCTTATGCATTATTAACTATAAAATAATGTTTATCTCCCTTTTTGTTTTAATCTTATACATTAACTATAAAATAATGTTTATGCCAATATTTTGCAGCATTTCTCTTTTATTCTAAAAATTCTATGTTTGGGGCTTATGTATAGGTCTTTGTTCCATTTTTAGCCAATTATTGAATATGATAAATAATAGTTACTATTAATTATTTTTACATGTAAATATGAAAATTTCTAGCATTAATTTTTTTCAAATTTTTATTATCAAACTGATGTACAGAGAGGTTACAGTTTCATACGTTAGGCATTGGATACATTTCTTGTACTGTTTGTTACCTTGTCCCTCATACCCTCCTCCCTCCTCCCTCTTTCCCTTCTCCCCCTGAGGTGTTCAGTTCACTTACACCAAACAGTTTTGCAAGTATTGCTTTTGTAGTCGTTTGTCTTTTTTTTACCCTGTGTCTCTGAATTTTGGTATTCCCTTTCAATTTCCTAGTGCTAATACCAGTATACACGGTTTCCAATATACTCAGATAAGATTACAGAGACAGTGTAGGTACAACCACAGGAAGATGATACAAGAACATCATCAATAATAGAAGCTACACATACACATGGGACGTGGAAAGTAGTTACAACTGTGATATAACAATCATTTCCATAACATGGAGTTCATTTCTCTTAGCATCATCTTATGTGTTCATAAGGGTATAGATATTGGGCTCTTGTGATGATCTGCTATGACTTGCCTAAACCTGTACTAATTATTCCCAATAAGGGAGACCATAGAGTCCATGTTACTTTGGGTCTGGCTCACTTCACTTAGTATAATTTTTTCCAAGTCCTTCCATTTCCTTAAAATGGGGCAATGTCATTCTTTCTGATAGAGGCATAACATTCCATTGTGTATATGTACCACATTTTCCTGATCCATTCGTCTACTGAGGGGCATCTGGGTTGGTTCCAGATTCTAGCTATGACAAATTGTGCTGCGATGAACATTGTTGTGCTGGTGGCATTACTGTGATTTTGTTTGTGGTCTTTTGGATAGATACCCAAAAGTGGGGTTGCTGGGTCATAGCGGAGTTCTATATTTAGCCTTCTGAGGAATCTCCATACTGCTTGCCAGAGTGGCTGAACCAGTTTACATTCCCACCAACAATGAAGTAGGGTTCCCTTTTGGCCACATCCCCTCCAACAATTGTTATTGTTAGTTTTCTTGATATAGGACATTCTTACTGGGGTGAGATGGAATCTCAATGGTGTTTTGATTTGCATTTCTTTTAAGGCCTGTGATGTAGAGCACTTTTTCATATGTCTCTTGGCCATTCTCATTTCCTCATCAGAGAAGTCTCTTGTAAGTCTTTAGCCCACTTGATGAGGGGGCTATTGGTTCTTTGCGTTTTTGTTTTGGAAGAAGGTAATTTTTTTAGTTCTGCATATATTTTAGATATGAGGCCTTTGTCTGTTGAATGTCCGGTAAAGATCTTCTCCCAGTCTGTGGGCTTTCTGTTTATCTTGCGAGCTATGTCCTTTGCCATGCAGAAGCTCTGCAGTTTGATGCAGTCCCATTTGTCCAACCTTTCTTTCATTTGTAGCCTTTCTGGGTCTTTGTTAAGGAAGTTCCGGCCTGCGACAAGGAGCCCAAGTGTTTCTCCTACTCCTTCCTTTAGTGTTTTCAAGGTGTCTGTTTTGATTTCGAGGTCTTTAATCCATTTGGAATTGATTTTGGTGCAGGGTGATATATAAGGATCTAGTTTTAGTTTGTTGCATGTGTTGAGCCAGTTTTGCCAGCACCACTTGTTAAAGAGGCTATCTTTCTTCCATACTATTGTTTTAGCTCCTTTATCAAAGATTATGAAGGCATAGTTCTGTGGGTTCATTTCCGGGTCTTCAATTCTGTTCCATTGGTCTTCAGGCCTGTTCCGGTGCCAATACCAAGCTGTTTTTATTACTGTAGCTTTATAATACAGCTTGAAGTTGGGTATTGTAATTCCTCCAGCACTGTTCTTTCTGCTTAGGAGTGTTTTTTGCTATTCTAGGTCTTTTATTGTTCCATATGAATTTCTGGATTGCTTCCTCTATTTTATTAAAAAATGGTGTTGGGAAATTAATGGGTATTGCATTGAATTTGTAGATAGCCTTTGGCAATATTGCCATTTTGATTATATTAATCCTCCCAATCCAGGAGCATGGGAGGATTTTCATTTCCTTAGTTCTGACTTAGTTTCCTTTTTCAAGCTTTTAAAGTTCTCCTCAAAGAGGTCTTTCACTTCTTTGGTTAAGGTTATTCCTAGGTATTTTATGTTTTGGGGGGCTATTGCAAAAGGAGTTGCTTTCCTGATTTCAGCCTCAGTCTTCGGGTCATTAGCATAGAGAAAGGCTGTTGATTTTTGAGCGTTTATTTTATATCCTGCAACTTTGCCAAAGTTTTGGATCAGCTCTAGTAGCTTGGGGGTAGAGTCTATGGGATTCTTTAGGTATAGGATCATGTCATCTGTGAAGAGAGAAAGTTTAACTTCATCTTTTCCTACTTGGATCCCCTTTATATTCTCTTCTTGCCTAATTGCTCTGGCTAGGAATTCTAGTACTATGTTGAAGAGAAGGGGAGAGAGTGGCCATCCCTGCCTTGTTCCTGATTTTAAAGGGAATGGCTTTAGTTTTTCCCCATTTAGAGTTATGCTTGCTGTTGGTTTGTCATAAACTGCCTTGATTATATTCAGGAATGTTCCCTGGAATCCCAGTTTTTCCGGGGCTTTTATCATAAACGGGTGCTGGATTTTGTCGAATGCTTTTTCCATATCCAGAGACAAAACCATGTGGTTATTTAGTTTGCTCCGGTTGATGTGGTGGATTACATTACTTGACTTGTGTATATTAAACCATCTTTGCATCCCTGGGATGAATCGTTTGATTGTGGTGTATGATTTTTTTGATAACTTGTTAAAGTTGATTGGCCAGAATTTTATTGAGAATTTTTGCATCAATATTCATCAGGGAAATCAGTCTATAGTCTTCTTTCCATGATGAGTCTCTGCCGGGTTTTGGGATGAGGGTTAATCTGGCTTCACAGAATTTGTCTGGTAGTAAACATTCTCTTTCAATTTCATTGAAGAGTTTGAGAAATATTGGTGTGAGTTCTGTTTTGAAGGCCTTGTAGAATTCTGCAGTGAATCCATCTGGACCTGGGCTTTTCTTGGATGGGAGATCATTTATTGCCGTTTCTATTTCAATACTGGATATGGGTCTGTTTACGAGGTTTAAATCTTCATGGTTGAGTTTGGAGATAGCACTTTTTTCTACGAAATCATCCATTTCTTCCAAGTTCTCGAATTTGTTGGCATAAAGGTTTACAAAATAGTCCCTAATTATTTTCTGAATTTCGGTTATTTCTGTGGTGATGTTACCTGTTTCATCTCTTATCTTGTTTATTTGAGTGTGCTGCCTTCGTTTTTTGGTCAGGTTTGCCAGGAGTCTGTCTATCTTGTTGATTTTTTTTCAAAGAACCAACTCTTTGTTTGTTGATTCTTTCAATGGTTTTTTTCATCTCTAATTGATTTAATTCTGATTTGATTTTAATTATTTGCTTCTGTCTATTGACTTGGGGTTTGGCTTGTTTTTCTCTCTCAAGGAAATTAAGGGGCTTCTTTAAATTATTGAGTTGCTGTTTCTCCAGTTTGTTGATGTATGCACTCAGAGATATAAATTTTTCTCTGAGTACTGCCTTTCTGTGTCCCAAAGGAGCTGGCACTTTGTGTCCTCAACTTGGTTGAAGTCCATAAACATTTGAAATTCCATTTTAATTTCTTCTATGACCACTGATGAACCACTGAGGGTTCAGCAGTGTGTTGTTTAGTATCCATGAATTGTAGGGTTTTCTGTGGTGGCTGTTTGAGCTGAGCTCTAATTTTATTCCATTGTGGTCTGAGGAATGCAGGGAATGGTTTTGATACTTCTGAATGTGTACAGATTTTCTTTGTGCCCTAAGATGTGATATATTTTGGAGAATGTTCCATGTGCTGCCGAAAAGAATGTATATTCTGTCCTTGCTGGGTGGAATATTCTGTAGATGTCGGTTAAGTCTAGTTGGTCTATGCAATTATTTAGTTCTGTGGTTTCTTTATTCAGTTTTTGGCCTGTTGATCTGTCCAGAGGTGATAGTGGAGTGTTAAAGTCCCCAACTATCAATGTGTTTGGGTCTATGACTGTTTTTAGAGTCAGTAGTGTTTGTTTGATGAAGTTGGGTGCTCCTGCATTTGGTGTGTAGATATTTAGAATGGTTATTTCTTCCTGTAGGAGAGATCCCTTTACTAGTATATTGTAGCCTTCTTTGTCTCTTCTTACCTTTTTTAATTTGAAGTCAATTTTGTCTCATACTAGGATTGCAACTCCAGCCTGCTTATGGGGGCCATTTGCTTGATAGATTTGATTCCAGCCTTTCACTTTTAGAAGATGTTTACTTTTGCTGGATAGATGTGTCTCTTGGAGGCAGCAGAAAGATGGATCTTGATTTTTGATCCAACTTATGAGCCTATGTCGTTTGATTGGAGAATTAACTCCATTAATGTTGAGAGTTAGGATTGAGAGATGATCGTTTGTTCCTTTATTATCAATATCTTGTTTAAAGCTGTGTCGTCTCATTTCTTGATCTGATGTTTACTATTTAGGGTTCATTTCTCTGTCTGTGTTGGGATCTTGATTATTTTCCCTGTATAGTACATTTTTGAGGATTTTCTGTAAAGCTGGTTTGGTGGAGATATATTGTTTCAGTTTTTCCTTACTGTGGAAGACTTTTATTTGACCTTTGGCTGTGAAGGAGAGTTTGGCTGGGTACAGAATTCTTGGTTGGTAGTTATTTTTATTTAGTGTTTGGTATACTTCATTCCAGGCTCTCCTTGCTTTCATGGTCTCTGCTGAGAAGTCTGGGGGTAATTCTGATTGCTTTTCCTTTATATGTGATTGTTTTCTTCTCTGTAACAGCTTTAAGGATTCTTTCCTTGTACTCTACTGATCCTGTTTTGATCACAATATGTCGGTGGGATGTCCTATTCTGGTCTGGTCGGTTTGGGGTTCTAAATGATTCTTGTATCTGTATAGGCCTTTCCTTGTGGATATTTGGGAAGTTCTCAGCTAATATTCTGTTAAATAGGTTGCCTCTCCCATTAACCTCTTTCTCCAAGTTTTCCTCAATACCTATTATCCTTAAATTGGGCTTCCTGATCATGTCTTGAATCTCCTGTAGTGATCTGTTTTGTTGATTGGACTGGATTTGTATTGATTTTTTATCTTTCTCCATAGAATCTAAGGAATCTTCAGCTCCTGAGATTCGATCCTCTGCTTCAGTTAGTTGGGACTGTAGGCTAGCTACTTGATTTCGAATCTCTTTTCCTTCTGACTGGTCTTTCCTGATGATTTCCATGTCATTTCTTAGGTCTTGTATGGACTTCTTTACTTCATTAACTTTATTACTTTGGTTTTGATTGTTGTCTCTCAAATCTTTAGCTGGGTAGCTATCTTTTCATTTGACTCTTGAAGTTCATTTGTCTTTCTATTTGTGGATGCCATGAAATTCTCCATTAATTTTTGCTTTGTCTCCTCACGCTCTAGAATAATTGACTGAAGAGATTCAAACTTTTCATTTATCATGTTTATCAGTAGACTTTGTAGAGCATTTTGGGGGTTCTCTTCTATATCTTTGATTGACTGCTCTGCTTCCTGCTTGTTTTGAGTGGGGGATAAGACTTCATTGTTTGCCATCTTTCTTGTGTTCCTTCTGCCCATTTGGATTGGGAATGCCAGTCTACCAGCACCTGTGAGCACCATTTAAGACCCAAAGCAGCCCTTTCCAAGCACTGTTGTGTAAATCTTACAAGTTCACAATTATATACAGATTACTTGTATACCTGTCTATAAAATTAGATTTGGTGTTCCTAAGGAATACAATTTCAATATAACAACCGATCCTGAGCCCTGTATTCAGTAGCTACTTATTTACTGTTACAACCCTATAAGCAATTCTTGGTTTTATATTAAGTTCTTTTAGGACTGGCTTTCTCTATGAACCCCTTTGATTCACTCGGATTAAGCTGGGATACCCTCTATCCAATAACCAGGAGTCATTGGAACCTGGAGGTCCAGGCAGTAAGTCAGGAGGGTAAGTTGGAGGTAGTTAAGAGAATAGAGTAAAATGTATTGGGGGGTTGGTGATTTTGGTTTAGTTTCAGTGACGTGGAAATATGGAGAAGAGTAGAATCATTAGAAAGGACAAGGTTAAAATGATAGACAATGGAGAGTTAGCAGAAAAGAGTGGAGGTGTTATTCATAGGAAAGTAATTTTTAAAGAAAGAGAACGAAAAGAGAGAAATAAAGTAAAAATAGTGGGAGACTGATGCACAAAACAGAGAAAAATTATTTTAAAAAGAAAAAAAAAGAAAAAGAAAAAAAAAAACCCGAAAAGGAACAACCCAAACAAACAAACAAAAAAGCTTGATAAAACAAACAGGTAAAAATGGAAAACAAACAAAAAAAAAAAACCAACGACGTTTCAGAAGTGAAAAAATTAAAAAAAAATTTTTTTTTGAAGTTTAAAAAATGTTTGAAAAGAAAAAAAAATGGAGTCCTCCTTGTTTGGGTGGTCTTTCCCAGGTCTCTGGTTTTCTTGCAATCTTCTGCAGTCTATGTTCCTGATTGGCTTGGTTTGACTTGATTTCAGTTCGCAAGGGGTGGATCTGTTCTGACCCTTCTCCCCTGTTGGTGCAATCCTGGGTCTCTGTGGTTCGCATAGCTTGCAGGTAGGCATTGGGCATCCTCTGTAGATGGGGACATGAGCAGTCTGGAGAACCGTGGCTTCTCTGTCTGCTGTGGGGCCATGGCCTTTAACGCCTGGCTTTGAATAGGCTGTGGACTCAGCAGGGCGGGGCGCCTCTGGCCTATTTTACCCAGCTGAGAGTTGCTTCCCTGGGGGAGGCTCCTCCCTCCTGGGCGGGGCTGCCTCCTTGGTGGTGGTGGCTATGGAATGCAGCTCTGGTTCAGGCTGGTAATTGGGCTTTCTCTGTGATGGGACGGTTTAACTGTCTCAGGAACTGTTTGTTCCCCCATCTGGTGTTTCTGTGCCACCGGGAGCTGCTTGCCGCTTTCGCTTTAAATTTATAAATTCCAGTGGGCAGGGCGGGGCTAAGCCGAGGCCCAGGACTCGCCTCCCACCTGGGCAGGGGGCGTTCTCCTGGGCGGAGCTGGCTCTCACTGATCGGGCCCTCTTGCCCTTTTCAAAGATGGCTCCTTTGACCTCACTTTCCCCAGGCCTGCTTTAGTTCCAATCTGGTCTGACCCTATGCCAGTGGCAAAGATGGGGCTGCCTTCCAGAAGCTGCTCTGTGGGTGCAAGTGAGAATATCTTTCGTAGGGTACTCACTCTTTCTCTGCGATTTCAGGTCGTCTATGCTCAGCCGCCGTCTGGAGGATTTCTCCCTGGTCTACCCTGTGTGCTTTAGCTGCACAGAGTGTGGGTTGCTATGCCAGGTGCTGTGCCGGCGCCGACACTGGCATGGTGGTGGGACTCTGCCTGGAGCTCAAATCTGTGTTTTCAGAGGAGCAAAGTCGATTTTTCCTTCCTGGCCAGAATCCCTGTACTGTTAGAACTTACTCTGGCTGTCTTTCTAGGAGTAAAAGTTTCTATGGGGTGAGAAAACTGCGATGTCGGAGGAAGCTCAGCTAGGGCTCTGCTGCTTCTCCGCTGTCTTCCCGGAAGTCTTACTTTTTCTTTTTTAAATTTACTTTATTGTCAAAGTGATGTACAGAGGGGTTACAGTTACATACATAGGTAATGAGTACATTTCTTGTCATATTTGATACCTCCTCCCTCCTTTTTCTTCCACATCCCCTACCCCCCAGCCACCCTATTCTACAGTTTATTTCCTACATATTGTCTTGTGAGTAGCGCTATTGAATTGGTTTACCCTTTATCATTTGTCTCACAATTTGATGTTCTCTTTCCCTTCCCTAATTCAAGTAAATATATATACAATATCCAGAGTATTGAAATCAAATGCAGGTCTACAACCATACCATCCTGAATGCACCCGATCTTGTCTGATCTCGGAATCAAATGCAGTAACAACAGAGGATAACCCATAGGAAAGAAAAAAGAGAAAATTTCACAGAATACATTAAAAATAACAACAATAAAAAAGCTCTTGTTTTCATATCTTGGATTTCATTTCATTTAGCATCATCTTATATGATCGTATGTACATAGTTATTGAGCTATTGTGATCCTCTGCTAGGTATAATTAATTTTTCTAAGTTATATTTTTAGTCTCTGTTGAAATCCATCTGACTATAATTACATAGATTTACTCTTGGATTTTTGTCTTCAGTTTCATTTAGCTGTGTGTTGGTTCAAATGTCAATTTCACATTCTCTTGGTTATTAAAATTCTGTAGGATATCTTGAGGTCAGATGCTGCAATGCCTCTAGCTCACTTCTATCTGTTCAAAATTGATTTGGTTATTAAGTAGTTTTGTGGAGCTATAGGAATTTTGAGTTCATGATCTTTATTTCTAGGAAAATACAAGTGATGTTTTGATGAGGATTTCAATGAATCTGCCTATCATTTTGGGTCGTTCTTAACATTTTTGTTGTTGCATTTTTATTTTGCTGATGTAGAATTCTGTCTTAAACATTTAACATTTTGACTCTAATATGCCCCAGGTCAATTTATTTATTCAAGATTATATGGACTATTTTGAGCCTCCTACTTTGAGAACCAAGGAAAAGTGTAGCCCTGAGCTTTGTTGCTTAAGGTTAGCACTCTATTGCTTGAACAATGTATCCAAATGTTTGGTGCTTTATTTGTGATAAGAGCATCATGTGTTTTCCTGCATGAGCTGGATTTGCATGGTGATCCTCAACTCTCAGCCAGTGTGCAGCTAAGATTCCAGGTAAGTGCCATCATCACCAGTGGTCATTGATTTTTCTCATATATGTGAGTGAGTCTTTGGGACTCAAATAATAAATTATTTGGCTAGAAGTTAAAATATAAATGTGCTTTAGTTTAATATCAGGCTTCCCTTAAGCACCAATTAACACCAACTACCCAAAAAATGAATTTAGGATAGCAGCAATGAATTCGGATTTTATTGTCATAGAATTGTTTTATGGTCTTTGATAATAATTTTACTGTTACTGGGGTGTGAATGAAATATTACCCACACAATTAAATTGATGTAGCTCAATTGGTGATGTGCTAGGCTTGAGCAAAAGGAGTTTAGGGGCAGAGCCCAGGCCAAGTTCAAGACCCAGGACTGGCAATAAATAAATAAATCAAATACATAAGAACAATGACTTTGTTTTTCAAAAAGTTCTCATTTTGTTTAGAAATGTTGTATTTAAAAAAATTTAACATAATATAAATTTATATAGGCACAGATATTGCAAGTGTTTGTAAGTGCTTATACATATATGTATGATACAATCTACATGTTTAGAATAAGAATAGTATAACAGATTAAAAGTCCATATGTCTTTCTAAGTGAATAATAAAATGTCATGCTATGCACTATCAATGTGCTAATGATGCTCTACACAGAAAACATGGTTTGTCTGGAATATTCAATATAACTATAAAATTAAGAAATAATAGGACATCATGTAGTTGAGGGCATTGCATAAGGTATTCACTGGACCAAGCATGTATAGATTGAATTCAATTTAACTATAATTGGCTGCTACTACAAACATAATTATTTTATTTGAATTATTTTAAACAATAGTTACCTTAAAAGATATGAATACCAAGAACATTCACAGAACTGAAGAAAAATTCAAAGAAACAAACCAAAGAACCTGATTCACTGTGGACAAAAGAAAAATCATGTGGCAGACACTTCTCCAGAAAAGACTAACAAATTACCAAGAAGTTCAGAAGACAATACTCAACATTATTACCCAGCAGGGAAATGTAGGTCAAAACCACAATTAAACACAATAAGCTACAACCAAAAAATGACAAAAGTATCAAGTACTGGCAATGATGTGGGAATCATTAACACTGTTGGTGGGAATGCAAATTGTTCTAGCCTTATGGAGATGAATAGGGAGGTTCTGCAAAGTAACAAGCAACAATTATAACAAAACCCTCAAAAACAATCCTGCTCAACCAGAATGTTAACTAACAATTACACCTAGGTATCAATTTGGTGGAAGAAAAATCACTATATAAAGGAGATGGTTGTACTCTTTAAGTTTTTAATTACTTATTTTGTTGTTGTGGTACTAGGACTTTAACTTAGTGCCTCACACCTCTAATTTGACTTTCTTGTTCATGTCTTATGATCTACCACTTGCAACCCCCTCCCCCCCCGCCCGCCCACCCTTACAGCTCTGAATTTTGCTGGTTAACTGGAGATAGAATCTCCAGAACTTTCTGCTTGAGTTGGCCTGGATCCCCATTTCTCAGATTTCAGCTAGTGGCAGCATGAGCCACTAGTACCATTTTTTCTTATATTTATTTTAACCTATGTATAACACCTAAGAATATGGCTAATTAGAATGTCTATTGATAGATAAGTGCCTAAAAATGTTGTATATAACATATACAATGAAATATTGTTGAGCCACACAAGTACTGAATGTTTTTCATTTGTAGCAACATGGGTAGAACTTGACATATGTGAAGTGAAATAAATTAAGCACAGATAGACAACTGGTATGTGTTCTGTGTGTTGTATAATTACACTTCAGAGAAAAGAGAGTAGAATTGTGGTCTCATTGGAGGACAAGGAGGTAAAGAGAACTGTAAATACAGATACATAGGATAAGTAAGCTTTAATGTTTCACAGCACAGTTGTAAAATTTATAACTACCCACCATCCATTGTATAAAGAAATAGCAGAGGGAGTTTGAAGCTTTTCAACACACAAAAAAAATGTGAAATAGTTATCCAGAAGAGAAAAGTGCTAATTTCCATGATATAGGTAAATAACACTTCATCACTGTTAATGTATTTTGTCTATATATGTGCATATAATTTTGAGGGCATTGAAAATTGAGGGCTGCACTGCATACTAAAAATGTATGGTACAAAAACTGTTCCTCAGTTCTGTTCTTATATTTTATTTATTTTCATTGGGTAATAATATTTATAAATACATATGTTTTAGGAAGATATCTTTAAGTATAATGCTTTCATAAATCTACTTATATTTTACAAAGGAATTTATTTAGACTATATGTTAAAAATAATTAAATATATGTATACATTTTTTGGTGTGGCATTTTATTTTACTCTGTCAAAAAATTTAATACTTGGTTAGAAATCTGAATTAGGTATTTCAGATTTTCAGAGAAGAATGGAGGGGGAAAATATATCTAAGCAAATTTCAATTATACTTGAATGCTTTGTTAGCATTGTACCACAGACCCTTATCTGATTATGTTCTGCTCATTGCAGTGAATTGGTTTGCAATACTTTTATTTAATCCCTAATGAGTCTGATGGAATTTTATACAATGAGTTTCAGTTTTATATGTCTCTTTTAGTTAATGAGGTATCATGGGTTTCTTAAATGAATGCATCAATAAAACAACTTCAATTCTCTATGCTTTGGCAGAGAAATGATTCGCCCACCTTAACTGCGGAATTTAGGGAATAAATTCTAAATCACATAATTCCTAACCATGAGAGAAATCTAGTGCTTGCTGATGTGGTCGATGTTTTATGCACAACACAGGTACATACATCCATCTTTTGAAATCAATTTTGCTAAGAGAATGGTAAACACTTGTGTTTCAGCTTCTATTAGTTTTAAAGGTAGTAAAATAAAAGAGCCCAATTGTTTCCTTTTTTTCCGATTTAATTCACAGTGGCTGTAAGACTACAGCCACACTATTCTCGCAGTTTTCCTATATAGACACCTTGATTTATTAGCTTTCAGACCCAAGCTCTGCTGCGCTGTTACATTCTTTGTTTTACACAGCACCTTTGTAGACCCCCATGGTATAGTTTTATTTATTATTTATGCAACTTTAAGGTACAAATGGGAGGCAAGCTGGTTTGGAGGTCTCCATCACCCTTTAAGTCAAGTTGTTTAACTTCTGAAATTCCTTTGGTAATGTTCTTTATGATTCCCTAATAAACAGGGCCATCTAATCCATTAAAATATAATGTAAAATGTGGTGGACTTTGGAGAGTAGATAACCTAAATGAAAAGATATTTCCTTAAGTGTATCTTTTCTGTTCAACTTTACTTATTATCCTACAAGTTCTTGTGTATGTACATCTTTTCGAGGTCAGATAGGTATATGGAGGCTAAATGTCATCAATCTTCAGGAAGAATAGTCTGAGAATAAGGTTTGTGCCAACTTGAAGACCATTTGTTATCATTAGAAAACCCTTTGTAAAAAGCAGAATTTTCTTCTTAGCTGACAGTGCACAAACATCAAAGACCTAAGTAATCAAGGCTCAAGAAAGAATCTCAGGCCCATCCATCATTCTTGAAGAGAAAGCTCTCCTAACTCAGCAACACATGTTTTATATCTCCAACTTCAACCATTTTCTGAACATCTGGACTCACTAAATCAGAATAAAAAGTTTCACTTTTTAGTCAAAGTGGAACTCATCCATTTTGAGTAAAAAAATGACTCTCTATGCTAGTAATCATAATACTATCACTTTTAATAAGTAGATAATTGGAGAAAACACAATGAAACAATTAACTTAGTTAGAACTTATTAAGCGGTAAACCTTTATAAATACCCCTAAAAATCTTCTAATCTGCATTTTTTCTTTACTAATTTACCATAAACGTCAGTGGCAATGTTTAGAGAATCTTATCTTAACTTTTAACTTTTTATTTCAACAAGTATTTTTTTGAAGAAAAGTCTGGAGTTGTTCTTAGAGAATGGTAGTTTTTCTTCACATGTCATGAGCCTGATTGCTACAATAAGAAATCTAAGATTTTTTTTTCTATTCTTTTGCTTTAACTCCGTACTGGATATTCCCACAAGTCATCTAGCTTCTAACCACAACCACATATTGCTAATTTCCTCTGTGGTGTGTTCAAGCCTGTCTCCTTTTATCTGATTACTTGTAATCTTCACAATGGCATTCCTGAATTACCTTTGCCTTTGGAGAATGAATTCTCTATCCAGCAGCCAAGTCATTGTTCTATAATTCTAACCATGTAGACTACCATGATTTTATTTCCTTTTCCAGTTATAGTTAATTCCAAACTCCTTATTGTCTCAGAAGAGTTCCTGGGATCAAGCATCTATTGACTCTCCTGTCCTAGAACCTTACTTCATTCCCCAGGTGGTTTTTATTTGTTTGGAAAACCTGACTTCATGTTGTGTTATGGTTTTGGTAGTACTGGGATTTGAACTCTAGCTCTTGCATTTGTTAGACTGGGGTGATGCTGTGAAGACCAGTACGATTTTCCAGTGATCATTTTTGGATATGGTCTTGCTTCTGGTCAGATGTAGGACTGTTCAATGTTCTACTTACTTTTGGGCTTTTCTTTGTTTCTAGGATTATGGCCAAATGCTACCATGAGCAGCTTCCCGCCCTGGAGATGGAGTCCCACAGATTTTCTGGGTGCCGCTTGGGGCAGTAATCCGCTCCATCCCAGCTTGAAATGACAGTCAGGTACTGTAACACCCAGTTGTGGACTGATAAGGCACCTTGTGAACTTTTACGCCCTTGAACTGAAATATTCCTATTCCTGACCATGTAACTGTCTATAATTACAGAAGTGATCTCCCGGTAGCTAGCCTGACTCCAGTTATCAATGCTTGAAGGATGGAAACGTTTAAACTTGACCCCTGCTAGCTCCTCTCCCACCTCCCACCTCTTGGTGGAACTCCATAGCTGTCAAGTTCATCATTCTATCAAGATGGCCCCTCCTTCAGCACCAGAGAGGGAACCACTGCTTTGATGTGACAAGCCGCATCCCTGGCCACCTCCAAGTCACTGTGAAGATGCAAGCCTGTTACCTTTCATTTTCTTAAATGAAAAAAAATAATTATTTATTTTCAGAATGATGTACAGAGGGGTTACAGTTTCATATGTAAGGCAGTGAGTACAATTCTTATCAAACTTGTTTCCTCCTCCTTCATTTTTCTCCAACCTTCCCTCCTCCCCAAGTCCCCCTCCCTATACTGAGTTGTACAGTTGGCTTACAGCATATTGTCTTCTAAGTATTGCTGTTGCATTGGTTTACCTTTTACCTTTTGTCTCTCCATTGTGATGTTCCTTTTTCCCCTCCTTACTTCTGATAAGCGTATATACAATACCCAGGGTACTTTTCCTTTTCTTTTCTTTCTATTTTTAGATCTGCTTGGGAGCCACTTTACTTAGAAGACTTCATTATAAATAGTTAATCTGTTTGTGCACTCATGATGATTATGTGGTATAATGAATCATAGCCAAATCCTGGTTCTGTGGAATGGTAAAATAACTTGTTAGCATGTTCTGGAAGATACTCTGGTAGTAAGGCCTGTTCTGAAAAGATAGCACTAATATATAGAAAGGGACATATTCTTGATTATGTATCTTTATAAGAAAACTATTCATAAAAGGTGATTGAATTCAATTCATTGTTTTTCATGTAATATATATTTTCTTAGTATCATATTATGTGATCACATTCTCAGTATCACATTATATGGAACTAAGAAAAGATACTAAGATATGTTACTATCTTAGTATCATATTATGTGAATATGTTTATAATTATGAAATTGTACCATTAATAAATCATTTACATTTTATCTTTTATGCGGATACTGGGACTTCAACTCAGGACCTACCTCACTCAGCTTGATTAATCACAGCTCATGCTCTACCGCTTTAGGCATACCTCCATTTCCAACTTTTTGCTGGTTAATTGGAGATAACAGTCTTCCAGCCTGGCTTTGAATCAGTATCTTCAGACTTCTGTCTCCTGTGGGTTTCAATCATTATTCTAATATTTTTTTAATCTTTTCTTCCTCTAACAACTGGTATAAATGTTGAGAGTAACTACTTTAAAGATAAGAAAACCCAAGTACTGATATTTCTGACTGAATTTTAATTACTTAGTGAGTACATATATTTTATTCCTTGTTTGTAAGGCTAGACAATGTAAAATAATAATATATATATCTTAAAGTGTAGCAAAAGAAACTTTGAATCTTCAGTGAGATTTCACACATTAAGGAAAGTGCTCTGTTGCTAGAAGCTGACAGAAGTTATTAAATTAATGTTATTATTGACTATTCCCCATGCTGACCAAATAGTTACAAAATAAAATGAACGTACAAAGCTAAGAAAGCTCGAAATTCAGTTTGGTAAGCATCAACTGAAGAAGGAAATATCACTGAGCAGGTAAACTCAGTATTACTTTTTCCTTCCCTTGGTTGGGGATCATCACACTGAGGCCATGGGAAATATATATTTTAATAAATTAGTAGATTGTATTCATTTCCCAATGTTTTCTCCTTTCTATGAGACTATGAGCATGGACATCTTTCTTTACATTGTTTTAGTTAGTTGTGGAACTTGAACTCAGGGGGTGGGCACTGTCCCTGAGTTCTTTTGCTTGAAGCTAGCCTTGTAACACTTTGAGCCACAGCACCATTTTTGGTTTTCTGGTAGTTAATTAAAGATAGGAGTCTTATACCATTCCTGCCCAAGCTGGCTTTGAACCATGATTCTCACATCTCAGCCTCTTGTGCAGCCAGGATTACAGGTGTGAGCCACCAGCTCCTGGCTGGCACCTCTCTTTTGTGTGTGGTACTGGGTCTTGAATTCAGGGCCTCACATTTGCTAGAAGGTGTTGTACCACTTGATCCAAACCTCCAACACTTTGGCTCTGCTTATTTTGAGACAGGGTCCAGGCTAGCCTGAAACACTGACCTCTGTTTTATGCTTCCTTTCTTACCTTGGGTAATATAAACTACTGTACAAAAATCAGGACTTGAGAACTTTCTGAGTGGCGTGGCAGGGACTTAACTTCCTCATGATTTCAGCCTCCCTTGTGGCTGGGGTGGCAGGTGCACATCATAGCACCAGCTACTGGATGAAATGGAGTCTTGAAAACTTTTTGCCTAGGCTGTCTTTGAACTCTCCTGATCCCTCTCAAAAGTAGCTAGGATTACAAGTTTGAGGCATTGTTGCCCAGGTAACTATCCATATCACGACAAGGTATTTTTAATAGTACAAGGTAGTTTTAATGAATAATTAAAGTTGAAGCTCATTTGAATGGATGTGTATATCACTTACCTAAGAAACACCACCATAGTTTCTTAGTCATGACTTTCACATTAGGACTAGTAGGCAAAGGGTAAGCATTATCTGCACTCATCACCCGTTAGAGGGACTTTGTCATGTATCTGAATGTTCTGTGTAATGACTCCAGAAAGCAGGATCTTCAGTTTCTTTGTCTTCCCCGGGGTATTCTATCTATTCATTTATTAATTTTGTGTGCTTGTTCTGGGACTTGAACTCAAGGGCTCTGGGCTCTTTCTTTTTCCTTTTAGCTCCATGCTGGCCCTCTATCACTTGAACCACACCTCCGTTCTGATTTTTTGCTGGTTAATTACACACTTGAGACTCTTAGCTTTTTCTGCATGGGCTAGTTTAGCACATGATCCTTTTATCTTAGCTTCTTGCATAGCTAGGATTTACAGGCACAAGAACCCCGGAGAATCTTGGAAAGTGTTTTTCTTCAATCCACAATAGATATGATTCTGAGTTGGAGCCAGAGTACATTGTCCAGAGCTTGTACTGTCAGTGACTTGTAGACAGTCTAGATTATATTACACACTGCTATTATTTTCCTTTTCTTGGAAAATGACAACCAAGCCACTTACACATCATATTTAATACTGAAAATGTTATAATGACAATGTCTTCAAAAGTAGTAACGTGACATATACTCAGTTCATCTAGGGAAAGGCTTCATATTAAAATGTCAACATTGCTATATCTCAGTTGTCGAAAGAATAGATAGCAGCCAGACAGCCAAACGGTTTCAGGTACACTGAAGAGAGATGGTCTGGCCTGAACGCCCAGGTGAAGTCCTTCAGAGGTATATAGAAAAGCGCTTTGCTTTAAAAACAGCCTCCAACTGAATTTGGATACTGAAAATAGGTTTTTTTTTCTGTGACTAACAGAGCTTGCAACAGAGCTGCTACTGTATATGGGTTGACATAATTGGCAGGTCTGTAATTTGTTCTTTGGGAGTTGAAAAGACAGATAGTATAGCACTGTAACATTCTCCTGGAGGAGACATAGGAGGGTGATATAAAGCCAGTTCTTGTAGACAAACACAGGAAGAAGGATGTGTATCACAGATTGCTTTACTGGGTGGATGGCAGCATCTAGGACATAATCTCTGAGCAGGAGGGACTTCTGTCCCTGATCCACACATCATTCATCCATGTAGCCCTCTGGGGAAACCAGGTCACATCTATTTTCTGGAAATTGGTAGCTACACTTAACAACTGCTTTGACAGGAGACCTGGAAAAACTACATACAATTAGATTTGTCTAAGCACTACTAAAGTCATTCAATCAATTCAAAGGTAAACAGAAAATTCAAAAAGTGATCAACATAATAAACAAACGACATTGGAACTTGGACTGCTGCAGTAATCGCTACAGGATTCCAGAAATGATGGCTCACAAAATCTCACCACTCATTACATACCCCAGTGGTAGCATGGAGCAGGTAGACAACCATTTCTCAGGGATGTGCATTGCTGCATAACCACCAAATCACACTGGGGACTGTTATTGGGGACTAGGCTGGCAGCCTTGCTAATGCCATCTTTCTGCTTCATAGACATCTCATTCTTCATTATTTCCATCCTTTAATTACTCTGAGCAAAGATTTCTTTATCTATTTAGCAACTGGAACCAAAGAAGCCCATAACTATCCAATTTAAGCAAGACACTCATAAAGACAGCCATGGAATTACTACTCTATTTTCTCAATATCAAGATAGGCTTCTAAAATCAATTCTTTCCTTCCTTGCTGCTTTTCTCTTTGATTCCACAGATTCCAATTAGCTAAATCAAAATATGCAAAGACGCATTTGTGTTTGTTTTATTCTATTTCCTTAATTGTCATTCAGTTTTATTGTATATAGCACACAAATAATTTCATTCACTGAATTATAAAAAATGCAAAAAGCATGACAATTGTATTGTTTAATAAGTACAAAATTTATGTATATTTTATACAAGATGAGAACCAGCCATCTTTTTACCAAAAATTAAAAGAAATAGCTGCCTCTGACTAATACATTATAAGTGTAATATATATGCATACATATGTATATATACCAGAATATATATGCAAGCAATATTTAATTAAATATAAATATTACCCTTATATTTTGTTAAGTATCATCGTAATACATTTTTAAATCCTATGTGCCATTAACTACCTCATGACTTAATTTCTATGAGTAATAATTTATTATTACCTACCTTGTAATTCACCAGTATATTTTGTACACTTCTTGTATATGGGATAAAGGCTTTAAATATGATTCAATTTCATGATTATATATCATTTTAAATTATCTTGATTGGTTTGTAATGCTTCATGAACTACATCCTCACTTAATCACTGATTAAGATAACAAATGTAAATAATATTAAAGATTTAATTACATGAGTATAGAGTGAACATATAGAGTTAACATTGATGGATAAAATTTCCAGTTCACTTTTTCCTTTCTTTGGTTATCATTATTGGATGGTAAAAAAAAGAGTACTATAATATCTCACTAAATACAATTGGTTTTACCTGTGAAAAAACTAACTGGCTATCTGTTCCCATGAATTTGGTGAGAGTTAGGAGGAGAAAGTTGAGGGACCTAGGACTTGTGGTAATAGTAAGAGCTCCAAGCCAGAAAACAAGAGGAGTCAAGGCTGGTAAAGAAGGTAGTAGTATAATTAAAGAAGGCACAGAGGAGGGCAAATCTTGAGATGGGGTACCATACTTCAGTATATAGAATGGTCCTTGAATGGAGAAAGAACTCAAGAAAGCTTAATGCTAAAGCTGTAAAATACACACAGTTCTTTGAAGCTCCACTCTGATTTTATATCATTAGAATGTGCCTACAAGAAAACCCAATGGAGTGCAAAAGACAAACAACTACACTTGAGTCTAATAAATTAAACAGGAGTCTAAACATTCACACAGTGAGACCAAAGGAGGGTATTCTTAGAAGAGGAATCTTAGAAGAGGAGGGGAGTTGGGAGGAATTGAGAGAAGGGGTGACACTGTACTCACTACCTGACTATGTAACTATAACCCCTTGTACATCACCTCTACAATGAAAGTTTAAACAAAAGTTTAGCTATACCTAATTTTCAAGGTTTAAATATTTTTACTAGGCTTGATTTGTACCCAGTAAACACAGCTTTTGATTATTTAAGAATATAACATTAGCAATTGAATTTAGCATATTAAAATGATGTTAAATAACTTTTATTACATACTAGCATTTCAGACTCTGTTAAAGGGTTTACTAGTCAATTGGCATTTAACACACAAGGTATCTGAGAGGAGTATTTCTATTTTTATCATGCTAGTCACCAGAGGACAACGATTCAGTGAGCTGAGGTGATTTTCCCATAGACTCCTGATAAGGAACTAATAGCCAGTCAAACCTTAGGAAATATGACTTTGCAAGTAAGCTTCTTATTAAATTGCTAAATACAGTGGCTCATACCATACTCAGGAGAAGCAGGAGAGGATTATCAAGACACGTTGTGAATAAAGATCTATAAGGACAAGAAAACACAGACAAATCAAGTGTGGGATGACAGGAACAATACTGTGCTTGGAGCATTCTTGCCCATGATCATTCTCATTATGTACTTGTAAGTAAACTTGTCAATGTTGCTGGAAGCCAGGGACAGGGTAAAATACAGATGGAGAAAAGATAAGGGAGGAAGCTGAATCTTCGTAATGGAAGCGCACTGCTTTGTGTTTGGACAGAAAGGCTCAAATAGGAATACTTGAAGTAAACTGGCAATAACAGTTTGTCTTGTCTGTAAATTTACGTGACTTGGGGAGGGTAAAAGAAAATGGTGGGACAAAGGGTGAACTCATTCAGCAGTGACACTCAGCAGACAATGTTGGAAATATAGGTGACACTGTTGAAAAAGAAATATACTCATTACCTGACTTATGTAACTGCAATCCCTCTGTATACAACTTTACAAATAAAAAATAATAGAAAAGATGCACTGTATTCATAACTGTAAATGGTAGAAATTCAACAAATAACCTAAAATGAAGTGGAGGAAGGGGTGGGTTTGAAAAGTTTCCTGAGAACGTTGAAAGGGTGACATTGATCAGATGCACTGTATTCATAAACTGTTCTGGTGAATGGCAATGCCTTTGTACAACTACTTAAAAATGATAAAAATAATTAAAAAGAAAAAAGCAAATCAATAATTTTTAAAAAATGTTATTGTCAAGGTGATGTCAGAGGGGTTACACTTACATACGTAAGGCAGTAAGTACATTTCTTTTCAATCTTCTTACGTCCTTCCTCATTTTTCTCTGACCTCCCCTCCTCTCCAATCCTCCCTTCAACTGAATTGTGCTGTTAGTTTACAACATATTGTCTTGGAAGTATTGATGTTGCATTGCTTCACATTTTATCCTTTGTCTTATCATTTTGATGTTTCCCTTCCCTTCCCTAATTCAGACAAACATATATACAATACTGAGGGTACCAAAATCAAATAACAGGGGCGAAACCATAGGGAAGATAAACAAAAGACATAATTTTACATTGTATGTTTAAAATAACAACAATGATAAACTGCTTGTTTCCATAACTTGCAGTTCATTTCACTTAGCATCATCTTATGTGATCATATGGAAATAGCTATTGAGCTATTGTGTGCTAGGGCTATTCTAGATATATACTAATTATTACCAACGAGGGAAACCATGAATTCTATGTTTCTTTGGGTCTGTCTCACTTACAATCAGTATCATTTTTTTTCCAAGTCTTTCTTTCCATTTCTCCTTCTTCTCCCTCTCCCTCTCCCTCTCCCTCTCCCTCTCCCTCTCCCTCTCCCTCTCCCTCTCCCTCTCCCCCTCCCCCTCCCCCTCCCCCTCCCCCTCCCCCCTCCTCCTCCTTCTTCTTTTTCCAGTCCTGAGCATTGAACTCAGGGCCTGAGCACTATCCCTGGCTTCTTTTTGCTCAAGGTTAGCACTCTTGCCACTTGAGCCACAGCACCACTTCTGGCCGTTTTCTGTATATGTGGTGCTGGGGAATTGAACCCAGGGCTTCATGTATAAGAGGCAAGCACTCTTGCCACTAGGCCATATTCCCAGCCCCAAATCTTTCCATTTTCTTATAAAATGGAGCAATGTCATTCATTCTATTCAATCTGATAGAAGCATAGAATTCCATTGTGTGTATGTATATGTACATATGAATGTGTATATGCATACATATATACATACACACAAATATGTGTGTGTGTCTGTATATCACAATTTCTTGATCTACTGAGGGGAATCTGGGTTGGCTCCATATTTTAGCTATGGTAAATAATACTGCATTGAAAATGGTTGTGCTGATAGATTCAGTATGATCTTGTGTATGATCCTTTGGGTAAATGCCCAGAAGTGGGGTTGCTAGGTCATAGGGGAACTCTAGGTTTAGCCTTTTGAGGAACCTCCATACTGCTTCCCAGAGTGGTTGAACAAATTTACACTCCCACCAAGTGTAGTAGTGTTCCCTTTTGACCACATCCTTGCCAGCATCTGTTGTTATTGGTTTTCTTGATATTGGCCATTCTTACTGGGGTGAGGTGGAATATCAGTGTTTTGATTTGCATTTCTTTTATGGCCAGGGATGTTAAGAACCGTTTCATGTGTTTCTTGGCCTCTTTTTACTTCCTCTTCAGTCTCTCTTTAAGTATTTAGCTCATTTATTAATGGGGCAATCACTTCATTTGGGGGTTTCTTTTAGAGGAAATTAATTTTTTGAGTTCTAAGAATATTTATATAGGAGGCCCTTGTTTGTTGTATGGCCAGTGAAGATTTTCTCCTAATCTGTGCAAGCTATGTCCTTTGCCATGCAGAAAATCTACAGTTTCATACAATTCCATGTGTCCAATCTTTCTTTGATTTGTTGTGTTTCTGGGTCTTTTTTTTTTTTTTTTTTTTGGCCAGTCCTGGGCCTTGGACTCAGGGCCTGAGCACTGTCCCTGGCTTCTTCCCGTGCTCAAGGCTAGCACTCTGCCACTTGAGCCACAGCGCCGCTTCTGGCCGTTTTCTGTATATGTGGTGCTGGGGAATCGAACCTAGGGCCTCGTGTATCCGGGGCAGGCACTCTTGCCACTAGGCTATATCCCCAGCCCTGTTTCTGGGTCTTTTAAAGATAACCTTTATTTATCATGTACATTACAGAAAACATATATAAGCAAAGGGCACAAGCAGTTTAGTTGGAGATGACCATCTAGTTATTCCATGTACACACACCAATCCTTTTTAGGTAACTGAGATTGCGTGTGTGTGTGTGTGTGTGTGTGTGTGTATGTATGTGTGTGTCATGCATTTCCAAATGTTATGAATTCACCAAATCAAAAATCCCAGAGTTACATGAATATTTTGATAACTACACCAACTCAATCTATTTGGTTAAAAAATTGCAATCCTGGTTTTTCTTAGATATAAAAATTTCACTGAGGACAAAAACAGCAACAGGCTTCTTTATTAAGAAAGTTTCTACCTGTGTCAAGGAGCCCTGTGTTTCTTCTTTTCCTTCCTGCAATGTTTTCAGGGTATCTGCTTTTACCTTGAGGTCTTTGATTTATTAGGAATTAATCATGGTGCAGGATGATATATAAAGATCTACCTTTAGTTTTCTATAAGTGTTTAACCAATTTTGGCAACACCATTTGTTAGAGAGGCTGTCTTTCGTCCATCCTATTTTTTGTCTCCCTTATCAACGCTTAGGTGGCCATAGGTTTTTTTTTTTTTTTTTTTTGCCAGTCCTGGGCCTTGGACTCAGGGGCTGAACACTGTCCCTGGCTTCCTTTTGCTCAAGGCTAGCACTCTGCCACTTCAGAGCCACAGCGCCACTTCTGGCCATTTTCTGTATATGTGTATATGCTGGGGAATCGAACCCAGTACTTCTTGTATACGAGGCGAGCACTCTTGCCACTAGGCCATAACCCCAGCCCCGGCCATAGGTTTTGCAAGTTCATTTCTGGATCTTCAGTTCTTTTGCATTGGTCCTCAAGCCTGTTCCTGTGCCAGGTTTGAAGTTTGATATTGATATTCCTCCAGCACTATTCTTCCTGCTTAGGATTGTTTTTGCTATTCAGGGTCTCTTATTGTCCCATTTTAAGTTTTGGATTGCTTCCTCTATTTCATTAAAGAATGTTGTTGGGGTATTGATGGGTATTTAAATGAATTTATAGATAGTCCTTGGCAGGACTGCTATTTTCATGAGTTTAATCCTCCCAATCCAGAAACATGAGAGGTTTCTCTACTTCCTTATTTTTGCTTTAATTTCCTTTCTCAGCTTTTTAACATTTCATCATAGAGGTCTTTCACTTTTGTTAACTTTATTCTTAGAGTTTTTTCTTTTGTTTGTTTGTTTCAGGCTGCTGCAAAAGGACTTGCTTTCCTGATCTGAGCTTTCTCTTTGCATTAGTGGCATATGGAAAAGCCATGTCTTTTTGAGGATTAATTTTATATCCTGCTACTATGCCAAAGTTTTGGATCACCTCAAGTAACTTTGAAATCAGGGACATGTCATCTGTGAAGATAAACAGTTTATCTTTATCTTTCCCTATTTGGATCCCCTTTACATTTGTGTCTTGCCTTATTGCTCTAGCTAGGAATTCTAGTACTATGGAAGAAGAGTGGAGAGAGTAGACATCCTTGTCTCACTCCTGATTTGAATGGAAATAATTCTTGAAGAGCTCAGTACTGTTGGATAACATTTATAATCCTAGTTGTTTGGGAGGCTGAGACTGAGAGGATCATTGTTGGATAAAGACTCCAAGACCTCATCTCCAGTGAGGGAAGCTAAGCACAATAGCTCCTGCCTATATCCAATAATGTAAGCATAAAGTTGCCAGGTTGCAGCCCAAGAGCATTTCCCAGGGGGAAATGGGGCACATTTATATAAAATAAACCAGTAAATAATGGCTGGAGGAATGTATCAAGAGGTTGAATAGCAGTCTGGCATGCTCAAGTGCCGCAGTCTTGAAACACTGATAGCATGGGGAAATTTAAACTCAAATTCAGTTACATCGATGATTCAAGCACATCATGCAACTTGGATTTAGCACTCAGATCCCAAGATCAAATCAATGCCCACTCCAGCTGACGAGGGGTGTGTGTGTGTGTGTGTGTGTGTGTGTGTGTGTGTGTGTGTGTGTATGTTTTGCCATGGAGGTATATTGTTATTCCTTCTAAATTTCTACCTTATGAAACATGTATGTTTAGTTTTCCAGATCTGTTCAGGATAGAATTTTTACTTGATAGTACAAAAATTATCGAACATAACTGTTGATTTATAACTATTAACACTGACAGGGGATAGACAAGCAATGTCTTTATATATGAAATGTATGGGGCTTGGAATGTGGCTTAATGGTAGAGTGCTTGCCTAGCATGCATGAAGCCCTGGGGCTGATTCCTCAGTACCACATACATAGCAAAGGCCTGAATTGGCATTGTAGCTCAAGTGGTAGAGTGCTGGCCTTGAGCAAAAGAAGCTCAGGGATGGTGCCCAGGCCATGAATTCAAGCCCCAGGACTGGCAAAAAAAAATGTATGCACAGTTAGTAGTTTATTCTGTATGGAGAAGAAAGTGATCTAAATATATGATGTATTGAGTACAGCATTTATTTTGAAATTTATAAGATGCACAAATGAGGTAAAAATTGAATTTGTTTCCAAATCTATCATAGTGATAGATTCAGGGTGAATATATTCATAGACCTTGGTAACAAATTAAACAACAACAACAACAACTAAATAATAGATAGCAAAAAACTCAGTGTTCCTTCCATAACTTATTCCTTTGTGTTATACTAAGAAAGAAAAAGCTGTCCCACTATGGTACCGACAAAATTAATAGGCTTAAAACTGAAAGACAAGGAGAGATGAAGAGTAACATGGAGTAATGGGGTAGAGGAGACAGAGTAAGGAAAGAAAGGGTAACAAAAGAGAGTAAATACATTTTATACCATTTATGATCTGTTTAGATTCTGCATGTTGCATTATGATTATGTAACCTGCCAATTTCTTACATGAAATGCTAGGAGCATAGTAAACTTTAATAATAAATATTATTGAATGTTCGTATTAAACGTGAAGAAAGGCCAAACTTGAAGATCATTTATAAAAAGTGCCTTTATCTCCAGGTTTTGAGCCTTAGAGAATTAAGTCATGTTTATGTGTCACTTAGGACAGAAAACTTGATTTCAATTAGCAAGTTTGGGTTGGATTTTAAATTTGCATTAACAGTGTGTGTGTGTGTGTGTGTGTGTGTGTGTGTGTGTGTGCCCGTGCTTTTCAGTGAAATTATTGTACTCTTGAAACTTTTAGTTTTTCAAGAGAAATTTCAAACATAGAGAAATTGTTGAAAATGCAAACTACATTTGATTTTGAAGTTTATATGTAGATCAAGCACGTCGTGTGAAGAAAATGTCAACATACTGAAAATAAATTTTTATTGATCTATTGACACATAGAATTATTGAAATCACTCTCTGCCATTTATAATTTAATATTTTAGCAAGTTGTGTCAATGTCATTATCTCTACATTTGACTATATTATTTTGAACTATTGTAAACTCAAAGTTCTAGTATTTTTAGAGCTCTGTATCTCTTTCTCACATTGAGTTTGATGGTATATTAAAATATAATTTCTATATTTGAAACCTTTTGAATTAGGTATATAATTAAAGCCTAACATTAAAATTAAGCCTAACACTAAAAAACAGTGTAATTCAGCAATATAATTCAAGAATAAAGTTTTATTTTCTAGATAAAATATAATTTATTGTACCAAATTTAAATGTTACTTTATAATGATAAATTCCTTTAAAAGACTATTTAAACTATGTTGCATACTTCCTACCTCCTCCAAGACATCAAAACGTTGTAATCATGTACTAACTATGTAAATTTTGCCTTATTAAACATTGTGCCTTACTTTATTAAGTTTTGTTTAAATTCAGCTCTATATTTCAGGAAAATAACAGTATTTTACTCTTTTTTTGGTTTTGTTTTGTTTTGTTTAAATTTTTATTGTCAAACTGATGTACAGAGAGGTTACAGTTTCATACATTTGGCATTGGATACTTTTCTAGTACTGTTTGTTACCTCCTCCCTCATTCCCCCCTCCACCTCCCCCTTCCCCTTTCCCCCCATGAGTTGTTCAGTTGGTTTACACCAAACAGTTTTGCCAGTATTGTTTTTGTAGTTGTTTGTCTTTTCACCCTGTGTCTCTTGATTTTTGTATTCTCTTTCAGTTTCCTATTTCTAATACTAGTAGTATTTTATTCTTAATGAATAAGAATTTACACTTAAAAAATCTAAAATCCTCATAATGTTTGTATTTGCCTATTATATCATTGTTTATCCTTTTATTAAACTTATTCAATACATGAACCCATAAAAAATAAAATATATTTCAGAAAATTTAGTTTGAAGGATAACCTGAAAATTGCTATTTTCATGAAAAGGATAAACAACAATATACTTTGATTCATCTAACTGTAATTTGAAATCAGGAAATAAAATATAAACTCAGAAACCAAATATTTCATCATCTCTATAATTAGTATCAAATGTAGATGCTTTCCTGATAATTATTTTTGTACAGATAAAAATGACATTTAAGCTTTCGTTCATCATGTAATTTTATAATAAAAGAGACACCATTTTCCTTTCCTTTTCTTTTTGAAAAAAAGAAACAGAAAAGCCAATTTCTTAGAAAGGTGAATATAATTAGTATACTTAGGTATTGCTGGATAGGTTCTAGAAATAGTTGGAAAACAGTACTCAGATTCTTTCCCTCATATTTTCAGTTTGGTTTGGCAGAACTGATGCCTCCAGGACTCTGAAAATATTCCCATATGTTCATGTTTACTTTAAGTCTTTAAAGATAAACAGTAATTTCTCAAACAAGATCCTGAAACATATCTGAATGCAATAGAACACCAACAAGGCTACACTAACTCTGTCAGCAAAACCATGTTCAGTACAGCATTGGTTTCCATAGCCAAGATATGCAATCGCCCAGATGTCCCTCAGTGGAATGGATTAAGAAAATGAGTTACACATATACAATGGGATTCAACTCATCTATCAGAAAGAATTCATAAGGAAATGGAATGGTTTTGGAAAAAACACAACATATTAAGTGAAGTAAACCAAACCCAAAGAAACATAAGTTGCATGGTTTGTTTCAGTTGCAGTAACTAGAATGTGCCTACAAATCTACAGGCAAACACGTTGGATGGGAAAAAAAAGTACACTGGGATATGATAAATTATATAGGTTTTTAGGTATTCATGCCTAGTGAATGAGACCAAAGGACACTATTCTAAGGAGAGAAACACCAAGGTGCAATACCTATATGCACCTGGTCCTATAAAATAATATTAATCTAAATGAATTCCAGGAAATGGAGACAAGAGGTTTTGTTCTTTGTTTAAATCTGTTTTTCTCTTCTTTTCTATTTGTCTTGTTTGTTCATTTATCTGTCTTTGGGAGGGCTGGGGGGTTGACAGAAATGATGGGACAAAGAGTGAACAAATGCAGCAGTGATACGCATTAGACACTGTTGAAAATGAACTCTACAACGCGTGGGGGATGGGCAGGTGGGGAAAACCGGGAGAGAGCAAGGGAAAGGGTGACCTTAGTAAAAAAAATATACTCTTTATCTAACTTATATTAGTGTAACCCCTCTGAACATCATCTTTACAATAATAAGAAATGCTTAGAAAAAAGAAAATTTCCACACAAGCTATATTAAATACAAAAGTAATAAAAAAAAGACAAGAACAAAACAGTCCAGTAGATTGTAGCTTTATCACTCTGTGAAGAACAACCCATTTTCCTAAGCTGACTTGTATTCAGTTTCACATTCAATAAATGTTTGCTGATAAGTTTGCTGTCATGTTTGTTGATACTTCTGTTAGCATACTTGTGTTGTGCCTTGAGGAGTACTGAGATGAAACATAGAATTCTTCAATTCATGTTCAAATAAATAAAATGAGCATATAAATAGTATTGAAACAAAAAATTAACAGAATTAAAATGAACAGAATAATAATGTTTTCATAAAAATATATTTAGCAAATACTGGCTGAGAGCCTTCTATGGGTGGAGATGTGATACTGTTATTCATAGCATATTGCTCACTCAAGAACCTTATTTTCCAAGCAGAGAAAAAAATTATGACCAGAGCACATTGGTATAGATTGTTAGAAAAATGATAACACTTTCATGGAAAAACACAAAGAAATGGAATAAGCCAGGTACCTGTGGCTCATACCTACAATTCTAACTATCTAAGAAACTGAGATCTGACTATCATTCTTCAAAGCTAGCCAAGGAAAGATAGTTAGACTTTTATTTCCAATTAAGTTCCAAAAAAGTCACAAGTGGAGCTGTGACACAACTGGTAGAGCTTTAGCCTTGAGCAGAAAATGGTGAAGGACAGTACCTAGGCCCTGAGTTCACAGGCACACACACACACAAACACAAGTGGAATAAAAGAAAACATTAGGCTTTTTGGATGATTGAAATGAATATATGTTTTACATGAACTATGTTATCATCTAATTTTCCTTTTGAAATTTCAACCATCAAAGTTTGTTAAATAAATATTTTAAAGCTCAGTTATTCATAATAGGGCAGTGACTTCCAAGAAGATAAAGTGGCAATGTGCCCAGTCCAATTCAACACATTTCCTAGACTCATCCAAGCTCCTTCTAGCCTAGGGAGGGCTGGAAGGTACAAGAATTTGTAGCATATCCCTAAGCCTGTATCAGCTCAGAATGTGGACACACATACCACTGAGACTCAAAGGTGAATTATGATTGTGTGACATGATGATTACCTACCAAATCCCATCCTTAGAAATGCGTCCCACATTTCATCTTAAGATGAAAGAAAATGCAGCTGGCTCTCAAGCACAGACCAATGCTTCCTTTAAGTTGTTTCTCATTGGATCTTCTCTCTTATCATCTGAGGACAGTAGCTCTGAAAAGTGATTTGGGCAAAACCAAACTACTGGTATATTTGGAGTGAAGACTTATTTTTGGATACAGTTTCAAATTTTTCAAACTGCAAAACACTCCCTATTTATTTACTTCTTGAAGGGCTTTGAGGAAGTACTTTGGCAGGATAGGGCCACTTGGCAGTGAATTATCTAGACAGCCACTATTGTTGCAGGGCTTTGGTCTAGAGAGGAAACAGAATCTCTATAAACGCTGAACACCAACTAACTGTTGGATGGTGGTGTGTCCATAAGGAGGCCTAAAGATCCAACTCAAATGGAATAATGCCCAGACCTTAAAAAATGACTCAAAGAAGTTCAGTTATAATGAGCAAAAATGAGTTTTAATAGCAGTTACTTATAGAGAGTGGGTTACCATGAGATACTGTACTTATCTGGCTGGCCTTGTAAATCTAGAACCTCTTCTCTCCCCAGAGAGCCCATTACACACTCTTGCTGTTATATAGTTCTAAAACTATAGCAGAAATCTGGACTATAGTTCCACCTAAGGTAAGAAAAAAATAACTGCACCTTCAAACACAAGAAAGAATCTCTGAAAAGCTTATGTGTTATGTCAGCTCTATCCTCGATATTACTATTATCTTGCTTTCACAACATGGAGCAGAGCTTCCTCTGCTGCAGTCTGCTACATAGTACCAAGTGGCAGTTTATTGCAAGGCAGAGGGACTCTGGCTAGAGCCCAACGACCAGTCACACAGATGGCAATTAGAGGTAAGCAATGACAGAAAGTCAGAGAGTGATGGGCAGGGGCTGTTTATCTGAGCACTTACTTCATGCTATGGCTTGTTAAATGTTCTATGTATACACACCACATAAGGTTTACCCAGGAAAAGATCAAAATTCAAAATCTGAATAAATTTTCTATTGAAAACATCTCATTTTCACAATCTAAAGTGGAAAAAAAAATCCTAAATCAAACCATTCTAAGTCCTTCTATGCTGCTGTCAGAGGATGTCAGGATTCAGCCAATATCTGACTAGAGTAGAATCCAACACCACCACCCCCCATCCGGGAAATAGCTACAATTATTCATATTACTTAGTTGGGGTCAAAGTTGCCAAGCTGAGTTACTGAGACAAGGGCTTTGTCCTCCCTAACGTTCAGTGTGTGTTACCTGAGAGTCAAAAACGTGACCCCTAGACTTTATTAAGGAATGAAGTCATGAAGTATAGAGGCAAAAGTTTCCAGATTGTGAGTTAAGCATGTTGAAAAGCCCCAAAATTGGACTATGGTTAACAGATTAACATTACTTAAAGAAGAAGAATAACATAGGCTGAAACTAAATGAATGAAGCTGGAGCTGTGGAACACAAAACCCAAAGGAGTTGGTAGATCACATTCCAAGCAGAATGTTTTACGCACAGCATGGTAAGATTTGCAGATTGGACACTGTGATGTCTCTTCCAGATCCTCTTTCAGGACCACAGGTCTTATTCCCAAGGAGATAGGAAGATCTCCCTCTCAAACTCCCAGCACCTCCTTAGCCAAAGACAGATGTTTTCCCAAAGGGAGGTCTGAATCCCGATGCTTTTCGTGACAAGGACTGCTGGACACATGAATATAAAGCCTCAGTTTCACCACTTAAGTATGCAACAAGTGTGTGAGGTCATGGTCAACTTGAGGCTTCTCCTTAGTGTTGGCTGAAGCCTTCATTGAGACTTCAGGGCAGCTCAACTTCACCCCTGACAAATCCTGTTTCTCTACACAGGTGCTAATCCCATCACACACATAATTTCCCTCCTAATCAGCTCCATGACAGAGGCTGCTTGCTCGGGAACTGAACCCAGCAATATCTAACTTGCTATGAGAGATACCATTAAATGGAAGCAATATTATAGGTGAAAAAGCATAGAAGCAGCAAAGGTGAATAGAAAACTGTTACCGTACTTCAGATAAAATATAATGATGTCTGTGCTGAGATACTCAGCATGTGGATTTATTTTGAAGGTCACTAGTAGAGTTTGCAGGTATATGGGAAGTAGATTGAGAGTAAGGAATTTACTTGTTCTTGGACCTTTATTAAAGCATCAGAATTAGAGTATTATTGTTCATTCTATAGCAAATTTATCAGCAATCTTATGATGTAATACTACAACTACATTTTCCTCACAAAAATATCCACACTGAAAATTCTGGATGCACCTCTCTCCAGGATTAGCTGAGAGTTAGCTGCTTCTAACTTATGGTTTTATCATTATGTAGCTCCAAGTCACCCTGATCCTGCATCAGCTCACAGAGAAAGAAAGTACATGCTACTTGTATTCCAAGCATGTAGGCCCAAATGAGCACCCATCTTTCATTAGCTTTGCATCAGGGAACAAAACCACCAGCCTTTGCCTATCACCAGGTCACCTCTGCACATTCATTTTGGGCTCTTATTATACATTTAAATGGAGATTTACAAAGACAGTTGGTGGTGGAGATGTGGAATTCTGGGGAGGTATTTAGGATACAGAAATCAATTTGGAGAGTCTTCAGTGAGCACATGACTTTTAAGACAATGCAAACTGCAGTTTCCTTGGAGTTGGTACTTAGACTCCTAGTGATGTTTATGCTTGAGTAGATTAAATAGAACAGAAGAACACAGAAAGAAGATGTCAGCAAAGGAGAGGAGAAGAGAGGCTCCCTCCTCTGCTGCTAAGTTTAGAATGTACCTTGAGGTGAGATAATAGTGAGCCAAATATTGCTGCTTAGTGTACTCATGTGAATGTGGAGAACTGACAATTAAATCTGCAATTCAACCCTAACTGATGATTTGTGGTGTTAGACATATACCATCTCAGAGAAAGCTTAGGACGCAGTGGGAAGATGTGAAGGAGAAGCAGCAAATATAATTATCTTTTGTGTAGTGATATATAGTAGGCTTAGCAGCATGGCACTGGGCTTGAAGATATCTATGCTGCTCATTTTACCTCTGCACACATTGTTTCTACTAGATTTGCTGTCACTCATGACCTGTGTGTATGCTTCTATATGTATATATATATATATGCGTGCATGCATATGCAATATTTGCACACACATACATGAATGTGAATGTACTATATGTTTTGTGTGTGCATTGTATGCGTGCACATATACATTCATGTGTGTGTGCATATATTTGACGGAATGTGTATATATGCATGTTTTTGCTTATGTGTGCATATGAATGTGTCTCTTTTATGTGCATGTGTTATGTGTACACATGCATATGGGTGTGTTTATGTGCATGTGTGTATTATTCATGCACATATTTACACACATGTATGTTTATAGATGTCTGCATGAAAATGCATGTGTATATGTGTATGCATGTATATGTACATGTGTTAGTGTGTAAGTCTGTCTGCATTTATATTCATGTGTATATGCTTACATGTACCTGTGGAAATGCACACACATATGCATATATTTATGTTCATATATATGTATGTGCATTTGTATGCATATGAAATTGTCAGTGTATGTTTGTGTGCCTATGTATGTATGTGTATATATGCTTTCGCATGTGTTCCCATGTGTTTATATGTGTGTTTGTCTGTGGTTTATATAAATGCAGGTCTTGTATTTGTGTATGCATGTCTATATGTCTGTATGTGTTTATATATGTATATGTGTATGCATAGTTGAATGTATATATGTGTATATGTCTATGCATGTGCTTCAGTAAGTCTCTTTCAAAAACATCACAGCCCTAAATTTTGCAGACCTGAGTAAGGATCAATCTCATTTTTACATACCTCAAGGATGAAATACCTTAACAGGAATATTTGCTATCATAGTAAAAGAATATTAGGAAAATATGAAGAGAAAATTATTTTTGGGGTTGAAATTCTGAAGCATTCTGGTCAAATCATAATATCTGTAACACAGGACTTAGGGGGAAACATTATTTTTTTCTTCTTTCCATCTTTTCAATCCCGTGTGGTCTGAAATAAAATCAATTAGCTCTTCTTTCCAAATACCCAGAAGATCTGGGTGACTACAGAAACAGTAAAGATACTCAGAAATATCTACTGGCTGAACATGCTAGTTTTGTTTGTTTGTTTTTTTAACTTAAAAATGCTACTGGAAATAAAATGCTGTGGGGTGTGTGTGTGTGTGTGTGTGTGTGTGTGTGTGTGTGTTTGTGTACTTAGAGAGTCAGAGAGGGAGAAATTATATAACAGTGAAGATTCTAATAAAGTGAGAGAAAGGAAAAAAGATGTTAAGAAGATGTAGCTGAGAAAGTCCCATTTAGGTTAGGCAGATTTGCTCAAAGCCTTCCATACAGTTGTGGCTTTTCTTCCTTAGAAATTCTTTGTCTCCCTTTCATCCCCATACTTGCCTACCAAAGAAAGTTCTTGCAATTTGTTTAATATCAGAAACTCACATGGCTGCCATTGGAGAATTACTTCAAAAGGGCTCTGTCTAAATGAAAATAATCAGAAATTGGAAAGGATGAAGGAAGATACAAATTGATACTGAAAAGAACATTTTTATTCTTGCTTCATTTCATTACAAGTCATGTAGTAAATTGAAATAGAGTAGGGAAAAGGATATTTAGGAACAAATAGCCCCTACACTTGAAAAGCAAAAGGAAGAAAGTGTTCTTCGATTGAAAGTGTGCTGGGCACAGTTTCTTTGATGGGCTGTGACAGTGTGAGCTCTTGGGTAAAAATTATGGCAGGGTAATCTTGGCTCATTAGCATTCAGTCTACATGAAGTGTCAATATGATGATTGCTGGAGATTTTCCTGAAACAAGGCTTATTTGATCTAGATGAAGAAGGAATTATAACAAATTGAAAGTGGCATGGATTTTTATGTGATAAATCCTTATGCTTTTCAATTGTTGGGATGGAAAGATGATATTCTTATGACATCTCTTTATTACCCTGTATTCTTTCTTTCACTTGCCAACTTCTTACAATATTTTCTCTGTGTTCCGAGTGACAATACAGATTTTTATTTACTTGCTCCATTTCTCCTTTCAATACAGTTACAAGTGCTTACAGATGGAATTATTTATGGTAGGAAGTAGATATTGTGATTAGATTTCTAAAGATGCATGGCCCTGTGTATTGAGTACACCATCTGTCCTTTTGGCATGGACTTTTTCAAAAAAGATAATTTAAGGACTTCTTTTCTGCCTGTGATTTATTTTTCTTGTTTGGATGACTCCCAACATCAAGAACAGCAAGGGTGAGGTTTCAAAATGACCTGATAATTCAAAGCTGCAGAGAATCAGGTTCCTTGGATTTTCAAATTAAGTTATTGAGATTTCCTAATTGAAAGCACATTCGGGAAGCATCCCTGTGAATGGAAGGTACCTGGTAACAGCAAGTATTCTGCTCAAAATCTGTGTTCACAATGCAGTGTTCTGAAGAAAATAAAATTTGGAGCTACAGATTGTCAGAGATAAAAATCACTCCCAACCAGCAGGAATTTTAAACATAAGGTATCTTATAACTTATGTTCTAAAGTTAAAACCTCATTTAAACTACATTCACTCAAAATGAAAAATGATCTGTGGTTTTACACATTAAAATCAAATTAAAATTATTGTTATTTTAAGTAGCCATGTAATGAAGATTAGTGTTTACTTCATATTAGGATTGCCAAGTCATTTGTGTGCTAGTTTCAAGGACAGTATGATAGTATCATTATTTGAGAAAGATTGCTTATCTGTAAGATAAGATATAATACTTATATCAAATTTTAACCTACTAGAAGACCAAATTGTATGTATATGATTAGCCTACTTCTCAGAGAAAAGAGACATTTTGGAAAATCACTGTCTTTAGTTTACATAGGGAGTCCATGATATACATGATCAATGCTGAATACATACATTCTGCGGAAGAGTCATTAAGGTGATGCAGTAGAGGAAAGTTCTCCAGTAGATGACTTAGTCCACTATCCTCTGCTGTAACAGAATACCACAGGCTGGGCACTTTATAAACAGTAGAAATAGTGTTCATTTGTCTCATGGTAGAGAAGATGCTGTAGTCTTGGTAACAGTATGTAGTGAGAGACTTCAGGAAGCCCCCTAACACTACAGAAGAGCAAGCAGAAACACACTTACCTGGTCACTCACCTCCTCTTGAATTAATAGTATCAGGACATTCATCAGGCCAAAAGCCTTTGCAAAGCCCCACCTCTTAAGAAGGACAAACTTCAGTCTGCCTTCTGGAGTAGAACATTCAAACCATAACACTCTGCCTCTAAGTTTTCCCTGAAAACTTAAGTGTCACTGACATAAAATAAACTCATTCCATCTCAGCAGCCTCATGTCTGAATTTGTCCTAGTATCTACTCAAAAATTCAATCTACAAATTCTCCTTGAAATCAGATATGACTGAAACTCCAGGAATAATAGAGTGAGGATAAATCTCCCCTGCTCTGAGGCTATGAGCTCATACACTTTATCCATTTCTAAACTATATCCGAGGGAGCAGCATGGTCAGAAAGTCCTATCCCAAAGACAGACATATACAAGAAGCAGAGAGCAGCTAGTCCCCAACAAGTCCACAGCTCAACAAGATAATATTACATCTTAAATCTCCAGAATAATCTTCCTGAGTGTGGTGAAAGCAGGGATCCGCACCTAACAACGTTGTTCATGGGTTGACGTTTTCTGCCGGTGATTCTCCCAAGCTGCTCTCACTGTCTGGTAGTTATATACTTCTAGGGTCTCAAGAACGGCCCTCACCCGCATTGGTATGGCGATAATTCCTTGCTGGGACTCCTATATATTTCTCAGCATTGTCTCAGCAAGGACTCTGCAGTTGTCTATCTGTGGCAAGAGTCTATCTGAGTCCTCAAGTAGCTGCTGCATTATTTGAATCCTGATGGAGAAGCCATATGTGTGCAGTTGGTTCATCTAAGGAGCCTGAGACCAGAACCAGGGTTTGGGGGGGAGGGAGGGAGAGATGAGAGGTGGCTCTGGAATGACAGCTGATGGAGGCCAGGGCCAAAGCAATTGATGAGTATGCTAGGATTTTGCGCAGTTGGGTGGAAACCTTCTCTCTTCCTAGAGCCCTGGCCATGGAGGCTGTCAGAAAGGTATATCAAACACCTTCAGAGTAATCTCTATTGTCTCCCTGGCTAGAACCTAGGAATCTGCTACCCACAGTGAAGTGTTAACAAAAAAATGGCGTGGCCAGATCTTTTTGCTCTTTATGTGGCCTGGCTGCAAACACTTCCAGTCTTTCCATTCCGCTTCTTTAAGCCACTTTTCTTCTGCCATTTCTTTGTATGTAGTTTTAGCCTCACAGTGGGCTTGACTGTGTCAGATGTTTCTCAGACCAAACACTCTAGTTCAATGCTGTGTGGATCTGTACTTCAAAATATCCTAGGACATGGAGACGGTTTCACCAAGTTTTTGCGACTTAGTAATAAGAAAGGATTTTGTTCCAGTTGTCAGATCCTTGCTCTTCATCTTCCTCTGAGCCTTCATCCCAGCAGCTTTCTTTTCAGGCTTTCTGATCTCATTCATGACAATTCTAAGCAGAACCCACCTTTGTTGCCCTCCTCTTCTGGACCCTGTCATACGGTCCTTGATGTGTGTATATGGCAATCTGGGCCTTTTCAAGCTGTTCTTTTATTACCCACTCATTTCTCCTAGGCACAAAGACATTCCCACAGTTCCAACCTGTGTTAGAGCAACGAGCTCACTTTTGCAACCCAGTTTTCTGTTTCAATCTATTTCCTGCTGATGCGACAGAACAGTACGTGCTGGGCAAATTATAAACATTTTGAAGATTGGAAAGTCACGAGCACGGTTCTGGTAAGTGGCCTGGGCTTCTGTGCTGGGTTACAACATGGCAGAAGGACAGCATCTTGTGCAACATGGAGAAGCTGGGCTTCATCAAGAATCTAGGCCGTTAGATCTGCAACAATGCCACGCCTCATTCATGAGAGCTGAGTCCTCAAGTCTAGCTCCCTCTCCCCATCACCCAGGCCTCACCTGCCCAAGGACAACTAACTTCAGGGAACATGTAAAGCACAGGAATGGTTCACAAAATAATAGTTTATTAGTGAATTATTCAGTAAGTTATAATTGGAAGGAATATATAGCTAGTTTAACATAACTCCTCTCTCAGAGATAAGCTGCTTCTATCACACTTACAGACAGCTTTGGTTATAAACAAACGACAAATCAAATACAAATTGAGAAGAAATGAAGACTTTCACTTGGCTATAAACAAATACTAAAAGTACTAATACATTTGAACGCTAATATCTTACATATATTTATAAACACATAGATACATAGATAGATACAGCATTTAATGTTTTTTCCCAGTATTGGATTTTGAAATCAGTGTTTTGTGCTTTATTACATCTGGTGCTCTACCATTTGAGCCTAGATATTTGCTCATTGATTTGGAGATGGATTCTTGCAGTATTTTCTCCCTAGACTGGCTTTTATGCTCCAAACTTTGGTCTTAGACTCCTCTGTAGCTAGGATTGTAGGTGTAAGCCCCTAGCTACTGCATTTAGCATTTTTAACACTTGCATGATGGCTCAAATTCTAGACAAAACATCCCAAGCACAAGGGCAAAATTCTCTTTTTCAAACTGTCTTTGTTGCAGGTATGTGAATAAGGAAGATTTTAAGAGGTCAGGTTTAGTAGCATTCTGTGCCATTCTTGAAGCCAACGTTCCTCACAGCTCATTATTTCTCTTCAGTATTTGTACCAAGGAGTCTAATTGATAATCCCTCGTTCTTTCGCATAATTCCTACACAGGCATATGGGCTTTTGACTTATCACTGCAGCTGCTCTGAGCAGAACCCAAGGTGTCTTCAGATGTGGAGTTACATTTATGTTCTGTCTAAAATCAGAGCGGAAGGGAAAAACCAACCAATTCATCTCTGTCAAGTTCTTTGCATGAAGCTAGTGTGGCCAGGAAAAGTAATTATGAGAGGACTATAAGTTAAAGTGTATACAATATTTCATTGAGAGATGTTTTTGACTCCATTAACAATCTAAGGACTTGAACACACCTGAGAAACACAACTTAATATTTTACTCTTACCTAAGTATCTTTCTCACCGAAGTTGAACAGTGTGTTGAGATGACCATTATTTTGATGTTATTCATTGTATCAAGATGTGTCTATTGTTCTTTCATTTGGGGTTTGTACCAGGGTTAAAATTCAGGGCTTGGCTTGCCTGTGTGCTGGTGCTCTTACTACTCGAGCCACATCTCCAGATAGGCTTTTCGCCAGTTACTTTTTTTAATTTTTTATTATAAAACTGATGCACAGAGAGGTTACAGTTTCATACGTTAGGCATTGGATACATTTCTTGTACTGTTTGTTACCTTGTCCCTCATACCCCCCTCCCCCCTCCCCCTTTCCCTCCCTGAGGTGTTCAGTTCGCTTACACCGTACAGTTTTGCAAGTATTGCTTTTGTTGTTGTTTCTCTTAATTTACCCATTGTCTCTCAATTTTGGTATTCCCTCTCAATTTCCTAATTCTAATACCAGTATACACGGTTTCCAATATACTCAGATAAGATTACAGAGATAGTGTAGATACAATCCAAGAAGGTGATACAAGAACAACATCAACAGTATAAACTACAGATAAACATGGGATGTTGAAAGTAGTTACAACTGTGATATAACAATCATTTCCATAAAATGGAGTTCATTTCACTTAGCATCATCTTATGTGATCCTAAGGGTATTGCTATTGGGCTCTTGTGATCCTCTGCTGTGGCTTGCCTAATCCTGTGCTAATTATTCCCAATAAGGGAGACATTAGAGTCCATGTTTCTTTGGGTCTGGCTCACTTCACTTAGTATAATTTTTTCCAAGTCCTTCCATTTCCTTACAAATGGGGCAATGTCATTCTTTCTGATAGAGGCATAAAATTCCATTGTGTATATGTACCACAATGGAATTTTATGCCTCTCCAGTTATTTTTGAGACAGGCTGTCTTGGGCTTTTCTGCCTTAACTGGTATCCAACCTTGATCCTGTAGATCTTAGCCTCCACAGTAGCTAGTATTGTAGGCATAAGCCATTGTTGGCTTCTATTTACATTACGTTTTCTGAAAGGAATCAAAGTCCTATTACATCACAAATTCTAATGAGTCAAGGTAGGAGGATGTGGTCTTTCGTGGTACTGAGGATCAAACTCAAGGCCTTGTTGTACATACTCGGAAGCATGGTGCCATATGTCTACTCATAACTGGAGAGTTTTCTAAACACTGAGGCAAAGTGTGTGTGTGTGTGTGTGTGTGTGTGTGTGTGTGTGTGTGTGTGTGTGTGTGTTAGTACTAGGGCTTAAACCCAGAGCTCATGCGCTGCCCCTGAGCTCTTTTGATCAAGGCTAGCCTTCTACCACTGGAGCCACAGCTCCACTTTGGAATTGTTTGTGCTTCATTGGAGATAACACTCTCACACACTTTCCTGCCCACACTGGGATTCTCAGATCTCAGCTTCCTGATTAGCTAGGATTACAAGTGGGAGCCATTAGCACCCGGCTCAGCAATGTATTTTTAAAACATAAGTACATTTTGCTTAGCATCATCTTATATGATATTGTTTTATTAAAATGTACTATGTGAAATTCTGTCTTTTTTTCCTTTCCTATGATTTATCCCCTGTTCTGACTGTGTTTGATTTCTGAGTATTGTATATAGGTTTAACTGAATTAGGGAAGAAAAGGGGAACATCAAAATGGTGAGTCAAAGGATAAAATTTGAATCAATGCAATAGCAATACATACAAGAAAATTTGTTGGAAATTAACTGTACAAGTCGGCAAGAGGTGGGATAACAATTAATGTAATCACTACCTTATGTATGTAACTGTAACTCCTCTGTACATCACCTTGACAACAAAATTAAATACATGTATCTTTATATATGTATACATAGTCCACATATTTATATAATACATATGAAGAATGACTAACAATGTATTTCTATTATTCAAAAGGAGAAAACAAAACATCATATTAGTTTACTTCAATTTAGAATTCAGCTAAAGTTGTCCTTCATATGAATAATAGTGTAAATAGAACTGAGTTACAGATAAAATATTTAAGGAAAGAATGTAGCTTCTTACTTGTTTGGGTCATATTTTACCTATCAACTTCTTGAATTATTTTTATTTATTTTTTTCATGTCTAGGCTCTTTGCAAAATTGATTCTTTCTGCTGTCCACCTCCAACTATCAAATTGCAGGAGTGGACTACATTCTGCCCTTAGCTTCTTGTACTCATTACTGATTAGGGTATTAACGTTTTCCAGCCATGATTTTAGATTTATTTTTCCTCGTTTATTTCTGAAAGTATTTATGCATATTCATTATGCATATTCTGCATTAGTTATTATATTTTAGCATAGTTAAATCTTTCTAATGAGGACCAATGAATAGAACCAAAGACCCAGAAGTGAACCTGCAGACCTAGGGCCACCTAATTTTTGATAAGGGAGCCAGAAAATAGGATGGACGAAAGACAACCTCTTCAACAAATGGTGTGGGCAAAATTGACTAAAACCCTGTAGAAAACTAAAGCTAGATTCTTATATATCACCCTGTAACAGAATCAATTCCAAATGGATCAAAGACCTCAAGTGAAAACCATATGCCCAGAAAACATTACAAGAAGGAATAGGAGAAACACTAGCACTCCTTGCCAGAGGTTCAAACTTTCTTAATAAAGACCCAGAAACAACCAATCAAAGAAAGGTTGGACAAATTGGATTGCATCAATCTGCTTAGCTTCTGCACGGCAAAGGACATAGCTTGCCAGATAACTAGAAAGCCCACACATTAAGAGATCTTCAGTAGCCACACAACAGACCAGGGGCTTATATTTAAATATAGTTAGAACTCAAAAAATTAAGTTCTCCCAAAACAAATCCTCAAAGAAACAACTGCCCCTTTATCAAGTGGGCTAACGATTAGAGAGACTTCTCTGAAAAGGAAATAAGAATCGTCAATATACACATGAAGAAATGCTCAAAATCTCTGGCCATAAAAGAAATATAAATCAAAACAACATTGAGATTCCACCCCAACCAAGTTAGAACGCCTTTTATTAAGAAAAGTAGTAGCAACGAATGCTGGTCGGGGAAGGGAATGCTACTACATTGTTAATGCAAGTGTAAACTTGTTCAACCACTCCAGAAAGCATTATGGAGGTTCAGCAAAAGACTAAACCTAGAGCTCCCCTGTGACCAAGAAACTCCACTTCTGGGTGTTTACCCAAAGAATCACAAACAAGGCCATACTAAAGCTATCAGCAAAACTACATTCATTGGAACATTATTTATCATAGCTAAGATATGGAACCAATCCAGATGCCCCTCAGTAGATGAATGGATCAAGAAAATATGTTTTATATACACAGTGGAATTATCTGCTTCCATCAGAAACAATGACATCACTCCATTCATAAGACAATGGAAAGACTTGGAAACAGACTTGCATTGGTAATAATTAGTACATATATAGTCCCATCAGAGGGTCACAATAGCTCAATAACTATGTACATATGATCAGAGAAGATGAAGCTAAGTGAAATGAACTCCAAGATATGGAAACAAGAGGTTACTCGTTGTTGTTTTTTAATGTACTATGTGAAATTCTTTTTTTTTTCTTTCATTTTTCTTTCCTGTGATGTATTCCCTGTTGTCATTTTATTTTATTTTGGTATCCAGGGTATTGTATACATGTTTATCTGAATTAGGGAAAGGAAGTGGAACATCAAAATGGTCCAACAGAAGACAAAGGGAGAACCAATGCAGCAGTGGTACTCATAAGACAATACATTGGAAATTAACTGTACACCTCAGGGGGTGGGGTGGTATTGAGGGGGGTGAGGGAATGGGTAACAAGTATGACAGGAAATGTACTCTCTACCTTACTTATGTAACTTTAATGCCTCTGTACATCACCTTGGCAATAAAACTAAATAAAAATAATTTTCAAAAAACTTATTGCCAGGTGCTATTGTCTCATACCTGTAATCCTAGCTACTCAGGAGGCTGAGATCTGAGCATCACATTTCAAAGCCAGCCCAGGCAAGGAAGATCTTGAGACTCCTATCTCCAATGAACCATCAGAAAAGGGGAGTGGACCTCTGGCTCCAAGTGTCAGAGTAGTAGACTTGAGCAAAACTGCTCAGTGCCTAGACCCTGTGCCGACACCCCGAGTTCAAGCCCCATGACCAATGGACAAAATCAAACAAACAAACACAATCCTCCCCCGCAAAAAAACCCTAACCTATTATTTTGTAAATATGCAAATTTTGCAAGTGAAAATGAAAAATAATACTAACCATATACCATTATTTATAGTGTTGATTTATTTCAAGGATGACATTCTCTGACCTTTGTTCCTCCTTTTTGAGCAATCTGAGAATCAGGGTAGTTGATCCAAGCTGATTATTAGAGGAGCTATTTTTGAATAGGCATATGATTTCATTTTGTTTATAGGCATAAGTGTAAAATGTTTAATGTGTCTCTTTGATTTTCTTTCTTTCTTTTTTTTTTTTTTTTTTTTTTGGCCAGTCCTGGGCCTTGGACTCAGGGCCTGAGCACTGTCCCTGGCTTCTTCCCGCTCAAGGCTAGCACTCTGCCACCTGAGCCACAGCGCCCCTTCTGGCCATGTGGTGCTGGGGAATTGAACCCAGGGTCTCATGTATACAAGACAAGCACTCTTGCCACTAGGCTATATCCCCAGCCCCTTCTTTGATTTTCTTTAACGTCTTATACTTCTGTCTATATGAGAAGTTTAATTGGTAACTTATTTAGTTTTTTCATCTCAATATTGGGGCTAAAACTCAGCGTCTCATGGTTTCACTTGGTTCTTTCTTTCTTTTTTTTATTTGAAGACTAGCACTCTTGCACTGCAATCACTCTTCTACTTATGGCTTTTTGCTAGTTAATTTTAAATAAGAGTCACATGGGCTTTTCTGCCTACGCTGGTTTTGAACCAGGATCCTCAGATCACAGTCACCAAAGCAGCTAGTATTAGAAGCATGAGCCACCAGCACCCAGTTAATTGGTAATAATTGATTAGTAGTAATTTTTGAACTGTAGTCATCTGTATTATTTATTGATGATCTACTTGCAGATGTCAGCCTAATCATCTTCTGTTTTAAAATACTTTAAGTTTAGGCTTCTGTTTGAGGAAAATAATACCTTATAGATTAAACACCACCATATTATACATGATTACGTGGAAAGGTCAAGAGATTTTCTGTGTAAACTATTTATATAAGATGCTAAGAAAACTCAGATCATAAAGCTTAGAGCTTTCGAGACTGAAATTTTTATATCACAAATTTATCACACCAGTGAGGCCTCTTGAATTAATTCCATAGAAGTTCAAGTTTTGGCTTGTACAAAAAATTCTCTTCTAGCACCTGGATCTGGTTCAAATTTAATCTGGTACATCTGCTCATTCAATTAATGAAGATTTGCCTGGAATCATCATGTCTGAAAAAATTATATTCTTTTCATGCCATAGTCCCAACTGATTTCCATTTCCAGATACATAAGCCTACTCCATTGCTCTTCCAGGAAGCAAACTTTCAACTACACATTTTTTTTGTAATTCTTTAACAATACTTTTAGATGACTTTAAAATAGTGTGATCATTTGACTTTCCTGGTAATTTCTTGTTGTAGCAGAAATAAGTCTTTGCATCCTATTTCCTATTCCAGGGAGAACTGCTGTGCTAATCCCTCACTATGCCCTCTTTCTTGTTCTTCTGTCAAAATGCATTCACAGCTTCTCTTTTGGGTGTGTGTGCCAGTACTGGGCTTACACTCCACCACCCGCCCACTCCCGTTTTTTTTTCTGAGCAAGGCTAGCACTCTCCTTCTTGATCCACTTCTCCACTTCCAGTTTTTTTTTCTGGTTAATTCAAGATATGGGTTTCTCAGATTTGTTGGCCTGGGCGGACTTCTAACTGTGATCCTCAGATATCAGCCTCCTGTAGTCGCTAGGACTCAAAGTGTAAGCAGTTGGTGCTCAGCTAGTGGTTTTTTTATTTTCATCAATCTTTTGAAGTCCATACTCCATTCCTGTTTACATACCCACCGATTATAGTTCTATGTACATAAATCAGTGATTTTGTCAGATGAAGTCAATATCCTATTTGCTTTGAATTGTTTTTAGATATTATATCTACAATTTTCCCCAAACTCCGTGTGTTATAATATATAGTAAGAACTGAATTCTTGGGAAATTACACATCTGCAATTCTAATGGGAAACCTGCCGTACGCAGTATTCTTCATGATATGAGATTGGTATATGCTAATATATGCTAATATATTTTTCAAGTGTATGTGTAACCTAGTAAGAGGTTGTGCTGAAGAGGAATTAGAGGAAGAAGAGGGCTTTGCCACCTGTACCATTTGTTTAGGGTGATTATGCAAAGAATTAAGGCAAAAAGAAGTATTCATAAAGCTTTGCATATTTAGTTAATGTTTGAATTGGTTCTGGTCTTAGTATACCAATTATAGGACAATTTATAACCTTCGAAATGTGAACACAGACACATCACATAGGCAAATGCATTTTAACTACTGTTGAAATATAAAAATACTTCTGTTTCTGAAAGAAAGCACATTTTTACAAAAAATGTTTTCGGGTTAGAATTTCAGACACTTAAATCTAGGTGATCCTGCACATGTTAAAATTGGTGGCCATATGAGAATTGAAAAAGAAAATATAAGATACACTGGGATGATTAACAATTATGGTTTGTGATGTTTTGTCTTGCTTTTGTGGCTTCACTCTTGTTCCGAGGCTTTCTAGTTATAAAGTTACTATCCTACACATTTAAGAATACTATTTTATTCACATGACTTGCAAAATTATACTAGTAATTAGCAGGCAGAAAAAATATACATCAAAACAGTTCAAGAAACACTACTATTTATATTAGCTATTTAATTGAAAGAAGGAAAAAACAGGAAGGTAACACATTTAAAATCCTAAACCTGTCAGAGGTGAGAAATAAATTTACTTACATGTGTTATGTTAGCATGAAGTTAACTTTTGACATTAAGTCATAATGTAAATTATTTTCTAAGAAAGATATCCCACAGTTGGTATACAAGATGGCTGTGACACAAGAATAATAAATAACAATCAGCGATGACAACAAAAACTACGATTTTCACAAAATATAAGAGCAAATGTGTAAATGAGCCCCTTGATATTATATGTCTGTCAGTGTGGTGTGTATATTAAATTTCAGAAGCATTGAACTTGATAAGAGTGATTTATTAATTTTTCATATAGCAACATCAGATAGCATGGAAAACTAAAAGAAAGATGGGTTTTAATGAAGTAACAGGGAAAAGGGCATCACATCATACATATAAAGATTCCAGTTGAGAGGAAAGATAAGCTGGTTGATGTCAGAAAGGATCATTGTTGTCTGAGTATGTTAAAATATTTAGGAATATATTCTGTTAATAAGTCACTTCTTATTGACACTTCTTGAATTCTAGATTTACAGAGATGTTCTTAGGTTACATTTTTCTGTAATCGTTACCTAAGGATTATTCCTCAGTTCTATTAAGAGTTTGTGACAAGCCACAAGAAAGTTTGCTATAATAGTATATATTTTGTTGGGAAAGTAAACCAAAAACAAAAACCAAACAGTCTTCAAAACTAACTCAGTTTAAAAAGAACATATTGTAGACTATAGAAATAATTTTCAAAAGGTTATGACATGAAAATGATCTCAGATTAGATCTCAGAAAGATAGAATTATCTTATCATTATCATAATAGTAATAATGATGACTACTACAATAAACAATGGCTGAGATTTATTATTAATGGTATCTATCAAAGGAGATATTTTTCAGGACAGTGAATAAGAACATTTTGTGAGTTCATCTGGTATGAAAATAAAAATATTATTGTGGAGGCTATGCAAATTATTTCTAGAAAAAACAAAAATTTTCTCATAATAAGAAAAGCATTACCACAGAAATTATTTAGGTATTGAATGTTTAATTGTTTATCCACATAGAAGTGTTTTTTGCTAGTTGAAATCATCCTCTATAAGGCAAATGTTAACAAAATTTATTTCCTAAGTATATTTGTATATCATAAGACTATGTTAAATCCAAATTTTAATATATCCAGAAATGTATTTTTCTATAAAACTTAAGCTTAAAATGTGCATAGAAACTTTATTTGGTGGAACACACAAGATAACAAATATCAAAAGCAACTAATAAGTAAAAATAGTTACTTATATGACTCTTACTCTTACTCTTGTGAATACAAGTTCATAAGTGAGAGAAAGAAAGAATAGTTTCAAACAATCTGAAAGATAAACAGAAATCCTGAGAACAAACATTCCATATTACAGAACAGATACTTACCCGTGATCAAAGTTCAGTTCTGTGAGGAACTCTGCGGGAAAGCCTCCAGAGCAGTCAGTGATAATCAAGTGCTTATTACATTCTGACTAATAAACGTCTCCCACTCACAAATTTAAAGTCAACTCAGAAATAACTAACATTAAAGTGAAAAATCACATATTAACAAAAATAAGGTATTACAATAGGTCTATATACAGAACTCACTTCAAAATTGTAACAAGTATTTGGAATTTTAGTAAGCTCTTTCCTTGATGGAAAACTCTAAGGAAAGATGCTTGTAATAACTGATAAGGATATTTTTGGTAGTAGCTATGGGACAGGCTTTTGGGGACTATAGGGAGTTATAACTAAATTTATTCTTTGAGGTTCATGACAAGAGCTGTTGAACTTTCGAGCCCTATATAGTATGATTTTAATGCTTTGAAAAAGGAAAATAGCCTTGATAAGACACTATCCTAAATGAAACACATTCCATTCTTACTTTCAAGCAGAGAATATGTTGTCTGCCAGAAACGATGAGTGGAGTGACAAGAGAGTCGTGAGGTAGTGATAGATAAATGCACCAGGTGGGGGTACATCTAAATGGTAGCAAGAAACTACGGCAAGTTCTCACAGGACTAACAGCAACAGAAGCCCAATGATTGAAGTGTTTAAATGTGTGCAGTCCAAGGAAAGAAAATACTTTAAAATGTAGAACTCTTTGGCTTTCAGACTCTGTGTTTCTGTGATCAAAATACACTCAAGAAGCAAAAATTTAAGACTAGACTGTGGAAGAAAAGATTGTCTCTGGTGGCATCAGCTGGTTCCGTCAGCATGATGAGAGCTGGGTGAAACAGTGCTCATCATGGACAGAGACCACAGACAGGTCAAGATAGCACACTGAAAATGTTCTTTATGTCAGTGACTCACATCTTCTAACTATGCTCCACTTCATACTTCCGTGCTTCCCAATAATACCATCATGTTATGATCCAATCCAGGATTCATCCATTCCTTTTTGTCAGAGCCCTCATGATGTAAGTGCTTCAGGAAATGCCACCAAAGACACTTCCAAAGGAGTGCCCCACCCAACTCGAGGCTCTCTCAATCCTTTCACACCGACAATTGAGTTTGGTCAACAGACAGAAAAATGATCTTCCATATATGAAATAATAAAGAAGATGCTAACAGTGGATGAATGCTTCTTATTATAGAAAAAGATTTTGTCATTTAGGTAATTTAAATTTTTTTCTCTAGCTTTCAATTAGTTAATGATTTTATTGAATGCCTTAGGTAGAATTCCCTGTGACTTTTTTTTTTTTTGCTGGCTATAAGTAATACTTTCCACTTGTTGTAGGAATGGGTAGTGATTTTCAGACATGAAATCCATGGTTTCTGACCTTCCAAATGTTTAAAGGTTAGGTGTAGTCCAAGTCTATGTACTTCTTATATTCTGGTTACTTTCTTATAAATGAATAATGTGATACAGATTACACAGAAAATTGGGATAAAAGCAGCCAAATATGGGGCCTTTTCTTTGTTCTTTTAAGTATTAAAGTGCTCATGCTATATTGTTACTAAACTTTTAAATATGATTTTTCTTTCATTTTCTTATTTCTCAGCACAAATTGTTATTTGGGGGGTTCTATCTCCTTTTTTAAATTGTCAAGGTGGTGTACAGTTACATATGCAAGGTAGTGAGTTCCCTTGTCAAACATGTTACCTCCTCCCACACTTTCCTCCCACTTTCCCCTTTGTCCCCCCCCCGCACCCCCGAGTTGTACAGTTGGGTTACAGCATGTAGTTTTGTAGGTATTGCTGTTGCATTGGTTTGCTTTTTACCCTTACTCAGACACACTAACAGCTCTGTGGCTTCTTTTCTGACCTTCAAATATCCCAAGTGCCCTGTGTCATGTCCCTTTTTGCTTTAGGTATCACCTCCTGGGAAATTTTGGTTCTTGTTTTCTTCATCTGGTTGCTCCTTCCACTGTATGAAAACTCTGCATATATCTGACTATCACTGAGCCCTTTCAGAGGTACTCCATTCTTAATCCTTATTTCAGTTTTGTCTAGATCACTAACCATTTCCTGACATATCATTTTTTTTTCAGAATCCAATATATTCCTTCATAATATGAACTGAATAAATACCCTAGTGGTATAGATTCTATTTTGATTAATAATCCCAAAACCTTAGAATGATGTTTGCCCATAATACTTGAACAACACACAGATTTCTAGTTAACAAACAAATGAATGAATGAATGAATATTTCACCTGCTTGCTTACATTTTTCCAACATTCCCTGTTCTCAGCTAGGTAGGTTTTCTGCCCAGTCACTTGGATTTGCACTTTGTCTTATTCTTCTTATTTTACTCATGCTCCTCTATTTCTTTCATGTATTCCCAGGTTCAAGACTACCCTAACCACTCATCAAGATCCTATAATCCAAATCCTTACCACTAACAGACTATATTTTCCAAAAACTAATGGTTTTAGAATACCATTGTTTCTACAGTCTTGGGGATTGAACTGGAGGCCTTCCATTATTAGGCACACCTTCTGCCACTTGAGCTACCTGTAGTACTTTTGCTTTCTTTCCTTTTTTTTTGAAATTCACATGGAGTCTCACGTGTTTGCCAAGGTCACCTTATACCACAGAAAAGAGCTGCGGTTACTGACACTTGGCACCATCTCCAGCTCTTTTCTTGCTAAGTTTCACCCAGGCTGAACTTGAACCACGATCCTCTTGTCTTTGCCTTCAAATAGAATTTTTCTGATTACTATAAATCTGTGCAAATGATTCCTATACTCTGCATGGAAACTTATTCTCCCATAATTGATCATCACAGTCTGTAATTTCCAATTTTTCAAATCCATCTAACCTCTCAACTAATTCTATGGTGCTTTCTACTATCACAACATCCTGAATTCATATTTTCATCAAGATGACCTCAATATTTATAAAGGATTGTGCAGAAAATAGTTCATTACAAAATAAGCACTATTCCTTACAATAAAATTAGATGTAGTATAAGAATTTTACAGTTGAGGAAAGTCGGTTATCTTACACTACAGTATAAGATTTTCTGCTGGTCACGTATGCTAGTCCTGGCTAGCTGTTGTTTCAAGTGGTGTTTTACCACAGTGTCTATGCAGCTCCAGCTTTGGCCATCATCCTGGACTCTGGCACTAAGGCATTGATCTGCCAGCTGAGATGAAGATTCTCTGGCAGATCTAGGCATGGTGAACCCCACTGCAGACGTGCAATGTCTATAAGCTTTTATAATTAAGGTCATTTCATTGACACAGTGTGTTGTATGATGCATACCCCATGAGTGTCTGAGAGCCATATAGGGCCTGACAACATCACTGGGTCCTGATTGAGCCTCTGGGCTGCTTCTGAGGTAATTAAAGGGTGAGTAGACTTCGCTGGGCATTTTTAGAAGCTGACTGCCCTTTGCTTTCTAAGGACACGAGACACAGATGTTTTGCAGGGCTAGCTTGGCCCAAATGCTAAATGCAACTGTCTGGATGTATTGCAAATCCCAATAAGGTAGAGACACAAGATGTATTGTGAGCAGAGGCCTAGGGAAGAGAGGGTGCAGCTGGGCTGATTCTTTCTTTAAAGTGGTGCATCAGTGTAGTGAGCCTTCGGCTTCCCAGATGGAGCTCAGGGCCTGTGAGAGCTGTAGGCTTCTCCAGCAGCTAAGGCTCCAGATGTTTCGGGGGTGAAATGGGACTACTAAACGCTTTCTGCTTACCATTTATGTTAGGATTAAAGATCATTTTGGTCAAGGATCGATCTGGAGACAATGGCAGAGCCTGTGGGCTTAGGTCCTATTGCTAGTAGGCTATCATAGGTTTTCATGCTCTATGTCATCTCTTCCATCACAATACAAGTACCAAGTACTTCTAACAATAGATGATGGGTATCTTCGGTTGGGCTTTTTGTTTTGTGTTTTGTTCTCTGCTAGCTCTCTGCTAATTTATGTCCTAATAATTTTTAAACATATACATGTTCTGGGCGTGGCTATTGAGATTTCTTATGAAGGACAACTTCTAACCCTTAAAGGTGTTTGTTCTTTTCAAGTGATAACAATTTTGCAACTTCAACTTTTTCCTTATTCTCATTACAATTCTCACCATTAAAGCCCCTCTCTATATAAGCAAATCACCAATTCTTCCTTCTAAATCTAATATTTATTTTAACTTAGCATCTTTCTTAGATCAGTATCTATACACAATTTAGAATGCAGTTCTTTGAGATTTAATTAGAATTACTAGGCAAGTCATGATTGGATTGGTGCTATTTCAGAGAATGAAAATGTTTAAATTAAATTTAAATATTAAAATTATAGCTGGACAAGAGATGTAAAGTGAAGTCCAGTCATCATACCTGTGACTCATCAGGAATTACCATAAAGTTACTTTTTGGGTCTACACTGCTCCTAATGGCAATGCAGTTCTCCTGGTAACAATGGTATTGAAGTTAATAGGCATGTCATTGTCTTTCGCAAGGCAAACAAAAAATTATTTACCCAATTTCCTTGCCTGTACTCACATTATGCCTCTACCATCTCAAATACAAATATTCTAGACACTGCCTATTCCTGCCGGGGCATGCTTAAGTGGCCGTATTGTTTAATCACATTTTTTTCTAGAGGAAAAGCGACTGAAAGGCTTTCAAAAGGTTCTTATTTTCTATACAAATTAAGTTTCAAATTATTAAAAACAATTGTCAGTCTTGAATTCAGGGACTGGGTGGTATCCCGCAGGGTTTTGTTCAAGGGTAACACAGTAACACTTCAAGCTACAGCACCACTTCCGGTTTGATGGTGCTTAATTGAAGATAAAAGTCTCATGGACTTTCTTGCTCAGGCTTGCTTTGAACCACAATCCTCAGATCTCAGCCTCCTGAGTAGCTAGGATTACAAGTGTGAGCCACAATATCCAGCCTTAAATTTCAACTTGATTAAAAATACTTTATCATTTAGCCCAGATTTCCTTTTTTGTTTTAAAATAATATGTATGCTTATTCTTCTTCTCTTCAGTCTATGCTTCTAAGCTATTGCTACTAATCAAACACAGCTCAACATTCCTAATTCCATGCTGGCATCGACCTCCAGTTTCACAAGGAATCTTCCCTCATGGTTTCCATTAGAAGTCCTTTCTGCCTTTCTCAGGGTTTCTGCAGCATGGGCTTTGTGTAACTCCCCATATGGCAATTTGTTTATCACCACTTTTGACACTTTGTTTTTACTGAAAGTATGAAATCAGTAACAATTTGAATTCATTTTATAGATTGTGTAGTGTACATTGAATCGTTACATAGGTAATAAAGCCATAGAGATAAAAAAAACCCTCAATTTTCTTAAGCAGAAGATGAAAAACAAATATGATTGTTTAGACTTTTTAATTTACTTAGAGACTTCTACTTGAGCTGCCTACCTATGTTTGAGTCTAGCTAGCCATTCATCATTTTAATAAATTGTTAGCTCAGCGTTCTGGAGGCTCCAAATCAAAAGAGTGTAACTGAAGCTCAACAGGTCTATCCCTTGGCTGCATCATCTCACACATGCAAACAAGTGGTTGATGATATCTCAGACTCATTGCAGAGAGCTTTGTGGAGAAAAGCTCATGATTTATTTACTTATTTTTGTGTGTGTCAATACTGAGCTTTAACCTCAGGGCTTCATGGTTGTCCATACTCTTATCACTGAACCCTGATTACAGACTTGACTGTACACAAGGTCCTTGACTGTGACAAGGTGCCACTCCTGCTCACGTCTCCATCTGTACTGTGATCTGCCTGTGTTAGGCTTCTTATACTTGATAGCTAGCATAACAGGCATGTACCACCATACCCAACTTTTGGTGGCGTCTCAGAAACTTTCTGTCTAGGCTGGGCTCCAACTGTCATTCTTCTGATCTCAGCCTCCCAAGTAGGTAGGATTACAGGCAGGTGTCACTGGCTTCCTGACCAGGCTTGTTCCTTTAATAACGACCCTTTCTGAGAAACTCAGAGTTGCACAAGGATTTCCTGTGCAAGCAACTCTCCAAAAAAAGACCTCCCACTAGTCCCTACCACTAAAGCATCCTGGACTTCCTTTTGGGAACACTCGTCCAATCTCATGAATTAACTCATATCTAAAGCATGGCATGCAAAGTTGCTAGCGCTCTCTGACTCTTACTAGTAGTCCTCAGATTCGCTACTATTAATTCAGAAATTATAGACAGAAAAAGACAGTAGGAAATACTGCTGGGAAAACAGTCACATTCTGTCAAAAATGAATATTTAATGTTATTGAGACTTTTAAATGAACATTATGAGTCTTTAATAATGTCAAAAACAACAATATTCCAAAATAAAGATAAATGTCTTTTGGTATAACTGTTTGTAAGCACTATGTTCTCAAGTTTTGCAGTAATGTGCCTTGGCAGCATAGAATCAATAATGGAATTCTGGAGAACTAAATCTAATTTTCGAGCCAGAATTTCATTTGCCTATTAGTTCACTTACAGATGAGTTAAGATGCTGTAAGAAAAATCAATGGTGCATTTAGAAACTGCATTTCAATGGAAAATAACAAGGTCATAACCCGGAAGACAGGATTTAGAGTAACAAAGATTAAGTACTAAAGTTCATCAGCTTTTCTCTTCGCTTAGTGGATAATTGTATCTAAATGGAAGTAGGAATGTTATTTCATGGCTAGGATATTACATCTGATTTCATATGCTTCCATGAGCCAGTAAATCATGAAATTTAATGCTTCATTTGATCCAAGCTATCATAGCTTCACATTCTTTTTCTAAGTCCTAAAAATAAAAGAGGAAAAGTATTTTTCTAAAGGGAATTTGCAAAGATAGTATTGCCATATGGCTTTTAGCAAGTCAGTCCGTTCGGGCTGGAGGCTTTTCCTGCACCTTCATTTGGTGGTCTTCTGAGTGCACTGTGGCTCCTTCCTCTGGCTTGCTCTAACAAGAGAGTGACGAGGCAAAAATCACAACTTTTCATGGTAGACTCAGAATATGCTATCCAAAAAGGACTTTTTAAAAAGTTCTTCTTCACAGAGATAAAACAAACAGTTCATGTGCTATAATACACCAGTAATAACTTTTAAGTTTCAAGTTTTAATTTGATTAATGACAATTAGATACTTTGTATACTAGTTTAAGTTTTTTCTAAAATATTATATAGTGCTGGGTAATTGGGAATTCTTCTATTTGATTTTTAGAAATATTTTTGACAGTCCAGGGGCTAGTACTCAGGGCCTCATACTTGCTTAGCTGGTGCTCTATGACTTGAGCCATGTTGACAATCCTCTGTTGTGCTCATTGTTTTGGAGACAAGAGTCTCATGGACTTTTTTATGTGAATTTTCTTCAAATTATGATGTTCTAGATTTCAGCTTCCTTTGTAGCTAGGATTTTAGAAATGAGCCATTGGTGCTGAACTTTAGTACAGGGCTTTTAATGTCATAACTTAGCAACATCGTGTGTGTGTGTGTGTGTATGTGTGTGTGTTTGTGTGTGTGTGTGAGAGAGATACTTTTGTGCTCAAGGTTCCTTCTCTACCGCTTGAGCCAGTCCTTCACTTTTATTTTTTTAAACAGTATTTTTTGTAGCAAAATTTCAATTGATTTTAAGAAAAATCTTTAAAAGTATTTGTGAAAGTTTGACAAGAAATGTACTCTCGACCTTATGTGTGTAACTGTAACCCCTCTGCACATCACTTTGACAAAACTTTTAAAAAAATATTTGTGAATAAGCTGATTGGTTGAAAATGTGTACTTTGGAGCTGTAGTGTGTGGATTTATCTCTCAGTTCTGTATGTTTTGGTCAGAGTCAGAGCACAGTATGTGTTGTTAATACTGAGATTTGTAGTGCTGCATTTATGGAGAAGAGTCCCCTGGAACAAGGAGTCAATTGTAAATATATCCATTTTTCATGACTAAGGCAATTCTGTCTTAAACAATTTTTTGTTTGAATCACATGAAGTATGTTAAGAATGGCTGTTTTTCATAAGCTTATTTTCTTTGTTATCTAATAATGATAACATGTAGTGGTCTTACTATAGAAAGAAATACATGAAAACTATCAATATGATTACTAAAACTAATCATTTCATGGGCATTTAGAAACCCAATTAAATAAAAAAAGATGTAATTCAGACATGAAAATTATTTGACTGGTCTAATGATTTTTGGGTCAGCCATCAAAATGAATTATTGAGTTACTAATGAGAATAACCTCCCTTATGTAGGGTTAAGCCACAGCAGTGTAGGCCCAGCATGTGATATGTTTAAAAGTAATGTCTAGAACGCCCTCCATGTTTGGAGGGATATGATCCCATCAAGAGATGTCACAAGAAAATCAGTAGTAAGACTAGTGACAATGAGCATACCATAAAACAATCCAAACTGATGATAATCTAGCTGCTACAAGGCACTGCTAAATTTTCTCCATTTTTATTTTAAAATAAAAGAGATCCTGGAGTATACCTCAATCTAGAGTGCTTCTCTAGCATGCATAAGGACTTGAGTTAAATATCTAACACTGTAATTTATATAAACATGAAAAAATAAACAATAGGCTTTGCAATCATATGGTACTTGTTCAAAAAATTTCCATGTCGTGTGTGTGTGTGCACGAGCGTGTGTGTGTGTGTGTTCCTGTGAAAACACTGAGGTTTCCACAGCCTGGCTGTGGAATGGTTAGGATTTACCTCAGTGTTTGAGAGTCAGATTTGCTTCTGTAATGGGCATATGTGTGCATGTGTATGTGTACATAAGCGTCTGTGTAGCCCTTAATGTATTCTATACAACAAACCTAAATAACCCAAGGATCTGGGTTATATATCCCAGATAAGTTTATTAGTGTGTGTGTGTGTGTGTGTGTACATACATACACATATACATACATATATGCAATACATAGGTAATCCTACATTACATATATGATTCTTATTGTAGCTGTCTCATGGTAACTTGAAAGTTACTCAGGCCAATAGCCACTTGATTTTTATTCTTTATAAGAATAAAACCGTAAGTTCTCTTGGCAGTAGCCTTTATTTAATTTTTATCTCACTGTTGCACAGCATATTGCAGAACTATTCATCTTTGAAAGTACTGAGATGTGTTTTATTTTTGGATGACTAGAAAAGTCCTAGAAACTAAAATGCAATGGCTTTACTGTCTTGCACTAATTCTTATGAGGGAGTATTATTAGTTTCAGTTTTCATGGAGTGCCAGCTTTCGGAACATTCCATTTTGACTTGTGAATACAGAGGGACTCCAAAACAGTACTAGTAGTAGAGGGTGGCACCCAGGGGGTAAAACACAGCACCATGATCCATAGTGCTATAATCAGAAACCAATTCCTAATGCACAGCGTTAGCGTGGTGTTTTTGTGTTACATGTCTCCCTGAGGAGGATACAAAAGATGTTTCTCTCAGGGAAACTGACAGAGTCTGTGAAAGAAATTTGTTTTACATAATTTGTAAGTGCAAATGTGATTCAGGTACCTGCCCCAGAGGAATTTGTGAAGTTAGCTTTTGGTAGCACATTGTTTGAACATCTTGATCACATTATTACTGGGCAATGGAAAGTTCCAGAAGTTTAGGATGACCATTAGATGAGAAAGAATCTATTCCTTACATGGATATTTTTATTCCACCTTGTCTTAAAAGTAAATTTTATATATTATATAATAGCAAATTTAGTGAAAGTAAATTATGTATGGTAAATTTACTATACACTATTTGTATATTATATACATAGTAAATTTGTGCATATAGTAAATTTACTATACATAGTACATATATTACATACAGTTTACTACATAAATACATATGTATCATATGTATATATAAAATTCACCAAAAACCTTTACCATTTGACTATGTGTTTATATATGTATGCATACATGTAATATATATATGTAATATATAATTATTTACACTAGGCATCAACAGTTTATGCTTGTAGTCCTACTTACTCATGAAACAGAGCTGAGGATTGTGATTCAAAGAGAGCCATGGCAATAAAGTTCATGAAGCTCTTATCTCTAACTAAAACACTAGCAAATCCAGAAGTGAAGCTTTGGCATAGCTATTAGAACTCTACTGTTGAGAACAAAGTCTCAGGGACAGTGCCCAAGACCTGAGTTCATAACCCAGATTTGGCACACATACCAAAAATTAACAATTTTGCTTGCTTCAACTTAAGTGTAAAACATTTCAGTAGTAGTTTTGAAAATAATGGTTATACTCTCATAAAAATCTATACCATAAACATAATTTAATTGAGAAACACACCTAGTTTATTTTTAAGGTTTATAGTTTATGACTGTTTATAACATTTGTTTCACTTAGAATTTCCTTTACAAGATGGCAATATTATGATCCATAGCTTCCCCTATTTTAGTTCCTGGAAGAGCTGTCTGCACCATGGAGCTCTAGAGATAGAAACAGCAAAGTTGATTTAAGCTCAGTGCACAAAGTCTACTGGTGTGATGCAGTCATTTTCTTATAATTTCTTCCTTTCTTTGTTCTCTAAAGGCTATATCATATAGCAATAGTCGATACTAAAGTAGTCAAGTGACCTTTGGATTTTGGAATACTCTAACAAGGACATTTCATCCCTTTCCATAGGAGAAAAATAACTATTAAAAGAGATTCTATTATTTTCCCTGCACCAAATGAATTGATCCTCCATCTGTATTCTCTCTTCCTGTTATCCAAACTTTGCCTTATACTCCTCTTGTGACTGCTTATTTACTGATTCTAATAGTAACTATTTTTGTTCAGATCAATTTTTAGCATCCACATATGGGAAGGAATATGTGACATATGTCTTTCTGTGTCTGACTTACTTCATTTAATGTCCTTACATTTAAATCCAAAGTTAGTATAAATGATAGGATACTCCGCTTTTTGTGGCTGAATAATTGCATTCCATATGTATGGCTCATTTCAGTTATCCATTACTGGGAATGTAGTTGGAGTCTGTATGTTGTCCATAGTGAGTAGTGTGGTAATAAATATGAAAGCGTAAGTTTTGCTTTCATATGCTGTTCTCCTTTCCTTTAGATGGATACTCAGAAGGAGATCACAAGGTAAATCTCCCTAACAGTTTTAAAGGAATTTTCATACTGTTCTCCACAATGGACATACTAATTTATGTTCCTATCTACAGTGTGTAAGGATTCCTTTGTCTCTACATCCTCTTCAGTGTTTGTTATTTTTATCTGTCAGTTGACAATAGACATTTTAATAGGGTGAGATGATGTCTCATGGTGGGTTTTGTTTTCATTTTACTGATGATTATTGAGTTGATTTCTGTGTGTAGTACAAGATAAGACTCAAGTTTCATTTTTACTCAGGTAGATATCTGATTTTCCCACATTTAGTGAGCCAACTTTCATTCCTCATTGTGTGTTCTCAGCGCACTTGTCAAAGACAGATGGATAGAAAACTGATGCCTTCATTCCAGGTATATTTTGTTTTATTTCTTCATTTATCCAGCAAGGTTTCTCTGTGAATTCATTATAATTTTTCATATATTTAATCATACCATCTACAAGAGAGGTTAAAGATGTATAATTACTTTGTCTCATACCTGCAGTAATAAGTTTAATAGAAAGTTTAAAAGGACATCTATTTGTGTCTTACTCCAACTATTAGAGGAAAAACTTTTAGCATTCGTTAGTTATAAAGTTAGCAGTAGGAATTTCATGTAATGGCTTTCATTGCGTTGAGACCATTTCTTCTGAATTATTGGGACATTTTGCATTGAGAGTTTGTTCAATTTTGTCAAGTGTGTTTTCTGTAGGTATTGATACATTTGTGAGGTTTTTATTTTTGTTTGTTTTAACATGTCCTGTCATACTGATTTTTTAAGTATATGTAGAACTATCTGTTCCACTTTTGGAGCTGTATCATCTTTGCAGCCTCCTAAAGTGCTCCGGCTCTGAGAACATGGGGCCTGATGAGATGGGAAACTGGCTCTCATCCCTTGGGTTGGGAGTAGACCCGGTGGGTGGCCTCCAAGAAGCCACATACACTGGGTGGCAATGGCTGCAGAGGTCTTCGGAGGTCTTCGGGCTGTGAGCAGCCATTCTTCTCAGGTAATTATAATGAGCACAGCTGTTCCACCTGGGAGGATAAGATAACAGCACAGCTTAAATGTTCTGAAAACTTTAAATGTGGTCATATTTGTTTCACTTTCCATCAAATTGCTATAGTTTCTTAATTGTTTTCATGAACTTACTCAGAGATATTGTGCACTTGTATCTGTTGACTTTGGGCATTGGCAAGGGGTGAAGACAGGACTTCCCAGACACCAAGTTGTGGTCACTCTGGGGTTGCTCAGAGATCCTGGGAATGCTGAACTCTGGAGTCAGCAGCAGGTTGGCCAGAGTGAAGATGAGATTTCAGAAAAGAAAATATTATCTGGGGAGAGTAGGATATGGCATGTTCACTGTGGTGACAGTTAATGCTGAAATACTGAGTACAACTTTCATTATCTGTTTTGCAATCTATTGTAACCTTTTTGAACCATTTATGCTATGTAATATGTACAATAAGTTGTCATTCCTGTTTTGTTTGATTTGTTTTATTTATTTTTTTCCATTGCTAAGCACTAAACATTTTAAAGGAATACTTTCTATTTGGCACCATATGTATCATTGACTAAATCCCATGATTTGCTGTTAGATTTTCTATGAAAAGAATAATTTAGAACATTATTTCCCTAATATTTTCTTTGAGACAATGTTAAAGCATTGCTTACCATTTGATTGCTTTCTTCTTAGTTACTAATTGCAATACAGTGTGTTGAAATACAGTCAGATAGTCCAGGTGGTCAATCAGGCTTATAATGTAGGAGATTCTAAGTAATGGAGAGACTTGGTTGATTATGGCACATTGGAAAATATGAGCAAAATATACTCTTTTTTTTATAAAACACAATTTATTTTCAGTCTGGAATTATATCCCTTGACATCACCTTGATTACGAAGTGTGTGTGTGTGTGTGTGTGTGTGTGTGTGTGTGTGTGTGTGTAAGCTAAAATTGAGGACCTCATGCTCTCACTTGGCTTTTACTCAAGGCTGATGCTCTGTGAACTTGAGCCATACCCCCGCTTCTGGCTTTTCAGTGGATATTTGGAGATAGGAGATTCACAGACTTTTCTGCCTGGGTTATCTTCAACCATGATCCTCAGGTCTCAGCCTCCTGAGTAGTTAGGTGGACAGGGGAGAGAGCCACTGGTTATTCACCTTGATGACAGTCTAGAAAGCCAAGCGTTGCCCCCATATTTTACAGAATTGTACCAAGAAATAGGTAAGTTTCATAGCTCATCAAAGGTTACAGATAGGAATTGAAAAAGAGACTTTAAGAGCCCAATAGCTATACCCTCATGAACACAAAAGATGATGCTAAGTGAAATTAACTCCATGTTATAGAAACGACTGTTATATCACTGTTGTAATTACTTTCAACATCAATGTGAAACCGTAACTTCTATTATTGATGATCTTCTTGTATCCCCTTCCTGTGGTTGTACCTGCACTATCTCTGTATCTTATCTGAGTACATTGGAAACCGTGTATACTGGTATTAGAACTAGGAAACTGAAAGGGAATACCAAAATCGAGAGACACAGGGTAAAAAAGACAAACAACTACAAAAGCAATACTTGCAAAACTGTTTAGTGTAAATGAACTGAACAACTCATGGGGGGGAAGGAAAAGGGGGAAGGGGGAGGGGGGGAGTGAGGGAGGAGGTAACAAATAGTACAAGCAATGTATCCAATGCCTAATGTATGAAACTGTAACCGCTCTGTATATCAGTTTGGCAATAAAAATTAACAAAAAACAGCTCTGTTTTCTACAGAATTCACATTTTCACATCTGTTTTGCATAAGTGTTATATCTACGGAGTAATGGCAAAACAAGATATCCATCAGCAAAACATGAAGGTGCATGTGTGGTGCATAAACTTGGCTTCCTTGTTAAAAATGTTTCGACAAGATGTCCTCCCTACTTGCCACATAACTGTAACCCCTCTGTACATCACCTTGACAGTAAAATTAAATTTAAAAAAGTGTTTTGTAAGTTGAAAGAGTTCTGACACGTTTTGAGAAAGACAGCTTGGCAAAGGAGCTGATATCAGATCTTATTCTGGATGATTATGCAATAATCACACTAAACTCATCTCATGTACTCATGAATTTCAAGACAAAGCACCCTAATTAAAAAACCAGAAGAATGGAAAATATTCTGATCCTGAGTCTTATTCTCATGTTATCCTTAAAGTAAAAAATATACTATTTCTCTTAAACAAAGGTCTCCAGTGCAAATGAATCTGAATATATGTTAACAGATTTTTTTAATTATTTGAATTAATAGATTATTTTATAGATTATAAAATTTAGATTCTAACATCCAGTGTTATTCACCTGGTATATTAATTTCAAAGCAGAGTCACTAATAATTGGAAACTTCATACTGCCTTACCAGAGCAAAAAGAAGTAAAACTAACCTCAGCAAAAATGTCAAGGATATTAATGTGGCATTTTTAAACTTCTTTCCTTGCTGACCTACCTTTAATTGATAGTCCATGATGCTAAGCAGACTTGGCTTGCTCAAAAAATACCCTGCATAAAACTGTAATGACAGCATCAGCTAAACCTAATGTTTCACTTTAACTTTCTACGTGCGCTAATAAAAGTTATGAGAAGGGCTGGGAACATGGCCTAGTGGCAAGAGTGCTTGACTCCTGTACATGAAGCCCTGGGTTCGATTCCCAAGCACCACATATATAGAAAGCCAGAAGTGGCACTGTGGCTCAAGTGGCAGAGTGCTAGCCTTGAGCAAAAAGAAGCCAGGGACAGTGCTCAGGCCCTGAGTCCAAGGCCCAGGACTGGCAAAAAAAAAAAAAAAAAAAAAAGTTATGAGAAGAGCGCAGAACAGTTGGGCCATATTGGCCTGTGGTAGAACTTACTGCTCTTTAGAAGGATGCTCTGCTTAGAGATTCATTCTCTCTCTCTCTCTCTCTCTCTCTCTCTCTCTCTCTCTCTCTCTCTCTCTCTCTCTCTCTCTCTTTCTCTCCTTCCCCCCCTCTTTCTCTCTCTCTCTTTCTCTTGAACTCAGGGCCCAGGTACTGTTCCTGAACCTCTGTGCTCAAGGCTAGACCTCTCCTACTTGAGCCACACTTGAGCCACCGCACCACTTCTGGTTTTTGAGTGGTTAATTGGAGATGAGAGTCTCATGGGGACTTTGCCTGGGCTGGCTTCAAACCGCAATCCTCCCATCTCAGCCTCTTCAGTAGCTAGGATTAAAGGTGGAGCCCCGGCTCCGGGCCCCTTGCCTCTCTTTATGTATGCCTAAGACCTCCTTCTCTTGAGGAGGCATTCTGACATTTACTGTGCAAACTTCTCTACTTTTAAAATCTATAGACATTGAACTGATTGCAGTTTTTCCCTGTCATGGTACCGTGTGAGGGGTTATTTTGTACCTCTCAAATATTTGTACTGTATTTTCTTCATTTGTTCCTTTTGTATATCTCCTACAAAGAATATAAACATTTAAAAGGCGTAAGCTTACCATGAGCACTAATAATAAGCATTCCTAAAAGTACTTTGTTGATGACGGTCCACAGTGATAAATAATGAGTGCATAATGGAATGGATCAGTGCAAGTGAGAACCCCTCCATTATTGGACAAGTCATTGTGAAGAAAGCTACAATAAGTACTTTTCTCTACTTCTGTATTTCTTTAAAAGGATTGGCAGTGTTTGAAACGGATCTGTTTATCTAAGCTTAATTTCCTTTGCTGTTTAAAATGCTGGAGCATTGGAACCATTTACGAGCTGCTGTGTAATTTGAGTTTCGGTGCTACAGAAATTGCAGACTGTGCGAGGAAGCTAAGGAAAGGAGCTTTGCTACTGTTGCTGCTGAGTGGCCTCTGAAACTTCTTAAATCAAATTCAATTTGTCCAAGAATCTTTTAATTATTTGAAAGTGTATAGTCGAATGGATGCTTTCAGGCACTGAAAAAAAAAGGTAGTACAAAAACTGCAAAACTGGGCACCTTTTAATCTCTGTCAGAATAATGGGATATTGAAATGTTTAATACTTAATGGTATTTAACTATTAGACCAATCAAAGCTGGAGTGTTTTGTTGTTATACTGAAAGCTAGGCAGAATACAGTTAAAATAATAAAGCCCTCAATTTATTATACATTTATTGGAATATACTGTAGAGTTCAAAACTGAAAATGTAAAGTTTTTAAAAAAAAGATGCTTGCCATAGTACTGAAAAGATTTCTCAACTCTTAAAATTGTTATTTACTATTATTACTACTACTACTATTATTAATACTATTTACTATTATTACTACTATTACCACTACTACTGCTACTACTGCTACTAATTCTGTGGTCCAGATCAAACCCAGGAACTTGTGAATGGCAATATACAAGTGCAGTTTGGTTCCGCTACATCTTCAATCCTTGGGTATTTGAAACAGGCCCCATCTATGTAGCTTAGGTTAACTTTGAATTTTCAATACTCCTTTCTTCAATTCCCAAGTGCTATAATTACAGGAAAGCTCCACCATGTTCCACTACTGATTCTCCTTAATGTGAAGATAACTGTATCTATTTTTGTGTTCGTTCATTATAAGGGTACTTGAAAAACATAAAATTATGCTGATAAACCTAGATTACTTAGACTAACTTTCATTATAAATAAGTAAATTGACTGTGTCATGAGAAGCAATGGATGTCAAAAGTTAATTATATAGAATAAAATATATGGGTCAAATCTTAGAGTCAAATGTCCCTAAGTCACTGGTCAGTTCTAAAGACTTCCATTTTCTTCGCTGTGTTGATCTAATCTAAAATAAGCATTTTGTTTTAGTGCTTTGTTTACAACTCTTGTTAGTGGTATAATGTGGCTTTTATTCACAATCCTGTTTTTAGGAACTAGAATTGTACACCTGCAGTTGTTGACCTAAATGCAGAGGATTTGGGAATTTTATGAATGTCATTAGCAAGTATTCTTACATGACTGAGAGAAAGTCCTGGAGGAAAGGATAGATACATTATTTCTAATTTTTCAACGCAAAGCATCTAACTCTCCAAAATGGAATGATGTTGTTGATAATTAAAAATAATCATTTTCAAATAAGAAATGATAATTTTGCTTTGCATATTTAAAAGCACAGTGCATCTACATGGTAGCACTTTTAGCTTAGTATAATGTTTCTCATAAAAATATTTAGTCCCATTTGACCAAAAGTGGGTGGTATTATTTTCTTTTAAAACACAGAAAGTCCCTCAGTAGATGAATGGATGAAGAAAATGTGGTGTATATACACAATGGAGTTCTATGCTTCCATGAGAAAGAATGACATTGCCCCATTCAGAAGGAAATGGAACAACATGGAAAAAATTATATTAAGCAAAGGAAGCCAGGCCCAAAGAAATGTAGGATGCATGGTTTCCCTCATTTGAAAAAATTAGAGTATGTTTATGATATTCTTAGTAGAGGATCTTAGTAGCCCAATCTCTAGGTACATATGACAATGTACAGTAAAATATTTCAAAATGAACTCCAAGAATTGGAAAGAAGAGTGTTTTTTTTTATTATGTACTGTTTGCAGTTACTTGCATTGTTTTGTTGTTTAGCTTTCTGCACCCCTTTGTCTTGTATATGTTTATCTGATCTGTGGAAGGGAGAGGGAATCACAGAAGCAGGACAAATTATGTCCTAATACAACAATGGTACTCACTAGACTCTGTGTTGGAAATGAACTTTACAACTTGGGGTGGGGACTGCAGAGGGGAAAGCAGAAGAAAAGAGGAAGGTGGTAACTGTTCAAAAAGAAATAAACTCATTACCTTTGTTATGTAACTGTTATCTCTCCCCATTCATCCCCTTTGCAATGAATAAATAAATAAAATATTTTGCAAATTAAATGTTTCTTCTAAAATTAATGGCATCTGGATTATTTATTTTGAAAAAATTTTTTTTCTTATATTGTCTACATTAAAGAATACTTAATTTATTGGCCCCTATATGTTGCTTTGGAAAGCAAGTCACCTACATTTGTATTATTCATTTAAATTCACTCAACTTGTAATAGACTGCTATATCGAAAATGATATACTGGTACATTGGTATAATATATGTATATAATACTCTAGTTTTAGGTTCATTCATTAAAAGGTGTTTTCATTTCTTGCCAATCTACAAAAATTTATTATTTTTATTGTAATTGGTAATTTCAAATGATCACTTTTTATAAATATTTAAATATTAATCTTTCTGGTTCATGCAAATGGCTCATGCCTGTAATCTTAGCTACTCAATAGGCTAAGATCTGAGGAGCCCAATTTGAAGGTAGCCCAAGCAGGAGAGTCTGTGGCGTGGCTCAAGTGGTAGAGCACTGGTCTTGAGCAAAAAATCTCAGGGACAGTGGCCTTGAGTTCAATTCCCAGGACTGGTGCGCACACACACACATACACACACACACAGATTTACATTCATTCACACTACATATTCTAACTCTAAAATTGTGCAAAATCATTTCATGTGATTTTGTCATAGCAGGGTTCTTAATTGTCTTACATAATGATTTTTGTCGCCTCCATTACATAACATATCCTTTGCTAAAACAACTACCATCATTCATCTCCCACTGCAATTCTTTTTTCAACCTTCCAGGTCTCCAAAATTATTAGATCTATGTTTCTTCTCTTTCTGTTACAACCAGTCTAAATTTATCCATATTAAATACCTCAAAACTTATATTCATTTTTGCTATTTTAAATTTAAACATCTACTATTGTACCAGTTTGGGGGCATTAGATCATACCAGCCATGAGGTACATAGAATCACTACATTAAAAATGACCTGATCACTTTGAATCTCAATTACATTTTAGTCTATGTATTGCTTTATTTAGACACAGTGTGTCTGAACGTATATAAAATGTGAAATCTAGACTTAATGTTATATATATGTATATATATATATACATATATGGACTCATGTAATTGTAAACCCTCTGTTCATCAACTTTATAATAACAATAAAGTAAATTAATTAAAATATTTACAGGGAAACTGCTCTTTATTATTTCTCCCATCAAACAGGTATAATTTAACTGATAAAATGTTCTCAAATAAAATATAGTTTGCATGAGAAATAAATTTCTTAGTCTCAGAAATGGAACACCATTAACAAGTTATTTTTTTAATTTCATAATGGCCAGTCTCATTCATAGAACCATAATTGCACAATATATTTGAACACACATAGAATAATGGTTTTTCAAAATCCCTTCCTCCCTAATTTTCTTCCTTTTATAGACCTAACACAGAGTTATGGGTTCTGGAAATAGCCAGTACATCTTTCTTGCAGGCCTTTCATTAAAATGCATAACTTACTTTGAGAGGATTGATTATAATGTCTATTGAAAACCTGGTGAAGGACATATGCTGATGAATATATAAGTTAGTGAAATCACCAAATTAATAGCAATACAAGGGGATTATAATGAGCAGCAAGTGTGAGTTTTTTTCTTTAAAATTTACCCATTTTAATAATATGTGTAAATAAAATTCTTTAAATGTTTTGATTTAGCTTAACATGAAATGCAGACGACTGAATTCAAAGAGGAGAAAAGTGAAGCCCATCAAATGGATCTATCATTAGAGGTATCAAAGACAATCACCAGAGTCATAAATTTCCCTCTATATAATGACTGTTTTCCATTATCTCTGGCTTCAATGATCTCTGTACAGGTGAGCATATTGCTTTCTCAGTTTTATTAATAAACCTGTTAGTACATAAATAGCCTCTGGCCCTTCCCAAACAAATGGGAAATGAAATAGTTTCATTACCCCCAGGGTAATAACTGTTCACAAGAAAATGTTTATCTTGAGCACTTTTCAAATTAGATTCTATTTTTTCATATTCTCAGGATTTTTTTAAGCAGAAATTGAGTATTTGTTGAAACCCTCTCTAGTTTTACAAAAAAAAAAATCTTAACAGTTATTTTAGGCAGTTGCAGAAGAAGATAAAGCATGAGTCCTATCAAAACCAGAAACTTCCCCAATAAACTATGAGAAAAAATGTTCTGGCATTTTATTATTGTGTCACAAATTCCTGAGAATAAAATATTTTAATATTCAAACAGCCTTCAAAGTTAGAAAATAAAAAGTCCAGCTGTATGCAGGTAGCAGTGTGCACTGGGAAGTCAAAGAATAATAATGAAGCCTTTATTCATTCGATGAGACTCCACTGTAATTAATTCTTACCTAACTAACATGAGGTATCACAAGACCCTAATAATTTGTGTGTAGTGGCAATTTCTTGTCACATGTTAGATTACTGACTTTTGGGGTGCTGTGTGAAATTGCCTTGCTTACCAACACAAATCAGAAGACTAGTAACAATGGCTTTAAAAACAGTTATTCTCACATATTTGCTTTGTATCACATAACTGCTTTGTTATAAGAGACTAACTCAAAACCCATTTCTCACAACAAGTTACAGGGGTTTCAACAAAACTGTAAGGAAATAACCAAGTTATGAAGTGGAGAAGTGAGAAGAAGTGCTTGAATGAACTGTGTAAGCAGGAGACTACCATGACTGAGGAGAACTCACTATAAGTTGATTGGGCCATAAGAGATAGCTGGCTACAGGGAGGGGATCATGGAAACTAAACAGGTGGTCATTTAAAGCACTGTATTCTTTGGTATAGCTAGCAAGACAATATCAGTGGCAATTCTTGAAATTATGCTAATAGTATTGGATGCCTTTGTAATTTCAATGTTCAGATCAGTGCTTAACAAGGGAAGGACAAGTTTTGTTTGCTGAATGAATTAATTCATACATTAAAACCTAGTGTGTTGATGGTAAAAATAAATTTACTATACACAGTAGTTCATTCCAAATACATTTATTGCATTATTTCTCTAACTAGAATGTCATATTTCTCTAGATAGGTAACAGAAAACCAAAGACATATTTAGAAAATATGTTTAAGCTTTTTCTATCTTAATTGAAAAGGTAAAGCCTAACTTTCTCATATTCTAGCTTAGTTAAGGTCTCATAGAGTACATAGAGTGCTATGGCCAGTGGTAACCTCGACCTGATACGGCTTCCCTGGAGTAGTAAGATTTTGCCAGTTACTACTGTAACAGTCTATTCATTATCAGTAATCACAGAAATAAAATTCTCACTATAAAACTTCTACAAAGGTGTTAGGAGAATAGCATGGTTTGCCTTAGAAAAGTGAGGTGGTGTACTTCTTTAGGTGAAGTACTGAATCCCCAAACTTATTCAATAACATTGGTAAGAGGCTGGATAGGTTGTTGCATTATTTGTAATCCCATCACTTGGAGGAAGACACAGGGGGATGGAGTTCCAGGCCAGTATCGGCTAACTACCAGAAGCCTCAGTGGCAGAGCACTTGCCTAGCATAGAATGGTACTGCAATGACTGTCATGAGAATACATAAGCTGATTTATATTAAAATCTAGACATCCTTTATAATGGTGAGTAAAAGGAATATGTTCACAAGATCATAAAGAGAATTTACAAGGTCAGAAAAAATTTCAAAGCAAGGAAGTTTGGAAAACACACTTGTATTTTCATAAGTTCAGTTTGGCAGCCCTATGAAGTATGTTTAAAAGAAAATGGGTAAGTCACAAAGTAAGACATAATCCAGCTATGCCCACACTGTTGCCATAGGGAACAGAAAAGATGACTCACTGTTGTAACTACTTTCAATGTGCTATGTGTAACCATAGCTTCTTTTGTTGATGATCTTCTTGTATCCCCTTCTTGTGGTTGTACCTACACTATCTCTGTATCTTATCTGAGTATATTGGAAACCGTGTATACTGGTATTAGATCTAGGAAATTGAAAGGGAATACCAAAATCAAGAGACGCAGGGTAAAAGAAGACAAATAACTACAAAAGCAATACTTGCAAAACTGTTCGGTGTAAATGAATTGAACAATTCATGGGGGGGGGAGGGAAAGGGGGAGGGGGGAGAGGGGAATGAGGGAGGAGGTAACAAACAGTACAAGAAATGTATCCAATGCCTAAGGTATGAAACTGTAACCTCTCTGTACATCAGTTTAATAATAAAAATTAAAAAAAAATAAAGATGACAAAGGGAAGGATCCGAGCTACAACTGGCCAGACTTGGTGGAAAACTACAAGGAAGGAAGGCTTCAGGAAAGGTAGGAAGGACTATAAGGCTTTGAAGTTTCAGACTGAAGACACAATTTCTTGAGGGAGGGAACAAAGGGGGGAAGTAAAGTTAGTTTGGCAAGTAGTACTAGGTAGGCAATGCTCTGGACATAAATAAAAACCTTAGGTGAGAGGTTCTAATCAGTGAGAAAATATTGATAAGCATTTCATTAATAGCAAAAAGGGACACTACTTACATATCCTGAAAATTCATGAACTCTAAAAATATTGAGGTCGAAAGGAAGATAGGTAGATGGACGAAGGAGGGGTGAGGAATGCAGTCCTAATAGTCAACATGCAAACACATATGAACATGGCATCAGGTAATTTGAGGGAATGTGTGAGGTTGGGAAAGAAGAGGGGGAATGATGCAAAGGGTAGCACTGGTCAAGATGCATAATGCTCATGAACTAGTGTGCTGAAACCAAAGTTTAAAGAATGGATGAATAGCCAGATGCCAAGTGTCTCATGCCTGTAATTCTAGCTACTCAGGAGGCTGAAATCTAGAAGTAGAGCTGTGCTTTCAAACAGTAGAGTGCCAGCCTTGAGTGATAAAGCTAAGGGACAGCCTCCAGACACCAACTTAAAGCTATATGTTTGGAACAAAAATAATATTTTAAAATTCATGACTTTTCATGGATGTAGAAGTACTATCCCTTTATTGTCCCTTTTTGCTCTTAATCAAATGCTTCTCAATATTTTTTTTCACTTGTTAGTATCTTTCACCTAAGCTTTTATTTCCATCCTGGATTCTTTTTTTATTTCTCAATATGAACTCTCAGTATTTTTATGATTAATATCTAGGGTATTTTCTCTTTGTAAAATAATATGTTTGGTGGTTTTGTTCAGGTGGGGCCTCACTATGTGCCTGCGACTAGCAGGGTGTGGCTCGATAAACTCAGGCTTGGTTCAAATTTTCACTCCTGCCTCAGCCTCCCAGTTGCTGGTTTTACAGGCATGAACCACATCTGGCTTCAAGATTTTTAGAATTCAATTTTTATAATGATTTCATATTCATTTCTCACACATTTCCATTTCATACTTTCCTGAAAGAGGCTATCTTTTAAACGTAGGAAGGACATGATTTATTGCAATGGCAATTTAACAAATAAGAGATTCCTATTGGCTTATCAATATTCCTTTTTGGATGGCCTTAGGAAATGCAATGTCTCATTTTCTAGTCCCAAGGGACAGCAGGCAACTTATGCATAATAACTATGTGTTACATTTTTCTAACATTCCCTTTGCTTATAAATAATTATTGTGTCTTAGATGTGAGAATGTTTACTAGGAGATTAACAATTTGTAAAAACCCCGACATGACTGATGTAAAATAATATAATTCAATTTTAGAAGCTATAATTTCCAGTGATACAGTTTACAGTACTCATGTTAGTCCAGGTAGGATAAAGCCGCATTCCTGTCAGGGATGATTGGATAATGTGATACATTGCCTGATTACTGACTGATGCTGGGCAGAACAACCCATTTCTCTACATTAATCTGACTTGTTTAGTGTCCGTCCTCCCTCTGCATTCACATGAGATACTTGGCACCAAGCTAATTCATTTTTATGTGCCTTAGCTGGTTTTTTTTTAAACACCGTTTTCTCCAAACTGCTTAAATAATGACAGTTTTGCAAAGTTCTGAATACTTTTCCCACTATCTTGAATTTTAATTTGGTGCATTTTCCTTCACAACAATATGTGTGGATTATAATAAGAAATTGAAAAACATTGAATGTGTGGGTTTTAATAATAGGCAACAATATGCTCATATAGCTAAAATTACTTTGAATTCATCTGACAGTTTTATTAAGTCATCCCCATATATTATATCGTTATGTTGCAATGAGTAAATCTTTCGGAGAAAAGGAAATTGAACAGGGAGTTGAAATAGACAATTCAATTATACACAAAATTTGAATGAGTGAAAATACTAGGCAAATGCCCTTTCTGAGATTTTTAAATGTTTTTTTTTAATTCAAAATTCAGAAATTGTGTCCACTGTTGACTAATATTTCAAAATTATGTCTTATAAGGTGTCTATGATTGTTCACCTATGTATCAGGGATCATTTACTTATCTGCTGGAGAAGCTGAAGCCGCTCAATTCTGTCTTCGCAGTCATGGTCTGTGGTGCTGCACCTTACTTGCAGCATGTCAAATAAGGAATGGAATATGTTTCTTGACACTGGGTTCCTATATTTTCATTCAACACACTGAGGTTCTCTTTCACTGTTGTAGGTGAGAAGCTTACAAAACTGAATACAGAAAGTTTTACAATTTATTTATTGCTATTGTAAAGATGGCATACGGACGGGCTTTGGCTACATAAGTCAGATAAAGAGTACATTTCTTTTTGAACAATATCACCCTTCCTTCATTCTCTCTCAGTTTTCCCTCCTTTTCCACAATAAACATGAGGTGTATAGTTTACTATTGAGTATTACTGCTGCACTCTTCACCCCTTGTCCTACCATTCCGTTTGTTTCCCCTTACCTTCCCAAAGACAGATAAACAAACAAACAAGACAAAAGGAAATGAAAACAAAAACAGCAGCAGCAAAGAAGAGGAAAAAGTCCAAACCTCTTGTTTCCATTTCCTGGGGTTCATTCATTCAATAGATATCATTTCATATGGTCAGATGTACTGAGCTACTGTACCTATGTGATCCTCTCCTAAGAATATCTTCCTTCGGTCTCACTGTATAGATGCCTAGAGACCTGTATAATTTGTTATGCCCCAGTGTGTTTTTTTCCTTTTCTATCCAGTGTGTATACTTCTAGATTTATAGGCACATCCAATGAAATTCTCCTCATTCATCAGAAAGAATGATATTGTACTATTCATAAGAAGATGGAAAGACTTGGAAAAAATTGTATTAAGTGACATAAGCCAGACTGAAAGAAATATAAGTTGCATGAATCAGGGAATGTAGAAACTAAGGCAAAAGTGATTGAAGGACTTTGCTATGGCCAAAAAGGAATTCGTGCCAGGAATGTAAACTCATGGAATACACCTGCTTTCAAAAGTGTAAATAACTCAATTCCTTTTATTCTGTTATTATATCTCTACAAAATTTTTATTTTATGGTTTCTCATGAATAGAGTTTATTTTATGGTTTCTCATAAACCAGAAAGAGAATGATTTTGTGTTTGTTTAAGCTACAGATAACATAGGGTCTGATAGTACTTGTTTATTTGGTGGTCAAATGCATAAACTTACTATTTCCTGTTTCTATGTGAAAATTTAATTCTTTAGATAAGTATTTCTAGTATCTACTATATTTTTCAAGTTCTACATTTTACAATGGGTATTTGGACCTTTTAGTTGTTTCTGTCTGTTTATCAAAAGGGGTCTTGCCCATGCTAAATTTCCAGTCCTTTCTCCGGAGAGTTGGAATTTCTGGTAAGCACCACCACGGCTGAACCACTTACGATTTTCTGACCTTAGTTTCTGACTTAATTTCTTACTGTTTCCTCAGAACTAATTAGAAAACTTTGCTGAGTTTTGTGATACAGGAGGACTACACAAACAAAGGCTATTCACATGTTATCAAAAACTAACCAAGACTTCCTGGGTGAAGTTAGAACTAATAGCTGTATATTTCACTTCCTTTATAGGCATTGGGAATCACACAGGCGTGTCTCGAAGGATCTGGAAGGAGACTCCAGTTATGGGATTTGTATCCAACAGTCTGAATCACTTGGGAATGCTTTCTCTGTTCACACTTTCTTTTCTAGAACCTCCAATTGATTACATTAACAACATGACTTGCAAAGTATTCACTATGTGACAACAATATTTGAGGCTACTTAGATGAACTGGATAATTTAACTATCTAATTTGATTCATAGCAAGACATGTTTAGAGTAGAAGGTAGAAGGTCAGTCATTAGATTCTCTGACTGCCTAATAAACATGAGATTGAAGATTGCCTTTACTTTCAGCATATAAAGTAGATCTTTTCAATATATGTAACATTAAATGTGGTAGAATATTTATTTTAGAACAGTTTATTTGTAATAAATCTTTAGTATAAAATAAATTTACAAGCTTTATCTTTAATTTTGCAACTACCCATAAATCTGTAACTACTCTCATATCATTTAAATCAAACTCAACAAGAATTTTTTAGCATTCCCTCATACTAGATTTCTATATGGTGTTTGTGTGTGTGTGTGTGTGTGTGTGTGTGTGTGTGTGTATGTATGTGTGTGTTATGTGTTGGTCCTGTTGGTTGACTGTACATTTTATTTCATCATGAAGTTGACTTATGAATAGGTCCATCTATCCATATCAATAAAATTCCAAATTTCCTCAATCTTGACTTCTCTAAGAATAGAGAAAGGGTGCATTTGTAGTAAATATAATGGATATCCATGCAATTTTTATATACATTTGTACATAATTATATGTTGTCTCATCACACATGCAGAAACACACACATCTTTTGAGATTACTATCCAGATTTATGTAAATTTCTGAGGCCAGGTATATCTCAAATAACATTTAACCATTAAATTTAACACATCTCTTAGGACCTAAAGGGAGGCATTATATTATCTTCTTTATACTTAGATTCTTCTGCCAACCTCTTATCATCTAATGCCATCAACTCATTTGAAGTTCCCTTCTTTTTGATCAAGGACATCAAAATTCAATTTGGATTTAAGAGATAAATATGTAGCCATATTTATCTTATATTTATATACTGTATTTGACTAATTCAATACATAGGGTTATTTTTTAGTCATATCATTAACATATAATCAATCTGACTGATTTGTGTTGATTAAGATAATGCATGAGTATATGTGTGTAAAATTAAAACGTAGACACCATTATAACTATTAGTATGTTGATTTATTGGGGAAGCCTTCTTGTTCAAAGTATAAGAAACCAGATATGAGAAATAAAAGCTCAGTTCAAAGGATTTTCTCAGAGATAAGAGAGGCAGAAAAAGTAGACTTTAATGGCAGTCTTGCAAGATTAAGACCTGACTGATGGCAATCAGACTCTGAGATTAAAAGCAATTTTATAAAAAAAAGAAAAAAGAAAAAAAGAAAGCAATAAAAAAGAAAAAATAAAGAAAATAAAAATAAAATAAAGAAAATAAAAAATGTACATATAAAAAATAAAAAGAACAGAAAAAAAGAAAATAAATAAAAATTAAAAAATCTATTGTTGATGATCCTCTTGTATCTCCTTCCTGTGGTTGTACCTGCACTATCACTGTATCTTATCTGAGTACATTGGAAATTGTATATACTGGTATTAGAACTAGGAAAGTGAAAGGGAATACCAAAATCGAGAGACACAGGATAAAAAGACACACGACTACAAAAGCAGTACTTGCAAAACTGTTTGGTATAAACCAACTGAACAACTCATAGGGGGAGAAGGAAAAGGGGACGGGGGGAATGAGGGAGGAGGTAGCAAACAGTACAAGAAATGTATCCAATGCCTAACGTATGAAACTGTAACCTCTCTGTACATCACTCTGACAATAAATAAGAAAAAATAAAAAATAAATAAAATAAAAGGGAAGAGAAAAAATAAACACTGCAGAGCAACTATTAACATAAGTGATTTGAATATTCCCAAATTTAAGAAACTATGAACAGAGCACAAATCAGCATAAAATCCTTCAATTTGCAGCTCCCTCAATTTGCATTTACATCTCATTGTATCAAAAGTATGTTTACCAAACAAATTAGGAATTTGGGGAAAATTATGACCAAGAATGTTAAAAAAATGTATTAGCTTAAAACATATACCAGTAATAGTTTGTTTAGCCTGTCTGTGGACATGGGTTTGATCCTCAACAGTGCAAACATGCATATTCTATTGTAATGTCATAAAGTAGAAGGAAAGCAGTTCATCTCATTGTAATGAGGTACCCAATTAAATTATTGAGAAGACAGTTACGACTATGCCACAGTGAGATTCATAAAATCAACATTTCTGATTAATTTCTGTTCTTCCTTTGAATCTTTTCAGACAACAAATGCAGAAAAATCAATGAGAACTTGGTGTGGGTTAGTATTTTTTATGGCTTTGGAAAATTTCCTTTTTAATGGTAAAAGACTAATTTTATATAAAATTGGGAATCTAAAATGTTTAGTTTTAATTCATGTCATTTTGTTTTGTTTTCTTTATATTAAACACCTTTATTGATGCATAAGAAATAAAAAAAGAAAAAAGAAAAGGAAATGAAAAGAAAAAAATAACAAAAAATATAAATAAAACAAAAAATAAAAATAAAAACATAAAAATAAAAATAAATTTAAAAACAAAAAATAAATAAAAGCAATTTTATACCTACAGTGGAGAGCCTTCCTCAAAATTTCTCATTGGCCAAGTAAATATTTCTTCTCTTTCCCTCAATGAATAAGTTACATTACTTTCTAGTGAGTAATACAAATAAATGTACCTCCTGAGATGGGTTGGATTTTTAAAATTAATTTATTTCTTTATTGTTGAAGTGATGTCCAGAGGGGTTACAGTTTCATACATAAGGCAGTATATACATTTCTTATCCAGTTTGTTACCTCCTCCCTCATTTTTCCTTGCCTTCTGCCCTTCCCATTTTACTCCCCCCACCATGAGTTGTACAGTCGGTATACAGCATATAGTTTTGTAAGTATTGCTGGTGCATTGGTTTGTCTTTTTATCCTTTGTCTCTCAATTTTGATGGAAAAAAATCATACTAAGTGAAGTGAGCCAGAGCCAAAGAAACATCAGCTCTATGATTTCCCTCATCAGGAATAATTAGTACACATCTAGGATACTCCTAGCAGAGATCACAGTAGCTCAATAGCTATGTACATATGAACACATAAGATGATGCTAAGCAAAATGAACTCCAAGTTATGGAGGCAAGTTGTTTATAATTGTTGTTATTTTCAACATACCATGTGAAATTATGCCTTTTTCTTTTGTCTTTCTTTCCCGTGGTTTTACCCCCGATGTCCCTGTAACTGATTTTGGTACCCTGGATATTTTATATGCGTGAGATCAGTTGAATTTTACAAGCAAGCTTTCAGTTATCTCCATCCTGCTTCTGTCAAGGACTGTTGCTACCAACTGTCTCATTTTATTGCCTTCCATTCCTCCCCTTGTCAATCAGCCCAGCCCCTTTTGAATCTGTCCTCTTTTATCTACATGCTTTTCAGTTTATAAACGTTGTTACAACTCCAAGTAGTTATGGAAACAAGCTAATAGTAATTTCGAACCCAGGGAATGAAGGATAATAGGCTGTAGTTTGATTTGGGTCACCAGTTACTCTTTAAGACAATCAATCCGGCTATTATTATCTATAGCTGCTCATTCTTCCCAAAGAGTTGGTGTTTTTTATTTATGTACTTTTCAAAATATAAGGAAACCCTTTACAAACCATTGAGATAGCCATATAGATGGATATTTGATCCACAGATTTTCAACTATGAGGCCAGATAAGAGAAATAATAGTAATGGCCACTTCAGGCTTTTCTGTGTTATCATCATTCTTCACTGGAGAGATGATCAGCATTTGTTTTCAAAGGTGAAGGTCACTTGGGAAATTGCTCTGAGTTTTTATTTTCCAAATATTAATGCAGAAGGAATAGATTTGTATATTACCATTTTATGATGCAATATTGAAATGATATATAATAATCTTTTAAACATGCTCTCTATTGTACCTGTATTATAAAACTACTTATGATTTTTGCTAAATTGTCATCACCAAACTACACTTCCAAGGAAGGCTAACTTAGCCTTCCTTATTGGCTTATTGGCTTCCTTATTGACTTCCTTATTGACTTATTGGACTTATGATTTCTAGGGGTGAGAGATGTGGGTAGTGTCAAGGATGAAGTAACACTAGTAAGGAGATGCAAAAACCTTTACTAACTATTCTGAGCTTTAGCTCTCAACTGGGAGTGGCTGAGAAAAGTGCTGGGGAACATGTTGACATTTATTTGCCCTTTGCCACCTCTCAATGGTTTGCTTCAGTGTCAGTCTTGAAGGTGTAGGAAACAGAAGTTAATCCTTATATAGCACTTTGTACCAGAACAAATTCCAAATGGATCAGAGATCTCGAGGTAAGAGCAGATACCCTAAAACTATTACAGGAAGGAATGGGGGATACACTAGGGCTTCTTGGCACAGTTGGAAACTTCCTAAGATTTGAAACAAAACAAAGAAAAGCTAGATAAATTGAATCTTTAAACTGCAGTTTCTGAGGGACAAAAGACATACCTAGCAAGATAAATCTGAGGCTTTTTGTCTGACACCTGTAGATATTTGATCCCTAGTCCACTCCCCCCTGAGATAGTATATCTCTGGTTTGATTTGTTGGCTGTGGTCTCTCACTGCCTGAAGGCCTTTATCAATAGAAGTCTCTGTCTGCCTGGACCTCTGCTATCCTAGAACACAGCGGTGAAAGTGGGAGGCTGCATCCTCTGCTTTTGCAACTGGCCTAAGCACAGGTGCCACACTTGGAACTAGTTGCCCCCGTCCCTCAGGTACAAGAAAAGCAACTTAGGACTTTTCTTTGTTTTCTGCTCTACAGGCCTTTGTACCCGTCTCCTTTTTCTATCCCTAATTCCCTAGCCATGGTCAGATACCTTTCCATTGTGTTGAGTCCACATTTCTACTTTACTTTTTGAATTTATCTAGTGGAATATCTCTACTGGGAAACACATTCTCCTCAACTTCAAGGTTTCCCTGAATAAAATGCACAGTTTACATTACAAATAAGGGTTAAATGCTGATTATTTAGCACTTTGTGAATGTTGATTCATTTTCTTACCAGTAGTTGAAGGTCACTACTAATTCCAGAGAATTGCTATCACCTTGTGCATCTTAAAAGCTGTGGTGTGTTTTAGCCCACTGAGTTTATTATTGTCACCCTTGCTCCTTTTACCAGTCTCCTCAAAGGATTCCTTCTAGTTCTCAATCTGTACAACAAAAACACAGGTCCTTTATTTTTATGCAATATGCATTGAATTATTGACTTCATTCTCCCTCTCTTCCTTATTCTTCTTCCCCATTTGTTTACCCCTTTCTTCTTAACCCTACCCTACCTCTTTCAAGTACCTGCTTCCTGGCATTTATATTAATGTACTGTGCCTTTGCCTTTCTAAGGAATTATATACCACTTGAGTTCTCCACACTTCACTTGCCTTCTACACAACATATTTACTTAAGTTTACTTATAATTTTATAAGCTAAATATGGCTCCCATGTCTAAGGGAAAACATGAAATTTAAATTTGACAAGAAATATACTCACTACCTTAAATGTGTAACTGTAACCCCTCTGTGTATCACCTGGACAATATTTTAATTAAAATATATTTTTTAATTCATCAAGAAAAATAAACATATAAAAGAGTGGGTGAAGGTTTGGGTATGGGAAGAATGGGTTAGGAATTTGAAAGGGTGACTCATCTATCAAGATGCATTTTATTCATAAACTGCTTTGTTAAATGGCAGCTCCTTTGTACATCACTTAAAGATAACTTTCTTAATTTGCTAAAGCTTAATTTAATCATTAGATTTAAATGATCAATGGAGAACCAAGCATTAACTCATCAATGTAGTTCTGCCAGATTTAATAGATAAACATATATTAAAATTCTTTCTTAAACTATAAAAGAAAACAAAAACCACAAGTCCTTGAGATTGAGGCATGAAAAAAAATTATGGTGTCACACAAAAAGAAGTCTCACAAGGTGAAAGTTTGTCTCGCTATAAATGTATAAATGGAGGAAAAAAGAAACATTTCCTGATCTCCCTGTAGGAGGAATAGAAGTGACTCAAAGGCAGCAGCTGCTTTTATTTCTGCTGGGCTGGAGGACATTCATGGTCCTGAAGAACCTGAGCAGCCCTTGCACCTCTACATTGTAGCTTGGGCCTGACCAGGCCCTGAAGCTTCCTGGAATAACTACAGAACATGTCAATGTGAAAAGCCTGAACAAAATGCAATCTAAAATAATCAAGGTAGCCAGAGAGACTTCATTTGACCAGAGGTCAGTTAAAGTTAGAATGCTTTAGCCATGGTGACACAAGAAAAGGTACTGAAGTGTGGCCAGTGTGTTTTGTGTTCCTGAAACATGGTTAATGGGTCCCTCATCAATGAGAGTAGCCACTTCTGAGAAATAAGGCCCACTCCCAACAGGTGTGTGACTTAAGGCGGTAACCCTGCCCCTGTGACAAAGTACAGAAGTGCAGAGATTCCAGGAGAAGAGTCAACAACCCCTTTGGGCGGTGAAACTCTCATAATGACCAAGTAATCAAGAAAGTGTCAATGATTTCTTTGGGCAGTGAAACTCTCATAATAACCGGTAATCAAGAAATAACAGGAAATACCTGAAGTTCCAGATATCCCCTCGAGTTAAGGATGACTCAGGCGACACCCCTGTGACCCAGATCATTTGTCTAAACCAATCATTTTGAACCCCATAAATTAGCCAATCACCTTCACCAGGCCCGTTCCCGTCATTGATTAGGCCAATCATTCTTAAGAATTATTTTATGATTTTTCCCCCGTGTGACATGATTTGCTGTGTGATGATGTGGCTCATGGAATGTTTCCCCAAACCCTATAATAACCCAGCTGAATGGAGGGTCGGGGCTCTTGATTCAGACCCGCTGCATCGGTGACGATCCTGAGCCGAGGCTCGAGCTTGCAATAAAGACTCTCATGTGATTACAGCGGCTTTTGGCTCCTTGGTGGTCCTTAGGGACCCCGAAATCTGGGCACAACAGTCCTCTAACATTCCCAACCCTTAGACAATGATTCATGGCAACCAAGAAGGTATTACTTACCATTTTCAACTATATTAAATACATTAGATATATCAAACAAACATGTTAATATAATATAGTACAATATATCAACTGTTAATTAATACACTATTAATATAACATATAACAAATATTAAATATCTATTTTAAAAGAGAGAGAGATCTCTGAACCTATACAAAACATAGGTGATATGGGTGATATTTAAGGCTGCCTTTCCTTAGCATAGCCTTACTTGCCATCTGTAACCATTCCAAGAGAGCAGCCAAGTTTCACCATTTCAAAGGACAGGGCAGTTTTAGACAGGCCCAGGAGGGTCTCACAGACTTTGCAATTTAGCATTTAAATGAAGAGAAACTTAACTGTGTAGTTATTTGCTTCCAGGTGCCAACTACAATATGACCTTTGTTATCTTTACTAAAAAGAATATTATTTCCCTGTCTCCACCCTTATCTCTCCTGTCCTACTCTGGCTTTCCTGCCAGTGGCCAGGGCTGCTTCATATATTTTCCTATGTAACACATTTGGAATTAACTTTTTTTTTCCCAGGGAATCCCTACTATTTGTGGTGACTTTGAGTACTGAAAATAGTCATTGCAAAAACAATGATTCATTCTTTGTAGTAAACAGGAATCTGTAATAGCTGTATTTTCAAAAATAAGACAAGCCTCAGGTCCAGTTTTAGAATTACAGAGTTTAACATTTTGTTTCTGGAACAATACTACTTTTTCTTGGAATCTTTCTTCTCTGTTGACATTAGCACACTTTTAATTGTAAATGACCAGACATGGGATAGACTTGGAATAGTATTATAATGTATTAGCATTTCATTATTAAAGCACACTATCCAGGTTTGTTCTTGTTTTTTTTTTGGCCAGTCCTGGGCCTTGGACTCAGGGCCTGAGCACTGTCCCTGGCTTTCTTTTGTTCAAGGCTAGCACTCTGCCACTTGAACCACAGCGCCACTTCTGGCCGCTTTCTGTATATGTGGTGCTGGGGAATTGAACCCAGGGCCTCATGTATAGGAGGCAAGCACTCTTGCCACTAGGGCATATCCCCAGCCCTCCAAGTTTGTTCTTTTACATCTGTTTTATTTTCACATTTTTAGCTCTGCAAATCAGCTCCAAGGGCTGCTTGCTGAAGTTGAAGTCAGATGGACTGGGGCTGATGCCTTCAACCTGGAGCTGTCCCAGAGGCTCAATGCCTGGAGTACTGACTGACTTAGCAATGATGTCTTCTAGGATAGCAGATGTTCAGTGTTGCAATTCACCAGCCCAATGTTCAGTTGGATGATGCACAGAAAGTTCCTGTCCAACTCTGGAAACAAGTCTTGCCTCAACCCATTCTACCTGGAGTTCAAGGCAAAGTCTCCTCCTAGCACAGGTGACATACTTCTTAGCTGGCAGAGTCCTGCTGTTCCCTTCACTGTTTCAGAAAGGGCTATGAATGGTGGAGGAAGTGTTGGGCACTGAGGTGACCAAGTTCCGGCCTCCTTGTCCCTATGTTTAAAGGTCGTGGTACTCTTCTTGGCCCCGTGGCTTATCATTTTCCTGTGACAGAAGTGTCCAATTTTAGTGCCTAGACTTATTTCTCTCTCCTTCTCCATGCTGTGTTGACTGATCTTTTTCCCCTATCTTTTGTGAGTCTTTTCTTTTTATTATAGTAAAGGTATATGGTCTTATTTTGTATCTATTTATGAAGGTAATTTGGTGTGTAGATAGGTCTGGAAATTGTAATGTCTATAGGAAAAAAAATATTGAGGCTCTTACTCAGTTGCCATCTGCTCCCCATGCTGGTTTTAAAACTAAAATTACTCTACTTATGCATAGAATTCCATCAGTCAAGGAAAACTTCCGACAGTGGCTGCTTTAGTTATAGCCTGGTAGGAATGCTGAAAATATATCAGAAGTACTCGTCCCATAGTGCTTGAGTCAGTTGCTCTATACCTAGAATTGCTTAAATTATTTTAAATTTTCAGGAATTATGAGGAAATTCTGTCTTCATTGTTTCCATTCTTGCCTAGGCATAACCCATCCAGGTTTTCACTCTCCCTCATTCTATCACTGCTGTTTACACCAAAGACAAATAGACTCTACTGTGATATCCAATTCCTAAGGCAAATTACTTTCAACTTCATGGTAAATAAAAAGTTGCAAATAAGTTATTTACAGGAATTATTTTCTTCTAATTTTACACACTAACTTTCTCCAAATGTTCTTTGTTTTCTACATCTCTAAAGTGAAAACTTCAGAGCTCAGTCTTTAGATTTGCTCCCATTTTTGTTTGTATTAACTATCTTGTTATGTCCTTTGGCATAATGACTTTTACATACCTTGTACTAATTACTGCCACGTAGATAATGGTGGCTTGAAACTCTGCTCTAATCTGCAGCTTTCTGCATTTAAATTTCAACTTTGAAATATTCAATGAAATCTCTAATATCCCACACTTACACGGTACATTATATTGTGAAACTGTATGCCCAGATTGGCCTAGAGCCACGAACTTCCCATTCATGTAGCTAGGATCCCATGTAACTAGGGTTACAGGTGTGAGGCAGGTTATTTCATTTCTTTGAGCAGGTTCACTGGACCTTGTGTCTGAGAACATTTATGTTATTTTCTTACAAGTAGCACATTTGATTTGCTTTATCTCCTATCACAATTAAAAACAGTAAAACTTGATCTCATATTCTTTTCTATCTCAGCTACCTTTGCTGGCCCCTTGTCATGTTTGGGGCTGCATATCATGCTAATTAATATCCTAGTCTATGCACTTAAACATTGGTTTATTATTATCAGGACTGAAAAGAATGAAGATTTTTCAGTAGGAAGTCAGATGATAACACTTATTCATTTTAAAGCTATCAATCAACCTATTGAACAGTAATGAACACAATCATTATTTGTTCAAAAGACAATACATATCTGTAACTATATGTGATGGTGTCTTATACCTCTTTGTCCACCTTGGCCTTATCTCTCCTCTTTACTCAGTTATTCTTCTTAATGTACTCTAAGTACACAGGGCATGTGTCCTTCTCAAAGCCTTTACCACGTATTTCTGCATGATTTACTTGTGCATTTTGTAAGGATTTTGATGAATTTTTACATTCTCCCTGAAGTATATCCTGATTATTCTATTTAAAATTGAAATTCTCTTTTGAAAAGTCTCTACCCTTATTCTTTACTTTTACTCATAGCAATTATCATATAATGAGTAGACATAAACTAATGACTCATTTTGTGTTATCTATTTATCGCCATGACTCAGTGAGTGAACTAAGAGACAGAATTTTGGTTTTTCTCTCCAGTATGGTACTATGCAAGCCTAGGGGAGTTATTCAAACATACTAAGCACTCAATAGCTCTTTATTCTCTTAGCCTAGCAGCTGACCATGAACTTTATCTGATCTCAATGTTATGTCTTAAATATTGACCAATCCAAAAGTGTGCAATAAACTGACTTAGAGTCACTATTAACAATTTTTGGAACCCTTGATTCATATTTTCTATATTACATGGAATGATTAATTCTATAGCTTGGATAATTCTATATTTTTTGTTTCTGATTTTTCTGACCTTTTATGTTTTAAAACATAATATACAATATAAGACAGCTTGCCTCTGTAGAAATTTAGATGAATAAACTGCAAAAGTTTAGCTAGAGGGGACTTGTCAGGAAGAATGTGATCAAAATCTTGCCACAGGTCCTGGTTCTTTTCCATTGGCCTCATCTGGGCTGTACAGACTCTGGCTCAGTATAGGCAGTGGCTCAAGAAAATCTCTGTAACTAACGTTCTATGACCCATAAATAGGGAAAGAAACTACCTATCCTATTAGGTTGGCAGGCTGTTGTAATATTGTAATCTGAGTACCTACTGCTAATCTTAAAAATGATATTGTAAAGTTGATGTACAGAAGGGTTGCAGTTGCATAAGTCAAGTCAAGAGCAGGTTTCTTTTTAGACAATGTCGCTCCTTCCCTCACACTCTCCCAATTTTTCCCTCACATCCCCAGTCCCAAGTTTCAACATAGTGTCCAATGCCTACTGCTAATCTTAAACTCAGTTTTTCCACCATGATTCCCATCCATATGTACATATATATATACACACACACACACACTTTCTCCTCCATTTCAACAGAATTATGTAGCGAAAATTGCATATGTGAAAGTTGTATTCATGATGGGATATAGTCTTTCATGTCTCTTTGCTAGATCAGATAGAAGACACCATTAAGCAAATTTTTACCACTCAGATTTGTTAATTTTCATCTCATAATAGAGACACATCAGAGAAAGTTGGGAGTCTCACCATAAATGTGCTAGTAGAAAAAATATGTATATTAGATGAAAAATGCTAGAACATTTCCCAAATACTTTAATGAATAAATATCAAACCTCCTGTGCTGATGGTTACAGAGAACTAAAAATACCCTTATTTTGAGTGATTTGGTTGTCGTAAGGAGCAGACAGTGATGGTTGCCAGGATTTTTACTTCTTTTCCACTAAAGGAAATGTTTACTTTTGATGCCATGTGTTTCTGGGAAATATAAAATTTCTTGTTGAAATATATGACTGTCATCATTATTTTTCTTTCTACTAATGTAGATTTCTAGAAAACTTTAACTTTATGAGTTGAAAATAAGGGTGATTTAATGCTTTTTTGAAAAACATTATTCCTTATGCAGACCACAAGTCTGCTGTGCTAGCAGAGACTATTTCATCTTAATTATAAGTAAGTTGTGCTAGGAAATTCCAGGATCAAATTAGAATTTCCTACTTAAGAGAAAAAATTTCTTCTTTTAACAAAAATGATATACTTCCTAAAAAGCAAATGCATGGCCTTATAAAAGACTCAGATTCACATTTGTATTTTAATGTAATCTAACATTATGATTACTGACTAATTTACTAAGAGAAATGGAAATGAATTATTTTGACTCAGGGCCTGAGCACTGTCCCTGGCTTCTTTGTGCTCAAGAAAGGTCAAGCACTTGACCTCTTGAGCCACATACCCCTTCCAGCTGTTTCTGTATATGAGGTGCTGAGGAATTGAACCCTGGGCTTTGTGCATGCTAGGCAAGCACTTGACCACTAATCCACATTCCTAGCCCAGCGCATTGCTTTTTAAAGACAAGAAAACAGTATATTAGAAGGCAGGCGGTGTTCCTATGGTTCACAGATGCTACAGGTGCAGGTGAGGTAGAACCTGATAATTCAATCAAAATTTTGCTCTTAAGCTTGACTAATAAATCTTGCCAAAGAGGAAGATGGTAATCATCTAGATGACTCCAACATTTCTCTTAATTGTATATGAAGTCAAAGCCTCTGCCTTACTCTCTACTTCCTTTGCTTTGCACTGAGAGGAATTTGAGGTGTGGTATTGCTATTTGCACTAAGGAATGGTTTATTCTATTTTGAGTCTATGCTGATAGTTTCCATTCAAATAGGGCTGTGAATAGTTTTAGTGCTTCCAATGTATATCATTAAACTATATGCTCACACAAACCTCACACAAACCAAATATAGTATTTCCAAATTATCCACTAACGTAAGGGACTATGCTGATAATCAGTTTCACCCAATACTTATAATTCTAAAAATTTTATAGGTCTGCTTCTGCTTAGTGAAATACATATTTAATGGACAAATTCCTCTTTAAAGCAATATTTTTAAACACAAGGATTTAGTAGCTGAAGGGAATGAGACTTAAATGTCTCCACATATTCCTTTTATAGTACATCAAAGGAACTTTATTGGAGAGGAAAAAACTACATATAAATTATCCTAGAGAACAGTTATCAAAACTAACTACTGTAATAGAGAAGTATTTTCTTATCATATATAGCACATTGGGTTACTCCAGTAGTAATAAACATCATTGAATGTGGAAAAACTGTGAAGTATTTTGACTATTACGCCTAGCATCTATGGCCCAAAAGACATATTTTTCTGCTATTTTCCTCCAATATGGCAGATATTCCATTATCAAGGAATGGTGCCTTAATTTAAAATCAAGTCAGATTTCAGAGCTCAGTTTTTTTTTCTTTGGCCCAGTGTTTAGTGTCCATGACATTGTGTTAACTCTTTTAATTTCCAAAGGCAGAGAAACTGGATGAGCAATACAATACAATTCCCATTTAGCAAATTCATACTTAATATATTTCACAGGCTTCCTAGTGAGTTTCCTTCCTTTCTCTAATTTAGCTGGGAAATTGAAGCATTAGGATTAGTGTGGGATGGAAGTTATATCTATCTAGATACATTATATATATATATAATACAATTATACATTATATAATCCATATATATGGAAATCATATAATCCTTATATACATGTATGCATATAATATATATGCATATATGTACATAGGCATGTATGTGTGTCGTTTGTGCTTTATAAATATTTTCTTAATCTGAATTAAATATTTTATGATGTGCTTATGAAATGATTCGTTGTGTTTCCTAATGTGTTCATATATCAGAATACTGTACATGCAGAGGAAGAGTTCTGACTATGTGTCCCCTTCAGGCTTCCCAATTTGATAGAGGACAAAAAGGACACGTAGCATCTTCACAAATCTTGCTTCAACCCTGGAGGCCATTGTTACTGAAATTTATCTGTGTATGAGCTAGTACTAGAGCTTGAACTAAGGGCCTGAGTACCTGACCCTTAGGGTTTTTGTTCAAGGCTAGTGCACCACTACTTGAATCACATCAATTGTGGCTTTTTTTTTTTGTGGTTAATTGGGTATAACAGTAACATGGACTTTCTTGCCTGGGTTGGCTTCAAACTGAAGCCCTCAGTTCTCAGACTCTTAAATAGCTAGGATTATGATATTAGTCACTGATGCCCTGTTGTTAGTTAAAATTTAAACGTCTAGTGCACTGTTCCATCAAGCTATCTGCTCCAGCACAGTGGATAACATGGCAAGAGAGAGAGTAGCTGAGATTACAGGTGCCAGCACTTGGCTCCCAAACATGGTTTGAAATACTTTTTTATATTACAGTGTTTGATTCCAATTTTTCCTCATTTTATTTCTGTTACCAACTCAGGTACCACCTGTCAGTTCCTCAGACTGTAACTGCTTCTGTTTTGATATCTATAAAGTCCAATCACATCAGTTTGCTATATTTGATTATGAATTGTAAATGCAGAAGTAGTACAAGGACAGCATGGAAGCTTAGAAAACATAAAAAATAAATAATGAAAATTAATAGCTTCTGCCAATATTTTTGTTGTGGATGTGAAGCAATGTTTTTGGACATTTTGATAGTTAGAATTCAATAGAAAAAAATGGCTAGTTTTAGTAAAGAGGCCCTGAGAGTGCTCCAGTTCCTCAGCCTGTGTAGTTGGGAGTCTGCTTTGCTTTCCACTTGGGCCTTGTTTCTTAGGTATGAGAATGCTGGTTTCGGGCTTGTATTTTTACTATAGATAAGGGAGTGAGGCGTAGTTTTGGTACCTAGCCTCAGCTCAACCACCTCTTCCAAAAAGCTTATCCCAGTGACCCAGCAAACCATGCCCTGTCAACCCAGCTACTCAGGAGGCTGAGATTTGAGAGTTGAGATTCATGTCAGACTTGGCAGGAAGAAAAGACCTTGAGATTCTTATCTACAACTAACCACCAAGATTTTGGAAAACAGAGCTGTGGCTCAAGCCTTGTGTGAAAAGGCTAAAGGAAGCGTTAAACCTTTAAGAAACCATTTAGAACACAGCATTTATATGTAAGAATTTACAGGCAAAAGTCACTAATGCAGTCAGACCTCCTCACCATCCCCAAGGAAAAGAAAAGAAAACAAAAAACACCTCAAGACACCTCTGCTAGGATTCAGAAGACACGGAAACCAGGATCTGTGTCGTGGTGGTTCCTCTCATGCTTTTGAAGGAAAGCTTTGTGAGTTTTTTTTTTTTAATTGTTGTTCCTTTTTGTTTTGATTTTTGTGTGGATCTTGGGGCTTGAGCTCCCGGCCTAATGTTGTAAAACTGGGATGTGTTGGGGGACATTGCTGAAAGCCATTCATACTCCACAAGCTGCCAGTTAAAGAAGACATTCAAACTCAAGACAGTAACTCTAACTGGAAAATATGCAATACAAATCAAAAGTTGACTATAACTGCATAAGAATACATTACTGTTTTACTTTAACAAAATTAGTTGAAATTATTGTTATTTGAAAAGTTCAGCTCATCTATTGTTAGTTGAAGTTTGTATAAAATAGTTCAAAAATTGAAAACATAATTTGTTTAGAAATAGAATCTAACAAACCTGACAGTGCAGAACTTGCCAATTATTGCAAGCCAACTTTCCAACATCAAAATTGATATTTACATTTCCAGTGGAAAAAACAGTGCCCAGAGTATGATACTATTTGAAAAGGCAAAAAGAACAATAAAAGCTCTCCATATGCATAAACATGCTCCGAAGAAAGGTAAAAGTGACTTAAAGAAACAGTATGTGTTTATTTATGCATAATAAAAACAATGCTTTTTATAATTTTAGGCTTATTTATATCTATATGTAATTTAGAAATTTCACAATAGATGTGTGCTATTATACCAGAATAAAAGGAAGACATTAAAAGTAGATGAAATTTCCCTTACCTTTTATTTTGCAACTGGTAAGCACATTTAGAGTTGATTAAGACCTCCCACCACAGAGCTAGGATTTGAGCACATCTATTTTCCCCAGTTTTTTTCTTTCTTCTACACAATAATATATTTTACAAAGTTTGAACTACTGAACTACTACTTATGTCATTAATCTACGTATCACTTATTATTTACCTTCATATATATTCAGATCCTGAAAGTCTTGTAACAATCAACCATTTAATCCATACTGCATCCTTTTTTCTGTTTTTTTAAACTTAATTTTATTGTCAAGGTGATGTACAGAGAGGGGTTACAGTTACATATGTAAGGTAGTGAGTACATTTCTTGTCAAACTTGTTACATACTCCCTCATTTCTACATCCTTTTTAAAATGAACTTAATAGAATAAAGCAACCCCAGAGCTGTGCATCACAGCTTTTGCTTTGTTTATAACAAAATAGTATTATTCTTAGTAAACAAATCAAACATATTGAGCAAAGCTAGGACTTTTCCCCTCCCCTACTGTGTCATTGTAGTTTTTGAACCTTTTGTTGCAAAAGATCCATCAGTCAAAAGGAATTCTCTGTCTTGCAGGCTCTCCCAGCAGAAGCCATTTTTAGCTCAGTTTCTTAGAGTTGTGAAAAAAAATTAAGAAAACAGAAATCAAACTTTAAAATAGTTCAAAAACATCTCTAGGCAGGGGACTTGCCTTTGCTGAGAAAGCTCAACTCTTTGCCAATCAATATGCTCCTACATGGAACTTTTACTTTTCTGTTGAGACATTTGAATTAAAATTTCTCCAGCAGTGCAGAGAAAGAGGAGGATGGAGAATATGCATTGGGCACAATTAGGAGCAGTGATAGAATGCTTGTGTTGTTATTTTATCCAGGACATCAAAGACAGCCTCTCTCTCTCTCTCTCTCTCTCGCTCACTCATTTCCACATCTTGTGGTTATCACCTACAAATGTGCACAATTGTATCACCCAGCCTGAGAAGATTCTAATCAGAAGGAATTGAGCATCTCTATAAAACTCATCCTTAAACCTAAGTCAGAGTCAGTATCTCCATAAATGGGAAGATAAACAAAGCACAAAAAGACCAGAAAGAGCAAAAACATTTCAAACCAATATGTGAGGACATTACCTTTTTGAAATAATTGATCATTTGTATTTAGAATCTAAAGTCAGTCTATAATAAATCTCAGAGTATAAAGTTTAATATCTCACTGGGGTGCTGATTTTGTCAAACTTTAATATACTGTGAATGTAAAATCCTTCATCAAAATATTTCAGGTAAATTGTCACTTGATGGTTTGTGATATTAGTTGGCCAGAATATAATCATGTATTTTTTAAAATATGTATCATTTAATTTTATATATTCTACTTTGCTCTTTTGAAATTTCTAACAGTTTTTCTACTACTTAGATTTCCTTCTTCCCTCCTCTCTTTTCTCTCTGGTCTAGTTCTCCCTATCTTCACATTTTACTCTTTGAATAATGTCACTAATTTGCATGTGGGATATGTCTCTGTGTGGGGGTCCAGAGCTTTGAATTATCTACAGTTTAAAGAGCTGACCCTCCACACACAATAAAATATTGTATGCTGTTAATATTATTTTTAATTATTATTATTAGATGGTGAAATTGAAGTTTAAACTCTACCACTTGAGTCACACATCTAGCCCTGTAACTTTTGCTGGTTATTTTTAAGATAAAGTCTTAAAATAATTACTTCCCAGGCTAACTTCAAATATCGATATTTTGGTTTTCCCCCTTCCAAGTAAATGGAATTTCTGGTACATCTCTGGTTCCTGGCTTATATATCACTTTGATGTTCTGAAACCATTAAATAGCCTATTTACCAGAAGCCCGAATAATAACCATTAGCATATATTTTGTGTATTGTATGTATAAAGTATGAGAAAGTCACTATCAAATATTGTATATGTCATATATAATACATCTGAAGAAAAATTGTGAACCGCCAGTTACTATTTTTACTGTGATACTTAATTTACTGGAGTGAGGAACAGCTTATTAAGACAATTCACACCCTAGGGTATGTGGAAGGACTTCGTTCCACTTGCCCTGACTTCACTAGCAACAGTAAGTGGCTACAAAACTACCACAGTGAATGAAGCATGTACTACAGTTCAATCTCTGAAGCTACTGTCAGCTGTGAATGTTGTCATGTCTTTCAGCATTATGCAAGTAAATTTGGATACATTTTAACTTGGCATAATTTTGTATAATATATTCATATATATTTTATATGCTATATATACTCATGAACATATCTTTTTCTTAGTTTTTTCAATATTTATAAGTCACACAGTTTACTTGAAACTAGCAATGTGCGTGCATACTTACGTATTCAAAAATTTAAAACCTATACAAAACTCACAAAACAGCTTGTATTTTAATTATTTTTTACATTCTATGAGCCTTTTGATGTTTCAGTAAAGCATCTAAGGAGAAAGTAAAAGGGCTTTGGGAAAGAATGACAATAACCATTTTCTGATACTATTAAAACCTAAAATAATGGACATCATAAAATTATACAATGGCTCATCTTTGTAATCCTAACTACTCAGGAGGGTGAAACTTGGAGGATATCAAGATTTGAGGCCAGGCAAGGCAGAAAATCTTACAAGATTCCCTCTCCAATTAACCAGCTGAGTGGAAATGTGACTCTCTGAGTTGATGCCCTGGTAACAGAACACAAAAGAACTATACAATTCATAATAATTGTCCATAAAATAATTTTTCTATGTTAATGTTTTCTTTCATTTATGCTCTGATTTGACTATTCTTTATTGAAAATAAATTAGGTTATTCCACTTTGTATTTTGAGTAAGCCTGAAAAGACTCATATAGGATATTGGGTTAAATGTGAATTCTCTTGTTTATGATACTGTAATGAATCAGCAAAATGGCACAATTATATTTGTGAGTATATTTTGATGTTTTAGAAAGAAAAATGGAAGGTTTATAAATTTTAGTAAAGATATTATTGATTGAGTAATTTGGATCACTAATGTTATAACTCTACAATGACTTCCCGAGTGGTCAGAAACTCTTTTGGCAGTCAGCACCTGACACAGCTGATTGTTGTCTTCCTGCAGCCTGCCCACATTCTGACAAGCGTTTGCTTCCACTTTTCACTACTATGTCTCAGTTTCCTCTGCCTCTGTCATCCAGGGCTCCAGAATTAATGGGCTTTTTCTTTGATTTGTTTATGTTACCTAGCTATCCACATTCTGTTAGTGATCAAATCACAATTTATAGTTGAAAACAGCACAAATATGGTGATATTGGTGAATTTTATCTGTAGTCTAAGCATCCTGTACAAGAGACAAATTATGTATTGAAATCCATGTCTATTCTAATGCTATTACATTTACAAAACAAGAACCCTTTCCTCTTCCCATGGAGTATTGTGCTCTCAGCCAAGGGTGGAAAATGTCCAGCAATCATTGAATGGAATCAAATTGAGTCCATACTAGATCACTTTCTCAGTGTGATTGCATATACATATTTTACTTGAAGAAAATATTATAATGTCAGGATGAAAAAGAATGAAAAGCACATAATTTTATGCTTTATTATGTTTGCATTTGGATTATCGAGTTCTATTGAAGTAGAACATAAAGGTTAACTAAATATATTAAAAAATGCAGATAAATGGCAAGTGGGCTTAAATATTGACAGACTATAAAAGGTAGATGCTTCAAAAAAATTTAAGGTTGTACTGATTGCAGGTAAACTCACTCTAATTAAAACTGTGCCCTGGCCCAATTCCACTAAAGTCTAAAAGGAAGGCAAGTAATTATCTTTTCTCACTAATTATTGACAGAAATAAGGAACTTTATTTCCTTAATGATTATCTATAGACATATAATGGATGTATGATATAAATATAGATGTACATATAGCTATCTCTCTCTATAATTCAATATAAAATACTACATTTTCTAAAGAGTATTTTTAAATTTTATGGTGCCTGGGACATAATAAAAATGAAATCAGGAAAGGGGGAAATACAACTTATTGGTTGATATTATACTTAACAGAAGAAGATGAATAAATTTTGTAATTATATGTACAATGTTTAATATACTAAGCAACTTGAGAATTAATCAATTAAATTCTTGTTATCAATGTATAACATAATCTATGTCAGATAACATCTCTTAGGCTTTTTAATTAAAATTTTCATTTAAGGTTTATTTGTGGCCAAATGCATAGTCCATTACAAAGAAAGGTCTGTATGCCCTTGAAAATATATTGGCTCATTGTATGGAACTGTGTATTGTAGGTGCCTATAGGGTCACTTTTGCTAATTTTCTCAGTCATATTTCTATAATCTTGCAGTCTTTATAATCTTAGAAATCTTGCATATAAAAACTTAGTTTTTACCAGCTACATGAAATAAAAGGTACAGTTTTCTTTGCATTCTCCTGATTGAGAATTTATCAGTTTTTAACTAGTTTTATCATTTTCTCTGATATAATATTCACTACATGTATATATACATTAGGATTATTACAAATGGGTCTGGTTATTATTTTTTTGAATTATCTTTGGCAATATTTTTACCTTAAAATTTACTTTATCTGAGATTAGTATAGTTGTTTCATATTTTTTGTTTTTTATGGTATATTTTCACAGTGTTCTTCTCAATGATTTATTGTTCTTATATTTAAAACATGTATTTTATAAGCAAGACACCATTGTTTTTATATTGTAAACTACCCCCCCAATATCATCACATTGTGTTCAGTATTTAGTCTAACTGTATTTAAAATATCATTTCTGGCTTAGATAATTTCTATTTCGTATTTGGTATATGTGTTCTATCTTTTTCTCCTTGCTTGCCTTGTTTATGATTTTTTAATAATATTTGATGTTTTTGTGTGAGTAGAGAGCAGAGGTTGTTGGGGTTTTGTGTGTGTGTGTGTGTGTGTGTGTGTGTGTGTGATGTGCGTGCATTCAGATGCGCTACTATTAGGGCTTGGACTCTTCCCCTTAGCTTCTGAAGAAATGACAGTTACATTTTATCTAATCACATACTTACCAATTTGATGCTGCTTAATTCTTTCTATACTGTATATTTGCAAGTGGATCATTGCCTGATAGTCATGTAGGTAAATATAAAATAAATGTTTCATTAATGAAATTATCGTAATAGGCTAATGTTAAGAAGAAAAAGATCTGAAAAAGTTTGTGGTTTATAATAATAATTAAACATGACAATTGATTAAATTTAAAGAGGATACTGATATACACTAAAAATTGTACATGCATTAATATATTAAGAAAATCTGTAATGACTTAAGGATGTACTTTCTAAACCAAGAAGAAAAACAAAATATTAACAGAGGAAGAAGACAAAACCTAAATACATATATAAATGTATTCAGTTATGGAAAAGATGCTTCCAAACAAGGGAAAAGTGAGTTCGAGATTTAATAAAAGAAAGCCTTACCCACAATATAAAGCCCTGGATTCCTTTCCTAGCATCCAAGACAAACAGACAAAAAACTTCTCTTTTGTTTGTGTTGTGCTGGTTCTGTGGTGGGGCTTGAACTGAGGGCTTGAGTGCTGTCTCTGATATTTTTTTTCTCAAAGCTAGAACTCTTGTGCAATAGTTCCATTGCAGGCTTTTAAGAGTATCATGGATTTTCCTGACAGCTTGGCTTCTAATCTCAATCCTCAGATCTCTGTCTCCTGAGTAACTAAGCTTGCAAGCTTGAGCTACCAACACCTGAACACCTTTTTTTTTTTTTTTTTTTCCTGGTCCTGAGCTTGAACTCAGGGCCAAGGCACTGTCCCTGAGATTTTTCAACTTGATGTTAACACTCTACCACATGAGCCATAGTACCACTTCTAGGTGATTAGTTAAAATTAAAGTCTCATCAACTTTCCTGCCTGAGATGACTTTGAACCTGGATCCTCAGATCTCAGCCTCCTGAGGAGCTAGGATTATAGGCACCGCCCACTGGTACCTGGCGCAAATACCTTTTAATAGTGAACTAAGGAATTCGGATCGGGTTGGCACCATCTTGACTTCATGGTGTATGGTAGGGTCTGGCATCTTGTCTTTGTGGGGAAGGTGAAGCGGCCACTTCCCAGGTGATGGGCGGGCCTGAATCCCTGGAGGCAGGACCAAACACTTAGCCTGATAGGTTACTAAACCTGTCAGTCCAGTGCCTGGGACTGGGAGTTTCCTGAGACCCTGCCCTCTGCTCTGACCCTATCTAGGCCTGCCTCAGCTCAGGTGCCATTATGCCATGCCATGTGTCTCCGTGTTCATGTCCTGTCTCCTGTCTCCGGGCTCTTCATTGGTCACGATGGCATCCCACTTCATCTCTCCATTGTAGTCGAATTGGTTGGCTGGTATTGTTTTCGTGCTTTCTTTCCTCTCTGGCCTCCATGTTTCAGTTTCCTAACAGTGTTAATTGTATTTGCTGGCTGCTGGTCTTTGAGATAGGAGCCCACCATGCAGTCCCCGTCCTTTTAATAAAGATTCCAAAACTTGATCTCTCAAAGTGTAGCTTCTCTGTTTTCTCACCTTAGAACAATAGCAATTCCTTTATTGTTCTCATTGCTAAATTAGTCATGAGAAATAGTTAAATGCATTTGAAATTGGGTGCTGGTGGCTCAAGCCTGTTACCTTAGCTATTCCGGGGTCTGAGGCTTGAGAATTGCAGTTTGAAGCCAGGTAGGGCAGAAAAGGTCATCAGACACTTATCTCCAATTAATCAGCAAAAAACCGAAAGGGAGCTTTGGCTCCTGTGGTACAATGCTAGCCTTAAGGAAAAAGCCAAGTGAAAGCTCCTAGGCCCTGATTTCAAACTCCAGTACTGGAGCAATAAAATAAATAGACTATACATACATACATACATACATACATACATACATCTTTAAAAACTTGAAGTGTTAATTAGCTTTTACAATTTTATTTTTTTAACTTAAGTTGCATTAGGAATAATTGTGCTATCTTAATATTGTATATTTTATATGAACTTTATATAAATTGGAGGGTAAATTAGTTAGATCTTTAATGATTAAAATGTCACTATTGCATCGAATTTAAATCATTCATTAAAATTAGCTATATTTCTGATCATAAAATGTCTGTTTTAGAAGCATTAATTATGTCTCAAGCATAATTCTAATGTATTGAATTATTAATTTCATTAACCTTCAAAAATATCCTCTGAGATGCTAAAATTATTATCCGCAATTGCCAGTGAGAAATGTGGGGCACAAGATCTTTACCTAATAGTAATTGTCATATAGTGAATGGGAGAACTGACACTTGAACATGTACATTTTGCTCCTTCTATTTTTGTTTTCATTGTTTGTTTCCACTGACTTATCACTTTATTTTTGTTGATAATGATTTGCCTCAGCAATTGTTGATATGATTTTAACATACTAAAGTACAAATAAACGAACTAAAAATAAATGACACAGGTAACACTTTCTTTTCTAAAGGGAAAGGAAAGGAATAAACATATTAACTCTTGAAAACTGTTTATACGATTTCTAAGGCTGTAAATCATTGTAAGAATTTTATATAAATCTAGTCATATTTGTAGGATGACTAATTACAATATCATTGTACTCCTTATTATATAAGAGTCTGATTTTGTGGGATATGAGCTTTGAATATATCTAAATCTAAAACTTATCAAAACAGAAAGTGTAATTAAAATATTCACAACAAACAAAATGAAGAGACTCAAATTGCTCATGTGGATATATTTTAGGAAACAAAAGAATGAACAGAGGACACTTACATAAACTGACAAACTGAAAAGTAACTAGATTAAAATATCATGACTATTACAATAACCAATTCCGTTAACTTAGCTTTGGAGTCATAAATGAATGAATGTCTTTATTCTTAACTTTTCACTGAATTATTTAGACTTTAAGAGCAACATTTTAGAAAGAAGTAATAAATTCCTTGGCTTTAAATGAAATCTCAAGAAATTAAGGAAACAAAAACATTGAAATTATTTGTAAAAATCTTTGATCTTTTTCAAATTGGATTGTTATTTAAAATTACTAAAATTCAAAATTATTTGAGCATATAACCTTTTGAAAGCAACCTGAAGACCAGGAAACATCTCACAGCAAAGAAGTGTGCAGTGATAATGAAGGTTTGGGTAGTTTATTACAAAACTAACATACTCTTTCCATTACTGTAATGTGGCTCTTTGAAATTTACCAGAAATAGATGAAAAATTATATCTACACAAAAATCTTGCAGAGAGAGATTGACAGTACTATTATTCACAACTGCCCAACTTTTGAAGTTACCAAGGTGTTGTCAGTAGGCAAGTGCATAAATCAGTCATAGAAATACTTAAACACATAAGGGAAATAATATAGTCTGAAAGGTTATGTAGTCTGGAATTCCAAATACATAACACTGTACAAAAAAGTAAATCTAAAGAAATAGTAAGAAGTCAGTTGTTTTCAGAGATTGACAGTAGGAAGCAATGAGTAGGCAGGGCCAGCAAGAAGTTCTAGGCAGCGTGGTCCATAATGGTGAATCTATAGAATGGAACCTGATGCAAGTTGCACATGGATTGTGTTAAGTGTGTGTGTGTGTGTGTGTGTGTAAGTTCATTGACTATGACAAGAACTTTGTTCATGTAGGGGATGTGAATAGTGGAAGAGACCATGTATCTGAGGGAAAGGGAACAAAGGGGAATTTTTCTCAACTTACCACTCAAATTTGATGTGAATCTAAACAGTTGTGCAACATAAAGTCTATTAAAAGTTAATGCCTTCCTACTTAAAGGGTTGTATTATTGTTCATAAAATGCTTAGTAAATAGAACTTATTGAATTAATAATAAAATCTTTTAAATATAATTAAAATAAACGTTTGCAATCTTTTATGAGCTGGATAACAATTAGAAGAGTAAATAAAGTTTTCACAATAGGGTAAGTATATAGTTTCTGAAATTTTATTAAAAACAACAACAACAGTAGTTTATTGTGACCACAGTCGCCCCTCAATATCATGGCTCACTTATTGTGGCTTCACTGTATCGCAGGTTTAAAAAACAAAAATACATAAATACTGATCCCCTCACCTATTGTGGGAGCTACATTCCAGAGACCCCTGCTGTAGGTGTAACTCTGCGAAGTACCAATAAATAGTGAACTGTGAATACGGAGGGATGACTGCATAGCGCTGCTACTTCACAGATTTTCAGGTATCTGGGGTCTCTGAAAAATAACTCCCACGGTTGGTGAGGGTTCACTGTATTCATTTAAGGTCAAACACTAGAGAAATGTTACCGCATTTATAGTTAATGATATGCATGGAATGAATCTGTTTTTTTATGAGATATAAATAAAATGCAAATAACTATATAAAATGTTTTCAGGTGTGTGCCCATGGCCGAGATCTCAGAATCCCACATTCAAGCAACTCAGGAAAGTCCATGAGGCATTACCTCCAATTAACCACCAAAAAGCCAGAAGTGAAGCTCTGGATCAAGTGATAGGGTACCAGTTTTGAGGAAAGAAACTAAGAAACAGTGTCCAGGCTCTGAGTTAAAGTTCCCTATTTACACTCATACACACACACACACACACACACACACACACACACACACACAGCTTCAAAGGATGGAGGTGCTGCGATGCAGGTAAAATAGTGCCATGCCTTTCCAAATTTTCTTTTCTTTTAATTCTACATTAATCTGAACCATGTATTCATGTGGTCAATCGCTAGTCAATTTAAAGTTTAAAAGCTTCTAATCCATGTTAAATCTTGTTCCCAATTACATGCTGAATTAAATAAGAAAATTCTATGAGCTTGAAATTTATAGTTTTATGATTGTGAAAAGTTAAACCTAAGAATGTGAAAAATGCACAATCATTTAGTATCAGCACATAAACATAAAGGGCTTGGGACTGAAATCCACTTCAGATGGTAAGTAGTAATTACCCCAAATATTGTATCTGCATCATAGATCCTGAGAGATGGGACCTACTAAGATCTGTGAAAGTAAGAGGATTATAGTACTTAAATAAATAGAAAATGAGCACAATAAAGCATTTATTAAGAAGCATTTATACAAACAAAAACAAGAGTGGATCTTGAAAATTAAAAGATTTTCCAGTTCACAATTGCTTTGACAAAATGCAGCTAATTTCTATGCAGCTATCCTTTGTGCATTTCCCATGAGTAATGAATTAGCATTAGTAAAGAAGCCATTGAAAACTCCAGTAGCATTTGGTATTTTTGTTTACTACAGAAGCATTTTCAAATGGCAGAGATTTTATTTCAGTTTCTAATTTTATATGATCCATGCTGATAAATAACAACTTTTCAGAAGTTGATTTAATGACCACCTCTGGTTCATAGAGTATCAAACATACAATTCAGTAAAGGGTATATAAATCACCTCTGATTCTCCATGCTCTGTAAATCAGGAACTGTGCTACATTTAGGTAGTATAAACTTATGAATTTTCTCTATATTATTAAAATATATATTAATGTTTACATTTAATTTGTTTAAATAAAGAATCACAAAAAATGATACCAGGTTTATCAGTAAAGAACCCATCATTCATATTTCAATCTTTCACAGCTGATTTTGTTAGTCCTGGGACTTGAACTCTAGGCTGGGTGCTGTCTCTGAGCTTTTCAGCTCAAGGCTAGGTTCAACCACTTGAGCCACAGTGCCACTTCTAGTTTTCTGGTGGTTAATTGGAGATAGAGTCTTAGGGACTTTCCTACGATGGCTGGCTTTGAACCACAATCCTTGAATCTCAGTCTCCCCAGTAGCTAGGATTATAGATGTCAGCCACTGGCACAGGCTTCTGATATTGTTTATGCTATGTTATATATATTCTTTGTCTAATAAGCATAGATTTGTAAATAAAATGAAATTATCAGTAGGTAAGTACATATTACTGCAAGTGTTTACAAGTGTATGCAAGCAGGGTACCAGTGGCTCATGCCTGTAATCCTAGCTACTCAAGAGGCTGAGATCTGAGGAGGATCATGGTTCCAAGCCAACCCGAGCAGAAAGTTCCCCCCTCCCCAAACTCTTACCTCCAATTTAGCACTAAAAACCGGAAGTGATGCCGTGGTTCCCAGGTAGAATGCTAGCCTTGATCACCGAGAGGCTCAGGGATAACACCCAGGCCCTGAGTTCAAGCCACACAACAACAACAACAACAACAACAAAATGGAAAGCAAATGAAGATGAAATTATAGTTTGAAAACAACGTTGTTTCTATAAACAATGCATTCTTTTAATAGTGATTATGTAATTAGAGGCATTTCTTAAGCTTTAGTGCTAGTAATGAATGAACAGTAAAAATAAAAATTTCAAAGGAATCCAAGTAAATTATTTTTGCAATTCAGATAATGTGAATAATTTAAGCTTGATGTTGATTTTGAAGCAAACTATTCTTTTACAACGGTTTTTAATTTAGAGCACTAATTATTACTTAACAGAATTAATGTGACCAGCATGGTCATTTAGGTAATACTAGTCCAATTACATAAATTCATCGATTTCAAGTTTAATAGCAGCAAAAAGGGTATGAGCTTTGTGTTTATACTGATTAAGATTCACTTAATGTTGAAAGCTGGAATTCATGCATTCACAACATAGAGAGGGACAGATGAAGCATATTGCTGGTTTAAACTATAACAAATGCATGTGTGCACACACATGTACATACATACACGTAAATATATATGTGTGTATGTGTTTGTGTGTGTGTGGCAGGCTATATAAAGATTAATGATTCCACTAATATTACAAAGTATATCAAAATCAAGCAAAATTAGAAAGCACAAAAATTGATTGAAAAAGTGAATTGTATTATTTCAATGGATATTTACTTATTCGCTTGATTTTGCATTGCTGGGGATTAAACTCAGGGCCTTCAGCCTCTTCCTGGGTCTTTATTAAATTCTAAAGGCAGGATCTCATGTGCTGCTGTGTTGTTGGCCACAGGTAATTATTCTTCTACCTTGGCTTCACTAGAAGCTGGAACTGTACGTATCCACCACCATATCCAACGTTCAATGGACTTTTTTAAAATCTTGATTTGGCTTTACCAATAAATTTGAAAACTAAATATATCAGTTTAGTTAAATATTTATTGTTTAACAACAGTGTAAGGCAATCTGACTAGTAATGTGACTGTACAGTATATTTTATAATTTCTTTTTGAGAAGCTTATTGTGTATAGATGTAAAAAAGCATAACCTGACACAATAATATTATGAAACATTATTATGAAGAATGCTATATAAAACTATAAAAGAAGTGGCTCTTTTAATCTTTAGATTCAGTAATTCATTGTTATTTATAGAAATTATAACTAATCAACAGGTTATGAAATCCATATTTAAAGAATGTGGAAGAAATAAAAATGGAGACTACTAGTTTATTATGTGGGATATATTTTGTTTGCTTTTTTATTCTAGGGACTAAATCTAAAACCTTTCCTATACTAGACCAGTAGCTCTATACAACTGAAATATAACTCTGCCAATTAGGATATATTTTATCCAAACTAATAAAGCCTAGGAGAAAATGCCTTACTAGGAATGAATTGGTAAAATCAGAACTGCCTGAAATAGCTGTGGCCATTCACATTTTCATGACCATCTATCTGGTTGACTCTGATCAAGACATGCATAACATTCATTTAGGAAAAGGCATAAGCAGCTGGGCAATGGTGACTCCCATCTGTAATCCTGCTACTTAGGGGGCTGAGATCTGAGGATCTCAGTTTACAGCCAGCCTGGGCAGGAAAGTCTATGAAACTCTTATCTCCAATTAAGCATCAGATAACCAAAAGTGGAGCTGTGGCTCAAGAGGTAGAACACTAGCCTTAATCACAAAGCAGCTCAAGGACAGTTCTCAGGCCCCAAGTTCAAGTCTCATAATCAACAACAACAACAACAACAAAAGAAAGGCATAAGCAAAGTCAGCTGATCACTGGTGGCTCATCCTGTAATCCTAGCTAAGACAGAAACTGAGACCTGGGGAATCTTAGTTTGAAGCCACCATAGGAAGAAAAGTCCATAAAGCTCCATCACCAGTTAGTCAGAATAAAATGGGGATGGAGACATGGTTCAAATGGTAGAGCACCAGCCATGAGCAAGAAAGTCAAGCAAATACAAACTTCTAAGTTAATTTCTATTAAAATTAAATCAATATCCAACACAAAACTGACCACAGGATGTTAAGCAAATGAAAAATTATATTTCTATTTGAGGTTAAAAAATAAATATTCTTCAAAATATATAAGTATATAAAGGTCACAAATCCTAACTGTGAAAAACAATATTTTTTAGAAGTTCTTTTTTTTTTCAAGCAAAGCAACTTTTCTTCATGAAAATAATTTGTTGTAAAGTCATTTATTGTAAAATGCATGTTAGATCTATTGGTTATAGACCAGCATTATGGAAGCTCACTAAGAATACTTATTTCAGAACATTTTAAAATAATTTGCTAACATCTTTCATTACCAAAGCTGATGTTCTCAATTGGGATGCCCCAACAGTTTTGATTGCCAATTAGAATTTAAAATTTCAAAAAGAATGGCTTAAATTTTTTAAATTCTATTTAAATCCAAAGTAGGTATTTATTTAGTGTTCTTGGATTTCTTTTCATATAAGTTTATTCATATTTTCCTGTAGAATGCCCGATTTGAACGCGCATAGCACTCTTTCTTGAAATGTTTGTGTTTAATAAGATAGAGAGATGTCAGCTATTATTAGGTTCTGTAGGAATTCTCCCCTGAGCTATAGAACATGATTTACAGGCTTTAGCAGACACCTGAGCCATAGCCTCAAATGCAGGAATATAGCCAGGAACCAGCAGCAGAAAACAATCTGATAGGACTCTACACTATTGGTCTATGGAAATGGAAATGCTGGAAACCTTAGAAAATACGGTCACAGGGAAAGGTTACGAATTCCAACATCAAGAATCACTACTTTTTTCCTTTAGCTGCGTGTGACACTCCATTCAAACTTTTGCTTTTTATGCACCTATAGAAGAGCAGCGATTCTTCACTGTTTTTTTTTTTTTTTTTGGCCAGTCCTAGGCCTTGGACTCAGGGCCTGAGCACTGTCCCTGGCTTCCTTTTGCTCAAGGCTAGCACTCTGCCACTTGAGCTACAGCGCCACTTCTGGCCGTTTTCTATATATGTGGTACTGGGGAATTGAACCCAGGGCTTTATGTATATGAGGCAAGCACTCTTGCCACTAGGCCATATCCCCAGCCTTTCACTGTTCTTAAACACCTGGCTATCCACACATCATCAAATACAGAGAATATGAATATAGAAATTAATTTGCACAGATTTGTTTTCTGTCCTGAAATGTGGTCTATTTTGGAGAATTTATTGCATGCATTCTCTCAGACCACAATGGAATAAAATTAGAGGTCAACACTAACAGCCAGAATAGAGAATTCTGTGACTCATGGAACACCAATGGATCACTGAAGAAATCAGAACGGAAATTCAAATGTTAATGGTATCCAACCAAAACTAGCACACAAAATACCAGCTCCTTTGGGACACAGAAGAGGCAGTACTAAGAGGAACATTTGTAGATTTGGCTGCCTACATCAACAAAGTGGAGAAATCACAATTGAAAAATTTAATGAAGCACCTTAAGCACCTTGAAAAAGAGCAACAAGCCAAACCCCAAGCCAATAGACTGCAACAAATAATTAAAATTAAATCAGAATTAAATGATTTAGAGCCCCCAAAAACCATACAGAGATTCAAAAAAATATATACAAAGGGAATTTTATAGGCAGAATTTTTTCATACGGTACTAACTGTTGATATTCTTTTATTATATTCACTTATAATGCTTTCCCTTTGTTTCTTCATACAGCTTATAGACTAGATTTAACTTATACCCTTGTATGTTTATAGTCATTGTTTACATAATCAGCTGTGTGTTTCATTAGGTTACAGATACAAATGAAATACACAAATAACATTGACTATAATTTGGTTAGATTTTCTTTCCATTTGCATGGGTGTTACTGCATATTTACTCAGTTTTTATTCCCATTTATCTTGACACCCTCAGAGTGTCACCCACGTGACTAACACTAAGTCCAGATACTGCTTTGTTCATATACTGCTGGGTGATGTGTCTGTATATCCTTCTACTATGTTATCCACCCATGTTCAATGTTCTCTTACTCACTATTGGAGAATCTACTAGTGCAATTCCTACACAGGCATTTGATTTCTAATGTAGCATTCCACAAGAATGTCTATGATACAGAAGGCAAATGAGATACTTTCTCACATTTCATCACACATTATTGGGGTTTTAAAGCAATGTGTTTTTCTCCACTTTCTCACTTTCATCTCCTCTTTGTAGTTTAAAAAAATCTCCAAGATGTTTTGGCTGTCAGTGCTTTCCACATTGCTTCATTAACTTGAAGTATGGTGTATAGTCATGTTCTTCTTTGTTTTTCTGCACATCCCCTAATGTATTCTCACCATGCAAATGGGATTAGAGCATCTAAAGGTCTTGTACAGAATAAAAGACATTTCTGAGGGCTATGGTGAGGGCCTATGGTGATGTGATTATGCTAAATCTCTGGGATAGCTATCAAATTACACCATGTAAGCATCAACTAACACAGCTTGTAAATATTTTCAAGCAATACCCTAATTCATAATTTGTTTAAAATTTACAATAGGATTAATTTAACCTTATGAGATATATAATATAATGACACATATTTGCAGCATTTTAATTTCCTTTTAGAATATTCCATTCACCTATTATTAAATATCCTCTTTTTATTCCATATTTTATATTTATCTTTTGCCTATCCCTTTTCATGTCATCTGTACATTGAAGTAAAGCTTAGAGTTTTTGGTCTATATTCCATTTGAAATGAAGAATCCTTAGAAAAGGTCTGAGACCGGAATTGGGAACACAGAAGTAAGCATAAATGTTTTTTCCCTGTATACTTGAAAATGTTTGATCAAATCACATGTAGAACATGAACTTACACATTAGTTAAAAGGAGGACAGCTGTGGCTATATTTTTGCTGTCATTATTTTCAGTTCTTAACATTTACTGTTCATCTTGGGAGGCTCATACTAAGAAGACCCATTATAACTTTATAAAAATCAGATATAAAGGCCAAACAAGTGAGTCTAGCATTCAGTTTCCTAACATGTCAAACTATTTATTCAAGAGTGCAGGTAAGGCTGCTACTGAGAGAAAAAGAAATAATAAATTCTACTTTAATATATTATTTGATAGGATTCTAGGAATGCTAATAATGAGTGTCCCAGAAATGTGGCTTGGTGACCTTAGTAAAAACAGTGTCATTGTAATGACACATTTATAAATGAGATTAAATTGAATTAAGAAGTGCTTTGAAAATAAGGAATATAGATAGCAAGTTAATAAAAACATCATAAAATTAAAATTAAGTTGTAAAATAAGTAAGAGCTTTAGTATGAGCTGGGGATACACAGGGAGTCAAGGGAGTATTACTATTTTTAATATCAAAAATAATTCATCATAGCACAATAATTAGAATATAATGTTGAAGAACCATTGGTGCCCAGGTATTGTGAGGGCGAACATTTTACAACAGAGCTTAGAGGAAGAAGTGACTGATAAAAGAATAGTCACTAGAATTAGTGATAGATAAAATGAGAATCACTTCATTATCAAAACAGTAGAACAAAGGTCCAAATAAATGTACATTCATTATTTTGATGGTGCCAGTTGAAGGCCTTTTGATAAGATGGCTATGTCTTCACTGTATAGAGGACCTGAGAATCTGATAAGATGTTTGAATGGCATCAAACAGATTCAAAATGGATCGAAGTTATCTTAGGATTAGTATTGGTATTGATCCAAACAGGGAAGCTAATTGTTTGATGGTGGGGGTGGGAGGGTGGGGGCAATTGTTTGATGGCTGTGTGTGTGTGTGTGTGTGTGTGTGTGTGTGTGTGTGATGTTAAATGGAATGAACTCCAAGTTATAAAAATAAGAGATTTAACATTGTCCTTGTTATTTTCAATGTACCATCTGACATTAGGCCACTTTCTTTTGTCTTTTTTTCCCCCCAAGGTTTTACCCCTGATGTCACTGTTAATGATTTTGGTACCCTGGGTATTGTATGTACATTTATTGGAAGTAGGGAAGAGATGGGGCAACATCAAAATTGAGAGACAAAGGCTAAAAGGTGAACCCATGCCACAACAATACTTATAAATCTATATGCCGTAATCCAACTGTACAACTCATGGGGAAGGGGTGGGAGGGGATCGGGGAGGGGGAAAGGAGGGAGAAAAATGAGGGAGGAGGTAACAAGTTTGATGAGAAATGTACTCTCTGCCTTATGTATGAAACTGTAACCCCTCTCTGTACATCACTTTGATAATAAATAAATAAATTAAAAATATATAAAAAGGCTGGGAATATGGCCTAGTGGTAAAGTCCTTGCCTTGGATACATGAGGCCCTGGGTTCAATTCCCTAGAAGCACAAATATAGAAAAAGTCATAAGTGGCACTGTGGCTCAAGTGGTAGAGTACAAGCCTTCAGAAAAAAAATAAAATCAAAAACAAAACAAACAAACATAACCCAGGGCCACTGCTCAGGCCCTGAGTAAAAGGCCCAGGACTGGATTTACATATATATATATATATATATATATATATATATGTATGTATATATGTATATACACATATATATATGTGTGTGTGTGTATACATACATATTTGTATATGTATATTTCCTTCAATACACAAATTTCAATTCATGACACACATGATTTAAAAGGGACTTGACAACTGGACTAATTACAAAGCACAAGAGTAAGACAAAGATAACCTTGTGAAGGAATTCAGTCAGAAGTGCCCAGAAGCCCTCTAAAGTGATTTTTTAAAACTTTGTTTTCTCATGTTTGGTTTTTATTTTGAAATGTGATAAAAGCAACACTATAAACACTAGTTACAAAAATAGAAATGTCAAAATGAGCTTAAAGAGAGAGAAAAGTCTGAATATAGAAAAGATAGCTCACAAGAGACCTACTAAGAATTTTATCCCAGAACCATGGATGGTCATACAGTAAAAGACCATAAATAACAAATCAGGGAATTTCTTTTCACAGATTTTCTTTTCTTTTCTTTTTCTTTATTGTCAAAGTGAAGTACACAGGGGTTACAGTTTCATATATAAGGCAGTGAGTAGATTTCTTATGCAACTTGTTACCTCCTCCCTCATTTTCCACCACCCCTTACCCCTCTTACCCCCTCCATGAGTTGTACAGTTGTTCACACAAAATGGTTTTGTAAGTATTGCTTTTGGAATGGTTTGTCTTTTTATCCTTTGTCTCTTGATTTTGGTGTTCCCGTTCCCTTCCCTAGTTCTAATACACCTATATACAGTATCCAGGATAATAAGATCAGATAAAGTGATAGCAGGGGTAAAACCATGACAAGGGAATATGAGAATAGGAAAAGAAAAAGAAAAAAAGGGGTACTGTTTCACTGGCATGTTGAAAATTACAACAATGATATACCACTTGTTTCTATAACGTGGAGTTCATTTCACTTAGCATCATCTTATGTGTTCATACACGTATAGCTATTGGGCTATTGTGATCTTCTGTTATGTCTAACCTAAACCTGTATTAATTATTCCCTATGAGGGAAACCATAGAATCCATGTTTCTTTGGGTCTAGCTCACTTCACTTAGTATGATTTTTTTTCCAAATCCTTCCATTTCCTTACCAATGGGGCAGTGACATTCTAATGAGAAATTGGGAGAGCAATTATCTGCTTTTCAAGGAGCCAACAACAAGTTAATATTGGTGTTATGGCTTCATTTTTTTAAATAATGAGCTCTAACCTTTGCTTTGAGAAACACTTTCAAAAAGAGAGCTGTAAATATAGTGCTTTAGTTAAGCCAATCTCATACTAACTGATCATATGTTTGAATATATTCAGTGGAGAATCAGCTAGGCTATTAACAGTTTAGAACTATTCTGTTTTGTATCAGTAATATATATGTTCATATACGTATATATGCATACATACATACATATGTATACATATATGTGTATACATATATATGTATATATGTATACATATATACATACATGTATGTATATACATTTATACATGTATACATATGTATATACATATGCATACATATATATGCCACAAAAAAGTTATCCTCACATTACAGCAAAATAAAATTGTTTTCAAATTTAGTTATCTATCTATAAAATATGGCCTAAGCATTACATAAGTACTCATTAAACAATCCATAGGTTGAAGTAAGTGTTTTTATGGGAGATTATTAATTTAAGTTCACCCAGATGCTGCAAGTAGGTGTCCTGAGACTAACAAACCACAAAATCCAGTAAACCAACCACAGAGTTAGTAATTAAGTACCTGGGAAAAGACAAACCTAGCAACAGAGAATGAGTGTCAAGTAAATAAAGAAATTCCTAATTACCTTGAACTCTAAGCTTGCAAGAATGCTACACTGTGATTGTTTTATGGTCTTGGCACTGTAGGAAGTTGCTATTATTATTATTTTTTTCTTTTTTATTTCTACCATTCTTTTTTAATATATATATATTTATTATCAAACTGAATCACAGAGAGGTTACAGTTCCATACATTAGGCATTGGATACATTTCTTGTACTGTTTGTTACCTCGTCCCTCATTCCCCCCTCCCCCCTCCCTCTTTCCCTACCCCCTCCCATCCATGAGTTGTTCAGTTGTGCAGTTCATTTGCACCAAACAGTTTGTAAGAATTGCTTTTGTAGTTGTTTGTCTTTTTTTACCCTGTGTCTCTCAATTTTTGTATTCCCTTCCAATTTCCTGGTTCTAATACCAGTATACCCGGTTTCCAATATACTCAGATAAGATAAGAGATAGTGTAGGTACAACCACAGGAAGGTGATACAAGAAGATCATCAATAATAGAGGCTACAATTAAATATGGCACATTGAAAGTAGTTACAACAATCGTTTCCATAACATGGAGTTCATTTCACTTAGCATTATCTTATGTGTTCATAAAGGTATAGCTATTGGGCTCCTGTGAGCCTCTGCTGTGACTTGCCTAAACCTGTGCTAATTATTCCCTATAAGGGAGACCATATATTTCATGTTTCTTTGGGTCTTGCTCACTTCACTTAGTATAACTTTTTCCAAGTCCTCCCATTTCCTTACAAATGGGGCACTGCCATTCTTTCTGATAGAGGCATAAAATTCCATTGTATTCCATCTCACCCCAGTAAGAATGTCCTATATCAAGAAAACTAACAATAACAACTGTTGGAGGGGATGTGGCCAAAAGGGAACCCTACTTCATTGTTGGTGGGAATGTAAACTGGTTCAGCCACTCTGGAAAGCAGTATGGAGATTCCTCAGACGGCTAAACATAGAACTCCCCTATGACCCAGCAGCCCCACTTTTGGGTATCTATCCAAAAGACCACAAACATAATCACACTAAAGCCACCAGCACAACAATGTTCATTGCAGCACAATTTGTCATAGCGAGAATCTGGAACCAACCCAGATGCCCCTCAGTAGATGAGTGGATCAGGAAAATGTGGAACATATGCTCTTATTTTTGTTTTGTGTTTCATGAATAGTCTTGAGCTGGGGGCTTCATCTTGGGCAATGCTACCCAGTTACTGTTAGTTATTTGCATAACAACCCAAGAAATTTGCCTTAATTGTGCTCATTTAAACAATGACAAAAATGTATTTCTTATGTTATGGATGTGCAGCCCATCTTCCTATCAGTAATTTGAACCAGTAAGGTTTACTGCAAATGATTTATAAACACAGGAAATGTCCTGAGTGACATGACTCTATAATAAAATTTTGATTCAGTAATGCTTTCCCAATATGAATAAACATTGAGAAACATGCTGACTTCTGGGAAGATGGCAGAGGAGGAGCAGCAGAGCCCTAGCTGAGCTCCCTCCGACATCGCAGTTTTCTCACCCCATAGAAACTTTTACTCCTAGAAAGACAGCCAGAGTAAGTTCTCACAGTACAGGGATTCTGGCCAGGCAGGAAAAATCGACTTTGCTGGTCTGAAAACACAGATTTGAGCTCCGGGCGGCGTCCCACCGCCGCGCAAGTGCCGGCACCGGCACAGTGCCCAGCACAACAACCTGCCCTCCGCGCAGCTAAAGCACACAGCATAGACCAGGGAGAAATACTCCAGACGGCGGCTGAGCGTGGACGACCTGAAATCGCAGAGAAAGCGTGAGTACCCACGAAAGATATTCTCACTCGCACCCACAGAGCAGCTTCTGGAAGGCAGCCCTTCCCCCACTGCCAGAGCAAAGCGCCATCTTTGCCACTGGCATAGTGTCAGACTAGATTGGAACTAAAGTGGGCCTGGGGAAAGCGAGGTCAAAGGAGCCATCTTTGAAAAGGGCAAGAAGGCCCGACCAGTGAGAGCCAGCTCCGCCCAGGAGAATGCCCCTGCCCAGGCGGGAGGCTCGTCCTGGGCCTCGGCTTAGCCAGAGGTGCCCCGCCCTGCCCTCCAGAATTTCTAAAATTAAAGCAAAAGCGGTGAGCAGCTCCCAGCAGCACGGAAACAACAGACGGGGAAACAAACAGTTCCTGAGACAGTTAAACGGTCCGGTCACAGAGGAAGTCCAATTCCCAGCCCGAAACGGAGCTGCATTCCATACCCACCTCTGCCAAGGAGGCCGCCCTGCCCAGGAGGGGGAGTCTCCCCCAGGCAAGCAACTCTCAGCCGGGTAAAACAGGGCAGGGGTGCCCCGCCCTGCTGAGTCCACAACCTATTCAAAACCAGGCATCAAAGGCAGCGGCCCCACAGCAGACAGAGGACACACAGTTCCCGAGACTGCTCACGTCCCCATCTACAGAGGATGCCCAAGGCCTACCTACAAGCTGTGCGAACTTCAGAGACCCAGGATTGCACCAACAGGGGAGAAGGGTCAGAACAGATCCACCCCTTGCAAACTGAAATCAAGTCAAACCAGCCAATCAGGAAAATAGACTGCAGACCACTGCAAGAAAACCAGAGACTGGGGAAAGACTACCCAAACAAGGAGGACCCCATTTTTTTTTTCTTTTCAAACATTTTTTAAACTTTTTCAAAAAAATTTTTCTTTTTAATTTTTTCACTTCTGAAACGTCGTTGGTTTTGTTTGTTTGTTTGTTTTCCATTTTTACTGGTTTGTTTTATCAAGCTTTTTTTTGTTTTTTTTTTGTTTGGGTTGTTCCTTTTCTGTTTTTTTTTTTTCCTTTTATTTATTTTTCTTTTTTAAATAAATTTTCTCTGTTTTGTGCTTCTGTCTTCCAGTATTTTTACTTTATTTCTCTCTTTGTGTTCTCTTTCTTTAAAAATTACTTTCCTATGAATAACACCTCCACTCTTTTCTGCTAACTCTCCATTGTCTATCATTTTAACCATGTTCTTTCTACTAATTCTACTCTTCTCCACATTTCCATGTCACTGAAACTAAACCAAAATCACCCCCTCAATACAGTTTGTTCTCTTTACTACCTCCAACTTACCCTCCTGACTTACTGCCTGGACCTCCAGGTTCCATTGACTCCTGGTTATTGGATAGAGGGTATCCCAACTTAACCCGAGTGAATCAAAGGGGTTCAAGAGAAAGCCAGTCCTAAAAGAACTTAATATAAAAACAAGAATTGTGTATAGGGTTGTAACAGTAAATAAGTAACTACTGAATACAGGGCCCAGGATCGGTTGTTATATTGAAATTGTATTCTTTAGGAACACCAAATCTAATTTTATAGACACATATACAAGGTATCTGTATATAATTGTGAACTTGTAAGATTTACACAACAGTGCTTGGTAAGGGCTGCTTTGGGTCTTAAATGGTGCTCACAGGTGCTGGTAGACTGGCATTCCTAATTCAAATGGGCAGAAGGAACACAAGAAAGATGGCAAACAATGAAGTCTTATCCCCCACTCAAAACAAGCAGGAAGCAGAGCAGTCAATCATAATCATAGAAGAGAACCCCCAAAATGCTCTACAAAGTCTACTGATAAACATGATAAATGAAAAGTTTGAATCTCTTCAGTCAATTATGTTAGAGCATGAGGAGGCAAAGCAAAAAATAAATGGGGAATTTCATGGCATCCACAAATAAAAAGAAAATGAACTTCAAGAGTCAAATGAAAAGATAGTTACCCAGCTAACGATTTGAGAGACAACAACCAAAAAGAAAGTAATGAAGTTAATGAAGTAAAGAAGTCCATACAGGACTTAAGAAATGACATGGAAATCATCAGGAAAGACCAGTCAGAAGGAAAAGAGATTTGAAATCAAGTAGCTAGCCTACAGTCCCGACTAACTGAAGCAGAGGATTGAATCTCAGGAGCTGAAGATTCCTTAGATTCTATGAAGAAAGATCAAAAATTAATACAAATCCAGTCCAATCAACAAAACAGATCGCTACAGGAGATTCAAGACATGATCAGGAAGCCCAATTTAAGGATAATAGGTATTGAGGAAAACTTGGAGAAAGAAGTTAATGGGATAGGCAATCTATTTAACAGAATATTAGCTGAGAACTTCCCAAATATCCAGAAGGAAAGGCATATACACATACAAGAAGCATTTAGAACCCCAAACCGACCAGACCAGAATAGGACATCCCACCGACACATTGTGATCAAAACAGTATCAGTAGAGTACAAGGAAAGAATCCTTAAAGCTGTTACGGAGAAGAAAATAATCACATATAAAGGAAAAGCAATCAGAATTACCCCAGACTTCTCAGCAGAGACCATGAAAGCAAGGAGAGCCTGGAATGAAGTATACCAAACACTAAATAAAAATAACTACCAACTAAGAATTCTGTACCCAGCCAAACACTCATTCATAGCCGATGGTCAAATAAAAGTCTTCCACAGTAAGGAAAAACTGAAACAATATATCTCCACCAAACCAGCTTTACAGAAAATCCTCAAAAATGTACTATACAGGGAAAATAATCAAGATCCCAATACAGATAGAGAAATGAAAATTAAATAGTAAACATCAGATCAAGAAATGGGAAGACACAGCTTTAAACAAGATAGTGATAATGAAAGGAACAAACGAAAATCTCTCAATCCTAACTCTCAATATTAATGGACTTAATTCTCCAATCAAACGACATAGGCTCATAAGTTGTATCAAAAATCAAGATCCATCTTTCTGCTGCCTCCAAGAGACACATCTATACAGCAAAAGTAAACATCTTCTAAAAGTGAAAGGCTGGAATCAAATCTATCAAGCAAATGGCCCCAATAAGCAGGCTGGAGTTGCAATCCTAGTATCAGACAAAATTGACTTCAAATTTAAAAAGGTAAGAAGAGACAAAGAAGGCTACTACATACTAGTAAAGGGATCTCTCCTACAGGAAGATATAACCATTCTAAATATCTACACACCAAATGTAGGAGCACCCAACTTCAGCAAACAAACACTACTGACTCTAAAAACACTCATAGACCCAAACACATTGATAGTTGGGGACTTTAACACTCCACTATCACCTCTGGACAGATCAACACACCAAAAACTGAACAAAGAAACCACAGATCTTAATAAATGCATAGACCAACTAGACTTAACCGACATCTACAGAATATTCCACCCTGCAACAACAGAATACACATTCTTCTCTGCATCACGTGGAACATTCTCCAAAATAGATCACCTCTTAGGGCACAAAGAAAATCTGTACACATTCAGAAGTATCAAAACCATTCCCTGCATTCTCTCAGACCACAATGGAATAAAATTAAAGCTCAACTCAAACAGCCACTACAGAAAATCATACAATTCATGGAGACTAAACAACACACTGCTGAACCATCAGTCGGTCATTGAAGAAATTTAAACGGAAATTCAAACGTTTATGGACTTCAACCAAGTTGAGGACACAAAGTACCAGCTCCTTTGGGACACAGCAAAGGCAGTACTCAGAGGAAAATTTATATCTCTGAGTACATACATCAACAAACTGGAGAAACAGCAACTCAGTAATTTAAGGAAGCACCTTAATTTTCTGGAGAGAGAACAGCAAGCTAAACCCCAAGTCAATAGACGGAAGCAAATAATTAAAATCAAATCAGAAATAAATCAATTAGAGACGAAATAAACTATCGAAAGAATCAACAAACAAAGAGTTGGTTCTTTGAAAAAATCAACAGGATAGACAGACCCCTGGCAAACCTGACCAAAAAACGAAGGCAGCACACTCAAATAAAAAAGATAAGAGATAAAACAGGTAACATCACCACAGAAATAACCAAAATTCAGAAAATAATAAGGGACTATTTTGCAAATCTTTATGCCAACAAATTCGAGAACCTGGAAGAAATGGATGATTTCCTAGAAAAAATTGATATCCCCAAACTCAACCATGAAGATTTAAACCTTCTAAACAGACCCATATCCAGTATTGAAATAGAAATGGCAATAAATGATCTCCCATCCAAGAAAAGCCCAGGTCCAGACAGATTCACTGCAGAATTCTACAAGGCCTTCAAAACAGAACTCACACCAATATTTCTCAAACTCTTCAATGAAATGGACAGAAACGTTCACTACCAGACTCATTCTATGAAGCCAGTATAACCCTCATCCCAAAACCAGGCAGAGACTCATCACGGAAAGAGGACTACAGACCGATCTCCCTGATGAACATAGATGCAAAAATTCTCAACAAAATTCTGGCCAATCGACTTCAACAGGTCATCAAAAAAAAATCATAAACCATGATCAAACTGGATTCATCCCAGGGATGCAAAGTTGGTTTCATATACGCAAGTCAATTAATGTAATCCACCACATCAACCGGAGCAAGGTAAAGAACCACATGTGTTTATCTCTGGATGCAGAAAAAGCGTTAGATAAAATCCAGCACCCATTTATGCTAAAAGCCTTGGCAAAACTGGGATTCCAGGGAACATTCCTGAATATAATCAAGGCAGTTTATAACAAACCAACAGCAAGCATAACTCTGAATGGTGAGAAATTAAAGCCATTCCCTTTAAAATCAGGAACAAGACAGGGTTGTCAGCTCTCTCCCCTTCTCTTCAACATAGTACTCGAATTCTTAGCCAGAGCAATTAGGCAAGAAGAAAATATAAAGGGGATCCAAATAGGAAAAGATGAAGTTAAACATTCTCTCTTTGCAGATGACATGATCCTATACCTAAAGAACCCCATCGACTCTACTCCCAAGCTACTAGAGCTGATCCAAAACTTTGGCAAAGTTGCAGGATATAAAATAAACCTTCAAAAATCAAAGGCCTTTCTCTATGCTAACAGCCCTAAGACCGAGGCTGAAATCAGGAAAGCAACTCCTTTTGCAATAGCCCCCCAAAATATACAATACCAGGGAATAACCTTAACCAAAGAAGTGAAAGACCTCTTTGATGAGAACTTTAAAAGCTTGAAAAACGAAATTAAGGCAGAACTAAGGAAATGAAAAAACCTCCCATGCTCCTGGATTGGGAGGATTAATATAATCAAAATGGCAATATTGCCAAAGGCTGTCTACAAATTCAATGCAATACCCATTAATATCCCAACACCATTTTTTTTTTTTTTGGCCAGTCCTGGGCCTTGGACTTAGGGCCTGAGCACTGTCCCTGGCTTCTTCCCGCTCAAGGCTAGCACTCTGCCACTTGAGCCACAGCGCCCGCTTCTGGCCGTTTTCTGCATATGTGGTGCTGGGTCATCGAACCTAGGGCCTCGTGTATCCGAGGCAGGCACTCTTGCCACTAGGCTATATCCCCAGCCCCAACCAACACCATTTTTAAATATAATAGAGGAAGCAATCCAGAAATTCATATGGAACAATAAAAGACCTAGAATAGCAAAAACACTCCTAAGCAGAAAGAACAGTGCTGGAGGAATTACAGTACCCAACTTCAAGCTGTATTATAAAGCTATAGTAGTAAAAACCGCGTGGTATTGGCACCGGAACAGGCCTGAAGACCAATGGAACAGAATTGACGACCCAGAAATGAACCCACAGAACTACGCCTAATTAATCGTTGATAAAGGAGCTAAAACAATAGTATGGAAGAAAGATAGCCTCTTTAACAAGTGGTGCTGGCAAAACTGGCTCAACACATGCAACAAACTAAAACTAGATCCCTATATATCACCCTGCACCAAAATCAATCCCGAATGGATTAAAGACCTTGAAATCAAAACAGACACCCTGAAAACACTAAAGGAAGGAGTAGGAGAAACACTTGGGCTCCTTGGCACAGGATGGAAGGTACTTCCTTAACAAAGACCCAGAAAGGCTACAAGTCAAAGAAAGGTTGGACAAATGGGACTGCATCAAACTGCAGAGCTTCTGCATGGCAAAGGACATAGCTCTCAAGATAAACAGAAAGCCCACAGACTGGGAGAAGATCTTTACCAGCCATTCAACAGACAAAGGCCTCATCTCTAAAATATATGCAGTACTAAAAAAATTACCTTCTTCCAAAACAAAACCACAAAGAACCAATAGCCCCCTCATCAAGTGGGCTAAAGACCTACAGACTTCTCTGATGAGGAAATGAGAATGGCCAAGAGACATATTAAAAAGTGCTCTACATCTCTGGCCATAAAAGAAATGCAAATCAAAACAACATTGAGATTCCATCTCACCCCAGTAAGAATGTCATATATCAAGAAAACTAACGGGCTGGGGATATAGCCTAGTGGCAAGAGTGCCTGCCTCGGATACACGGGTCCCTAGGTTTGATTCCCCAGCACCACATATACAGAAAACGGTCAGAAGCGGCGCTGTGGCTCAAGTGGCAGAGTGCTAGCCTTGAGCGGGAAGAAGCCAGGGACAGTGCTCAGGCCCTGAGTCCAAGGCCCAGGACTGGCCAAAAAAAAAAAAAAAAAAAAAAAAAAAGAAAAGAAAACTAACAATAATAATTGTTGGAGGGGATGTGGCCAAAAGGGAACCCTACTTCATTGTTGGTGGGAAGGTAAACTGGTTCAGCCACTCTGGCAAGCAGTATGGAGATTCCTCAGAAGGCTAAATATAGAACTCCCCTATGACCCAGCAGCCCCACTTTTGGGTATCTATCCAAAAGACAACACAAACAAAATCACAGTAATGCCACCAGCACAACAATGTTCATTGCAGCACAATTTGTCATAGCGAGAATCTGGAACCAACCCAGATGTCCCTCAGTAGATGAATAGATCAGGAAAATGTGGTAGATATCCACAATGGAATTTTATGCCTCTATCAGAAAGAATGACATTGCCCCATTTGTAAGGAAATGGAAGGACTTGGAAAAAATTATACTAAGTGAAGTGAGCCAGACCCAAAGAAACATGGACTCTATGGTCTCCCTCATTGGGAATAATTAGTACAGGTTTAGGCAGTCATAGCAGAGCATCACAAGGCCCAATAGCTATACCCTTATGAACACATAAGATGATGCTAAGTGAAATGAACTCCATGTTATGGAGACAATTGTTATATCACAGTTGTAACTACTTTCCACGTCCCATGTGTATCTGTAGCTTCCATTATTGATGATGTTCTTGTATCACCTTCCTGTGGTTGTACCTACACTATCTCTGTAATCTTATCTGAGTATATTGGAAATCGTGTATACTGGTATTGGAAGTAGGAAATTGAAAGGGAATACCAAATTTGACAGACACAGGGTAAAAAAAGACAAATAACTACAAAAGCAATATTTGCAAAACTGTTTGGTGTAAGTGAACTGAACATCTCCAGGGTGGGGGGAAGGGAAAGGGGGAGGAGGGCGGGGGGTATGAGGGACAAGGTAACAAACAGCACAAGAAATGTATCCAATGCCTAACGTATGAAACTGTAACCTCTCTGTACATCAGTTTGATAATAAAAATTTGAAAATAAATAAATAAATAAACATTGATCAAGTTGCAAACTACAGGAAACAATTAAGTTTCCTAGATTTAAACTTTTTCTTTACATATATGTATATTTATTATCAAACTGGATTACAGAGAGGTTACAGTTTCATACAGTAGGCATTGGATACTTTTCTTGGACTGTTTGTTACCTCATCCCTCATTCCCCCCTCCCCCTCCTTCTTTCTCTTCCCCCCCCCCCCCATGAGTTGTTCAGTTTTTCAGTTCATTTTCACCAAACATTTTGTAAGTATTGCTTTTGTAGTTCTTTTATATGACTTCACAATTAAGTAACTCAGATAATGCAGAATTTTTCAGGGCAATTTCTAATTTCAAAAAAGAATAAATCATGCATAAATGTAAAAGGATTTTCTCATGTCTAAGTCGTCAACAACAAAATAATTCAAGGAAAAGTAAAAACTGGTATCAATGCAAGCCTCATCAAAAATGTATTGTGAAATATGGTCTTTGCAGGACCAAGTGTGATAGAAAACAGAATGAATTAAACAAAGAGAGAACCACCCCGATTCTCTGGCTCACTTTGTAAAGGGAAGGGCAGATCTGTCAACAAGTAAGAAAATGTCATCAAATGCCAAAACTAGAACTTCCACCAAATAATTCAGAATGTTCTCCTAGAAATAAAGACTGCTGCACAACCCTATTGGAACTCTCTAAATCTAGTTCATGGAACAGAAGGACTTCAGTGGGCTAGGTTGTCAACATTAATAACCAGAATCAAATAGAACTTCTGTATTTGAATAGAAATGGGAAAGAAGAGACTAAATGAAGGAAGCTATTCTTTTTGGAGTCAGGATTTTCAGCAGTAGATTTGTGCAGTTCCTAGAAGCAGATGTTGGTGATAAATGGCACAGAAGGAGGAAAGGAGATTGTAAGAAAGAAAATATACACACCAAGATGATAAGAGAAAGAAACAGCGACGTGAAGAGGTTGCTATTTATTTATTTATTTGTTTGCCATGAGCAACGTGCTAACGATATCTACCATATATGGAGCAGGAGTCTAAGCCAGCAATTCTGCTTGCTGTGTACAAAATTAATCTTATGCTCACAATAGCCATTTTTACAAATGTGTTGCTATTCTATTCTAGAAGTGAGAAGACTACATCAAAAGACATGCATTAACTGACCAGAATAACAATGATTAACTATTTAGAGCATAATTCAAGCCAGCACAGATTATTTTAAAAGATGTTGTATGTATTCTTTCTCTTGCATTGTGAAGGTTCTACTTGCCTAATTTTTTTATAAGATGGTAAAATTGGATTGTATACTCAGAGAATTGAAAGTTGTCATCAGTAGTGTATCCCTACATACAAAATAATGATTTTTATATAAAAGACAAAAAGTATATTTCCTCATTTAATTCTTCAAAATAAAGCTACTTCATAATTGTGAAAATGTGACTCTACTTCTGGGATTCTTATCCAGTAATAAACTGTAAAATGTGAAAAGATACCAATTGGCCAATTTGACTCCAGGAAAAAAAGAAAAACCTTATTTCAGTCTCCAAAGGATGTGTGATGATCTAGCTATAAACAATTTAACCTCTGGGCAGTACTGTGGAATATTACCTACCAAAACCTTAGAAAATATTTGACAATAAAGCTTTATTTCAGCTCAGCTGCTGCTAAGCTATTATTCTGACAATGATTAGTTCAAAGTTAAATTGCTTATGGCTACTCCATAATGAAACCATGTCATCTTCACAGGAAGGAATAATTATCTTCTAATTTATGATGTTAGAAAAGATTACATCCAAATTATGTAAGTCAGTAGGTAAGTTATTCAACTTATTACATAGATCATATTCACAACATGGTCTGGTGGATGATAACACTTTTTACATACAGCAAGGGAAAAGTAATGGAGAGATATAGATATACTCCTCTAAGGCGACATTGTTCAAATCTATCTGTATACTATAGCCTTTTGTAAAAATAAATAAATAAAACAGCTACAGATCTACGTATCTGCAATACTGAATCTGTACAGCTGAGAGGGACTTGGGCATGTGCCCAATGCGTGTGCGCACACCCCCACACACACTGTGAATTCATATTTTACTTCAGGCATGGACACATCTATGAATAGTATTATTTGTCAATGATATGGAATTTTTTGCACAGAAAGTTAGAGAAGGTAGTTTAAGAACACAACAGTAATAACAACCAGAAATTATGTTCTACCACTTATGTAAGTAAGGGAATGAGTGCATTTCCTGTTGAACAGTATCACCACCATCCTCATTCTATGCCAGTGTTTCCCCTCCAGACTTCCTTTCCTCTCAAGTTGTATAGTTCATTCCCAACATAGTATCTACTGAGTGTCATTGTTGGAGTGGTTCACCCTTTGTTCAACAGTTTCTATGCATTCCCTACTCAAGACAAAGGGTACAGAAAAAAAAAAAAACAGTGACAGAGGGAATAATACAAAGAGAAAAGGAAAGAAGAAGGAGGAGGAGGGGGAGGGGGAGGGGGAGGTGGAGGAGGAGGAGGAGGAGGAGGAGGAGGAGGAAGAAGAAGAAGAAGAAGAAGAAGAAGAAGAAGAAGAAGAAGAAGAAGAAGAAGAAGAAGAAGAGGAAGAAGAAGAAGAAACCACAAAGAATACAATAAGAAACTGCTCACATTTCTTGGAATTTGTCTTGATAAACATCATTTTATATTGCTGTAAGCCAACTGTATATCTTTCATGGGGGGGGGGGAGAGGGGAGGTGATAAATATGGTACTTGCCCTGTTGGAGCATACAGTCAAAACTTCAGAGGACACCTTATAAATGAGTAAAATTAGTATGTGTGTTGAAACAATGAAACATGGTAGCCATTTGTTTCAAAGGAATTTTATGCCAGCTGCATTATGTTTTGTCTGATCAGTAGAATACAATGAAACAAAAATTTCTTCACTTGTTCATTTCAAGCAGGGTGATTTGTGCTTTAGAAAGACCTCTACATTTTCTTATTCTTGCCTTGTCTTGGGTTAGAGATTTCTCTGTGGATATGTTCATCCAATATTCATGAATACATACATATATATATATATTCATATTTCCTTAAAGATGTTATTTGACCAGTTTAGTACATTTAAGACCATTTGATTATTATTTTTCTTTTGTGTTGGTCCTTGAGCTTTTGTTGCCAAAGCTAGTAATCTACCACTTGAGCCACTCCTCTATTTCCAGCTTCTAGGTGGTTAATTAGAGATAGGAATCTCATAACTTTCTTACCAGAGCTGGTTTTGAACCATGACCCTCAGGTCTTAGCCTGTTGAGTAGCTAGGATTACAGGCATGAGACACCAGCACCTGATGCTATTTTTTTGTATGTATATTTTCTATGTAACTATAGGTGTAAGTATGTCCTTTACTACATAATTACTCCCATTACAATCGGAGTGATTTGTCTCTGTCACTTCCATTACAATTCTAAAGAGTGACTTGCCTATAACCCCTCTGTACCACACTTTAACAATAAAGAAAAAAGTTTAAAAAATAAAAATAAAGAGTTACTTTTCTTGATTCTCTAAACATTTTTACTTAAAAATATTTCAGTGTCTAACAATATGTTTTAAAGGAATAGGTATGCAAGCAAGTTTTTCTTCAAATATTTAGGGATATGATGTTTAAGTACCTCATTGCTCAAAAGTTTTCAACTAATGTGAATTTTAAACATTACACATTGTATAAAGCTTTAAGACAATCATTCTTTGAGCAGTGAAATTGCTACAATATATTTCATTATTCACATGCTTGCCTTCTTAGGTGGAAGCTTAAGATGATAAATTGCATAACTTATAAAAGTGATGACTGCATTAATTATTCCCAATGACCCATCTCACACTGTGCAACTGTCTACACAAATTGTGTCAGTGCGTGGTAGAAGAGACAGATGCAGACAAGATGGTATAAATCAGACTTCCCTTCTCTTCTCACTCCACAGTCCAAGAATAAAGAGGAAAGGAAACAGTTTCTAGAACTGCAAAGTAAGAAAGACACTGCTGATGTGTTCCACAGTTGAGTTACCTGTGAGTAAATATGTGTATGCATGTGTGTGAGCGTACAAGTGAGAGTCTATGTGAGTGAGTAAATGTGTGCGTGCATTTGAGTGTATGAGTTGCATGTGAGTAATTATGTGCATATACGTACACATATGAATACATGGAACATCTAGGAATGAGTGTGTTTAAGTGTGCGTGAGCCTGCGTGTGTCTCTGTATGACTGTGTGAATGAGTGATAACATCTTAGAGTGTGTGTATGATCATAATAGTGAGCGCATGTGTGTGAATGTGTTTGAAAATTGGAGGGTAGGATGTAAATGTGAGGGTGTAAATATGTCTGTAAACATGTGAGGATGTGCATTAGCATCTGCCAAAATCAGACTTCTAAAAATTACTTTATTTTATTATCTTTAAGTAGTTATACAAAGGAGTTACCATTCAACAAAACGGTTTATAGCTGCAATGCATTTGGTCATTGTCAGCCCTCTGAACACTGTCACCCCTCCCTCCCAAACTCCCTCCCTCCCAAACTCTCTCCCTCACTTTGAATTTTGCACGATATGGACTGAATTTGTTTTCTTTTTTTTCCTCCCCTTTTCTCTTCACCTGGATGCCAACTCATTCAAGGACCTATTTCCATATCTGGGTGTTATTTGTTGCTCTTTGACTCAACTTTCCTAAAGAAAGAAAAACACAGAAAACAAAACAACAACAACATAAAACACCGAATTCGCCTCAGAATCTACCTTACTTCATATAATACATTTGTTTACACTTGAATAACTCTCAACATATTTACTTACATATTTGTAGACTAGTCAATGTATATACTTACATGTTTACAAACTAATTCTGGCTTCCACATATGAGAGAAAACATATACCCTTGGCTTCTCTGGGCCTGAATTCACTTAAAATATTTTTCCAAGTTCTTCTATTTATTTGCAAATGATGAAATACCATTCTGTCTAATAAATGAGTAAAATTCCGTTGTGCATATGTGTTGTATATTTTATTGATCCATTCATACAGTGAAGAGCATCTGGGCTAATTTCATACCTTGGTTATGGTGAAGGGTGCTAAACTGAGAATACTTGTGCTGCTGGCTTCACTATATTCTGGCTTGTAATCTTTGGGTAAATGCCCAAGAGTGTGATTGCTAGGTTACAGGTTAGTTTTGTGTTCAGTTTTTAAAGAAACATCTACATTGCTTTATACAGTGTATTAGAGTTCCATTTTACCACACCCTTGCCAGAATCTGTTATTGTTGTATTACTAAGGATGCAATTGTAACTGGGGTTAGTGTTGCTTTGATTTACAATTCCCTTATGGCCAGAGTGTACTTTTCTTCACATATCTGTTGGCTACTTTTAGTTCTTCTCTAGAGAAATTTGTATTTATCTCGTTATTCCGTTTATTAACTGGGTTACTGATTCTTTGAGATTTTAGTTTGTTAAGCTCTCTCTATATTCTCGATATTAAGTCATTTTCTAATGTATAGCTGTCAGAAATCTTCCATTCTTTAGACTGTCTTTTTAGCTTACCAACTAACAAGACTTTTTATGCTTGGTTACTCAGTTCATTTAGATTATTTCTACTTCCTGACATTATTAAAATGTACTGAAACAAATCTCAGTGAACTGCGAAGACATCTCTATGGTGATACAAAAAACAAGCAGTCAGAGTATTGCCGCCTATCCAAACCAAAACCTGATTGACAATGAAATGGGGAAGAGGGACTACAAAATATTAAATAAAGGGATATTAAATATTTAGCATCACAACTTTGTGGGGAACAGAAAGGAGATCCACAAATTAGAAAGCCATCTTCAAGGATCTCTAACCAGAAAGATGGCTGAGAAAAGCTGAAGTGCTTTCTTCTCATAGTATATTTATGCCATATCTTTATTTTTTCTGCCATATTTCTTTTCTAATGAATGTTCTTATCACATTTACTATGTGTGCATCTTGCTTGACCCCAGGACAGAGGTTAACTTAGCTAAATTTTTGACATGTTTGGTACATTTCCCAGGAAATTAAGATTTGCTATGTACTTTTCTGACTTGGATTTACTGAAAATTAACAGTGACTTATCTGGAGTTAAGTGTGGCTTTCCTTGGCACAGTCTGTGCTTATGCTATTGCTCTGTAGAGAATTGTTCACTAGAGCTGGGAATATGGCCTAGTGGCAAGAGTGCTTGCCTTGTATATATGAAGCCCTAGGTTTGATTCCCCAGCACCACATATATAGAAAACAGCCAGAAGTGGTGCTGTGGCTCAAGTGGCAGAGTGCTAGCCTTGAGCAAAAAGAAGCCAGGGACAGTGCTCAGGCCCTGAGTCCAAAGCCCAGGACGGGGGGGGGGGGGAGGAGGAGAGAGAGAGAGAGAGAGAGAGAGAGAGAGAGAGAGAGAGAGAGAGAGAGAGAGAGAGAGAGAGAGAGAGAGAGAGAGAGAGAGAGACTATTGCATCCTCTTCTACTTTTCTATTTTGGTACTAACTGGAGTGAAAAAGCAAAACATATCCCCTTCAGTCAATTCTGTCAAACTGAGAAGGGAAGAAAAATAATCAAATGAAAAATGCCACATGTTTTGATAGGTCTTCTTAGGATGGACATGACACCTGTCTAATTATAAGGCATTGAGATGCAGAAAAACCCTTGAACAGACAACCATTCTACCTGCCCTTGACTATCTTCTTCAGTCCTCCTATCTCTGTGTGAATAAGAAATACAATTGTTTAAAAGAAGACATCGCATGACAAAGTGTAAAGGAACTTACCTGAAGATAAATAGAATACACTTATGTTTTCTGTTTTTCAAATGAAGTAAAAATGATACTTTCAAATATTTTCAGTATTTCCATTTAGTCATAAGCACAAGTCTATAATATATCTTACTTTTATTTAAGAGGTTTAGACTTCTTCCTCCCTCCCTTCCTCCCTTCCTCCCTTCCTCCCTTCCTCCCTTCCTCCCTTCCTCCCTCCCTTCCTCCCTTCCTCCCTTCCTCCCTTCCTCCCTTCCTCCCTTCCTCCCTCCCTCCCTCCCTCCCTCCCTCCCTCCCTCCCTTCCTTCCTTCCTTCCTTCCTTCCTTCCTTCCTTCCTTCCTTCCTTCCTTCCTTCCTTCCTTCTTTGCTGTCTTTCTTGCCTGCTTGCTTGCTCACTTGCTTGCTTCCTTGGTACTAAGAATTGAACTCAGGCTTTTAAGATTTTGAGTAAGCTTGTGTTCTTCCCCTTGAGCCTCATCTGAAGCCCCTTTGATTTATATTTTATCTGTGTAATAGGATATTTTCAGCTTTGCTGGAGCTGGCCTTGTACTTATGATTCTCTTCCTATTGTCTACTAAGTAGCCACCCCATCCAGCTCAAGTTTTTCACATTGAACATTTTCTCTCCTGAAGATTTATTCATGTTGTGAACTTGACGTTGTCTTAAAATTTGTGCCACAATGCAAATAAGCTCAATCAACAAACATGTTTAAAATTGAAAGTAAATACAAGAATTGTAGTCATTTTCCTTTAATATATTAATATTGAAAACAACATTTTTATTCTAAATTGCATTTAACTTCCCATAAGAAGCTAATTTAATACCACCAAAGAGTTTCATTTTTATTACACAAATTTCTGTTTTTAACAAATTTTTCAAAACATATTCATTATTTGTAACTTAAGAAGATGACTACAAAGGATGGACAGGGGAAGATAAAGACAATCATTTTACTCAATAAATATACCATGGGATTGAGAGCATTAATCCAGAGCCAAGAGTGTCCTCCTATCTGAACAGTCGCATTAAAATATTTCATAGTTATATACCCATTTCTTTCTTCCAGATTATTGCATTTATCAATTCTGACAGTAGACATTTCATATAACAGAGATGTGGATATGCCTTTTCCTTTTAGAACAACTTGTAATCTTACCCGGATGACTAAATTTCCATCGTGTCCCGAGTTTCCTCTTCTCCAGGTGCTGTTTTAGCACTGTCCACCCCAAGGGGAGACACAAGAAGCTTGAGTTCCACTAATATTCTGCCTTTTGTATTTATTTATTGTGTATACTAGTACTAGAGTTTGAACACAGGTCCTCTTGCTTTAACTCCAGCTTTTGTGCTCACCTTTTGTGCTAATGCTCTGTCATTTGAGCCATGCCTCCATTCTAGCATTTTTCTGGTTATATTGGGTAGGTAGTCTCACATATTTTTCTACTTAGGCTGAATTTGAACCATGATCCTTCAGGTCTCAGCCCTCTGTGTAGCTAAGATGATGGGCATCAGAGACAGGTGGCAACTTTTCACTGTTTTGTAAATATTTCCTAGTGGTTGTCTCTCTTCATTTACCCTAATGAGTCCCAAGTACATAACCTTTGTGATATATATCCAGAAGCAGAATTTCTGGATAATGTATTGTTTCTAAATTTAGTCTTTTGAAGAAACTTCCTATTGCCTTTCAATTTGACTATGCAATTGTTCCTATGTGGTTCATATGTAATAACAATAGTACCAACTAATAAAATTATTATATAACCATATGTGGTGCACATCTTACAGAAATTTTATGTTATAGACAACCCTACAGTGACCTTACATTAGAATAAAAGGAGTGTTACTAAAGAAATTCCTATAAAGGTTTTAGATTTTCAAATTACTTTGTTTCAAACTGTATTCTGAAAGCCAGGCTTTATGACATAATAGATGATCACAGCACTTGAGAGGAAGGAGAATCTGAATTTGAAGTGAGATTAGACTACATAGTGAGGGGCTATCCCTCCAAAACAACAAACAACAAAGAAAGCCAATCGAACATAAAACATGACATTTTGTAGAAATTAGGATGGAAATCCTCCTAAACACTGAAAGTGCAAGTACTACTACAGATTAAATCTGTATAAAAGAGAGACACCTACACATCTCTAATTATGGCCATCCTTTTCACATTGGACAAGCTATGAAAATCATTTTTTTCTTTGAGAAATACCTGTGCCCTTTTCCCATTTGTTTTGCTCACAATAACCTATGCAATATCCAAACACTCTGCTCTAACACAGATCTACTAAAAAACCAAGGCCTTCACAGAACGGATCAGCATTTAAAGCATAGTAATGCACAAGAGACAAGCCAGTGTATTCTAAAGGATATAAAATCTTGTTTTTTTTTAAAAAAAGTTCACTACTGCTTGAATATTCTGTATAACTTTATTTAACCCAGGATACAAATAATATCAGCTATACTACATACTTAGGACTGAATGTTTTCTCAATTACTTGTGAGATCCAAGGTGATATTAAAATCTTTCATGGAAAATAATGTGTAAATAATGAGTAGAGACTAGACTTCAGGGATTTACACCTGTAATCCCAGCTAATAAGAAGCTGAGAACTGAAGGATCATGTTCTGAAGCCAATCTGGGCAGAATATGCCATCTGTTACATTCCATCTCCAGTTAACCAGCAAAAGGCTGGACTGGAGGCATAAATCAAGTGGTACAGTATAGAGAATGAGCAAAAAGGCTGAGCAATAATGTGAGACCCTAACTTCAAGACTTGGGATGTGTCCCCAGCTATCAACCAAAACAAGTCAAGCTCCAGGAGTTTGACTTTTTATTTATAGACAGTGGCACACTTTAAGCTGAGACTTAAAATGTTTTGATCTACTGTATTCTGTTTGAGAATAATGTACACACAAAGGCCAGAATAAATAATGACACAGCTTCTACATTTATTTATTTATTTAATCTGGGTTTGTTTTTTTTTGCCAGTCCTGGGACTTGAACTCAGAGCCTTGGTGCTATTCCTGACTCTCTTTGTGCTAAAGGCTAACACTGATCCACAGTGGCACTTCTGGATTGTTTTAAGTATTTATTGGAGAAAAGAGTTTCATGGACTTTCCTGCCCGAGCTGGCTTTGTACCTTGGTCCTCAGATCTCTTTCTCCTAAGTAGCTAGGATTACAAGCGTAAATCAACAGCAGCTAGCTTGAACTTTTCATTTTAATGGTAAAAGAGTCCAGTGTCATTTAGAGAGATTACATATACACAAATGGAAGAAATACATAAATTTATTGTTTTACATATTATAAGATAATTTTTAATTGGGAAAATAGGAAGACGATTGAGACGTTCCATTCCTAAGCTGTCCTATGGTCGGGAAATGCTGTGTGTGATGATACGTAATATTGGTAACAGTCTTAGAAGGCGGCAGTATGAGGACTACAAGTTTATGCCAATCTGATTCCAGAAATAGTAACAAGACAAACGAAAATGAAAGCAAAAGCAGTAAAAATAAAAGCAGTGTACATCTTGAAAATCTTGCGATGACAAAGTACACAAAACTCTCTATAGTAGACTTCCTCAATGGGCAGGTTGTGACTGTGGGAAAGGCTGCTGTTAAGACAGCTTTCATGATGGCATGAACTCAAGAGATCAAACCTAATCACTACAAAATGTGTAACTACTGTGTTACTTTTTTGCATGTTGTACTTGTGTCTTTATCTCAGGGTCTCGTGCTCTCCTGAGCATTTTTGGTCAATACTAGCACTCTTCCATTTGAGCCAACTCTTCACTCTATCTTTTGTTGATAGCCACAGCTTCACTTCTATCTTGGAGGAGGAGGAGGAGGAGGAGGAGGAGGGGGAGGGGGAGGGGGAAGGAAGAGGAGAAGAGGAGAAGGAAGAGGAGGAGGAGCAGGATGAGGCAAGAAGTAGGCAAGATGTAGGCAAGAAAAACTGAAGTTTTTACCTGCTTCAACATGTCAGAAATCTGTGGAGAAGGCTATGGTCCAGGAGTTTGACTTTAAGAGTGAGTAGTACACAGGGAGCCTGCTGGTGAGATACTTTGACAATACCCGTATTTACAGCCTGAAAACGAAACAGGAAATAATGGTGCTATTCATTTAACAGTTTTAGATGACTTTTCTTAGACAAAAATGTGAAAATTATCATTTGTCTTTTAAGTTATAAGTTTTGGAGAATATAACCTTTCTCAACTCCAAGAATGCTGTGTTTTTAGCTTTTTTCACATATTCTTTTTTCAATGAACAGCTGCAGTGTCAAATGGTCCATTAGTGGTTGATTATCTGCTATTATACAGCCTGGTATGCCTTTGCTTTTTGACTCTATTTTTTTTTAGTTACAGAACTAAATGTGTGTCTTGCCTACAAAGTAAGGTGTGTGTGTGTGTGTGTGTGTGTGTGTGTGTGTGTGTGTGTGTGTGTGTTGATACTGGGGCATGAAAAAATGGCTTTGGTTACTCACTGGGCTTTTTCCTCAAGGATAGTTCTCTATTACTTGAGCCACAGCTCCACTTCTTGATTTTATAGGAGTTAGGATTCTCCGAGGTGTTTGTGCCTGGGATGGCTTCAAATCTCCATCCTCAGACCTCTGCCTCTGAATAGCTAGGATTTACAAAATGTGTTATAAATGGTAGTGTTTTTTTTAATAGGTATAGTTTTCCTTTTTAGAAGGTGAGGAACAAGTATGTTAATTCTCATTGAAAAGTCAGATAGTCCTCTAAAGAGAAATTTCTGGAAACCTGTAAGGTTTTCCAAGGCTAAGGAGTAGCTAGCTACTTTTGCAAATTTAATTTACACATACACACAATCATACACACACACACACACACACACACACGCTATCTTAGTACAAGGGCTTAAACTTATGTCCTCATGATGTTTGATATTGCTTAGCTTTATTGCTCAGAGTTAGAATTCTATCAGTTGAAACACACCTGCACTTTCAGCTTTTTGCTGGCTTACTGGAGTGAAGAGTCTCTCTGATGTTATTCCTGGGCTAGCTTCCAACCATGATTCTTTGATCCTCAGCCAGTATTACAGGCTTGAGATGCAGGTGTCAGGCTTTCATTCTTATTTTTTTTTAACATTAACTTTCAAATTCTTTGTTTTTTGTTTTTTTTTAATGTTATTGTAAAGATGATTACAGAAGGGTTACAGTTGCATAATAATCCAGTCAACAAGTACATTTCTTTTTGAAGTGTTAAATCTTTCCTCATTTTCTCCCAGTTTTCCCCTCCAATCCCCCACCATGTTTTATAGTTAATATCAATATAGTGTCTAGTAAATAACACTACTACATTTGTTCACCCTTTTTCACACCATTTCTGTGCTCCCCTTTACCCTCCGCCAAACAGATAAACTTACAAACAAGACAAAGGTACAGAAAACACAAACAGCAACAAAGGAGAAAAACAAAACAAAATAACAAAAATTTCACTTCCATTTCTTGGAGTTCATTTTGATAAATATAATTTTATGTGATCATATGCACATAGCTATTGAGCCTTTGTGATCCTCTCCTCTCCTAAGAATATCCTCCTTTGGTCTCACTGCGTGAATGCTTAGAGTCCTGTATAATTTATCAAGTCCAGGTATATTTTTTTGTCTTTTAACATGCAATGTGTTTACTTGTAGATTTAAAGGCGTATTCTAATTACAACAAATCAGGGAAATCATGCAACCTTTGTTTCTTTGAGTCTGGCTTACTTCACTTAATATAATTTTCTCAAATTCTTTCCATTATGTTATAGCAAAAAGTGATCAAATTCAATTTCTTTACAGCACAAATTAATGTGGCACTCACATTTGTGCTTCGGTCCCCTGCTTTAGCCCAGTTCTAGGAACTGAAGTAGTCTTAAACTTTAGTGTCTTCTTATTTCTAAAATTCAGGTAAGAGTAGAAAACTGCTTGGAGCATGGCAGGGTGCAGAACCAAATAGGTAGCAGGATATCTCCTCTATTTCTCAAAGCTTCTGTGGGGTTCCATACTCACCACTCATGTTTGACTGGACAGAAAACTTGCATATGTCTATCCTTGATATTAAAGACAGTACAATCCCTCCAGAAGAAAACCTGTGATTACAGAGGAGATATGAAGGAGAACTCATCCTCTGTAAGAGAAAAAGAAGAGATGAAACTGACATCTCACTTCACACTCATCCTACCTGCCTTTTACTCTGGGTCGATACCACAGAATATAAAAAACTAAATGAATAATTACTCCAAAATATATTTGCAACTGGAAAAGTTATTAATGAATTAATTAAGCTACATAAATTCTTTTATTGGTTTAGTTTTCTCTCTCCTCTTTACCATTATTCTTGTGTCTTACATTGAGATAACTTGTAGTCTAAAAACATCATACAGACTATCATATATATATATATATCATATATAGTATCATATACTATCAATGATGTAACACCTATCTAGCTTATATATAATCCTGTATCTTGTCTCCATCACTGCTCCCCCATGAAAAATATTTAAGAGTGAGTATTGGCCTGATTTCCTTATTGACTAGAATATTTTTTTCAGATAAAGGAATTTTTTAAAAAGCTGTGTGTGTAAAACATTTACATTTCAAATTGTGAGATAAGCAATAAGGTCACTCAAATTTACTTGCATGAAGAATAATGTGGCATTGGAATAATGTTCAGTATCTGTAGTTATATAAAACTTACTATATTTAGATGACTAATAATGACAATTTCAAATATCAGCCTGATTGTGTACAAATTGTATTAATTTAGAGTTATGTCCAGTGTATTCTTAATTATTCTGTCATGTCTCCTTTCTGTTTTTGCCTTTCACACTTCCCTTTTGCAGGAACTGATGATGGTCCATGGCTGCATGCTTGTTAGCTGACTTTGTGATTTCTGCCAAAAAGATGTGGAAGAGAGAGAAAGAGAGTTCACCTGAAAACATACACAATGTTTTCTTTGCCTGGTTTTGTGCCAACTGAGTTACTGTTCTTTTCTCTCTCAGCAAGTCTTCGCTTTTGTTTCCAGATCCCGAGTATACTGATGTAGTCACTCTTTTGGTGGCTCCTGGATTTAATGAGTTACTCAACCAGCTGGAATTACCCCTAACACTTTCCTTGTTTAATTGATTGAAGCTTGGATTTACAATGATTGAAGTGTTTTAAGAAACTCAATAGCTTGGGAAGGAAGAATTGAAGTTGAAACATTGGAGTGCATTTGTCATGTGTGACCTGCATACCATCCTCCATTACACTCCTAATAGGGCCAAGAAGACACCCCATTCACCAAGACATTGATAAATTCATTAGTGAGAGAAACCATAATACTTGAAACTCTATAGTAAACTTCCTCAACAGGCATGTTGTGACTGTGGGAAATGCTGCTGTTAAGACAGCTTTCATAATGGCATGAACTCAAGACATAAAATCCAATCACTACAAAATGTAATCACTACATAACTTTTCTGTGTGTTGTACCTGGGTCTTTATCTCAGGGGCTAGGTGCTGTTCTGAGCATTTTTGCTCAGTACTAGCACTCTTCCACTTGAGACACACTTCACTTCTATCTTTTGTTGGTAGCCACAGCTTCACTTTTATCGTTTGTTGCCCCAGATGGCTTCAAACTACAATTCTCACATTTCATCCTCCTGAGTTGCTAAGATTACAGGCATGAGCCATTGGCACCTGGCTAAGAGAAAATATTTTTATAAGGAAAATCACACATTGTCAGCTATTTGATTTGTAGGGAGGCTTATCAGTTGTTTATAGTCGTTTTGTTCCTAAAATTCAAAATTCAGTTTGAAATCGATTCCTCGGCCCCCATAGAGGGAATAATTTCGGCTCAACTGGAGTCACAGACCTGTTGAAATCATGTTTGCAAACCTGAGTCACTCTATGGCTGGGAGTATGTTTATTAAAAGGGAAATTAAATTGGGATTTTCCACATGGTGCTATTCATGCCTGAACACATGTGAGTCCAGGAAACTTATAGTGAAGGTGGATTTTTGACTTGTAATGTTACTACAAGTGAGTCTCGAAGTATTTTGTTGCTAATCCTCCATGAAATTGAATATTTATGCTAATGCTTGACTCCATAAGAACTCATGCTTCTGTTTCTTCAGTGAACTATGAGTATTATTTTGTTGGCTGTGATGATTATCAAAAGGAGTCAGAAAGGGCTGGGGATATAGCCTAGTGGCAAGAGTGCCTGCCTCGGATACACGAGGCCCTAGGTTCGATTCCCCAGCACCACATATACAGAAAACGGCCAGAAGCGGCGCTGTGGCTCAAGTGGCAGAGTGCTAGCCTTGAGCGGGAAGAAGCCAGGGACAGTGCTCAGGCCCTGAGTCCAAGGCCCAGGACTGGCCAAAAAAAAAAAAAAAAAAAAGGAGTCAGAAAAATAAAAAAGCTTTCTACTATACAATCGTATCAGGGAGATGAACACAGGTGATTCTATCTTCTATAAGTCCTCTTGATTGTGTCTTTTGATAATTATTAAAGCAAACCCAAAACAAACAATGAAAAATGAAGCTTGTGAGTGCAGTGGTTTTTTTCATGATTGAAATGTTGAGTTGCTCATTCAGGTAAAAGTTCCCACACATCGAGGCAGAGAATTAAGCAGGCATGAGATAATGAGAAGGATGTAGGATGGTATCAACTCAGACTACCCATTCCCAAGCAGCATTGGGTCTAGTCTTTCTTCAGTAACATGTAGTCATTATGCAACATACTCTGGCATATTGACTACGACAGCTTCAGTATAAATATAATATGCTTTGATTATAATCATTTCCCATTCACCTCTATTGCCTTCCACCTGCTGCTAACCTACTTTCTCTTTTCTAACAGTTTTCTGTTTACTTTCTAATATTTCAAATTTAAATTCTACATATAAGAGAGTATATATAAAATATTTTCTCATATTTGGCCTATTTCAGCTAATGTAATCTCCATTTCTATCCACTGTCTCTCAGTAACATAATTTAGTTCTTCTTTACAATGTAGTGATACCCATTTTGCCTACAAATTATATATTTGTTATCCATTTCCATATCAAAGGAAACCTAAACTGACTTATAACTTGCTTCTTTAACAAGTCACGACAAACATGCAGGTATAGCTTCTATGTATTGACTTTATTTCAATTGTGTATATGCCCAACATATATGATGTGACCATGGAGCAATCCTATTTGATAGATCTCCATAATAATTTCAATAGTACTTTGATTAATTACCTTCTTTTCGACAGATCACAAATTTCCTTTTATCTTAATCCTTCTTATGTTTGTTTCCTTTTATGATGATAGTCATTGTGGAAGTCATGAAATAAATCTCAATGCAGGTAAGATTTGCCTTTCCCTAATGAATAGAGATGGTGAATATTTATTAATGTCCTTAATGGTAATTGGTAATTTTTCTGAGTAATAGTCAATCCACTTATCCATTTATTGAGTAGAATATTTTGAGAGATTTTATATTTAAGTTTTTGAGTTCTTTAAATTATCTGACTTTTAATACTTTGTCTAATAGTAAATCCATATTTCCCATATTGTTGATTGTCCTTCCACTCTATTAGTTTTTGTTCTGTACAGAAGCTTTTCACTTGGTGCATTCTCATTTGAAAGGGTTTCTTATTTCCTGAGCTGCAGGATTTCTATTCAGAAAGTGATTGCCTAACCAACCGGTTTCATATTTTCTAATCTAAAGTTAAAATATTTGACCCATACTCACTTTTTTAAAGCTCAGTGAGTGACAGATTAGGGTCTAGTTTCAGTCTTGTCAGGAATTAGGCAAGTGTAAATGTGTGGGATTATGTCTGTGTTTTTTATTCCATTCATCTGTGTCTGCTTTTGTGCTAGTGTCATGTTAATTTTATTTCATTGTTTATATTATGGCTCTGTATTATAATTTGAAATCAGGTATTGTGAAACTCTAGCTGTACTCATTTTGGATAGCATTGTTTCATATATTAAGACTATTTGTTTCCATATGAGTTTTATGATTTTTTTTTCTAGTTCTGTGAAAAATGGCATCAGAATTTTGGTGTACATGAATTTAATCTCTAGATTACTTTTAGTTGCAAAAGAAATCAAGTCTACTGATCTATAAACATTGTAGCTCTTTTAATGTTCTAATATCTTTTTCACTTTCTTCAGCATTTTATAATTCTTACTATATTTTACAATAATTTTTCTCTCTATAAAGTAAGCCTCAATAAACATTAAAAAACTGAAAAAAGTATTATCAAATTGTAATGGAAAAATTAGAAATCAGTAGCAAGAAAACTACAGAAGCTTTACAAACGTATAGATATTAAATATATAGTTTTGAATTGTGAGTGAATCATTAGATAAACCACAGCAGAAATGATAAATTTCCTTGAATCAAGTGAAAATTAATTCATAACTTAGAAAAATCTTTGAGACATAAGAAGAAAGTAAATATTAATGACTTCATTGAAAATTAAGATGGATTTCAAATTAATAACCTAATGATGTTCTTCAGGACCTTAGAAGAAAAAGATAAGCCTAGAACAAAATTAGTAGAGAGAAAAAATAATAGATGTTAAAGGTTAATAACATGAATATTAAAAGAGCAGTGGAAATAAATGATACATAGTTCTTTGGAAAGATGAATAAGATTAGCTAACCTAAATAAAAGCAAGAGAGAAGAGAGAATTTGAGATTAAAATGGAATGGCACACCAGACACAAATAATGTCCAGAGAATCAGTGTGAAATACTATGAAAATTACATCCCAATAAATTAACAAAATGTAGAGGTAATCCTTAATTGATAAGCACATATAAGAAACCACAATTCAACAAAGTAGGTATAAGCAAACTAAAATCATTTATAACAAGCAAAGAGTGTTAAGAGTATATTCTCCCCCCCCCAAAAAAATGGTCACTAATCATGATTATTTACTTAACTCAGTTGAGAATTTATTTTCTCTTTATATTCCATTATTGCTTTATCTAAAGATTATTGATGGTTGAGTTTACAATTTAGTAGTTACCCTAATGACTATTAAATTAAATGATATTCAGTTAGAGGGGTAATTAATATTAACCTCAAACTGGGTAACATGACTGTTGAAATATTTTATATCCCAACCCCCCCCCCGAAAGGGAAGTCTATTATGTCATTTTTAACATTGTAACAAAATTCCCAAGGACTTTTCAAAATTTCATTATCTCAAAATTTTGGAACCTATAACTTCAAGTGATTTCAGACCTATACTTTCATTTCTGAAGAAGTGTATGCCCTGGCTTATTTATAGCATGATGAATAAATAGACAAAGAAGGACCAGCATGTGAAAAGGCTAATTACAATGGGTACACCTATGTGTAACAACCTTCTGTGGTTAGAATTCAATCCACAAGACCATTCTGATGCCATTCAAAGAGTCGAATCTTTACGATCAAATGGCCTTACAATAAGTCCCTTTGTTAAGGAGTCCACCCCCCTGAAGCCTCCACACTGTGGACGAGAGGCCAGTAAATGAGCTTTGTGAGACACATTCAAAGTATATTAAAACCATATCAAGAACAAAAACATTAACAATTATAGAAATGTTACTTTGTGAATGAAAGTTCCATTATGAATAGGGTTTACGTACAGATGCTAATTGTACATGGAAGTACATATTATATTGTATAGACTAAGTAATATGGATATTAAATATATAATTTTGGATTACCAGTGAATCATTAGATAAACAGAGTAGAAATTAAAATTTTCAACAGGGCTGGGAATGTGGCTTAGTGGTAGAGTGCTTGCCTAGCATGCATGATGGCCTGGGTTCGATTCCTCAGTACCAAATAAACAGAATAGGCCAAAAAGCTGTGACTCAAGTGGTAGAGCACTAGCTTGAGCAGAGAGGCTCAGGAACAGAACCCAGAACCTGAGTTCTAGCCCCAGGATAGGCAAAAAAAAATAACTATCAACAGAGAAATTCTCTGTCCACTGATAGTGTTAGAGGATGAAAAAGGAATATTAGAAGATAAAAGAAGAAGAGATGTGACTTTTCTTTGTGACTTTCTATTTCTTTTATGATGGGATCTGCAACTAATATTGCATGATTGAGTCAATCAGTAAGTCTCAGATTCCAGTTCCTTTTAGAATTCTCAAAACCAGCGTCATGCTCTTCCTTAGAGATATTGACAACAACTGGGTGGCACACCATCCCCGCTCCTAATGGCCACTCATTTCAGACCGAAGACAAATAGCTTGTAGAAAAAAAACAGTAGTCTGTGGCTCACAAGGTGAGTATCACTGGCCTATGGAGGTCAGAGATATGATGGGCTCTCCATGCGTTTATTTCATGTGCCTAGGTTGAAACAAGAAATCTGAAATGCTACTTCTTCCCAGTTCCTTTTTTAAATCAGCCTTGCCTGTCTTTTCCCACACCAGGTGAAATAGACTTAATGATGAGCCACAATGCCTTGGGTAATCAGTCCTGAAAATGCTCTCCAGGGATACTATGCAAAAGGCAAGAGACAATTCACAACATTGTGGTTTTTTCTTTTTCTCTTTCAGACTACATCAGAATATACTTGTATGAATAATAAGATGGGGGTAAGAATCATGTCTCTCTTCTGAAAATTCATCTTGGTTTCTCTCTCCTTTCCCCTTAAGCCCCTCATTGCAGGGAGTCTGGTTGCATGCTGCACCTGGCCCTTGGAGAAATCTGCTTGCAAAGAAACTGAGGCTTTCTTCCAAGCGTGGAATGAATAAGCTCTCTTCCAATGGGCATTTTCTGGCCCTGTTAAGTTTTCAGACAATTTTAGCCGCAGGCAACCCCTTGACTAAAACTTAAGAGAGATTCTTAGTTACTAATATTCAACTAAGCTGTTCTGAGAGTCCTGTGGGATGTACCAAGTGTTCATTTTCTTCATCTCTTTTCTTTCTTTTCTCTCCTCTCCTCTCCTCTTCTCTCTTCTTCTCTTCTCTCTTCTTTTTGCTTTTTTCATTTTCTGGTGGGGAGTTGAATTCAGGGACTCATGTTTGCCTGCTTGACAAATCACTTTTCCAGTGTTGCTTTCTGTTGATAATTTTGGATGTGAAGTCTTAAGGACTTTGCTGCTTACAGGGGCTTCCAACTATGATGTTCTGCATCTTCAGTTACGCTTGAGAATTGTTTTGTGAATCAGTAGTAGGTATCAAATGCCTTTCACATTAAATAGCATACTGTCAAATAAAAGATGTTTTCTTCCAACTATACTAACTCTAAATTACTTTTAAATTTGGATATGCTTATATATTTCTGTGTATAGAAAATAATACATCAATAAACAATCACATGGTTAAACAAATTCATTGGCCTAAGTTTTTTCTCAAATGTCTAAACATGTTTTCTTTCCCTATTGGTGCTGCTTGAGCAGCAAGAGAATGTTGCATTTTGTTTCTTAAAGTAAGTTGCTTGTATTATTGTGTCATAGCCTGATAAAAGTTGTTTAATTTTATTTAGTGTGTGTGTCTTAAACCCAGCACCTCACATTCATGCTTGGCTGAAGATTTTCCTTCCAGCTGCTTATATATCCAGGACTAGGCTTTTGGCTGAACTTTCCTCGGAGGCCTCTTCAAGATACCCTTGGAGGGCTGGGAATATGGCCTAGTGGCAAGAGCACTTGACTCATTACACATGAAGCTCTGGGTTTGATTCCTCAGCACCACATATATAGAAAAGGCCAGAAGTGGCGCTGTGGCTCAAGTGGCAGAGTGCTAGCCTTGAGCACAAAGAAGCCAGGGACAGTGCTCAGGCCCTGAGTCCAAGCCCCAGGACTGGCAAAAAAAAAAAAAAAAAAAAAAAAAAAAAAAGATACCCTTGGAAAGGCATCTGACCTGTAGATGTTTGAGTGTTTCCTGCCTGAGAGAAGAGATGAAAGGTTTCCCTTATTCAAGTCAATTTCCAACAACTTAAAACTCCTTCGTATAAATTGTTAATGTTAAAAAGAAATCTGAGAAAAAGCGCATCCTCAAAAGCTACATGTAAAACAAAAGAAAAGACAGTAAATACATCACTTATCTTCTTCAGAACTAGAGCTAAAGTTATTATTTTTGCTCAGATTCAAGGCTTCCTCCCCCCACAAAAAAATGTAAGAAAATATTTAGTTGGGTTTAGTCAATATCAAATCTTTTCTCTTAACCAAATACTTTCCTTAAAATGTGCGTGTATGTGCATGTGTTTACCAAAATGCTTACTTTTTCATATTGGAATCCTTTAAATTAAATCAATGCATTTGTCTATTGCAAAGAGAGAGTGGAAAACGTGTTGTCAGGTCTGGGGTCCCATCTGTTCCAAGGGCTGTGGACGAATCCACTGTTAGGCAGACTGGCGAGCACATGGATCTTACATATTTATTACATGACTACTGACTAATATTCAACATTTAAAAGAAAAAGTATTTTTTACAACTTTTCCCCAAGGTTTTCTCACCACATGCTACCTTCAGTTTATTTCATTTTGAACTGGAGTCCACCTATAAAACTATAAACAGATTAAATGTCCATCAGAAAAAAAATAAACAGACAAAACAGATAAATAGATATATGAATAGTATACCTTAATAAACAAGGTACACCCACATGTGCATATTAAACAGAATCATGATATATATATGTATGTATATATATATATATATTAAGTAAAAATACAAGCAATGGAGTTACCAGTAATACTTTTTACTATAGCAAAAGACTTGCAGATAGGCATGTATATAAACATGACTCTTTGTTAGTCGTCTCGTCAGTTTAGTCTATATAATAATAGAAGTTTCTGAATGGATATGTAGGAAGTTCCCCTTACTCTAAGTGATCAGGATAATTAATTTGTTCCTTGTTTCCCATTTACATTTCCTTAGTAGTTGTCTTTACTACATTTCTGACCTAATCAGATCTGTATCCTTGTCAATCTCTATTTGGATGGATTTTGCTTGCTACCAACTTGTACTTATGATTCACTCTTTTTCTTTAATATTTTAGGACCTGTCTCCGTTCATGGCATTCTGTGCCACTCCTCCATGGTCATAATTTTAAACATCTTTAATAACCTAGTATGTATTTCTCTCATTTTTCTTTCCTCCTATGATCTATCCTCCACACTAACTTGGCTGTTCTTATTCCTTGTCATTAAAAATAACTGAAAATCCTGAATTATTCCCTTTTATTCTTTCACATCTACTACTTTTTACATTTTCAGTTCAGTCACAGCAGTGTGATTTTAACCCCATTGCTATATATAATTCATTAGTCTTTACTACCTGACTGCCTCTACCAGTGTCAAATTGTCAATTTCACAATTAGTCACATTAGATTCCTTGATCTTTCACTGTAGTCACTTCTCTGTTGTCTTTATATTTCATTGTTTTTTTCCCACTTCATTTCACTCATTTGCAGAAATGTCACTCTTAATAAAAAAGTGAACTCTCTAACTGACTTGTGAATGCACAGCTATGTGTGATGAGGAAAATAGATATAACCTGGGCCTTGAATCTGCAATGGGAAGCAGGTCATAAAAGGTGAATCTACTTCTTATTCTCTTTGGTCTGAATTGTCTTCAATGTGATGAAATACTATTTCACTATTTCTGATTCTGAACTACACAGAGATAAGGTACATTCTATTTAAAAAACACTATCACGTGAGAAAAAATGGTTTAGCTAATTAGATAAAGAAAAAAGTACAGTTCAATGAAATATTCATCTTAGAGGAACATTAAATATATGTCAGAAATGCAAATAGAAACAATTCAAAGCACCCAAAATCCCCATTCAAGCCACAAACTTGTGAAAAAAATGCATTCAAGATCATCTGTATCTGGCTGGACAGAATCATCCATATGTCTTTAAAAAAAGATGCACGTGTAGGATGCATGTGAGGGAAGAAAGAAGCGTATGCTACGCTATTTAAACTCTTAGAATACTAGATTAGGTAAAAGTATCTGCCTGAAGGAATGTTTTTGTAGAGTCATCAGGTAACTAGAGATTTCTATTTCTCCTAGGTTTTAAGATTTACTTTTTAAAAACAAGATTGTGAAGGAAGTGACAAAAAAAGAGTTTGAAGTCACTGAAAAATAATCCTAATTGTAAAATTGAATGACAATATGAAGTGAAACTGCAAAACTCAATCATTTTCAATATGTTTACCATTTAAAACCCTAAAGACACTATGTTAAAATGCAAACCTCTAATACCCAGGCCTTGAGAAACTCTTTAGATCTAAGTTATAGCAAAAAGTGGAAACAACTCCAATGTCCTCCATGTGATGAATGCATAAACAGAATGTAGCCTGCCCACGGAACGTAGCATGCCCATAGAATGGAAGACAGTTCAACCATAAAAAGAAGCAAAATGTTTAAGCATGCTAAGCCTGTGAGGGTTTTAGAAAGTATGTGCTAAGTAAAAGAAGTTTATCACAAAAAACCATGCATCACAGGATTCCAGTTATGTGAAATGTCCAGAAAGGACAAGTCCATAAACACAGAAATTAGATTAGTAGTTGCTTTGCGTAGGGCCAGAAGTGGGTGGTAGATGGGAAGAAATGGGAACTGACAGCAAATGATTGTGGGCTTTTAATAAGTGAGAACTAAATGTTCTAAAACTAACCTGTGGTAATTGTGGCATAACATTTTGAATAAATGAATTGCACTTATATATAATATGTCTCAAAAATCAGTTAAAAGACAATGAAAATTAATAAAAAGAAGATGAAATTGGGATGGACAAGGTAAAAATTACTTAAAAGTAATATCACACAATAAAAAGTCAAAAGGAGAGAAAAAGTAAATACGGTTTTGAAAGAAAAATGTGACATTAGTTCAAGTAGAAAACAGTAATAAATCATCTTAAGACCTGGACTCATCAATTCCCCTTCCATTTTTCCTTTTAAAAATTTCGAAGTATAGTTTAGATATGAGACCCTTGTCTGTTGTATAGCTAGTGAAGATCTTTTCCAAACCTGTGGACTTTCTATGTATCTTACTATGCAGAAGCTTTGCCATGCAGATGCTCTGCAGTTTAATGTGATCTGATTTATCCAGCCTTGCTTAGAATTCTTGTGTTTCTGGGTGTTTATGTAGGAAGTTCATCCTAGGAGTGCTGGTGTATTCCTTATCCTGTCCTGTAATATTTTCAGGGTATGTGATCCTATTGAGATCTTTGATCTATCTGGAGTTGCTTCTGGTGCAGGGTGATAGATAAATATCCAACTTCAGTTTTCTACACATGTATATCCAATTCTGCCAGCACCATTTTTTCTTTTTTGAAGAGGCTATCTTCTTCCATGTATTTTTGGCTCCCTTATCAAAGAATAGCCCAAAAAATGCTTAGTAGGAAGAACAGTGCTAGAAGAATATCAATAGCAAACCTCAAACACTAATAAAAAGCCATATTGCTACAAAAAAAAAGTGTGGTACTGGCACATGAATAGGCCTGAAGACAAATGGAATAGAAAAATAGAATTGAAGACCTAGAAATAAAACCACCGACCTATGGACACATAATCTGTGTTTAGAACAGCATTAACTTTTGAATAATATGCAAAGGACAGCACGTACTCTTTTTTTTTTTTTTCCAATCATGGGGCTTGAACTTGGGGCCTAAGCACTGTCCTGGCTTCTTTCTTTTTGCTCAAGGATAGCACTCTACTTCTTTAGCCACAGTGCCACTTCCAGCTTTTTCTGTATATGTGGTGCTGAGCAAGTGAACCCAGGGCTAGCTAGGCATGCTAGGCAAGCACTCTACCATTAGGCCACATTCCAGCCCCGTACATACTCTTTGTAATTATGGAAGATTAAAAAAAAACAAATTAGAATTATTTCTAGTTTTATGTAAAACATTAAATTACTGTCTTCAAGACATCCCATTATATATAATGTTAGCATAATATCTGATCAAGAGATGGAGCATTACCTCATAAAAACATGTCTCTAAAGAATGAGGACATAAATTTTGGTTGATTTCTGTTGCTGTTTTTGGTTGTGTGGGTATTTGAATCCAAAACCTTGAGCTTGCTGGTCAACTACTCTCTTACTTACATATGACTCCAGCCCAAGGATTTGAAAGATTAAACATGAAACAAGCTTGCAATTTAATGATGTTGGAGAAGATTTTAGGCTATAACTGGGTACATAACAAAATTGTATATTGGACTCAAAGGTGGGATATGTCCAATTTATTGGAGCAATGATTTAACTTTATGTTGTCCATAGTACCGTTTTCCCCTTAACTAACTCTAGCATCCAGGTGTTAGTTATACATCACTATTCTCCAATTCAAAAAAGCAGGATCCCTGATGAGTCTATGACTAGAGAAAGGTGTTCAAGATTAGCCTATAATAGGATGTAAGAGGTCACACCCCCACACACACACCTATAGATACATAGAACTGTCAAAGGAGCCAGTTGAAAGAACTTTGATGCCAAACCTAGAATACAAGAAAATCTAAAATTAAAATAAAGTAGTATTAGCATATAACCTACAGGATAGTCATTGGTCTATACTGATATAAATAATCAACAGATAAATGGATAAGGAACATAAATTTCTGACATATAATTGCAATACTTTATGTGGGTATTATCTCTCCACACGACACCTGCTCAAGTGTGGGCTCATTCATTGGTATGCACATGGCTTTTTGAAAAAAGGATCCAGTCCATCAATGAGAGGAAATAATTTTATAATAGTTAAACATGACTGACAGAATCTTATTCAAGATATCAAGGTTAACATTCATATGGATGTTATGTTGACAGTGTATATGCTTATTATTTTACAAATGTGACAACCTCAGTGATATTAACACACACTTGCACAAACACCAATGCACGCACCATTCCCACAAACCTCCAATCTAAATAAGAGAAAAACATCACATGACCCTTAATTGAGGGACTTCAACAAAATACCTTATCAATACTTTTCAAAACTTTCCAGGTCATCAAAAAAAAGAAAAGTGTTAGAAGCTTTTCTAACGAACATTTTTACAGGCGATCGGACTACCAAATAGAATATAGAATCATAGATGAGATCCTACAGTGGAGAAAATATATTAGGTAAAACCAAGGAGACATGAGTAATGTAGGGCATTAGTCATTCGAATGTGTCTGTATTGGTTCATTAGTTTTGACAAATGCACTATACTAATGTGAAATGTTCATACAAGGGAAATGTGTGTGTGTGTGTGTGTGTGTGTGTGTGTGTGTGTGTGTGTGCATGTGGGAATTCTGAATTGCTTTGCAAATCATCAGTAAACTTAACACTTCAAAAATAAAGCATTTATTAAAAATTAAATGTATGGTTCAATTATGTACGAAAATGTTTTAAATGTGATGTATATAAAGTGAAAGCAGAGGCCTTTCTCTCAGCAAGCCCACACATTCCTCACAACACTCAACAGCCTGAGGCATCTTTTCCAACCACAGAACTTCCCAAGAGGGGCCTGTAGCTCCCATCTGCAATCCAAGCCACTTGGATGGCTGAAATTAGGAGGACCAAGGCTCAAGGCTAGTTTGGAAAGAAGGTTGTGACACCCCTTCCCATGCCATGGTGGGATGAAGTGGCATTTCCCTGTCATCTCAGCTATGAAGGGAAGGCTGAAATAGAAAGACTGTGATTCTGTCATGCGCCCAGGCGGGAAGCCTGGGCTTCATTCCACTTCTTGGAGTTCTATTCGATAAAGATTGTTTTATATGATCATATTCACACAGCTATTGAGTCCTTGTGATCCTCTTTTAAGAATATCCTACTTTGGACTCACTGCATGAATGTTTAAAGTCCCATTTAATTTATCATGTCCAAGTATAATTTTTTAACTTTACTTTTTGCACTTCTTTTTCTTTTTGTTTTCTTCTCCCTTTTCTCAGTTTTTATTTCTGCACCTTTTGCCTCCTATGTCTGATTTGGGGAGGGGAAGAGGAAGCACAGAAATGGTGAGACAGAGGATGAACTAATTCAGCAGTGATACTCACTAGACACTATGCAGGAAATTAACTACAAGTTGTGGTAGGGGACGCTGGAGAGGAAAATCTGGGAGAAAATGCGGGAGGGTGACCCTGTACAGAGATGTGCTCATTACCTGACTTACATAATTGTAACCCTTCTGTATATCACCTTTACAATAAAAATTACAATTAAAAAAATTAAGACCAGGGCTGGGAATATGGCCCAGCAGTAGAGTGCTTGCCTTGCATGCATGAAGCCTGGGGTTCAATTCCTTAGCATCAGGTAAACAGAAAAAGCCAGAAGTGGCGCTGTGCCTCCAGTGGTAGAGTGCTAACTCTTGAGCAAAAAGAAGCCAGGGGCAGTGCTCAGGCCCTGAGTCCCAAGCCCTAGGACTGGCAAAAAATTAAAAAATATATAAATAAAAATATTTTAAAAAAAAGAGTGGAGGTACAGCTAAGCAATAGAGTGCCTGTCTAACAAGCAAGAGTCCCTGAGTTCAAAATATAGTACCCCACAAAATGCTCTGACACCAAACTCTTGAGATTTACAAAATGAGCCACGTAATAACAAAATTTAGGTACAGGGGAAAAAAAGGATACATTCTAGCATTTGTCCCTGTTTCCTTTACAGACAAATAAGAACACACTGTCACTCAGAGAAGCAGTGCAGAAATTGCTATTCACATAATGAATGCAAGTTTGGGTAAGAGATACCTCTATAGTTAACTGGGTACCAAAAAGACAGTGATACATGGGAAGCTCTAGCCCTAGGTATGAATCCACACCAATCCAGCCCATCATGGGTAGTTAATATTTTCCGATTTGTTCAAAGAAATTGGAGAGGTAAGATTCATGTTTATTTCATTCCCCCATATAATAAAACCATATACATTTCTTCTACCATTTAGAAGAACATAAGTCAAACACAGCACAGAAAACATGTATATTTGAACATTCTATCTTTTAAAATGTTACAAATAGTTCCCCTATCTCTACTTTAGTTGCTAGGATTATTCTTTACTTTGTAAAAAATAGATAACCATTAAAGATTCATATTTCTCTTTAAGGGAGGAAGCTGAGTTGGTATTTTGTTAAAAAGGAATAGTTTAAGCGAATACAGTATTTTCTATGTCCAGAGTAAACTGTCTATAACAGTATTCCAATGAAATCCATCCAATAACAAAATTTTGTTTGTTTATGCCAGGAATGTATAGTGTAATATTAACACAGACCTTTGAGGATCTTTCTCATTTGGGTGAATTTTGTGAGTTGCTAGAGAGCTACTGAATACTTTGGACTGCACCTTGGTACCGTATTTCATATTTTACATTTCCATTTAGGATTAAACCCAATCTTTCCTGAAAGCATTAGCACTGATACATCCATTAAAATTTTAGATGATCTAAATTAAACAGGCATCTAAACATCAGTGAAATGTAATCATAAAGAAATGAAATTTCTAGCTGAAATACATGAAACCACGATGACATCTGAAAGGCACATGTCTGTAGATCACTGATGACTTTGACATCAAAATACTGAGCTTCAGTGTCATAATAAATCTGCCAGTGGTGAAATATCACCCAATGGCATTCCCACTAGCACATTCTCTACATCCTATTAGTTTACTTCATTTTTCTTCCAGTAAAATGCATCATCAAGGGAAAAAGTCAAGGATAAAGAAGAAGAAAAGTACTTAAATCTAATATTTTCTTGGCTTTTTAAAACAGGCTTAGACTTTGATCATTTCTCATTTGATCAAAGAGTATTTGGAACCCTTTGAAGGAAACTGTATTTATCAAATTTGATTCAGAACTTTATTGTAACAAAACTGAAAGGGAAAAATCAATTTTGCTACATATTGAATGCACTTATATGTAAGAAAAACAACCATATCCACATATATTTCTAACATATCTAACTTTGGCTTTTGAGTAATCAGAAAAATAGAAAAAATAAAATAGAATTTGAAAGTTAAGTAAATTTGGTAGTATTCATTATATATTCATCCAATAAATATTTTGAAAATAAGCTATGTATTAAGGCTCTTTCTGAAAGTGATAAATAACAGCATCTGGATTTTTTTTCTTAATCACCACAGTACTATACATAGCAAATGTGCCTATCTAATTTTTACTCCTTTAAAACTTTACTTATTTACTTTTTCATTCATTTTTATTATCTTTAAGTAGTTGTATAAAGAAGATGACATTTAAAAAGCAGTTTATTATTGTCATGTGCCTTTTCCACTGTCACCCGTGATTCCCCTTCCCACTCATTGCCTCAGACTTCTGAACATTTTAGAATATACATTGAATTTTTGACTGCATTCTCCCCCTCGTCATTGGTCTACCACTTTCCTCATGACCTTATTTTACTCCTTTCATATACCCCTTCTGGATGTTTCTTTTGTTGAACTTTGACATTGTTTTTCTTTTTTTGATTTGAAGCCCAGGATCAGGTCCTTAAGTTAGGTATAAATTTCATTGGTTCTAAGGCATTTCCTAGACTAAAATAAGAGAGATAAACAAGATTCAATATCAAAGAATACTGAAAGGTAGAAAATTGTTTTTCAATTGGTTTTGCTTGTGTAAATAGAAACCTATTGCCACACAAAGACTGAGAGGTGAATTTCACAGCATTATTCACATTAGCCCCAAATTGGAAAACAAAAACAAATGTTCATCACTAGATTAAATAAAATAATAAATAAAATAAAATAAATTATATCCATACATAAGGCCCTGTTATTTGTAACATTATCAATTGATGTTATATATAGTATAATATGTGAAAGAGTCTGGAAGAAACAGAACCATATGATTCAAATTCTATTATATTATTGAACTAGAACACTAATCCATGGCAAACATAATCAGGGTAAATGGGCCAGGTAAATTTATAGGGGACGTTATTTTGAGTAGAATACTATATTCATTTACCAAAATTACAAAGTTTATATATATGGAATTCAATGCATAGTGATTTGATTTCCAGGAAAATTCATAAGATGGTAATAAGTAAGTGGAGGTTGGCACTCATGAAAAATTGTAGGGTATCGAGGCATGAAAGGTAGATTACAGCTGTCTGAGGTTTTATGCTATTTGTGTTATCTTGCATATGTTTTCTGTGAAAAGTTTACTATGTGCCAAATGATAACCAACCAGAATCACTGCTTTAGACATTGGTAAATGTATGACTAATAATAACTATTTTTCCTCAATTCTGTCTGTTTTTTGAAGGGATGGGATTTGAACTCAAGGCCTTACACATACCAGGCAGGTATTCATCATTGAACCATACCTGTGTTGATTCATTTTTTGACAATGAAGTACAAATGTTATTCTGTATTATAATAAATGTATTATGTACCATAATTCTCAGGTCAACACTACACTAAAATGAAATTTGTCTTTTTCCATGTTAAACAGTGAAATCCATATTTCAGAAGTCAAAGAAATACATACTTTCTGGAAAGTTTAAAGGAATTATTGCTAGAGAGAATTCAAGCTTTTAATGTTAACATGCTTTTATATTTGAGTCCTTATATCTTCCTCAAATTTCACAGAAATATGTATTTGTCTACATAATCAGTGTGTAAATACATGCACCACAATTTAAACCATATGCTTAGTGCTACTACATATGCATGATTATTTTTGTTATCATTTTACTTTATCTTTGAGAGATTAGTCATCAAATAAAGACTGAAAGGTGACTATCTCCCATTATTTAGAATTAGTAAAACAGTTAGATCTTCCTCAAATAATCCATCACATAATCAGTGTTAAATTGAGTATTTCTTTTATTTCAAATATAAGACCTTAAAAGTCCTACCATATGGAGATCAGAGAATGTAGCTGAATCACTAAAGTTTGGTAGCATTTATTAAAAATATGTGTAAGCAGAAGTGTCATAAATTAGTTATAAATAATAGACACTACAATTATTTATTTGTGCCAGTCTTGGTGCTTGAATGGGCCTGGTTACTGTCCCTGAGCTGTTTTGATCTACCACTTGAGCCACAGCTTCACTTAAAGATTTTCTGGTAGTTAAATGGAAGCAAACAGTCTTTTGGGTGTTACTGCTATGGCTGACTTTGAAACTTGAGCCTCTGATTTCTTTCTCCGGAGTAACCAGGATTACAGGTATGATCCACCTGAGTCTGACTTACAATTTAATTATAAATTTAAAAATTAAAGTTGTAATTATGCTCATTTTATCATGTGGGTACAAGCAATTATGTTAATTATGTCAAGATGCACCCCAACTGCAACTCAAGCGCTTGTTTTTGATAATACATACCTCCTGGCCAGAGATAGGACTCAGAGGCTGCCTGCATTTATTCACATCCAAACTCAGTACTGAGGATTGAATATGGAGCCTTTGGCATGCTAGACAATAGCTCTAGCACTTGAGCCATGCAGCCAGCTCTTTGGTGTTTAGTTCTGTTTTTTTCAGACCATGTCTTACTAACCTTGACTGGCTTGACCTAGAATTTATAATCCTCCTATTTATGCCTTCTGAGTCACAGGGTTGGCAGACATACACTATCACAATGGCTTATTCTTCATAGTTCCCTTCTTTTCTCTCTTCTCTTTTTAATGCTAGAGGTCTTCCTTCAACTAGTATTGCCAGTGTTTAAATATTTATAACTTTCAGTAATCTTAGTGCTTCATGTTGACAAATGACAGAACACTTTCAAACTATTGAACAGGATTGAGCCCCAGTCAAATCAGCAATCTTATATTATTGATGCCTTTTTTAGCCCTCAAATTGTTCTGATGTTATTGTGGAATTCACAGTCTATCAGACACATACCAAACAACTTATCATCTCACACTAGCTGTCAAGCTATGCCCTTGCTTGGCAAAATCTCTGATCCTGATTAAATCCCAAATTGATCTATTCCTCTATCTGCCCTGTCTCTGTGACACTGAAACATATTTTATCACCATCTACACATCTTAATGTTTCATTTAGAAAAAAATAATACAGAGGCCACTCTCTCTACACTGCATTTTCCCTAGGCATGACCTTGTGTTCCTATCTGTCCCAGAAATGTTCTTGTAGACATTGCCAAAGCTCACTGTCTCCAATTTTCTCCAATCTCTTTTGGTAAAACCTCAGTTAGGTTTCACTCCAGCTGCTCTCAGCTTTGATCAAGACCACACATGATTACAATTCCAGTGGCAAGTGATGAGTTCTTGTCTTTATTTATCAGCTTTCACAGACATATTCTACCTCTCTTTCACTCTTAAACTTTTTTGTTGTGGTTTGGGTAAGTGGCTTACAAAGGCCCATGTGTGAAAGGCTTGGTCTTCAGCTCTTGATCTTATTGGGATTTAAGAAGTGAAGTTAAGTCAATAGTAGAATTAAGTCAATCCATTAGAGGTGTTCCATCTAAGAGGACACTAGAACTATTTCCTTCCTCATCTTTTCCTCTCTCTGCTTACTGGCCACAGTAAGGTGAGTAGTTCCTTCTGACATATACTCTCAAAAGCCTAAAAGCAATAGGCCACCCAACCACCATTGGAGATCTCCAAAACTATAAGTTAATATAAGCCTTTCCTTTTATTAAAGTGATGTATCTCAAGTACTTTTTAGAGTAAATGAAATGTGAGCTGGATGCCAGGTTGTTGGTGGCTCATGCCTATAATTCTAGCTACTCAGGAGACTGAAATCTGAGATCAAAGCTAGCCGAGGCAGGAAAGATTGTGAAATTCTCATCTCTAATTAACTACCAAATAGATGGAAGTGGAAGAGTAGCTCAAGTGGTAAAGCACTAGCCTTGATCAAAATAGATCAATGACAGTGTCCAGGCCTGAGTTCAAGCCCCAGTACCAACAAAATTAAAGAAGACTAATGATGAAGTTCATTTCTCTTGGCTTTTGGTATACTACTTTTATGTTTCCTTGGCAAATAATTGCTCTCTCTAATTTTTTTTTTCTGACTTTATCACTTTGGCTTCTCAGTTCTTTTTATAATTTTCTTTTTTTCCAGAGCTGAGGACCAAACTCGGGGCCTTTCACTCTCCAGGGAGGCGCTTTTCCGCTGAGCTAAATCCCCAGCTCCGACTTCTCAGTTCTTTGAATTTCAATATATTCATTGTGTTGATGTCGCCCACCCATATGTACTGCTCCCTTGAAATTCAGGAAGGTGTATAATTGCTGACTGTGTATCTCTATATTACTTTCCATTAGATATCTCCAATCAACTAAATAATTTTAATTCCTATCTCTAAATATGCTGGTGCCTTTCCATTGTTAACTACCATGGCCAGGAGTCACTTCCTCCATTCGACTACACAGGAGTAACAACCTAGAAGATCCCAAGCTTCTCCTGGCTCTCATTTAATTATTCCTCTCTTTGCCGTTACCTTAAAATATTTCCAGAGACTGCAACTTTCATATATATGTTATTCTGTGACATTAGCACAGTCATTATTATAGCTTGTTTAAAGTACAATAGACTTCTTATTGACTTTCCTCACATACTTGTTTCTTCTTTACTAAATATCTTTCTTTCTTTTGTTTTTGTTTTTTGGTCCTGGAGCTTAAACTCGGGGCCTCAGACTCTCATTTGTTTATTTCTCTCATGGCTAACATGGCACCATTTGAGAAACATCTCCACTTCTGGCTTTTGCTGGTTCGTTGGAGATAAGCATCTATTAGATTTGTCTGCTGGGGCTGGCTCTGAACTCTGATCCTCAGAAATCAGTCTCCTAAGTAGCTAAGATTACAGGCATGAACCACCCAACAGCATCTGGCTAGCTATCATTCTTACACAGGAGTAAAACAGGAATTTATAAGTCTAGTCAAATTTCATCATTGCTGTGCTAAAGTCTCCATAGTGGCATATCATTTCTATCAAAGTAGAAGTAATGTCCTTACAAGGCTACGTTTATCCTGTGTGGTGGGGTCCTATCTGTTTCTTTGACTTCAGTGTCTGAATCCCTCAGCTAGCTCACTGAATTGACTCCTATAGACTTCTCTAAATTGCCATAAGCATCACAAGCTTTTTCCAGCTCCTCATTATGCCTGCATGGCAGAAATGCTATTTTCTGTGCCTTTCTACTTCATGTCACTACACAAATACAATTTTAGCATCGCCATTTTCTTTCTCCTTTATATAAAATACTCTTTAATTTGTTTCCTATGTATGTGCTTAAAATTTATTTTCTGCATATTTCCCACTGATACACAGCACTTGTATCAATACATTTCTTTCCATAACTTCCTCTTGTCTTAGAAGTGATCACTGTGAAAACAGATGATAAACTTTTTTCTTTACAAAATCCATTATTCTTCAAAAAGTGGGGGGCAATAGTACTAGATGATCATTAATTGCACTATGAAAATTATGATATAATAATGAGAAAGGCAGTTGATGTACAAGGGGAAATATTCAGGGAATGAAAAATAAAGAAGAGAGAGAAAAGATGTACAGAAAAATTTAAAATACAATGACAAAGTGAAAATGCAAATTTTGGAATCAGGAAACCTAGATTTAACGTGTAGCTTTGCCATATGTTGGATGTGTGCCCCGGACAAATGACCTACGTTATTTGTGCCACTGATTCCATCTCTGGTGCCTAGGGAGCAACTGTCTCATAATATCATACATTAAACGATGTAATGCTTGAAAAATGTTTTCAACATAGTGGCACATGATATATGAAAAGTAGCTAAAAATACAAAACATAAAAAATAGTTTGAAATCAAAGTACATAAATAATGTCTTAATTCCAAAGTATTTCTAAGATTAGTTCCACGTCCTCCAAAAGATACTGTTTTTTGGTTGTCTTTCTTCTCTTAGAAGTTTCAGTATAATAGTAACATGATGCTTCACATTATGGGTGAATTAAAATTTTACAGGATAGTTAACCATTATGTGGATATACAGAAACCAGGGATATGTATGCATGATAGTATGTCATAGTATTCCAATTCCAGCTTTTTCATATAACTTAGGCTTTGTCCATTTTCTTATTTCTTCATTTATAGAATATTATACCATAGAATCTGCATTGCAAAGCTCTTGTGACATATATTACTTTTCTAGTACTATATAAGATATTGCCTCCATTTTCAGGGTTTAGAATTGTATTATGCTTCCTGTCATTTTAGCACAGTCATCATCATAGAAAAATTTCCCCGTGCCTTATAAACTGTGTATTGAGTAAGCTAGCCTCATCTTCTTATTACTTTCCTTACTCTAACACATAAATGTTCAAGGCATACATAGTGAGGGGGGTACATTGTACTGTTATGATATTTATAATGTAGAAAAATATCTGATTATATAAGGGAGATTGATGGGAGTAGTGGAAGAGTATGAGCACTGCACTCATAAACTGACATGTTGTGTTGAAAACATCATGCACAATTTCTTGAACATCACTTGAAATTTGGGAAAAAATATAATTCTAAGGATTGCATTAAAGTTTCCTTTGGTCTTTTACATATGAGTCCACTAAAATGTGTGAAACGCCTATCCTATTTTTCTCTGTTTTTAACTCATTGTTTTTCTGCTGGAGCACTTTGCTTGTGCTATTCCCTAGATGCCTGAAAAAAAAATCGTACTTGTAAGATGTTAAGAGAGGAAACTCCGTTGGCCTTCAAGTACAAGCTACATTATTTATGATGAGATCAATGCTCCCACAGAGCTGTGTGAAGTAGATATACTGATTTAATCTTCACCTCTCTCAGGTGAGCTCAGTTTGCCTTGGGATATGGGGTAAGGAATGTATCTTACTTTCCTAGTAGATTTGAAATCAAAATTATCGAAGCAAATATTCACATTTACACCTTCCAAATGTCCCCACTCGATGTCTGTATATGGAATGTGAATGTTCCATTAGGGTGGAAGATAGCAGCAATTTCCAAGTGGAGTAATGGGTTTGGTAAGGGACTGTTTCCCCGGGTCTGCTTAATGACTCGCCAAAATCATTGTGCACCTCTTCAGCTTCATACTAATTTCCTTCAAGAGTCCATCTGAACTACATATCCGTGGCATCTAGGATGAGCCATTGCTGTCTAATTCTTGTTTTCTTTAAAGAAAAAAAAACAAAACAGTTTTTATCTGCTTACTAGATTTAGTTTCCAATGATTTTTGTTACTCTTTCTGTAATGATTAGCTTTTTAATTAAAATTTATTATTATAAAGGTGATGTGCAGAGAGGTTAGAATTACACAAGTCAGTTAAAGACTACATTTCTTTTTAAATTTATTGTATTGCTATTGTAGAGTAGTGATTAGTTTTTGCTACATACTATACTTGAAATACATTTATAAATATTTTCTTACCTAACCCCCAGTCTTCCTTTTAAGAACTAGAAAGATGTATTAGACTCAAACACTGAATGTCTGTTTCCTGATTCACACTGTGTTCTACCGGATGTATTATCATTACCTTTGCCTGGGTTCCTAAGTTTGCTCATCAGTATGCTCAAGTAGAAATCAGGATGTTGTAGAATAGTAAATTTGAAGTTGTGGCTCAAGTAAAGCAGATCGGCTGTCACCTGAAGCCAATTTCTAGCAGCCAAAGCTCCAAACCATGCATGGCATGTGTTATAATAAACAATGCAGAAAATGCCTATTGCCTTTGTGAGACAAAAGGAGTCTGAAAAAAATCATGAGAATACGATAAGTCATTTCTTTTTAATTATGTAAATATTGCTTCTTTGTGCTCATTTATATCTTCATTGTGACACATTTATTTCACAATTACTCATTTTTATTACTTTTAACTGATCATAGTAACAGTAAAACACCAGAAATACTCTAAATTTTCTTAGGTGATCATTACCATAGATAATTTAAGCCCAAAATATTGACTGCTTCAAAAGATAGAACTCCTAAAAAATATTTTTTTCTATGCACTATTAAATTTTCCTTTATCTGGTCTTTATAACAGAAGTCTGTTTACCTTTGTTTTGGTTTCAGTCAGTGTGGTTCAAAGAGTAATATGTACATGGAAACACAAACCTAAAATGTAGTTAGCATCCTTTGTAATAGCATCTAGATTTTTTAAAAATAAAATAAGATGAAATCAGGCATGAGTGGCTTACACCAGTAATTCTAGCTTATTGGGAGGACAGGGTCTGCGTATCATGGTTTGAAGCTATCCTGGCCAAAAAAGTCCATGAGATTCTTATCATCGATTAATCAGCCGGCAAATAGCAACACACTGAAATTTAGTCAGAAATACTAAATTACATTCATGAGAAATTGTTCATATGAGAATTGTTTGTATAATCCACTGATAGCTCATACCAGGAGAAAAACGTACATGTCATCATTTGATTTTGTTTTGCTTGAAGATTTTTTTTGTAAATTTTTATTGTCAAACTGATATACAGAGCGGTTACAGTTTCATACGTTAGGCATTGGATACATTTCTTGTACTGTTTGTGTTACCTCCTCCCTCATTTCCCCCCTTCCCCCTCCCCCTTTTCCTTTCCCCCCATGAGCTGTTCAGTAGATTTACACTAAACAGTTTTGCAAGTATTGCTTTTGTAGGCGTTTGTCTTTTTTACCCTGTGTCTCTCGATTTTAGTATTGCCTTTCAGTTTCCTAGTTCAAATACCAGTATACAGTTTCCAATGTACTCAGATAAGATACAGAGATAGTGCAGGTACAGCCACAGGAAGGGGATACAAGAGGATCATCAACAATCGAAGCTACGGTTACACATAGCACGTTGAAAGTAATTACAACAGTGATTATGTATACAGTTACTAAACATATTTACTTGCCTTAAAGTAGACTCCCAATAAGCCTCAGTTACTCGTGCTCTTTCTACTAGTTTTCTTTTCTGTACTTTCCTTTGAGTGGAGAATGGACTTAGTAGCTCACCTGAAATGAATAAAACAAGGCAGAAGTGATGGGCTGTGACAAAGGAACCAGGTTGCTAAAGGTCACCTTTCTTTTCTCTTTTTGGTGTGTTGGCTGCTTGTTGTGAGATACCTTTTGAGGAGCACCATGTGATAAGGAAGTGAGGCCTTTAGATAACAGCAGGGGAAGACTGGCGGAAGCCTACCAAGCTACACACCAGGGAGCTTAAAACAGGCTTCTCTGCTTCTGGTGACCTTGACACTCCTGCAGTCCTGGGCGTCTGCTCCACTGCATTACATTCCCACACATTTTGAAGCTAGCCAGGGCAGGAACGTCTCTAAGACTCATCTCCAATTAACCGGTAAAAAGCTGGAAGTAAAGCTCTGGGTCAAGTGCTAAAGTGCTAGCCTTGAGCTAAAATGCTCAGGGGCAGCAGCCCGGCTCTAAGCTGAAACCCCAGGAATGCACAGACACACAGTAGCATTTCTTTCTCTCATTTAATCTACATTTATTACATTAGAAATCTATTATGTAGATTGAAGATATATCATAAGAAGATGCTTAGGTGTTCATGCCCATAATTCTATCTACTCAGGAGGTTGAGATCCAGAGGTGAATTAGGGCATAAAAGTCCACAAGATTCTATCTCCAGTTAAACGGCAAGAAACAGGGCTGCAGGCATGGTTGCAGTGGTAGAGTACTATTTGTAAGCAGGTGTGAAGTCCTGAGTTGAAACTACAGTACCAAAGAGAGCAAGAGTGAGAGAACAAAGGGAACATTTGATCTGATGTGAGTGGATAATGTTTTCTTTTCAGTATAAAAGCTTTGAGTGGGATGATTGGAATGTGTGGGAGCTGTATCACACTTGTCTGCATTTCCTATTGTTTAGGTAGTGCTATTTAAAATTTTTTAATTATATCATAGACAAAAGGTACAAATTCCAGAAGTCATTTATACTTATTTCACTGGTAATGTTGAAATCTTCCGGAAACTACCGTGAAGTAACACTTTCATTTTACTTCTGGACATTTTGTATACGAGCACATTTTTCTGATTACTAAAACAGATCATTCTGGGTCAAGTGGCATATTTCCTCTTTATACAGTGTTTCTCTCAGGTTTTTTTGCTTTATGGTATTTGAAATTTTGCTTAATCTTTCTTTTACAAACGAGTGTATACTTTAATTAGCTGAATTTACCTTCAGTGCTGATGACATTTCACTTGCATCTATAGATCATAGTTTGATTTCTTAAACTGGATATTTTTATCTTTCGTGGACCAGTACTCTAAAGTGTGTACACCTTGGTGATCAAAAAGTTTAAGAAATGTTTGCTGGTATGAAACAAAGAAGCCTAAAGAAATATGAATGGTTAATTGTAAATACTAGCTGACTAAATTACTAGTTTCAAGAAGGCAAATAAGAGCACGATTTCTTGAACTCTAATACCATGAGTTCTATAGTTTATTAATTTATTTTTTGTGTCCATATTGGGGTTTGAACTTAGGGCCTTGGTACTGTCCCTGAGTTTTGTGCTCAAGACTAGTGCTCTACCAGTTGAGCCACAGCTCCAATTCCAGCTTTTTTTTCATACTTAATTAAAGATAATATTCTGATAGACTTTCCTGCCTAAGCTAGCTTTGAACCCTCATCTTCAGATCTCAGCCTCCTGAGGAGCTAGAATTATAGGCATGAGGCACTGGCACCCAGCTAGGAGTTTTGTAGTTTTAATTTGTGTATGTGCACATACATGGCTATGTGCTCTGGGGATTGAACTCACTGTTTTGCTCTACACATCTGGTCCTTGGTCTTTGAAGACAATGCCTATGTATGAGCCTAGCTTACCTCAAACTAATGATCCTCTTACCTTAACCTCCCAGTGCTGGAATTACAGAAGTAAAATACCATTTCTCTCACAACTAAATTTCATTAGAAAATAAGTATTTTCTCGTATGTCACATTCTTCTGATTTTACAAACTTACTATTTCAGGCTATAATGAGTTCATATAGGTAATTGTAGAATCTTTAAGTGTTAAAAAATGCAAGTGGGATGACATTAATCAGGATATATTGTTAACTGCTTTGTTAAATGGCAATTCCTTTTTACAACTACTTAAAGATAATAAAAATGGTGTTGTTAATATGTCTCTAACTTATGTTTTTATAAAATAGTAGCAATCATAGATGCCAACTATATTGTTTAATGCCACTTTTTGTAACTAGAGATGAATAACAGCACTAGTTTCTGGTTTAGCCACAAGTTCAGAACCTGTGCATGGTGCTGAAAATTCAAGGTAGCAATTCTGCACGGATGCCTCTTCCAAATACTATTTTGTATTATTTTTAGGTTCCCCAAATGAGATTTATCTGTTCATTAATAAGGGCCTAATATAATAATGGTATTACCTTTCATGAGAAGAAATAACATGGAGTCATCCAAAACCATAAAGTAATTTTGGATTAATAATAAAAATATTCAAATACTTATTTCCAAGGGAGAAAATAAAGCATAGATTAGCTTCCATAATATCTCAGATATAATATCACAGGCTTCTGTAAATATGGCTTCTAATCCCTCTCATCCTTACACATACCTGTCATTTCTATCTTCTAGATGTTGGGTTCAGTTTCCCTTCATTTGATTCTGGGCTGGCTCGGTAGCTTGTTTTCACTGGAAGAGTACAAAGAGGTGAGCTCTGTCCTTATGAAAGCTATCATCTTAATTATTACCAATAAGGGAAAACACAGATACTATGTTTCTTTGGGTCTGGCTTACTTCATTTAGTAGGATTTTTTTCCAAGTCTTTCCACTTGCTTATGAATGGAGCAATCCCATTCTTTCTGACAAGCATAGATTTCCATTGTGTATATGTATCACATTTTCTTGATCCACTTATCTACTGAGGGACATCTGGGTTGGTTCTATATTTTAGTTATGGTAAATAATGTTGCAATAGACATAGTTGTGGTGGTAGCTTTAGTATGGCCTTGTTTGTGGTTCTTTGGGTAAATGCCCAGAAGTGGGGTTGCTGGGTCATAGGGGAGTTCTATGTTTAGTGTTTTGAGGAGCCTCTATACTGCTTTCCAGAATGGTTGAACAAGTTTATATTCCCATCAACAGCAGAGTAGCATTCCCTTTTTGCCACATCCCTGCCAGCATCTGTTGTTATTAGTTTTCTTGATAATGGCCACTCTTACTGGGCAAGGTGGAATGTCAATGTTGGTTTGATTTTCATTTCTTTTATGGACAGTGATGTTGAGCATTTCTTCATGTGCCTATTGGCCATTCTCATTTCCTCTTCAGAGAAGTCTCTCTTTAAGTCTTTATTCCATTTATTAATGGGGCAGTTGTTTCTTTGAGGATTTGTTTTGGGGGAACTTATTTTTTTAAGTTCTAAGTATATTTTAGATTTGAGGCCCTTGTCTGTTTTGTAGCTAATGAAGATCTTCTCCTAATCTGTGGGCTTTCTATTTATCTAGTAAGCTATGTCCTTTGCCATGCAGAAGCTCTGCAGTTTCATGCAATCCCATTTGTTCAGCCTTTCTTTAATTTGTTTTGTTTCTGGGTCTTTATTAAGGAAGTTTGGACCTGTGCCAAGGGGCCAATCAAGGATAGTCCTAGCAGAAGATTACAATAGCCCAATGACTATGTGCATATGATCATATAAAATGATGCTAAGCGAAATGAACTCCAAGATGTGGAAACGAGTGTTTTTTCATTGTTATTGTTATATTTAATGTACTATGTGAAATTAGTTATTTTTTTCTTCTCTATGGTTTAGCCCCTGATGTCACTGTATTTGATTTGATTATCCTGGATATTGTATATACATTTATCTGAATTAGGGAAGGGAATGGGAACTTCAAAGTGGTGAGACAAAAGATAAAGGGTCAACCAATACAACAGTGATACTTACAAGACAATATGTTATAAACGGACTGTACAACTTGGGGAAGGGAATTGGGGAGGAGGGAAGGTGGGAGAAAAATGAAGATGAAAGTAAGAAGAAATGTACTCATTGCCTTACGTATGAAACTGTAACCCCTCTGTACATCACTTTGACAATAAATAAGTCATTATCTTTTGAAAAAAAAGAAAGAAAATAAATTATGTCCTTTTTCTTTTGTCTTTATTCCCCATGCTTTTATCCCTGATGTCAATGTAACTGACTTTGGTTCACTAGGTATTGTATGTACGTTTATTGGAATTAGAGGAGGGGAACACCAAAATGGAGAGACAAAGGGTAAAAGGAGAACCAATACAACATAAATACTTACAAGACAATATGTTGTAAACCAACTGTACGTCTTAAGGGATGTTGAGGAGGGAATTGGAGAGGGTGGGAAGAGAACCAGGGAGGGGAAAAAGTGGGAGAAAAACGAAGGAGGAGATAAAAAGTTTGATAAGAAATATACTCACTGCCTTACATATGTAACTGTAATCCCTCTGTCCTTTATTATGACAATAAAATAAGTTTAAAAAAGACTTACTCATTTTATTCTACTAAATAATAAGTGGTCAACAGAGACACTCCAGAAGATGCTAGCCCATTCAAGATCAATGTGGACACGTGCCCCACTCTTCCATATGAACAGAAGAGAGGTTCATCTATGTCAATTCCACTCATAATAATGAGGAATAATACATATTCTAAATTTAATTTTATTCACAAGGTGATGTACAGAGGGCTTACAGTTACATACATAAGGTAGTGAGTACATTTCTTTTCATACTGCAGGTTGTGTGAACATGACAATTGATAACTAATGTAAAAATTGGTATCTTTAAAAGAAGACAAACATGCTTAATAACATAGAGTGATGTCCCTAAAACTGAGCATCTCTAAAAATAGCCACTAGGAAATATCTTTCATGTTTTTACATGTGTGCCTCTTCTTCCATCAAGAGTGTGGAGTTGCCACAGGCCAGCAGTTTGGTAATTAACTTTTCTCTCCTGCCTAAAAACGAAAACAAAACAAAACAAAACAAAAAGAGTTTGGAGTCAAAGTCTACCATGTCCCAAACATAAAACTTTAGCATTACTTTTGGGGGAGCATGGCATAGAAACATGGAAATGCAATGCATAATTACTACTGTGGACTGTAGACAGACTTACTGTTTGTGTTGAGAGACAGCTGCATGAATGTTGCCTTAGGAAAGAGGAGATAGAAAAGGATACTGGGTGAGCTCCCTGACATGGGCCAGAAATTCAGGCAGAGTGATTGAAATGCCAACTGTCTTCTCTTATCCATGGTTCATAGATATTGCAAAATATCTGAGATGAAGAATAAGTTTCATTTTAAATTAGATTTTCAATAACATGCTGGCTTGGAAAATAATACTGATTCTTATTCACAATTTTTCTAGGTAGTAAAATTTTTCATAGTGGAAAAGGCCTCAGGGCAAACTTCATTTATTCAAAGGTGTCTGCTGCTGCGATCCTTTGTTAAGAGATCAGAAAGTTGAGGGTGAGGTCTTACAAGAGATATCAGGTTCATTAATACATAAACAAATGGAAAGTTTGTGTATCTAATTTTTAAAAGTTTACCCTGAGCCATGGTATGAAATGTCATCACTAGAATAATAAAGCAATAACTAGGTTCAGTCTTCTTTCCCTTTTCTCCATTTAGCATGAAATGAAAATGAGTATCAACAGATCTCATATGCACACTAGTCTACCAATGCTGCAAAAGTTTGAAACTATACATTTCAAAGCTTCTGCTGGAATTGCTATGGGATGACTCCTCCTGCCCTGAAATAGGCATTGAGTTTCTATTTGGCTACTATAATAGGATCCCTTTTGGAAGAATTGGAAAATATATCTGAAGGTCTACAATAATTTGGAGAGCAAATGTAGAAATGACTCTAGACGAGACAGAGTGTTACATAACTCTAGAGTTTAACAAGCACATATCCATGTTGCTAAAATGGTTTGCTCAGATGCATGAGAAGAAATGTACTCACTACTTATGTATGTAACTGTAACCCCTCTGTACATGACCTTGACATTAAAATTAAATTTTAAAAAAAGAATATTTTCCCTAGAATTCTGCTCGATGCATCTCAGGTATAGCTTATACCAAACTTACCACTTACGTGCCATGACTTCAGAAAACTTCATCACTCATACCAACCTGAGTCAACACCAATTTCCTCAGCTCAGTTTGTCTTCTATAGCTCCCATTAAGGTTACAGTAACAGAATTCAGAGTATCTGATGAAGACCAATCTTTAGTATTTATTTCGGCTCTTCCTACCAACCAACTCATATTTAGTCAGCCAAACAAATACATAAACTATCTGAGTCTACCCTATGTAGGAGTCAGAAAGTTTTCGGTCATTGTGGTTATCTGACATAAGCTAATTTAAAGGTAGCCACTATCTTACAAGAAACTACTTTAGTTAAACCACATCCTTTGTGTTTCTAACACATTTCTGATTTGGCCAGTTGACCTGGTCTCAGTTGATTATGCAGATAAACTTTAACCCTTTCAAATTAGATAACCATTCAAGATTGTAAACCTATATTCTGACCAATTAAAATGAGAGGCAGTAAAGCCTTAGTGAAGCCTAGGTGAATTTCCACAGTGAACCCAGCATTCTTAGCATCCAGCCAATAGCAGTCATCCCGCAGATGGAAAAATTTTGTCTTGGGGCTGGGGATATAGCCTAGTGGCAAGAGTGCCTGGCTCGGATACACGAGGCCCTAGGTTCGATTCCCCAGCACCACATATACAGAAAACAGCCAGAAGCGGCGCTGTGGCTCAAGTGGCAGAGTGCTAGCCTTGAGCGGGAAGAAGCCAGGGACAGTGCTCAGGCCCTGAGTCCAAGGCCCAGGACTGGCCAAAAAAAAAAAAAAAAAAAAAAAAAAAAAAAATTTGTCTTATTGATTTCCACTTATTTTGGTTTCTTTATTTCTATGCAACACTCAAATACTCTGAGACAATTCCAACATCTAGAAAGCCAGGTGGCTTGAATTGTCTACCTGGCCTAATGCATCAAACCAGGTACAGCCAGACAGGAATGATTTTACACACTGCTGTTTGGCCTGCAAAGAAGCAGAATACTTTTTGTATCCAATGAATACCTACAGGGGGGAGTTAAATGGGCCTTGAAGTCTTTCCAGAGCTCAGGTAGTGCTGATATTCACTTCAGCAAAGGCCAAAGACTAATTCCTAATCAAAGAACTCCTGTGGCAGGTAAATAAGGTAAATAAGGAATTCCTTAACCATTTAAATGTTTACTATGATCCTCTGAAGGAAACATCAAGTCCCAGATGAACCTACAAGACAACAACAGCTGTAGCACATTGATTAGCTTAGCTAATTCTTCCTGAGGACTTCAGTTTCTTAGGACCCTAAAGAGCCAACATCTTTAGTTTTGCGTCAGGCAAAGGGATGGGAGATAAAGTCTACCCTGGGTCACCAGCTGGCACAGAAAATTCTGTGTTCTTTAACATAAAAATTACTTGGAAGGGCTGGGAATGTGGCTTAGTGGTAGAGTGCTTGCCTAGCATGCATAAAGCCCTGGGTTTGATTCCTCAGTACCACAGAAACAGAAAAGGCCAGAAGTGGCGCTGTGGCTCAAGTGTTAGAGTGCTAGTCTTGAGTAAAAACAAGCTGAAGGACAGTGCCCAGGCTCTGAGTTCAATCCCCACGACTGGCAAACAAAAAAGTTACTTGGCAAGCAAGACCATTAGGATTCTTTGCTCTTCACCTGGCCAGTCCCAGAAATAGGAATTTTCTTTATCAGATCAGGCTTTAATGAGTCAGGTATTCGATTTTTAACAAGATTACAGCAGCATGTTTTATTCCCAAAACACATGTAACTAGCATCCATGTGCAAGACTTCACAGAAAAACCCGAAGCTGAAAGGTACAGTGTATAAAATCAAGCAGACAGCAGCATTTTGGTAACTACAGGTCTTCAGAGATTCACATAAAAGTACTACATCTGAGCACGGGTGTAATCAACTAGGAGTTCCCTATAGGCACTCTCTTCTACCTGCAGCTAGTCCCAGCTGGAATGATCCCCAGCATATGGTAAGCTGGGCAGATGATACACTGAGTCGATTCTACTACTACACATTTGAACACTGAGGAGACAAGCCAACATTAACTCTCTTTAGCATACCATCTCTAAAACGTCATTTGTTTTCTTGAGTAGGCATTTGCTCATGTCTATGGCTAGTATATGAGCTTTAGGAAGAAAAAAAAATCACAGCTGACTGAGGTCTTCTCGTTTGCGTTCATACCCATAAAGTATATGATATCAAGGTTCAAGTCTAGTGAAAAAGTCATAGGATAAGGAAAAATGTGGCCAGTCCCATAAGGGCATTCAGAGAGAGATGACGGGCCACGTTAATTCTACCTAAGAACTAATTAAACCTGCCTTCTTATCCTGGATATAGAGCAGCAAATAAACATTGGGCCCCTCGAAGGCTCATTAGGGATTCTTGACCTTTTCTCCTCTACTCAAGGGCGGAACAAGACAAATTTGCAGTGGTCTCTCACCCCATATCCCAAGCCCTAAACTGGGTTTAGAAACAACCAACAGAGGAAGGACCAACTGAGGAAGAAACAGAACACCATTCGGCTTAGTCTTGCGTTTCTCCCTGCCAGTGCTTGTCTAGGGACCATCTTCTTAGACCCTCCCCCTAACGTGCACCAGAGAATAGCAGCAATTTTCCCAACACACCTCCTTCCAAGTTGCACAACTTGGGGCTAGGAATCCCAATTCTACTTAAGTATTGCTTGTTTTAATATTTAAATTCATGTACCACATAACAATAATCAATGTCGGGCGGTGTAGATTATGGTGGTTTTACAAGCTATATAGAGAGGTGAACATTTCTGTTGTTTTCTTTCTCTGTTATCATGTTGTTCACTGGATGGAAGCGGAAACCCTGTTATTGATTAATATTCTTTTTTTTTTTCAAATTGGGAATTAGCATTCTTTAGATTGTGCCACTTAAACACAAGAATCTGAGTATAAAGCAGTGTGTGAGTGTTGCTGCAGTTACGTGAGTGTCAGAGAGCATGTCCACTGGGCGTTCGTGCCACTCCGCCTTGTACAAATGCTTGCTGGGATGCCTGCATAACTACAAAAGCACCTAACAGTGCATCTCTCACGTTGCATTCCTGTCATGGGCATATGATTGTATTTATTTCAGATAATTAAAGATGTCAGTGTGATGATTACCTTATTGGAATTCAATTTTACTTCAAGAGAGTGAAAATATGGTAATGTTGAGTAAAATCACAATATAAGGATTGTCTCTTTTATAGAATAAAAACGTTCATGTGTATTAGATAGAATAGAATGCTCAAAGTCCAGTTGAAAGCAATACATTCAAAATATTTTAAATAGGATTCATTATATGATGTTATTTTTGTTAAAAGTAACAATCTGTGTTTTTTTGCAAAAAAGGATTTCATAGAGTACTTATAGAGTATTTAAAGTGTTTTTTAGGTATTGGAATGAGAGAAAAAAAGAAGTTTCCATATTTTTTGTACATATTTCCTCTATTTTGTCATATTTCTCTCTTTTGTAAAATATGCACCATTTGTGTGCATACTGAAAAGAAAATCAGAAATAATCTTAGAGGAGATGTAATTTTAAAAGAGGTGGCTCTCGCATATGATAGTCCTACAATTATCAGCTTTGTAAGGGAAAGCAAAGAAAGTTCATAAAGAAACTGGGTCAAGAAAAGTAAAAAATTGATTGGTCATATGGTCCTTTCTTTGGGCACACTTTTTATTGTATTTTTATTAGTTTTCTTTGGCCTGAGGCAAGCTGCAGGACTAAAGTGTACACTACATTTTCTCAGAGAGTAAGTGCTAACCTGGAAAGTATGCTGTAAAATAACCTACATGCAACTCTCTTTCATGTAGCAGTCTCCTAATGGAAGGCTCCTCTTGGATCCTGTTTCCTTTTGATACTTTTTACCATAGCATCCCCTGGTGACATGGAAAACTGCAGTCACTCAACAAATACATACTGACCATTGACAATTGCCTGCCACCTTTTAGCTACCTAAATAATAAAACATTAACTGAGACAGCTGTCTACACCTTTTGTGTGGAGTGTTTAATAGTCACAGCCCTCCAAAGATGTGAATGCTCTAACTAGCAAAGTGCATTACCTTACACAATAAGAATCCTTTGAAATGCTATTTACTTAAGGACCCTGAGATAGAGAAATTCAACTAGATTAAGTGGACAGACCCAGTATAATTGCAAAGATCTTTTTAGAAGGGCAGTGAGAATCAGAGTCCTTCAATGAGAGAAGGTTTAAGGAATGAGCCAAAGTTCGTACTTTGCCAGGTTTGTCCTTTGAAGAAAGAGGGGAAAAAAATAAAGCTGAACAAGACCAGGAACTAAATTTTCAACTTTGTTTTGAGAAGACAGGAAGTTCTGCTGATAATTGATGTTTAGACTTCCCACATCCAGAGCTTAAAGAGAATACATTTGCTTGTTGTACAATACCAAGCTTGTCATAATTTGTAATCTTTTTATGGTAGCAGGAGAATTTACTACAGCCTGGAAGGAGTTATCAGCTAGTTATAAACTGTACTCTGCTCTACTTAAAATCATGACTTGTTTTTATTGTAGGCTTATTATTAGATTTCTCAGAAACAATCCTTTTATTTCTACAGTACTTTGAGTATGCTATCTACTATCTTTATTCTCAGAGACCACTAAAATATTGAAATCAAACAACAGAAGGTAATCAGATCAAACTTATTTGTTCACACAGGAAAATACACATTTGTATATATATATATATACCAACACAAAATTGTGGTCTGCTAATCACTGTTGTCTGTTTAGAAATTATACATTTGTGATTAAATAAATCACTTTATTTGGACTAAAATATTGAACAAGTTAAAATTGGATATTTTATTTCCTAACTCTTGGGGGAATGAAGTGGTAAAGTATTTAACTGTTACTAATTCAAAACTCTCCAACATTATTTTAAATTTTCCTCTTTATGGGAAATCTAAGTTTAAAGCCACTTTCTAAAAATGGTTTTTCTCATGTACCTAAGTAAATACAAGGCTGCTGTGCTCCACATTAAAGTCCAGTTATAATGGGTAAGTCAGCAGTTGCCACTAGTGTATTTTCTAATCAGGATTTAGAAAGTGATGCAAATGTTAAGCTCCACCGAGAATTGCCTGGATCTTGGGCAACCATGTTTACAGTTGATGAGCATGAAAACAGACAGACCGGAATGAAACACATCATCACTTCCGGCTCTGTCTGGAGTTGTTTCTTTTGAAGTATTATTTGTCATTTTTCCTAGAACCTACAACTTTCTTATGATAGCTGTGACTAGAGCTTTGTCAATAACTGTTTGAAATCCTGTAACTACTTGGAAAAAAGCTACCAGGTATACTGGTTCAACTGAAACAACATTAATAGATAAAAATACTGTAGGGTTGTCACCCCTCTCCTCTTCCATGCGTCTTTGTCCACCATGTTGCTGCCCTACAACTTTCTATGGCCTGCCAGTGCTAGTGTAAGGCAGGAGCCAGGAACTCTGCAACTTCTGTGCTACCCTGGCTGTCTGCTCATTTCCTTTTCCCACAATTCCCACAATTGTAGTAGGTTGTTAAAGCATTCAGGAGCAAAGAAGTTGTCTTTCATGTTTTGTATCATTTTTGCAGCTTCTCCCTTCCCCTACCACTTTAGTGTTCCTATACACATTTAATAAATGATTGATGTCAATATTGATTTCTTCCATATCTCTAAGATGCCATGCTACAGAAGACAAAGAAAAAGAGAATCAATGAATGTGAGAGAAGAACATCATCAAATGCCATCCAATTGGGGAAATGTAGATCCACTGATAGCACTGACTTTCTGAAATAACCTTTTGCTTTCCCCCCATACCAAAAAGAAGTTTTATTTCTAAATGTCAAATTTTTATTAAAACTTTGCATAGATTTTGTCAAGTGATAAAATGCAGTGATAAACAGGCATCTAAGTTTTGTTTAGTGTTTCAAAAAGGTTCTTTACTTTTTATTCACTATTGTAAGGATACCGAAAGAATTATTTGGAATTATAGGTATTCAGAAATTATGGACTATATTATTTATTTAAAAATATTTATATATTATATAATGTATATTATATAAAATATAATATATTATATATTTTTAAATATACATATGTATAGACACATATATATACATATATGTTTTATGCATATATGTGTATATGCACACACAAATAAATATAACTTGGCATAAATTACTAAGTGACTTCATAATAGACAATTGTTCTGGACCTAAGTATAAATATGGCATTTGTGAATTATCACATTTTATGGTCTCCAAAATTTTTTGTTGTTTCTTCATTTATGGATCTAGTGTCATATATAGTGCTTTTTATCAATAGTTGAATTAGTTGGAAGAGGTGTCTTAAATGTAAGGCAGTGATGGCGTTTTGAACCATAGAATTTGGCAGACAATCCATTCATGCAATCGGTACAGGAGAATTTTAAGGTGGTATTTTACTTTTTTGTCTGTAAACACTTGCAAACCCTTTGTTAGGATAGACAAATTGGGATATATATTACATCACCAATTGACTCATACAACTAAAAATATTTAGTATTAACTATGAGGTCTTTCCTCTGATTCAACATCCTTATATTGTATCATTTAAAAATAATTGCAAGCTTTGTCATTGCTAACAAATAAATCACATATCCCCACACTAGTGGTTTACTGAATTCGTTGTTTGGTGTTCTTGTTAGCCTTTGTGTATGAATGTTATGTAGCTTAAACTTTTTATTGCATATATTTCTCTATCTTCATTGTCAGAGTTCCTCTAGTTTCCCTCATAATCTTCACCAGGTTTCACATGAGTCCACATATAAATTTGTAAAAATGCGGAAGCCTATACAAGCATAGAGACAGTAACAGTTCAACTTTTTCTGTTTTCTCTCCCTCTCTCCCTTCCTTCCTTCCTTCTTTCCTTTTTCCCTCCTTCCTTCCTTCTTTCCTTCTTTCTTTCCTTCCTTCCTTCTTTCCCTCCTTCCTTCCTCCCTCCCTCCCTTCCTTCTTTCCCTCCTTCCTTCCTTCTTTCCTTCTTTCTTTCCTTCCTTCCTTCCTTCCTCCCTCCCTCCTTTCCTTCTTTCCCTCCTTCCTTCCTTCCCTCCTTTTTTCCCTCTTTCCTTCCTTCTCTCCTTCCTTCCTCCCTTCCTTTCTTCCTTCCTCCCTTCCTTTCTTCCCTCTTTCCTTCCTTCCTTCCTTCCTTCCTTCCTTCCTTCCTTCCTTCCTTCCTTCCTTCCTTCCTTCCTTCCTTCTTTCTCTCCTTCTTTCCCTCTTTCTTTCCTTCCTTCCCTCCTTCCTTCCTTCCCTCCTTCTTTCCCTCCTTCCTTCCTTCTTTCCTTACTTTCTTCCTTCCTTCCTCTTTTCATTCCTTCCATTCATGTATGTTTGTGTGAGTGTGTGCACGCTGGTACTGGGGCTTTAAATCAGGGCCTGGGCACTGTCTGAAATCATTTTTGCTCCATACTGGAGCTCTATAACTTGAGCCAGTACTGAACTGCTGGCTCTTTGCTGTTAACTAGAGATAATAGTCTCAGGGACTTTTCTACTTGGGCTGGCTTCCAATTTCAATTCTCAAATCTCAGACTTCTTTCTGAGTAGGCAGTATTACAGGTATGATCCACCAGCACCTGGCTTATTGTGAAAAACTTGTAATAGGGAAAAAAATGTACTCTTTTTGTTATTACTTCATCAGATGCTCATGGAAATCAAATCTCATTTGCCATTTCCTCAGAACAACCAACTCCCAAAAGTTCAATATTGTACGCATGGAAACATGAGTTGACTGTTTACCTGGGATTTTTATGGTCTCGTTGATTTCACTCTTACTTCAGTTCTTCCATGAAGTGTCAGATGTGTAGAATGAACTTTACTTTTGTGGATTTACACTCTTTGAACTTTCACCTGTGACTAGGATTCTTGGAGGTATCACTTAGTCCAATTCCTGATTGTTTTCTTCATGTAGAAGGGCTTCAGTGTTCTCTGCTGCTTCACTCTTCCACTGTGTCCCTGGGAATAAGATTGATCAGTGGGTTGCTCTGAGTGAAGTTTCCTGCCTGCAGACAGCAGGTCCTCTTCTTTCCTCCATCTAAAAGCTGCTTATAAGTTAAGCCTCTGTATAATTGGGAGATGCCTGGGGACTCCAACAGGGATGTGTCCAGGTGGGTTGTCTGCCTAGTTTTACAAGTCTCTGTTAGGAGCCTATAATAGTCTCATACCCAGCCAGTACTTACTATTTTGATCTTACTTTTGTTAGATACTTTAATACTTTAGATTTTAGAGGAAAAGACTCTCAACAGAAATGTCCTGCAGTTTAGGAAAGACAAGTTCAAGTCAGAGGTGTTGATCAAAACCTTTCAAACTTAATGGGGGAGGGGAATATCATGAATCAAAATACTTTGGCATGATTGAGGCTCTGATTATGTCACGTCTGGGCTTTAAGTCTTGGCAACACAGACCTAAGAAGGGCTGAATGTATAGTAGTAGTGGCTGTGACTTTTTCCCGGGAGGTGTTAAAGGCTGACAGTGTATCCGAATTGCTTTCTCCTTGCAGGTTGGATTTTAAGTGCTTAGTTTTAAACTTTAAATTTTAAGTCAGTGAGCTATGTAGGTTTTCTATGCTGGGACTTTGCTACACTTTATGCCACTTATGTATTAGCCATTGTTCTTTTTATAAAAAAAAAAGCTGCATAAGGATATAGTCAAATGGCAAGACGATTTAAAAAAAAAAAAGAGATTCTGGGCTTTGGAGTGAAGGCTGCTATAGCTTGATCTCAAACGGAACAATTATAACCTGACGTATCTTGTAGATGAGAGTCAGTTTGGAGTATAATTTTTCATATATTCAGTGGCAAATAAATAAACCGTACTGCCTTTTCTCTGGAATTGTTATCACATGTGTAGAATAGGAAGATGAGACATCAAGGCATCTGACCTCAGTTTGAGTATGAGTTCTGGGTAGCACCTAGATTCAAATTGATAACTCTATGTCTGGATAGCTAGACTCAGTCAGGGCACGATATACTTTGACCTATATTCAGGGACCAGAATGAGCACTATAGATGATGCCTATAGATGGGCTTTCTGGGACCTGTTTATAGGTCACTTGTCACTCCCCATGACATGACCCATGAGCAGTTTTACATTAATTAACAACACAATGGATCTCCCTTACTTTAGAGTTTCAGAACTCTGATTAAAATTGATCCCCTCGGCCAGGTGCCCGTGGCTCATGCCTGCGATCTTAGCTACTCAAGAGGCTGATCTGAGGACCGTGGGCAATTCAAAGTTTCCTGGGCAAGAAATTCTGGGAGACCCTACCTGATGCCCCCAAAGCCAGAAGTAGAGCTGTGGCTCAAATGTTAGAACACTAGCCTTGAGCACAAAAGCCTAGGGACAGTGCCCAGGAGTTGGGTTCGAGCCCCAGGACTGGTACAAACACAACAAAGAAATGTAAAAAGAGGTTCAAATTCTAAAATGAAATTAACCCATTAGTGAAGGTAGTCAAAAATCATCAGCATTCAAGCCCCGGGACTAACACAAAAACAAAATCAAACAAAAAGATTGATTCTTGGGGCCATATATTTCAGAGGCCTCAAGAAAGAAAATTCAGTTCAGAAAACGTCTGAGGGAAACTCTTTTAATTAAACCAAATGTTCTGGTTTCCACAACAGGCATGCTGGAAATACAGGGTTACGATGAAAATTCAAATTAAGAATGTTGAACGCACATGGAAGAATTTGAACTGTATCTCTACGAAGACTCTAAGACTAGAAATGCCACCATGTTCATTTTCTCAGCCTTAGGAAGACAGAGGTAGTTGAAAGCACTCCTCCCTGCCCTGTCTGGGCACACGTCCCGCTCATCCTGACCACGCAACTTGCAGAAACTCTGTAGGTTGAGAGCACATCAGATACAAAATCAAACATTTCTATGTTTTCTTTCCTTAATCCATATAACATTTAATTACTGATGCAATCGGTAAACAGGAGATCCTGGTGATCTACATTCATGTTTATTACAGAGTTCAAGCAGTGATCGCAATAAAGAATAGAAAATAAACTCAAGAGCTGATAATCTACCAACACTGGAGTTGATAGAGGATTTACTTATCCATTAGGTAAGTGACATTTTGGACTTGTTTTTGTAAGCATCAAATTAGCATGGAACTAGAGTTTGAATTTGGGTTTAAGTTCACTTGTACTTTCATTATTGAGAGAATTTCAATTGTGGAGTGAAGATACAGTTCGGTGGTAGAGCACATGCCGGGGTTCAAAGTGCTAGCAACCGCCATCTCCCAAAGGATAGAGCGAGTAGAAGGGACCAAAAATACAGAAATAGAATTGGAGGTTAGAATTCACTGTGAAGGCTGACGTTCTAAAGCTCTCTTCCATATAATATCTTATTCTCTCCCAGGTGAACCATCCTTAATGTGATACAAGGCTGTAACATAAGTCCTTAAATTCAAAAGTTGAGAACCACTATTTTTGTTTATCTTCCATGCTGGAAAGGCTCCACCTTTCACGCTTATGTTTTAAACTGTGAAAATGCAGTTGAGGTGCGTGCTAAAGTCAGAAACAAATCAAACATATACATTTCATTCTCTGCATATGCCAAGTTTCAGTTTTCAATTTGATAAGCTTTTGGTGAATTTTTTAGTTGGATTTTAATAATTGATATCTGGGCTTAAAAGGAAAAAAAAAACCCTAAATGCATGTGGGCTGGTATTCTCTTTAGACTCACTTTTATTCTGAACGAAAATTGATTGACTCGACTGAACTCCACAATTATAACGTTCATAGCTATATATATATTATTTAAATTGGACAGTTCAGCTTTATATACTGCCAGAATATGTGCTGTGAGGGAATACAAGTTAAAATGAATAAAAATACATTTTTATTTTAGTTTCCATCTTCAAAACCCAAGGTATAATTTAATACTTGCATGAATATCTTATTCATCTGTGATAACCATGCAGACTTTATTATTCATGCATTTCATTTAAAGTGAATAAAATACAATAAATGGTTGCCTGGCATTTAAAAACCCATATCAAAACAAAATTCCCCAAAAGTGACAAATGCAATAAAAAAGATTCATCAGTGACTCTTTAGAAAACAACCATCTTTAAAAAATGCTTCAATAAAAGAGAATTTAGAATCATTGAATTAGATGTCAAATTGGCAACATTTCATATACTGATTCACTCTTTAGAATTGCTCATTATCATGAAAAATAAGTTATTATAACATTTTTGTTCATGTGAAAAGTATGTGATGAGTGAAAATAAGAAAGTGTATAAAAGATATTGGTGTTTCAAAGATACGCTATAAACAAAAGTAATAAAAGGGTTGCAGCCATCTTGACATACATGCTAATTAGGGTGATTTCTTGATCTTTGGCAAATCTTAAAGTTAGAGGTCAAATAGCTTGCATCATTGACTAAAGTGGAAAATTTCAAAGAAATTATTAGTAGAATACAAAAGCCAGATGTTTGAAGTAAATCTGATTGAAAATAATTAAATAAAAGCATTTAGCTATGTCACTGATCAATTAATTTTAAACAAATAATTTACCATTACACTGCATAATTACATGATAAATTCATTGAATTTTAAACCTTTATGTTGTTAGTCAATTCATCTACGCACTATGTAGTAAGAGAGCAGAGTCCTGTACTTTTTTTTTAATTAAATTTTATTCTATTTAAGTTTTTGTCAGTTGCGGGCCTTGAACTCAGGCTTGGGCACTGTCCCTAGCCTCTTTTTGCTCAAGCTAGTGCTCTACCACTTGAGCCACAGGGCCAGTTCTGGTTTTTGAGTTAGGTTAATTGGAGATAAAAGTCTTGCAGGGACTTTTCTGCCTAGGTTGACTCCAAACTGTGATCCTCACGTCTTAGCCCAGGATTAGTCAGTATTACAGGCAAGAGCCCCTAGTGCCAGGCTTGCCCTGTACTTCTTGACTTAATAGAAATTCATCCCTGGATGCTTCTCAGTTAGTTTGGTTTCCCAGGCTAACATTGATAATTTAGAGACTTAACAAGAACCCAAATAATAGCCCACCAAGCAAATCTGAATCATGACTACAAACAAGATTGACATATTACTCATCTGAAACACAGATCCTGCTATCTAGGACTGGATGTTCTTACAGGTAAACATATATAGAAAATAGAGACCCGATAGAAGCCTTCCAGGTATGCCTAACAACCAGTCAGAAAGCATTTTCCCCTTTCTAAAACAATATTCTGATGAAAAATCCGACTTTAAGAGATCCATGAGCTGTGGACTAGAGGCTCATGCCTGTAATCCTAGCTACTGATGAAGCTGGGATCTAAGGATTATGGTTCAAAGCCAGTCCAGGCACAAAAGTCTATGACACTTTAATCTCTAGTTATCCACCATAAAGCCAGACGCAGAGGGGTGGGTGATAGAGTGCCAGCCTTGAGCAAAAAAAGCTACGGGAGAGTGCTCAGACTAGAGTTCAAATGCTAGTGTGGAAAGTAGGGGGGTGAGGGGGAAAAGGGGAGAGAGGGAGAAAGAGTAGGGAAGGAGGAGAGATCAACAATCCATCAAAAGTTCTCGTTCAAATGGCATTGCATAAGCTCTTGGTATTTTCTCTTGGTATTATCAACAAATTCAGCAAATTTTAATGAATTATTATTTTCCATGTGCTTATGCTCTTTTAAAAAACATTTCTAAAAACTTGCATGATTTTTTTCTTCAAATTTCATTTTCTTTAGCTATACAGAGGTTGTTGGAGGCGATGTTACATCACACTGATTTTTCTATGGGCAGTTTTTAAAATCATTTAATACATTAGATTTAACGTATGTAGTGTCTCTTCACTGCCTACTTCATTGCTCAAATGTTTGTTCCTTTTGCGCTCAGTTGTAGCCATTCTACTGGTTTCTTTTAGTCTTAGGCACCACAAACTGTTGAACTAAGACTTTTTTAGTGAGGCAGGTGGAGAATCTGTACATTCCAGCATTTCCAGCATGGCAATTTGTGGAAGTCAGACTTAGGAATCACATGGAATTGTTTTAAACCTCATCCTGCATATCATGATAGATTCATATCTTTACAAGTACATTGTTTGCTTTTTTTCTGGACAAGTCATCAGGATTATCATTGCTAATATACTGTTATATATTTTGCCAAGTAGCTATCTGTAATTCATTATCTTTTATTTTGTTTTTTTAAATTTAATTTTGTTGTCAAGGTGATGGACAGAGGGGTTGCAGTAACATACATAAGGTAGTGAATACATTTCTTGTCATACTTGTTACCCTCTCCCTCATTCTTCTCCCACCTTCCCTTACCCCAATCCCTTGTCCGTCCCCCCCACCCTGAGTTGTACAGTTAATTTCCAGCATATTGTCTTGTGAATATCACTGTTGAGTTGGTTAGCCCTTTTTTCTTTTTCTCACTATTTTGATAGTCTCCTTCCTCAATGCACATAAACATATATACAATACTAAGGGTACCAAAATCAAATATAGTGACAACAAGGGAAAGACTTGGAAAAAATCTTAAGTGAAGTGAGCCAGACCCAAAGAAACAGATTCTATGGTTTCCCTCATTGCTAATAATTAATATATATTTAGTTTGGTCCTAGCAGAGGATCACAATAGCTCAAGCGTCATGTACATATGCTCATATAAGACAATGCTAAGCAAAATGAACTCCAAGACATGGAAACAAGAGGTTTTTCTTTGTTGTTGTAGTTTTTAATGTGCCATGTGAAATTATTTCTTTATCCTCTTGTTTTTCTTTCCTATGGTTTAGCCTCAGTTGTCACTGTATTTGATCATTTTATTTTAATAAAGGAGACATAACATAAAGCTTTAGGTCACCACATTCTTCTTCATAAATTTATTCTTTCCTTTTTTAGCCTCTGGATATCATATCACTTTATAGGAATATACCTACAGTCTCCTTCATTTAATTTTAAACACTGCTCATTTCTGTGCATTGTTTTTCATTCCTGTTTTTTTTTTCAGCAACTTCTGAAGCCTTTCCGCAGTTTACATCTCAAGACGTGATCACTAGACTAATACATACAATTATATTAAAACTTACTTTTGCCAGACTAGAGTTCATTCAACCAATATTCTTGTGTTAACTTGGACACATATCTGTCCACACATTTATCTTCTTTTTAAATTTTTATTTTTATTTTATTTAAGTAGTTCTACAGAGGTGTTACCATTTATTCTACTGATTTAAAAACATGCACAATAATCACTAGGCAAAAAAAATTCCATCTCCCCATCAACAACACAGCGCTTGAGTTCAAATTCATAGGGGGGCTTGTGCATTATAGGCAAACATTATCACTGACCTAACTCCCGAGTTAGTGACTTCCCGAGACAGGACCTTACTATCCAACCCTGGCTGTCTGCAGCCTTTGATCCTCCACTATCAACTGCAAAGGACTGGGATTAGAGGCAGAAACAAGCATACTTGACAACTCGCTCATCTTGCTGAAAATATCCTCACTAATTATACTTGTCATAAGTAATTTTAAAAAATATGTATTGTTTTGATAAGTGTAGCATAAAATGACCATTGAAATGTCCATATAACTCTCCTTTTGATTCTAATTTAATCTAATTTGAAGAAAAGTGTCAATGTATTTTTTAGCTCAGTGTAAATTTTTAAATAGTATTAAAGTGGGACTTTGAAACAATTTATAACACATCTTTGTCCCTTTCATTCTATCATGGAATATATTTTCAAGCCTGGATGGACAGGCAATTTGAAATGCTATATCTTTAGCCTATGGTCTTCATAAATTTTCATCCATTTTGTAAGTTTTAAATTCCAAAGTGATATCAAAAGCAATCTTGAAGGAATTTTAAGGAATATTTTATGGTTTACTTAAGCATACTTTTTAGTATTCCTTCTGGAAAATAAATACCTCTCATGTACTTCAAAGTAGTTTCTAGGACTGTTTCCTACACTGTAGCAAAGCTTCAAGAGAATTTTATGGAGTCAGTTATTCTGTGGATTTTCAGATGTTTTAAATTCAATTTTACTTATTAAATATCATGTTTGAAATCATAAGCAAATTGTACTCAATTTTGGTATGAGTCAACTTCTCAAGGTTTTGTGATTGTAGGTAAGCCACTTCATACAGTGTAAAATTCCCCTATGGGTTTTCACAAAATTACTTAAAGTTGACCTGACATGATCACATCAGTATTATTTATCATTATTTGAGCTAGAGATCTTGACAAGATTATTTGGGGAGGGAAATGTTTCTTTATGTGAGTCAGAAGGCCACGTTTCAGAGAGGCAATTATGTGCTAGTGAAGCAAGACAGACACAGAAGAGGAACTACTTCCTGACATCACTGGGTAAGTAGAACTCATAAAAAAGGAGCAAAATAATGGGGCCCAGAGGTGGAGAGAGCGAGAAGGTGGGAACACAAACTTGTAGTTATATAGGATGGAGAACTATACAGATATAACATGCAGTAAGAGAATTACAATTAATAATAGTTTATTGCATATTGAAATATTGCTGAGTAGATTTAAGATTCTTTTACTACATAAATCAGGTAGCTAAGAAAATGATAGAATAGCATCAGTAATTCTTTTCATTCTGCTCATATATATCAACATGTCTTATGGTCCACCTTCAATGTATACAATAAAATAATTTAAAATCAACCCTTTATTGTCTAAAGCAGTAAAATAAATAGACCAGGTTCTCCCTGCCTGAAGGGTTGGAGGAAGTTAGAAAAATCATGGTACAATATAGAACACCTTCATCTCTTACATCCCCCAACTGCACCACCTTTAGTTTTGGTATTAATGCCACATATTCAGATATGAAAATGTGCAATATGAAAAGGAAAAAGAAAGTCTTTTTTTTGAAAGTTTAAAATGTATTTATACACATATATGCACACACATATTTACACATATTTTATGCAGAGTCACAATTAAAGAAGAATGATTTTCATGTGGTTATTTGGCAGTTGTTTATTTTATTGCTCATATTTTATTGTTCATATAACATATCATAAGATGTTCCTTTTTTACCAATAATAGAGCTTGAATTTCTACTCTTGCTTGCTTTCTTGCTCGTAGCTATAGCTCTACATTTCTACTTCAAGGCTTTCCTTTTAAACCCTCATTATTTTAGGTAGTAAATTGGAGTTTGGGAAACAATAACAGCTGAGGGAAATATTGTTGAAATTAAGACTTAGATATAGCTATGCTTTAATTATTTTCTGTTTCTCTTTGTAGGATTTTCTTATCTTTGTCTATTTTCTTTTAGGTTTTCTGTTTGATATCTGGAGTAGGATATCATTAAAATTATCATCTTTTTATTTTTCTGGTCAGTCTCCAAAGTATAATATGAAAATAAGCTTGTACAAACTGAGAGTTGATTTTGTTCAAATATATTTTTGCTCTCCCATTGGTTTTATGTTATGATTATTATAAGTATAAATTTACTTGTGTTAAAAAAGTCTTCGTCATTTTTATAGTTTCATGTTAAGCATTCACATATATTTTCAAGAACACAAAAGGTAAAATAAGTTTTTCGTATTTTTCTAGGTCCTTACTGTACCTATATTCTCCTCGTATTTGAGTATCTGAGATTCTTTCTGATCTCATCGCCTTCGTGTTCATCGTCTGCTAGTAGGATTGTTAGTGGTGTGGGACTGTCAGAAACAAATCCTCTTATTACAGAAGCTCTTTTTCATTTTGTATCCAAAGGCTATTTTCACTGAACATAAAGTTCTAGGTTGACAGTTCTTTTATGTAAGTACTTTAATGATGCTTCACTTTTTTCCAGTCAGGATGATTTCTGTTGAGAAATTAATGACCACTGAGGCTTGTCATTTTATTATCTGCCTTTGAAGATTTTTCCTTAATCATTGGCTTTCAGCAATTTTCTCTTCTACTTTATTGTCTTTGAATCACAAGTTTCTGAAATATTCAGATTGTGTGTTTTATCATATTTGTAAACTTTCAGCCATTATTTCCTATATGCACATACACTTATATTGGTTTGTGTATGTATTTATGAATATGAAAAGTCTAGTGTAAACACACATGTCAGCACACACATATATCCAAGTCTTTATGTGCTTACCAAAACCCTACTTACTGTCTTCTCTTCTTCTGACACTCCAATTATATATGTCCTAGAATGTTTAAAAACTTTTCATAGGTTCAACATGATGTGTTAATTTCTTAGCTATCTTCACTTATTTTGTTCTTGAAAAATAGAGAAGTGAAGTGACTCAAGTAAGAGCATTTTCTTGGCAAGCAAGGTTTTGAGTTCAAAACCTAGTAACACACACACACACACACACACACACACACACACACCACAAACACACATACAACCACAGACTCTCACAAAACTACTAGTGGATCTTACGTTATGATTAACTTATCTTATGTTTAATTAAGCACATATTACTATTGAGTCTATGCGGTGATTTACCCATGCATTGTATTATCAGAGTTAAATTTCCTATTTGGTTCTTTTTTTATAGTTTCTTTTACACTGACCAGAGTTACCATCATTTTTCTTTGTCTTAATGCCATGGTTAATACTGTGCCTGTCTCAGTCTGCTTCCTATGCATTTCTAGGCAGGCATTGGTCTGAGACTGATACCAGTGGGTCAAAGGCCACTTCAGCTTTCAGAGCCTTCCACACTCTGCCTGGAACTGTCTCATTCTCTGTAAGCTTCAGTGTGAGGATTAGGAAGCCTTTTCTCTGGGATTCTTCTATCTTCTGCTGATATAAGATCCTGTTTTGTCTGCAGCAGAAATTTATTGTCATCACTCTGCTTCAGTTGTCTACAACTAGGTACTACATTAAATCATAATGATGGAATATATTGCCTTTATGAGTCATTGCTCCAAGTTTGGACTTCCCTCCAAAACTGAGTATCTTATCTATTTTTTGTAGTTTTTTTTGACAGTTGTGGTTTTCATAAAGAGATTTTGATTATCATCACTAGTGGTTTAATTTCATTGAAAATTTTGGAACCACTTATCAAAACATTTTTTCCATGTTAATCTTGGGGCTTGAACTCAGTGCCTGGGCACTGTCCCTGACATGTAGTGTTCAAAGCTGAAACTCTACCACTTGAGCCATAGCTCCACTTCTAGGTTTTTGGTGATTAATTGGATGTAAGAATCTCATGGACTTTTCCTCCCCAGGATGGCTTCAAATCATGATCCTCAAATCTCCGCCTCCTCTGTAGATAGGTTTATAGGCGTGAGCCACTGGTGACTGGTTCTTTCCATACTTCTGAAAAATATAAATTATTAGAAATTATTATTGTAAATATCACTGGTGGTGTTTAGCCTCTGACAAATTTACAAATGAAAGAACAAACCTCAATTAACCTTCGTTTTTTAGCACAATTAACCTATGTCGATATGAATATGATTTATATTTCCTAATGAAATGCTATATGATACTTATCAAAATTAAGGTTCAGATAAATAATGATAAATATTAGCATTGTGAAGTGCTGTACTTACTTTCCATTCAATCAATAGTTGTTTAGCACTGACAAAACATTTAATTTCAATTTCAGATGGTGTTAAAAGTTATCAACACACATTTAGTGAAAGAAAAATGTGTAGTTTTTAATGAAAATAATTGTGTTTATAAGGTGAAGTTAGAACAAAAATTCCCAGCAACCACTCTGAATCTCTTTTACCATACCGTTATACAATAAATCTCCTTGTGGCAATTATCTTATTATACTGCACCCACTTAAACATTTTTCTTTTCTGTCAGTCTGTTTTCAGCCTTTTCCCCCTATTTGGCTGGTATTGGGGTTTGAACTAGTACCCTACCACCTGAGCCATGACTCCAGCTTGGCTTTTTGCTGGTTGTTTTGGAGATGGAGTCTCAGAGTTTTCTGCCTGAGCTAACTTTGGAACTCAGTCCTTAGTATCTTGGCCTCTCAATTAGCTAGCATATATAGACATCATCTATCCCTAAGTAGAAAGGAAATATCATGGCTTTAGAGCAGAAACACGTCCCTTATGCTCAAATCTAAGGAGAATATCAAATTCTCCCAGTGTGTATGCCAGATTTGTCCATAAATCCTTTCCCAACTACCATATGGCAGAAGATAATTAATAGTAGTCTAAACCTTCCAAAAAATTTCCTTAATTACCAAAACATTAATCAATTGACTACTTGGATGGTATTGTAATTGCCAGCTAATATAACTTCATTAATTAAGGCAACATGTGTTTCAAGTGTCTTTTGAAGTGAGCTTTGTGGTGGTCTATATATTTTTCATACTATTTGAATACTTGTAGCTCACAAATGTGATGGTGTTTGCTTCTGAGATGAGATGGATAAGGTAAATATGCTATACATACTATTTATGGGTAAGGACTCAAAGCCTTGAAAGGTTTCACCTGGTCTTGTAAACAACTGACTTCTTTGTCATTATCATCATCATCTTTAAGTAGTTGCACAAAAAGGCTTCAATTTACCAAATCAGTTTGTGAGTACAATGCATCTTGATCAATGTCACTCCTATTGTTCTGCATCTATCTGCTAATCCCATCCATATTCCCAATTATGCAGTTCTGTTTTCATATATATGTATATATTTTGAATATATTTACTATACTCATTCCCTTCTTTTTCCATCTGCCTTTCCTTTGACCCTTTTCACAACAAAACATTTCAGTTTTCTGATATTCATATTGTTAAGCGGTTCATTAATTGGTCAAAGGAGTCAAACCATTGGAATCTTCCCTGAGTATACCACATTTAGTCATTTTGTTTGTCATATGCATATGAGCCTATATATGTATTCATGCATTTTTAGAATTCCACATATGAGAGAAAACATGAGCAATAATGTATATCACAATTTTGCTTTTCTCTCAAAAAGAGTATTGTGTCATTTGAAGGGAAATGGATGGATCTAGGTAAAATTATGGTAAGGGAAACAACTCAGGCTCAGAGAACTGAATTCTTTTATTTCATACAAGGCTACGGCTTTATTCTGATCTTAAGTAGATGTAATATAGTACAAAAGTGTGTGTTACAGTTACATAAGTAAGGTAATGAGTACATTTCTTGTTGAGCAGTGTTATTTTCTTCCTCGTTTTCTCCCACTTTCCCTTCTCCAACTCCCCTCCCCCAAGTTGTAAAGTTCATGTCCAACATAGCGTATTTTGAGAACCAATGCAACAGCAATACTCACAATCCAATACAATTTTCTCTGCCTAGAGAAGGAGATTGTGGACTGCTTTATTTAATAACTAACTGCATTGAATTTGTAGATAGCCTTTGGCACAGGTTTAGGCAAGTCACAGCAGAGGATCACAAGAGCCCAATAGCTATACCTTTATGAACACATAAGATGATGCTAAGTGAAATGAACTCCATGTTATGGACACGATTCTTATATCATTGTTGTAACTACTTTCAGTGTGCTATGTGTAACTGTAGCTTCTATTATTGATGATCTTCTTGTATCCTCTTCCTGTGGTTGTACCTGCACTATCACTGTATCTTATCTGAGTACATTGGAAACTGTGTATAGTGGTATTAGAACTAGGAAATTGAAAGGGAATACCAAAATCTAGAGACACAGGGTAAAAAAAGACAAATGGCTACAAAAGGAATACTTGCAAAACTGTTTGTTGTAAATGAACTGAACAATTCACGGGGGTGGGGGGGGTGGAGAAGGAAAGGGGGAGGGGGAAGGGGGAGTGAGGGAGGAGGTAACAAACAGTACAAGCAATGTATCCAATGCCTAATGTATGAAACTGTAACCTCTCTGTACATAAGTTTGATAATAAAAAACAAACAAACCCAAAAATAGCTAACTGCAACACAAACCTTTTCTCTATCCACTTTCAGGGTCTATTAATTTATTTTATAAAACATGTCTGTTTGGAAACCTCAGTCAGGCCTTATCCTGGCAGTTTGTCAGTGGGTAGTTGTGAGAGGTTCCCTAACAGAAATTTATCTGTATAAATAAAGTGTTCTTTACTGACTGCTCAAAAATAAACACACTAAAGAAAACTACTTCCAACAGTGGAAATAAGACTAGATGATAAAAGATAAGAAAGTAAGGAGAGTAATAAATTACTTGCTTATAACCAATTTGTCTGGAATAAATATGTAGTGTCTTTGGGATTTCAAAACTTTGAATAAATTCAGAATGTTAGTTTTAATAAATAAATTTAAGACAAATTAAATTTATGTATTAGGAGCTGGGGTGCAACTTAGAGGTAGACTGCTTAATTAAGGTATGTGAAGTGTTGGGTACAATCTGTCATGCATAAAACACAATGGAGTATATTTAGGAAGAGTTGTACATGAAATACAAATACTTTTATAATTGCGAGGTGTGAAGAATGTATGCAGGGAATATTGGTTTTTCATAAGTTGAGGTATCCCAGTTTTCTCTACAAAGATATAATTATATGCACTATTTATGGCAGTACTGGGACTTGAAATCAGACTCTGCTATTTTAGCCACACTCCAAGCAACATATAATATTTTATTAGTGATTTTAGTGATTAAGTGTAATATTTACCATGTGTTTCCATCAAGATTCTCTGTTTGCTTTTTGATTTCCTCTGGAACTTCTTCACCTCACCCTATCCAGGCTTATATAAGGCCTGTTAGCTGAAACACCTTTGCATATTTTATATAAGTAAAAAGCCTTGGGAATTTGCTTTAAAACATTTATTACCACTAAGTTTTAGTTTGAGACTCAAACATTTAGTAAAAAGATCATGTTCCAGAAAAATGTGGAAAGCTCCTCTGGAAGCGTCGTATGTTCCAGAGGCAGGTATAAGTAAGGACAAGCAAGCAAGCAGCAGTAATGAGATAGACTTTCATGTCAGGCTAAGATAATTAACATAAATCCAGCTTTGCTGACTTACAGATGAAATAATTGATGCTCCCATTTAACCCCTGGTGTCTCCCGACTGTCTCTGGTTCTTTATAAGCGTAGATCTGCTGGGATGATTGCTCTTTTGCAGAGATCTTAAGCACGAAACAAGACCAGGACCAGTCTTGATAGGATTTTACATTACACTCAGTTACATACCACAGATACGTTAAGATATCTGTCTATTTACTGATCTATTACGGCACATTTATTTGAGAGTGAAAGTAGACACTAGCCTCTCCTTAGAGAAGGTGTCCAGAGCCTGGATTGTACATTTATTTTTTTTATTTTTTATTTTTTTATTGTCAAGGTGAAGTACAGAGGGGTTACAGTTACATATGCTAGGTAATGAGTGCATTTCTAGTCTAACTTGTTACCTCCTCATTTTTCTCCCAGCTTCCCTGCTCCCACTTTCCCCACCCCCAATGAGTTGTACAGTTAGTTTGCTGCATGTTATCTTTTAAGTGCTGCTGTTGCATTGTTTTGCCTTTTACCCTTTGTCTCATCATTTTAATGGTTCCCGTCCCTTCTCCAACTCCGATTTTATATATATAAAATACCGCGGGTACCACGACCAATACAGTGACAACAGGGGCTAAATCATAGGGAAAAGGAACAGAAGAAAAAAGAAATAATTTCACCTAGTATGTTAAAAATAACAACATCAACAATAAACCACTGGTTTCCATGTTTTGGAGATCATTTATTTAGCATCATGTTATGTGATCGTATGGATGTACATAGCTATTGAGCTATTGCGGTCATCTACCAGGACTATCCTAGACTTATACTAATTTCAACAATATCAGCATGAGATATTTTAGCCTAAGCTTACCTTCTCTAATTTTGAAGAATTACAATGACATTGGTATGAAACCATAGTTAGATTTGACAGAGCAAAGACCTATAGTGTTAAGCAAATGCTTGCTTTAAATGTGGTCAACCAATAGACTACTGATATGTGGAGAAGCGCTGTGTGTGTAATTAGTGTGCTGGAAAGCCCTTGCTTTGCCTCAAGACAGAAGTGGTAGATGATTGCAGACAGCATGTGACAGGTGTGAAAGCCTTGGAAGGTCCTGTGTCCTTGTCCTGAAACATCTTTGGAGCCTGCTAAACTGGGAACATTAAGTGTCTTCCAAAGGCCCATGGGTTAAAGACCTGTTTCCAAAGCTGGTGATATGGCAAAGCCTTCAGAGATGCGGCCTTGTGGGAGGCATAACTTATTAGGTGTACCCTTGAAAGTGATTGGGTAACCTTGATCTCTTTCTATTCTTCTATTATGGAAATGAATTAGAACAATTAATTTAAAACATGACTAGGTTTTTCTCCCTCAAATATTTGGGTTTGAAGTGCTTTCTCTCCACAGGCATTAAGGCTTAGGGTCCTGAGCTTTTAATCTAAATCAAAGTTTCCTCTAGATAAGTCAATACTCTTAGATATTGGTTATAGTGACTAAAAGCTGGCTAGCATGGAACTAATAGGGATGGAGTTTGGGGAACATATTTTAAAATGAATATAGTCACAACCATTTGGTTCTGAAGTGATAAAGCCTGACATTGTGAAAAACAGAATATTTCCCTTCACTACAATTAAATTAATTCCTTTATGGAGGAGATCTCAAAAAAATGTATGTATGTATGTATGTGTGTATGTATGTATGTGTGTGTCTATACACACACTTATACATAATACTTGTATACACATTATATACACTATATATATATATATATATATATATATATATTGGCCCGTCCTGGGGCTTGGACCCAGGACCTGAGCACCATCCCTGTCTTCTTTATGCTTAAGGCTAGTACTTTACCACTTGAGCCACAGTGCCACTTCCGGCTTTTTGTGTTTATCGGTGCTGAGGAATTGAACTTAGGGCTTCATGCATATTAGGCAAGACTCTACTGCTAAGCCACATTCCCAGTCCTTCTATCTTATAAATATATTTAATACATAAATATATAATCTTATAAGCAACTCAGTATCTGTGGACCATATCTAGTTTATATTCAATGAAGAAATTTTTGACAATTTTGTTGTCAGGAGATAATTATAATTTCTATGTGTGAAAATGTGGAATAACTTACTATAAAAGCTTAAAAACACTTTATTGAAAATGGGAAGAATAGCAGCCAGTATTTAATTATGATCATATCATACTGTGACTATCCAAAACCTTTCATAGGATTTTTAGAGTCTAGAATTTATACACAGACGAAAGTAGAATGTCATATAATTATGGCATATGTATTGTGTGCAATTTCCTGAAATGGAGTGAAAAATAGTATGGACAGCTCCAAAAATTTTCTCTCTGATATTGTCTATTTGTAGAATTTGAACTTTGAGTCTCCTGCAGCCCTGTGTTTCAAAGAGAGGATACAATTAATGAACAAGAAAGTGAATTAGCCAAAATATAACATATTTTTTTATTCAGTAAGTGAAACTTGAGGTCCTTTGAAGACTGATAGGGAAAAGTATATCCATTGCATGTAAAATTTAGTATTTTCACTTCCTAATCTCTTGCTTTTCGTAAAGTTTCATAAACTTTCTAGTTTTGCTTTATCTTGGAAGATATATAGACTCTCATACCTCACTCTTTGAATTGTGTCAGAGCACTTAAAATAGTGTTAAAATATTGTGTACACAGGGCATTTATAGGAATGAATAGAACAATTCACCAAAGATCAATAAACCAATGATTACTGAAAGGTAGGAGAGCCTCCTGAGTAGCTAGGATTAAAGGCATAATCTGGGGTACCCAGATTGCAGGTAGATTTTAAACAGCTGACGTATCATGCATTTATTTGGTCTGTGTCCAAGAAATCAACTTGGCTGTCACTCCTGTGAGTGAGCACTCTTCTAATGAGGGTGTTCACTACTTTCTAGCTTAACTTCCTTTAAATTTCTTTGATTTCTTCTTCACTAGTGGAGCATTCGCATTTCAAAATGTTATAAATGTGGAGGCTGAGAATGTGGCTTAGTGGTAGAATGATTTCCTACCATGCTTGAAGCCCTGGGTTTGATTCCTCAGGACCACATACACAGAAAAAGCCTGAAGTGGTGCTGTGGCTCAAGAGGAAGGTGCTAGCCTTGAACATAAAGAAGCCAGGGACAGTGCTCAGATCCTGAGTCCAAGCTCCAGGACTGGCCAAAGCAATATATAAATGTGACAAAACATTAATTAAATATCAATTTAAAATTTAAAGACCAATTTCCTTGTAAATCATTCTTATAGATATTATATTTTGGTTTCTATCATATTATCTTCAGATTATAATGTTTGTCTAATCTATTAAGTAAGTACTCTAAAGTTTTTCTTCTCAAATTCTTAGCCACTATTTTTAAATGTGTCATCAGTTGGTTCTATATACTAGAAGAATGCTACATTTTAGGTACTGGAATTGTTAGCTGAATTCTGTACCACTCACCAAACTGTGTGGTCTGTACATCATTGTGAGTTAGTTTTCTGTTCTCTGATTTCATTACCCAGAGGCATGCTGATTTAGATATTTCTCTTATTAGACCTATATTTTCTCTGTGTCAGAGCTTGGAACACTTTTGTGTATCACATCTATAATATATTGAAACAACATTCCTCCTTTACTTGGCTCTTTTCAATCCTCAAGACTAGAACTGCCCTCTATTTAAGGTTCTACCTGCACAGTACCAGTGTTCCACATTAAATAAGTTAGTATTTGAGTCTATTTATGAAAGAACTGCTAAGACTTAATAAAGGATTTGAAGGCAGACCCTTAGAAGGAAATACCACTCCCTCTTTCTCTTGTGAGTTGCTGTTGCATTGGTTCACCCTTTGTCCTTTATCTCACCATTTTGTTGTTCCCTTTCCTTCTCTAATTCAGGTAAATGTAGATACAATACACAGCATACCAAAATCAAATACAGTGACAACAGGAGATGAACTATAGGGGAAAAAAAAGAAAAAAGAAATAACTTTACATAGTACATTAAAAACAACAGCAAAAAAGAAAAACCTCTTGTTTCCATATCTTGGACTACATTTTTCTTAGCATCATCTTATATAGTCAGATGTACATAGCTCTTGAGCTATTGTGATCCTCTTCTAGAACTATCCTAGACATATACGAATTATTACAAAGGAGGGAAACCATAGGGCCTATGAGTCTTTGGGTCTGGCTTATTCACTTAATATGATTTTTTTCAAGTTTTTCCATTTCCTTAGGAATGGGGTGATGACATAAAAATGAAGAAGAGAGTAACAGTGTTTGACAAGAAATGTACTCACTACCTTACATGTATAAATGTAATCCCTCTATCACCTAGACAATAAAATAAATGCTGTTTTATATTTAAAAATAAAGGTGCTGACATTTTTTTAAATAAAGAAATATGAGTTTTCTTTTCTCTCTGTAAAATAATAAAAATGTGACTTTCAATTTTGTTTTTCTTTTCCATTTTTTCTTTTGTATGTATTTGAGAGAGAGTGAGAGAGAGAGCGAGCGAGAGAGAAAGAGAGAGAGAGAGAGAGAGAGAGAGAGAGAGAGAGAGAGAGAGAGAATGTATCTGGGTCTTGAGGATAGGTCCTAACACAATTGCTGGAGTTTTTGCTCATGTGCACACTCTCCCATTTGAGCCATACTTCCAAATCTACTTTTCCTTTTGGTAGCTAACGCATTTGAAGGAGTCCTTAGTATTGCAGCTGATATGCATATCTTTGAGATCCATATCTTGGAGTTCATTTCGATTAAGATCATCTTCTATGGCCATATGTACATAGCCACTGAGCTACTGTGATCCTTTTCTAGGACTATCCTAGACATATACTAATTACTACATATACTAATTATTACAAATGAGGGAAACCATAAAGTGTCAATGGTGTGCTTGAAAATGAGCATATAATAAGTTTTGTGACAGCAAGTATGTTTTAAATGATGTTTAGAGTGAAGGATATTAGCCATCTAGTCTTGAGAACTCATGAAGATTCTATTAGAGAATTATAAGAAAAATCTATAAGGACTTTTTAAAAGAGTTGGAGTTTTGTTGATCAGGTGGGTGGATGTAGACTCAAATGGTTTTGATTTAATCCATACAATATTTTGGAGAATCAGTAGTTGATTTAAATATCTGATGTATATGATATACTTATCCACAAATATAAATTTACTATATAGTCTTTTAAATTACTATCTATATCATGAAATTGTATTTTACTCCATCAAATGAAGGACAGAAATAATAAAGAAAAAGTGAGAAAATTTTCAAAGTATATCAGCCAAGTCAAAATCTTAGAGCATATATAGAAGGCTATATAACCAATTAAGCAATATATTGAAGCAAATACACAAGTTTTAAATAATATTGGATAATTTAATTTCTATTGTCTTTTGATTAAGGAAACATAGTTATGAATATAAGAATGTTTAAGGCAAACTATCATCAATCTATCTATTTTATTTACTTATTTATGGGATATTGAAATTAAACAGGCTTTCTTGTTTGATCATCAGTTACTCTACTATATGAGCCACATCTCTAGCAAAGCGTTTTACTGGTTAGTTTGGAAATGGATCTTCAGGAATTTTTGCCTTCCTGGTCAGGCCTTGAACTGAGATCCAGAGGTTCTTAATCGCCTGCATAACTAGGATTACAGGCATGAGCCAATGGCCAACATAAGTGTGTTTGAAAGTTATTATATTTTCATTTATCCAGGTAGGCATTCTATAGTGTGTTATTAAATGTTTTTGTAGTTCTTTTTAAACTATATTGCCAGAGAAAGTTTTTTTTCTTATGTTAACAATACTTCAACTGAAATGACATACTGATTTCTAAACATCTACTCACATGTTATTTTTAATTTATTTATTAACTTCTTTCAATCTGCTCCATAAAGTGTCTATTTACTTTTGGAAATCATTTGTAGTCTTACTTCTCTTGGCAGTATACCGCTTGGAACTTTGTGTTCGCTAGGCAGGAGCTCAACCATTTGACCTCCCTGCTTTTTTGTCTTAGTTATTTTCAGGTGTTTTGCCTGGACCTAGCCTTAGATCAAAATCTTTCTACTATGTCTTCTCTATAACCAGGCTGACAGGCATGACAGATATATGGTATATGTTTATTTAAAAATTTTCATGCTTTAATCGTTGGGCTATGTGCTATAGATAAATTGATAGGCCCATTCTTAACTTAAAAGTATCATTGCATCAAAGAATATGGATATTAATCTAGATGATTCAAAGCTACCTAAAATGGGTGAATTTATACTCTGTCAACTTATGCTTCCCGGAAAGCTATTTCTTGCATGCATCTGACTTAGGGCTATCAGAAAAAAGGCTGAGGTACATCGGTAGTTGTTATGTGATCAAGATTGATGCAGGATGCCTCTACCACTCTGCTTCAGGTAACTTGTAACGTATCTGCTACATTACATTGGAGGCACCAAAGGCCCACGGCCTCATCTCCTCCCTGGATGCTGGACTGCAGAAGTTATGAAGGTTTAGTATGAAATTCTAGATCCAACACAGAAGCAAATAGAACTTTATTTTCCTCCACTACACATTCATTGTTTGACACATTCTTTATACACTCCTGTGACTTCAAATCACTCATTAGATTCAGAGGCCAGGGTCTTGTGTACCATTTCTTTCATGTTCCCACATTACAGAAAGATCTATCACAATAATACATTCCACATCACACATATTATTGTTATTTTCTTTTGTTAATAACTGATTCAGAAATTTCTCCTATTAAGAGTCCTAATAATCAAACTGCTATCATTTAAGTTGAGTGTCTACTAAGGGCCCATGTATAAAAGGCTTGGTCCCTAGCCTTAGCTCTATTGGAAGGTAGTGTAATATTTAGTAAATGGTGTTTAACTGACATGAAGTGAGCAGCTTCCTCCACCACACACTCACACCATCCTTCAGTGGTTCATGTAAAAATCAAAGAAAATGGAGGATACTCACTGTGGATTGAAACATCTAAATTTTGAACCCAAATGAACTTTTATTAAGTTAATTTCCCTTAGGTAATTGTTACATCAATAAGAAAAACTGCTTAATTCAAATTTCTGAGGCATTCCTTAGAGATATAATAACATTCTTAGTATAGTGGCACTAACATCACTCCTGGTAAATAAATGATAAATAGTGCTAAGAGGCCATGACACTCTGTGGCAAAGCAATCATTTAAGTATTGTTATTAAAGGGCCAGGCATGGTGGCTCATTTCTATAATCCTCGATACTTGAAGGGAAGAGACAGGATTGTGATTTGAAGTCAACCTCATCATAAAGTCAAAAAAGATCTCAAACCGCCCCCCCCCCAAAAAAAAAAAACAACAACACCCAAACAAAAAAAACAAAAAAACCAAGCAAGGCATGATGGTACATACCATTAATTCCAGGTACTGTGGATGTAGCTGTAGGATGATTTGTGGGGCACGTCCACCCAGATGCCTTGCATCATTAAGAGGCAGTTCTAGCTGGCCCGCCTATTTTCCCAGCCCTGGAGCCCTGTGGTTGTTAGCCCCGCCTGCCTTCCAGTCGGGAACTGGAAAGGCGGCTCTAACCGGCCCCGCCTCCCAGCCTTGGGGACCATGTGTAGCCAAGATGGCAGCTGGGGGTGCACCCGGAGGCGGTCCTGTGAGCTGTGATGTAGATGTAGACCACCCATAGGGAGGTCCCTTGGCCCTCCGGTACGCTTCCTGCCTCTCCCATTGGCCAGGAGAGCTCTGTGGGCGAAGGACCCAGGCAATGATTGTGGTCTGAAGCCAGCCCAGACAAAAGCATAAAACTAGTTAAAAGCAAAATAGCATGTAGGTGTGACTCTAATAAACTCATACCTCAAAAAAGTGATATTATATTTAAACACTTTCCATAAATACCTTTAAGAAACAAGTTAGCCCAACAGTGTAGCTGCTGACAAGATCCACACTATAACTGATTGGTTGCTTCTAATTGTAGTAAAGGACTTAAGAGGAGAAGGGCAAACATAATTGGTGCATAGGGTTTGCTTCACAACCAATGGCCCAGGAAGCTGCTAAGAAAATATGGGATGACTCAACAACTTATTCTTTGTCAAGATTACAAAAACCAAGCTCATGTGTCAAAGTCATGTGAATGAATTGCAATGAAACTCTTACATTAGCATTAGGCATTTCCTTCGACATAGTGGTTCAAAGCTGTATCCACTGGAGTGTGACTTCCATCTGACTGAAGAGCCAAGGTCATGAACAAAGCTTAATATTTCCCTGAGGATAATATCCAACACTGGTAATCACTGTCTGAACTAAACCTGATCTAACTTAATACATTACAAGCTACATCTTGTGAGAAGTTTAAAAGATGATAAGGTTTTCTTAGTTTAGTTTACATCAAATACTTGCTGAGAACGAGTAGAGATAGAATAAAGTAATGTTGACTCACGCCATCATGTTGACTATTTATTGGCAAATATTCTAGATTCTTTAGCTCTAAAATCTCTACATTTTCTCTAGTAGTTCAGAGAGACAAGAATTTTTTAGGTTATCTGAAAAATGAAACCCAAGGACCTACATTAAATGTGAAGGAAATGATGCCATTCACTTGCTTTTCTGTACCAGAAGCTATGTTAACTTTAGGGAGTTTGTGTTCCTAGAGCACAAAGGTTTTCCTGTTTACTGATCCTTAGCTAGTTGTGAAGGAGCAGCCAAGGTACATTCCTCCCACTATCTTGCTTGAAATATATTTATGGGGTAACTGTCATTGTCATAAAGGTCTGTGGTGGTCTAGGAATAAAGATGCTAGGGACCCATGGGGATCTGTTGCCAGCACAGTGGCTTCCTGTAATCCATTATGAGTAAGATGTTTCAGAGTTTCTGTGACCAAGTCATGGTAGGTAATTCTCACAAAGAAGATGAACATGAATATCATAGATGGTAAAGGAGGAGAAACAGCCAAAATGTTCTACAGAATATAGCATCAATTTTGGATAATTCAGATTTGGAAAGGACAGTGCTTACTACAAAATGGTCATACTGGGAAATTCTAGCTTTTTTCCCAAAGACATGAATCTCTTCACCAGGCGAGTGAGCAATGCATAAAGAGCCATAAACTGACTTTGAGGAAATAACTAGATACAGGTTCATAACTGACATTCCATTCCATAAACCGGGGCTTTTGGAGAAAAAGTGATGCACTGAGAATTGGCTCAGTTCATCTCACAGTGGGCCTAATGTGACAAGAAACAGTGTCATTATTTCTTTGATATGGCATAGAAATATCAGTACCTGAAAATGTGTCGGAGTTGATTCATTGCCCATGATGTTCTGGTTATTGCTGTGGAAAGGCCAGTGGGAGGCAGAAACTGTCCCTCCAATATCACATTCTCTAGAGGATATAGACTGTATTGCTGTTATTCAAGATGGGTAATTCTTATTGCATCCTCTGCTAACTTGTGTATTTGACTGAGGCAGAAACAAAGTAGGTTGTGAAGAGCAAGACTGTGTTGTTGCATGCTTAATAAGAGGTTCCTGTACCCTCAGGAGCCATTCCAGATTTGGTTTTGTAACTGATGCAAATAAACACATCCTTCATCATCTGGAGTACAGTTGTTGACCAAGTGAAGGATTTCTTCTCTCTGTTGAGACCACCAGAATAATCTGACTTCAAGCTTTGTCCTCAAGTATTTATTTTCATGGTTTGTTATACACTTATGTCAGATCTCTAACCCAAACCCTCTAGTTAAGGTTCTCCACCAATAAAGCTTTATACTGTTTTATTCTACATAGTGTTCCTGTCACTGATATCAAGCCAAAGGAAAATAGAAATTATTTTAATCATTGTTACAATGCCAAAGGGTAGAAACTCAGTCTCACAGAAAATACTATTGCTACCATAGCAATGGTTCTACATTTGGTTAAGAATATAGTCTGGTCATCTGAAGGGCAGGACTACCATGCACAATCCTTTATGGTAGGTTTTGGGGGCTATCAGTGAGTGGAAATCATCTTTCCAGGGGGCAGAATTTGGGGCACTGTATTGTTCACTTTTCTTGACTCTATTTTTTTTTTTTTGCCAGTCCTGGGCCTTGGACTCAGGGTCTAAGCACTGTCCCTGGCTTCATTTTGCTCAAGGCTAGCACTCTGCCACTTGAGCCACAGCACCACTTCTGACGGTTTTCTATATATTTGGTGCTGGGGAGTCAAACCAAGGGCTTCATGTATAAGAGGCAAAGACTCTTGCCACTAGGCCATATTCCCAGCCCAATATTGTTCACTTTTCAAAGAAGAAATTTCTAAATATGTAAATCTATATTGGTAAGTGAGTAATGATAAATAGGCTGGTTGGTAGGTAACAGGAAAAAATTTGGAAAATTGTGACAAATATTTTTTTCCCCCTTACATGGATAGAGTTCTTCAAATTCACCGAGAATGTGAACATGGATGTACATAATGTAAAAGTTAGCCAAGGAGAAACCTCACCAGATGATCATTTTCAGGCTTGTAAAATGCTGTTTCATAGACATGATCCAACTTTTTTCTCCAATGGCTCTGTCCAAGTTTAGGAGCATGATGGCTATGATAGCAGTGGCTGCTAGTCAAGGGGCTGAGATCCAGAGGACTGTGGTTTCAGAGTAGAGCAACAGACACATCTGTGAGATTCCATATCCAAAATAGCCAGCAAAAACCAGGGCTGGAGGCATGGCTTAAGTGGCAAGGCACCAAAAAAGAAAACTGAGATGGCCCTAATATTCCCTTCAAAAGTGGCCACTGGCTGTAAACAGCTGTGCATGTAGCAGAAGCAGGCATTGAGTTAACATGACAAGGAGGGCAGGTAAGACATGCGTAAATAGGTTGTCAAAGATCACGATGTTCTCAACAGGTAAGTCTGTGATAATTTGTCTTTCAGTGAAACAACAAACAGGGTTACCCAGTTAGCATGAGAGAGACCAATTCTACAAGTGCTATAAGGATATTAGGATGGAGATTGTACGCCAGTGCTTGTCAAACGTCTCATCAACACTTGAAAAATACATATGTATGGTTCTGGATTCAGAATGTTTAGAGGTAGGGATCCTAAGAATTTGTTTTCTCACAATGAATAGGAAATTATCAACTTCCCAGATGATGTCTATTTTTATTTTTTTATTCAACTATTTGTTTACATATTAATACAGGCAAATCTGCTTGAAATTCCTTGTGGGGCATGCCCGGATGCCTTGCGTCAGAAAGAGGAAGTCCCAGCTGGCCCAGCCTGTTTCCCAGCCCTGGGGCCACGTGTGGCTATTAGGAGGAACCCGGAAAGGCGGTTCTAGCTGGCCCCGCCTCCCAGCCTTGGGACAAGATGGCACCTGGTGGTGAACCTGGAGGCGGTCCTGTGGGCTGTGATGTAGAATTAGGCCACCTCTTAGAATTGGTCCCTTGGCCCTCCACCCTTGATGGACAGCTCAGGCCTCCCTTCACAGTCCCTAGATAGGTGCACGTAACCCCTCCCCTTCCTGCAGCTCTCTGACCTACTTAAGAGGGGAGCTCTTTCAATAAAGCCAGACGTGGGCAAGACATTCTCCCAGACGCATCTGATTGTCCTCCAGTGAGGGGGGCTGGCTGCGGGCAGTCCGTTGACCCTTCTTCTTTCTTGGCCTGCCCCGGTTGGGGCGTGCTTCCCCTTCTCTCCTGCAGGTCAGGAGAGGCTAAAGACCCCAACAATTCCCCATTAACTATTCATTAGCATTTCCAGATAAACACAATCCATACTCATAAATACTAAGAAAAATAACAATAATCTCTCATTGTGTTACTAGTTTACTAGTCTAAATGTTTATAGTTATCACATGATAATTATGAAAATTTACTGTATCACCTTCCTGTGGTTGTAACTACACTATCTCTGTATCTTATCTGAGTATATTGGAAACTGGGTATACTGGTATTAGAACTAGGAAATTGGAAGGGAATACCAAAATCGAGAGACACAGGGTAAAAAAAGACAAACAACTACAAAAGCAATACTTACAAACTGGTGAAAATGAACTGAACAACTGAATAACTCATGGGGGGGGGGAGGGCAAGGAGGAGGGAGGAAGGTGGGAATGAGGGATGAGGTAACAAACAGTACAAGAAATGTATCCAATGCCTAATGTATGAAACTGTAACCTCTCTGTAATTCAGTTTGATAATAAAAAATACATATATAAAATAAAAAATAAAGAAATTACACTCGGACATGATAAATTAAACAGGACTCTAAGCATTCATATAATGAGACCAAAGGAGGATATTCTTAGGAGAGGATCACAAAAGGCTCAATTGCTATATGCATATGACCATATAAAATGATGTTTATCAAAATGAACTCTAAGAAGTGAAAAAAAGCGGGGATATTTTTGGTATTTCGCTTTTTTTACACTCCTTTGTTGCTGTTTTATTTTTTTAATTTTTGTCTTGTATGTGAGTTTATCTGTTTTGAGGGGGGGAAAGGGAACCAGAGAAATTGTGGGACAAAAAGTGAACAAATGCAGCACAAATACACACTATGTTGGAAATGATCTTTACAACTTGTGGGAAGGGAGGATGGGGAGGGAAAAATGGGAGCAAGCAAGGGAAAAGTTGATATACTCATTACCTGACTTATGTAACTGTAACCCCTGTGTATCTCACCATTACAGTAACAGTAAAGAAATATTTTTTAAAAAACCACAGCCTTCATTAAATTGGAAGTTTGGGTTAAAATATTCCTGCAGTGTTATATCACTGTTGTTATCAATGTCATCATTGTTATTATCTTTAAGTTGTTGTACTAAGGAGTTGCCATTTAACTAAACAGTTTATGCATACAATGTATCTTGAGTGATATCATTCCTTTCAACATTTTCACCCATCTCTCTCCTGCCCACCCCTTCCCTCACGGTTGTTAATTTTAGAATCTTGACTACATTAAAAATAGTAAAAAAAAAAAAAATAGAAATAGTTAATAAGACAATTTTTGGTCTTAAACTACAATGAATTCTCATAAATTTTCCTAAAAGTAAGTCTTACAAAATCCCCAAACCAAGCAAATATTTGCAAAAATAGTTTTCTGCAGCTATAAATTACCTTTGTACTTTGAAAATCAATTTGTATTGGAGCACTGAGGGAGTTACATTGTTCTGTAAATGTATTGTCACTTCTAAACTCCTACCAGCTCAGGAAAATCACCAGGAAGTGATTCCTTGATGAATAAGCTTGCCTAGTTCAACATGGGGATGATTTTACCAGTGAGGAGAGCTGTCAGGAATTCCAGAAAGAACATTTGGTGAGGAATATGCCAACTGCCTTTATTACCTTCTCAGATACATCTAAGCTATGGGCATTTCCAGTTTTGTTCTGCAGATAATTTGAGCTCCATCTGTACTTGATGATTATTTTTTAGTATGCCATTACAAATTATGGCTTTGGGTACTTTGTTGTACTTTCTCCCTGAAAATTCAGCTGCATAAAATATATTGTGTTTCCTGACTTTGGGCATATTTCCATGGTGAGACTGGAGTGAGAGAAATGGGGCTATATTCTGTTGTAAATTTGTCACTTTTGTTTCCAAAAAGGAGACTGGTTTTAATTTGATGCTAAAAAAAACTGATTACTAATTCTCAAGTATAAATTCACACCTGTCAATACTAAACATTTCCTAAGGTAGTTCGAAGCATCTGGACATAAATGTTCAATGAGGTATTTACTGAAATTGGTTAGAAAAAGGACAGACTACTGTACTTCCATTGTAGATAATTTATATAATGCTCAAGTGCTAATTAGTTTTAATCTACTTTGATGAAAGTATTTCTGTAAATTAGTGATTTTACATTTGGTAGTTTGGTGTACTACCTCCCAGATATTTTCCCACAGTAGCTTCAGAATATGAAAATGTGTACTGATGGCCATGCAGGCTTACAGGCCAGGAGGTCAATTAGGGAAGAGGGCAGAGAAGGCCAACAATTATGTTCTGCATAGTTGAATGAAAATGAAGAGCATTAAGATGACTCCAAAGGTGCACTGGGCTTGGGACTGACATTAATTAGGGAATTCTATACAAGTACTGAAATATTGCATAACTGTGAGAATCTACATACCGTATTTTTCTCTTACCTTCTGATGGAAAATAAATATAAATTTAACCTTGGGCACCCTGGTTGGATATTATGCCATGCCTGTAACTTTCAAATATTTTTTCCTCTGCCTCGAACAAAATAATATTTGTATTCTCTCCCTTAACCTGTTTATTTGGTACATTTTATTAATGGTTTTCTATACAAAAGCCACATTTTTCCTAACTTTTCTTAAATGTGGTTTTGGATTTAACTTGCTAAATTGTCAAACAAATTCACTTTTTTTCTGCTTGATCTGAGTTTGAACTCAGGACCTGGTGGCTGTCCCTGCTCAAGACTAGTGCTATACCACTTGATTCACAGCTCCATTTTGGGCATGTTTGTTGGTTAGGGAAAAGAGTCTCATGGACTTTTCTGTCCAGGCTGATTTGGGACAGCAGTCTAGATCTCAGCCTCCTGAGTAGCTACGATTACAGGCAGTGTCAGGTCATATTTACTGTTTTATTAATAAAGTGATATTCATGTATGCAAAGGTATTTTCTTCTATAGTTTTTCAGTCTTGGTATTAAAAGAATATAAACTTCAGCCAGGATACTGGTGGAGATTGGAGGAAGAAAATGGAGAATGACGGAAGGGGACACTGATCAAGAGGCATTGTATTCATAACCTAACTTATAAAATTTTAATTTGTTGTACAATAAATTAGTAATAATATTTTTTAAAATAAACAATGCAACAAAATTTTAAGAAAGAACTATTCACTCTGGGACATTTTTGTAAAATTTGTGTTTGTGTGGAGAATTTTTGTTTATATTCAACTTCTGTTTATTGAACTATTTTATAGATTTTACATCTTGAATTAACCTGATAATTTACAATTATCCATAAATAAATCCATTGTACTTATACTTCATTTTAGATTCTCTTTGGACTTTAATTAGCATATATTAGTTGTGCGAAGTATTTTTGTGATATCTCCATAGGATCATAAAATATAACTCAACATATTCAGCTCCTCTTCCCTCTCTCTCCTCATAAGGTGATATATAGAGGCGTTACATTTCATGAGTCAGGAAATTAGTACACTTCTTTTCTGAAAATGCCACCCCTTCCTTCCCTCTCTCTCAGTTTTCCCCTCTTTTGCTCACCACAAGTTGTGTAATTCATTTGCAATCTAGTGTTAGTGAGTATAACTGCTTCATTTGTTTACCCTTTGTCCATAAGCATTCTTATATCTAGTAAAGTAATCAAGTCTATAATTTGTAATAATCATCCCAAATAAAAATGTAGACCAAAATGAGTTTCCTTAATTAATTCTACTAAACTTTAAAACTAGAATGCAAACCATCTCAAATTTCTTGATAAACACCAGACTAAATTATTTTAACCCATTCTCTAAGTCAATATTACTCTAATGCCACAGTAGGAAAATACATGAGAAGAAAACATGAGAAAAAAATGGCAGATCAGAATCTCTCATGAACTAGCCACAGAAACCCTCAGCACAACACTGAGGAAAAAAATAAGCTTATTGTCAATTATTTTGAATTATTTCTTAAAATTAAGAATCTACTCTCATGCCATATATATATATTTTTTTCTTTTTTCATTTTTGTCTTCCTAGCTTTTTTTTTTTTTTTTTTTTTTTTTTGCCAGTCCTGGGTCTTGAACTCAGGGGCTGAGCACTGTCCCTGGCTTCTTTTTGCTCAAGGCTAGCACTCTGCCACTTGAGCCACAGCGCCACTTCTGTTTTTTTTCTATTTATGTGTTACTAAGGAATCGAACCCAAGGCTACATGTATGCGAGGCAAGTACTTTACCACTAGGCCATATTCCCAGCCTTGTCTTCCTAGCTTTTGAAACTACTGAAGTTTTCCTCAAAATATTGGAATAAGTAATTGTAAAATAATAAGTTCTGGAATGGGCTATGTGTATTTTCCCTCAAGTTATTTCTTCAGCATTTGAAATTAAGTTCAAACTCCTTAAGAGGACCATTAATGTGCTATGTCATCTGAATTTTTGTTTTTCAAGTCATTTCTTACAGAATTTCCTTCCTTTCACCAGTTGTTATCTACTCTTACAATTCACTTGCTTTTCTCTAGCGCTGTTTGCTATAAAACTTGAGGGAAATATGCTCATGGTTTCTCACTCAACAATTGCATTAAAATTTAGCATCAAAACAATTAGACTACCGTTGCACATTTGAAAAGATGAGTTTTGTTACAAACCACCATGAGCACCTGGTCCTGCTGTAGCTAGAAGCAAGGTGAGGATGGAGACTAGACCCTGAAACTAGTTTGGGGGCACCAGGGGGCCAACTACCTCATGCCAGCAAGGGACGCTCAAAGTCCTGTGAACAAGGCCTTTATTGATCATCAAACAGAGAAGTACATGCAGGATTCAAGGTAGTAGATTCTTAGACACCAGAATGGGGGGCAACAATGCTAGGTTCAGTGACTTCCTATAAACAGGAGGTGGGGGGTGAAGCGGAGGAGAAAACCAATGCAATTTGAATAGCCCTCTGCGTGGCTCCAAGGACTGGGGAAGTTTGGAAGTGGAATAGTTTACACCTAGGGTAGAATCTGTGGTCTTTGTAACGATAAGAGCAATAGATCTTTCTCAGGACATCAGCTTCTGAGAGTCAGACAATGGCATTCCATTTCTCTTTGGCAGATCTCATGGCTCCACACTTACAGGTTCCCACAGGTTTTAAAAGAATTTATGAAAGCATAGAATTTCATTGTGGATATGTACCCCATTTTGTTGATCCACTCATGTACTAAGGGGCATCTGGATTGGTTCTCTATTTTAGCGATGGTAAATTGTGCTGCTAGGAACATAGTTGTGCTGATAGAGTTAGTATGGGATTGCTTACAATCCCATGGGTAAATGCCCCAAAGCAAGGTTGCTGGGTCATAGGAGAGCTCTGTCTAGTCTTTTGAGGAACCTCCACACTGCTTTCCAGAGTGGTTGATCAAGTTTACACTCCAACCAAAAGTGTAGTAGGCTTCCCTTTTGGCTACATCCCCACCACCATCTGTTGTTAGTTTTCTGGATATTGGCCATTCTTACTAGGCAAGGTGGAATGTCAATGTTGTTTTGATTTTCATTTCTTTTATGGCCAGTGATGTTGAGCACTTCTTTATATGCCTCTTGTTCATTCTCATTTCCTCCTCACAGAAGTCTAAGACTTTGCCCATTTGTTAATGTGGCAATTGATTCTTTGAAGATTTGTGTAGGGGGAATTTAATTTTTTGTGTTCTAAGCATATTTTAGATATGAATCCCTCATCTGTTGTAGAGCAGGTGAAGATCTTCTCCCAATCTGAGGGCTTTCTGTTTATCTTGCAAGCTATGTTCTTTGTGATGCAGAAGCTTTGCAGTTTGATGCAATCCCATTTGTCCAACCTTTCTTTGTTTTGTTTTGTTTCTGGGCCATTGCCCCCTTCATAAGATAATAGAACGACTTGGAAAAAAATCAAATTAAGTGACCTGATCCAGACTCAAAAAAAACCCAAATAAACCATAGACTCTATAATAACCTCATTGGTAATAATTAGTGCATGTCTGGGATAGTCCTAGCAGAGGATCAAAATAGCTCAATAACTAGTTATACTAACTGAAATGAACTTTAAGTTATGGAAATAAATGGTTTATCATTGTTGTTGTTACTTTCAATGTACCATGTGAAAAGCCTGTTTCTTTTGTCTTCCCCATGACTTTAGCCCTGATGTCACTGTAACTGATTTTGGTATCCTGGGTATTGTGTATACATTTATCGGCACTAGGGAATGGAAGGGGAACTACAAAGTGAAGAAAAAGGGTAAAGGTGAACCAAAGCAACAACAATACTTACAAGATAATATGCTGTAAACCAACTGTACAACTTGGTGGGGGAGCAGAGTTGAAGATGGAGAAAATTGAGGGAGGAGGTACCAAGTTTGATAAGAAATGTACTCATTGCCTTACATGTAAAACTGTAATACCTCTGTAGATCACCTTTACAACAAATAAATAAGTAAATAAAAATAGAATGATGGTTTTGTATTTTGTCATTTCCTTTCAAACCATGATCTTCAAACTGAGAAGCAAGCCCTTCATTACTAACCTATACCTCATTCCCTTAGTTTGAATTTTTTTTCTTGTAAGTGCTAGGTTTTTATCTTTAGATATGCTATGTAGCTTAGGCCTGTGCTTGTAACCTTCCTGCCTCAACCTCCTCAGTGCTCTGATTCCAGATCTGTACTGCCTGCCCTGCCTAAGGTTAAAATTTAAGACCAAGGGCAGAAAGAAGCAGAATTTATGTGTGAAATTCTCATGTATAAACTTACCCAAGTGTTTAGCAATTACAACTACTTTTCCTTATTGACAGGAAAGACCAGAACTTATGTATACATATCCAACTAGGGAATCATTTTTATTCTTGAGTAGTTTTCATGACAGTATAGTGTCACTCAATCTTAGCCATTTTAGTCAAATCATAAGCTGTCCAATATATAAATAAATATCAAATAATAAACTTTAAGAACCTAGAAATGCCCATGGGATAACTCTAATAAGAACAGTGGCAACCATAGCTTTGTGCTCACTCTTAAACATGTAAGATAGAATAAATAGTAGGGGCATTGTTTAATAATTTCGCAGAGTAAATAAGAGATTTACAGAAACTCAAAAAGTACATGATTATATACAATTGATTTATATTTTTATACTGAATTAATTTCAAAGAAACCCTTGGAGACAAAAATATTGAATACTGAGTCTTAGGAACATTGAATAAGGACATAAAAAGTAAATTTTCTGAATTAGAAAAAGTGATTTGTTATTTCAGGGTGTTGGGAAAGCTTGAATCAGAACAGTTCAAAAGAACCCAAAAAGAATAAAAAAATTGTTTTGAGTTAACCTAGCTCTGACACTACTTTGCTTTGTTCAGTGATTTATTGCTTAATAACAGCAAAATATAATAATTTTTTCCTGAAAAATAGTGCCATAGAAAACCAGAAATTTCTCTTTTTAGCAGAGGGTCCAGATAGTTGGGAAGTATTCACACTTCTGAGAGCAGGGGTAGTAGGTAAAAGATGTTTTGTCAAATAAATTAGTAATAAATTATTTTAGGCAAAATCATAGCAGATGGGAATTTGAGTTTTGATGGTTGCCACCAGCTGTGCTTCTCACTAGTCTGCCAGAAATCATGTTCATGTGTCATCTAGAAAGGGTGTGTACAGATTCAAATGGCAAGATAGTCAGAGTTTACCATTCAGAAGATTCCCTGTTTCTCTTTCTTGGACAATGCCCGAACCCTGCTAAAACACATGAATTTAGGGAGAACACAAATGTTCAGATTATAGCACTTGTATACCTAGGAAAAAATGCTACCTGGTTGTGACATCTACTTAATTTATTTTTCAAAGCCGGTCTCTTTGGAGGTTCAGATGGCCTAAAAATCTGAGTTGAATTTCACTATTCTCACACCTGAGACAATTTACTGGATGAACAGTTTGTTTGGCTTATGTCTTCTGCATGGGTAGCCAGGTCTCTTGCTTCTACATCATAGTGAGGCAGAGAATCATGGAGAAACATTGTGGTGGAGCCGGGAAGCTTACCCAATGGTAGACAATAGACCGAGAGAGAGAGACAGACTGTGCCTGGGACAGGATACCAGTCCTCAAAGATAGGTCTCCAGCCAGAGAGACCTACTTCGCCCAGCTAGGTGTCATGTGCTAAAATTTCTGGCACCTTCCAAAATAGTTCCAGCAATTAGGCACCAAAGCTTAACAATGATCTTGTGAGTGATATTCCACATGCCAACCACAACAAACACAACTTTAGGTGTTACATTTTTGATCCAATTTCCTTTTTCCTCTCAACACTTACTTCAACTCAAGTCTATAATTTCATCAGTGTTCCTTTTTTATTAGGAAGAAAATATGGCCAAAATCATGGTCTCAAGAGCTAAAGGTAATATTACTGTAAGCCCAAAGTGGCAGTCCTATGCTGAAGGGTAGTGGTTAAGAGAAATAATATTATAGATTTTTGAGCAGTCTTCTTAGTGCAAAGAAGTGGTTGAGGTAACACCTCAAGTAGAAATATGGACATATATGAATGTCTTAACTTTTTGGTGTGATTTTGAAGTGAGCAGATTAGAATATTATTGTCACGAATATATGCATGCTTGTGTCATATTAACTTGAAGGTAAGGGGAATGATGTACCCAGGTATATTAGTGAATCTCCACCTTTGGTGACCTCTGGGTTCAGTCATCATGCATAATACTCCCATGAACAGAGTTTTTCTGACAACAAGTATGGAGAACATACATTAGCCCAACAACTTAAATTCGCTTTTATCAATAAATTTTATCTACCAATTACCTACTGATAATTACATATTACTTACTGGTGAACCACCTATTGATGAATTCACCTATTACCAGTGCTTAGATCACTAGCAGAGACCAAAAATAAATCTATCAGATATTGTTATTTCTCCAGTATTCCAATTACTGAAATGATTTGTACTTAAATTTCCTCAGGTTATCTCTTTTGCTCTAGAAAGAGAAGGAATTTGTCTATTTACACATCATTAAGAATAGATAACAAACAACAATTATGGTTTTGTAAACATGGTTACAGAAGTTGTGATCGTCTATCTCTGTAGAGAAATAGTTACTTTGTATAATGAGTAGATCAAAGTTTAGGAAGGAATAGAGTATACTTTAAAATGCTGTTTGTAATTCACTCTGTATTTTGTTATCACATACTGACTTCTTCAAGTAATGCAACTATTTCCTATTGTCAGCACAGGCGCATCATTGATATACAGATTCCTGTGCATGCCACAGAAAGCTATATACATGCAGGTAAGAAAAGTGCAGTAGCTAGTAAACTCAGGATCAACCACGACTTATATGGGCTAATGGATCAATATTACAGTGAAAAATCCTCATGAACACACATTTTATCACCAATCTTTCCCATAACCTCTGTTCTGATCACTTCCACAATAAAGTACCTTCATTCAGTTTTTTGGGGGGTTGTTGTTGTTGTTGTTCACTTTTCTTTTGGGGAGATTTATTAGTGGCAAATTGATATTCTCTGTTCTATGCACCAGTCAATATGTATGTCAATACAGAAAGATGCCTGTTATTCTGGTTATATCCAGCTTACTATATCTTTCTGTAAAATGAATCATAAACTTCACAGGGCAGGATATATCTCACTGCCCCCTTCCCTAGGATAATCTCTTTATTTTTGTTTCATGATTGAAGTCTAAGCTGTGAAATGTGTGTTTCTGTGATCATGTACGTATGAGAGGATCAGAGTCATTCATTGTATTCAGTCCCACAACAATATCATATGCAAATAAGGAGGCCCTTCTTGTAGATTAGGAAAATGTGAAAGTAGAAGAGGGGAATCTCCATCTGCTTGGCCATGCAGGTCAAGAGGCCAGGTAAGCTCTACTGTCTGACCAGCTCAGTCTTCTTTACACTTAGGTCCTATTCCTTAGGTCCTTGTGGTTGAAAGGTATTAAGAAAGGTATCTTGAAAGATATATCATTTTATGTGTTTATATTCACATAGCTATTGAGCCTTTGTGATCCTCTCCTAAGAACATCCTCCTTTGGTCTCAGTGTCCTGTATAATTTATCCTGTCCAAGTGTACTTTTTGTCAGTTACCATCCCACTATATTTACTTGTAGATTTACAGGTACATTCTAGTTACCACAAAAGAGAGAAACCATGCAACCTATGGTCTTTGAGTCTGGCTTACACTAATAAATATAACTTTTTCCAAGTCTTCCCATTTCTTTACAAATGCTACAATACCATTCTTTCTCATGGAGGTGGATAATTCCATTGTGTATATAGAGAATATTTTCTTGAACCATTTGTCCACTGAGGGGCATCTGGGCTGATCCCATGTCTTGGCTATGATTAACTATGCTGCAATGAATTTGGTTGTGTGGGTAGCTTTAGTTTGTGATCTATTGAATTAATGCCCAGGAGTGGATTTGTTGAGTCACAGGGAAGCAGAGTGGAGTGGTTGAACAAGTTTACATTAACAGTACAGTAGTGTTTCTTTATGGCTACATTTCCACCAGCTTCTGTTATATTTAGTTTTCTTGATCATAGCCATCCTCCCTAGGGTGAGGGGAAATCTCAATGTTGTTTTGATTTGCATTCCTTTTATGATACAGAAGTGTAAACATTTCCTTCTTTGTCTTTTGAAAATCCTACTTCTTTTGAGAAGACTCTTTGTCTTTAGCCCTTTTAGTAATTGGATTGTTGTTTCTTTGAGGGTTTATTGTGAGGAGGTTTAGTGTTTTGAAGTCAAAGTAAGTTTTAGATAAGCCCTTGTCTGATATATACACATTAAAGATCTTTTCCTATTATGTAGGGTTTCTGTTTATTTTATTAGCTGTGTCTTTTCCCATGCAGGAACTCTTAAATTGAATGCAATTTCATGTATGCTGTCTCCCTTCAATTTGTTGTGATTTTGGATCCTTACTTAGGAAGATTTGAGCACGCCTAGGAGCCCTTGTATTTCTGCTACCCCTTTCTATAATATTTTTAGAGTATCTGGATTAATATTGAGGTCTTTAATCCCCATTTAGAATTGATTTTCTAATGGATGAATAAAATTCCATTATGTATATATACCACACTTTCTTGATCCATTTGTCCATTCAGGGGAATCTGGGCTGATTTCATACCTTGGCTATGGTGAACAGTGCTGCAATGGACATGGTTGTGCTGATGGCATTATTGTATCCTGGTTTCCTGGTTTGTGGTGTTTTGGAAAATTTCCAGGAGTGGAATTGCTGGATCATAGGGAAGCTCTATACTTGGTTTTTTGAAGGAACCTCTTTAATGTTTTCCTGAGTGCTTGGATAAGTTTACATTCATATCAACAGTATATTAGGTATTCTTTTTAGCAGTATTCTTACCAGTATCTATCATTAATTGTTTTGTTGATAATGGTGATTTTACTTGGGATGAGGGTGTTCTTTTAATTTGCAATTCACTTATGGCCAAGGATGTTGAGAATTTACTCATGTGTCTGTTACCCATTTTAACTTCTTCTGAAAAGTCTCTCTTTAGCTCATTAGCCCATCTATGAATTGGGTTGTAGGTTCTTAGAAGATTTAGTATTTTAAGCTCTTTTTATATTCTGGACATTGGGTCATTGTCTGATATATAGCTGGCAAAATTTATTCCCATTCTGTAGGCTGTTTGTAGGATATGTGCTATGCCATATAGAAACTTTTAGTTTTATGTAATCCCATTTATGAAGTCTTACTTTGATTTTTCTGTGCTTCTTTACTCAGAAGGCCAGTGCCAAGGAGCCTATTTACCCCCACCTCCACTTTTTCCTGTAAAAGTTTCATGGTTTCACATCTTACATTGAGGTCTTTGATCCATTTTTAATTGATGCTGGTTCAAGGTGACAGATAGGGCCCCAGTTTCTGACTTCTATGGTGGATATTCAGTTTTTACAACAGTATTTTTTGAAGAGATTATTTTTCTTCCTGGCTATGTTTTTGACTCCCTGATCAAATATTCAATGATTAGATGGGATGGTTAAAATTTTATAGTTTGTTTATTTCTGGGTTGTCCGTTCTGCTCATTTGGTTCCGGGGCTTGTTTTGGTGTCAGTTCCAATATTTTCATGTTATATATTATATTTAAACAACTTCGGGAAGAAGTGCTCATTTAAAAAAGCAGTTTATGCCGACAATGACATTCTCACCCATTCCTCTCAAACTACCTTTTTACTCACTATTCATAATTTTGTAGGATAATTTTGCATTTAATTTTTGATTGCATTATACTCCCTTCTCCCCTTACCTCTACCCTATTCTTTCCAGAATCTGTTTCTTGGTTTTTATTTTGTTGAACTTTGCTTTTGCCCTTTTAAAGGCTCAAGTTATTTGTTTCATCCCCTGAATCTACTGTGTTTCAGTTAATAAATTTGTTAAACTTACACTAAACTTACCACTAAACATTTTTACTTATGTGGAAAATTATCATATTTTGATTGATTTATATTTTCATGATGCTTAACTCAGGTTGGCAAAGCATATTTACCTCCTCAAGCACTTATAATTCTAGTAGAGTGAAACTTTCAAAACTGTTGTAACTCCTGTTTGTTTGTTGTTTTTATGTAATCCTCTTGTTATTTAGCCTAACTTGGCTTTGAACTTGTAACCATTTCCCTCTGTTTCTAGTGTCTTGGGATTACAGACATGTGTATAACACATGTCTTCTTCTAACTTTGTGAGAAAGCCAGTACACTGTTACTATCTGTAATCACCCTATGTGCAGTATGGCACCAGACTTTCTCCAAACTGCCTTCAACTTAACACTCATCAATAATCTTTGCCATTCTTTCTCTCTTTTTCTCCCAGTCTGTCATAGTGAATACAATTTGAAGGTTCTGGGAAATAAGTCAAATGAAAAAGCCATATTACACATATTTATAGCATAGTTTTTTTAAAAAATTTCTGTCACTGGTATTAACACAAGGAACTGTGTGTCCTATAGAAGAGGGTTTGCATTTGCAAGTCATGGTTGTTTGGTCCTGGTACTTTAACCTGTGATGGTCAGTATCTCAAGGCAAGTATATGTCACAAAGAAGACTGTGCCCTTCCTGGGGACTGAGAAGCAAAGAGAGACAGAAAGGTGCTTGGATCTGAATACCCTTTTTCAGTGCAAGTCCTCAGTGATCTAATAGGCATCATGTCTTGAAGTTTTTATATCCCAGTAGTGCCACAGGCTAGGGATCAAGCCTTCAACAAATGAACCTTTTGGGAAAAATCTAGATATAAACCATCATTTTGAATACAGTGTATCTATGTATCAAGAAATATGATACTCTATAAATATGTACACAATTGTACAATATTTAAACCACAATTTAAGTATAGTGTGTGCATATATTGAAATCAAAGGATCACATGATAAATAAAACTTGGAGCTGGGTGATGGTAACTTATGCCTACAATCCTAGCTACTCAGGATGCTAAGATCTAAGGATGATGATTCAAAGTCAACTTGGACAGGAAAGCGGGGATTCTTAATCCCCAATAAACTACCAGAAGAGCAAGCTGGAAATGGAGCTGTGACTCAAATGGGAGAGTACTAGATCTGAACAAAAGAAGTTCAAGGACAGCACTCAGGCCTGGTTAAGCTCCAGGATTTGAAAAAATGTGTATAAAATTTATATGTAAATATGCATACTATCTATAAACATGTAGAATATCTATAAATACATTGAATCGTTATATATTCATGTTACATATAAATTTAAGTAATAAAAGTTTCAAAGTTCAAAGATATAAATGAAAAAATAAAACCAATGCAGTGTTAAACACATTGGTGGTAAATGTGAAGAATCTGGCATTAGTGGCATACCCTGAGTAACCACGTCAAAAGGCAGGTTAGCCTGGCACATGTAGAAGAAACAAAATCAGAGGGAATGTGTTAATCATACGTTGTCTTATGTATTAGCAAACAGCCAAGCTCTAACTTATTAGCAAACATGGTGATAGAAGTCACAGTCTAATAGAATATTAAAAAATGAAAATTTACATTTGAAGAAAAGCTTTGATTAGTGTGAGTCATAAGAAAACATAAGTGAAAAAGTGGTTAATAAATTACAAAAAGTCATATTTAGATATGATTATTGACTAGTGGATAATATCACATATGAGTAGCTATGACAATCGTTTTTTATGTTTTATTATAAAACTGATGTACAGAGAGGTTACAGTTTCATACGTTAGGCATTGGATACATTTCTTGGACTGTTTGTTACCTTGTCCCTCATACCCCGCTCTCCCCTCCCCCTTTCCCCCCCTGAGGTGTTCAGTTTGCTTACACCGTACAGTTTTGCAAGTATTGCTTTTGTTGTTGCTTCTCTTAATTTACCCTTTGTCTCTCAATTTTGGTATTCCCTCTCAATTCCCTAATTCTAATACCAGTATACATGGTTTCCAAATACTCAGATAAGATTACAGAGATAGTGTAGATACAATCCAAGAAGGTGATACAAGAACATCATCAACAGTATAAACTACAGATACACATGGGATGTTGAAAGTAGTTACAACTGTGATATAACAATCATTTCCATAAAATGGAGGTCATTTCACTTAGCATCATCTTATGTGATCATAAGGGTATTGGGCTCTTGTGATCCTCTGCTGTGGCTTGCCTAATCCTGTGCTAATTATTCCCAATAAGGGAGACCATAGAGTCCATGTTTCTTTGGGTCTGGCTCACTTCACTTAGTATAATTTTTTCCAAGTCCTTCCATTTCCTTACAAATGGGGCAATGTCATTCTTTCTGATAGAGGTATAAAATTCCATTGTGTATATGTACCACATTTTCCTGATCCATTCGTCTACGGAGGGGCATCTGGGTTGGTTCCAGATTCTCGCTATGACAAATTGCGCTGCAATGAACATTGTTGTGCTGGTGGCTTTACTGTGATTTTGTTTGTGGTTTTTTTGGATAAATACCCAAAAGTGGGGTGGCTGGGTCATAGGGGAGTTCTACATTTAGCCTTCTGAGGAATCTCCATACTGCTTGCCAGAATGGCTGAACCAGTTTACATTCCCAACAACAATGAAGTAGGGTTCCCTTTTGGCCACATCCCCTCCAACAACTGTTATTGTTAGTTTTCTTGATGTATGACATGCTTACTGCGGTGAGATGGAATCTCAATGTTCTTTTGATTTGCATTTCCTTTATGGCAGTGATGTAGAGCACTTTTTCATATGTCTCTTGGCCATTCTCATTTCCTCATCAGAGAAGTCTCTTTGTAGGTCTTTAGCCCACTTGATGAGCGGGCTATTAGTTCTTGGCAGTTTTGGTTTGGAGGAAGGTAATTTTTTTAGTTCTGCATATATTTTAGATATGAGGCCTTTGTCCGTTGAATGGCCGGTAAAAATCGTCTCCCAGTCTGTGGGCTTTCTGTTTATCTTGCAAGCTATGTCCTTTGCCGTGCAGAAGCTCTGCAGTTTGATGCAGTCCCATTTGTCCAACCTTTCTTTGATTTGTAGCCTTTCAGGGTCTTTGTTAAGGAAGTCTGTCCTGTGCCAAGGAGCCCAAGTGTTTCTCCTACTTCTTCCTTTAGTGTTTTCAGGGTGTCTGTTTTGATTTCAAGGTCTTTAATCCATTTGGAATTGATTTTGGTGCAGGGTGATATATAAGGATCTAGTTTTAGTTTGTTGCATGTGTTGAGCCAGTTTTGCCAGCACAATTTGTTAAAGAGGCTATCTTTCTTCCAAACTATTGTTTTAGCCCCTTTATCAAATATTAAGGAGGCGTAGTTCTGTGGGTTCATTCTCGGGTCTTCAATTCTGTTCCATTGGTCTTCAGGCCTGTTCCGGGGCCAATACCAAGCTGTTTTTATTACTATAGCTTTATAATACAACTTGAAGTTGGGTATTGTAATTCCCCCAGCACTGTTCTTTCTGCTTAGGATTGTTTTTGCTATTCTAGGTATTTTATTATTCCATATGAATTTTCCGATTGCTTCCTCTATTTCATCAAAAAATGGTGTTGGGGTATTAATGGGTATTGCATTGAATTTGTAGATAGCCTTTGGCAATATTGCCATTTTGATTATATTAATCCTCCCAATCCAGGAGCATGGGAGGTTTTTCCATTTCCTTAGTTCTGACTTAATTTCGTTTTTCAAGCTTTTAAAGTTCTCCTCAAAGAGGTCTTTCACTTCTTTGGTTAAGGTTATTCCTAGGTATTTTATGTTTTGGGGGGCTATTGCAAAGGGCGTTGCTTTCCTGATATCAGCCTCGGTCTTTGGGTCGTTAGCATAGAGAAAGGCTGTTGATTTTTGAAGGTTTATTTTATATCCTGAAACTTTGCCAAAGTTTGGGATCAGCTCTAGTAGCTTGGGGGTAGAGTCTATGGGATTCTTTAGGTATAGGATCATGTCATCTGCGAAGAGAGAGTTTAACTTCATCTTTACCTACTTGGATCCCCTTTATATTTTCTTCTTGCCTGATTGCTCTGTCTAGGAATTCTAGTACTATGTTGAAGAGCAGGGGAGAGAGTGGACATCCCTGCCTTGTTCCTGATTTTAAAGGGAATGGCTTTAGTTTTTCACCATTTGGAGTTATGCTTGCTGTTGGTTTGTCATAAACTGCCTTGATTATATTCAGGAATGTCCCCTGGAATCCCAGTTTTTCCGGGGCTTTTAGCATAAATGGATGCTGGATTTTATCAAACGCTTTTTCCGCATCCAGAGATAAAACCATGTGGTTCTTTACCTTGCTCCAGTTGATGTGGTGGATTACATTAATTGACTTGCGTATATTAAACCAAGTTTGCATCCCTGGGATGAATCCAGTTTGATTGTGGTGTATGATTTTTTGATGACCTGTTGAAGTCGATTGGCTAGAATTTTATTGAGAATTTTTGCATCTATGTTCATCAGGGAGATCGGTCTATAGTCCTCTTTCCATGATGAGTCTCTGCCTGGTTTTGGGATGAGGGTTATACTGGCTTCATAGAATGAGTCTGGTAGTGAACGTTCTCTTTCAATTTCATTGAAGAGTTTGAGAAATATTGGTGTGAGTTCTGTTTTGAAGGCCTTGTAGAATTCTGCAGTGAATCCGTCTGGATCTGGGCTTTTCTTGGATGGGAGATCATTTATTGCCATTTCTATTTCAATACTGGATATGGGTCTGTTTAGGAGGTTTAAATCTTCATGGTTCAGTTTGGGGATATGAATTTTTCCTAGGAAATCATCCATTTCTTCCAAGTTCTCAAATTTGTTGGCATAAAGTTTTGCAAAATAGTCCCTTATTATTTTCTGAATTTTGGTTATTTCTGTGGTGATGTTAACTGTTTTATCTCTTATCTTGTTTATTTGAGTGTGCTGCCTTTGTTTTATGCTCAGGTTTGCCAGGGGTCTGTCTATCTTGTTGATTTTTTAAAAGAACCAACTCTTTGTTTTGTTGATTCTTTCGATGGTTTTTTTTCTTCTCTAATTGATTTAATTCTGATTTGATTTTAATTATTTGCTTCCGTCTATTGATTTGGGGTTTGGCTTGTTGTTCTCTCTCAAGGAAATTAAGGTGCTTCCTTAAATTATTGAGTTGCTGTTTCTCCAGTTTGTTGATGTATGCACTCAGAGATATAAATTTTCCTCTGAGTACTGCCTTTGCTGTGTCCCAAAGGAGCTGGTACTTTGTGTTCTCAACTTGGTTGAAGTCCATAAACATTTGAATTTCTGTTTTAATTTCTTCAATGACCCACTGATGGTTCAGCAGTGTGTTGTTTAGTCTCCATGAATTGTATGATTTTCTGTGGTGGCTGTTTGAGTTGAGCTTTAATTTTATTCCATTGTGGTCTGAGAGAATGCAGGGAATGTTTTTGATACTTCTGAATTTGTACAGATTTTCTTTGTGCCCTAAGATGTGATCTATTTTGGAGAATGTTCCATGTGCTGCAGAGAAGAATGTGTATTCTGTTGTTGCTGGGTGGAATATTCTGTAGATGTCGGTTAAGTCTAGTTGGTCTATGCAATTATTAAGATCTGTGGTTTCTTTGTTCAGTTTTTGGCGTGTTGATCTGTCCAGAGGTGATAGTGGAGTGTTAAAGTCCCCAACTATCAATGTGTTTGGGTCTATGAGTGTTTTTAGAGTCAGTAGTGTTTGTTTGATGAAGTTGGGTGCTCCTGCATTTGGTGTGTAGATATTTAGAATGGTTATTTCTTCCTGTAGGAGAGATCCTTTTACTAGTATGTAGTAACCTTCTTTGTCTCTTCTTACCTTTTTTAATTTGAAGTCAATTTTGTCTGATACTAGGATTGCAACTCCAGCCTGCTTATGGGGGCCATTTGCTTGATAGATTTGTTTCCAGCCTTTCACTTTTAGAAGATGTTTACTTTTGCTGGATAGATGTGTCTCTTGGAGGCAGCAGAAAGATGGATCTTGATTTTTGATCCAACTCATGAGCTTATGTCGTTTGATTGGAGAATTAAGTCCATTAATGTTGACAGTTAGGATTGAGAGATGATCGTTTGTTCCTTTCATTATCACTATCTTGTTTAAAGCTATGTCTTCCCATTTCTTGATCTGATGTTTTCTAATTAGGGTTCATTTTTCTGTCTGTGTTGGGATCTTGATTATTTTCCCTGTATAGTACATCTTTCAGGATTTTGTGTAAAGCTGGTTTGGTGGAGATATATTGTTTCAGTTTTTCCTTATTGTGGAAGACTTTTATTTGACCTTCGGCTATGAAGGAGAGTTTGGCTGGGTACAGAATTCTTGGTTGGTAGTTATTTTTATTTAGAGTTTGGTATATTACATTCCAGGCTCTGCTTGCTTTCATTGTCTCTGCTGAGAAGTCTGGGGTAATTCTGATTGCTTTTCCTTTATATGTGATTGTTTTCTTTGCCCTAACATCTTTGAGTATTTTTTCCTTGCACTCTGTTGAAGCTGTTTTGATTACAATGTGTCGGGGGATGTCCTATTCTGGTCTGGTCGGTTTGGGGTTCTAAATGATTCTTGTATCTGTATAGGCCTTTCCTTCTGGATATTTGGGAAGTTCTCAGCTGATATTCTGTTAAATAGGTTGCCTATGCCATTAACCTCTTTCTCCAAGTTTTCCTCAATACCTATTATCCTTAAATTGGGCTTCCTGATCGTGTCTTGAATCTCCTGTAGCGACCTGCTTTGTTGATTGGACTGGATTTGTATTGATTTTTATCTTTCTCCATAGAATCTAAGGAATCTTCAGCTCCTGAGATTCGATCCTCTGCTTCAGTTAGTCGGGACTGTAGGCTAGCTACTTGATTTCAAATCTCTTTTCCTTCTGACTGGTCTTTCCTGATGATTTCCATGTCATTTCTTAGGTCCTGTATGGACTTCTTTACTTCATTAACTTCATTAATTTGGTTTCGAGTGTTGTCTCTCAAGTCTTTAAGCTGGGTAGCTATCTTTTCATTTGACTCTTGAAGCTCATTTATCTTTCTATTTGTGGATGCCATGAAATTCTCCATTAATTTTTGCTTTGCCTCCTCACGCTCTAACATAATTGACTGAAGAGATTCAAACTTTTCATTTATCATGTTTATCAGTAGACTTTGTAGAGCATTTTGGGGGTTCTCTTCTATGATTTTGATTGACTGCTCTGCTTCCTGCTTGTTTTGAGTGGGGGATAAGACTCCATTGTTTGCCATCTTTCTTGTGTTTCTTCTGCCCATTTGAATTGGGAATGCCTGTTTACCAGCACCTGTGAGCACTGTTTAAGACCCAAAGCAGCCCTTACCAAGCACTGTTGTGTAAATCTTACAAGTTCACAATTATATACAGACAATTTGTATACCTGTCTATAAAGTTAGATTTGGTGTTCCTAAAGAATACAATTTCAATATAACAATCGATCCTGGGCCCTGTATTCAGTAGTTACTTATTTACTGTTACAACCCTATATGCAATTCTTGTTTTTATATTAAGTTCTTTTAGGACTGGCTTTCTCTATGAACCCCTTTGATTCACTCATATTATGCTGGGATACCCTCTATCCAATAACCAGGAGTCAATGGAACCTGGAGGTCCAGGTAGTAAGTCAGGAGGGTAAGTTTGAGGTAGTAAAGAGAATAGAGTAAAATGTATTGGGGGGGGTGGTGGTGGTGATTTTTGTTTAGTTTCAGTGACGTGGAAATGTGGAGAAGAGTAGAATCATTAGAAAGAACAAGGTTAAAATGACAGACACTGGAGAGTTAGCAGAAAAGAGTGGAGGTGTTATTTATAGGAAAGTAATTTTTAAAGAAAGAGAATGCAAAGAGAGAAATAAAGTAAAAATACTGGAAGAAAGATACACAAAACAGAGAAAAATTATTTAAAAAAGAAGAAAAAGTAAATAAAAAGGAAAAAAAAAAACCAGAAAAGGAACAACCCAAACAAATAAACAAACAAAAAAAACTGGATAAAACAAACGGGTAAAAATGGAAAACAAACAAACAAATAAAAATAAACAAAGAAAAAAACAACCAATGATGTTTCAGATGTGAAAAAACTAAAAAGAAAATTAAAAAAAAAGTTTAAAGAATGTTTGAAAAGAAAAAGAAAGAAAAAAAAATGGAGTCCTCCTTGTTTGGGTGGTTTCTCCCCAGTCTCTGGTTTCCCTGCAATGGTCTGCAGTCTACTTTCCTGATTGGCTGGTTTGACTTGATTTCAGTTGGCAAGGGGTGGATCTGTTCTGACCCTTCTCCCCTGTTGGTGCAATCCTGGGTCTCTGAGGTTCGCACAGTTTGCAGGTGGGCCTTGACGTCCTCTGTAGATGGGGACGTGAGCAGTCTCAGAAACTGTGGCTCCTCTGTCTGCTGTGGGGCTGCTGCCTTTGATGCTTTGACTAGGCTGTGAACTCAGCAGGGCGGGGCGCCTCTGGCCTGTTTTGCTCCGCTGAGAGTTGCTTGCCTGAGGGAGGCGGCCTCCTTGGCAGAGGTGGGTATGGAATGCAGCTCCGTTTCAGGCTGGGAATTGGGCTTTCTCTGCGACGGGCCCGTTTAGCTGTCCCAGGAACTGTTTGTTCCTCCGTCTGGTGTTTCTGTGCCGCCAGTAGCTGTTCGCAGCTTTTGCTTTAAATTTAGAAAATCCGGCGGGCAGGACAGGGAACCTCTGGCTAAGCCACTGCCCAGGACTCGCCTCTGCCAGGGCAGGGGGCGTTCTCCTGGGCGGAGCTGGCTCTCACTGTTCGTTTGGTCCCTCCTGCCCTTTTCAAAGATGGCTACTTTGACCTCACTTTCCCCAGGCCCGCTTCAGTTCCAATCTGGTCTGACCCTATGCCAGTGGCAAAGATGGCGCTTTGCTCTGGTGGTGGAGGAAGGGCTGCCTTCCAGAAGCTGTTCTGTGGGCATGAGTGAGAATATCTTTTGTGGGGTACTCACGCTTTCTCTGCGATTTCACGTCGTCCATGCTCAGCCGCCATCTGGAGAATTTCTCGCTTTAGCTGCGCGGAGGGCAGGTTGCTGTGCCGGGTGCTGTGCTGGCGCCGGCACTGGCAAGGTGGCGGGACGCCGCCCCAGGCTCAAATCTGTGTTTTCAGACCAGCAAAGTCGATTTTTCCTTCCTGGCCAGAATCCCTGTACTGTTAGAACTTACTTTGGCTGTCTTTCTAGGAGTAACAGTTTCTATGGGGTGAGAAAATTACGATATCGGAGGGAGCTCTGCTAGGGCTCTGCTTGTCCTCCGCCGTCTTCCTCGGGATCCGACAAATCTTAACACATGACATAATAGCAATATCTTCAAGGGCTAAAGACTGCTTCTAAAACACCAATACTCCTTGAACTCAATGCTGTCTTCTGAATCATGAACTTCACTTTGAAATGATGTGATCTACTCCCTTGTTGTTGACCTTCTCAAATACTCTATTCTAAAATTAGGAATATACAATCACATGATCAGGTATAATAAAAAAAAATAATGAGAAAATTATTGCACAATTTGTATTATAAACATTTTAGTTTTAAGGAAATAAGTAGATGGGAAAAACTATTAGCTGTATGTAATGATGAAACCAGTGACCATTTAGTGAATGATCCCAATATTTATGGTACTGAGATAAGTTTTGCTGGGTAAACAAAGAAGAATAAATTCATAATTATAGTTTTAAGTCTCAAATAGAGTAAATACATATACCTGATTAATATTTTCATAAAAACAAAGTGCATAAAATGAAGGCAAGCTATGGTTTTTCATCAACAGCCTGCTTGGTACTATCATAATAAGCAGCAGATCTGATACTTCTCAAGATCATGTAAGGTCATCACCTCTGCAGTGGTGTTTTACCGAAGAGTGAGACAGCCAATGTGAGATAAAAAATACTCAATGTTGCCATCTTTATTTGGTAATTAATACTAAAACACCAATTCCTTCATCCTAAATTTCTGTATCAGTCTTGCAGAGATAATAATAAGCAGAACCAATGCTAATAATCATTTGGGTTTGACCATAGAGTTAAGCACTGAAGTAATGTGTCTGACTATTTTCTATTCTAGTGCCATAAACATCTATGTGTTATGGAAGGATGGGGGAAGGTAGGAAATAAGGTAGGAATTGCAGAAAAAGAAACAATATATGACTGTGTTATGGGAGCTGAAGTTAATTTTATTCAAATGATGCAATATTACAATACATTTTAAAGTTTCAAGCTTAAGTTTCTGCAATTTGTTCTTATTTGCTATCTAAATAATAGAAAATAAAAGGCCACTTTCACAAATTTATGGAATTTAGAACAGGTTCTTCCTTGAGGATATTTGCCAAGCATCTTTGCAGATGTTGTTTGGGAACATTCACTTAATGGATATTTTTTGAATGTGAAGCAGAGAATCTATTTTGTTCTTCATTTTATCTTTCACTAAACAGCCTTTTTTAAAACAAAAAATACTAGTGATTTAATAGCTTGTCTTTTTTTCTTAAAACACAACGTTGTGATATATTTTCCTATGTATTTTGGGCAACCCATGTTAATTTATATTCCTGCTCGCATAAGTGGTTTCAGCAAGACCATAGGTATAATTGAATGAGCACTCTGTGGGTGTTTTTAATTAGAATTTTCACTGAGTTGAGCAAGAACTGTGTCTCTTCTGCTCTGCATATGTAATTTCTACCTAACTGAGCAAGCATATCTGAGGGCAGTGATTCTTTCTCAGAACACTTGGAATCCTATGCACTCCAGATGCTGTGGAGACTCCAATGACTATGCCCTTATTCCTTGTCATGCAACGTAATTTTTATGGACACACTTTTGTTTATTTAAATGAAATTTTAGACCCCTCTAAAGTCATATAAGTTCCTGGAATAGATGTGTTAACTGTTTGGTGATGGAAGAAATATTTGTTAAGTGAAATGAAAATATTTGTCAAGACCATGTGCTTCTAGTTTGATAATGCTGGACAAGATGAAGACCCTAGCTTGCAGAAAGATATGAACATCCCTGCAGATTAAAATGCAAATTTTATTGCTGAAAACAGTAATACACAGATAGGCTATACAGCCTTTCAGCTTGGTAACAGCAGCTTGCAGAATCAGTACCCTGAATCATTCAATATTTTTAGTGCATCCTGTCTCAGAACTCTAATAAACATCTGCTCACAACAGTACACATGCAATATTCTAGTTTTGAGATTATACAGGTTTCAAGATTAAACAACTGTTGAGCTAAACACTTTTTCTAGAAGGCTGTGATTGAATATACTTTCATTTTTAAAAAAGGGGATTGGGAAAAATAAATAAATGTGACATAAAAAATCAGAGAGAGTTCTTAGGCACTGCATATAGAAGTTTGATTCTCCAAAGTCACAATTTGCACTTGATTTATCATGAATGGGTATGTTTTAGTGCATACAAAATGGAATACTTTTACAGTAAAGGAAAGAAGTATTAAAGTGCTAGTCATCTAACAATACATGATCCTGAGGTGGCAGGGTTTTAATGATTGGAAGAAGGCAAAGAAAATGCTGAAAAGTACCTATCCTTCACACACAATCAGTTTAGAGGAATAAGCAATGCAGACTTTAATTCCAGTAAAGTTTATCAATTCTTTTTGGACAGCATATGCTATACTCAAGACTGATTTCGCCCTCACATTTCAACAGAGAGAGCTACTCTTCTATAAAAGGAAGGAGATTTCCAGGTCCTTCCATTTCTTTATAAATGGGGCAATGTCATTCTTTCTGATGGAAGCACAGTACTCCATTGCATTTATGTACCAAATATTCTTGATCCACTCATCTACTTAGGGGCATTTGGGTTGGTTCCATATCTTAGCTATGGTAAATAATGTTTCAATGAACATGGTTGTGCTGGTTGCTTTAATATGGCCTTGTTTGTTGTCAGCTGGGTATATGCCAAGAAGGTGGATTGCTGGGTCATAGGGGAGCTCTATGTTGAGTCTTTTGAGGAACCTCCATATTGCTTTCCTGAGTTACTGAACAAGTCTACACACCCTCAAAGAGTTTAGTAGCATTCCCTTTGGCCACATCTCTCCACCAGCATCTGTTGTTATTAGATTTTTTGATAATGGCCATTCTAACAGGGTGGAATTTCAATGTTATATTAAGCAAAGCAAGTCAGGCCCAAAGAAATGTAAGTTTTAAGATGCATTGTTTCCCTCATTTGCAATAACTAGAATATGTCTATGATATTCTTAGCAGGGGATCAAAATAGTCCAACCAATAGTGCACACGACCAAATATAAGGAAGCAAATCAAAATGAACTTCAAGAATGGGAAACAAGAGGTTTTTGTTATGCCTTTTGAAAAATTTAGTTTAATTTTCAAGATGATGTACAGAGGGTTACAAGGTAGCGAGTACATGTTGTGTCATACTTTCTATCTCCTTTCTCATTTTTCTCCCACCTTCCTTCTCCCTAATCCCTGTCCCCAAGATGTACAGTTAGTTGACAATATACTCTCTTGTGAATATCACTGTTGCATTGGTTTGTCTTTTGTCCTTTGTCTCACCATTTTAATGTTCCCCTTCCTTTCCCTAAGTCAGAAAAATGTATATAGAATACTCAGGGTAACAGAATCAAATAAATGGGCTAAACCATAGAAAATAAAAACTAAAGAAAAAAGGAATAATTTTACATAATGCATTAAAATAACAAAATGCAAAAACATTTGTTTGGAAACAATTCAGGAAGGAATAGGAGAAACACTAGGGATTTTTGGTACAGGTAGAAACTTTCTTAGGACTCAGAAATACAACAAATCAAAGAAAAGTTGGACAAATGGGATTTCCTTAAACTGCAGAGCTTGTGCATGGCAAATGACATAGCTTTCAGTATATATAGAAAGCTCACAGACTGAAAGATCTTCACTAGCCATACAACAGACAAGGGCCTCATATCTAAAATATACTGATAATTAAAAAAACAAAAAAACAAAAAAAACCCCTAAGTGCCCCCAAACAAATCCTCAAAGAAACAACTGCCCCATTAATAAGTGGGCTAAAGACTTAAAGAGAGACTTCTCTGAAGAGGAAATGAGAATGGCCAGTAGACACATGAAGAAATGCTCAATATCCCTGGCCATAAAAGAAATGCAAATCAAAATAACACTGAGATTCCACCTAACCCAGTAAGAATGGCCATTATCAAGAAAACTAATAATAGCAGATGCTGGCATGGATGTGGCCAAAAGGAAACACTACTACACTGTTGATGGGTGTGTAAACTTGTGCAACAACTCTGAAAAGCAGTATGAAGGTTCCTCAATAGGCTAAACATAGATCTCCTCTATGACCTAGCAGCCATGCTTTTGGGCATTTACCCAAAGGATCACAAACAAGGCCATACTAAAGCTACCAGCACAACCATGTTCATTACAGCACTATTTACCATAGCTAAAATATGGATCAACCCAGATTCCCCCAGTAGATGAATGGATCAGGAAATGTGGTGTATATACACAATGGGATTCTATGCTTCTTTCAAAAAGAATGACATTGCTCCATTCCTAAGGAAGTGGAAAAACTTGGGAAAAATAATCATACTAAGTGAAGTGAGCCAGACCAAAAGAAACATAGACTATATGTTTTCCCTCATTGTTATCAATTATTATATATCTAGTATAGTCCTAGCAGAGTATCACAATAGCTAAATGACTATGTACATGTGATAATATTATATCTTGTACAAAGTTATTTCTATTTTTTTTGTTTTAGTTTTCTTTTTGTCTTCAATATAAGCTTGTCTGAACTGTGGAAAGGAAAGGAAACCACAGAAACAGCAGGACAAAGGATGCCCAGTGTCTCACCCTTGCAATCTTTGCAACTCAGGAGGCTGAGATCTGTGACTTTCAATTTCAAGCCACGCAGGGAGGAAAGTCCATGAGACTTTTATCTACAAATTCACCACCAAAAAGCCAGGGATTGGAGTTGTAGCTTGAGTAGTAGAGCACTAGTGTTAAGCAAAGAAAAAAGAAAAAGAAGATTCAGGGCACAGGCCCTGAGTTCAAGCCCCAGGACTGGCACATACACACAAAATTTGGCATACGGTTGGTCCTTGATGATACCAATTCAGAGTATGTGGAGTGTAACAGATGATTACTGATTCAGTGCTCTCAGTTCTGAATAATGACTTGGTGTGATTTAGACACCATCTATAAATATCAGGTTTGGTAGAATCTGGTCACTTAGTTGGAACAGGGGTGTTTTATTTGGATGGCCATTTATATCTCTATTTTCTACTTTTTTTTTTTTTTTTTGGCCAGTCCCGGGCCCTGGACTCAGGGCTTGAGCACTGTCCCTGGCTTTTTTTTTGCTCAAGGCTAGCAATCTGCCACTTGAGCCATAAGGCCACTTCTGGCCATTTTCTATATATGTGGTGCTGGGGAATCGAACCCAGGGCTTCATGTATAGGAGGCAAGCACTCTTGCCACTAGGCCATATTCCCAGACCCAATATCTCATTTAGTAGAAAGTATTGCCAGTAGTGATGATTGATCTCACTCTTTTCATTAACTCATACAATACTTAGAGGATGACTTTAATTTCAGATATATAAAATACCTTATTACTGGGTATTTCTCACATAAAATACACTGTTGCTCCCTATGTACTTTAAATCTTTTGCTATTTTATTCCTTAATTTTATAAGCGCAGTCAAAACGGAGTAGTATCTAGATAGTTAACATGTAGATATCTTGTGTTTATTTTTATCCTTTTACCAAAATAATTCTAGATTACTATAAAATGCACATGTTATTTTAATATGGCTGGGCAAACAATTATTATAAAACTATGTATTTAAAATTCACAGTATAAAAAGACAAATGACTACAAAAGCAATACTTGCAAAATTGTTAGGTGTTAATCAACTGAACAACTCATGAGGACAGAGGGAAAGAGGGAGGGGGAGGAGGGAATGAGGGAGGAGGTAACAAACAGTACAAGAAATGTATCCAATGCCTAATGTATGAAACTGTATCCTCTCTGTACATCAGTTTGACAATAATTTTTTTAAAAAATACAAAAAAAACAATCTCTATATAATTTCAAGCTCATGTGAAATCATCAGGGAAGTTTTTATTTTATTATCTTACTTTTCAATTTATTCATGCCTCCATTTCCCTTCATCACTTTGAAGAACCTTGAACTAATTGCACTTATCTTATCCTTCATTTCATTTCCATGCGCTTTTACTTTGTCCCTTTCTCTTATTGTGTGTCTAACTTTAGAAGGAATTTTTCTACAATAAAAGAAAAAATAAGGTTTCTTAATGAACGTGTCCAATATTTCTTTACCGTGTTCGATTGCTAATATTTTCCTGTTGAATCACTGCTTATTCTAAAAAGTGAAGAAAACAAGTTAGATTTTTTTACAATTCATTTACTTTACACGCAACACATTATTTTCAAGTGATTACAACAAAAAGAGTGTAGACGGGGCTGGGAATGTGGCCTAGTGGCAGAGTGCTTGCCTAGCATGCATGAAACCCTGGGTTCGATTCCTCAGCACCACATATATTAAAAAAAACTGGCAGGGATGCTGTGGCTCAAGTGGTAGAGTGCTAGCCTTGAGCAAAGAAGCCAGGGATGGTGCTCGGGCCCTGAGTTCAAGCCTCAGGACTGGCAAAAAAAAAAAAAAAAAAAGAGTGTAGACAACAAATCTATACTAATGTAGTAATCTTTTAATACCTGAGGATATATCTTCTACTTTGCAGGTAGAAAGAGGAGTTGTGAGTCATGACAGATGTGGGCATTTACCTGCAGTCAGTGGCATAAAGAAATCTTTATTCATGATGTGGACTTCATTTTTTCAATGGGAATGGGTTTGGAAATGCCATTTTTATGCATTCAAACCAATAATAGAGAAAGCTGGGCTTGGATGTGCTAGCTGGTTGCAGAGTAGACCTTCTCTCTTAATAGCTTTTGTAATCAAAAGTATGGAATAAACGGAGTGAGTGTTTCGCCAGCAAGTGGTCATGCATGTCAGTAATCTGGGCTCAGTGCCATGCTCAGTTGAAGGGAGGGAAAGATCCAGCAACTCAGTAACTGTTCCAAAGATCCTTTTGCGACGGATTTTCATTTAAGTTAGAGTAATTTTAAAAACTCAAAGTTCACATATACTTGAGATTTAGAAATAGTTATGTGTGGATAGAGTCTTCTTTCCGATAATGGTGGTTTTTCTATCAAGCCAGACTTACATGCATCTCTTCAAAAGCAAGAGTTGGATCACATAAACATACACACCCCCATGCTATAGCACCAGCCCCTTAAATTTAGATTGCATGGCTTCACTTCATATTTTCCTCTCTAAAGTTGTTATTGGAAACTTTTGAATTCAGCTTCAATGTTCAGTTTCATCCAACAGACCTGACTGAGAAGAGGACTTGTGCCAAGTAGATCATTACTCAAGAATTCATGGTTCCAGGACGACCAGAATGAGCCTGATCACATGCAAGCCCCTGTAACTGTAATCACACAGCTGTTACTGTCCTCCCAGCAGTAACAAGACATGGCTGACATGCTCTGAATGACAAGCCTTGCATTTCGGTCTCAGGGATTCAAAGGTTTTGCATTTTCCCTGGCAAAATTTCTCCTTTGCAAAAGTTTATGATAGTTTTAACACTGTACTTGAAGATTCATGTTATTTTACTTTAATAGGAGAAAGGCAAACTACAAAATACATTCAGGGAGGAGAGGTCCCATCTTGGCATTTTGTCATAATTTGGACTGTATTTACTATATTGTAAAAATGGAATGGCATTTATTTAATTACTACTGAATTGTGAAAATATCTACTTTGGTACAAAATATATGATTATATGTATTTTTAAAAAGTAATAGAAACAAAGAGAATTCATGACGCAAACTGCATAATAAACAAGACAATGGAGCATGTAATTAAAGATGACACTATGCATTATAGTTATACACAGACATATATGATATCTGGCATTTATCGCACACTTAATATTTACCAGATATGGAACAAAGATCCTTTTATCATTTTTTTCTTTGAAAATCCTGTAAGTGTTGTGAAAATTCTGTGAATCCAGAGATTAGAAAGATTTCTTGGTAATGATAGGTCTAAAAATAGAAATACAAAGGTGAAAAAACTGACCCATATTTTTAAATGTCTGGTTAATGCTATCTAGTATTAGTCATTGTAAAAGAGGGAACAAATGACACAGTTGAAGTACATAGTTTCTGGGAGACATGCCAGCAGCAGTGAGGACATCATTTAGAAAAAGCACCGATGAGATCAGTTTACCAGCTGGGAAATGTGACTGTAATGAACAGAAATTGGAGAATCCAAGAACAAGTTTTTCAAAGAAGATTATGCACTTAGATTGCTGAATCTCTGGTGTTCAAGATAAATCAGACCATGTTTGAAAGGCTATGCCTGTAAGAAATTAGTAACATACTTTGAGCTCTCAAGATCTACCAAATGTACTTTTTATTCACGTGAAGTTTGATTTCCCCAATATCACCTAGACAATAAGTGACAAAGTGTGTGATTTTTCTCTAGTAGTTCATGGATAGTCATGATATTTCATTAAGTTGTGAAGAAGAGGGACAAATTGGTGATTAAATGTTATTAAGCTTTTGAGACTATTAGGAAGGAGGATAATGTTGACAAAACTAGGAAGTGAAGAAGAGACTTGTAATAGGAAGAAGGTAATGGAAACAATATAATCCTTCTTGTATTTTCAAGATGTTAAAGAGCTACTCAGTTTTTAATTGCTAATTTTTCTTGACTCTGTACAAGGAATAAGTCACTATAAAATACTTAGAATTTCTTTGGAATGATGATATTGCTCTGGTTTCTATGTTAATTAGAAGTTGCCTTCCTTTTATGTGGATGCATTAGAGTTTGGAAAATAAGCACTTTATATATTCTCTAGAGGCATAGTGAAAAATATGGCCCTGAGGATGAAGAATGAGAAAAACTCTAACAGTATATTTACTTTAGGAACCCAATGTCAACACCAGATAACCTATACTTTGTTGTTTAGTGATTGAAAGAAATGCCTTATAGAGAAACAGGTAAGGACTGTGCCTTTCTTTTCCACTGAGAAATCTACATTCCACCTGGCTCAAAAGTAACTTGAGATTCACGGTTTTAATTTTTTTTTTTTTTTTGGCCAGTCCTGGGGCTTGGACTCAGGGCCTGAGCACTGTCCCTGGCTTCTTTTTGCTCAAGGCTAGCACTCTGCCACTTGAGCCACAGCGCCACTTCTGGCCATTTTCTGTATATGTGGTGCTGGGGAATCGAACCCAAGGCCTCATGTATATGAGGAAGGCACTCTTGCCACTAGGCCATATCCCCAGCCCACCTGTTTTAATTTTTTTATAGTCTTCATTTTAAATATATGAATGAATAATTTTACAGATTGCCAATTTTTCCATTAAATGAGATAATATAAGTAGATAACTGCATAGATGTAGCAGTCTTTATCTGAGTACATAAAGGTAGCTAGCTTTGTTGAATAACTAATATGTGTCAAATGGACATGTAGAACAACTTGTGACAGTGCAGGATTGAAGTCCTTGGTGAGATGAAAGAAATGGATTTTTTAAAAATCCTGTTATGAACTCTGTTTTGTACACAGACTGGAAGCAGAATTAGTTAAATCATGGGTCAATTTGTAGTTTGTTCTTTGAAAGGTGTCTGGAATATCTCTACGTTTTATTTTATGGGAAAACTTGTAGAAGTAATTTATCTTCCACAATCCAATAGGTTATCACAGAATAAATGAAACATATATCACTTTGACAATAAATAAGTAATTATTCAGAAGGAAAGAATAAATAATCCAACAAATAAAGAGGTTATTAACTAAAAATGTATGTTCCTACCAATTTCTAGGTTAATCAAAATAAATAATTATTTCTGTAATCAATCTCTAACTGGCTATCCATTTTCTTAATATTTAATTTCATGCCTTTTAATTGGGAGTATGTCTAGTTCACAAGTAATTATGAAAAAAGAATACTATAATGTTAGAAGTTACAGCCTCAAGAACACCATGCCTAAGCAGTTAAGAATGCCCAGGGAAATGCCCTTGACTACTCCGTCATCAATCTACACCAATGGTTTAGAAAAGTACACAAAATAAATACTTAAAGGCTGAACAGATTGAGTTGGACATTGCATCCTCATCAGAATTCATCAACAGTGAAAAACAATAAAAGCAGGCATAAAATGGAGAAGAAAAATTGGCATGAAATAAGAAATGCTCTTTAATTGATCTGAAGAAGGGTTTTACCACCACACATTGTTGGAAATACGACTGCAATTTAATTGCTTTAAAGATTTTAGTTGGTTTTAATAAAATCTTCACAAATAAAATCTGGCCAGAGAGGAAACAGATGGAGAGGGAATCTATGGACTTTGGCACTATAAAATCTTGAATCAATGATTGATTCTTGTCTAACCTTATCCAAGAAAGGATGAATTGCCTTTCATAATTAAACTATACATAACTGTTCCAAGCAACATGGCATATGTGTGTATACATATGTGTGTGTATGTATGTATGTGTATATGCATGTATGTGCGTGTGTGTGTGTGTGTGTGTGTGTGTGTGCTGAGGCTCACAATGTAAACTTTGTGGGCTTGATAATCATAACTTAATCTGAATTTATAGTAGGATACTGAATACAAGTGGCTGATAGCTGTATTTTATTTTTTTATTTGCTTTTTTTTTCTTATTTATTGTCAAAGTGATGTACAGAGAGGTTACAGTTTCATATGATAGGCCTTTGGTACATTTCTTGTACTGTTTGTCACCTCCTCCCTCATTTCCCCTTTCCCTCTCCCCCATGAGTTGTTCAGTTGGTTTACACCAAACAGTTTTGCAAGTATTGCTTTTGGAGTTGTTTGTCTTTTTATCCTTTGTCTCTCGATTTTGATATTCCCTTTCACTTCCCTAGTTCTAGTACCAGTATATACAGTTTCCAGTGTACTCAGATAAGATACAGTGATAGTGTGGGCACAACCACAGGAAGGAGACACAAGAGGATCATTAACAATAGAAGATACTGTTTCACATGGCATGTTGAAAGTAGTTAAAACAGCGATATAACAGTCGTTCCCATAACATGGAGTTCATTTCACTTAGCATCATCTTATGCATTCATAAGGGCATAGCTATTAGGCTCTTGTGTATTTTAATAGTTATTTAATATACTCAGTCAAGAAATTGACATTGTATGAAAAAGATATCTGGACTAAATTCCCCTTACATTAAAAGGAAACAGATGTTTCATTATTTTATTACATTAAGATAAATTGATAATTATTTCACACATGAGTTAGAAATAAGTATATAATTCATTTCCCAGAATTGAAACATTTTAAAAAGCTGAGAAGAGTTCAGCAGATATTCCTTTTGTTTGTAGTTTCTATGAAATTTAGTTATAAAGCACTATCGATGATCCAGAAGCATAGAGTTTTGGATGCAGATTATGGAATGGGCAGAAAATTGGGAGAACTTTATGTCTGAGTTAAATGGATTGCAGTTCTAGAGTCTGAATCAGTTTTTTTGTATATCAAGCAGGGAAATCAAGATACATGGTGTAGGTTAACTTGTTGAGATACATATTGTAGTATATAGGTTTTATTACCTTGTAATAGTATCACAGGATAGATTCAAGTTTCAACACATGAGCCTTTGGGAACACTTATCCAAATCTCAGTAGTGATAGAATAAAAATGCAAATAGCAATGACTTAAAAAGCCATCAGTAGAAATGAATTAAGTAACTAGTCATGTAACTGTAAAAATGAAGGAATGTACAACATCCCAAAGTATTAAAAAATAATTCATATGCTTTCAACAAGAGAAGCTCCTCATAACATATGTGAATCATTGAACAGAGATGTTAATATGTATTAAAATAATTTTTTAAATTGACAAACAAAATTATTTGAAATTTAACTGAGTTTTAAATTTAGAAAAGGATTTGCCTTCATCATTTTTCTTATGCTCTTCCTAAAACATGAATGCTTCGGTATAATAAAATATGCTGTAACGGTGTATTTTACTATTTCTGTATTTAATAAAATGTAAGGTTTTTAATTTTTTTGATTATTCAAGGAGTCCACTGTTCAAATTATTTCGACAACAAACACAATTTTATAAGAAAATTTCAATGTCTAATTGACTTGCTTAAGAACAAAACTTGATTTCTGGAGAAAGTATTCAGTGTTTCTCTTTCAAATGAATCAGGGCATTGTAATGATGGGAATTCATTTTTGCATCTTTCTTAGAAAATATTTATAATGACTTTTTAATGACTTACCCATAAAGTATTTTCAGTAGTCTAAGTCATTTAACTTAATATTGTTTCAAATTTAATAATCATTTTATGACCCATATTCTAGAATACTACAGACCAAACGATATGGAAAAATCATTTTAGATTAAATATTTATACAAAACTAAGACATAAGTAAAGTGGCTAGGGATCGGCATCAATAGATTTCCCTTTGTAGCTTCCACTTCAGATTCTTTGTGGTATAGACCTCCAAATCCTTGAGGATGATACAAAAATATTGGCTAAATGCATGCCAAATCTAAGTCTAGTTTATGTATAAAAAGAAATGTTCAGTTTCCCAACAGTTCCACTCTATTAAAAATAGCTTTGGAAAACAGTCTAATTCTGAAGAAGATAACAAATTAGTGTTAACTATTTCCAATTTGTTTTCACTACAATTGGGAGGAAAAAGAAAAGAATAATTGTGTACCCAAATCAGAAATTTAGGCCAAGTTTTAGTGACATTAAGGATCTAGAATTAGCTGGGTTTTATGACATATGCCTATAGTTTCAGCTACTCAGGAGGTTGAATCAGGGTCATTATATGAGCCAAACATTTTGAGGTCATCCCAGACAGTGTAATGAGAGACCAGCTCACTGAAAATGATGTAGAAGTAAAACACTTTGAGACTTCTACCTGTGTTTGGAAGATACATTTATTTAACTAGCAATACATTTATTGTATTTTATAAATGATGACATTTGAGAGGTATTAATTTTTATACCTTCACTTTTGAAGACTATGTCTAAATGGAGATATTTCTCTTTTTCTGTTTTAAGGAACCAACTTTTTTTTAATGTAGGGTTTTTATTTCAATCCAGAATCCATTGCACAAAAATAAATGCAAACCATCTATAGAAATAAAAATTCCTTGGATCAGGAAAATGTGGTACATATACACAATGGAATTTTTTGCCTTTATCAGAAATAATGACATTGCCCCATTCGTAAGGAAATGGAAGGACTTGGAAAAAATTATACTAAGCGAAGTGAGCCAGACCCAAAGAAACATGGACTCTGTGGTCTCCCTCATAGGGAATAATTAGCACAGGTTTAGGCTAGTCACAGCAGAGGATCACAAGAGCCCAATATCTATACCTTTATGAACACATAAGAAGATGTTAAGTGCAATGAACTCCATGTTATGGAAATGATTGTTATATCACTGTTGTAATTACTTTCAACATGTGATGTGAAATCGTAGCTTCTATTGTTGATGATCCTCTTGTATCCCCTTCCTGTGGTTGTACCTGCACTATCTCTGTATCTTATCTGAGTACATTGGAAACCGTGTGTACTGGTATTAGAACTAGGAAACTGAAAGGGAATACCAAAATCTAGAGACACAGGGTAAAAAAGACAAACGACTACAAAAGCAATACTTGCAAAACTGTTTGGAGTAAATCAACTGAACAACTCATGGGGGGGAAGGGAAAGGGGAGAGGGGGTTATGAGGGAGGAAGTAACAAACAGTACAATAAATGTATCCAATGCCTAACATATGAAACTGTAACCTCTCTGTACGTTAGTTTGACAATAAATTTTTTTAAAAAAAGAAATAAAAATTCCTAAATGGAGATAATATTTCTGAGGCCAAGACAATGAGAAATCAAAGCAAGAAAAGGAAAGTCAGATGTTTCGTAGATCCAGGCTTCTTGGGCCACTCAAATAAAGCTAATATGACTGATAGTACATTCTAATTTAGATTTCAGTAAATTGAAGACTAACAACAGAGACAGAATAAGTAAACATCATTTTGAAAAAGGTTTTGAAAAAAATATGAGGTAGGTGTGTAGACTAATTTCTTAGAGACAGAAAAGAGAACTACTGGTGAATGCAGTTTTCCTGATGAAAGTGAAAGATTATGTATGATAATTTATGGGAGGGAGAGTTTGAACTCGGGGTCACAATTGCTTGACTTGCATATTTTGTAAGGTGCTCTACCATTTAAATCATAAACTTAGCCCTGTTCTTAGCTAATTTGGGGATGGAATCTTACAGACCTTTCTGTCTGTGCTAGCTTCCTATGCAATTCTCTGTATCTGTCTTTAGATTGTCTAGGAACAATCACTGATACTTGGCTCATATAAGATACTATTATTTTTCTCTGTTACATAAATAAAAAGTTAACTTATGGTAAGGACCCAGGACATGAATTTGATGGAACAGATGGAAACATTTTTGGGTGGGATTAGATTTCTCTAAAAATAAAACCTATCCCTATCACCTAAAAGAAGCTTATGATCACTGCTTGTGTCATCCAATTTTTTGGGGGGGTGGAACTTCTTATTCCAAGAAAAGTAAAGAAAGCACTCCATTCCTATTTGTGAGTGAGGATATTCATGTTAGTCTATTTTTAAAATAAAGTTGGTGTTTTTGTTATTATTCACACTAAATAAGTCAAAATATTCCACTTAAATTGAAATCTCTATGTTTAATTTAATTTTATTGTCAAGGTGATGTACAGAGGGGTTACAGTTACATAATAAGGTAGAGAATACATTTCTTGTCAAACTCCTCCCTCATTTTCTCCCACATCTCTGTGTTCATATCAATTAAAATGCATAATCTTATTTTTAAGGGGACAACTGGGTCTAGCAGTTAATTTTGTTCCTGTAATGAAATATCTGAGATTACTAACATCTTAAAGTGAAGACGATTTTTTAGCTCATATTTTCAGAAGCTGGAATTTACATAGGACTATGGGCCCCATGGTAGAAGGTGGGAGGACAAAACCACATTGCTCAATGAACCAGAGAAGCCTTCAGGGAAGAGTTTGCTCTTACAACTCACTCTTGAGAAATATGATTTTCCATGAAAGTACCCTTTTTCTCTTCTGTGGGCAACTTTTCAAGTGATCTAAGGCCCTCCCAGTACGTGTCTCAAAAGTCTCACAATTTTACATTGCTGTATGACCCAGCTCCCAATACCCAAACTTAATGCAGTAGGTAAGTGTGATTCATTATCCAGTCCAAGATGAAAACTATCACAGGCAGGTAAGAACAGAAGAATAGAAGCCTTAAGGGACACCTGACAGACGATCTCAGCAGACATTGTTCAGATAAGGAAGCTACTTGGTGTGAAAATGAGCTACTGATGCTTCTGTAAGCTTTTTTTTATTTTTAGTCTAGTTATTCCATTGTTGTGTTGATGAGAGAATACACTTTGAAATTATTTTGAACATGTATGAAGTGGTGCTTATGGGCATGGAGGTAGCAATTAATTTTTGTTGTTGTTGTTGTTCTTGTTTGTTTGTTTGGTTTCTTGCCAGCCTTGAACGCGGGGCCTGAGCACTGTCGCTGGCTTCTTTTAGCTCAAGGCTAGCCCTCTGCCATTGGGCCACAGAGCCACTTCTGGCCATTTTCTGTTTATGTGGTGCTGAGGAATTAAAGCCAGGGCTTCATGCATGCTAGGCACGCACTCTACCACTAAGCCACATTCCCAGCCCGCAGTGAATATATTCTTTTACAAAGCCTGTAGATTGTTTTACATGAAATAAAAACCGATTATTTGGCCTGTACATTTTGTGATATACTTTTACAAAAATAGAAAATGAGGGCCAATATCTTCTAGCTTATGAATTATCTAATAGAGGAAATATAATATACAATTACATGAAAGTGCTAAAATAGAATGTAACCTACATTTATATTCACAAACTCTCAAACTTATTAATTATTAAAGAGTTAGAAAAAGTTTCTTATGTTATTAAAAAAAGCTGCACTGAGATGTTCTTAGTGATGCTATTACGGAAAAACTAGTATGTAACATGGATAGGATATTGAAAGGCTTTTCTAAAATTCACCCTCACTCTAGTAGATTATTTCTTTAAAAGAGAGATCATCCTCTCCATATCCCTGAACATGAAATGAGAAATCTTCTTACAAACAGCTGCAACTGCTCTTGCAGGAGAAGGGAAGACGGACATGTGGTAACAGATGCTCTGCTTCTCCCTTGGTGACAAAGCATATTGGTGATTTCAAGTAGCTCTGGCACCTCAAAGAAAGCAATTAGGTTCTTCTTGAGTGATAGTGGTTGAGAAACCAAAGTAATTAGGTCAGAATAAAGCAAAGAAAGATAAATATCCAGTCGAAACAGAGGTCGAAGTTACAGGACCACAGTAAATTGGGCAGGGAAAAAAGGAATGCTAGTAATCATGGGTAACAATGCTTCAATCCCACTATTTGTTTACTGTAAATGTTTTCTAAATGTATTTAATTTGAGATAGTATATGGAATCCTACCAAAGGAGTATTTTTGGTCAAAATCTTTGCTGATGTTTTTAAAATAAACTGTGTGTGAGTATGTCTTAAAGCTACTGTCCTAAGAGGCATTTCCATTTTCACACCATTTATACAATTACAGCAGAATCTTCTTATGTTTTCAGTTTGCTATCTACTCTCTGATTGTACAGCTGTATTATCTAGTTGGAAATCCCTGTTTTTTTTTTTGTTTTTTTTTTTGTTTTTTTGCCAGTCCTGGGCCTTGGACTCAGGGCCTGAGCTGTCCCTGGCTTCTTTTTGCTCAAGGCTAGCAACTCTGCCACTTGAGCCACAGCGCCCCTTCTGGCCATTTTCTGCATACGTGGTGCTGGGGAATCGAACCTAGGGCTTCATGTATGGGAGGCAAGCTCTCTTGCACTAGGCCATATCTCCAGCCCTCCCTTTTAGTTTTAAAGCTTTCACGTGCTGGTTTCTAGTGGCTTATTGTTGTTATTGTTGGGCTCACATCTTGAATTTTATTTGCTAGTAGTAGGTATATGAATAGGTAGTAACACATGAAATTACTTAACTTCGGCAATGCCACCAAAAAAGACCTAAAGAGAGACTTGTTTGTAGATCTTTTCCAGATTTCGTTGACAGCATTGGACTTTCTTCAGTCCTCAGGGTTCCTAGGCAGTCACTCTGAGCCATAGCTCCAGCATGTTTCAAACTTCTTAAACTTCTTAAAAAGCAACAGACTAGAAAGATAAATAAATAAATAAATAAATAAATAAATAAGAAATATATGAACTGATGTCACACATGTAGATTCAGAAATTTACCTTCTTAAAACAAATTGGAAGTTGCTCCTGGCCAGCTTCAGATAATGTTAGAGAACAATATAGCCCCTTTTTCCAGTCCCTAAATAGGTTAATCTTCCAGATGGACCTGAAGAGACTTTAATACTGGTGTTCTAAGGACTTAAGAGCTGATCTTGAAACTGTTCAGGAGACACTGACTAATGAAAGTTACACAACCAATAATCACTGTTACAAATTTCTCTCACGCCATCATTTTTTCTTTTGGTGTGTGTTCTCGAGCTTGAACTCAGGGTCACTATCCATGAGCTTTCTTGCTCAAGTTTAGTGCTCTATCACTTAAGCCACAGCTCCACTTAGGGCTTTTTGGTCGTTAATTGGAGAGAAGAGACTCAGAGACTTTCCTTCCTGGGCTGGCTTTGAACCATGATCTTCAAATTTCAGCTAAATGAGTATCTAAGATTCAAGAATTGAACCAATAGAAGCTGGCAAAAAATAAATTTTAATGAAATTATAAAGTTTCTTTATAATTTTACCAACACCAAATACAGTAGAGCAGTAAAACAGTAACATAAATTTAAACATTTTGTAAGGATGCTGGATTCATTTAATTGGGGTTAATATTTCCCATTCTATTTTACTTGAACATTGATGAAACATGAATCAGACAAAATTATTGGAGTGAGCATTTAATATGCAAAAAAGACAAGAAGACAATCAACTTGATTTATCTTTCAAGCTTTGAAGTGAGAGGAAGTCACCTATGATAGGTAGAGCAGTATCAGGGAATATTGAATGGTGGAGAAACAATAGTTTTGATATTCAGCATTTTTTCTTACTTGTCAGAATAGGATGTGAAGAAATCCTTGGCAATATAAATTGATTTTTTAGTAAATCATAGATTTATAGCTGAATTATATTGTGTTGAAGTTAGTATGCAGAAACATTCACAAATATATCACAAAAGGAAGAAAATAATTATGAATGAACCAAACAGCCATGATTCTACAGATTTTGAAAAAAAAACACTATCTTCTTATTTCCAAAAATGATTCCCAAGTCACTACCACAATAGTACCTAATGCAGTATATCCTATTCCTCCATGAAAATACCTTTGTAGATACACACAGACATAGGTGATGAACAGATATGCCAGATGCAGCCTGCACACTTGGAACCTACACTGAAAGAAAAATGCCATCCCTTATTTATGTATTAGGATTATTATTCTGACTCTGTTCATGGTGCTCTTAGTGACTAAGGAATTAGGATACTTCCCAAATTGATCCTGGAGCCTATGCTTTTGCCTGTATTGTATATTGTTAAACATAATATCCCAATAAATGTAAAATAAGAAAGATTTGGGCAGTGAAATATTAAATAAATTACTCTTTTGGACCAGACATGCTCAGCAAATAAGATGTGGGCCCTCGTATTTAGTTGGTTTATTTTCTACTCATTGTAGTCATGGTGTCTTTGATTAAAAGACATACAAAGGAGCTAGTCTTAATCAGTTCTGTTTGTGTGGGGCCACCATCGAGAATGGTTGTTCAAAAATTGCTCTTTGAAAACATTATTAAAATAACAGATGTACAAGCAGCAGTGATACTCACTAGACACTGTGTTGAAAATGAACTATACATCTCATGAGTGGAATTGGAAGGGAAAAACTGGAGAGAGAGGGAAGGGATGTTATTGTTCAGATAAATGTACTCTTTACCTGACTTATAGAACCATACCCCTTCTGTATATCACCTCTACAATAAAAGTAAATTCTTTTAAATGGCTGTAAAATTACTGGTAAATTCCTCTAGATTTTTGTCTATGGCTTTCTATTCATTTAAATGTAGAGGACTGGTATATCAATTTTGATATAGCTTCTGAAGTTCAGTTGAGAAACTAATGTCTGCTAGACATCACAAATTAAGCTACAGTGTAGTTCTACATCAATCTACTGATATTCAACATCATTAGCTAAAAACTACATATTTGATCATATTGAACAAATACCCATTGAGAGCTTTCTTGAAGATTCACATTTTAATAATATTTTCTATTACCCATAAATCCAAATAATGTTTTGAATATTCTTCCATTCTAACATGCATATATGTATGTATATGTATTTGTATATACACACATACATACATGTATATGTGTACCATGTATACATAAGTATGTATACATATACATGTATATATTTTGTATATGTTACATATTATATAATGCATATAAAATATGATGTGCATATGTATGATAAAAACTGGTATAACAGAGGTTTGCAAAGAGATAGAATTTGAGTTGTTGCCACATCTTGTGTAATTTGAGATTTATTTTTATATTTTAAAATTTATTTTTAGTATACTAAAAGTAAAAACTCTCTCTAAAATATTTAGTAGGAAAGAACTGTTATTTTTTTATTTACTTATTTCCTCATGGGGACCTCAACTTGAAAACCAATATAGCTTTCAAACTCAAATGCCATTGGAAAGAAAATAATTGCAACAAACAACTAAATGAAGAAGGGTTGGTGACATGGTTTCTGTACATGTCTTATATTAAGAGGAAAAACTATTAAATGAAATCTACTATAGAAGGCATAATTGCAACTCAATTACAACTATAATTTACATTGTGCTCATTATAGAGAGAAAATTTGAAATAAATAGGAAGGTAGAAATGGAAACCATTTCTTAACATTTCCTTATTAGGAAATGCTTCCTTTTTTAGGAATGTCTCTTAGATTTAATGATCTCTGCACCTAATATGGAGAGAGCAATCTACAGATGAGCCTAGAAATGCTTATCACATATTGTCTTCTTAGTCATGCATGTCCAGCTTGGAATGACAAATACATTCTGACATCAAACTCAAGTTTACCCCTTGGATTTGAATTTCCTGCTGTGGTAACCCTATAGCTCCAATGCCTACAAAGTATCCTTTGGTCCTTAGCCATTGCTAGTTAACAAATTTACCTTCTGAAACTTAAACACTTACTTCCAGACTCAATGTGTCAGAACTGGCCAATACAATTAAGACTGGATGTCTTTTCTTCAAATGAGAACGTTTAGGTTAAGAAAGTATAAATTGACCCCAGTTAGCACAATTTGTAATTGTCATGAATCTTTGAAAGAAGGTCCCAAACCAGTGATAATTTTCATGATTTCTGAAATAGATGTAGCTCTAGTACTTTATAGAGTGGTAATTATTTCACTGGGTTTAATTAAAAATCAAGTGAGAAACCTTTGTAATAGAGGTGAGTCATAGTCTAACAGTATTAATGATGGCTTCATGACCGTATAATTACTATGAATTTTTTGTCTGTGTTAGAATGAAGAAGAGTAAAGAATTACTTATAAAATTGCAAATAAATCTTTTTACAATTAAGAATGCTTATAGGCTTGTGTTCTTTGACACCTTTTAAACTAAAAGTATTTACTAATACAGTTGAGGAAATGTTTAGCATAAATATTTGTTTGAAATAATCTAAATGTATACTGATTAGATAACATCTCCTTGATTTAGTTTTTCTATCATCTTTTAGGGAACTTAAAAGGTTAGCTGACAGATAAACATTTTTAAATTTCAAATCAGCTAGAGTGTGCTGTTCCCTAAAGAACACCTTCACGTCTAGATTTATATTGAGCAAGTGATCTTTCTCAGCTTTTGTACTTTTGATCTCCCCGCAGTGCACTAACAGTTTGTGTGCAAGTAATGGGATACAGCGTAGCTCTAGCAATTTCAAAAGATGTCTATTGTTGGAATCAGCATGCATAAAAGGAAACGCAGTAGACAGAAAGAACAGCAAATTCAAAGCATAGCATTCATCCTCAAAAAACTATGTGGACAAGGCAAATAGAAATGATGGTGCTGCTTAAGCGGTTCCTCTATGCTGGTGCTGAGAGTGGGAAAGTGAGCACATTGTCACCTAATATGGGAAGGAAAATTATCTTACAGACTTTCAGAAAAACAAGAGCACATATAACCTCCTACTGTAGCCTTTCCATCTTCTAATATTTTCCATTTCACTTTCAAATGTTCCATAGAGTTTATTAGCATCAATTGGTTGTACAAGGGCGTTCTATTTTGACTTGTTCGTATATTCACGCGGTATACCTATCTCTGTTTCAACCTCTATGTCACTCTCCCTTATCCATTTTCCTTCTTTCAAAACCACTTTCAACTTGCTTCACTGTTCTATTTTCACACATACGTGTAATCTTTTTTTTTTTATCATATTCACCCTCCTTCTCCATCTTTGTTCCCTCTCCTCTTCCCAGTAATACCCAGGCTCAAAATAAGATGAATTTTATATTCTTATCATCTATTTTTTAATGAGTGCTAATAGTTCAAACATATTTTGCCATGGTATTGCAGATATTCATATTCCTGTATTTTCATTAGATTGGCCTCTTGGCTTACTGTCACTTTTCCTGTCCTCACTATTAAACAGCTTTCTATGAGCTCCTTTCACTATTTTCATTCACAGATGCAATGCATTTGGGTGTAGATCATCACCCTTTACCTCTTTCTCTGTTTCTGTTCTTGTCTCTCTTTATGTCACTGTCTCTCTATCTCTGTCTCTGTCTCTCTCTCCAGCTCCATTTCTCTGTCTCTCCCTCTTTCTGTCTTTCTCAGTCAGTACCAGAATTTAAACTCAGGCTTTCAGGCTTGCTTGCTTGGCTGGTGCTCTGTCATTTAGGCACATCTCCATTACAACATTTTGACAGTCACTTAGGGATGAAACCTTTTGATCTTTTCTACTCAACCTGATTTCATACTTTGGTTCTTTAAGTCTTAGCCTTCTGAGTAGCTAGGATTATATACTTAGGATACCAGCATTCAGCACAACTTTCACTTTCCTCCTTTCCATTCCCTTCATACAATCTTACAATTAGAGAAGTAATCATATACATGATTTAAAATACTATGATTATACATATCTATATACATATCTATACATATACATATACATATAGATATACATATCTATATGACCCGTCTGTGTATATTTTTTGTTCCACCATCCATATGAGAGAAAATGTGAACTTGGTCCTACTGAATAAAGATTACTTCACTCAGAATTGCTATCTCCAGTTTCATCCATTTCTCTGAAACACACATAATTTGATGCTTCTTTATAGCTGAATCATACTCAATTGTGTATATGTACCACATTTTAATGATTAATTTATCAGTTGTAGGGCATCTTGGCTTTTTTATAGCTTAGCTATTGTGAATAGTGATATAATGAACACAATGATTTATGATCTTTTGAATATGTGTCCAGGAATGAAATGGCTGGGTTTTATAGTAGCTATAATTTTAGTTTCCTAAGGAACATCCATACTGATTTCAATTGTGGTTGTACTAGTATACAAATACCAACAGTATATGTTGACTCATTATTCCTACATCTTCCTCAACATTTTTGTGTGCTGTTGATGATCATCAGTCTGACAGGAGTAAGATGAAATCAGTGCCATTTTGATTTGCACTTCTTTTTCAGCCAGATATGTTCAGAATTTCTTCATGAATTTACTGGCCATTTGTACTGCTTTTGAAAATTGGTTCTTCAATTTCAGAATATAAAAGTAAATTTGATTTTATTAAGCTAAAATTTCACCACAGCAAAGAAAACAGGCACTAGATTGAGAGCCTACAGAATAAATAAAATCTTTACTAACTATATATCTGACAAGGGATTACTTCACAAAATATTTTTAAAAACTCAAAAATTACACTATTCTTTTTTTCTTATTTATTGTCAAAGTGATGTACAGAGAGGTTATAGTTTCATATATTAGGCCTTGGGTACATTTCATGTACTGTTTGTTACCTTCTCCCCTATTCCCCCTTCCCCCTCCTTATGCCCTCCATGAGTTGTTCAGTTGATTTACACCAAATGGTTTTGCAAGTATTGCTTTTGGGGTTGTTTCTCTTTTTATCCTTTGTCTCTCAATTTTGATGTGCCCTTTCACTTCCCTAGTTCTAATACCAGTATATACAGTTTCCAGTGTACTCAGATAAGATACAGTGATAGTGTGGGTACAACCACAGGAAGGGGATACAAAAAAAACTATTCTAAGAATCAGCAGCGCAACATATTTTAAGAGGACAGAAAGAACCAGACTAATATATTGGATATTGGAAGTTTTTTTTTTTAAATTTGACTCAAAGAAAATTCTTTGTTTCAAATTTTATGCAATTGATTGGAGACCGTGATCTTTTCTGAGCTGGGAAAGACTAAAGAGGATGAAATCAAAGTGTCAGCAACCAACACTGGTATTTTGTCATGATCAAGTTTGAGAACACTCTCTGAAATCTACATGAGATGCTGAATAGCATGTCAGAAGTTCTGAGGGAAAGCCACAGCCAACATTCATTTTGTCCATGTCCACCAGCCAGGAGAAACCTGAATCCACACAACCAGATTAATTTCTGTGGAAAGGAAAAGGGTGCTTCAGAGGAAGAGATGTGTGGCAGGTTTATCCCTTGGCTTGTACTGCAGGAATTTGCACTGGTACGAGTTTCCGAGTAGCTGCACAGGCTTATACACATGGGTGTTTAATCCAGCAATGATGAAATGAGTCTTCAGGTTCTTTTTGTTTCCTTTCAGCCTGAACTGAAAGCCATTAGCTGATAATGAAGGAAGAATAGGAAGATGCAGTTAGAGGACATGGAAATGAACAATGAAGACATCTGGTAGTAATAAATTAAAGAAAATGTAAATATAGTCAAAGGAAGATTTCTACATAGAATAAAGTTGCCCTTTAAAATTTCTAGTCTTTCATTGAAGGTGGAATAAAGTCAGTTCTGATTTGTGCAGAGAGAGGGTAGAAAATAGAGTTTAATTAGATATCACACTTTGCCACATAAGTAAAACACAATGGAGAAGGAGAATGGGCATTAAAAGTTTTTGCAAGGGTGTTGTAATTATAATTATGTAACACAGAATCTAAGTTGAGTAGAATATTAAGACCTTGCGTAGAGAAAAACTAGTTCATAGAAAAATGATTTAGAGTTTTTAATAAAGTCAAAATGTTGGTGGGAGAGAAATTACATTGGAATAACAGGAAATCATATTTACTGAGAAGTTTTTATATGGGTTGTTTTCACCTATTTTTGAGTTCTAATTTTCAGTGTTGATTAAACTAAAACAGAAACGTCTTAATTCAAGAGGTCTGCAGACAGCATTGTCAGGATACAATTGTCCTTCTGCTACTATGAGAAGATTGCATGTGGAGAGTAATTTGAAAACTTGGAGAAATTTGCTGATTAGAAATGGTGTTGGCTAACATAATGCCCCATGGTATTAGGGATATTATAATTTCAAGAAATTATGTCAGACTAATAGATGTACAGAATTGTTGGTGGGCTTGGAATGTGGACTTTCTACTGGTGTGTTAGACGCTGGGTGTGGTGCTGTTCATCTGCAGTGCCATCTACACTAACAGTGGGATGGGAGTATCCTTTGAATGCAGAGCCTTAAGAAAACCCTGGGCAACCTAGTGAGATAAGAGCACAGAAATCAAAACTGAATCAGCAAGCAAAAATCTTTATCCTAATGATATGAGAAATGTATGGCTTTATGATGTATAAGTGTCTAAAATTATAAAGAGATATGCAAGGCTCATGACTTTTATCATGGTAGTGTTTTGAGGGAAGATAGGAAATAGGTAGTATTGAGTCTGTTAGCAATTGGTAGCCTAAGAATTGGTACCCTAGGTAACAATTATCACTGATGGCTTACTCTGAGGATGGCTACTTTTTTTTGTCAGTCCTGGGACTTGGACTTGGAAACCAGACAACAGCAAAATTTACAAAACTATACGGCTTAATCCAACTATACAACTCCTGGGGAGAGAGGGTATGAGGGAGGGGGAAGAAGGGAGAAAAATGAGGGAGGAGGTAACAAGTTTGATAAGAAATGCCTCATTGCTTTACATATGAAACTGTAACCCCTCTGTACATCACTTTGACAATAAGTAAGTAATTATTTAAAAAAAAGAAACCACCTATTTTCGTAATACATTGCCAAGTGAGTTGGAATTCGAAGGTGTTGGCTAGGGGCTCCAGGATAAAAATTTGGCAGTGTTGCAAAGTCCAATCTACAACAATTCAGAGAAAACAATACAACAAAAACAAAACAATAATAAATCATTTTTGACAGCATTAAAAAAGTAATTTCACCTATGTTCATCATGTTTCTGTCACTGTTTTGACATAGCTCAAAGAAAACAAGTAGTGGAAAGATTTATTTTAGAACATGGTTTCAGAAACTTTAGTCTTAGTCACCCGAACCCGGAATCACATGAGGGAATGCATGTGGTGGACCAGGCTGCTCATTTAATGGTCACCTGGAAGTGAGAAAAGAGACAAGAAGGGACCAAAAATAGGGTATACCCTCAAGTCATCCTCCCAGGGGCCTGTGTCCTTCAACTAGCGCTTGCATCGGAATAGTTACTAAGCTACGAACTCATATGTCAATTTATGTGGGGAAGAGCTGAGGACCTAGGGTCAATCACTTCTTTCTAGCCCCACTTTTAAGTCATCCTTTTCATTTCTTCTCCTTCCTTTCCTTTTTTATCTGCTCCTCCTCCTCCTCTTCCTTCTCCTCCTCCACCTCCACCTTTTCCAAAGATCTTACGGAGTGTAGTTGTTGGCTACAGTTGATAATGATTTGTTACAAACCAACGATAGTGAGAAGCTTTTGGAATTAAACAACAGTTCAAAAAATAATTCTAGAGCACTAACAATTTACATCTAAATTCTCACTGTCTCTCACTATCATCAGAATTTTTTTTTGTTAAGTATCACTTTATAAGTGTATGTGCGTGTGTGCGTGTGTGTGTGTGTGTGTGTGTGTGTGTGTGACTTAGACTTTAGGTATATGAAAGACAGTTTTTACTCCTCATTAAGTCCATTCCAATGATTTATACGCAGAGTAAACACAAAATGTTTAGGAATGAAAATGAATGCATATCTAGGACAAATTACAAAGAATGGAGACACTGTGATGTAACTTTTTATCTGTTTCAGAATATAATATGTCATTATATTTTTATGAAGTAGTAAAGAAAACATGTTTGGTTTTGGGGGGAGTTCTTGCTATGTAACCCTAGCTGGAGTTCTGAGATTGCATGCGTGGGCCATGATTATATAAATAAAATAAACATCTGTAAAGGTGTAATATTTCTCAGGAGTATAAACTAATAAAAATTAAATACCATATGTGTGACTATATACATATTACATGCAGATGTAAATTATTTTACACACACATATATACATATAAAATCTGTAAATGTGGACATTAACTATACATATGAGTTATGTGATTATACAGTTTTCAAAGAAGTCTGTTCTCTGTAAGCTGGTGGTATAGTGTGGCTTGAGTTCAAACCTGAAATTCAGGAAATTCAGTAAGTGTAAGTGCTATTTAAAGGCCAGGTTGAGATGAGATAAAATAAGATATTCCAAATGAATGTGTGAAGACGTTGAAGGGATGCACCCTCCCTCACTGATTCAAAGGCCAATGTCATTGCAAAACAACTTCATAGTCACCTCCAGAAACAAGGTTTTACCACCCAATTGATGCACCATATCAACTCTAAGAATAAGAGTCTGTCCAACCTGAAGAGATTTTGAACGTCACTTTGCAACATGACTGAAAGTCAAATTGTCTGGAGTAAGGTCCACAAGTGCCTTGTAACTATGAATGATTCTTGGGTGTGATTAGTAGACTCACTTGTAGGAGAGATTTGGGAAACAGTTACATGATCCTAAAATTTTTTCTTTGTTTTTATTTATATTATTCCTTTGAGAGATGAAGGAATGCAATGCTAAAGTCAAAGGATTTAAGAATTTCAATGTTTACTTAGGTTCCTAAGATCACCTCAGAAAGCTGAGATCTGAGGATCATGGTTCTCAGCCAGCCAGGAAAAAAATACATCTTGAGACTTTTTTCTCCACTTAAAAAGCCAGAGGTAAATGTTTGGCTCATGTGACAGAGCATCAGCCTTGGACAAAAAGGATAAAGGACAGTGACCAGATCCATGTGTTCAAGCTCTAGGACCTTCACATACACAAATAATTTAATTGATTACACAGCCCGATTAAGAATGCAGGAGCTAATTAACCAGACAACTAGTAAAAACACATTGAGGAATTTAGAGAAGGCTAAGAAAATAGGGAAAACCTTGGTTTGAGAAGAAACATGAATGATAAAAGAACAAAACATTACAAGTTGGAAAGAATGGCATTACTTTGCTCTATTTTTGCTATTCTAAATATAATTGCCAAGTATACTGCAAAGAGAAAGAAGCATAAAAAATGGCAGACTCACTGATAGAGCACAGAACACCTGCTGGAAATAGAAATTGCATAACAAAAGCAGAAATGTGGGGCTAATCATCAGATAAAGATATCAAACAAAATGCATGAGCAAAATAAGGGAAAGAGGGAAAAATGGCAGTCCACTTTTCTCCCTGTTTTCTATGTATGTGCTATAAACCTGACTTGAAAGGAAATCTGTGTAACCACTATGAAGATTATGCACAGGTTTATTTAGTCATCGGATACGTCCCTGAAGTTATGGAAATGAATTGTTCTGTAACTCAGAAAGACATCATTTGGGGAATGTACATGTGAGCAGTGGAAGTCTGCTCCAGAATGTTCCTCACACATTCAAAATCTGCAGCATAGTTGATGCCCAACAGATTTAGCCATGGTCGAGTTTCTTTCCAACAGACAAGACAATAATGTGTACAGCTTTGATATTTGACTCTGAGAATCTACAAAATTCAACTTGATCTGTTACTGAAGATAACAGAAGACCATGAACTAAGAAGAGATAAGAAGGTTTAAATTGTTCATTTCGTCAGGAAATTGACTTGCTTGATACAGAGTATAGCAGTTTGTATTCATTCTTCCTTTGTCTAGTTATTTTGCTAGAAGCAGGAAAGGGAGCAAACTCTCTCATCTCCTGTGCACTTGCCAAGCACATCAACCTCTCATTATTAGATTTTGTGTTCAAAGGCTATTTTATGTATACAGCAGCTTTTGAACTGGGAGGAGGAAATGAAGAAATACGAGTATAAAACTTTGAATTCACATCAAATACATGTGAACATAGCAGAAGACAATGTGGCTAGGATTTTCAAATGGCCATGTGGAAATGGTGTTTGGGATGAAAGTTTATTTTTGATGAGTGAAGATCATTAGTTCTGGAACAATGTGCGAAATTATGACTGAAGAAGTGAACAATTACAGTAAGTTCATTTAATGTGATGTACTTCAATTATAAACAGCTACTTCTGATCCAGTGTCTGCATTGGCCTGACCAATGCAGATTGTTTTTGCCTAATTGTATTTTTCCATAGGAACTACTTTTTAAATTGTTTCATTTTACTGATGGAATTAATGATGTTTACAACACAAACTCATTTTTCTTTCACTATTGCTTCAATTGAGTGGGAACTGTACTCTTCAGTATGGAGTGAAAATTAGTGTTGTAAGTTTATTATGAAAGAAACAGGAAACACAATATCTACCTCCTATATAATTAAATGTAATTTTCTCCTACAAGTGAAAATCAAGGGAAGAATGAAATTAAAGCAGAGTAAATACATTCTATAAATTACTCATTTTATGAAAAAAACATGAAAAAGTTTAACTACAATAGAGTTAAAACACAGTCTCATTGCAACTAAGGAAAGAAAAGAATTTCTGGGTTCAGTCATAAATAGTAAAATTTGTAAGTAGATACACATGCCCTAAAAGAAAAAAATATTACTGCAACTTGAAATGTTAAAATATAAAAAGGTAATTTTGCATGAATAACTTAAAGTATTAATGCAGAATAATGGAGTGAGGGGCTGGAAATATGGACTAGTAACAAGAGTGCTTGCCTTGTATACATGAAGCCCTTGGTTCAATTCCCTAGCACTACATATATAGAAAATGGCTAGAAGTGGTGCTATGGCTCAAGTGGCAGAGTGCTAGCCTTGAGCAAAAAGAAGCCAGGGACAGTGCTCAGGCCCTGAGTCCAAGGCCCAGGACTGGCAAAAAAATAAAAATTAAAAAATAAATAAATAAATAAATAAAATGAAAAAAAGTAATTAAAAAAAGAATAATGGAGTGAGAAAAGTGAACAAAGTACTTTATGTGTATATAACTTATTATTTACCAATAAATAAAATGTGAACATCAATAATAATAATTTTTAATGCATATTTTCAATTGTTCTATGAAGGCGCAAACAGCTTTATCTTATCTTACCTTTAATGTTTTAGGGACGCACAATGGGTGTACTTGTACACAGGTACAAATTCTCTGTATAAAATCTGTGAGTGCATGGGTTATGCTAAATGACTCATAAGGACATTACTTATGTGTTCATTTACATTAATAGGGGATTTATGGAAATTATATCTGAACAATGCAACAATGACATAATAAGTACTTCTTTATGGAACTAGAATTACCCAAATTGTTCTGGTCTTATGTCAAGACAATTAGAAATATAAAGGCTACCATGTGTTTCCATTTACAATTTTTATTTAAATATTAAAAATATCTACTTTCTAATTCAATTAAATTATTAGTTAATAATGTTTGTCTTTTTTATTTAGCCAAGTTCAGCCAGTTATAAACAGGTAAACCAATGATTTAAGGAAAATTATTCCAAAAGTACATTTGTATTGTAGATTCTCAAATATCTATAATTGTTTTATAAATCAACTGCTTTTCATATATTATATGAAATACATAAATATTATGTTAGTGAATAGTTGAGGCAAACTACACATTCATTCATGTATTTATTCATTCAGTAAATTGTAGTAAACAACATGGAGAACAAGCAAATAATAAATTACTATCTAAAACAAATAGCAGTCCTTGCTCTCAAGGTGCTTGCGTTCTGGTACCTTAAGACAGAGCTTAGTGAAATAATAAAAAATCATGCGAATAAAGCAGAGGGGATGAAAGGTCAATGCTGACAATACTTGCAAAATAAAGTAAGAGGAGAATGTGTCTCCAGAAATTGATAATCCATCAAAAATCTAATAGGATTAGGGAAGGTATTTGAAAATTCTTTATTCTCGATAAATTAAAGGCTTTTGTTTGTTTGATTTTTCATGTCCTGGAGATTGGAAACAGGGCTTGGTCTCAGTCTTTGAGATTTTGTGCTCATTTAGTGCTCTATCTCTAGTGCTCTAGCACTTGAGCCTCAGTTGCACTTGAGGCGTATTTTTGTTTGGAGGGGAGATAAGAGGTAACGGAAGATAAGTCTTATGAACTTCCCTGCTTGGTCTGGATTCAGACTATTGTCATCAGATCTCAGCTTCCTGAATAGCTAGTATTACTAACAGGAGCCACTGCCATCTGGAAATTAATATCCACTTATAGTTTAAAAAAAGAAGGTAAGAGATTCTAAGATGGGTTGAGCAAAACAGAGAACATGATGTTGAAGAGGTGATGATGTAGGTCCAAAAAGTCTAATTATGTTACCATGTAAAAAATTGTAGAGGAGCTGGGTTTTCAGTCTGAGTGAGTTTTAAAGCCATTGGAGAGTATTATGATAAGGATAAAAGATTATGGTTTCGGATGGACTTGAACTTGATTAGTCTAACGGCTTATAAATGTCCAGGGCTTGGGTATAGTGGTGTGTGCCTGTTATCTCAGATATGTATTAGGTCAAGAAAGGGAAATCCTACTTGGATGTCAGCCTGGACAAAGTTAATGAAAGAATCTGTCTGAAAAATAAATGACAAGGAAGGACAAGGAACAATACTCAGGAAACTCAGTTCTTTATCAACTATTACAAAAAGAAAAGAAAGAAAAGAAGAAAATAAAAATATGATAAGGGGGCTGGGAATGTGACTTAGAGTGTTTGCCTAGCATTCATGAAGCCCTGGGTTTGATTCCTCAGCACCATATAAAAAAACAGAAAAAGTCAGAAATGATGCTGTAATTCAAGTGGTAGAGTGCTAGTCTTGAGCAAAAAGAAGCCAGGGAGAGTGCTCAGGCCGGGAGTCCAAGCCCCAGGACTGGCAAAAAAATAAGAAAAGGGAGCTGGAGCTGGAGGCTCATGCCTGTAGTCCTAGTTTAATTTGTTTTCATTATCTTTAAGTAGTTTTACAAAGAGATTTAAATTTAAATTTTATGATTACAACACACCTTCTCCTTTTCATGTGAGATCAGTTGGGATAGCTACAGGAATGTGGCCAACTTCACTGAGAAATCACTCTTTCGATTGAATCAATCAAGCCAAAAATTGTAACCAAATATTATAATATTTTGCTTTCATGAATTAAACCTTTTGGGGACTTCCACATGAAATCAATAATGACTTTTTTTTTTTACTTTTAAACTATTATTCCTTTTTAAGAGTAGTTTATGTTTATTTTCATATGTGCTTTAAAAAGCAATCTTGGAGTTTTTGCGATATATTTTTATTTATATTTTTTTTTTGGCCAGTCCTGGGCCTTGGACTCAGGGTCTGAGCACTGTCCCTGGCTTCTTTTTGCTCAAGGCTAGCACTCTGCCACTTGAGCCACAGCGCCGCTTCTGGCCGTTTTCTATATATGTGGTGCTGGGGAATCGAACCTAGGGCCTCGTGTATCCGAGGCAGGCACTCTTGCCACTAGGCCATATCCTCAGCCCTTTGCGATATATTTTTAATAGTTCACAATTTATCCACAGGTTTTACTTATTCTTTCCATTTTTTGGTATAATGTTTATATTGCCCTTTTTGACTTTGCTTTCAAATTGGAAATATATATTTCTTGGTCTATGTCTACAACTTTTCTCTTCACAAAGCTTTGACTGTTTTATGCTTTGCCTGTCCAAAATAATCTTCAATTAAATAATTAAATTAAATATTGGAGTTTAAATTAACCTTTAATGGAACATTTATTGAAGCCAATTTTTAAGATTTAATCTTGCTTGGCTTTATTAAATTTTAGTTTCACTAACTAGATTTCAATATTTTATATCACTCTATGACTAGGGGCAAAAATTATGCTTATAATCAGAGTAAAGACATTTTCTTTGCTTGTAAATATCACAATAGAACACAAAGATCTAAAAATAAAATTAATAACATCATCTCTGTAGCCACAGTATTTCTGAGCTCTCTTAAGAGTTTTTCAGGAAAATTACTTCTATGCTTTTGAAGTTGAGTTCTATTCCTTTTTTGTGATAGATCACAATACAAAGACAATTTTTATATAATTTGGCTGAAAATGTCTACCTTAATTAGTTTGAAATAACTAAAATTAATCTATGAGGAAAGGAGTCTACATTCTGAACTTATATGTATGGGAAAGTTGTTTAGGTCTATTGAAGAAATATATAATTGATTTATTTTCTTGGCAAGAGTTTATAAAATGCAATGTGCAGATATATAATTGATAAAAACTTTTTGTAATCTGTTTTTAACATTTGTACTATAATGCAAACAGATTAAGAGAAGTGATTTCCAGAAAGAAGATAAGTAGCTGAAGTACACAGAGAATGCCAAAAGTAATGTTTAATGATAATTTAATAGATATTTAGGAGGAGTGAGGATCACGTGCTAGTATTTAGTTGTTCATTTCATCTGCACAATGAAACCATCCTAGTCCAAATGCCTAACCCTGTTCATACCAATGAAAGAAGCTAACGACATACACATATTCGTGCCATTTGCCTAGTACTTTCAGGACTCTCAAGAGTGTGAGGTTCAGCCCCAGGCACACATTCTCTCATCTGCTAAGAATAGTAACGTAAGACTCTGTGATTGAATATTCTATGCTGAAAATAAACTTAGGTTCATTTTTTTTTCCTTCTGAAGACCGAAGTCAGCAACGTCACAATTTCACTTTCCATGGTGGCATGTATCTGTCATTGTTTTAGGACTTCTCAGTATGTTATATAACTGATGTTTCATTCCAAACCAAGTTTAATTGTTTTGAGTATTTATATTTGTAATTATGCCTTTTCGTCTTTTCTTTTTTCTTCCTTTTTTTCTCTGTTTGGAGGAACCCTGGACACTGAATTTGGGCCTTAATCTTGCACGACAGGTACTCTCTCACTTAGCCCCATTTTTGCATTGGTTACTTTGAAGGTAGGTTCTCATTCCATGGCCCTCTCACCTGGGCTGTGATCCTTCTAAATATGCATTCCCATGGTTGTGGAGTCGGTGGGCGTGCACCATTGGGCCCAGTCACTGAGCTTCCTTAGCTTGATTGACAGAGCACCAGGCCTAGCCGCTGGTTATGAAAAAGTCTCATTAACTTATTTTTGCCTGTGTTGACTTTTAATGACAATCACCCTATTTTTCTCCAGTTAGCTAGAATTAGAGGCTGGACTCCCCACATTCATCTTGGAATTAAATATTTATAGTATCTTTCCCTAAAATAGTTTCTTCTAAAAATTGTAATGTACTTTACTTTTAAATATAAAATATAGTTTATTTAATAAACAATTAATTTTAAAAGGCTGGCTTTCACTCACATGGCTTGGATAAGGACTTTACATTATTGGCAGGTGCCAGTGGCTCATGCCTGTAATCCTAGCTAATCAGAGGTTGAGATCTGAGGATCACAGATCAAAACCAGCTTTGGATGAACACTGTGAGACTCTTATCTTCAGTTAATCAGCAGAAAGCTGAAAATGCTCAAGTTCAGCTGTGGCCCAAGTGGTAGAGTACCAGTCTTAAGTTGACAAAGCTGGGTGAGAGTGGCCAGCCGCTGATAGTGGCCAGACGCTGATAGTGGCCAGACGCTGATAGTGGCCAGTTCAAGCACGCACATGCACGTGCATTATCTGTGATAGTGCTTGAGTGTGAAAACTGATTATTTTCATCTCTTTTGAAAGGTGAGAAGATACCATCCTGATTCCTCAGTCACATTCATTATACTTAAGGAAAACGATAACTGCTAGTTTTTACTTTTAATTCAATATTTTAGTTATTGTAAAGGTGATGTACAGAAGGGCTACCATTTCATAAGTCAGGTAATGAGTACATTTCTTTTAAGAAATATCACCCTTTCCATTATTTTTTTTCAAGCAAAAATATGAATTTATTGGGGAAGTTCCAGATGGACTGGTCCCAGGTTTCAGAAAAACATATAACACATAACAGGGCAGAGACACAGAGAATTATTTCTGGAAGATTTCTAAGTAACACCTGCAGCCCACACATGCCCTTAACACTATCAGGAAACAGGCCAGAGAGGGAGGAAAGAAAAGAAGCCATACCAACAAATCAATTCAGCTCCGATAGAGAGCTGACTTGGGACGCCACGGGGAGGAGAGATAAGCCAGGAGACAGGAAACACGATGTGAACATGGAGACATGGCGAAATGACCCCTTTCTTTAATCTCTCCCAGTTCAAGGTAATATTTTATTCCTGGATAACTTTTAAAAAGTCATTTTTAATTTTTTTCCCTCATCTCTTCTTCAGGGAAAAAGAACATTTCTCTATTTCATTGGTTTTGAGCTTTATCATAAGAAACTTAGGGTAATGAAATAGGTTACAGAGTGCTGACCCCAAGAGTAGAACCTTGAGCAACATTAACGGCTGTACTCATTCCTATGGGGACATCGGAGTCCTGTAAGACATTGTCTGGGAAGTTGCTGTGGGTTAGCCTGGACACTGTGGTAGGAAACATGGACTGGCTTATTAGAGCTCCCCTTCCTCATCCGCATTGCTGCAAAGATTCACATTTCTGTAGTATGGTTGCATCTTTCCAGTTGATGAAACCTACCATTTTGGTGAACATATTTGCACCAGTAACTATTGTATGAACTTAATTGGTAGATTATCCAATGTTTCAAATATTCCAGACAAACTTAATTTTGAAATAGCACAAATATTAATTTACAGCACATATGTTTGGCAATAATATCTTTCTGACACTCAATACTTCAGGAACAAAATACAAGTCCTAGAATTTTATGACCAGGATTAGTTACTGATTACAAACTTTTACTTAGCATAAGTAGTAAAATATTTTGAAACCATTCAATAGCATAGGCAATTTTAAGTAAACCATTAGCTTTTAAACTCACTGACAGGGAATACTTTTTGAGCATTCTAATTTACAAGACACCTCCAGGTTTGGGATATTGGACATCTAGTTTGTGGGACATCTCCAGGTTCCAATTGTGCAAGAAATTTCTAGTAGTGGTGCACAAGCGGGTGGGAAGGAGGCTCTGAGTGTAAAAGGCCTTGGGATATTGAGAGTCTAGTTTGGGAGAGAGCTCCAGCTTTTGGTGTATAAGTAAATTCTAGTAAGGGTTTCAGTGCAACAGTACCGAAGAAGAAATCTCTAGTGAGGGGTACTGAGTTCAGAGTTGCACAAGAAATGTCCACTAAGGAGGGTGGAGCATAACAGGGTGTGTGTGCAAGAACTCTCCAATAAGAAGTGCTGAACGCACTGTAAAATTTAGTCACAGAATCCTGACAAAAATGGGAATCAGATTCTGGGTCTAGCAAAACAAAGGCAGACATAAGACGGCTACTTTGAACAATTCCCTGTTAGTCCATCTGGGAAAACGTTAAATTCAGCATGCTAGACATTTCTCTAGCCTCTCAGCCTTTTCTGTGCTTACATTTTCTCCAGGTTTGTGTGTATGTGTGTGAATTTACCAGTACAAAAGGATTCTTTTCCGTCTTTTTGTAGGTGTTTATATTTCGTGCTTCCCTTCTTGACTGTGGCACCTAAGTTCTCTGGACCTGCCTTTTATTTCAGTTTTCCTCCCAGCAATCCCTGGCAGGTAGACTGTGCTCATTCTCACTAAATTTTGAACTGAAGTGACAAGGAGACCTGGTCCTGAGAGCACCACCTGGAAACACTGGAATTCACTCTTTCCTGCTGAAGTGAAAGTGAGAAAGTCCTAACATTCCCTCTGCTTCGTGGCAGGCTATCTGCAGGAGCAGACACTAGCCCTGTGAACTTCTTCCTGGTCTTCACGCAGAGACATGTGGATCCCATCCATGTTCTTATGACAGGTGAGATAGAATGTGATTGTTTATGTAACTCTCAAGATGCTGCACTATTGAGTACAAGCTTTTCTTTTCTCTTCCACAGGAAGGAAAAGATAGGTCCAATTCTGATTCAAGATAAAGGGCAAAATGATCAATTTTCATGAAATTTCCTACCAGCTATGATGAAATTTGCTTTACATACCCTTTAGAATGCAGAACCCCCTCACTTCATTTCTGAAATTCTCACTAAGGGAAGCAGCCCAGATATTGTTGTTGAATTTATGTCTCTGAGACAGATAGGTGACCTGAGTTGTTTTACCCTAATACTGTTTACGATCAATCATTGTTCTTCAATCAAGCTTTGGATGTTGAAATTTCTTCTGTTTAATAACTTTGTTGAAAAATACAGTGTGCAACCTCTTTAGTTACATGAAACAAGAAAGAGATGATGAATAGATTTACAAAAGAAAGAATGAGGGAGAAAGAAAGGCTGAGAGAATAGCATGATAGAGGAAAGATGGAGAGAAGAAGGGAGGGAGTGAGGGAGATGATGAAGGAGACAGAGACAGTGGAGGAAAGACAGAGAGAGAGAGAGAGAGAGAGAGAGAGAGAGAGAGAAATACCAGACAAAAAGAAAATCTTCTGCAACGGGAAATTGGGAAATTTAGGCACATATACAGACATAAACACACATCAGCAAAATTTGGGGACACCTTAAAGACTTGAGTAGTTATTTCTCCCAAAGAGTTGTTGAATTCTAGAGATAGAAACAAGAGAGAGATCTCATTGATTAAACAAAGCATTTCACCAACAACACAAATGGTTTTATATCATCCATATTTTGGTTTACGAGAAATATGGAAGGATACATCACCAACTTACAAGTGGCGGGAAATAATACTTTGTGTTTGACATGAATGTCCAAACTTGAATTAAAATAAATACTTAAGAGTAGATTCTTAACTTGCTGATACAGAAACAAGAATTGGAGTCTATTTTCTGAATAAAATAATTCAGTAATTACACATGGAGAGTCTAAAATTAACATTTCATTGTGTGTGTGAATTTATCATATTTTACAATTACAAAAACAAATATAGAATTGTTTTCTTAAAATTTATTTATTTATTTATTGTCAAAGTGATGTACAGAGGGGTTACAGTTTCATACGTAAGGCAGTGAGTACATTTCTTATCAAACTTGTTACCTCCTCCTTCATTTTTCTCCCACCTTCCCCCATCTCCCACTCCCTTCCCCCCTCCCCTGTACCCCCATCCAGAGCTGTACATTTGGTTTACAGCATAATATTCAGGGTACCAACGTCAGTTACAGTGACATCAGGGGTAAAACCATGGGGAAGAAGACAGAAGAAAGTGGTATAATTTCAGATAGTACATTGAAAAACAATAATGATAAACTACTTATTTCCATAATTTCCATAACTTAGAGTTCATTACACTTAGCATCATATTATGTGACTATATGTACATAGCTATTGAACTATTGTGATCTTCCGCTAGGACTATCGGAGGCAGGTGCTATTATTACAAATGAGGGAAACCATAGAGTCTATGTTTCTTTGAGTCAGGCTCACTTCACTATGATTTTTCCCAAGTCTTTCCATTTCCTTAGAAATGAGGCATTGTCATTCCTTCTGATGGAAACAGAATTCGATTGTGTAAAAAAAAAAACCTATGAAAAAAGTCTACTAAACTAGAAACATATGGAAAAAAAGTAGTAGGGAGAGAAAAGTTGGAAACAGTAAAGTGGTGTTATAATAGTAAGACTATTGAGGAAAGAAAGATCCTTTTATATAGTAATGCTCTCCCAGAAGTTAACATTCTAAAAGTCATGGTGCTGCTGCTTGAAAATAAATATAATGAGCTTAACCTTTACCTTCAAGAAGAGAATGCATTTTTAAAGAGCAAAATTTTTCATTGAATTTTGGAGTGTTTATAATAACTTTTACTTACTGTGATCTTGGATGCAAGATGTACCATAAAATCTGAAATTATATTGTATTTTAATCTTACATTATTATTCACTTCAAAATTTCTTGAGATTATCTAAACGTGCCTGAAAATAGATTTTGAAGGTCGATAGAATGTGGTGTGTGAATCAAATCTACCTGTAGTATAAATCATAGAGGATTCTTTTTTTAGTGTGATAGTGTCTTTCTCCAAAACTCAGCTAAATTGTTCTTTGGGTAGGAGAATCAGTTGACTCTAAAGTTTTAGATCACGACTTCTCTAAATACGGGTCTTAATTCCTCAGTGATCTGAAATATTTTATGGCATTCTAGTATTCTAGTCAGTCATAATTAGAGATGCTGAGCAAGAGAAAATATGTTGGTGTAAACTTACCAAAAATATTAGTCATTAAGTGTTGTAGGTCCTACAAAACTAGGTTTGGGAAAGGCTCAAACAATTAATTTTAATTTTTTAGTCATTTTATCATGGGTGTGAGCAGGAGTCTGTAACTAGGCACAAAATTGCATGTGGATAAGGAGGAGACAGAGAAATCAGCAGTTTCAGAGAAAAACTTGGAAGCCTTAATTATTTGAGCAGTTACTCTCGGGACCAGTGTCAGGAATGAATTCTAGAGTTCAGATTAGTCAAATATCAGATTTAAGGTAGATAGCAAAATAACCAAAAAAAAAATCTTCTTGTCAGAAAGACCTTATTTAAAAATGTAGAAAATATAATCATACAAGCCTCTAAAGATTTTATACACAATGATTCCTATGATGTCATAGTGTATTATGTCATTTTAGAAATCAAGAATATAAATAATATAAAGAAATTTATATGTAGATCTCTATCTTTGAACATGTGAACTTCAAGAAAAGTGAGAATAAAATGTTCAACCTGTATAGAGAAAGATGGAGAAAAGAAAAATGCAAGAAGTATCAGATGCAATCGTCTACATCTTTTTATTTAAAAAAAAAAAAGCCAATGTGTTACAAGCTTGGGATTCTCCTTATTCTTCTAGTGGGAGCTGATAGGAACCACAGACAGTGGGCTTAGCAGAGTAAAAGTGGGCTTATTTGAGCATGCCCTTCAAGGTATATTGTGATTTTTGGTCTGCTCTGTTTATTTTTTTTGTTTTGTTTTTTGATTTTTTGATATTGTTTCATCACAGCCATAAGATAGACTTTCTCTACCATGCTCTACTTCTCCTCCATACCAAAGCAACACAGCCTCCTATATTATAGACCAACATCTCTGGAATTATGAGTCAAAATAAGCATATTATCTTAATCCTTTTGCCTAGGTGATAGAAAGTTGACACCAAAGCAACTGAACATGCAAAAAAAATTTAAATTTTTATTGTCAAACTGATGTACAGAGAGGTTACAGTTTCATACATTAGGCATTGGATACATTTCTTGTACTGTTTGTTACCTCCTCCCTCATTCCCCTCTCCCCTCCCCCTTTCCCTTTTCCCCCTCATGAGATGTTCAGTTCATTTACACCAAGCAGTTTTGCAAGTATTGCTTTTGTAGTCGTTTGTCTTTTTTTACACTGTGTCTCTCGATTTTGGTATTCCCTTTCACTTTCCTAGTTCTAATACCAGTATACACAGTTTCCAATGCACTCAGATAAGATACAGAGATAGTGCAAGTACAACCACAGGAAGGTGATACAAGAAGATCATCAATAAGAGAAGCTACAGTTACGCATAGCACGTTGAAAGTAGTTACAACAGTGATATAACATGGACTCTATGGTCTCCGTCATAGGGAATAATTAGCACAGGTTTAGGCTAGTCACAGCAGAGGATCACAAGAGCCCAATAGCTATACCCTTATGAATGCATAAGATGATGCTAAGTGAAATGAATTCCATGTTATGGAAACAATTGTTATATCACTGTTGTAACATGCAAAATTTTTAACAGAACTTCTGGATATTAGAATTACAATACTTGAGAAGACCTTAATACAGAGCAAAATCAGAAGATACTCTCTTGAACTGGAAGACAGGCCAGTAGAAAAATGAAGCCGGTGTGAAGAATGGAGGATAGATGGGGAGTGAAGGGGTGGGGGAGGGGACAAAAACAGGGAGCACTCACCTATCAAATAGCCTTAGAATTGTAGTTACATAGGAGAAGAGAACATAGAATACTCAGAAATTATACATTAAAAAATGGGGTCAAGGTAACTATAAACAGATTCAGGAAGCATAGCAGATTCCAAACCGAATCATCACAAAAGTACCATGGGTAGAAGCATAGTACAAGAATTATGAATAAGTAAAAAGACCGCAAGGGAAAGATCCATTGATTTTAAGACAGAATAATAATGATAATAATAGCATTATGTTATGTGTCAAGGATGGCTATTGTAATCACTAGGACTTTTATATTTTTTTCCAAAAGGATTAAAACCTTCGTATTGACTATAATTCAACAGGTTTGACAAAAAACGTTCTCACTACCTTATGTATGTAACTGTAACCCCGCTGTATATCATTTTGACAACAAAATTAAATTCAAAAAATTAAAGCTGGGTGCTGGTGTCTAACACCTGTAATCCTAGCTACTAAGTAGGCTGAAGTCTGAGTATTGAAGTTCAAAGCCAGCCAGGGCAGAAAAGTCTCCGTGAGACTCTTATCTCCAATTAAACACTCAAAAACCTGAAGTGGTGCTGTGGCTCAAGTAGTAGAGCACTAGCCTTGAGCAAAAAGAGGCTCAGGGACAACACCAAGGCACTGAGTTCAAGCCCTACAACTAACCAAACAACAAATAAATAAATAAATGCAATAAAAATGTAATTTTCACAAATTACAGATTTTTCAAAGGCAAGCTAAAAAAAGGCAGGCAAACAGAAAATAAATTGTAAAATGGTACTGAAGATACTCCTATATCTATATCTATATATTACATATTATGTATTGTGTATTCCTATGTCATTATGTAAGATATAATTAACTAGATTAATACAGTGAAAATGTTAGATTGTATGTATAAAGGCTAATTTTCAAAGGAACATCGTCTTAAAACACAGCAACAGAGAAACCTTAGAAGCAAATGATAGCAAGGAGATGCTGTGAAAATGTAAACCAAAGAACAAAAAGCAGATTGCATGGCACTTTAAGTAAAAATTCTCTCGGATTCTGACTCCTGTCTCAAAATGTCTGTGCCATGCCTCCAGCACACGACATTCAGGCTCTGAATGACCGGCTGTGGGCTTACCTAGAGCATTAGCCGGGACTCAAGTGCCTTCCTCAGGTGCCTCTGTTGAGCCTTTTAGAGAAGAGGGTGAGTTTCAAGATATTTCCACTCTGACTCAGCAAGCACAGTCTTTTTACTCTACTCGAATTCTTTCTCTATCTCCTCTGCATCTTCCAGTGGCAAAAAAGGAAAACAACACAAAAAACTGGAGAAAACTTTCATTTGGAGGTCCCAATGCTCCAATGCATCACAACATCTGTTGTGATTCACCTACTTCCTTCCATGGGAGGGTAAATGGGCTGAAATGGGAGGGAACGAGGAGCAGTACTTCCTCTGACTTAGCCTATTGCTTATAGTATCGTATGTGCGGTCCCAGGGAGGGAATAAGGCAGCACACTTCCCTTCCTTTGTGTGTCTTGTCATAATCAGCTACACTGAAACCTGACAGCTCAGCTCTCTTCAACTCCAAGACACTTCTGACAATACAGGTGGAAGAATCATTCTAGAGATATTGAGAGACATAACAACAAAATAATTCTTTGATGAAATTGCTATTTGGTATGTGTAAGCACATGTAGCACAGAACAAAAAAAAAGTGGCAAAACTTAAAAGAGGGTGAGCCCTTTAAACACTGTTCTAATTACTGCACCAACTGAACAAAGAACCAGTAGGGTGCTGTGTGTTTGTAGGACACAATTCACCAACATCATCTGTGGAATACAGAATAGCACAATACCGTTTTGAACATGATTGACAGGATCAGATACAACTCGATGTATGCTCACCCTATGGCAGCCATTTTTGCCGTGGGAAAACACTGTAGGATACAAATGTTCTCCACCAAAGATTTGCACTGCAATGATCTTAAGCTGATATCAGAAAAAATAAGCTGATTCCCAATGTGCACCACGGTACATAAATCAACAATTACTACACTATATGTTTAACCTATTTTTTTATTAATCTACAGAGTATTAATTATCTATGACAACTAAACAATTTGGTTGACTTGCAAACAATATCCTGAGCAAAAGTGGTCAGATGCTGAAACACATGGACTATATGATTGCAGTGATATAAAGATCAAAAACTGTTCAAATTAATCTTGGTGTTAGAAGGTAGTATGCTAGCATTAACTGTGAAGTGGGGGGCGGTATGCTAGGACCCTCCACTCTATCCGCAGTGTTCTTCTTCCTCTCCACACTGACTGTAAAGGAACAAGAAAGGCGAACTCTTCATGGAGGTTTCTTCTACATATAATATAACCACTATAAAATTATAAATGCCAATAGTGACATTAGAAATTCAAACATTTTTCTCTAAATAATCTGGAGCAGTCATACTGGGTAAGCCCTTGCTATGTGATTGCAGATTGTAGAATTGGCTTTGATTTCGAAGTAGAAGCAGGTTAAATGAAAATATACTGAAAACATGCTGGTATTGGATAGAAACACCACATATTGTATGTCATAAACATGGAACTCTTGGAAGCAAAATATGTTGTTTTAATTGTTGCTACTACAGTGTCCAGAAAATTAGTCAGGTTGTTGATGATTCACTCTGTTCTTTCCATTCCAGCAACCTGTACAGGAAAGACTACTCAGCTCATAGACTCCTACGGTTTTAATCTTGAATTTAGCTAGAAACCTATGTACCTAAGGCCTCAAATGCTACTGTCATATGGCAGAATCTTTGATAGGTAAGGCTTAATGTCATGCCCTTAGGTTCATTAGGAATGTATCCTCTTAGATATTTTGGGATTGTAGATCCTTAACCTTTTATTTGCTGGGCATGTGGTAAGATGTTTGTTTCATGACACAATCCATTGTGAAGCACTTTAATATAGCTATCCCCTAAGGCCATGACCTAACCTATGAAGGTCTGGGACCACCCAAAACTATGAACAAAAATATGCATTTGTCCTTTATTAGCTGATTATCTCAAATATTTTGTGATAGTGAAGGAATAATGGCCAACAAAATGTCCCGAGGTTCTAATTCAAAGACAATCTTGGACAGAGCATCACTGTAAGAAAATTTGCTGTGTCTCATGGAGAGGGAACTTTCTCATATCTGATTGTTCTCGAAGGAGGGTAAATGTTGAATGCTCACAACAAACAGTAACTTGTTGTTCCAGATTTGAATTCACTTTGGTTGATGGGACTACATTTCCCAGAATTCAATTTATCACTTAGCTATACATATTGTGATGAGCCACAATTTTTCTTTGCTGTTTAGAAATAATGAGAAAGACAGAACTCGGGACATGAGACATTCCTGAATAATGATTGCAAAGGACCACCAGAATAGAAGTGCAGGTATGGCTCAAATGGTAGAGCACCAGCCTTGAGGTAATACCCTGACTGCAAGCCACATTACCAGCCAAAAAGGAAAAACATGGCTACTACACACTTTCTATGCAATTCCACTTATAGCAAGCTGATAGTGGCTTCAACTGATTTACTTCAAAACAAGGGATAAAACTCAGATCACTAGGGTAGAAGGGACTATAATATCAGATAAAATTAATACTAAGATATTCATAAAGATGCATTACTTGTATGAAAAATAATTAGTTTAGAATGTATATGTCTGTGAGAATATGTGTGAATGTATGTGTTCCTGTGTGTAAGTATATATGTATATGTGCATGTACTAGTGTGTATATATATATATGTTTGAGATAAGTACAGGATTTATAGTCAAGGCTGGCTTATCAAGGTATGGGACTGCAGGCATGCGCGTTCACACTCAGCTGAGTTCTTTACTTTTGAAATTTAAAAATGTAAGCCCTCATTAATTTCGTTAAAAGAATGAATCACCACATGGCATAATTCACTTTGAATAAGTTAATTTCTAAAGGAATTTCACTTGTAGAACATTTTAGAAATTGTCTTTTCCTTTCTGTAGAAATATAGATGGCTGTTTAAGACCTTTTCAATTTTATACAGCCTACAATGAGAAGGCTTTGCTCTGTCTTCAACTGGTATCTCAGTTACAGAAGATAACATTTGATCACGTTTTAAGCTTATTGGGAAAATAAGTGCATTCTTTAACTTTTTGAACCATTGGTTTGTAGTATCTTTACTCTCATCTGAAAATGCAGCCATGAAATATGACATTTACTGGAGGACAATGGTTCTGCTCCATTTTATGGCTTCAGCTCAGGTCTCAGAAGGTGAAAATGAGCATCATAAAGCATTTCTCATCCAAACAGGAAGACCATATCTATATGTAAATTGTCAAGAAACTGGAAATACCGAGGAGTATACTCTTTAAACATATGAGATTCTTTTTAACCTAAATATCAAACAAAGATCATCAAAAATACGCGATGGGCATTCTAGTTTAAAATGTACCATTTGACTTGCGTAAAGAGCACACCTATCCATAAAATATTACGACTTTTACAATAGCTTGTGACTCTATATTTTTATTACTTTTGCTGTGCCTGTTGGTTTAATTAAGGAAAGAAATGATTAAAGTAATTAGCTGAACTAGTTCTTGAAATTGTTAGTTTTGTATGTCTGTGTGTTTGCCTGTCCTGGGGCTTGAACTCAAGGACCAGTGTATGAGCTGTTTTGCTCAAGGCTAGTGCTCCACCACATGAGCCAGAGCTCCACTTCGGGCATTTTTTTGGTGGTTAATTACAGGTAAGTGTCTTATTGACTTTTTTTGTCCTGATTGGCTATGAATCATGATCTTCAGATCTCTCTGTCTCTCTGTCTCTCTTTCTCTTTCTTTTCCTCTGTCTCTCTGTCTCTCTGTCTCTCTCTCTCTCTCTCTCAGCTGAGACACTAGTTCTTGGCTTGAAATTATTTTGTAAATGCCTTTATTACTTAGTAGGTTGTAATAGACCTTAATTAATCACAATCTTCTAATATGTTTTCCCTAAGGTTGGAATCAATACACATTGTTAAGAGGATTAGGGAGTTAGGAATAACAAGTAAATAATTTATTTTTATTTATTTTGTTATTATTAAGTAGTTGTCAAAAGCTTTTAAGTTAACATATTACTTTATGAGTACAATATGTCATCATTGATGTTGCCCTTCCATCATTCTCCATCTCTCCAAACTACGCCCAACCTCCCAAGTTACCCGTTTGCATTTTCACCTATGTAACTTGAATATTATGACTGTATCTGCCCACCCTTCCTCTCTCCATCCATCCCCTCCTCTTCTCTTCTCTTCCCCAAATGTAGGTTCAAACTTCCTAGTAATCATTTGTTAACCTTTCAAAGAAGTTACACCCCTGGGTCTCTGTCCCTTCGGTTTTTGCTCAGGGGTAATGTTCTCCCACAAAGGCCACAGCTTCACTTTTGGCTTTCTTGTTGGTTAATTGGAGAGAAGTTCTCACAGACGGTTCCTGTCTAGTCTGGATTTGAACTGCCACCCTCAGATCTCTGCCTCCTGAGTGAGCCACCAGCACCTAGCTTGGAAAGTGATTTGGGTTAAAAATAAAATAAGGGCTGGGGATATAGCCTAGTGGCAAGAGTGCCTGCCTCGGATACACGAGGCCCTAGGTTCGATTCCCCAGCACCACATATATAGAAAACGGCCAGAAGCGGCGCTGTGGCTCAAGTGGCAGAGTGCTAGCCTTGAGTGGGAAGAAGCCAGGGACAGTGCTCAGGCCCTGAGTCCAAGGCCCAGGACTGGCAAAAAAAAAAATAAAAAAAATAAAAAATTAAAATAAAATAAGCCTTGTAGGGAAAACACTATGTTAAAAAGAGAAAATGTATGTTGTCTACTAAATCTACGATCTATCTAAAAATTAGGAAGTAAGCTAGGTAACATTTGATAATAGATATTCTAAAGAGAACTTGGTGGTTTACTGGAAGTATAGGAGATAAGGGGAGACTTAAAATCTAGTGAGTTTCTGAAGCTGAGGCACAAATAGCTAACATCCTGTAACCAGAAGCGAGGTTACTTGCTCTCTTTGCCTTCCCACGAGGATGCTTTGTGGGCTGTAAATTAGACAGTTTGTTGAATCTACTTTTATCCTATCTCTGATAAGACCCAAAGCATCACTTTCAAGGTGTCACTTCAGATGAATAAAGGCAGACACAAGCAATATTTTAAATCTGTCTCGGTTAAAAAAAATTGTTTGAAAACTGCAATGCAATATTACTGGAATCGCTCAGCAAGAGGCAGAGGACATCAGTCAATTTTCCTGGGATTTTTGTATTTCTAGTATTTGCATAAAGTCACATGTAATAGATACATATCACACATGAAAAACTGGTGGAGGGTTAAGTATAAATTATTGCTTTTCAACTTTTGCTTTACCCTCATGACTATCACTTTTAAGTCTTGACATTTTCAAGTCTCTGAAATTTGGTGGATCGTGGAGCAAGAATAGAGAAAAATAATGGTGAGATTTGAATAATCCACTCATCTTATACATTTGATGAGTGTCATGAATGAGTCTTTATGCACTCTCCATTTATAAGAAGATAGCTTTAAAGTTACTCTTGGAAGAAATGAGACTTAGAAATTTGCATATCCAGTCTCAGCAGGCAATACTTCAACAGAGACAGAGATTGCAGGAAGAGTGAGGGAATCACTGTTTGAATTCTTACAAAAGTACTAGCATTTAAATTGTAGCAGCTGTAGTATTTAGATAGACAATGAGAAGGGATGTTATTAATAATAAATCAAACAGCATTTTGAGAATGTACACCTCTTTGAGGCTTAGCTTGGGCTTCCTATCAGGAAACAGATATATGTAAATAATCTCAGAAAGATATTCTTGTGGATTTCAAGATAGAAGAAAAGACCATTTGCTCTCTGAAAATATGGCCCTTCATTAATCTAATCATAAGAGGTTTTGAGGGAAAATGTATATTCCTATAACAATACCATCACACAAATTTAGGGTCTTTGGACTCTCTCTCTTTTTTTTTGGGGGGGGCAGTCCTGGGCCTTGGACTCAGGGCCTGAGCACTGTCTCTGGCTTCTTCCTGCTCAAGGCTAGCACTCTGCCACTTGAGCCACAGCGCCGCTTCTGGCCGTTTTCTGTATATGTAGTGCTGGGGAATCAAACCTAGGGCCTCGTGTATCCAAGGCAGGCACTCTTGCCACTAGGCTATATCCCCAGCCCTGGACTCTCTTTTTTTTCCTGATGCTTTTTTGTTTGTTTATGCTACTCCTGGGGCTTGAACTCATGGGCCTGTGCCTTCCATTGACTTTTTTTTGTACTCAAGACTGGTACTCTACCACTTGAGCCATGTATCCCCTTCTGGCCTATTCTGGTTAACTACTAAGGGAAATAAGCCAGCCTTAGAAAGACAAATACCTCAAGTCGTAATTTACATGTTTAATAGAATACTTATGAAATTATAGAAGGAGAAAGCAGCAAGAATGTTGGTTACAGGTTTGGAAGGTGAAAGTATATTGAGTATCACTAATAGCTAAATGCGTACTTTTCACTACAAGTAGATTGGAGCTAGGCACCAGTGGTTCACGCCTGCAATCCTAGCTACACAGGAGGCTGAGATCTGAGAATAACTGTACAAAGCCATCCAGGGCAGGAAAATCCCTTAACCACCAGAATCCAATTAACCCTCAGGAAACTGGAAATGATGCTGCAGCTCAACGTATTGAAGCACTAGTCTTGAGTAATAAGTAAAAAGAGCTCAGGAATGGCACCCAAGCCCTGAATTCAGGCCCCACAACCAACCAAAAATAAATGAGACAGAAAAGTACATGAGGCTCTTACCTCCAACTAACCAGGCAAAAGCCTGGAGCAGAGAGGTGGCACATGTGGTAAAGTGCTAGCCTTGAGTGAAAAAAAATCAAAGTTACAGTATCCAAGCCCTGATTTAAAGACCCAGTACCAGCACAAATGAATAAATAAATAGGAATAAGTTAATAATGTTCTTATCACAAAAATGTTACAATATTTGATGAGATGTAGTGTTAGGTTAAACACTTCATAATTGTACTCAGAAAACACAATGGCCTGCTACAGTGCGTGAGGAAATAGATAGAAAAAGGAGTAGAGTAGAATAGAAAACAGGGGAGGAGAGGAAAGGAGAGGAGAAGAAAAGAGAGAAAAGAGGACAGAACGGGGGAAAGCAACAGTCAGACATTCAGACCGTGTGTTGAAACTACTTTTATCCTATCTCTGATAAGACCCATTGCATCACTTGTAGGGTGTCACTTCAGATGAATAAAGGCAGACAAAAGCAATATTTTAAATCTGTCTGGGTAAAAAATGGTTTGAAAACTACAGTGCAAAGAGAACCAAATAATGTAGTTCAGGACCTGTGAAATTTGGAAGAAAAACTTGAAATTGAAAAATAAAATTTGAGGACAAAGAAAAGGGTGTGACTTTTACTCTGACTCTTTTGTTGTAAGAAGGTTTGGCTGTTATTTGAACCAGAATTGTATTCCTGACAGTTCCTCAACACTCTAAGTGGTTGTACCCTCTCTGAAACAAAACCAAATAGGTGAAACAAATTTTTCTAGAAGTTCTTTCAATGTGTTTTTAACTTTAACTCTAAAAAGACTGACCTAAAAATTAAAAATTTCTGAGCATATCCTCATAAAAGTATCCAAATCATGCAAACCCAGTACATCTAAAGAACCAGGTAAAATGCATTCCTTAATTAAGGAAAGGGGACACTTAACCTCAGTGTGGAGACAGGCAGAAGGAAGAATTGCAAGGTATTAGTCCATCCAACATGAACATTTCTGTACACAATTATTCCAAAATTCCCAAAAGAATGATGTAGAATGATGAGTAGATAATTCAGCATTGCTGCTAACTACGGGAAGTCCTGTCCTCATCTTAACATTTAGTCAATATTTCTGTTGGCGTGAGTTAAGACAACCACACAGTACAGAGGAAGTACTATGTCCCAAATAGTCTCTTGGCCCATGCTTTGCACTTTACTCTTTGACACCTGCTGAAATTAGAATCTGATTAATGACTTAGTAAGAAAAATGGATAGTGGAGGCAGAAGAAAATGGCAGTGGGCTATAAGGCTTTGTGTCAGGAAAGGTGATCATTCTCATCAAATGGCAGCTTGTATGGGGCAGAAGATTCTGCAGAATGATATCCCTTTTCATTGGAATCTGCCCACAGGTCTCCATTCCAGCCTTCAGTACGCCAGCTTTTCTAAATCAAGGAAGATTTTAGGCACTATCTATAATTCAGTGCTTCTCTTTGCTCTGTAATTCATACTCACAAGATGAGAGTCTACACTTCCTTTCATAAAACTTGTCCTTCTTGGGGCAGATGATGAGGGAATCTTATGTGGAGGCTGCCAGAGCCCATGGGTTATTCTCAAGTACACTGTTCAAAATTTCTTTATTCTTTATTTATTTCCAACACTTTTCAGGATCAATTAGGGAAAATGAGAAAATATCATCACACTTCATATAATTCACGAAAAATACACTTCCTATACTTCACTACAAATACATTGACACTCAGAACCTAGTCTTTGGTTATTTTGATTGAGAGAATCTACTAATGCCATTTTGTGTATCTCTATTAGCACTTTATGCGAAGCACTATTAATGCCTTATCACTGCAAACAGACATCCATAACTTCAACTCCAATCATATTATGGAATTAAATCCAGAAATCCTACCACCAATTAAGAAAATTCATGCACAATATTCTGTTAATCTAGGGTCATTTGTATTACTTAAATCTGCCAGTACAAACAGAGCAAGCACATTGCCAAAGATGAGCACAGCACTGTGCCTCATAGAATACTTTGCTGTTTTTGCTCACTGGACAGCCTAATGATAGTAATTTGTAACCTGGGAAGGAGCTGGAGCTACTATATGCAAAAATGGAGCAAGGGTTCTTTCTTGAGATAAACACTGATGTTAAAGGCCTTCACCAGATTGAATAAGCTCCATTTAGGTCAGAATCAAATGGTGATGGATTTTTGGTAAACTACAAAATATTTTCTAGCCTATACCACAATTAGAGCTGAATAAACCACTGCAGACTGTGCTTCCCTACTCTGATGCATTAAAATGATATACACACATTTACCAAGGAAGTAGGTTCATGTAAGTTTGTCTCTGCAGTGAGTGGAATGTGAACTGGTAATATGTATATGGCTTTAAAATTTTCACACATATCTATACATGTGGCAGAATGGTTTACATTTATAAGATTAGATTGATTTTGAAAGTCTTTCTGAGACTAAAGAAATATCCTAAAAATCAGCCAGAAGATAAAGATGTCTACTCTTTCCACTCCATTTCAGCAGAGTACTGGAATTCCTTTTCTGAGAAATAGGGCAACAGAAGACACAAATATATACAAATAAGGGAAGAAGTAAAACTCTCCCTATTTGATATGATCTCATAGCTAAAGTACTTCAAAGATGCCACCCCTAAGCTCCTAGAAGTGGGCAGTAATTTTGTCAAAGTAGCAGGATAAAAAATCAACCCACAAACATCAGTAGCTTTTCTATAGACCAACAAAGAGCAGAGATAAGTCAGAGATAATCAGGAAAAGCAACTGTGTTTGCAATAGCCTCAAAAAATAGTAATAAACCTAACCAAGAAAGTGTAAAACCTCCAGAGTGAAAATTATCAAATTCTGAAAGGAAAAATTGAAGAATACACTAGGAAATAGAATGATCTCCCATATTTATGGACTGAAGGACTGAAGAATTAATATAATGAAATGGCCATACTGCCAAAAGCGATCTACAAATACAATTCCATGCCCATTAAATTCCCAAAGTGATTATTCACTGGGATAGAAAAAACTATTCAAAATTCATATGGAACATCAAAAGGTTCCTAGTTGGCAAAGCAAATCTAAGGAAAAAAGCAATGCTGGAGGTATCACAACATTACTATAGGGTTATAAACAGCTTGGTATGGGTACAAAAATAGAACTGAAGACCAATGGAGTAGACCAGAAAACTGTCTCAGAAATAAATGCATATACTTACAGATATCTCAGATTTAGGAAGGCCAAAGTTATGTTGGAAAAAAGATAGCTTCTTCAACAAATGATATTGAAAAACTGAACATCTATATGTAGAAGTGTGAAAGTGGATCCCTGCCTGTCACCTAGTACTAATATCCATTCAAAGTGAACCAAAGACATCAGCATAGTACCTGATACCTTGAAACTACTACACAAAGGTGTAGGTGAAACATTAATATTTATTGGCATAGACAGGGATTTTCTGAGTTCCAGATACTCAGAAAATAAGACAAATGACAAAAGGGTCAAGTCAAGCTGCAAAGTGTCTGCACAGCAAAGGACATGGTTGGTTATTTAGCTATAAAGACACCCTACAGAATGGGAGAATTTTTTGGCTATACATTTGACAAATGCTTAACAATCAGAATATACAAGGAGTTCAAGAAACTAAATTCCCTCCAAATCAATAACCAATTAATAAATGGTCGAAGTGTCCAATAAACATGTGAAATATGCTCAAGTCTTTGGCCACAAAGGTAATGCAAATCAAAGCAACATTGAAATTCCATCACTCCAGTAAGAATGGCCAGCATCAAAAATATGAAAAACAACAAATGCTGGCAGGATGTGAAAACAAAGGAATTACAGTGTTTCTTGGAATATAAACTAGTGCAAGCACTCTGGAAGGTGGTTTGGATACTCAAAAATTAAACACAGAACTGCCTTATGATCCAGCTTTCCTAATCTTGAGAATCTATCCAGAATATCACAAGTGAAATTACGATAAAGACACTTTCACATACATGCTCATTGCTGCACTATTCATCATAGACAAGTTATGGAAACAGCTGCAATGGAAAAGTGGATAAGGAAATTTGGTCTATATTCAATGGAATTTTACTCATCTATCAGAAAGAATAAGATTGTGTTATTTGCAGGTCCCTTAAAGTTATTAAGTGAAGTCAGTCATGTTCAGTCAGGAAGACAGCACCAATTTTCTTGCATGTGTGGAAGTAATAACTAAAATATAAACATATATGAAACATACACAGGTTTACATGGAAACACATATACAGGTTTGCATGGAAACACATGAACAAATTAACTAAAGTACAATATATTCAGAGTAGGAGTCCAATAGTATAACCTCTCTGAACAACTACCACACCATTTAACAAGATCAATGACAGGAAGCTGAAACATGTTTTTGTCCTAGGAGAAGAAGAAGGTCATGAGAATGAGAGCACATGCATGAATGCAGAGAAGAAGGGTGAGTAAACACAGACATTATATTCCATGTACATTCCATGTAAATGCAAAACTTGTGTAAATGAAGGATTTAGAAATGATGGGAGAAAACAATGGAAGAAGTGACATTGGTCAGGCTACATAGTACTTAAAATGTGATTCACGAAATTGAAATTCCTTTGTTCACCTGCTTGATTCAATTATTGAAAAATGAATATTCCAAGTAACATAATAGCAGTCTGAGAGGAAATGATAATTTAATATCTGAAGAGAACCTACAGAGAACGATAAGAACAGAGTCAAAGTGAAACAGTTGCAAAGTTGTGTGTGTGTTACAAGCCGAACCCCATTCCTGGAAATGAGAAGTTGCATTTTGCTCCCTTAAGAGCAGCAGATGTTATTTGTGTTTCTGTCTTGAAACATACTGCTCCACCAAGTCAATACTCATCTTTAAGACAAAACAATGAAATGAATGCATGGGGCGAAGTTTGCTATTGACAGGTAAGATATCCATTTTACACAATTGTATGATTTAGAAAATAAAGAAAATCCTTACTTTTGTTCAATAGAGTGTTTGAAGCTGTGAGATAAAATATTGGCGTTTCTTGTCAACAATGAATTAGGACTATTCTGACAGTTTATAAAGGTTTTGAGTCAGTTTCAGGAAGAAAAAGGAATGTGAAAAAGCACAATAAAGCTCAAAATGTTTTCAGTTTACATCTTCAAAATTTGTAAAAAGTTCTTTCATTTTCAATTTTAGGGGAATTTTGGAAAGACAATGCACATATCTACAAGTTATGGAAACGAGTGATATATCACTGTTGTAATTACTTTCAACATGCCATGTGAAACCATAGTTTCTATTGTTGATGATCCTCTTGTATCCCTTTCCTGTGGTTGTACCTGCACTATCACTGTATCTTATCTGAGTATACTGGAAACTGTATATACTGGTATAAGAACTACGAAAGTGAAAGGGAATACCAAAATTGAGAGACACAGGAGAAAAAGACAAATGACTACAAAAGCAATACTTGCAAAACTGTTTGGTGTAAACCAACTGAACAACTCATGGGGGGGTGAGGAAAAGGGGGAGGGGGGAGGGGGGAATGAGGGAGGAGGTAACAAACAGTACAAGAACTGTACCCAAGGCCTAACGTATGAAACTGTAACCTCTCTGTACATCACTTTGACAATAAATAGGAAAAAATCTTTAAAAGTAAGCCACTTAGGTTAAAATAAATCTAAGCACAAAATATGAAATTTGAATATGCAATATATCCATGTGTGTGCGTGTGCACATGTGCACACACATATACATATATACACACACGCACCCTCAACATGAATATGAATTTGTGTATGTAGAGAGAGATAGAGAGTGAGAGAGTTCTTGCCCAAAAACACGCTAATAAGGAATAAGTTTCTAAATGGGATTGAAATTTCTTGAAACAAATTATTTTCATCAAATGAATTCTTGGATTTTATAATGCTGTAAGAAATAATCAATTAATAATAGGAAGCAAAACAAAGCAAATAAAGCCAAAGCCTTGAATTATGAAGACAAATTAAGGCAGGCAAATTACAGAGACAAAATAATAGAAATATACATGTGGAGTTTCAAATAAAAGATAATCAAAATAGTCTATACAAATCAGAGTTTAAGTCTTAAGTAGCTTCTTTGAGTCATTTGAAATATATGAATAACCAATGTACAACAATATGAGTCACAGAGGACTAAACATATACTTATTTAAATGAAGTCAAGGAAAAGCCAGGCAAAGTGGATCACTGTATAATCTGTGCAATTCAGGAGGCAGAGATAAGAAAGAAAAATTTTCAAGGTCGACCAGGCAAAAAGTTATCAAGACCTTGTATCAACCAATAAAAAGTTGGTATATGTCTTTCATCCCAGGTATACCAGAAACTTAAATAGCAGGATCACTATCAAGAAGTGTGTGAGTAAAAAGGAAAATAGGATTAGCAATGTAATGAAAGTAAAATAAAGGGATGAGGGGGGTTACTAGAGCAGCTTCTTAGCATTTTTATGCCCTCACATTAAACCCTAGTACTCCAAAATAGAAATCAAGAAGATATAACAAGTGGATGGGGGTCAGGAAATTGGGGTGTGCCATTGACCCATAGGAGGAATATTGACACAAATAATGCATTGTATATTTCCAAAAAGTTGCAAGAGATGTTCAAGGAAGGCAGCAGATGTGCAGCTGGGGGCTATCTGAGCTCTATCTGAGAAACTAGAGCTTTACCATCCCAGCAAAAAGTCCACACTTAGAGAATCATACCACGTACAGAGATATTTGCCAGACAGGAAAAATATAGGAATCCAACTTAAGAAGATAGATTTGATCATGTGTTGCTGGTGGAAGCATACCCATGGAAGGAGCCAGAGAGAGCCAGCACAAAGACACCGCAAAGAGAACACACAGTTCTTCACTCGCCTCCTGTGAGAACTGGATGATTAGGAGCATAAACCCACATCCTGCTGTCCATAGATGGATACAGACCCCGGGAGGTCGGAAACACCAAGGGATAGCGTGAGTATCCCACAAATGTCATCCCCACTTCTTCTCAGACAGCAGCTTCAGAAAGGAAGCCCTCCCCTGCCAGAGAAAAATGCCATCTTTGATATTGGCACAGATCCTGTCAGAGCAGCTAGAAACAACAGGTCCAGAGCAGCAACACTGGGGCACCATTTTCCAACAAGGCAAAGGAATCTGACCAGTTCTAAGCTGAGCTCTGCTCGGGGAAAGGCATCCATGTCTAGAGAGAGAAAGCTCTTCCCTGCGAGGGAAAGCTTTATCTGGGGCAGGCACCATCCCTCTCCAGTGAAAAAAGACAAGGAGTACAGAGACTCCAAGCCTGTAAGGCAGAACTTTATTTTCTGCCCACTCAAACAAACTGAGTAGAGAATACAACTCAAGCCTCAAGGAAAATGGACCACCACAAGAAAATTGAAGGCTCCATCAAGACAGTAGGTAATGGAGAAAGGGGAGACTCCAGGTCCCCAAAACAAATTGGAGCATTTTTTTCTTTTTCTTAATTTTATTTTCCTTCATTGCTATTCTGTTTAGTCCTAGATATACATCTGTGGAGATGACTAGGCTTCTTAATTGCATACATACTTAATTGAGGCTATATTTTCAATTACCCAATTTTCTATTTCAAAATCAATCTTAGTACTTTAAATTTTATTATATTATACATTTTTAAAAAAAACCTGCATTTTATTTTTAAGGTTTTTTTTCTTCTTCTTCTTCAGAATTTAGATCCTAGTTTTTTTTTTCCCTCTGTACCTGTCCTATTCTATATTTCTCTATTCTTACTTGCTACTCTCTCTACTTTTCATTATATTAATCATTTTTCTAAATCCACCTTAACCCAGTTTCCTTTATTTCTGGGCCTTCACTCCTTCTTCATTGTCTTTAGTCTGTTGATCCCTAGTTGTATGTCTGTGAGTAAGATTGTATTGTATCCACTTTAGCTAGATCTAAGTGCCTTATGTGTTGTACCTGAGGTTCAGATTGCTTTTATCACTCACAACACATTTATTAATATTCTGGTTCTGGATTTTCTCTCATTTACAAATGGGCAGAACAATCCATAGAAACACAAGAAAAACAGCAAGTCAAGGAAACACAACTCCAACTTAAAAGAAACAGGAAATAGAGAAGTCAATGAAAAACCTAGAGGATAGTTCTCAAATGCTCTACATACACTACTGGTAAACATGCTGAAGGAAAGGATTGAAAGCTTGCATATGGCTATGTGTGACTATGATGAGGCTAAATGGAGGTTAATAGGGGAACTCATGGAATCCAAAAACAGAAGGCTGAATGAATTCCAACAGAAGGAAAGGGAGTCCAGTGAAAATAAAGCCACTCAGCTAAAATATTTGAGAGAGAGAGCAGTGTAAATCAAAGTAAGGAGGTAAAGAAGTCCACACAGTTCTAAAACAGCTTCAACAAAGAAATTGAAACCATCAAAAATGAATAATTACAAGACAGATAAATTAAAAACAAAATAGCAAGTCTTCACAGAAGACTAGACAATGCAAAAGTTAGAATCTCTAGAACTGAAGAAAAATCCAGAGTGTATAGATAAAGAATTGGTAATTATTCAAAATTTGTCAAAGAAAAAGATACATTCCCTACAAGAGCTGCAAGACACAATGAAAAGACCTCATCTAAGGCTGACAGGTATTTAGAAGAGCCTACGGAAGGAAGCTAAAGGGATAGGAAATATATTTAACAGAATCCTAGCAGAGAACTTCCCAAACATCCAAAAGGATAGGCCCTCAGATAGAAGAAGCTGCTAGAACTCCAAACAGACCAGAGCAGAAAAAGACATCCTACTGCCACCTTGTAATCAACAGAGGATCAATAGAGACCAAGGAAAGGATCATTAAAGCTGACACAGCAAAGGCAATACTCAGAGGGAAATTTATAGCTCTAAGGTCCTACATCAATAAATTGGAGAAATCTGAAACCAATAATTTAATGATGTACCTTAAGCTCCTTGAAAAGAAGCCAAACCCCAATCCAATAGAAGGAAGCAAATAATTAAAATCAAATCCAAATTAAATGAATTAGAGTCAAAAATCATGGCAAGGATCAACAAAACAAAGAACTGGTTCTTTAAAAAAAAATAACAAAATTGGCATACCGCTAGCAAATCTGACTGAGAGAGAGAGCCTGGTGTTTGCAATAACCAGTAGACAAAATAACATATTAAACAGGAAGTTAGGGAGATGGTCACAAGAAAGAAGGATACAAAAGAAACTGATGATTCATTTTGAAGTGGGATTTGGAGTTTCTCATTTTCCCTTTAACAGTCATTGTGAGGTTAAACCTATGACATGAAATTTGTGGAACTTTAGCCTAATAAATTGCTGAGCAGCTTAGAGTTCACTTGAGATGATAGCCTTTTTAATGAACAGTATTTAAAATGGATATAGTCCAACAGTTTTCAATTACCAGGTTCATTTTGATCCTTACTCTTGAGTTAATTTGATATTTATTGAATGTGTGCTTACAAGCCAGGTGCAGTACATAGTTTGGCAACATATGTAAAGAAAAGTATTTGCAGATTTAATGTACTCACTGTAGAGTGAGGGAAAATGCCATCCACAGATTAGCAGCCAAGCATAACATGGGGGCGCAGACCTGGATATCTTTTGTGAGAAATGGAGGACATAGTCAAGGCATCTTTCAATAAATAGAATATGAAATGAAACCAGATGTGATTGTGCATGCACAAAAGCTTTGCCTTTGAGAGAGCAGGTTAGGTTACAGATCAAGACCCTCTCTCCAAGGAACTAGAAAGAGGAGTAGGGGAAGGAATGCGAGAGAGGGAGAGAGAAAGGAGGGAAGGGACAGAAGAGAGATTAAGGAAGGGAAAGGAAAGAGGGAGAAAGCTGGGCACTGGTCGCTCACCCTTGTAATTCCAGCTAATCAAGAGGGTGAGATATGAGGATTCCAGTTCAAAGCAATCCTAGGTAGAAAAGTCCATGAGATTCTTATCTCCAATTAAACACCTGAAAAATGGAAGTAGAGGTGTGGCTCAAAGTGGTAGAGTGCTAGTTTTAAGCAAAAAAAAAAAAAAAAAAAAAAAAAAAAATTAGGGACAGTGCCCAGGCCCTGAGTTCAAGCTCCACAACCAACAACAAAGAAAAGAAAGAAAGAGAAAGGTAAGGCAGGCAGGCAGGAAGGAAGGAAGGAAGGTTGAACTTCAATGGAAGTTCTGAAAGAAATTAAGACAGAAACATACATCTATAGATACATAAAATAAATCATGAAGTAAAAGGACTCCATCTAGCAAAATTGTAAGTGCACATAGAACATGATGTACTAAGAAGAGAGAAAACAAAACTTCAAATTATCTGAACCAATTTGGTGTATGTGTTTGTGTGTGTGAGTGTGTGTGTGAGTGTGTGTGTGTGTCTGTTGTTTCTCATCTACAGGACTCAAGTGAAGATCATGGAATTATTGATCCAATTCATATTATTGTTTTTGGTTTTCATTGGTCAACATGTGCACTTTCACAAAATGAATACGCACATGCATGCCTTCTGTGTGATCATATCCCACTCTAGTTCCCGTCTATCAGCACTGAAGTTAATACTGTGAATTATTGCATTGGTTAAAACCTCATTTCTTAGCTCTTCTAGGCAATTCTGAAAACCTAAGATTTTCTATGGGGCAATTGTCTTCATAAAAATGACTGATTTAGGCAAAACTTTCAGATTTTTAAATCAGGATTTATCATATACTTATCTTATTTATAAGAATATTAGAATATATCATAGATTTTTCAAATTAATTTGTTCTCAGAACTGTATTCTTTTTATTTTTTAAAATATTTTCACAGTTTTATAGCCATTTTCTTTTAGGTGAACTTATATTTGTTCTTCATGATGAATTAACTCATAATATTTGAACAGTGCAAAGAATACATTAACATTGTTTATATTGTGGATATACTTAGAAGGGCAACTTATGTGTAGCAAGAGTTTAAATGTTAAGATTTCCATTTCAAATGGTTGTATAAACTGGTCACATGCAATTTCTGCATAGTCTCAAACACAAGTTCTAAGAATTAGTGATGGGTCACATTCTATTATGCATATGATAGTCTAATACTTTCTGGTTACATATGAAAAGTAGAAAATTGAATCATCCTGCTTCCAATTCACATTTAGCTGACTATAACTACAATTGCGCAATTTTGCATATCTTTAGTGACCACATGCTCTTATCTCTTTTTCTAAAAACGAGTGATGGTTCATTCAAAACATTTTCCCCAAAGATTTACATTCAATTAGCTATATTCAGAAAGCTCCAAAGATCAAAGGCAAGAAAAAGACAAGTGCAAAAATCCTTCAGATTATATTCTGACTTGTTTGCAATTATGCATAGTCAGGGTACAATTAAGAAATTATCATGGAACTAATTGAACCATTTTCTCCTTGTTTTGTCTGCTTTATCCATCGTTAAAATATGTATTGACGCAGTGTACTGGAGTTTAGGTTTCCTCTCAGGTCTGATGATATGTACCTTAATCACTTTTTTGAGACTTCAACATGGGTACATATATATTCAAAATTCCTATTCTAAATTGACTCTTGGTCATTATGAAGTGAGCGTCATTGTGCTTTTAATTTTCTTTTTGATTTGTTATACTTGACTGAAGTAAATAAGACTACCTACATTTTTTGGATTATATTTTCATAAGACATCTATTCCTTTATTTTCAATTACGCATTTCCTTAGAAGTGAAATGATGTTCTTCTAGACAATATATATGTGAGTCTTGTTTTCTTGTTCTTACAAACACTGTTCCTGTTTGTGTTTAACATCTTAACATCTTGTGTTTAATATCTTCCTTTAGTTTGTAATTTGTCCTTCCAATTTCTATAAAGTGTTTTTGATGTATGGATTTTCTCAATTTCATTGATCTCACTTGTCTTACCATAAGAATTGCTTATAAATAGAACAATTGAATGGTATACTGAAAATTTTGTATGTTGCTTGTTTAATGATGTAAGAAAAAATCCAAAATTCACTTGGCTTCTGTCAATAGCGATTTTCTTCTGTATTTATTTTAGAATCCTATTTTTTTCTCATTGATCTTCCTACATAATTTTATAATGTTTGGAAATGCCATAAAAGACAGTGTCTTTTTCTGTACAGTATTGTATAAGTAAATTATATCACTGTATTGTATTAAAGTCCTCTATGAAAACTGAAATAGTTACTCTACTTTTGTAAGTACTGTTATTAAGTAATTGATGTCCTCTTTTCATACTACATGAAATTATCGTGGCTTCCTGTCCTGTATATAGTTCACAGAAACTTTTGAAATGTGCTATAAGTATTATAAAACATATTTTTCTAGAATTTCATTCAATCAATAAAAATGTTACAAAAATTTTAATACCTATATAATGTTCATTTTTTTCTGTTCCTATTTAGTACTTTTCTTAATGTTTATACTGCAAATCAGAAATTTTTAAAAGGCTACATGCTAATTTTGAATTGCTTGATATGAATTTTTTAATATTCATATATTTATTGTCTTTTTTCTATTAGTGTACTTCAGAATTAAAATGAATATCTCAATTTTCTTACTAAAATTTTTGGTTTAGTTTTACAATTATTTTTAGTTAACCATTTATTGTCAATAATAATATTTCGGGCTGGGGATATAGCCTAGTGGCAAGAGTGCCTGCCTCGGATACATGAGGCCCTAGGTTCGATTCCCCAGCACCACATATACAGAAAATGGCCAGAAGTGGCGCTGTGGCTCAAGTGGCAGAGTGCTAGCCTTGAGCAGGAAGAGGCCAGGGACAGTGCTCAGGCCCTGAGTCCAAGGCCCAGGACTGGCCAAAAAAAAAAAAAAAAAAAAAAAAAAAAAAAAATAATAATAATATTTCAATTGACTACTCACAAGTATTTTTATTTCAGTATTATTTGCAGTTCTGTATAATTATGAATTGATTTTGTGCTATCTTCCTTGTGTAATTTTGAATTAAATATCTAATATTTGAATTCACATATGATCCTTTTCCCATAATTTGATGTGTGAATTTTATTGTGATTTACCAAATCAACTATGCTTCTTCTCCTCAAATAAACCTACCATAGACCTTGAAATTTTAAGAAAATTCACATAAACAAAATAACTATTTTAACATAATAACTATTCCTACTTTGCAATTGTGAGGGAGTTCCTTTTTTCCTCTCAACCCCACTGTCACTTGTTGCGTGGTTTTCTTGATAGAAACTTAGTGTACTTTTAGTTTGCATTTCCTCTTTGTGTCAAAATATTGAATATTTCTTTAGGTGTTCATTAGCATTTAGTGCCTCCTTTTCTTGAATATTGTGTTTGATTATTTACCAAGTTCTTCATTTTGGATGACCTTAAATTCCATTCTTTGTAATTAATTTTTATTCTCTCTCCAAACTAGTTATTTACAATAATGTGTAGTGTCATCTGGAGAACAAATATACAACTCATAAACCTAAAGAGGGTAGTACATATTGAAACCACAACAGAGAGTGTGGATATATGCTGTATGAAAACATGTGTGTATGATATACATGTATAAATGTGTATATTTGTGGTATATGTATGCAAATGTATGATATATATGTATGTGTGTCAGCATAGTGATTCATTACAAAATTTTGTATCAAACATTTTATGCATTTGGTAATTAATTCAATAAGCTCTGATAGGCCAGATTCCTGTCAAAATATGTCTAAGATCAAAATACTATTGAACTGGGCTGGGGATATAGCCTAGTGGCAAGAGTGCCTGCCTCGGATACACGAGGCCCTAGGTTCGATTCCCCAGCACCACATATACAGAAAACGGCCAGAAGTGGCGCTGTGGCTCAAGTGGCAGAGTGCTAGCCTTGAGCGGGAAGAAGCCAGGGACAGTGCTCAGGCCCTGAGTCCAAGGCCCAGGACTGGCCAAAAAAAAATACTATTGAACTGATTTAAATATTAAACAATATTATATTCTCATACCTCATTGATATGTATAGCCTTTATAATTTTGTATTAGTAATAATTGATTAAATTCAAAATTTAAACTGTAACATAAAATAAAGAATTTTATCAGATTATTTACTGTTAGTAGTTGTCATGTCCTTTATTTTTTTTGGTTCCTCTGAGCTTTCTCTCATGTTCCTTATTTTTAATATTTTTGATTGTGTCAAGGATTATGGTTGGGGTACTGTACAATATCGCTGTGTTAGAATGCATGATTAATGGAGAGTTGTGATTTTCAAAGAAGAGCATGAGAGAGAAAGGATCTCAATTTCATAGCACTAAATTAAGGAAACATACAATCCCATTATTTATGACTATGACATCAACCTTGGTCACCTGACAGAAACTATTTTGTCATTTGCACTAAACACACATTCCTCCTTTCTGTTTAACGTTTTTTGGAAGAAAAGTGCAATGTCAGACCAAATTCAAAGAATATGATTTAATCTCCCTCTCTTTTAGACTAGAGTATCTGCATAAACGGTTTAATTCTTTTGTTTCTTATCCATTTAATAATTTATTCATTCATTTATAACAATTTTCACTTATAACTATATATTTAAAAGGTTTAATATAACTCAATAAAATTTTTAGACAATTTTTAGAAAATTTTAGCATTGCTCTATTGTTTTAAAATTAATTTATCAAAAATTTTCTTTTAAATTAAGCATTTAAATAATGGCATATTTTTAAATTTTAATTTTATTCTCAAGTTGATGTACACATGAGTTCCATTTACATAGATAAGTTAGTGAGTACATTTCTTGTCAAGCTTGCTACCTCCTCCCTCATTTCTCTCCCATCTCCCACCCTTCCTGATCTCCTCTCCTCCCTCCCCCCCGTGCAAGTTGTACAGTTAGTTTACAACGCATTTTCTTGTAATTGTTGCTGTTGTGTTGATTCGCCTTTTATCCTTCGTATCACCATTCTGAGGTTCTCCTTCCCTTCCCTAATTCAGATTAATGTATATACGATACCCAGAGTACCAAAATCTAACAGTGAAAACAGGGGCTATACCATAGGGAAGAAAAACACAAGAAAAATAAAATGATTTCCCATAGTATATATTTTAACTAACATTATATAAAGAAACATGCTTATTAAAATTAGATGGAATTTCCACAGTGTATGAAATGTTGCTTCCATATCTTCTGTAAATAGTTCTGTAGTTATACTAAATGATGTCATGAATCTACTTTGCAGGATTATAGAATTCTACAATCACGATTTTAAATATCTTCTATCATTTACTGATATATTTATATATAATTACAGACATATAAACATAGACTTGGCACTAAGACCAAGTATAGATGTGCTTACAGTGTGCTTTATAAGGGCTTCTTTTTCCATCAGGAGGAACCCCACATTCCCGACTTGAGCTACTCTAATCCCCATTTACCTCAGCACAATCCATTCCTATCCATTGTCTTTCTCCTGACTTCCAGAAAATTTCTGTTCTGCCCTTAGGAATTCTTGACATGTCACCAGAAAATAGCCCAATTAGACAAGGTCTATTTTCCCCTAAAGACCTCTATTGTGTTATTTTAGACACTGAATAGATAATTTTGCATCTTTAATTCCAGATTACCATTGATGCCAAGGGGATAGAACTACTCTAGATTTCAAATTGCCATTATGTTGGAGAGCTTAAAAATAAAAAAGCCTTAATAGCCAACTAGTGGTTTGTGACTGTAATCCTAGAATCCTAGAAACCTGAGAAATGGGAATCTCAATTCACAACCCTGTCAGGAAAATAATTCTGGGAGACTTTTATCTCTAAATAATCAGCAAAATTTGGAAATGGAGCTATGGCTCAAGTGGCAGGGAGAGTGACCGCCATAAGCTAAAAAGCCAAGTGAGAGTGAGAGGCTATGATTTCAACCTTTAGTACCAGTGTAAGATAATAATCACCGTCATAATAATAATGGTAATAATAATAATCCTCAAAACATACTAATTGCTAATTCTGCCCAATTCGTAGGGATTGGTATTTATTAATTCTTCAGGCAATTTAACTATAAAGCTTCATTTTAGATTAGTAGTCTAAGGTCTTGATGAAGTTTATACTTGCTCCACTATCTCTATAGTCTTTCATTTTAATTTAACTTCAAAAATGTTACTTGTATTTTACTGCAATTATGCATAAACTATTGTCACATTTGTATTCACATTTGTGCATAACTATACCTTCAGCTAGAAGATACTTGTGCATTTCGTCTATGTTTTTATCTCCATTCATCTGATACAAAACACATTGTCTTTTTTCTTGATTATTCCTATGAAGGTCCCTACATTCCCAAAACAGATCACACAAAATCATTTGGTGCTGTAGTTCAGTGCCTTCTTTCATTCATAGCCAAAGCCGATTTCATCAACAAGTTACATTATATTAAATCCAACTTGTGTCAAGAATAAAAATAGTCTTTATCTGTACTATACAATACTAATTCCAGATAACACCATCTCTAGCTTGTCTTTCAACAGAATTCTGGCGTGTGTTTGTGTGTGTGTGTGTGTGTGTGTGTGTGTGTGTGTGTGCTATTTTTTGTATAAATTCTAGTCTCAACCAGACTACATGGTTATCCGGATGAGCTGCCATCCTACTTCTCCATTCACAGTATGTGACGCCTGTTTTACCCAAGTCCTTACAATGAGTTTCAATACCTTCTCTGTTTGCAAGCCATGTACTTGAAACATTCAGTGGACAAACGACTTTCCTCATGTTTCTTTCTGTTTGTGTTTAATTTAATTGCCAAATTGATATGTAGAGGATTTACAGTTACATATGTAAGATACTACATTTCTGGTTCTTGAACATTTTAGGTAGATTTATTACCTATTTTACAGTCTTGCCTTTGTTGTTTTCAGTGTGTCCAGAACAACCACAAGTTACAGTGTTTTGGATTCTAAAAATTCAATGTTCTTGGTGGCTTATAACCAACAGAACTCTATTTTTTCACAGTTGCGAAGGCTTTAGAGGCTAATGTACCAACAGGTTGGTACCTCACTAACAGTCTCAATTCTTGGTTCATGGATGATTGTCCTTGTTTGAACTCCAAAGGTCTTTCTGTAAGAACACTAACCTTATCAAAAATTTAAGGGACATACAGAATCAGTCTATAGCAAATCTCCATAAAATATCAATCTCATCTTCTTGAAACTTTTCCAAATGTTTTATACTCAAAAGCCTTTTAGATTGCCCATTTCAAAACTTTCCACTACACTAAAATTATCCTCTGTTCATCGTTATCCTTTTCAAGGACAACTAATAGCAACCACCACCTTCCAAAGTAAAATTTAGTTTTAATATAACAAGTTTGACAAGAAATGTATTCACTACCTTATATATGTGACTGTAACCTGTCTGTACATCAATCACCTTGAAAATAAAATTAAATATATATATATATATTCTATTTCTCATTGAAACCCTAAAACTGAGGACTTAAATTGTGTTGCCTTGCAGTTTTTCACTGCTATAAAGTTCTCCATGCACTGCTTTTGCCATTTCTTTAGAAAACTCTGACAGCAGTTTGATGTACTGGAAAGAGTACCAAAGAACCAATGTAAACAGGAAATTATTTGTGTCAGATTTGATTCCTATGCTTTTCAAACCGATGATAAATTGTTATGATGGTATACATGCTAATGAATTGTGCAGATAAAACAACATGAAGCAATTTGATATTGTTTTGGGCTTATTTGCTCTATAAAGAAATTATCTAACTATTAGGGTCTGTTGGATGAAATGGATTCTGCTAAGCCTGACCTGGGTCAGTTCTCTGAGAGAACACCACAGTTGATCAGTCTGGACTGTTCTTGGTTTACAAGTATTTCTGATTGTTTGATGCTGAAAATAATCTGAGATTCTTGCCTCTGGCATGCAGTTTTATGACTCAATTATATTCACAGTAGAGGTGAAAGCCATACATCAGAAGGAACAGGCAGCTGAATGTGACTAGATCAGGGCCATAATAACACATTTGCTCTTCACTAATAATGATTCTTACAGTAAACAGCATCTTTCAGAGATTTCTGGGTTCAAATCAAACTGCAGCATTGGTTGGAAATATAAACAATCTACAAGAACAAAAATGTTTCAATAAATAAAATGTCCTTATTACAAATCTAATAGAACAGTGTACTTTGTAGATGAACATAGATGCAGAAACCTTATAAATTAGTTGCTGGATTCATTGACAATTATTAACAGTGTATTGAAATGAATGAAAGAGAAAATATTATCATTCTTTCCACCCATCAGCCCTTGAGTAGTTGATAAGGTAGTCATTGTTCTGTATTTATAATGCCCACATGTACATTCCTGTAAAAGGAATGCTCTCAATATTTTAGTTAGGCTGTACTTGTTACATGACATATTTTAAATACTGTTGTATGTATGTCGCAGTAGAAGCAGAATGATTATTTAATGTAATTTAGATCTATTGATTTTGAGCATAAGGATTTGGTTTTATTGATAATTGATTATATTTTATTGATATTCATTATAAATTTTAATATCCTAAAAATTATACTTTAGTAAGTTATTAAATAAGCATACATAGCAAGTAGGTAAAATTATGCAAACTAGAGTAAATATAAGGTCAAAATGTTGGGTTGTTCTTTCAGTTTTCTCTAAGTATGGTTTGTAGAATGGATGAAGATAATTTTATTTTGTAAAAATGAGAACACTAATTAACAGCCGTTATTATAAATAGCATGATGATGAAAATTCTGCCTTTTTTATTTGTTGGAAATTTTTCATTCTAGATCTGGCCATGACTTTAATGTCCTTATATGAATTATGTCCTGAAAACAGTAATTCTATTGTTGATGCTCTACTTTTGCTTTGAAATAAATTCTGGCTGTTTAGAACAGACTACTAATTCATGATCCTTCTGCCTCTGTCTCCTGAGTGCTGGGATTACAGGGACTGAAAATCTATGTTTGAATGGCAACAAAGAATAAGAGTGTGTCAGATAAATTATTTCACTCGTACTCATTGCTGAGTTGTAATGTGTACGTTTTCTCATGTATGAAATCTAACTAAAATAGCATATAATTGAATTTGGTATTTTTATACCAAATTTATTCTCACCTATGTTTATATGAACTATTTTCAGAGATTTCTTTTAAGTCAAAGGCGCTTTGAAGTTTGAATGAAAATCATAACAAATTTCGATTTTGCTGGGACATCGGAAAACTGTATTTTTAAACTTCTTCAGCTTTATGACTTCAAAACACTTTAGAAATAAATCAGTAAACTACTTAAAAATTTTGCTTTTTTTCTTCCATGGATTTGAGAAGTGTTGACAGATTGCTTAGTTATACATACACCATTTATTTTTAGTACTATATTTATTAATAGTATAAACAGTGTTAAGAAGTGTTTTCTGTAATGACCAAGATAATATTAGCGTTAGGAGTTTGTCACAGGCACACTGGCCCAGACAGTGATAAAAGCATGAGTATAGGTGCATTCTGAAAAAAGACTCTCAGAAGAGGTAATGGGTTAATTGTGACTCTTAGACTGTGGACTGCCAAACTTGGTGTAATTAGGTACAAAAGAAAAAGTGGTCATTTTAAATAGTAAAGCTTAGTAGAGGGGTTATTGGTGTGTCTTAGTTGGTAGAGCAGCAGGTCAGTTAATGAAAGAAATAGATAATGATTTTGAGTCCCAGTCTTGTTTTAAGGAAAGACAAGGAAAAAAAAGGAAAGGAAAGAAAAATTAATATAATGAATATAGGCTGGGCCTGTAGCTTAGTGAAATGATACCTGCTTGGTATGTGTGAGTGCTAGCTTATGTCTAACTATTTAAAGATTTACAAAGGAAGAAGAAAGGGAAAGAAGGAAGCAAAGAAGGAAGGAAGGATGAAAGGAAGGAAGGAAGGAAGCACTGAACCTATTTTGTGACTTTCATTGGCAGAAAAATACATACTTAAAATAAGAAATGAATGAGAGTTATTAAATTGTAATCTTCACAGCCATTTGGAAGTGTCATTTTTAATGAATTAATTTAGTTATATATTGTAGTCATATAAGGAGTATTTCTAGTGCTCTCTCATAACATTGGGGGGATTAATTGCAAAGGAGAGCTGCCCCCCTCAGATTTCTAGTAGTAATTCCAAAGGATTTGTGAAAGTATGACACATCATCAGAGGCATTCTTTTCATTTTCTATGTGTGTAGTATTTGCTCTAAATTTCAGAGAGGTTAGATTTCCAAACTCTATGCAATAAGGCTTATTGTCTCCTAAAAGGACTTTCAAAACATATCTCAAAATAAGGGGCTTTAAAAAGTAAAGAAACAATTGTCTGCAATCTGGCTGTATTATTGTCATTCAAGCGAAGAGGAAATCCACTGGAATTTCAAGGATTTGAAGCCAGATTTTGATTTTATTTATTCTTATACCTAAGTAAATACTCAGATTTTATTTATTTTTGTGGCCATGTAAGTACTCAGAATTCTCAGCTAAAAGAAATGTAATATTTTTTTCTTGAATGACTAGTATGGAAGCCGTAAGATATACTTTCAAAATACTCTTTCTGTGACTTTTGGTGAGAAAAATTGATGTTTATTTGGGAAAACATGATAAATAATTAAAATAAACCCTACCTTATTATATGACTATTTGAAGTGTGTGTGTGTGTGTGTGTGTGTGTGTGTGTGTGTGTATGTGTGTGTGTGAACCAGGGCTTGAACTCATGAACTAGGCACTGTCCCTTAGCTGTTTTGCTCGAAGTCAGTACCACTTTAGCAGCAGCTTTGTATAAAACTTTTTGGTAGTTAATTGACAACAGGAGTTTCACTGTCTTACCTAACTGGGCTGGCTTCAACTCTTGATTCTCAGATTGCAACCTCTTAGAAAGCTAGGATTGCAGCAGTGAGCCTCCAGTGTCCAACATGAAATATACTTTATAGATATTTTTAATACTCGCCCTAAATAATATATAAACCTGGAGTGAAAATGACACTGGTCCAGGCCTGTCATCAGATTGTTTTCTATTTCATATTTATCAAGTAAATTAAATTATGCTTATGACAAATTTAAAAATAGAAACTATTTACCAAAGTATCTAATGAAACTGACTGGATCAATGATTCTAGTCTGATTATTTTTGTCTGCACTTGTATCTAAAATTTTCTGACCCAACTTGGGTTGAAATTTTACAGTTTAAATTACCATTTCTACTTTTCTACAACTTATATTATGTGCATAGGTGATTCTATAGAGACAGGGAACACACCAGTTGGGATTTTGAGGTATGAGTGGAAAAGAGGGTAATTAGTTAACAGTGCAGGTGATTGCAGTATAATTAGAAAGTTATGAAATTAGAGAAAAGTGGTCATTGAATGTTATTTTGAATTAACTAAAACCTACTGGAAGCCAGGTGTCAGTGGCTCATGCCTGTAATTCTAGGTGGGAGGACTGATATCTGAGAATCACTGTTTCAAGTTAGCCTAACTGGAAAGTCTGTGAGACTCTTACCTCAAATTAACCACCAAAGAGCTGGAAGTGAAGCTGTGGATAAAGTGGGAGAATAGCAGCTTTGAGTGACTTTCAAAGCGCAGGGACAGGGCGCAGACCCTGAGTTCTAGCTCCGGGACTACCACAGAAGATTAAAAATACAGGGGGGCTGGGGATATGGCCTAGTGGCAAGAGCACTTTCCTCTTATACTTGAAGCCCTGGGTTCAATTCCCCAGCACCACATATACATAAATGGCCAGAAGTGGCGCTGTGACTCAAGTGTCAGAGTGCTAACCTTGAGCAAAGAGAAGCCAGGGACAGTGCTCAGGCCCTGAGTCCAAGGCCCAGGACTAGCAAAAAAAAAAAAAAAAAAAAAAAGATTAAAAATACAATAAAATAACCCCCTCTAGATTATACACTGTACAAAGATGTACACTGTACATATACACTGAACACATGCACTGTTATGTGAATTATGCACAATAAATTACATTGAATGCAATTATTTGTGCAGAAATAGTTCATGGAATACTCTAAAATTAATAGTTTATGTCAAACAATCTGTCCTCAAAGTTTTTGTTATTGACTTTTCAAATTCAAATATTCGTATCTTATATCTTAAAGCACAACCTATTCTCATATAAACCATATCTTTAGATAAATTTTGAAAATAATTTGTTTGGGTATTTACGTTTTATGCCATACAGTACTGCATAAAATACAATTCTACTTCCTTACTCCCACAGAGCATATCTTGTTTGTTTCTTCATTTTCCTGTTCACTGTCATGTGGAAAATTCCTGTCACTCAGTTTCTAGCATTCTAATCATTTCTTTGATTTCCATATCCTCTGAAAATTATGCTGTAAAAATACTCATACATTCCTGTCACTCATATTTTATCATATCACTCTTTAAATTCATCCAGGGATTTTTCTTCGCTGCTTATATTATTATACAGTCAAACTTCTGCACTTTGTACAAACAAATTTTGACAGTCGCTTTCATCTGCAAGTTGAGAAAATCTTGGATGCATGCAGTACTCCTATATGTAACACAGTTTATTTCTGAAAAGTGTCTAGATTCATCAAGCAATGACTCTGTGAAGGTTACTGAGTATCTACTGTGCACTGACTTTTTGTATGTCATTATCCCTAGTTTGGGAATAAAATAGTCACACTTCTTAAGCTAATGTGTTACAAAAATTATAGCAAAGCATAAATATCTTTGAGGACAATTTGCCTTCTGAATTTTTCTTAACATATGATGGGTATTAGAGACCAAAAATAGTAGAGCGGATGAGATGGAGAAAATACCTGTTATTTGTTTCATTGCATTTATTTATTTATTTTTCTAGAGCTGAGGACCAAACTCAGGGTCTTGAACTTGGCAGGTAAGTACTCTTCCTCTGAGCTAAATTCTCGATCCCTATTTCTCTGCTTTTAAAGTAGCAGTATGGTGAAAAGGAAAAAAAATTACCATAGGAAAAACCAGAGCAGTCACTGAACTCCCAGAGCACGGCCAACTGTGAACTGCCAGTGTGGCAGAGAGCATTCTCACCTACCAACAGTCCTCAGAGACTGCTAACTATAATACTAATGCTAACAACAATTACTGGAGATATAAAGGTCATCATTTAAAAGCAATGGCATAATAACAGGTATTAACTAAGTGCACATTGGTAAGGTGGGCTCTTTTCTCTTGAGTTTGAGAATTATTCTTCAATTTAAATTTTCATCTTTATCATCCCCAACCTTCACCTTTAGCTTCTCAGTCTAGCTCCACTAGGGAAAATAAGCATAGGTAACAGGAGCAATGAGATTGGAGTACCCTATAAGGCCTATGGAAAATATCTCAGTGAAAGTTTTAGAAAAATTAACATAAACTTCAGGAAAGGGACAGGAAGGAGGATATAACAGTGCTATCTTGGATATGGATACTAAACAAGATAATGGAGGCAAATGGAGAAAATGAAAGAAGATGTATGTTATTGAAATGCTTCACATACATGCATGAGAATGGAGCATGAAGATTGCTAAAATTGGTTTGTGAAAGAGGCAGAGAGGATGAGAGAAAAACAGATGTAATAAGACTGAGCAGGGTACTGTGTGTGTGTGTGTGTGTGTGTGTGTGTGTGTGTGTGTGTGTGGTGAGCCATAGGACTGACAAAAAAATAGAGAAAATAAACTAAAGCATAAACATGAAACATAAAGTTTTCAATAACATTAAAGTTTTCCTGTGATTCAATAAGTGAGTAATTCTCTAAATAATTTATTTTACAAAAATATTTGTGTGAAACTGTCAAGCCTCTGTACATCATTTTGACTGTAAATAAATCAAATTAGAAAACTTGTTCTTGTGTGGTTTGTGATTTATTCAATTAAACAATAGTTATTATTTTAAATGTTAGACTTTGGTGGTGATGTTTTTGTGGCAGTAATGTGTATATTAAGTGTCATATTCAGTCTTCATTTTAGGGATCAAAGACATATTTTTGAAGTAGTGTATAGAAGGGATAGCTGTGGTTGAAATCTTTGTTCTTGTAGTACATCAAACCCAAAAACTTTCTTTTCTTTTTGTCTATAGATGATACTATTGTAATACTTTGAGATTAAGTAAAAAAAAGTACTATGTTGTGATGATGTACTTCTAATGATTAAGTGTGTTTATTCATAACACATTTTCCTTCCAATAAAGTCTACTTGCCACAAACGTTGTTCCTGTAGGTTGATACATAAGACACAGTGAGTAACTTAACTACAGCAACAGGTTTAAATATTCCTAACAGTACAAGAAATGTATCCAATGCCTAATGTATGAAACTGTAACCTCTCTGTAATTCAGTTTGATAATAAAAATATATATATATATAAATTCCTATTACCATTAACACTTCTAGAGAGCTAAGCTCTCAATACATATTAAGTGCACTACTATCAATTCCTTTGTGACACATTTGTATTAAGGACTCACATATCAACTCTAAAGTTAAAACAAGTATGATATAATTGTGGAAAGATTCTCCACATACTTTTATGGGGAATGTGGTCAATTTGTATGGATTTTTAGAACTGTTCTTCTTCATTTGCACATTAATGGGTATTACAAGAAAAAAGTATGTGCACAATACATGTATCATTTTTGGTGTCTAAATACAGTATCTCTCAGTAATCCAGAAGAAACTGTGTTATATTTTGGTCATTGAAACAGGTGACACATAATTATAGAAGTCTCACACACTGCATTATATATGACTAGTTTTATTATTCATTTATGAATCTTCATTATTTTAAGCAACCCACAGGATTGTCAATTTTGTAATTCTCAGCTCCCTAATGTTTACTCCAAATAAGTGCTGCCATGCACAATACTGCATGCTGACAGTTACATGAGTTTACAAGCACTGAAGAATCTGGTGGATTTTCTCATGTAAAAATCTGATGAACAGCAATGCCCGAGAAGAATTACTAGAATAAAACTAAGGCTACATTTCCTGTTACCACAACATATTATATTTCTCTACTTGAATAAAATATCCAGTAAAATGTATTCAGAACACTGATGACTAAATATAGTTCTACCATGTACATGAGATGCAAGACATTATGCAGAAGATGTTCTGTTGTGAGAAATACTGATGAGTGATGTTGCCTTAACAGAGTGTGAATTCAAATCTGTAGGCACAGCATGAAGAAAAGAAAAGGAAGAAAACTATAATATTTCAGTGTACTTGAAAATACCATGACATTTAAAATGCATTTGTAGACCTGGCATTCCAAAGCTGTTCATTGTGCACATAAATACGTAAAAACAGTGAAATTGAGAAATGAGGTATAAAGGGTGCTTGATACTTGTTGGAGGGGATGTGGCCAAAAGGGAACCCTACTTCATTGTTGATGGGAATGTAAACTCGTTCAGCCACGCTGGAAAGCGGTATGGAGATTCCTCAGAAGGCCAAACATAGAGCTCCCCTATGACCCAGCAGTCCCACTTTTGGGCATCTGCCCAAAAGACCACAAACAAGAACACACTTAAGCCACCAGCACAACAATGTTCATCACAGCACAATTTGTCATAGCTAAAATATGGAACCAACCCAGATGCCCCTCAGTAGATGAATGGATCAGGAAAATGTGGTACATATACACAATGGAATTTTATGCCTCTAACAGAAAGAATGACATTGCCCCATTTGTAAGGAAATGGAAGGACTTGAAAAAAATTATACTAAGTGAAATAAGCCAGACCCAAAGAAACATGGACTCTATGGTCTCCCTCATAGGGAATAATTAGCACAGGTTTAGGCTAGTTACAGCAGAGGATCGCAAGAACCCAATAGCTATACCCTTATGAACACATGAGATGATGCTAAGTAAAATGAACTCCATGTTATGGAAACAAGTGTTTGCAATTACTTTCAACATGCCATGTGAAACCGTAGCTTCATTTGTTGATGATCCCTTTGTATCCCCTTCCTGTGGTTGTACCCGGGCTATCACTGTATCTCATCTGAGTATCCTGGATACTGTATATACTGGTATTAGAGCTAGGGAAGTGAAAGAGAATATCAAAATCGAGAGACAAAGGATAAAAAGACAAAGGACTCCAAAAGCAATACTTGAAAAACCATTTGGTGTAAACCAACTGAACAACTCATGGGGGGAGAGGGGAAGAGGTAGGGGGAGGAGGAATGAGGGAGGAGGTAACAAATAGTACAAGAAATATACCCATGGCCTAACGTATGAAACTGCAAAAAATAAAAAGAAGAAGAAGAAGAAGAAGAAAGAAACATAATGATTTTTCATTGTAATATCCTGATCACCCAAGACTAAAACTCATGACAATCAAATCACCAGCACTCAGTCCATCAGGCTAGGCATTTTTATGTAGCTGTGCACAGTGTCTGCTCTCCACCATCAGGTTGGTAAAGAACAACACTGAGCCACTGCAGGGCTGTGTTTGTAAAGGTAGAAACTATGAATTCTACAGCAGGTGGTCACATAGTACATGAAGGTGGTCAACACGAGCGCAGAGGACATCAAAGCAAGTTACAAATGGGTTAAGCAAGCTGTATACAGAAGCAGAATGTCAAGGTCAGGTTAATCTAATATCAATTTCATTTTTAACAACTGTTCCCTTGTTCCCCTATTATCAACTAAGCAAGCATGAGCAGGCTAAAGCACCCCTGTATTCAAGCATAAGTGGAGCAACCTGACAGTCATCATGGCATTTTTATAACTACTACTATGATTATTTCTATAATCTATTACACTGTGCTTGTTTTCACAATCTGTTAACTATGGTTGCTACCCAGCTAAAGAGAGGAACAAGGGCTACATATATTTTTAAATGTCAAACTATGAGGAACTAGTCTCATGGGTGGTGGTATAGCCCTCTAGCATGGAGTCACAAAAATGGAGTTATAGAAGCTAAGAGAAAACTCTAAGACAGTGAAATTTTACAAGCCCTGTTGTTTCTAGGAGTTCAGGTGACTACTCTTTTCCTTGGTTCTCACAATCATATGTATGTACAAACATGTAAACAATTGTCATTATTACATTATTCATAGGACTGAATGTTGAAGGAAGTGCTCAATTGCACAAAACCTGAGAAAACAAGGATGGTATATCTGTGTATATGTAATTATTTACTATATATATGTGTACATACAGCCAAATATATGTATTCCATATGTGTGTACACACATACAGAAAACTATAGTCATTTATTGTTTGAATACCCTAGAAAATTATTTATGTACATTCAGATTTTCTAAAAAGTTTCTTTTTTTTAATTTTGGGAATGCTTGTCCTGGGGTTTGAATTCAGGGACTGGTCCATGTTCCTGAACATTTTTGCTCAACTCAAACACTTAAGCCACTGATCCATTTCAGGCTACTTTTTACCAGTTGATTGAAATAAGACTGTGGGTTTCCTGCTTGGGATGGTCTCAAACTGAGATCCTCCCTGTATCCCTCTGTCCCTCCCTCTTTTCCTTCCTTGCTTCATTTTTTCCTTCCTTTCTTCTTTTTCCCCCTTTCTCTCTCCCCCTCCCTCCTTTCCCTCCTGCCTGTCTTTCTCCCTACCTTTCTTCCTTCCTTTGTTTGTTTACATTGGGCTGAACTGTGTACTGAACTTGTACTGAGGGCCTCAGGGCTACTCCTCAGCTACTTTTTGTCAAGGCTAGTGCTCGACTAATTACCGATCCTAGAAGGGTCCATGTATTTGGGAGCCAGTTTGTGTTTGAAATATGACCCTCAGATCTCAGTTTTCTTGAGTAGCTAGGATTGTAGGAATCCAATACTGTTTTCAGAGGTGTTTCTTGGAGATAATACTCTGCCTGGATGGCTTCTAAATGACACCCTCAGATCTCAGCTGACTGAATAAAATCACAGGCATGATAAACTGGATCCAGATGTGTCTATTTCTTTCTTACTTTTTGTTTTAGTTTTGTTTTGCTCTTTTGGTGTTCCTGGGTGAGCAATGTAACAAATTGAAACCCATCACATGGTTCAGGGCAAGAAGAGTTTATTAGTGGGAGAGCAAACTGTGAGCCTGCACAAGATAGAGGTACACAGAGAAAGAGGGGAAGGAAGAAGAGAAAAAGAGAGAGAGAATTCCTGTTGAGCTGGATTGTACAGGGAAAGAGGGAGGCAGGACCACAGATCATCTGGAAGTGATGTCGGAGCCTGGGGAACCTCTCACTGCCTGAGTGAGGCGTGACCAGGGTGTTCCCGGAAATGACCTCAGCAGATGAGGAAGTGACCTCAGAGCCTGGGACATTTTGATGACTCACAGTCAAGTGATTGACAGTCAGCAGATCAATGGTTTCAGGCAGGTAGAAGTTGCACTTCAAGATGTATCAGTGGCCCTGGGGACAAAGCACATGTGGCCCTCATAGAAAACAGAGCTTATTACAGGTGTATTATATGGGAAAGTTAACAGTCTTTAAAAATTTTATCATTCTGAATAAATTGCTAATATTTTTGCTAAGATCTGAACATATCTCTCTAAAATTCTTTAGTTATAATAGCTTTACCCGTATAGCTAGGATTAGTGATTTAGCAAATAAGGATCCTGTAAACTCCTGTCCCCCTTTACCTTGAAAGAATGCAGAAAAAGATACCATTTTTGAAATACAACAAATCCTTATTAGACAGATCAAATAGAGAAGCCCTTGACTTTATACTCCAGTTATTGATTGATCTTGATCTTTCACTTTTGGTCTTATACTTCAGAACTGTGAACAATTAAAAATGTAGTATATATTATGTATTCTATGTATGCTTATTGTAGACATATATATTTATATATGTATACATATAGACAGGTAGGTAGATAGATAGATTTTAAGTAGTTGTATGAAGAGGTTTCAGTTGAACATATCAGTTTGTAAGTAAAATGTATCAATATCACCCCTTTAATAATTCTTCCCCATCGCTCTCAACCCCATATATCCAATTAATTTTTCTACTCTCATTTTTATATATGATTGAATATTATGACAGCATTTGCCCACACTTGCAATGTTTTTTGTTTTTACTCACCCAATCTAAGGCATTTTAGTCTGAAGGGACTAAATTCTTTTTTACCTTTAGTTTCACACTGAGAATATAAATGAATGAATGTAGAAGATGTGAAATTAAATCTAACCCCAGCAAGGTAATTGGATTAACAATTAATTTACTTATACTTCTATAATTCCTCCCCAAATGGCCCTATGAATTTGTAAACTTTTGTTATTCCCACTGTTCTTCTCAGTCCTTTTTACTCCAGACACATTTTCTCAACAGCAAATTTGCCTTATTAATTATTCCCTATTTTTATGTCCTGCAATATATCTGTATATAACAATCTTTTTGTCTCTTTCTACCTGCTTTTCTTTCCATATATCTTCTTCAGTAGTCAAATGTATATTTTCAGAATATAAATTTCACAATTTATATTAATTAAAATTAATCAAATTAAAATTAATCAAAATTAATTATGCTATTTAATCCTGTTTCCATCTATACCAGCATTATACTTTTTTTCATTTTCTCCATTTATATTTTCAAAAGAGTAAACTGCTAACTCTGTCTTCACTTTGTCTTCCATTTATACTTCATTCCAATACGCTCCACAATGACATTGACCTTTTAACTCTGTGGAACTAGTTTCAACTAAGATCTGCAAAGACTCTTTTGTCAAAGTTAGTCTTCACTTCTTAAACATTTTTGTAATTTGAATTCTAGAGGTTACTAGTTGCCTACTCCCAATGTCTTCCATTAACTTCATTTACATACGTGTATGATTCTCCTAATTTTTCATTCATCCTTTATTGTGCCTCCTTCCTCTTGATACCCTTTAAATCTGTGCTTGCTTCAAGATTGTTCTCATTCATTACTTTGTTAAGTGATGTATTGAAACAAATTTCAGCTTACCAAAATAATCTAGTGCTGTGCTATCCACGAAAATTGGAGTGATAATCAATTCTTTAGTTAGCATTCCAAAAGTAGAATGTAAATGAGACATCTTAAATAACTTCCTAAAAACCATGAATGCTGATAATTGCTCTGGAGGAAGAAAATAATTTTGTATACACACAGACAGGGAGACTCACTGCAATTTTCCACTTTACCTCCCCTCATTATCTGCGCAATGGTGTCAGCATACACTCATGACTTCACTCTATGTACTCTGTCTCAAGTTAAAATTATGTCACAATATTTTTTGAAAATATTTTTTGGAAATATTCTTCTAGCTTTTTCTCAAGCATCTAAGCTGGACATATCTGATATTTTAATAACCTATTCAGTTAATCTACTCTTCTGCAGTACCTATCTGAATTCGAGAGTTCTAAGAAAGAATTAAAGTGAAATTTTACCTCACCCCAATTAGAATGTCCATTATCAAGAAAACAAACAACGATAGATGCTAGTAAGGATGCAGCCAAAGAGAATCTTAATACACTGTTGGTGGGAATATAAACTTGTTCAGCCACCCTGGAAAGCAGTAGGGCAGTTCCTCAAAAAATTAAACATAGAACTACCTAATGGTCCAACAATTCCACTCCTGGACATTAATCCAAAAGACTACAAATGAAGATATAGTTAAAGCCACCATGTTAAAGTGTTATGCGCAGAAAGGGCCAATTACAATGCATTAAGAAAGTGAGCTCCTCTGAAGAAAATCAAATCAGGTAAAAAGAATACACAATAAGGCCATAAAGAAGAGTCTTGAAATTAATAGAGACATAAGAATTGACTGAGCCAGGCATTGGTAAAGTTCTGGATCAATATGAGAACTCTGAAAAGCTTAACTAAAGTAGTTTAAAAGAATAAATGAAGTACTGGGGAAAATAATTGGGAATGCTGGATCCCTGAAACTCCAGGCAAGGTTGTTTTGTTTTTCCACCCTCTCGTGTTCCTGCTCAGCCTCTCATAAACTACCCATCATTTTTCACTCCTTCCTGAAAACCACAATGCTCTCAGGGCAATGAATTATTCTAATGTTTCATGAACTCTATCGGTATAGACAAAGATCTCTATAATGTATGTTACAAAACCACGGCAACCAGACTCAAAAGTAAATAATTCTTGGGAAAAATTTAAATAAGTCTTGGTTTCTTCTGTTTCATGTAAATGTGAACTGATTCTTATACTTTGATGCAATTGCCAAGCCACTGTTTTAATCATGCCCTTAAAGCCTTTAATTACCTGTAGAAATGTTTTCAAATGTAGTGCTACAGTAGTTGGAGCTACTCCTGGATAATAGAAATTTCTTAAAATGTCCTCTCAGCACAGGGGCCAACCACGTGAATTAGCCACAAAAGGAACCACCATTTCTGCAACACCAGTTTAATTAAAGGGGAAATAATATCCACATTTTCATACTTAGAGGGTATATTTTTGCTTTACTATACTGCCCAGAGTAGGAGATCATATCTGGTGTTTCTATGTATGATGTATTATCTGCTTCGTACTTTTCTCTCAACAATGCAATGTTTGTGCATATATGAAAATAGAACATTCAAATTGTTTTAAAGAGGAGGGGGAAGATAAGGGAAACTGTTAGAACAGGTAAGGTTGATGGGGTACACTGAATGTGTCTATGGAAATATGGCAATGAAAAAACCCCTACACAACTATTGTATGCTAATAAAAGAAACTTTAAAAAAACAATGCAATGTTTGAGTCACTCCAATTTCCAAACATACCAATATAAATTAGGTCAATGTATAGGGGAAACACTATTGGGAGGACCCAGTTGAACCACTAGAAACTAAATGCATTTATTGTCTTCTTCCACAGTAACATGTGCTGCCAAACCATCCTCAAAGTGTCACAGTATATTTGCTGTGAAGTCATCTCATTGAATAGCTATCAATCTTATGCCTGGAACACAGCCAGTTATTCAACTAATAAGGTCTCATTCTTAAAACTGGCTTAGTTCCAGATCATGAGCAACAAGTATGTCTGTTTTGTAGAGCCATCTGCTCTTCCGTCCTTTCCATTTTTGCTAACATGCAATAAACATTACCCTTAATACTTTTCTTCTATGGACACCATGCACTACTTAACTCATATAGGTGTAGATTCCCTTGATAGCTCCCATCGTTGACAGCCCCCATCCTTGACAGTAATTATAATGGTATATCTCAGCACTGTCATCTACTACTACTATTTCATGGTTTCATCATTTCTATGACTCTTAAAACATGAAGCCTGGCTTTGGTCTTTAGAGAACAGCTGTCATTGACTATCATAGTAATATCATAGTAATGATAGCACCTTCCTCACTAGCACAATGTCAGTGATTAGTCTCAATGATGACTGTCTACTCTAGGGTATTACTATAAACATAGACTTATATGACTTAGAAGGAAGGTTCTGGGGTTATTACTCCCATTTTCTCACTTATTTTTTACTATCTATCAGGCACTTCTATTTTACTCAGCATGACCAATGCTTTTTCCAGTTTTCTAGGAAATTGAATGATGGCATGTTTGTCACTTTCCTTTGAGTCCTGTCCACAGTAGTGACTACCATATCCTAAGAAAATTGCCTGCAAGAAGTGCAACTTTATGCCACAAATCTCTTGACCATAAATTCTCAAAATTCAGTCTTAATTATGAGATACATTCTAGATATTTCTTAAATTCCTTAGGATGTAATCACTTTTCACATGCAGTAGGCTGAGTAAGAAACTTACACTGGAATTTAATCTTTATTTTTTAACCTAGAAACAGAGGAGATATAAGGGAAACTCCTTTGGGGTATACTTGTTTTGAGGAAAAGAAAGCATGAATGATTTTCCTATATCTTTCTGCCCCTGAAATGTGAGTTCTTCTCCAGAATCTTGGCCACTCCTAGTCTCTGAAAATTCAAGGATCTTACAGGTTTTTAGACGCAAACTTCTTAGGACTAAAACATTCAACTGTCATCCTCAGATGTTTTAAACGTTTTTACAACAGGGCTAATAAAAAAAGAACTGCAAAGAACTGGGGGGAAAAAAACAAGGGTGTAAGATATCACAAGAAATGTACTCACTGCTCTATTATGTAACTATACCCCTTTTGCACAACACCTTGTCAACAAAATTTAATTAATAAATAAAATAAAAAATAAAAAAGAACTGCAGACTGTCCTTGGCTCAATATTTGCCTCTGAGAAGTTTTTTAAAAGGAAATTGGGCTCATTCATTAAAAAAAATCTTTTCATTATTTTAATGGGCTTTAGTAGCTGCAGGAAAACTTGTTAGAAAATTTATAAGAAAAATTATAGCTACATGTATAATCCATGGATAAACAACTCTCCAAAGAGAAAAGGATGTCCTTTTTATATGTGATTTATGAAATTATTTGAGGAAAGTTGCTGGAAATAAAGCTCTTCTCCAATTTTCCATGTTCACCTGGTGACAGATGAAACTTGCAGTTCTCTTTCACACTTACAGCTTTTATCTGTTTCATGCAATTAGTATCTTCTTGAGCTCTTTTCCCCAACCGTGCAATGCCAAACAACTGAGCCTGACCACACACAAAGAAAAATTCGTTGATAATGCCAATCTATCCCTTTCAATTTCTTATGGCTTCCTGTGTCTCTGAGAATCAAGTCCAACTTCAATCTAAATAACATCTTAATTTATAGCATGCTTTTCTCTAGTTATACCTCCTTAAGAAACTTCACTGCTGCATGATGGTGGCTCATGCCTATACACCTAGCAACTAAGGAGGCTGAGATCTAAGGATTGCAGTTCAAAGCCAGCCTAGGCAAGAATGTCACTGGGACTTTTATCTCCATATAACCAACAAAAAGCCAGAAATAGAGATTGTGTCAAGTGGTGAAGTATGAATCTTGACCAAAAAAGCACAGAGACAACATCCAGGCACTTAGCTCAAGCCCCAGGACCAACACTAAAAAAAAAAAATCAATCAATAAATAAAAATCACTTTGTAACCTGTAAAACTTCCTTTCATTTTTCCTTTATTTGAATATCAAAAGAATATTGAAAATGCAACCTATCTCCAGCGAGGTAATTTGGTGACTGAGTAGAACTAAAGTCTTGTTTTCTTTTCTGCCTGGGTTTACTTCAAATAGGATCCATGATCCTCTATCCCTCAGCCTCCTGAGTAGGTAGTATTACAGTGGGAGCCATTGTTAACCAGGAACCTTCAACATTTGAGTACAGCCTTTGAGTTTTCTATCTGCACTTTCACTATGCTTGCTAGTATGGTAAACCAACAATAGGGTAACTCTACCAGTCAAATGGCCATTTAAGCAAAGTGAACAATTCCAGTCTGGAAGAAAGTTTGTTTTTGTTTTTTTGTGTGGCATAAAGGACTAGTATTTTGGTTCTTACAACCATTCCTAGAGTTTAGCTTGCTTAGCAATTCAGAACTCTCTCTGTTCTGTTCCATTTCTAATCTTTACATAAGATCTTAATATTTGTGTAATGAATTTCATTTCTGCCAACAAAATTCAGGCTTTTTTTTGCCAGTTTTTAATTAAGGAATACCAGCTAACAAGTTGCATTCTGAGCAATGAATCCCCACTTTGAAGTAATTCTTTACCAAAACATTAAGGAGACAATCATGTCTTCTTGGGACATATAAAAAGACATGTCAAAGTACCTAAGCTATTAAGCATTTGCCAACATGTGAAAATAGTTAATACTGTTAAGACTTATGTTTCCCAAGGTAAGAAAATAAGGGCAAAATAAAACTCCAGTGGTGTTAAGTGTGCATCAGGGAACAAGTTCTAATGATGAGTGTCAGTGTACTCAAACAATAAAGCATGACTTCAGCTTTGAAGTTTTTCAGTTTTAGTTTCAGGATCTCAGATGGATACATTTTGCAAGAGTCTGCATTTTAGTTGCCGTTTTTGTGGTGGTCATTTTTATATTTATTGAAGCCCAAAACATTGATACTCATAATAGGTATTCTCTGACTTTGTGGGGATTTTTATTTCTCAAATCTGCTAGGGAATTTCCAACACAATTTTCTTGTTATCAATTCCAGAGCGTCTCATTTATTTATTTTGGCATGAGTTCCAGGAATTTCTTTTGCTTTTTATTTAATTAACTTGTCTTTTCAATTGACAAATCAGTGTTGTATCTACAATCTATAATGTACATTTTGAAACATACAAATTCACATGGTGGAATGAGCAAATGTAGCTAAAATAACATTCCCCCATACATTGATTTAAGTTTATTTCTATACAATTTCACCCTTAGAGGCAGTGTGAGAATAATTATAGAATGTTTTCCAGTTTATATTTAGATTTGGCTGATCAGTTCTCATAAATACACTGAATTTGTCCATGTATTGGCAGAGATATCACAGAAAAGATCCTAGTTTATTTATTTTTTCCAATAGTATTTTGTCAGGTGTTGTACAAGTTCAATGCAACAAAAATTCAATTACAGATACTCTTGGACTCACTGAGGTAGCGGCAGCCATCTTCCTCTACTGTAACCTTACTCATCTTTTCTTTGTAATGTTTTATTATATTATAGGAGATATATGAAGATTATTTAAATGTCTTATTTATCATAAAGCTATAAATTGCTAGGGTTCACATCCAGGACTAACCCTTCCATAAAGCCTTATTGCATGAAATACGAGCTATTTGCCAGTGGCTTATACATGCTCCCTCCCTTCTGACTTCCATGTCCTCACCATTTTTTGAAGGCTGTCTGTATTCTAAAGCAGGATATTCTAGGATCATCTGTTTGTTTCCAGAATGGAAAATTATTCCAGCCGTGGGTCAACCAATAATCTAAGGAATGCATTGCCTGCCTCCTTTTAGAGCAAAATCATACTTAGAAACAAATGACTTATGTTCACGTTCGTAATTTTAATATATCACAGGTGTTATTCAGGTTTTCTTATAACTATAAATCTCTTTTTTGTACTTAGAATTTTGACTTTCATTGTTTTCAGCATGTTAGATAGTTCTCATGTGTGTGATAAACTTCTGGCCACGTTGGGCCTGCTTGGCTCATATCTTGTGTCTTACTGGTAACTGTAATTTGTTCCATAGAACTGGAAAGTAAGGCTGAAATGGAGTCCTCACATTGGAGATCTTTACTGTACCAAATGAGGAGTCAGTTGATGAGCTACCTGATGAGCTACAGGTCAAGGCATAGAAAACAAGCAGTAATAAACAAAGGACCAGCCACACTATTGAAGGACTACATGAGTATGTTTCTTGCATTATTCCATTATTCTTTCCATTATTAATGCCATAAAATCTTGGCACTAAAGTTTGAGAGGACAGGAGACTGAATAAGAAATACTAGAAATCCCCTGGTTCCCAGGATGGGATTGTGGTTTACCAAAAAAAAAAAAAAATATATATATATATATATATATATATAATATTTAGCAAATGAGAGACATTTAGCAAATCTTATCAAAAAAAAGAAGATAACACACCCAAATAAGCCAAATGAGAGATGAGAATGGAAGAAACAGCATGACAGAAACAACCAAGATTCAAAATATTATGAGGAAATACTTTATACTAACAAATTTAAGAATCTGCAAACAATGAAAGAATTTCTAACAAATACTGCTATACCTAAACTAAACCAAGAAGATTTAAACCAACTCAATATACCATATCAAGTAATGAAATAGAAATGTCAAATAAAGAACAAGAAATGTACTCACTGCCTTTCATACGAATCTGTAACCCCTCTGTACTACACTTTGACAATAAAGAAAAATAAATTTAAAAAGATTTTCCTTCCTAAACATAAAATAGAATTTTATTTGGTGTAATTGAAATTGTTCTTCTTGAACAATGTCTATTAATAGTTCCTCCCCCCCCCAATTCCTATAAAGCACACGCATAATGATATATTTTTGCTATAATAATACAAGCCAATAATATTCAGATCTTAATAAACCAGTACTTATGTGTACTTCCAGCCCTCATTTTATTAAGCTATTTCTAAGAATGTAAGTATATTTGTTAAACCATTTTTGAGATCTTAACTACTAGAAAATTGCTTTACTACACCTCTGATAAACACAAAATATTTTTCCCCTAAATCTAGGCATAAATATTCCAAAAGGCAACTTTTAAATCTCTGTTCAACACACCACTACATCCTGGTTTAGATCACATTTTTCTCCAGTGTGGTGTAACTCTGAGCTCAAAGGGGTATTCTAAATGAGGGAAAGGGTGCATTTACTAACTTGTGGAGTACATGAATGAAGGTATTTATTACTCTATTTAAAATATTAAATAAAAGGGGTGACATAAATCAAGATGCAAGGTATTCAAAACCTGCTTTGTTAAAGACAAAGCCTTTGTACAACTACTTAAAGACAATTTTAAAATCTTAAAAAAGTAACTAGAAGCAAACCATTGAGAGTTATGTTCAAAATTTGCAGAGTATATTGAAATGGTTATAGATGCTTCCTTGTAAGTTCTAATTATTTAGAATTAGTCATACACAAATGAAGGCTTTTAAGAATCATAATCATAATTGCTAGTGATCTCTAACTTTTTGTAAAGACAAGAAAGAAAACAATAAATTAATTCTATTTTTATAGGGGGTTGAGAGTCACAGGAGAGAAAAATGAAATGTTTGGCATTGAACATGATTCATTTTATTCACAGTTTGAGTTGAAATTCGTTAATATTTGAAAAAATATAATATATATTATATACTATGTATTTGTTTTGAAAGGCAGAGAGCTTTATTTGTTTGTTGGATTAAGGATTTAAAATAGATGAATATACTAGAACACCTTGTTATGGCATGCCTTGATAAACTTCTGGAAAGTATTGTTTGCTTTCTGTCTCCATTCTTGTTCAGTCATACTCTATCCTTCCAAAAATTGAATACATATTAATCACATGTATATCTTGTTCTCTGAACTTGTTATTTACCAATATCCAATAATTATTCTAGCATACTTAGTTCAGACATTTTGATATTAGATTCGTGTGTATGTGTATCTGTGTGTATGTTTTTTTTGTGTGTGTGTGTGTGTGTGTGTGTTTCTTATCTTATGTCTGGCACTAACAATTTGACCCATACATCTGTCCAGTATATTGCTAGTTAGTTGGGGATAAAGTCCCTTGGATTTTTCTGCCTGGGTTGGCTTTGAATACTGATCATCCATATCTGAATGTTCTGAGTAGCTCGGATTAAGGATGGGTATTAGCCACCAGTGCTCAGCCTTGTCATTTGATTTTCTTAATCTCTTCAGAGGAAAGAGTAGTGTGAGACTTTAAAAAATATTTAGTTATTTCTGTGTTTATATATTTTAAGAAGCTTTACAAAGGACTTAAAATTCCACAAGTAAGATTGTGAGTACAAGTCAGGCCAATGTCATCCATTCCTTCATTCTCTCCCATTTCCTCATTCTATCATTACCCTGATTTGTTCGAAGCCCATCCATTTCCAGGAAAATGGTATTATGCTTTCGAATAGATGAATACAATTCCATTGTATATAAACACCATATTTTCTTGATCCACTCATCCATTGTAGGGCATCTGGGTTGTTTCCATAATTTGGCTGTTGTGAGTAGTGCAGCAATGAAAAATGTTCCAGTGTTTGTACCATATCCTGACTTACAATTCTCTGGGTAGATTCCCAAGGGATTACTGGATAGTAGGGCGATTCTACATTTAGTGTTTTGAGGAACCTCTAATCCACCTTCTAGAGTGGTTTTCCTGTGAGAAAAACCATCGTTTCTATCAAAGTGGGAAAAAGGAACAAAGTTACTGATTTTGCCTGATGGCTTGACTACTATTATTATTTTAAGACAATGTCATACAGTACAGAAAGTAGCAGAAGATGGAAGTAATTAAGAAACACCTCACGTTGCTCAAGAAAGTAGAAGAGGCTGTGCATAACTAAGACATCCAACCACACTTCAACGTAGCAAATCCTGAGGAGATTGCCCTGAACTGAGCGTTGCCACTTTGAGAAGAGGTGCGGGGCTTACAGCCCACCTGCTCTGTGGATTTGCTTGCCAGATTTTTGGCTCCTAGTGCACTGTAGAAGTAATTTTTTACTTGCTAAATTCCTTTCAACTTGATGTTCTTATTCCTACATGACACCCTAACATCTTGAGACATTTCTAACAACATGAGCGATTGCAACATGAGCAATTGTCTGGGATCTTTCACTTCACCAGAAGTAATCCTGGAAGCTCATCCTTGGGAGAAGAAAACTCTTGCTGCCCATTGCAGCAGCCTCCAGTTCAGGCTAAACCAATATTTCTTCACAGCTGACAATGGACTCAGAGTCAAAATTTAATCACCAACAGAATAAAGAGACCCAAGTAGAGAGACCCTGACAAAGGGGCCCAAACTAAAACTGCAGTGACGAGGTAATGTTGTATATGGGCCGAGACAGGAAAACTCAGCTTATAAGTACCATCTTGGTGTCTGAGTATTTTCAAGAGTTGTGTGTATGTTACTAAAATATTTGTCTTGGTCTGTCTTGGGGCATGATCCCAGCCTGGGCACTGTCTGTGAGCTTTTCAGCTCTTGGCTAGTGCTCTACAGCATTACTTCTGGTTTTCTGGTGGTTAATTGGAGATAAGAGTCTCATGGACTATTTACTTCCTGGTCTGGCTTTGAACCACGGTCCTCAGATCTCAGCCCTCTGAGTAGCTAGGATTACAGATGTGAGCAATTGGTGCCTGGTGACACTTTCTAAATATATGGCAAGAGCAGAGTCCTGCATAGTGGTTTCATACTAATGCTGGGAAAGACAGAAACATTGGGGAAGGAAGGCACAATCTCAAGTTGTGCAAGAAACCTCCAAGGGGGAGAGGTTTGAGTACAAGAGGAATGCATGCAAACTTTCCAATAAGGATGCTTGAATGCATAGGAAAACTTAGTTATGTGAACCTGCTGAAAATTAGAGCAAGAATTCTAAGCGTAAGGAAACAAAGAAAGGCAGAGCTAAGGAGACTCACCTATTAGTCCCTTGGTGAGAATGTGAAATTCAGTGTACTAATGTACAGTTGTGTTCTCTATCAAGATTATCTTCCTTATTGTCTGAAGAAATCATTTGTTGGCATTTTTTTCAGGTTCGTATAGCCTGTTCAGAACAGAAATAGGGGTGCCGCTCTGCAGTGCATGTATTTTCTTGGTCTTTGTGGCTCTAATCCTCTGAATGGACTTTAACCCAGGAGAAGTTTTTATTCCATGCTGCCGGTTGGAGCCCAAACAAGTCTGTCTCAATTTTTAGACAGCTGGATCTCTCTAGTTTGGGAGTGCATCATATCTAGGTTCTGCCCTTAGGGCCCAGATGGAAAGGTAGACATTTTCAAATTGTGTTCTATGCTCTGTGTCTTTGTATGGTATGTTATTTTAGGAAATAAAGGATCAGATTAAAGGGCCCAGATACAATGTAGGAGACAGATTTCTAGCTTTTATCTTTCCTTCAGTTAAATATGGGCTCAGAAATAAAAAGTTTAAAGTTGCTTCTTAAACTACTTTTATCACCTGAAATCTAGTGAAACTAGGTTTATAGACTTCAGTCCCAAATCATAGGACTTTTAAATTTTAGGCCCCCAAACCAATGTCTATATGCCTTTCCCTCGAGAAAAGTAAAATTTTTTCATGGAAGATATTACATACATATATACGTACATACATATATATGTATATATACACACATATACGTGTGTGTATATATATATATATATATATATATATATGGAATAGACCTTAGGTTATGTGGGAAGAATGGATAAAGGAGTGATGAGGTAAAGGTAGTTAAAATATTCTCAGGCTGGCTCACATTTGGTTGGAATTGAAACCAGGTGGTCAAAAAATTATCTCAAAGAGTTTTCAGTTGAGGCCTTGTTATAACTGGAATTATTAGTTCCTGAGAGGTAGCCGGGCCGTTCTGCAGTCCAAGATGCCTTCAGAGTGAATAATTAGCACCTTACCAGACTTTTACAAGTATATAACAAAAGACGGAAAGATGGTTGACAGATGCTAGGATATTAACATTTGAGGTAATCTTATCAGACCTTTTTCCATATGGCCAAGATGTCAGAGAAACTCTCTTCCCGTGCTGGTTTTAATTATTTTGATAGCTCCTCCAGGGTGATAGAGGAAAAGTGTCATAATGGATATGTAGTGGTAGATGGGGTTAAATTAAGGGTTGTTGAGTTAGAGAGGTTTCCTAAAATTCTGTATGCATAAACTTTTAAGTTGTTTTCCCTCATTCAGTCTTTAAAGATGTTAAAAGGAAAGGAGGGTACAAAGTATACAGAATCCAAATATGTGTTCTATATGATATAAAATGTTGGGAAATATGGGAATTGATAATAAAGGGGATTGATAATAAAAAGGGGATTGATTCATAGCAATGGTAGGATTTAGTGCTTAAGGAAATAATTATCCAGATTTTGAAAAAAAATTGTTACGTTTCTAAAAAGTTGTGATAGTTTGTATCCCAGGGCAACAATGAGGGTACATCAATGGGGCATCAATGGGGGCATCATTGAAGTCCAGGCACATAATTTGGCTGATAAAGCTTCCATGAACATGGCACTTCATCTGGAGATGGAAGTGCTGCATCTTACCCATGCTGTACAGGCTACTCCCTGCTCCTGTCTTCACCTCTCAGGAAGAATATCCATGCAGGGAAATTGGGGGGGGGAGGGGGGAAACTTGAACAAATCTGGGAGGGACCATATAAGTTCTACTTTCCCTCAAAGGGCAGTGCCCACTGTACAAAGTGGATAAACTTGCTGAATTTGGGTAAAATGAGCCCCCAAGAGGAGATAATGGCCTGTGTCCTCTAGTGTTGGTGATAACAAATGATTTTTAAAAGATTGGACATCATTGTCACTATTTCTCTTCTCCCACGGGAGCTGTCTCTAGACCATTAGCATTCCCAAGACATCCTCCTCTGTAACTATCCAGTTCCTTGCATGTACTATTGTCCTCTGTGATTACTGGGTGAGATAGAGGGGCTCCAAACAACATTGTCTTTAAGATTAATTTTAAAGTCTCAGAGGACAATTATCTGTCCTTTCTTGGTTGAGTAATCTATGTAATAATGAACTAGCAATAGTCAGTGGTATAGTAACTCCCTGGTTGTGGCTATAGATACTCTTACTCTATGACTGCGGATCTTTCTGTGTTTAGGTCTTATGGGGTAGGAATTTCTCTTACAGCCTTCCCAATCTGATAGGAAAAGTCTGTTTAGAATTAATGGAGCCTATTATGACAGGGTCCTCAGATGTCTTAGTTCCAACATTGCCTCCTAGGTCCCAAGGCAATCATTCTGAGGTGATTGTAGTGGGGGTAAAGTAGTTTAAGACAGGTCACAGCTGTTGAAACTGTGTATGATGAAATAAATACATTGTTAAAGTGGATAAATTATTCTGTTTACAGTTTAAATAAAAGTGATTATTGCACGTATGTGCCAAGAGCAGACCCTCAGATTGTTCTCCTCCTCTTTGGGATAGACCAAGGATCTTACTGGTCTGGCATACATGACAGCCCTCTTCCAAGACAAAATGGATTAGGGCAACAAGTCCTGAAGGTCAACGTTACTACTATTTCCCATGGTTGATTAAATCCACATTAATAAGTTATGTTACCATCTCAAAAGTCTAACATCATCCTCTTTCTAAGTGCCTCTCCAGGCAGTGTGGGGAAAACATAGTTCCTGAGAAATGTGTTTGCGTACAAGGAAAGCCAGTCTTCTAAGGGGACAGGGTTTCATTTGTTCTCAACATTGCTAGAGCTGATATTTGATTTTATGGAGGACTTCTGCTTGAGGCTTCCCTGGTCATATAGAGTGGAACCTGTACTTTGGTTCAATTTTCTATCTCTTTCATCCTGACATTTCAAACCCCAATCCTCCTCAACAAAGTATAGACAGGACCTCAAAGTATAATGCAGGACCTTAACTGGGGCGGGTCCTTTGATCTCCAGGTTTACATTGATGCCAGCACTGTCTGACAAGCAGTTCCTGATCAATCTAAGACTAGAATCAAATAGTCACTAAATTTGAATTAGAAGTATTTTGGTGGGTCATTATTAATAACCAACAAAGGTTTATCAATTAAAAGGAATGGTGGAACATGTTAGTCCCACTAAGAATCTGACATAGGAAAATACAGTAGCTTCTGATGTGGTCTGGCATGAAAAGCTTTTGTGTGTAGGCTGATTGAAGGTGATATTGTACTTTCATTCCTAAAATAGATCCCTTCATCCTTCTAAAATTTTAGTTGATGAGACCATTAACTAAAAAATGTAGAGGTAATTGCCCCCCTCACTAGCTGGCTAGAAAATGGAAAGGACTCTTAACCTCAGTTCTAATGTCTCTTATTGTTGTAACTGGGACAAGGTCTTTAATTGGATGTGTGGGACTAATTCATACAGGAACGAATTCATAGATTCATAGAGACTTCCCTATCTGAACTTCAGCATTATATTAAGTAAACCTGAGGTAAAAGGTCAAATAGTGTTAAAGGAGTTTGAAGAAAATAATACAAATTCAAAAGAGTGTGGAGAGGGATCAAAATAGACTGCTTAATAGTTCCTGCCTGGCAACTTGATTCATGTTTATTATTACAACACACTAAGTAAAGAAGTAGTAGAGATTGTGAGAAATTAAGACAAACCTCAAGTTTTCAAGAAAGTGGCAAGAATATGTAATTAAGTTATCCTATCCTTTTCAAACTAGCAAATTGTGAGCAGTTTCTGAACCTGAGCATGGCCCATTTGAATAGAGCTGCAGAGCCTACAGCACTAAGGATGAAAAGGGAGCAGCCTACTTGCTCTGTGCACTTGCTTGCTTGCCAGGTTTGGGCTGCTGGCTCATCCTGTGTACAGAAGTAAATTTTGTCTTGCCAAGATCTTTTCAACTTGGTGTTTTTATTCCTATGTGACACTTCAACATCCTGAACAATTTTTGACAGTAGGGCTCCTTGGCACACGTAGAAACTTCCTAAGAAAAGATAAAGAATCACAAAAAAAAATCAAAGGAAGACTGAACAAATGAGATTGCATCAAACTAAAGAATTTCTGCATGACAGAGGATATAGCTAGAAAGAGAAAGAGAAAGCCAACACACACATATATATGATATGTGATATGATAAATAAGTAAATATATATCAGTAAACATGTAAACATATGTCTATCTATTAATCTGTCTATCCATCCATCATATATTTATCTATCCATCTATCTAGTAATTTACCAAATTTGAGATAAAAAGAATACAAATGTTTATGGTCACATAGGAAAACCTCATGGGCATAGAACTAATCTTAGGTGTGCTCTTATATATTATTCACATTGTTTGTTAAATGTAATAGCCATGATAAATTAATTATGGGTGGAAAAGAAAATTAATGACTAAAAGCTATGTTTCTGAGTGTGGTGAAGTATCATTATTCTGTATATTCAATGAAATTTTCCTGGGTTGACCTTCAAGGATTTAGGGATTTCCTACTATTCTTTATACATATGCTTCAAGAATAGTAAAATTCAGAAGCAAATATAAAGAACCAAGTGATGATGGAAAGAATTCCCTACTTCTGAATTTTTCTAAATAGATTCCATATAACTCTCATTCCTCTCCTTGTTCTCTAAAGGATGTTAGGTAATTAGTGAGTGTGGAAAAAACAGTATTTAAACTGTGAAATATTAAAGAAAATCCTCAAAATACACAGAAGTTAATATAAAAAGTTTCCATAAAATGGCTTATCAATAAAGATCTAGTCAATATTTAAAGTTATATTTAATGTTTAATCAATAGTATTCTAGTTATTTCCATATTTTCTTTCTGTCAATAATCTCTACTAGTAATAAATAATCTTCTATTTTCTATTAAAACCAAGCAAATAAAGTAAAAATTGTATCCTTTAATCTATACTTTGTTTTATTTCTGAACTTGATAAAAATCAGCTTAAGAAAAAGCACCATAATTTATTGAGGGCTTGGTCAGAGCTAGGAACTGAGCTGTTTGTTTGAAAGGCTGAACTATAAAATTGAAGGAGCGGAGTTACGGATGCCCACAGCCTGCTTTTCACACTGTCCTTCAGTCTGCTTTCTACTGCTTTGTACACACTGGAGAGGCCATATCCAAATGGACCATTTAGCTGTGCAATCATTTTTCTAGGGCTGTGATTTGAATATGATGCTTTAGACATTCTGGAGTGATTATAGATCATGGAAGCTCTGTCCAGAAGAGGATGACTATTTAAACTTGTGCTCTGTGCCTGAATCAGCTCATGGGCTTCATCAAACTCTGCTCTGGATAAAAGAACATGTAGGGTGGGAAAGAAATGAGTGTCAATAAGAACAGAAATAGATGCCTGACGAGCAGTGAGAGGCAGATGGGAGCAATATGCCTACACCTCCGATGTCCCAAGCTTCACGATGGAGTGTTTACATGAGTTCGTGAGTCCCTCAAAGTCATCCCTAAGTCCCAGAGTTCTCTATTGATGAGGTAAAAGTTTGTCTATGTGCAGGCTTGTGAGCCTTTGGCTATCTATTTCCTAATATGGTAATCTGGAAAAACATCATTTGTTAAGAAAATAAAGGTATTGGAGCCTCCTAGGCCTTTTTGTGCTAAACAGTGCTTTTAGGCTCTGCACTAAGACAGTGAGTTTCACAGCTAGCTAGAAAGTGTGGCCACTGTTCCTTCTCTAGAATGTCAGCACCTGACACATATGTGACATGGCTCTCTGCTGTAGATTCTTACTAAACTCTTAAGTCCTTTCAGTGCTTAGCTGTCTTTATTCCAAAGACATATGAGAAATACTAGCTCGCTAACTTTGGTTTATATGACTTTCCACTGGCTCAAATACATGACTTACCAAGAATTTCAATTTGGCTTTGAATTTTTTTAATTACAAGAATTTTAATGATAAGCTCTGATTTGTGCCAAGGTATACTGGTTTCACCTAGAACCCAAAGTACATTATATTGAAAAACAACTTTTATTTTAAAAGGATTTTTTTCTGATTTTTAAAATTAAAACAACTTGATAGAATTTTTGCAAGTATCAAAATATGTATGGACATTCAACTACCACTCTCTCTCCAGGATATGAAAAGGAAAGAATGTTTTACAATGTAAATAAGAAATATGCAATTCTACCTCACATATGAATTATATTACACATCATCTCAGAAGCAATTCAAGTTCAAAATTAAATTATCTTTCCCTTTTGAGATAAAGCTCCAATTTATTCTTAACTCATATTAAATCCAAGAAAATCATCTTGCTCAAGTTTATTCTGTGGTGAGGGATGGTATCAGGGCAAGGTACTGTGAACACTTACTTCTATAGTAGTTGAATTGGTCAGATATCCAAAATCTATATAGTGTATGTATAAAGTTTTCAAATAAGATTTTGAAAATGGTAGACCTGAAGTATCACATAAATTATACACCTAGCTATTAGGTAGCCATTGATCTCCCTTTGTGCTTCATTTTCAGCTGTTTGAAACTGAATACAAGGGGATTTCCATCTTCTGATAATATCGTTTTACCTTCCATCCTCTACTTTTTTTATTCTGTTCTTGTCTCCAAGTTTTCTTGCACATTCAGGAGAATAAATATTATGAAGGACCAAATGTCCCCACAAAACAATGTATCGTGACCATGACTGTCATTACTTCTTAGAAGCTTACACAATGGAATAGTAAAAACAGCAACAACAACTTGTACATTTTCAGTGGATACCTTCTAATTTAGAATGAGAATAAGTTTGAGAAATGTGCACCTTTATTTGGGTAGAGAGGAAATAATTTTTCCTTGCAAGTGAGTTCCTTAGTTGGAAATTCTATGAGAAGACTGAGCACTTTTCTACTTATTTGCATTCCTTCATAACATCTAAATTCCCACCCCCCCTCTATTGTTTTTTTTTCATTTCTTCATTGTCAAAGTGCTATACAGAGGGGTTACAGTTTCATACATAAGGCAGTGCGTACATTTCTTATCCAACTTGTTACCTCCTCCATCATTTTCCCCCGCCTTCCCCCCTCCCCATCCCTCCCCAACCCCCATGAGTTGTGCAGTTGGTTTACACCATATACTTTTGTAACTATTGCTGTTGCATTGATTTGTCTTTGTATCCTTTTTCTCTTGATTTTGATATTCCCTTTCCCTTCCCTAGTTCCAATACACACATATACGATATCCAGGGTACCAAAATCAGTGATATCAGGAGTGAAACCAGGGGAAAGAAAGGGAAAAGATAAAGGGCACAATTTCACATAGTATGATGAAAATAACAGCAACAATGATAAATCTCATGTTACCAAAATTTGAAGTTCATTTCACTTAGTATCATCTTATGTGTTCATATGGACATAGCTATTGAGCTATTGTGATCTTCTGTTAGGATTATCCTAGATGTGTACTAATTATTCCCAATGAGGGAGACCTTAGAGTTTATGTTTCTTTGGGTCTGGCTCACTTCATTTTGTAAGATTTTTTTCCTAAGTCCTTCTATTTCCTTACAAATTGGGGCAATATCGTTCTTTCTGATAGAGGCATAGAATTCCATTGGGTATATTTTGTGCTGTTCCTTGTTGAACTCAACCTCTTTTATGGTCAAGGTCAGCATTCTATCACTTACACAGCTCTGTTTCCAGTCTTGTTTTGTTTGTCATAATTAATTGTAGATATAAGTCTCATGGACTTTCCTGCTTGGACTGGTTTTGAATTGGAGTCCTCACTTCTCACACTCCTGAGTAGTTAAATTACCTGAGTCAGGGTGAGAATTCTTTCTCAATGAAGATTTCTCTCAAAACACTGTCACTAGCTTTCTTTTTTGAGTTTCTCATTTATCAACAGACCCAGCTACATTTATCATTGCCAGAATCTAGTCAGGTTTTATTTCCTATTGACAAAGAAGTTACTTTTTAATATTTTTGTCAATTTTTATTTAGAAAAACATGAGCATTTCACTGTTTTTCTTTATCTGATATAATCATTTGAGAAATGAATCCAGACTTTGTAATTAATTTCATATCTATTCATAGATTATCTGAGTGACAGAATTTTAGAGTCAATCACTGTTTTGTCAATTATAACAAGCACATATTGAAAATGCTAGTCATGTGTTTTTTCCTCTACTTTAATAACTGATAAATGTATAATTTTAGCACTATTTAATAATCGCATCTTGAATAATTTAGTATTTTATTAGCATATATTAACAGCACTTGAATATTCATGTTCAAAAAGGCTTCCAAACTATGTTTGATAGTAATTTAAATCAGTCTAAATTATCAAAGATGATCAGGGAGTATCATAGTAAACTTTCTAAATCCAAAAAGATTTCAAAACTGAGTAATATAATTTTGTAAATCCATTTGGTTAGATTGAAAAACCATGACTTCCTCCTTCCATTAATGTTTTTCATGAAAAGAAAGTAGGCATAGGGAAGAATATCATATTAATTTGTGTTGCTACAACCAAATGCATGAAACTGGGTAATTTAGAACAAAAGAAATGTCTTCTTCCCATTTCTAGGATTCTACTACTCAACCTGCCAGTTCATTTGATGTCCACTGATGGTCAAATCTCTGATTTCAAGGTGGCAACTTGTTGCTACACCTTCCAAAGCCAATAATGCTGAATCTCCATATGGTGGTAAAGCAGGGGAAAAAAAAAAAACCAAAAAGGCTTGAGTGCTGCATGAAGGCTTGGTGATGAGGCCATTATTTCCACTCACAAAGGAGGAGGCCCTAGGATTGATTTCAAAGTCTTTTAATGGTCTTTCCCATTAGTATTATCATAGACTACAGCACTCCATCACGTAAACACATTATATTTTAGCAGACTTGTTATGTTGAGACCACAAGTACTTACTTCAGAGTGCTTTGACTAGAATCATCAATGAAATCTTCTGAACCATTTAGAGTATTTCAGTAGATATGAGCTGTAGGAAACTGGCATTGTTAAAGAAGTCACCCATCAGATATTATTCACATTGATGTAATATGTTCATTTGTGCTAACCCAGATCATCCTAAGCTTTCCCTTCCTTATTTAATATGCAGGGAACAAATTAGAAAATGGATGGTTCATTTGTCAATGGCAATATTTACTCATATAATTTTAAATGAAAGTAGTTGTATAATTTTATGACATGCACTATCCATTTTTGAGGTAAGAGGAGTACCCAGATGTCATTTATAATTTAAATTTAAAAATCTGTGGTTATCTTATAAAAACTTCAGTTTCAGGATAGTGCACACACATTTTGAGTCCACATATAAGCTATAATAAAAATGTATTATACCCAACATATTTTGTTTATAATTGAATAAATACTATGAACTTCCTATATTAAAATAATAATGGACATATCATTAAAATTATAATTCATTATTTCTGATCTGTTTTGGGTTTAGAATTATAAATTATTAAAATAAGGTGGCAATCTTTTTCCATAAGTTAAAATATATTATGAACTACAGCCATTATGTTTCTAAATTTTGGTGATTCAGAGTCATATCAAAATTTTTAATTACATCACTGTGTTTTATTGCTTCCTCCTACAAGCTTCATTCCAAAATCTTGAAAGTACCAGTCATCTAGAAGGATATCTAATTGTGTTGAGTAATAGAACAGTCCCAAAAGGTTAGCACCGGACCAGCACATCTGTAGCCTTTGAAGAAAAAAACATTTCTGCTTTCTTCAGATTCCTCCTCACATAAGATTGCACACAATATCATGCTAATCCTCAATAATAGACATTCAATGAGCAGTTGGGTGGAATTGCATTCTCTTCAGTACAGTATTAATCATTACACATATTTAACACCAGTTTATTATTGGGTGATGTCTGGATATCTTTTTGCCATGAGGATGTCTGCTTTGTTTCTCTGAGATCTCACAGTACTGAGACTGAGAACAAAGTGACCATGAGGCCAATGTTCACCCCCCACCTCCCCCTCACTATCAGAATAAAGCAAACTGAAGTGAGAAGTTCTTAACAGAAAAACATAAATGAAAGAAATCAGGAAATGTCTGGTGAGAACAGAGGAAGGGATCTCTATACACTATAAGTGGGAATATAAATGACTCTCACAATTGTGGAAATCAGTATGGAGCTGCCTCATCAAATCTCAAAATAGATCTATCATGTAATTCAGATATACCACTACAGGAATTTTAAGTCAAGATACCTTAATAGCAATGTTTATTGCAACACTATTCACAATAAGTAAAATATAGACACAGTCTAAGTGTCCATGAACCAAAGAATGGATAACGATTATTTTAAAAAATGAGAAATAGCAGGCGGGCCGGGCTGGAGAAGGAGACCAAGGCGGACCGAGGTGGCAGCACCAGGGCTGGAACTGAGTCGCTGCCGAACCCAGGCCCATCTGTGAGGATCTGCGAGGGAGGACAGGCGGTTCACCATGGGTGGCTTTTTTTCAAGCATTTTTTCCAGTCTCTTTGGAACCCGGGAAATGAGGATTTTGATTTTGGGATTAGACGGTGCAGGAAAAACCACAATTTTATATCGTTTACAGGTTGGAGAAGTCGTTACTACTATTCCTACTATTGGATTTAATGTAGAGACAGTGACATACAAAAACCTTAAATTCCAAGTTTGGGACCTAGGAGGACAGACAAGTTTCAGGCCATATTGGAGGTGTTATTATTCAAATACAGATGCAGTCATTTATGTGGTAGACAGTTGTGACCGAGACAGAATTGGCATTTCCAAGTCAGAATTAGTTGCTATGTTGGAGGAAGAAGAGCTGAGAAAAGCAATTTTAGTGGTGTTTGCAAATAAGCAGGACATGGAGCAGACCATGACGCCCTCAGAGATGGCAAATTCACTTGGGTTGCCTGCCTTGAAGGATCGGAAATGGCAGATATTCAAAACATTAGCAACCAAAGGCACTGGACCTGATGAGGCAATGAAATGGCTGGTGGAAACATTGAAAAGCAGGCAGTAATTCAATCACTCCAACTCCTCTGAAACAAAGACATCGGCAACAGGTGTGCTTCACGTGACTACATGTAAAAACTGATTGATGGCATATACAGAATGGAATGCAACATCTGTAAGATATATTAAAAAAAAAACCCACACACAAGTATTTGGTTGGAGGGAGGGATAACTTGCAAATCACATGAGTGTTCAATGTAATGTAAAATAGTTCTTCCTTACTCTCCTGTGTTAAGGTATGCTATTTGTATGGAGTTCTTACTCGAATATAGTTCTATTAAAGAATGCACTCTTCTCAGGGGGAAAAAAATCCCTCCTATTTTTGAATTAGTGGTTGCATCTTGTTTGTATAGACACTAACAGATATATTAACTGAGTTTTTTTTCTCCCTTAAAATAAATTAAGTCTTCCTAAAGATTAGACTCAGTAGAGTAGGCTAGAAACATACTGTGTCCTATAGCCTTCATTTACTTACCTGACCACTGTTAAGCTTGATCATTTAAAAGCTTCAGGTTACAGCAGGCATGAGTATGATTCTGGTGGCTAACTTTACTGGCTGATCTGTAATTCTCATTCTAAGTACTTTATAGACTTCAAAAAGTTTTACATATATTGACTTAATTGATTCACACATCATCCCTGTAAAATAGGCAGGGTATGTTGTTTAATAGTCCTTCATGGTTGTAGACTCAAGGTTTTGATAGGCTGGCTTGCCCACAGACATAGGACTCAAAGTAAGACTTTTGGGTCTGAAGCTTATCTCATAAATTTTAATATATATTCCCGAACATATCAACACTGACAATATATAGAATCTAACTTGGAATTATGGTAAAGTAGTCAGAGAACATTGAAAATAATGTCTATATAAACTTGTTTATGGTAATCTTACCTGATATGGTTAAAAAAAGAAAAGTCCTGGATGGTTATATTTGATGAAATTCACAACATAAAAAAATGACATTAAAGAAAATAAAAAAAATTTAAGAAACATAAAAAAATGAGAAATAACTCATAATAGTGAAGAAAATTGCACAGAGTAATATTTTGAGGAGTATCTCAAATTAAATTGCTCCTTTTTTTTTTTTTTTTTTGGCCAGTCCTGGACCTTGGACTCTGGGCCTGAGCACTGTCCCTGGCTTCTTTTTGCTCAAGGCTAGCACTCTGCCACTTGAGCCACAGCGCCACTTCTAGCCATTTTCTGTATGTGTGGTGCTGGGGAATCGAACCCAGGGCCTCATGTATATGAGGCAGGCACTCTTGCCACTAGGCCATATCCCCAGCCCTAAATTGCTCCTTTAAGTCAAATTTCTGACCATAGATTTTGCCACCTGAAGCATCTGAAAAAGAGATGTAGTCTCTACATAGAGTTTCTCCTTGAAGAGGAACCATCACTTTCCTGAACCGGCTGCCAAATACACTTTTATTACCTTACTACAACATTCTCTCCATCTGGCTTTGAGGGTACCTTCAATTTATGTGATATAATTTCAGATATTCTTGAAGAAACCTTTATTTCTCCAATGCCTTTGTCTCATTGAGGCCCCAAATTCACTAAGATTCCTTTGATGGCCTAGAAATGATTTGATGACTGAACTAGCCTTAAGAACCCATGTTTTCCACATGCAGCACTAGTTACACAATTTCAACACCAGTTTTGAAGAAACAAAAGCAGATGCGGCTACATTAATCAGGGGTAAATTAAAGTCATTCTCAAAGTTCTTGGCAATGCTCCCTTTAATGTCCTTTGGACAACTGTAGACTATCAACTTGGGATTCTCATTTAAGTATCTCTGTGTTTGATTTAATTAAGCATGTTCTTAGAATTACTGATTCAACCATTATGCATGTGGCATGGCAAGATATCTATGATCAAATACTGAAGCATACAAACCACCCTGCATTTATGATATCTAGTTGCCTGGCATGGTGGATCCCAGAGGCAGATATATTTCTCTCACAGTAAAGCACCCACCATTGTGCAGGAGAAGTCTTTTCAGGTTGTCTATGCAGTCTTGTATCTCTTTTCGGGGGCTCCTCTTGAGGCTTCACTGCTCTTGGAACTTTTTCAGTTAGCACATTTATGTTATAATGAGCTGATTTACAATAGACAGGTATGACATTTGAAAATGAGTAATGATTTCAGAAATTTACACCCTGACAATGGTTCACAATTTACCAAAATGCCACCCCATCATAACCACGGTATTCAGTGAGTCAATCATACCAACCACAGGTATTTATTGAAGTTCAAAACTTTTCCTTCTCGACTTGGAAGAAATTTATACTAAGTGAAGTGAGCCAGACCCAAAGAGACATGGACTCTATGGTTTCTCTCATATGGAATGATTAGTACGGGTTTAGGCTAGTCATAGCAGAAGATCACAAGAGCCCAACAGCTATGCTCTTATAAATACATAAGACAATGTTAAGTGAAATGTTAATTTCTATGTTATGGAAATGAGCGTTTTATCACTGTTGAAATAATTTTCGACATGCCATGTGAAACCGTAACTTTTTTTGTTGTTCCTCTGGTATCCCCTTCGGTGTAAACCAACCGAACAATTCATGAGGCGGAGAGGGAAAGAGGTAAGGGAGAGGGGGAGGGAAGAGTAACCAGTTATAAAAGAAATGTACCCACTGTCTTATGTATGAAACTGTAACCCCTCTGTACATTACTTTGACAATAAATAAATAATTATTCAGGGAAGAAACTTTCCTTCTCAAAAATTGAACCCCTGGTGTATTCTACTACACTTGTCTCCTGACACACATGCATTATTTAGGACTTATGGTTGCTGGATATGACTGTCTCTCAGAAGAAATCATTTGCTCATATCCAGGTTCTAACAAATAATGAGAAGAAAAATATTTGGAAAATAATACAAAATGATTTTAAATCTGAGATTTATTTTTGTCAGTCTTGAACTCTGGACCCGGGCACTGTCCCTGAGCTCTTCAGCACAAGACTAGCACTCTACCACTTGAGCTACAGGGAAACTTCTGATTTTCTGGTGGTTAATTGGAGATAAGAGTCTCATGGACTTTCCTACCCAAGCTGGCTTTGATTTGCAGTGCTCAGATCTTAGCCTCCTGAATATCGGGTTACAGGTGTGACCCACCAGTGCACAGCAAGTCTGAAATTCTATTATTGTGCTATGCCCTGTTTTTCCCCCTTTACAAGGTTAATTATTATGTGACAAGATACAGTTTTAAGGATTTAAATTTTCATCAGACATTTGCATTTTCTTATTAACACAGTCACAGAGCATGAAGATAATAATGACCACTCAACTGAATATTCTGTTAAATCATGCCCCTTGTGGCTGTCTTTGTAGGCCAAAGTGAGAGACACACTGGTCTTCACTGGTCTTAAGTAAAAGTGGTCTTATGTTTATTACTTCTCACTCCTGCAGTGGAATATCTGGATCCAAACAGGGAAAGTTAGAGCTGCTGAAAAGCGTCAGGCAGATTTACGGTAAGAGAAAAAGAGCATTAAGCATCTCTATTTTCCAGGTTGTTTGACTCACTGCTTTCATCTTGGAAGGTGCAGAGAAGAGAGGGATATTATACATTGTTGTTTTTCAAGATCACGCCCCAAGGGGGCTGTTTTCCTTCAGAAAGGAAAGTACCTCTTCAAATCAATTGAAAATGACATCTTCTTCCCCTCAGCAGAGATTATAGGCCAAGAATTGTCCTTCCTCCATTCTTCCCTTCACTGCAATGGTTATCAGAAACAATGGAAAGTGAGCTTCTTTAGAATCATCAATAAAACCATTTTCAATGATGACAGACATGTCAATCCGAATGGATGATATTCAATCATTCTACAGGTGAATGCATGCTACCCAGATACATCATGCATTACAAAGAGGGCAATGCTTGGATTGTCAGTTCAAAATAAAAGACCCAGCTCCAGTTTTTAAACTGATTTGGTAATTTCAATGTTAACAGCTGTTCAAGAGGCTAGGGAGAAAGATTGGCATTTGATATTAGCATTGCAACTCTGGCCTGCTTATGGGGGTATATTCTTGATAGATTTTATTCTAGACTTTCAGAATCTGTTTGTTTTTGTGGCAAAGGTGTGTCTCTTGAAGATAGCAGATAGATGGATCTTGCTTTTTGATCCAACTAATCAATCTATGTCATTTAATTGGAGACTTAAGTCTATTGATATTGAAAGCAATTTATTCTCAAATTATTCAAATATTAAATCATTTCTACATGGTTTACATGACCAAATTTATATGAAATTATATTATTCTTAATCAAACCATTGCCTTCTATTGATTGACTTTAAATATATTAAAGTGTAGAGATTTTTTATCATTATTAAACTTTAAAAATATATATTGAACTTTTAGTTAATACATATTATATAGGTATGCATATATTCTTGATATGTATACAGTACTCATGTGCATAAATGTATGCATAGTATTCATATACAAATATTCATGTACATATACACACATATAAATGCAAAATGTCTTACCACTTGGAGATTTTTACAGTTAAAATTAGTTGGACTAACACATTGAGGTTTGGGAGAGTATTTTCCTGGTTGAATCATGACCCAGTTTTTTTCATATTCTTTAATGATGTCCTTTAAATCATACTACCTAAAACAAAGGAATTCCATGTTTAAGATGTAGGACACATTAGTCAAAAATTGCATGTTTGAATTTTCTTGCTAAAAAGCGCCTACAGCTGGCTGGGCACTGGATGCCCATAATCCTAGATACTCAGGAGGCCTGAGGACCACAGTTTGAAGCCAGCCTGGACAAGAAAGTCCAAGATACTCTTATGTCCAGTTAACACAGAGAAAGTTGAAACTGGTGCTATGGCCCAAGTGATAGAGTGCTAGCCTTGAGCAAAATTGTACAAGCCTCAGTACTGACCCCCCAAAAGAAAAGAAAAGCCAGCATCTACTATGAAATTTAAACCTTGTAACATTATATGTATGTGCATATATGTTAGAATAATTATGTAAAAAATACTTTTTTTTGCCAGTCCTGGGGTTTAAATTCATGGCCTGAGCACTGTTCCTGGCTTCCTTTTGCTCAAGGCTAGCACTCTACCACTTGAACCATAGGGTCACTTCTGACTTTTTCTGTTTATATGGTGCTAAGGAATCAAACCCAAGATGTCATGCATGCACTCTTCCTCTAAGCACATTCCCAGCCCCCAAAATAATTTCCATATCATATACACAATATATAGATATGGATAAAAACCTCAGTGTAAGAGCAGAAATGCTGACAATATTACAGGAAATGCTAGGAAACACTAGAGCTCCTAAGTACATGTATAAACTTTATAAGTCAAAGTACAGAATCATAACAAATTAAAGATAGACTGGATTGTGTCAAATTAAAAAGTTTCAGTATGGCAAAGGCCATTGTTAACAAAATGAACAGAAAGCCCACAAAATGAAAGAATATTGCTACCTATACATCAACAAGAGCAACATATTTAAGATATACGTAGGGCTAAATATATTAAACCCCCCAAAATAAAACATCAAAGAAACAACAGCCCAATTAATAAATGAGCTAAAGACTTAAAGAGAGACTTCTTTGGAAGAAGAAAAAATTGACAATGGAGACATGAGGACGTATTTAACATCTCTGGTCATAAAGGGATTGCAAATCTAAACAACATTGAGATTCCATCTCACCCCAGAAAAAATGAATATTATCAGGAAAACTAATAACAAATACTGGCAGGGATTTGGGCAAAAGAGAATTTATAATGTTAGTAGAAATATAAGCTTGCTCAACCACTCTGGAAAAGAGTAAGGAGGTTCCTCAAAAAATGAAACCTAGAGCTTCTCTAATTACCCAGCAATCCCTCTCCTGGGTACAGATCGAATAGAACAGAAACAAGGCCACACTAAAGTGACAAGCCCAATCCTGTTTACTGCAGCATTGCAGTATGGTTTACCATAGCCAAGATATTGAATGAGCCCAGATGCCCCTCACTGAACGAATGGATCAGGAAAAGTGGCACATATACACAATGGAATTGTACTCATCCATCGGATGATAACATACCATCCATAAGGAATCAGAAAAGCTTTGAAAAAAATATGTTAAGCAAAGTAACCAGTTCCTGAGAAACATGCATGGTTTCCCTCATTGTCATAGATAATATGTGCCTATAAATCTAAAAGTAAACACAATGGGTGATACACAAGAGATTAAAAATGAATTACTGAAGTGTAATAGATCATGTGGAAAGTGGAAATAGTGTAATTATTTTAAAAGACTAAGTCAAAGAGCAACAAAATAAGGATCATGACATGGGTATTTGCAAGTGAAGATGCTTGGGCCATGGGCATAGGAATAGAAGAATGAAAGGAGGAGAATTTGGACAAGAATTCATTGTATATACAACAGAATTGAGAATTATATAGGAAGAGGTGGATCAAAGGGGAATGAAGATGTTAAAGTTATAACACAGATCAAGACGCATTGCACACATAAGCTGTTTTGTTAAATGGCCAAAAGATGTAATACATAAGCAAAAATTAAAATAATTAAGGGAAAGGGTGGATTGGGAGGGGTGGGTGAGAACGTGGAAAGGTGTGACATTGATCAAAGTACATGGTATGCATGAACTGCTCTAGTTAATGGCAATCCCTTTGTACAAGTACTTAAAGATAATAAAGATATTCAAAGTAAATAAATAAATAAATGAAAATTAAGGAAACAGAAAGTTACGTACGTATATGTTAAATTAATTATGTACAATATTATTTACTATTCAATAGCACAATATACGTCACATTGTTATACATAATAGTATTTATTATATAATATACAGTATTATGTATTTTCTAATAACATATATTCTACAAACACACTAGTACTATTATATATTATTTATAATTGTAGACATATGATTAGATGTTATAAAAATTAATGTTGAATATAAATATGTACTAATATAATTAAATAATGTGTATTATAAATGCCTATATATGTGAGATAGACCCATAGAACACATTTTTTACTTTTATTTAATGCCTGGTTCTCTTAATCCTTGATACCAAAAATCTACAACTCTAAATTACACTTGGTAAATTGAATTGTATATGTGTGCATAAATATAATTTTTCTGTATGGCACTTACCTTGTTTGTAATAATGTTTCAAACTAGAAAATTTTCCAAGTAACTACTCACTTTAAACCTATGAATACTTTTATGTAAATACAAAAGATGTAGGCTGCATTGTTCTAGTCTTAAACTACTATTATGCTTTCAATGGCATGACTTTATCAGAAGCATAATCAGTTTCAGCTACAAGAAAGAGCTCATGTATAGCAGGAAGAATGTTTAATATTTAACACAAATGAATGTCATTTCTTGAAACATTTATGAGGCTTGTTTTTGGTAAAAATACTCCAAGTATTTTTTTCTAAAGAAATATAATTCCAATTCCATCATTTGAAAAGGCAGCAAATTAATATACTTTCATTTTCTTGCAGATTAATGGCATCTTACCACACAACATGTTAATAATATCCTTCCAGTGCACAACTGAGTATATATCATTTTTGTACTAAGAATGTAAATAATTCAGGCATATGTTATAATAATTATGACATGTATTGAATTTATTACTTTCTGTTTAATAATAAAGTATATGCCATTTAAACTGTTCATTATTTTCATATTTATTTAGTTAAATGAGTCCACTGTGATATTGTTTTACATCATATTACTTTATGATGTCCAGATATCATTTACTTTTAACTTAAAGGTTCTTTCAATAAACTTAAAAAATGTTTTTGAACTTTGTCTGCAGTAGTTTACTTATATTTTAACACTGGTTTTAGTCATTTGAAGAGGAAGATTCAATGGCCTGCTGAGTGGGTAGCATGGTGCTAACTTGAGATTTTGAATCTCCGATTGAACACTGAAGCCCAGAATTGGAGTTGTGGATCAAGTGGCAGAGGATGAATTTTGAGAAAAATATTTTAGGAACACTACCCAATCTCTGAGTTCAATCCCCAGGACTGGCACGCATGCACATACACACACACACACACACACACACACACACACTACACAATCTCAAGTAGGGTCCAGACTGTATTCTCAGCTATGTAAGATGCAGAGATTGAGAGGATTGTTTCATGAAGACACCCTAGAAAAACGTTGGTGAACACAGACAGGAAACAAACCTAGGAAAATTGCAGTCTGAGGTTGTATGGTCTACAGAAAAGGAGCCTATCTGAAAATAGCTAAATCAAAAGAAAGTCTGAGGACATGATTCACCTGGTAGAGCACTGGCTTATCATGCATGAGGCCCTGAGTTCAAATTACAGTGCCACTCCCCACCCCCTAAAAAATAAAATTAGGCTGGGCATGGTGGCATATACCTATAATCCCAGGACTTTTGAAACTGAAGTAGAAGCATATTAGGTTCAAGTCCACTGTGTTTTCTTAAAGGTGCATGCACTCAAACAAACACAGACCTTTGCTAGATGATCAGGTAATCTCCCAGGCAGGGAAAAGGGATTTCTTTATTTCCTCAAGGCAAAGCTTTGATCAGTGCTGTGTGGCTGGGCCACACAGGAAATGTGTGATGGAAATTTGAACAAGGCGTTAGTGGGATTTTGGAAGCCATCCTAATTATCCTCCAGCTAAGGAAGAAAGTTACATGATAGATGAAGTTTGATGGAAATATATTAAAAAAAAACTTCATCCTCATTACCACCAATAGACATCAACTCTCTGGGATGATGAATGCTTTTATTTTAATTTTTGTTATTATTCCTGTAAAGGTGATGTACAGAGGGGTTACAGTTACATAAGTCAGATAAAGAGTACATTTCTCATTGGACAATGTTACCCCTTCCCTTGGAATGTTTTATAAATAATAGTAAGTATACCCATCTTAGCTCCCACGGGCTATATGTAAAACTCAGTGGTAGAACACTTGCCTGGCAGCTATATGGATCTGGCCTACTGCCAACACAAACAAATAAACATTCATTTTTTGTTATTGCAAAAATTGAGCAAAACAATTGATATTAAAAGAGCTTCATGACTAATCAAGTAAACAATGAGCTGTATGCAATTTAAAGCATTTATAATATTTCAAATATTTTCAGATATTACTTAAGGTATGAATATAGACACAAATCCCAGGACTGAAGAAAATTACAAACTAGTATTTACCAAAAAGATAATGAGATGTATTTTTAAAAAGAAAAAAATGAGAAAAGAAAAATGAAATAATAATCACAAATAAATCCATGTGTGAAATCCTTGGGGAATACAAATGAAAGATCCATTTGTATCATACCATGAGATAAAAAAGCAAATATAATTGCATGATGGTCACTTTTCCAGGAAAGTAGAACAAGAAGCCTACACATGCTTGAGAGGACAACAACAAAACATCTAGCAGATGTTTATGGCAGGTTCATGATGCACAATCCTCCAATCACACCCGCCCTCCGTGTCTCCTAGTTCCTCTTCAGTTGAAGGTGCTCCAGATGATCTTCTGTGGATGTCTGCTAGGTTGATGACATCCCATCTCAATGAGTGACTGAACCTCCTTTTGAATACATATCTTTGTGAATACACACTGTCATAGTCTTAGCTTGGCCTGAAAACCCTGCCAACCACCCTACTCTCAAACTTGGAAATACTTTCAGCTCAGGTTTCCATCACACCTCTTTTTCACAGAGTGCTCTGTGAGTCATGTGGCACCCTAAGCTATCACTAGCACTGATCACACCATCATGAAGTTCTGAGTGGGCCAAACCATTCAAGTGTACATCTGGTATCAATGACCACCAAGAGACATTTGTGCAAATCTCAGGCTAGGCGTGAGTAAGGTGCTTTCCGATAGTTGGAAGCATGTTGGAAATAGCAATTATCTGTATATGGAAGGAGGGAGAGTTAAAAGAAATCCTGAAGGATGGCTAGTGTTGTAGGAAAGTCTCAAAAACCATCTTGATGAGGAAGAAGAGCTACTATTCTATGAAAAGGATATTGGGAGAGAACTGTGTGTACAATGTGTCAGGAAGATGTGATGGCCATATTGGGCTTATTTTATATAGCTGCACTTGCAAAAGTTTCAAATTTTTAAAGAACTCTATAGAAATACACCATGTTTTAGGTTGTTGTTTTCATTTAAAAATGGATAGCTACTGCCTATGATCCTAGTACACAGGAGTTTGAGAGGTGAGGATCACAGCACAAAGCCAGCCTTAACCCAAACTCTTATCTCCAATGGAGGTGTGTCTTAAATCACAGAGTGATACCATAACTCCAGAGCTCAAAGCCTATTACAGACACGAAAATAAGCACCATCACATACATATGGAAAGCTGAGAATGTAATCATTCTGACAGCTTCTAATATAGTTGATGTTTATTTATAACAATAATTTGTTTATAATAATAATATGGCAATATATAATACTTTTTATAATACAATGATGATTTGTTAATAATATTGTAGTTGTTTATAATACTAATAAGGTTTTCATGTCATTTTAACAATTTAACAGAAAATGATTTTTTTAAATATTAGCTTTCAAAATAATAATTTTAAAAAACAAATTAATATTATATAGATATGCTCAAATTTTATTAAATGTTATTAAACAATGAAACATCAACAAAAATAGGGTTTCATTTTCCTCATTTACTTTCATAAGAAATTTGTATAATATTTTGTTAAGGTTACATGATTATCATTCTGACATTCCACTGTTCAATAGAAACATTCCACATGAACTCTGGTGGAATAATGTGTTTTTTTTTTTTCTAGTTGGAAATAAAAACTGTAACCTACAATTTAACGCTTTTTGTCACCTTTTTATTCTCAGTGTATTATTCAACTTTGTTAACAAAAGTAACAATTGAGCTTTAGGCAAGGAATAATTTCTATTTAACAAACATTCATTTTAACTTTCCTTTTATCAATGGAATGTCAGCCTGTGAAAGCAAAAGCAAAATATAGATTAGTATAGCATATTTGTTTAGACTGTAGAAATTTTCCATTTTAATAAGGACAATATTTTGGAGTTCAGTAGAGAACACAACAGAATATAAATGATGGCACATCTTACTCATTGTAAAATAAAATCTACTGTTATGATAAGTAACAAAGATAATTTGTACATTTATCTCCGTTATCTTCTGCAGAGGAGATTTAGAACAGAAAAATACAAAGCAGCGGGAAGTGAACTTTGATGCTATCATTACTAGAAGGCTTTCTCATTATGGAAGTTCTCTCCCTGTTATCAGGACTAAAATGTCTTTCATTATCTACATGTCTTTGAAAATTATATTAATAGTTTTTAGAGAAGCCAAAGCTTCACTTGAGACCAAACATAAAGGAAAGTATAATTAGTTGGTGACCTGGAGGAGCCTTTTGTCTTGATAGAAGGGGAAGAATTCAGCCCAAAGAACTGTTACAAATTAGAAACCATTATGTAACACTCCAGATATTAAAAACAATGAGAGTAGCAACTGTTAAAACACTGTAGGAAATAAAGTGTGTCATCTCTAATTTAGAAGGTGTCATTGTAGTTATATGGCATTATGGTAATTATAGAAGGTTAAATTTAAACTAACCCATGAATGGCTTGAGAGAAATAAAGTTTATATTAATCTCAATTGATAAATTACAAAATAAAGTTATCAAAGACACAAGTAAAGCTACTATAAACTTTCCATTACCCTTACATAAAAAATTACTGGAAAAAATGTCTGCATACTCTTGTGTTACTTTCTAACTCTGGAAAAAGAACCTGTATTAGTTTACCAAACAAAAATAGTTAAAATCTGTAATGTATTAACACTACACTATGGGCTTTTTAATACATGTTCATTTACTTATAAAGTCCATAGAATACAGCACCAATAGCTCATGCCTGTAATGCTATGTGGGAGGCAGAGATATGATGTTTTCAATTCGAAGCCAGGCCAGACAGAAGGGTTGGGAAATCCATGAGACTCTTATTAGCACTGAAAATCTAGAAGTAGAACTTTCGCTTAAATGAAATCTTTAAGTGAAAAAGTGAAGGGACAGGGTCTTTTGTGAAAGAATATTTTTCATTGATTCTCTGTGTTTATGTCTCACACCTTAGATAGTTAGTCATAATCACTCCATAGGTAGTTTCCTAAAACAATTTTATTTCACTGTATTAAGGTAGGGTAGGGTATAACTATGTAATCTAGTTTTTGTTTGCTTGTTTTCATTCCATTCAGCAAAGCTAAATCACTTATTACTGGTTATTTCGAATGCCTCTTGTTTTCTGCATCCTCTACTGTTTCTCTCTCCTTCCATTCCTCTATCCTTGATCTCTCATATGTTTTCTTCTCTGATGGGGTTTGCATTTTCATGTTGTCAAAGTGGTAACTATTTTCTTTTCTTTCTTTTTTCTCCATTTGGCTAGAGGACTCTCTAAAGCATTTTTGCTAAGACTGGTATAGTAGAGATAAATTCTGATTTTGCTTGTCTTGTGAAATATTTACAATTCCTTCATTTATGAAGATAGCTTTGCTCAAAATAGTTACTCTAGCTGGATATGCTCTCCTTTCCTAGTCTGTTTGAAGACATTTGCTCCTAGTCTAATGAGACTTGGCCCATTTTCCTAGACATTTTAGAATTCTCATCTGTTTGGGTTGTTTTTATTTTTTCAACAGTTTGATAACAATTTGACACAAAGGTGTATTGTTGGTCAAATCTACTAAGAGCTTTTGGAGCCTTCTGGACCCAGATAGTATCTTACTGAAATACTTGTTTGCCACTTGCTTTCTCTTATCCTTTATGAACATTCACAATACAGAATTCATTCACAGTTCAGAAATTCTTTGTTTATGTAGTCTAGTTTTAGGGTCTGTTGTTGTATTATTTATTTGTCATATTGATTTCTTCAGCCACAACATTTCTGTTTGGGCCTCTTTTATGATCTCTATCTCTACTAAATTTTTGATTCATGCCATGGATTCTTTTTCTATTTTGTTTTACATTCTCTCTGTATAGAATCATTCTTTTTGAGCTCTTTTACAGGTATTTCATCAAGTTTCTTCTGGGACTCTGTTGCTAAGGAGTTATCCGTCTTTGGATACATCATGTTATCAGGTGTTTTTTTCCCCCCATATTTCTTATACCTCTACAGATCTCTCTGTAAGTCCTAATATTATAAAGTAACATTCATAGGGTGATCTTTTCCTTACAGAATAATTGTAGAGTATCGTTCTGGTAGTGATTTGGTTTTGGTTCTGAGTGGTCATAAAGACGACCTCTGTGAATTCTGTAGTGTCTATCTATTGCAATGCCATAGACTACAGGCATTTATGAATGCAGTAGGATGAGTCTGAACTGGATGTGGGGCTCTGATTCATAAGTGTCCTCAGGACCCTAGACAAGTGCTGATTAGTGACCTAGTCCAGGCCTCCTGATGCTGCTATGCATACTAGCTCTGGCACAGATAGGCAACAGGTCATTGTTTTCTCAGTAGTACTCTCGACTACCAGGGGTAATGGTGGTGAGGGGAGTATTCTATCCCTAGGCTTCCTGTGGTTAGCATCACTATTAGAAGGAGCCAGTGCCTTCCTTCAGAAAAAAAGAGCCACATATAAATACACTGGGCATCTCGTGGACTGGCAGGGATAGTGAGTTCCCCTGTAAACAATAGAGGCCTGGAGGGAGGCCCTCCCGGAGGCCCTCAGTGGTGAGTGTGTGTTCTGGCAGGAAGAGGCGGAGACTCTTCAAATCTTGACAATAGTGCTCCATCTCTTTCTCTCTATCTCTCTGTCTCTCTGGCTGTCTGTCTGTCTGTCTCTCTCTCTCTCTCTCTCTCTCTCTCTCTCACACACACACACACACACACATACATACTATACTGCACATCTGCACTACAGAGCAGTGAACTCCATGGATTTCAATGCTTGGGAAACAGCTGCATATGTGGTCTAGCTGGATTTTTCAAACCAAGGTGAGTTGTGTGTGTGGTCCCAGGGATGCAGATACAGAGACTACTTTGTTCCCTAGACAGTGTGGGTGCTCATAGTTTCTCAGTTCTCAAAAAGGCACCATGTTGGGCCGGGAATATGGCCTAGTGGCAAGAGTGCTTGCCTCCTACACATGAGGCTCTCGGTTCGATTCCCTAGCACTACATATATGGAAAACGGCCAGAAGGGGCGCTGTGGCTCAGGTGGCAGAGTGCTAGCCTTGAGCTGGAAGAAGCCAGGGACAGTGCTCAGGCCCTGAGTCCAAGGCCCAGGACTGGCCAAAAAAAAAGGCACCATGTTGAATGTATCTGGGATTTGGATGTTAGGTGGAGGAAGTTATGCATCTCTCATGTGAGGCAAAGACTGACATCAAAGACTCCAGAAAACTCCCATGCTGGGGCTGTGAGTTAGGGACAGCCATTGAATTCTTCGCTAGCCAGGGATGCCTGTGTTTATAGGGCTCCTGACTATTGGGTCTCTTCTGCCTACCCTTTTTCCTTGTTATGAAGGAGTCCTGTGCCAGGAAACCTAGGGAGCAGATTGTCATGAGCTTTGTTCCTCCTTCCATTCTGAAATCCATGAGACAAGAGCAAAGAAGAGAAAAGAAAAAGACCTTTAACACAATGTTGGGGGAATCTCCCTAGGCTTTTCAAGTAACATTTGCTAATTTGAAGAAAAGATGTTTTACCTATGTGCTCTCAAATATTCTCCTCTCAAGGAAGAAAGTCAACCATAATTAGGTAGCAGTTTTCATTGATTCACAAAATAACAAGATATGATGTGCATAATTTATGGAATCTTTGCAATGAGATAGCAAAATACGATGAATATAGATAATATTTAAATGCTTGAAACTCCAGATATATAAGATATATAAGATGCATGTGGGGCTATCTTTTGAACAAATGACTGACTACAAGTAATATAGTTTAGAAAAAGAGAGATGTATTTTTAATTACAGTTTATTTTTGTCAAAGTTTTTTTTTTTTTTTTTGCCAGTCCTGGGCCTTGGACTCAGGGCCTGAGCACTGTCACTGGCTTCTTTTTGCTCAAGGCTAGCACTCTGCCACTTGAGCCACAGCGCCCCTTCTGGTTGTTTTCTATATATGTGGTGCTGGGGAATCGAACCCAGGGCCTCATGTAAATGAGGCAAGCACTCTTGCCACTAGGCCATATCCCCAGCCCCTTGTCAAAGTTTTATATAGACAATTTTGTTGTTAATTTTTTTTTTTTTTTTTTTTTTTTTTTTGCCAGTCCTGGGCCTTGGACTCAGGGCCTGAGCACTGTCCCTGGCTTCTTCCCGCTCAAGGCTAGCACTCTGCCGCTTGAGCCACAGCACCACTTCTGGCCGTTTTCTGTATATGTGGTGCTGGGGAATCGAACCTAGGGCCTCGTGTATCCGAGGCAGGCACTCTTGCCGCTAGGCCATATCCCCAGCCCCCTTTGTTGTTAATTTTGACCTGGCTTATTTATCAAAGAATCACATGCTTCCTATCAAAAATGCATATACAAATATAACCATGTAAGGTTACTGATATATACATGATGATAGATTAATAGCTATTTTATTTTCCTATTCAAGAAATGAACAATTACAATTTTGTAAAGTTGGTCTAAATTAGTTAAAACCTGTGCTTTGAAGCCATCACATATTTAGAATTTTAAAAACAAATCACTTTTCATTTTATCTTGTAAAACATTTGTCTCTATCAAATGACTATAAAGTCTCAATTAGTTTAACTCTGGAAGCAAAGAAAAATATAGATTCTGAAAAGAGAAGTGTGATCTTGGGCAAATGATTAAGCTCTCTATGCTTTAGTTATCTATTTAGAAAGCGAGTTTCTCCAAGAATTGTGAGTTAATCAAAGACTTACAACAAAGTCTTAAAAACAGAGACAGTAATTATCAACATGCAAAGTGAACCCTTGAAAGCTCTAAGGGTGAAATAACTGTATATAACTATATATACACACATATGTATATATACACATATATATGTATATGTATACTAGGTTATATATTACAGATTATATACTATATATGTAATTGTGCATGATTAAAGGTTTTACTATGACATTTGGGCAGTAGGAAAGAAAAGGGAAAGGAAATGTCTAATCATATCTGTCCCGCAGCCCTACGCGCTTCTCCTGCCAGCAGGAGGCCAGAGCGTGTACCTATTGGGGCTAAGCCGAGATGGGGTAGAGCCAGCGAAACCACCCGTCCCAAGCCCCCCTTACATTTAAGAGCAGACACTGGACACGGAGATTTCGGGGAGCCGTCTGATGGACTTCCGACTTCCGTTTATTTTGGGGGTGGGCAATAGCATTTATTACAGTGATGACGGCGGGAAGGAGAGGGACTTGGGGCGGCTAGCTGGACGTTAGTGATTGGCTGATCTGGGCTGTTCATCAAGAGTGGCACCCTAGGACCTCCCCCACGGGCTGACCTCATACCCCAATAGAACCACCCCTGGGCCTCGGCGGCGCCATCTTGGAGGCAGACACGTGGATCCAAGACCGAGATGGGAGGCGGGGCTGGTCCAGAACTACTCCTTCCGGTTTCAGACCGGAAGGAGGTAGGAGTGGTGAACAGCCAAGCAGCCCCAGGGCGGGAGAAGAGGCAGGACTCTCGGACTGCCCCCTTAAAGGTACAGCCAGAACCCAACACATATCATTAATAATTCCATGCATATTCATCATTTCTCTTACTGTTGAGATGTCCAATTCCATCCATTTTACTCAAACTAACATTATTCTTCTTTATGCCTGAGTAATAGTCTAATCTGCATATGTACCTCATTGTCTTCATCCATTTATCTATTGAAAGGCAACTAAATCGGTTGCATGCATGTCTCTGATGTACACCAACTTATATTTTTGGCATATATGACGAACGGTGCTCTTGACTGTTAGCATTTTGATTGTTAGTTACAAATTATGACTCTATTGTCTGAGTCAATTCTATTACATAGAATTGTGAACACAATGAAATGTGCAAAGGAAGATAATCAACTGTAAGATTGCTTTAGGCTCAGTTAGCTAATTTAAATACTTACACATCCCACAATACAAAGAGTATAGTGGGCAACCAATATGTAACAAACATAATCTATATGTTGAATATTCCAACTAGGTTGCTGACAGTGGAAATCTAACAATAAGGTTATGGGGTCAGGTGTAGTAGTTTACACCTATAATCATAGATACGTACGATGCTGTAATAGGAAGGCTCATGAGGTTCAAGGCTAGCCCTGGTAAAAAGTTATCAAATCTCCTACCAACCAACGGAGTGTGGTGGAAAATGTCTATAATCCCAGCCACTTGGGAGATATAAGTAAAAGGTTTTAGGCTACCTCCTGCTGAAAAGCAGTAGACTATATCTAAAATATAACTAAAAGGCAAAAAAATGTAGTATAATGGCTTAAGTGAAAACATGCTTGCCTAACAAGCTTAAAGTCCTGAGTACAAAGCCCAGTAATGTCCCTCTCCAAGAAAATGTCTGATGCATGCAAAAGAGTTGTTTTTATAATGGACAGTTATGAAATTCATGAAGCTTATATGTTCTCTGTCATCTAAATTTTTCTTGACAACAGAGACTATGAGAAAATGTATCTTATCAGATCATATATCACGGCACTTAACACAGAAGTATAACTTAACAAAGCTATTTTATGAAATGCAGTCTGATTATCTATCTACAACTTTCTGAGTTGTTCACAATCACATACTTCTTAAAACTGAAATATAAACCAAGAAGGAAGTAGTATTGCTAGAGGTTAAAATTTCATTCTGCAAACCTGACCTTAGGTCAAAGCTTGGGAAAGCATTCACACCTCAAAATGTATATTTCACTTTGTTCTTTCCTTTCATAAACCCAACTGACATTTTTGAAAACTATGTTTTATTTTCTTCATAATAAAGGAAAATCTCTCTTATTTCTCCCAATGTTACTTACTTTCCTGTGGCTCATTATGTGTATAATCACTTGTCACTTGGAGGAAACTATGCTTTAGAAAAAGAAAATATCATCAGGTTACATGGTAAAAGGAAATGTAAGTATCCTCTAGGCAATCTGATTTTGAATTTCATTTATATGAAATATAATAACATAAAAGTAGCCAGAAGATATATGCATACATTTCAAAGAGATTTCAGAGAAGGGGTAAAAGATAAAACAATATTCAGGAGTTGAAAGAAAGGTATTATTGATATCACAATTTTTCATTTTTCTTTCACATGCAAATTCTAGGCAGAAATACAAGTCTGGGGTGGGGGTGGAATGGGCAAACATCATGAAAGGAAATGGATTTTTAATTTCAATACCACCATGTGTCTGCTCTCTACTGAATGTTCAAAATCTATGATACTCTAGCATCACTTTGCTCTTCCCAGTCCTTTGTATGCTTACAAGCTGTCAGAAGAAAATAGACCCTCATCCAGCACGTGTGTGGTAGAAGTGGGCCCATCTTATCACTTGTCAGGGAATGAAATCAGGTGTCTATGATATGAGTGTGAGCTGCAGCTTTTATTAAATAACTTGATCTCTTTATTGCTTGTATAACATGCATTCCTGTAGTTTGAATGCACCTGGCCTATTTCACCACTTTGGATTGAGCAATTTCTTCAAATGCACAAGCCAATGCTTAGCTCTAGAGTTGTTTTGCAACTGTCTTTACGTCTCGACTTCCCTTAACAAACCAGGTTTTCCTGCTTCCCAGGACTCTAGATCTGGATTTCAGCATCTTTCTCCTTTCGCCCCTTCTCTCACTGTCTTTAAGAAAAAAGTTTCATTTTTACTTCTCTCTCTAGTGTCTATTGTCTTTTGCTCTTACCTTTACTTCTACTCCTTTCACTTTTAAGCTTAAAAAAGTATGGTAAATGCAGCATATATTTTATGATTGCTATAAACTATGTCCTGATGGAGAAGCTGATGGGCTTGACTTCTAATTTCTCAATAATACAAATGTATAAATGTTACCAGAATTAGGTGGAAAGTATTTTTCACACCTAGAATTGCAGTGGGGTAGTGGTAGGGAAGACAGCATCCAAAGATGATAATGCATTATGAGTAAGCAAAACTTTCTTTAGGAGGGCAAGATCAATAATGTTAAATTTTGAACTGATTACTTAATCATTAAAGAGATTATTAGAAAAGCATCATTTTAACTAGCTATTTTTTTCTTTTTTTCTTTATTGTCAAAGTGAAGTACAGAGGGGTTACAGTTTCATATGTAAGGCAATGAGTACATTTCTTATTCAACTTGTTACCTCCTCCCTCATTTTCCTCTGCCTTCCCCCTCCCTGTTTCCCTCCCCCATCCCTCTTTCCCTCTCACCTCTTCATGAGTCTTACAGTTAGTTTACACCGTATGCTTTTGTAAGTATTGCTGTTGCATTGGTTTGTCTTTTTATCCTTTGTCTCTTGATATTGTTACTCCCTTTCCTTTCCCTAGTTCCAATACAAGTATATACAATATCCAGGGTACAAAGATCAGTTAGCGTGATAGCAGGGGTAAAACCATGGGAAAGAAATATGGAAAAAAAAAGAGCATGGTTTCACATGGCATGTTGAAACTAACAACAACAATGATATACCACTTGTTTCCAAAACTTGAAGTTCATTTTGCTTAGCATCATCTTATGTGTTCATATGTGCATGGCTATTGAGCTATTGTGATCTTCTGCTAGGTCTGTCCTAGATGTGTACTAATTGTTCCCAATGAGGGAAATCATGGAGTCCATGTTTCTTTGGGTCAATTAGATAATTGTTTTGTAAAACAAAACAAAAACATTTTAAGGTTGTCCCCATTCAACCCAGAAGGATTCATTTGTATTGCAATATAAACAGACGTAAATAATAACTTCCCAGAGAAAACACAGAAGAGTATTTGTAGAAAATGGTACATGAAATGCTGGAGAGTTCACCTGTAAACCTAGCTATTCAGAAGGTTGAGTTATGTAGAATAATCAGGTTCCAGAAGAAAATTGCAATCCAAGACTGGCATAAGGCAAAAAAGAAAGCCACTACCCCAAAATACTAAAGAATGCTGGAGAAGATGACTATTATAGTAAGCAGAGTGTCTGGCTCTGAGTTTAAATACGTGTGTGTGTGTGTGTGTGTGCGTGTGTGTAAAAGAGACAGGAAACACAGAACTACATTACTCCTGAACTATTTATCATAGAATAATATACCACAATTAAAAATGAGACCATAAATAAAGAATAAACAAAAAACACACTAGCCAGGCACTAGTGGCTTAAACCTGTAATGCTAGCTACTCAGGAGGCTGAGATCTGAGAATCATAGTTGAATGCTATCCTTGTTAGAAACTCTATAAGACTTGTATCTCCAGTTAACCTCCAGTTAACCACAACCAGCTGTGGTTCAAAGTGGTAGAGTGCTAGCCTTGAGCAAAAAGAGGTCAGAGACAACATATAGGCCCTCAGTTCAATCTCCACAACAGAAAATAAAGAAAAGAATTGTACAGAAAGACACAATATTCTCCTAAATGTTTTGCTTAACAAAATTCTGTCTCAGAAGTGTGTATGCGGTGGGGCTTTATATATGAATTTCTATAATAGATATAAATGGCAGAGGCTCCTCAATGTTTCTGGGTTAAGAATTTTAATCACTACAAGACCTTCCTCAGGAGTGCTCTTACTTATATACCCTTTGATTTGGGTAGTGGATTCATGTCTGCTACACATAAATGTTAAAATTCTATGAGCTTTTCACTAAGGAGCACAAATCTTCTTGTACTTCATCATCAAACATCCATTTTTTTGTTTCTTTCTTTTGTACAGTGGTAAGGGAAGAGCAAGGCGCTCTTGGCTCACATCTGTAACCCGAGCTACTCAGGAGGCTGAGATCTGAGGATCACCATTCAAAGCCAGGCAGGGGAGTTTGGGAGACTCTTATCTCCAATTAACCACCAGAAAACTGGAAGTGACGCTGTGGCTCAAGTGGTAGAGCTAGCCTTGAGCTCAAGAGCTCAGGGACAGAGCCCAGGCCCAGAGTTCCAGCTGCTGGAGCAATTAAAAAATAAAAAACAAAACACACACACACACACACACACACACACACACACACACACAAAAACAAAAAACATAAAGGGAGGATTAAAGGCTGGGCTCTGAGTTCAAGCCTCAGGGTGAACAAAGTAAAAATAAAACTAATAAAGGACACGTTTTTCCACTCTGGATGAAATGCTTGTTAGGTGAACCTAGAAAGGTGATGCACTGTATCTAACCTGAGGCAGGTGGCTGCATTGACAATCCCTCAGCAGCTGGTCTAGGACTCCCATTTTGGTACCTAGAGCCGGTAGAAGTGTATCTGAATGTGCCCTCAGCACCAATTCTGAGTGATTTAGAGAAACAAAATATTTTAATTTGCATAACAATACTCTTATTTATATTTTAGTATTTGGGGTAAGGTTAATTAAATGTTTCATGTGTGAGCTTTATGTATAGATTTATAATTTGAAGAAACTTTCTAAAATTTCCTTGTGATTTAATAAATAAACTCTGGAAATATTAGTGGGATATGAAAATTGCAAGATACAGATACTAAGCTTTCTCCTATACCCAGTGAAGAAAGAAAACTTCTCATATATTTGCATATATTTTGCTATAGGTTATTTTGTCTATGGAGAGGCTTTTAGTCTACCCCTAAGGGCACATTCCTCACAGGAGGTATTCATTGAATGTCTTTAACAAAAATTGAACTGAAAGAGGGTGGATGAGAATTTATAAGTTTAACTACCATCAAGATGACTAGTAAAATCTGTATACTTTGGCTTTCTATGGGTTGATTCCATATCTTGGCTATGGTAAATAATAATGATGAACAGAGTTTTGCTGACAGTGTTAGTGGGGCCTTTTTGTTAGCCTATTGGATAAGTGTCCAGGAGTGGAGTTGCAGGATGGTAAAAAACAAAATACAATTGGACACAATAAATTATACAGGACTCTAAACATTCACACACAGTGAGACCAACAAAGGATACTTTTAGGAGAGGATCACAGAGGCTCAATAGTTATGTGCACTTGATCATATAAAATGATATTTATTGAAATGAACTCCTAGGAAAGAAAATAATTGGTTTTTATTTATTTTTCTCCTTTGTCACTGTTTCAGCTTTCTGTACATTTTACCTGAACATAAGTTTATCTGTTTGGGGGAGGGCAAGGAAGGAACATAGAAATGGTGGGACAAATGGTAAACAAATGCAGCAGTGATACTCACTAGATACCATGCTGAAATGAAGTATACAACTTGTGGGGGTGCCACGAGGGAAAATCCTGGAGCAAGCAAGAGAAGGAGTGACACTGTTCAACAAGAAATGCACTCTTAACCTGATTTATGTAACTCTAACCCATCTGTACATCACCTTTACAATAACAATAAGTAAACAAATAGAAGAAGCTGCTTGTACCATGACAAGTGGTACTCTTTTCTGATTTATGCCTAGACTAGCGTCTGGTTGCCAACAGTTACTGCTTGGCTCCCATAAATCACATTTGAGCTAGGGGAATGTACACTGAGTTTTTAATTTTAAGGGTGGCTAATAGCTTCTTTTTTCTAAAAAGCACTGACTACTTTCTTGGGTCCCTAAATTAATGAGAAGTAGGGTAAAAGCTTGACATCTCTGCCTATATCTTGTATGTATCCCAGGTCTAAGCCATTCCCTGTACAGACACTGTGCAATCACCTGGCAAGGACAGAGCTGATGGGTAACTACTCTATAACAAGGGACCCAAACTATCCCTAGGATAATAGAGACTCCCCTAGAATGAATGCCAGAGCAGTAGTGATGGCCATACAACTTCTCAAGAACTTCTCCAAAGAATGGGCTGAGGTTGTAATAGAGACCCTTAATTGTGTAAACCTACTGTCTTCAAACCCCAGTTTCCTTTGTGTTTAAGCATATAGATCATGTCTATATGCATATATTCAAAGATCAGCTAAAGATAGACCAAAATGCTGTCTTCCCATGGTATGCTCTTACATGTAATGGGTATTTTTCTGCCCTCCATCATGCCTCTTTATTTATTTATTTATTTTTGCTATTCCAGTTTTTTTAAATTAAATTTTGTTGACAAGGTGTTGTGCAAAGGGGGTACAGTTACATAATAAGGCAGTGAATACATTTCTTGTGATATCTTACACCTTCATTTTTCTTTCCCTTCCCTAGATCAGGTAGGCATATATACAATACCCAGTGTACCAAAATCATATACAGTAGCCACATAGGGTACACCAAAGTAAATTCACCTAGAACTTTAAATGTAACATCAGCAATAGAATCCTCCTGTGTCCTTCTCTTGGAGTTGTTTTTGCTTATCCTCATCTTATATGATCATATGTACATAGCTGTTGAGCTATTGTGATCCACTGATAGGTCTGTTCTAGACCTTTTTATGTTTAGTCGTTGTTTGGTTTTAGATACATAATGTAAAGTCACTGACCCAAACACGTGGAAATACCATTTGACAAGAAGTTTGTTGTTTCTCAGACCTGGTCTCTACTGGCCTCCTCCCTCCCTAACAGTCATATATCAAGGAGATCATGCCCTTTTGTTCTCTGTGTTCTAGGCTTGTCTTGCTCAACATTATTTATTCAAGTTCTGACCATTTCCCTGTGAATACCAGTATTTCCCCATTTCTAATCGCTGTGTAGCATTCCATTGTGTATAGGTACCATATTTTTTGGATCCATTCATCTGTGGAGGGGCATCTGGGTTGTTTCCATATTTTGGCTATTGTGAATTGTGCAGTGATAAACATGGAAGTGCAGATGTCTTTATGATATCTCGAGACCCGTTGTTCAGGATAGATGCCTAGGAGTGGGATGGCTGGGTCATGGGGTCATCTTGCCTCTTTATTTGACATATAGGAGCAAGTGGGCTATCCAGATACTGAACTCCCAGAATTCGGCCAGGGGTCTAAAGCTTAGTTACAAGGACACAATTTTTTAATCTTGCATTTCATTTCTATCAAACTTTTCAGTGAATGGGTATGAAATGTAATATTTTTGTTTAAAAATATTGTTTTCTTCATTTTTTATTCTGAACCTTATATGCCCTGAACAGTTATATTCTAATTAAGGGTTTGAATTGAAAAAAAAAAAAGATAAAAGCAAATAGCAGCTTTTCAGGCATAAGGTTTAATATAACAAGGGCTTTTAAAGTGCTCTTGCGCTCTCGACTAAATCATTAGTGATAGTCAAACAATTACAGTTGCACTTCCAACAATTGTAGTCTTCATATGTTACTTGGTTATATTATCTCATTTGCTAGGATCTAAGTTGACTTAAGGTTTTGTTAAATAGGTTTATGTAAAATAACAAGTTATTACACAATTAAATAAACAAGAATAATATTGCTACTTTAAATAAAAATATCTGAAGAAAATCAGTTTTCAATCTTTATATTCTCTTCTTCCTTGAATATGAATGTACCTATGCATTCACAATTTGCACGCAGTATTCCCTGAGAGAAAAATCCCCCATTTAATTTCAGCTCTCCACTGGTCTGACTTGGCAGTAGGTTCTACTCCAGTATTTTAGTGTGCTTCTGAAGAGTTACACTAGAATTTTCGCTTGGGTTGTCCCTTTTATATCATCTACTTCTTATTCTCATTTTCTATGAATACAGTACCTACTTAAGGATAACAAAGCAGAAAGCTAAATAAAGGACTCAGCTGTGCTGAACTCTGATCTTCACTCCCAGGTTTCATTCTTACCAAACAAATATGGACAGGTAAGTCTATGCTTATTTTCTCTGGATAACATAGCCTAGCAATTCATCATAAATACAAAAAAATTCTTAAAATAATGTTATGAATCATTGTGCTGGAGAAAAAGAAACAGCTTTCACAAAGGGATTCAAAGTAAAATATTGTATTTACATTATCTCTTCCTTTTCTATACCTATGGATAAATGTATGTGAAAGAAGACAAGCAAAAGAGAAGCATATGGTCATAAAAATTATCTCAGAGGCCAAGATTTATTCTTACAAAAATGCAAATTAAAGCAGAATCTAAGAACTAAGGAAAGGGAAATATTAGTAATTAGTAAATATATTTCAACAAAATAGTGGATATTAACAAAAGACAAGGTCTCTACCACCCTGGACTTTATTGAATACAAAGTAATCCAGAGAATGAAAACTCATTAAGTGAACTCCTACCTGTATTATCATGACAGCAGGATATTGTACATTCCACAATAAGTGTATATAAATAGGAAACTAAACAATTCCCCTAGTGTTAAAATTCTGATCAAATCTCTCCAGTGGAGACACTGTTTACAGATAGTTATGGGATACATCATCAACATAAAACGTTATTAGTAAATATGGTTTAAATAATCTCAAATTCTGTTTTTTTCTAGTTTTCTTTTAACTACTAAAGCTACCCAGATAATCTCCTATACTGCCTCATCTGAGTATGCTTCTTCTTTAAATTTTAAAATAAGCAAGACTTTATTGTAGATTATATAAATTTAACTTGTTTGAGCTAGTCTAATGCTGTCCAAAGGAATACATTATTGTCCCTGCCCATTGAAGAATTAAAAGTCAGAAAAATGTGCATGGTAAACTATTCATAACATCGTTATAATAACATATTTCATATAAACAAAATATTCAATTTTATTTTGTATTGAATGTGATTTAGTAGCATTGAATATATTTTTATTTTCATATTGCCACCAGTACCCATCATATCCAGAAATTTTTCATCTTACAAAACTGAAATGGAAGTATTTTCAAATTATATAATTATATGAGACTTTATCCTGAATATGTAAAAAAAGAACTCTCATAATTCAATAATAAAAAAGGTAACAAGATAGGTAATGGATACACTTTTTAGGCATCTCAGATTAATTTTATAGTCAGTTTGTCATAAGAAAAGGTTAAGAAAAAAATCACAAATGTAGCAGTAGTATGGTAATGTGGAAAGTTAGATAAGAGTAAACACAGACACACATGTGGATAAATCAGAGCCTGCATTTATCATGAATGGAAATATAAAATAAAACACTACAGGTATAGCAATTTGGCAATGCCACCTCTTTCAAGATGTATGCAAGATAAAACAGAAACATTCATAGCAATGTTCTTCACAGTAGCAGAGGCTTAGTAAGTTCTCATTTAGTGACTATTTTATTTCAGATGTCATGGTTTTCATCTCTATGTGATTTGCATCTATATTAAATGATTCATACTATTGAGCAAGTTAACTGCTACTTTATATTTATTTTTCTCTTTTTTATTTGTCTTTTATAGTATTTACATAAGAAGAATTGCTTTTCTGCTAACTATACTATTTGCAGATATCAGTGTCAATTTCAATAGGAATTTTCTCCTTATTATATATTATATATGCTATTATATTTGCTATTTCTATCTTTGCGAATTTTCTGTCCACCTTACCTTGTTGATTTATTCAATATGGCCCAAGATGATTTTAACAGGATTGCATAGAATCCACATCAGGATTTGAGGACCTTCTCCATTCTACTAATATAAATTATCCAATCAATTGACATGGCATATTGCCCACTTTTCAGATTTCCATTTATTTCTTCTAGTGATATTTTTAATCAATTTCACATTACTATTTGTACCCATATTTTAATTTGTTTATAATAATTTCATATTTGATGTTTAATTGTGCTTATTTCATTGCTTATTTTTCAGTTGTTTAGAATGATATTGTTTTGCTAAAGTTGGTATTTTGTGCTGTGACTTTTCTCAATCAGCTTTTACTGTTTGAGAGAAGGCCTTGAGATTTTTCTACATATACAATAATGTAACCTGCAAATAACCAAGCTTTAATTTCTCTGTTACAGTTTCATGTTTCTTCTATGAAGATTTCTCACCTTGTTTCACTCATTCAAATTTCTGACACAATTTAGAACAGATATGATGAGAAGAAACTTTACTTTTTTGTCTTCAGATATGGCTCAAGAAATTAATTCATTCAGGTGCTGTCTTAGTTGTAAAATTTATTACAGTATATGCTCCTCATAATTTTGTGACAGCTATAATTTCTTATTTTCTTATTCTTTAGTATGTTTATTACAGATGAATTCCTTTTGTAAAATATATCAAGATTGTGGGATGTTTTCCTTTATTGTAATATAGTGATGGATTCCTGCTGTTATATTGTCTTAGCATGCCGTGGAATAAATCAAATTGTCATTGATACATTCTTATATTTGCTTTATTGGATGAACTGTACAGATATTTTGTGAAAACATATTGGACATCAATATTTCACACATGTAATCATAGCTACTCAGGAGGTTGAAGTCTGAAAATCATGGTTCAAAGCCACCCTAAGCAGAAAGACTTCACCTCCAGTTTATCATCAACAGATCTTGGCTGGATTTACGGCTCCAGTTATGGAGCACCAACCATGAGTAGAAAACCCAGGGTGAAAGGGTGAGGCCTCAAGAAGTCCCAGTACTGTCAAAACTTAAAGGTAAAAATATTTTATTTATAACTACCATTTGTAAATTACTAGTTTCCTCGTGTTGTGTATGAATAACATAGTACTCCAAGGTTCCTAAATTATGTAGAAAGTTTGTTCTCTTCACTTAGAAAGACTTGTGTAAGACTGGTATTTTTTCCTTTCTAAATATTTGCTAAAATACAATAGGAAGTCTCCTGGACTCAGTTTTTAGTTCCACTGCATACATTGACCTATTGATCTCATTATGTTGTGACTTTATATTAAACTATGTTTTCCAAAAATATTTTCTTAGAGTGCATATCTGAGCCTTCACTTTTCATCCTTTCTGGCAATCTTTCTCTTTCCATGGGGTGTTCTAACAAGAGAAATATGAAAAAAAATCTGTATTAAATCCTCTGCACCAACTAATTATAATAAATAGAAGCTCGAGGATTGTTTAAAACATAATATTAAGTAGCAATACCCTCTGTCAGATATGAAAGGCTTTGTAAATTTTCATTCCAGTCATTTTCTTTCAGCATTTCAGCTTTAGAGTTTAGAGTATTATACTGCCATGGAAATAAAGTTCACCTTTGCCTCCTTTTACTTATTATTGAGACTACCAAGATTTTTCTTTTCTTTTACATTTGAGCACAAAAAATTGCATTTTATTCTATGTAATTTTCACTTTTTCATATGTATTCTATATATCTTGCCAGATGCAGTGGCACCCCTTTGTAATTCCATGAAAAGAAAGCTCAGAAGAATTATGATTTGTGTTTGGCCTAGACAATATGTTAGTGTGACCCTCATCTCAAGAAATAAGGTAGACATAGTGGTGTACAGGTGTGACTGCCGGTACATAAGAGATATTGATCCAGGGATTATAGTATGAACCAACCCCATTTAAACACAGGAGACTCAAAAGAAAAAGAAGGAAAGGAAGGAAGGAAGAAAGGAAGGAAAGGAAGGAAAGAAAGAAGAAAGGAAGAAAGAAAGGAAGGAAGGAAAGAAGGGAGGGAGGGAAGGAGGGAGGGAGGAAGGAAGGAAGGAAGGAAGGAAGGAAGGAAGGAAGGAAGGAAGGAAGAAAAGGAAGGAAGGAAGGAAGGAAGGAAGGAAGAAAGGAAGGAAATTAAAGGGGGGAACCCTGAGATAGTTAAAATGGTAAAAGCACAGTAGCAAAACAAGCATGAAGCCCTATATTGAAACAAGGTTTTTTTTCTTTCTGTACAAATACACATAAAATATTTTAAAATGCTTTCTTCAAAAACACGTCAGTTTCAAGTGACCTTGCTATTTCAATAGCATAGGCGGTTTTTTGTTCTGTTTGAGTGAATAGGTACACAGTTATGGAAAAATTGAAGTTTTGTTTGATTTTGAAAGTCTACAATAGTGCAAGTTCTCTTTTTATTTCTGATTTTCTATGGTATAAATCACAGATAAATGATAATGGCTTTATCTAGAAAACAATTGACATCTTTTGTTTTTCTTTAAAAAATTTTCTAGTTATAGATACAAAATAGGGCTATTCATTTTATGCCTGGAATAGATTGCTCATCAAATTTACCTACAACATACTATGCCTGCAACTTAAGACATCTCCTTTATTTCTTCATGCATAGGAAGATCCCATTAAATCAAAGGAACCTTTTCATCTTTAGATCTCTTAACACAATAGAGCGTATTTTTAATTTAGTCTACTTTTGACTAAATTGGATTAAGGGCCTAGATACAATTGTTCAATTCAAACCAGAAAACAATAAAAGCAATATTATTGTACAAGTCAGCTTATAGCGACCATTGACACATGCAAATATGGTACCAGTTATCTTTTTCAGTCTTTACTTTCTGAAACAAACTTTTGTATGAGACCATAATAACTGTAATTTTTTAAAATTCTGAAATACATACTCATCACTGCTGCTGACTTCCTTCCTCACTTAAAGGCTATCAATTTTAAAAGATGCATCCACTCTTTCCTACCTTTTGTAAACTAGTCTCTTACTCGGTTTTTAGGAATATCTCTAGAAATGTAGTCTTCTAAAAAGTAATTATTTTTATTTGTTTGAAATCCTAATCCTTATGCTTTAATTATTTTGTTTGAGAACAAAAACATGTTTTTATAATAACATACAATGCTTTTTGATATTGTTCATCATCATTTTCTAACAATCTCCAAAGCTAAAACCCAAGACAATTATATGTGTTTTCTCATGTCTCAGGTAAAATAATTGAGGGCTCAGTAATTTCCAAAGTCACAAAAATGAAATTAGTAGTAAGTTTCAATGTTATAACATGAGTTTAGTAAATCCAGAGCTACGTTTTCAAGATACATGGGAAGTGTAAGGATCTGAAAAATATTAACAGTATTCATCGACTGTTAATTGATGTGTCATTATTCATTTAATGCCCACTCAGTACCAATCTATTCCAACTATATGATGAAAACAAGGAAGGGAACAGGTAAATAACTTCTTTTGGTCACTCTAACATGCCATTTTGCTGAATAAAACAATAGCAATAATCAGTCACAGTATAAATTAATAATGATAACATTCTTTGTACTCTACCATAAAGATATTAATGAAGTTTTGAATAGAATTGAGTAGCTATTAATATTCACACTTTGTGTATGATAGAAAGATTTTTTAATTCTAAAATGAAATTAGCATATTACTAAATTTGGGATGACATTTAGATTATATTCTCTCTAGACTGTTACTAATACCTACAGTGAGCATCATGTGATAAAACCCTGAAGGAGTAATAACTCAGACCAGTAGTGTGGTATTCTGTCAACAAAGAACAATAAAGTTGTAGGAACTAAAAGGAAATGGAATGTCTTCTTGTCTTTAAATGGAAGAAAACTGAGGAGAGATAAGGATGAGGGAGTGTCTAGTGAGCAAAGATTCTTTGATACTTCCCTGGTGTCAGGTCTGAGTCCTGTTCATTAAAGAATTTGCATCTGACCCTTACGCAGCAACAAGGGAATGGAGGATGACTGTTCTTTCATTTCTTCAGCTTGAAGTAGTTTTTATATCACTAGGGAGCATATTGTGGAATCATATATACTAAGTTCCTTCATACATAAACTATTACACATAAATAGAACCTATCAGGAAGTGTAAGTGAAACTGGATTTTTTTTTTAAATCACTCATTAGGGAAACAGGATAACAGATTAAGAATATTTTAATAGGGTTTAGGTGATTGATAGCAAACTTATGATGCATAATTTTGATCAACAGAGCAGTGATACCTCTAGGACTGTAAAGCTATTAATGAGAGTGACTCACATGTGTCTGAATATTTGATGGATCTAATATATTAAAATGAGGGGTTCACTCACTGTAATTTCATTGAAACACATAAATATTTAAACCTTCAAGGCCAGAAGAGAGCATGAGAGAACAGAAAGCAAGTATACATACCAAAAAATGCCAAACTTACCAAATAGAGATTCAAGGGGAAACAAAGAAGACATAGCATACTAAATTTAGGGGAAAAAAGGCATTTCTACTCATTCTGCTTATGAAAATTGTTCAAATTAGAAAATTTACAGTTTTTCAAGTTCTCAAAAACAGTGAGGCTCAGCACATTAGTTTTTGGCATTTTTCTTTTCATTTTTTAATTAACACAGGCCTATGTCATTAGGAAACAAAAGGAATTTGCCAATTTGTAGTTCCTGTTAGTGGGAATTGGTGAAGAAATTCTCATTCCCATTAATCATTTCACCCAATTTGCAAATCATTTCCCTGTCATTACCTGTAAAATAAGTATAATATTTTATAATTCAATACATTTCAGTTGGTTTCTCATGGGGAATTAAAGTTGCTACCAGATATGAACATATCATTATCCATGTTTAACAAAGGTCAGTGTGATACTTAATGGAAAATGAGTCAAAGATTTCACAAATAGGAAGAGTATTATTTGATTAACAGAAGAGAGTATTGTTATTAAATTGCTCTTTGCAATTAAATAGATAAATGTCTGTAATACTGTTCCCATTTTAAATGCAAAGTGTAATGTGGATATACAGGAATCTGCCTATGCTTGAATAAACACTTAGAGGTAGCCTTGACTATGCAGTTCATTAAGACTCAAAGGAGAGAGTTGATATTGTGTGCACTCAAGTATAAAAATCTATTTACTTAAGAAATACAAATATAGTCTTATCTGGTCCATATGAATAAATACAAAGACATTTACTGTGAATAAAATATTCAAGCCTACTGCTCACTGAAAGTTAATGCTCTTACTTGTTTTACAAGTTATTTGCTAATATTAGTATAAGTAATAACAAAAATGTCATGTAGTTTAATTTTTATTATGTTCATTGATCAAGTTAAAAGAAAACAAAAGTAATTGCCAAGGACACACATTTGTGAATTTTAACGAGTGAAAAGACACAAGGCTGGTTTATTTGTTCCTTTTACATTTTTGCCTATTCCAGGGCTTGAACCTGGTGCCTCATGCTCTTGCTCAGCTATCTTTTGAGGCATAACTCCATGATGAGTAATTAGAGATCAAATCACTCAGACTTTGCTGCCAGGGCTGGCCACAAACTTCAGTCCTCCAACTTTTTGAGTATCTAGGATTATAGCCATGAGCCACTGTTGCCCTGACTCCAGGTCTACTTTTTGCAATATGTATCTAATCTGGTAGGATCATAGACTTACATAACTATTGTTAAATCAAGTGAGAACAGTCCATCCAAACAGCTAAGACAAAAATAATTTTACAAGACAATGCGTAGTAAACCAATTGTACAACTTGGGGTGGGGGTTAGGGAAGAGGAAAGGTGGAAGAAAAAAGAGGGAGGAGGTAACAAGTTTGACAAGAAATGTACATACTGCCTTATGTATGTATCTGTAACCCCTTTGTATATCACCTTGACAATAAAATTAAATTTTAAAAAAGAAGAAAAAATAATGTTGCCAAAAGATGATCGTAACTTCATAACATTATGTCTTAAAACATTACTATTTGTTTCATGAAATATACATTACAGATTTATTTCATCATGTAAATGAATCTGGAGTTTGAAAATATGATTATTCTGATTCATTTGTGTCATTGTATCTGGTTGGTTCTGATTTAATCAAGCACTGGTGTGTGTGTGTGTGTGTGTGTGCAATGTGTGTGTCACACATGTAAAGCACATCCTCTTTTCTTGCATTGCAAACCCAGCCCTGCACGTGTTAACGTAGGCTGATGACAATCTGATACCATCCTAAAACCGGTGTTCAATCTCCATTGAGCTGTTTGAACCCTACCTTGATTTTACTGCTCTTCCAAACTTGTAGGTAATTATTTAACTTCTGCTATAATTCTACCCCTTTTTCCTTCCTCATTTCTCTAGCCTGAACTTCCTAAAATAGCTTTCGGATAAATCTCTGTTGAGTTCTGTTCATCTATTTCATTTTTTTACTTTTCTCCTAACTTTGTTCAAATCAACATATAATCATTCAAAATAGGAATATTGAATTTAATTTTGTGCTTGCATTTGCAGCGAGTGACAGTCTGAGTAGTAATCATAATGGCCTGTTTTAGTCTTCTATCATGCAGAGTATGAAGAGTCTTTCCAATGTTCACTCACTGAAGCCAATCAGATTGTGATGGAAAAATCCCATCTGCTATGATGTTTTTGTCATCAAAAATTATACTATATTATGTTTATCCAGAGATTGGAGAAATAAAATATTATACACAAACTTTAAAGTATATCAAATAACAGAATTTTTCTCCTATTTCACATCAAAATCTTTTGAATAAATTAAAAAAAAAACTGTTACAACCTGAAACCTCGTGGTATTCAATTTATATTTTAAATTTACTACTAATACAAATGGCAAATATTTGACACCAAAAGTAAGATATTGGACTCTTGTTTTATACTTAACATCATTAGTCATAATACAAAATGTGGTTAAGTGTTATAGTTAAAACTGGAGTACGATACTGTAATTAACATTGTCCTCTGGAAGAACTAGCTGTTTTTTAATGAGGAAAACTTTTCTCCAGTAGCCCTAGGGAATTGTGAGGTCTTGCTAGTCACTGAATATATAGACTCTATTCCCTCAGAAAGCTATTATCCAGCTTGTGTGCTCAGCCAATTGCTAATACTAATCACTACAGTATGCTTAGGGAGGCACAGGTTTATTATCACTTTCTGACACAATGAGGTTCATACAGTTTTCTGTCCATGTTAGTGGGACTTAAAATCTCATTACATTTGTTTCAGCTCTCAATTCACTGTGAGATTCTAATCATGGGATAAAGTGTGTGTGTGTGTGTGTGTGTGTGTGTGTGTGTGTGTGTGTGTTGTTTTGTGTCCCTACGACATGTAGTCTATGTTTCATGTTTCAATATATTCACATATTATATATGTGTGTCTATGTACATATAGCAGACTTCATTGGTTTTCATTATCTTCTACTACATGTTAAAGTTTAAAATGACTTGGCCAATTTTGGTGATTTAAAGCTTCCATCCTAGTTACTTGGGGTTGGAGATCAAAAGAATCATGATTTGAGGTAAAAATGTTAACAAAAATCAACAGATCAAATAAGTGGGGTGTGGTCACACGTCTCTAATCCCGTATATTTGTAAGGATATGAGTAAGAGTAATATGGTATGAGTCTGGAGAGAACGGTACTATCCAATTTTAAATATTTATTCAATAACAATTGAGAATATTAAAAATAAAATGACATGGCAAATAATAATTAATATTAATCTTATTGACACAATATAATTCATATGTACTCCTACCTATATATATTTACAAATATATACATATACACACATACATACATATATACACATATATAACTACACATAGCAATTTGCATATTAAATGATGAGCACAACTAAAACAAATACAATACAAAATATGACTTTATTAGTAACAAAAAGGTTTGTGTTAAACAGGAAAAATAACTACTGATCTTGATAAATCGTCTGTTGTTTAAAAACTGAATTTTGACTCTTAAATAATTCTTATTTTTTATTGTAGATAGGATTTAATTTAATTAAGAAGAGTCTGAAATCTGAAATGCCTGTGAGACTATCTACAAATAAATTAGCATCTAAGATCATCCATGAAGTACAGAAGAAAAGAAAGAAACCAGGAGCTACCACACCACAAACAAAGACTTATTGGGATAACACGTTGATTATAGACTGGTGATAACTCACTAATGGTTTTAGAAAGTAAGCAGTGGAAGCTAAATGGCAGCTGGAAGGAAAGAAACTCATGCATACATAGAACTTAATTTATTACTAAAATGACAGCGAAATAGAAGAAAGTAAACTATTCAGAAGTTGGAGATGGGGGTCATCAGTTACTATGTGTTCACATGGCTGCTAAATGTTGAACTTGCCCCATGATATCACAAATTTAAGCGATGAATTTATGCAGCCCTCAGTTTTGTGGTTGAAATAGCGGGACTATGCTCTTTGATGCCTAGGCTAATCATCTTGGTCCGCTAGCAGCATGACTAGAACTAAGAAGTCTAGTTTTCTGGAGAAGTTACTGATCTAGCATTCCTCTACTGAAGCAACTCACTTCCTGTCTACATGCTGCAAATCTCCGGTAGGATAGCTGGGCTTCCTGGAATAGTGGAGAAAGGGATCCAGGAAGGAAAGCTATAAACCTGTCTAAGCAGGCTCCTCTCAGACCTCTCCTTATGGCACACGCAGTTTTTCACCCTGTTTCTCAGAAGAAGCTTGCTTCAGTGTCGACATAGGAATAATGCAAGTGTGACTTAGAGATGGTGTGCATAAGAGGAATATAAATAGAGTGAATTATACTAAAAAAATTCACATATACATTCTGTGTCTCTTTCCCCTCTAAACAATCAGTAAAAGTGGATTATATACAACTTTAGTCCAATTTTTTTAAAAGAGCAAAATATGGAGATATTATAGGAAATTGTTCACTAACACAAAATGATTTGTTTATATCATTAAAGTAAAATTCTGTTCAAATTTGGAAGGCTTATTTAATATATGGATTTCATGTGATGCATCAGCGTAAAAATAAGTTTAAGTATGCATTTATTGCACCAGAAAGAAGCCTGAAGTCTTTCAACAAAAAAACTAATGTTTATAAAACTAATTCATCATCATAAATTCTTGCTTCTTTATACATGTCGAATTGAGGATATGATTCCAATGAGAATATTAATTTGTGTAATTATATTGAAAAATAATCTTATTTTGTTTGTTCCTTGGCCCTATTGGACTTTGAACTTTGGAAGTAATACTTGTAAAGTACACTCCACTACATTGCCAAAATCCAGACCTATTTTGTTTTAGTCCTTCGCTTAGTTAAGGTTTAAAATATTTTCTGAGGACCACAATGTTCTTTCTACAATTACATATGTGCCTCATCATTTCCAGCTCATTTCTTTAGCTAGTTTTCCTAATACTTTGTTTATTACACTTATCCCTTACTAAGGGTTTGTTTAGACTTAACTCAAAACACAATATTTATAATCTCCACCTTTTGCATTTATGGGACTAATAATTTTATGAAAGTTGAAAACCTCTACATAAATAACCTAGGCTTTTCACTAACATTATACAACACACAAAAAAATCTCCAAAGTTCAAAACACTCCTAGAAGAGTATTTGTTAAGATATTGAGGGCTGGGAATATGACCTAGTGGTAGAATGCTTGCCTCATATCCATGAAGCCCTGGGTTCGATTGCTCAGCACCACATATATAGAAAATGGCCAGAGGTGGCTCTGTGGCTTAAATGGTAGAGTGCTATTCTTGAGCAAAAAGAAGCCAGGAACAGTGCTCAAGCCCTGAGTTCAAGCCCCAGGACGGGCAAGGAAAAAAAAAAAGATCTGGATAAGATATTGGGAAAAACATGCATATCTGCACATAGAAATTGGACCATGGCATTAGTGTGTTCATCATTCAGTGGAAACCTACGTAGACATAAAATGCATTCCTAATAGCTATCCACACACATACATTTAACTCTTTTATTTCTATTGAGCAAACTAAAAGCATACTTCCAGTCCTTAAGTGTAAAAATCGAGAAAAAAGTTTACAACTTTTAGTTACACCAAGCCAAAAATTATGAATCTCAATCCTCTTGTGCAATCATCAGCCTTGTAAACTCCTTCACTTAGAAGGAAAGGTGGTGAAGAGAAGTAGGAGGAGGGGGCTTCCGTGCCAGCTTGAGAGGTACAACTCTAAGCTGTTAGGAGCAATGACATTCATACTGATCACGGTTATAAAACGCGTGCATACGTCATGCATGGGATAGCTATTCTACATGTGTGAATGCATACGGAATATTTTTAAACACTATTTTGAAAATACTCAATATAGAAAAGTTTATTAACAATTTATTCAGGTTATAATGTATATCCTTAAATGTCAATTCAATTTTTTTTAATTTTTTTTTTGGCCAGTCCTGGGGCTTGGACTCAGGGCCTGAGCACTGTCCTTGGCTTCTTCCCGCTCAAGGCTAGCACTCTGCCACTTGAGCCACAGTGCCACTTCTGGCCGTTTTCTGTATATGTGGTGCTGGGGAATTGAACCCAGGGCCTCATGTATACGAGGCAAGCACCCTTGCCACTAGGCCATATCCCCAGCCCCCAAATGTCAATTCACTTTAAAAGGTAATTAGAGACAAGTAAATTAAAAATCATTAGGCATACATGTAACACATATGACTTTCACAAAATGATGTTAAATCTTGATTAAGCTTCCTAGAATACAGAGTTATCAAGCTCAAGTGCCTGGAACCAACTGAAACATGGGTTCTCACCCTTATATTCCGCAATTGATTTTAAAAATTATAATCTTGCAAAACTTCTTTTCTATTGTGAAGAATGAGAGGAAAAACAGGATGGGCCTCCTTAGATAGTGTGGGAATCTAAGTGGAAAAAGTTCACACCGTGACTTCTCCTCTAGTAATAGCCAATAACCACTCAATAGCTGTGTCTTCAGTACTGTTGGTCATTGCTCCTACAAGAATGGCAGTGTTGTTTCATAATTAAAGGAACTTAATTTAAATAGAATAATATAAATTCACAACAGATGGATAATTATCTTTTATAATCTTTTTATGATGTTTTTCAATTAACATTCTTATAACCTTTGGTTTCATGACTAAGACTCAGGGTTGTCTTGAATATCAGTGGTATTATCCAAGCTTTTTTTTTTTTTGTCAGAAAAACGACCTATGTTAATATGTGTAATTTGGAGAAAGGAGATTGCTTAGAGTATCAAAGTGACTAAAAATATGGAAAATGCATGTGTTTAAAATGTTAGTAGTTAATATCTCTGTTCAAATTAAAGTTAGCATACTTTAAGTAACACATGATAATACAAATAACATAACCTATTAGAAATCTAGAGACAGATGACACCAACCAAACTTTACCTTAAAACGATTGCAGATATTATTTGTTAACAAAGTAGCAAAGGTTCCTTTGTTCAGGGGAGGTGTGAAGAGGTGGAAGCAAGCATTACTGTAAACTAACAGTAGCATGGCATTCCAGTTTTACTCAGTGAATAAAAACAGCGGCTTCGACCTGGAGGACAGATAAAGACTGAAAAACATCCCCTACTAGCCTGTAGCAGCATGAACTGCACTGGAAAAGAACATAATTATCATTTTAGGTTTTTAAAATTTTTTAATGTAAAATTTAAGTCACATTGCCTGTACAACCCACCAGGGTGATTTAGTATACAATTACTTCTTGACCTCCTGGATATTTTTGGACTTTATAACAAATATATATTATAAGATAATACATTAATCAATCATGTTATAGGGTGAAACCTGAGTTGAATAGCATCTGCTAGTATTATCTGCCTTCTCATTGTAAATGATGACAGGAATGATTTAAAGATAATATTTTAACATTCCAGAAATACTGCCAAACATCTGTAACCACTATCCTAACTACATCATCCTCAAATCCTCATTTGGGGTAAGAATTTGCTTAAAAATCCCAGCTAGACTGTTGAGGCAAGTGTCATAGGCAGAGCCAAAGAGCACTCTGAGGAAATTGTTTTCAGCTCATCTTAGTATGTGGAAAGAATAAAAACGTGGACATATAAATTCAATGCCATTTTCATTTACATTTTGTTTCTATATCAAAATTTACATTTTGATTTTAGAGAAATGTAGTGGAATATGAGAAAGGCTTAAAGTTGATTGTTTCAGGGCCTAATCTATAATGACCACAATTTTTTAATATGTTTTCAACAACTAAGCTAAATCAAGTTTTTCTTGTACTTTTTTTTTCCTTCTGAGAAGAAACACACATTCCCTGTCCATTTTTTTTCCCTTGGTCTCCAGTTAAATATTGGCTGTGTGTCATTTTTTTATCTCTTTCTTACAACTCAGGATATTGCACTAATATTCATTATTTGCTGTCATTGATATTTGCTGTCATTGATTTTGACATACTTTTACACAATTAGTTTTGTAGCCAGACATGTAGAAAGCTTAAGAGCAGACATGATCCTCTCAGAAACCCTTGCTTGTGAAGAATAACTGGGTGTTTGACCTTTCCCCCAACGCAGACAGTGGCTGTCAGGGAAGGAAATCCAAGTCTTTCTTCCAGGATCAGATGGTAGTAGGCTTTCAGCTGACAGTCTGGGGAACATTCTCTTCCCTGCTGACAGATTGACTATTTCCTTGTCGATTTATGTTTAACAGATCACACCCCCACAATCTGATCTGTTAGTACTTTGTTTTTAAATTTCCATTTCCTTTCTGGACTTCTTAACCTTAAATATTACCTTCTTTGAATATAAGGCTTAGTTGTGAAACAGTCTACATCTCATAACGGAAAATTCCACAGCATTCATATAGAACAAATTATTTTGAAAAGTTAAGGAATAAAACACAAATTACATTCTTAAAATCAAGCTTTAAACCTGTAGCTGATTTTTCATTCAAAAAATTCAAAAGGAGATGGTCCCAGTGGCTTATGTCTATAATCCTAAATATTAAGGAGGCTGAGACATGGAATTACAGTTGGAAGGTTACAAGAAAAAAATAGTCTATCTCCAATGAACCAGCAAAAGTCAGGCTAAAGATGTGGTTTAAATGGTAGAACTCCAGCTGTGAACAAACATGCCCAGGATAGTAAAAGCCCTAAAACCAAACCAAACAAAATCAACAAAAATATGCTAACCAATAAAACAAACAAAAAGAAACCAGTAGGTAATGAACAACCTTGGAATTACTGAATAAATGAATAATGGACACTTTAGTAGGAAAAAAATGTACCTTGGGGGTTGGTGTGGGCCAATGCTACTTTCTGACAACCTGCGATTGCTACCATGGGACAAAAGCCAAAGGCATTCCAAATTCAAGTTGGATGAATATGTGGGGGGGGCGGGGGGGCAGGCCCCCCATGCTCTCCTGTCCTGCAGGAGAGATGGGATAGCACACCCCACGCGGACGGGTCCAGGAAGAGGATAAGAGGGCTGACAGACTGCCACCCAGCCCCCCTCTCGATGGAGGACACACAGACAGTCTGGGAGCCAGTCAGCACTAAGACTCGTTTAATGGTGGCGATGAGCTGTTCTTTTAAAGGGGTCGGAGGGTTGGGGAAGGGGAGGGGTACGTGCACCTACGTAGGGGCCGGGATTTGATGCCTGAGCTGTCCATCAGGGTGGAGCTCTGAGGGACCTCCCTAAGGAGTGGCCTACATCTATGTCCCAGCCCACAGGACCGCCTGTGGGTTCACCACCAGGCGCCATCTTGGCTACACGTGGTCCCAAGGCTGGGAGGCGGGGCCAGCTAGAACCGCCTCTTAATGATGCAAGGCATCAGGGGGCGTGCCCCACAAATATGCTCAGGAATATAATTTAAATGTAATATATAAAATAAGGTGCACTACACAAAATGTTTTAATGAAATCCATTCTTTTGTAATACTCAGATATACTAAAAAAAGCAGTGGAAAGGTCATAAATTTATAAACAAAAGATGAATGTTGCAAAGTAAAAGAAGAGTAAACATTAAGAAATCCAAATGTTGTGGCCAAATATTTAATTTACATTGAATTAAATCCTGAAAACATCTGGGATGAAATGGATAAAATTAAAGTGCTCCAAGTTTCTTTATTTGTGAGAAGATTGACTCTTAAATTAGAATACATTTAAAGTGAGAAGCACATGCTGTATAGTTAATCAAGGAAAGAATGAAATAAAGTGTGATTTCTAAACTATTAAAATGTATATGAAATTGTTAATGCAGAATTATTTATGTCAAAGTAGTTGACAGAAAGTCAAAATATATCATAGTGGGTCTAGGCATTCAAATACAAATTATGAATATTGAATAAAAGAATCTATAAACATAAAATCCTGTCATATATATACATATATACATATGAAAATATATTTTCAAGTAACCATCAATTGGAAAGAACTGAAAATTTTAAATACCCATTAATTGCTATGTGAGTGACTATTGAATATATTTTAGCTAAAGAATATTCTTATCTACTAAATATCTGCTAATAATGTTCATGAATATTAGTAACAGAAAAACATTTCATTTGAATGTATCTTTTAGAAGTTGTATTATAACTCTTAAATTAAAAATAAGTCTCTTTCAATAAGCATCATTTTATATGATCATATGCACATAGCTACTGAACTTTTGTGATCTTCTCCTAAGAATATCTTTCTTTGTTCTCACTGTGTGTTTAGATTGCTATTTAATCATTCACGTCCAGCTGTAATTATTTGTCTTTTACTAGCCATTAGATGTACTTGGAGATTTACAGGCACACTAATTATGACAAAAAAAAAGGGGGAGCCATGCAGCCTGTGTATCTTTGATTTTGATCAACTTTGCTTAGTATATTTTTCCCCCGAGTACCCCTTGTCTTCTATATAAGTTTATCTGATTTGGGGAAGGGGAAGCAAAGAAATGGTGGGACAAAGGGTGAACCAACTCAGCAGTAAAACCCACTAGACACTATGTTGGAAATAAACTTTTTGGGGGGAGGGAGGTAGAAAGTCTGGAAGGAAAAACTGGGAGGGGGTAACACTGTTCAAAAGGCAATGTATGCGTTACCAGACTTAGGTAACTGTAATTCTTCTGTATATCACCTTTACAATACATTTTTTAAAAAATCTTTTAAAAAGATTTAAATGTAAAAAGCCCTGCCTCTTGCTCTTTGCTATTTTGTGTCATAAAATAGACATACTTCTGCTCTGCAAGGCAAGAAAAGAGGTGGAAATGAAAAAGTTAAATTCTGTGGGGATTTATAGCATTATGACTGTTATGTAAACAACTTGGAAACATCTACAAATCAATTACTAGAAACAACAGTGCACTTACTTCAAAGCCTATTACTGGATATAATAAAATTTAGCAGGCTATCCATAATGAGGAATATAATGCACAGTATTTTTCTGCATTGGAAAACAGTTCATTAGCAACCTGCAACAGCACAGGGAAATTTTATCATCAGAATACTGAATGAAAGGCTAGGTATGGTTGCTTTGGATTGTGACTTAATCTACTTTAGAAGTAGAGATCTGGAGGATTTTCATTTTACTCCAGCCCAAGTAAAAAAGTTTGGAGACCCCCATGTTAGCAAACAAACAAGGTGTGATGCATATGCACACAGCTGTAATCGCTTTATGTAGGAAGTACAAATAGAAAGATGAAGGCCCAAGAAAGATTTGCATACAATGGAGACTCTGCTTAAAAACTAATGAAAGCAAAAGGCTCTCAGGGCATAGCTCAAGTGGTAGGGCAATAGATTAGCAAGTGCAAGGCTCTAAATCAAATCTCCTTATTACCCCTGAAGTGTCATTAAACCTACAGGCATAAAAAAGAGAAGCAATGATCATAAACATTCCCAGAAAACTATATATATACTCATGAGGAAGACATGTATTTCCTTCAACAATCATGTCCTAGGAAAAATAAAATGATAGCTGAAGTAGAAGAAATCAAACAATAATATGGAAAAATATTTCCTTTGCCATATCCTATATTTTATCTACCTAAATTTAGAAAATAAATTGTACTTATAGTTGATTTTTTTATTCACCAAAAATGATAGAAATGAGAATAATATCAATATTAAATAGAAAACATCACTTATGATTCTAGAACCTGCAATGTTCTCATTCAGAATTTTTAGAATAGGATGGGATTCAGAGATTGTTGAAATAAAAAATATGTCTGAAAGTTTTCCACTCTAAATGTATGCTTAAAATTTTGAGTTGTGTAACATTTATTCCACTAATTTTCCTCATTTGTGAGTTGTGGAAAAGGAAATGTACTTTGTGAATATTCATAGTGTGCAAAAACTTGCATGTTAAAATTGTATTGAGAACAATTTTTATATGCATTATACATACAATCATCATTTATATATTATTTATGATGTGTCTACTAATATCTGTCTGTCTTTGTAATTTAGTCATTAGTATTTATATTATCTTCATTTTTTTTCTGGTCATAGTATTGGTCATTTAAGCTGAGGGCTAATGCCTCGTGCCAGATATTCTACCTACTCAGCAGGTAGAGATCTGGAGAAACTTCCTTCAAAAAAAGCCCTGGCAGAAAATACAGAAGATTCCATTTCCAGGACATAAAAATGCCAGATTAGAGGGTCTAGCATGGGTCTTGAGCCCAAAAACTGAGTGAGAGGGTAAGTGTTAGGTCCTCTCCCTGAGGGCTACATGCAGATGCCCCCACCTCATTAAATCTCCACCCAGTTACCTGGGTAACCAGCAGACCTGGAGGCAGTTACCTCCCCTTTCCCTGAGGTCACCTCCTAATCCACCTGGCCACACCCCTTGCCCCTGCCCTAAATAAAGCAGGGCTGGGTGGGGGTCTCTCTCTCGCTCTCTCTCCCTTCTCTCCGGCCATGGATCATCTTGGCCACAGGCCAGCAGTTCGGTAATAAATGTTCTCTCCTGCCTGAATACCGCGTGGTGTTCTCCTTTACCGGCTACCTACTTTAAAAAAACCTAACATATATGGTGCCGTGACTCGGGAAGGGCTTAAGAGTCAGGACAGGCGGACATCTACTGAGTTTTGTCGTTGCAGAATTCTGGCAAGTATTTGGTCAGTTCTTGACAAGGTACAGGTAAGCTCTAGTCCCCTTGGTCTCCTCGTTGTTTTAATTGGAAATCAAAAAGGGCTTTTGTGGCAAAGACTCCTTGGATTGCAGTTCGAAGCCAGCCAGGGCTGAAAATCTCTCTCAAACTCCATCTCCCAATTAATCAGTGAAGAGCCAGGCTGGAAGCATGGCTGAAGAGACTTATCTCTTACCAGACTAATGCTGGAAGTGGAGCTCAAGTGGTAGAGTACTAGCCTCGAGCAGAAGTGTTCAGGAACAGTGCCCAGGCCCTGAGTTCAAATCCTGTGAATGCCAATGGGGGCAAGCCATCCCAGCAACAAGCACTTAGACTCCTGGGACTCAGCCAGTTCAGGGAACAAGGATCATGGAGAGGAGTAAGAGGAGAATTATGTCAGATCCTAAATGGAGTCACTTTGTCTCGCCCTTTCAAAATTAATCAGAGCCGGGGGATCAACAGATAGTAGCTTGTCCATCTAATGTCCATACCTGAGTATAAGAACTGTCCAAGTCATCCAATTTTTAATTTTGTGCCCTAAACCCTTCCTTTTGCCTTAATATTTTTTTTGTCCAGCCCCTGCCTTATGAGACTTCTTCCAGGCTTCATTCAAGGACTGGCATCTACCACCAAGGGACCCTGCTGCTCGCCTTCTCCAGGAGAGGCCACATTTCTGCCTTTTACCCCTAATGCCGACGCCCCTTGCCAGCAGGAAGCAGCCAGAGAGAGTCTTCGTCCTTTTTCATTACTATTAAAAGGCTGGAATGTTAGGTCCTCTCCCTGAGGGCTACATGCAGATGCCCCCACCTCATTAAGTCTCCACCCAGTTACCTGGGTAACCTGCAGACCTGGAGGCAGTTACCTCCCCTTTCCCTGAGGTCACATCCTAATCCACCTGGCCACACCCCTTGCCCCTGCCCTAAATAAAGCAGGGCTGGGTGGGGGTCGCTCTCTCTCTCTCTCCCTTCTCTCCGGCCATGGATCATCTTGGCCACAGGCCAGCAGTTCGGTAATAAATGTTCTCTCCTGCCTGAATACCGCGTGGCGTTCTCCTTTACCAGCTACCTACTTTAAAAACCTAACAGTAAGCTCCTAAATTCTATACAAAAGACAACAAAGAAAATAAACCAATAAACAAAATCTCACAAAATTTTGGTAATTTAATAACATAAGTAACAATTACCAAAGACGTTTGTCTCTACCAGATCTTAATTAAGACATGAATACTGCAAGAGCGATTATGATTTCTATCAAATAGAAAATAATAACTAAAACACTTCATTGTAAATGAAATATTCCTGTGCAATGTGCAATTGTTTTGATTTATTTTGTTAAGCGTATATAATAACTTCTCAAATACTTCTATTAACCACTTGTAAAAACAAACAACCATCTTAAGTATTTTTAAAACATTTCAGTTCACATTCATGGCTGGGCAAATATGTTAGGTACACGATAATTACATGTGAATTTCCATGATCAAAATTCTGTTTCTCTCTGTAGACTGACGGCTGAGAGATTTGAGAAGCATGGCACTGCAGTTGGAATGATCATCACATAGAGGGACATAAGCTAAATTGCCTTGCTTATGACCCATACAAAAGAAAAGAAAACAGATGATGCAGACTAAATTACCCTGTGGAAAAACACGGATTTGACATGGCCTCAGTTGTATTGGGATGCATCATTTCCTCAGACCATTTGAAAAAAGTTATTTTCTGTGTTTGCTGCTTTATATAAATGGCAATATCTTGGGAATAGTAAAAAAAAAAGACATTTAGCTATTTCTTCCTTTATTATACATTTACAATTAATAGAAAAGCAAAATGCATCAACCAAGTATCTAAAATTTGAATATATCATCACCAGAAAGTGGAAAATATTGGGTAACAATATGTATCATAAGAACACATGCGCAGAACTGGACAGAATGTATGGTATGCAACACCATAGTTGTTATTCTACTTAGAGCTGGAAATTCAGCATCATGCTAGAGGACAAGCACAGGTGTTGACAGTGTGAGCATCAGACAGGTAAATTCCATTTGCAAAGTTCCATGTGGGCATTGTTGGTAATGTGTGCAGAGGTGAGAGTAAATATAACACTGAAACTAATTAAGGGCAGCTAAATGGTCATTTTGTAGTTTATTTTAATTTGATACATTTAAAACATAGTAAGTGGCCCAGGATCATACTAACAAGAACAATATCATTTCTTTTAAGGAAGAAAGTGATTATGGTGCCACTTATAAATAATTGTTAAATAGCATGTAAGATATTGTAAAATCACTTATGAGTTATGAAGTACAGATTAGTCTAGAAACATCGATTCTAATAGAATAACCTTTGTTTTCATTATTATTCAATTGGTTTATTTGGATTTTTTAAAACTAGTTTGATATTTAAGACAAGCTAATGTGTGTCAATATGGCAATCAATTTTGTTACTGGCACAAAGTAAAAATGATTGGTAAAATGTAGTATAAAGTAGTTTAATAATTTAAGAAAATGTTTTAATATTCATAATGTCTATAGCATTCATATATTATTCTTTTAAAATAGATACAAATAAGATATTGTACTTTTTTATTTAATTTCATTTTATGTCATAGGTGATGTGCAGAGGAGTTACAGTTACCTAAGTATGGTAATGATTACATTTCTTTTTTTTCCCCTTCTTTATTGTCAAAGTGAAGTACAGAAGGGTTACAGTTTCATATGTAGGCATGTACATTTGTTAACTAACTTGTTACCTCCTCGCTCATTTTCCTCCCCATTTCGTCCTACCCAATTCCCCCCCCCCCCATGGATTGTACAGGTGGTTTATACCAACTGGTTTTGTAAGTATCACTATAGTAATAGTTTGTCTTTTTATCCTTTGTCTCTTGATTTTGATATTCCCTTTCCTTGCTAGTTCCAATACACGTATATACAGTATCCAGGGTAGTAGGATCAGGTACACTAATAGCAGGGGTAAAACCAAGGTATGGAAACAAGAGGGTTTTTTTGTGTTTATGTTTTTATTTTTAATGTACTGTGTGAAGTATTATTATTTTAAAGCTTAAGGTAAGTAGGGTTTTGAGCTTGGTATATCTGAAATAAGGACTTTTTAAAATTACAAAATAGAAAATATAACTATCACCATTTTCAATATTTACTCTATTTTATTATATTCCTCAATAAATACGAATGTTTTTAACTTGTGAACATTTTGTGAAGGTTCTGAGGCTTGAACGTAGGGCCCCAGGAACTGCACAGCTGTTGTTCTATGTCTTGAGTATGCTTCTGATGTGTGATAGTGATCTGAGAGTTACTGATAGTGGTCTGTTTTTATCTCATCTACTTTGGCCAATTTGTCATGGAGTGTATGAAAATTTATAAGAAGTTTTATTAATCTTTTTAAAAGAATTTTCAGCATATTTAATAAATGTAGGCTACATAACAAATACAAAATCAGGTGAAAATGTATGGCTTCTTATAGTTCACAAATGCCTCCCTCTAGTTTAACAGGCGCTTGAAAATTACTTTTGGTGAAAAGCAATGAGCCATTCACTTTTTGTTCCATAAGAATCTAAGAGATAATGGGTCTGATGGATAAAATTACAAAGGTTTCCTTTTCAACTTGTAAAGAAAGTACTATGAAGAGTTAAACTTCTTACCTTTCCTCCACAGCAGTTAGATTGGAAGAACTGCATTCAGTCTTTTTCAAGTCAAAAAATAATTTGTACACAGGAATTTATTAATAGAAATATTTTAGCCATTGGAAACTTTGCAAATATATTGGAAGTCTTTAGAGATCTGTTCATGCCTTATTTACTACCATATTCCCAAATTAATCATGGACTTGTATAAGAAGAGATATTATTTGAAAAGACTATTGCAAAAGAGAAAACTGAGGATTTGCATGGAACTCAAATTAAATGGTAATAACACGGCCTTTTTTTGGTGGGGGAGAAGCATGGTAAGACAGAACTTTGAGGAAAACTGGTCAAGCAAGGTAGATCAAAATAGAGTGAGCAAAGTACATCATTGAAGCAGTTTAACTGGAAATATTTGTCTATGTTGAACAAATCTTGTAATGATCTGCTCAGGTGTGGATTTTACCACTCAGCAATTGCTTACACCTCAGAGGGTTGAGGGTACAGTGGGAAGGAACTGCTCTCTGCTAGCCCTCCTCCAGCAAGAAATGAAAACTGTTACCTCAAAGTCCAAGTCCTTTAACTCATGCCGAGTCTTAATGATTACCATAGTTATCTCCTGAGTATGTTGCACACTGACACACAGAATATTTGGAGATACAGAACATATATTTTAATTGACAAGGTAGACAGATGGAAGGATTCCTACACCCTGGACCTAATTTTCTGTTCTGTGGTTCCAATATTTTAATCATCTGAGAAATTTCAGCAAAATAGTTTATAATCATTGAATAGTGTGTCATCTAGGCCTGAATCCTGTTCAATGGATCTGTCTGTGACTGTTGGATTTCTTATAAAGAAATCAGTTAATTAACAGAAACAAATTAATGTCAAAAGCATAGAAAACTAAGCTCAGGAAAGTCCTGGAGTGATTCTCTTTCAACATGAAAATGGCAGGAGAAACCCTCCACAATTTTAAGTATTTATTCGCTCTTCTATCCAGTAAAGATTCTTGCTCAAATAACAAGGAGCAAGGCAGAATTTGCAACTCAAGAAAAGTCAGGAAAAAATTCTCATTTACAAAGTGTCAGGACCTCTCCAGCTAAAAAAGAGTCTGGTGAAAATAGAAATAATCCATTAGAGCCTGATTCTAAATCTGACAAAAATGAGACTCAAATGTTTTACATCCCATTCTTGATACTTATTTTATTTCTTTCTATTTTAATTGTACATGATAGTAAAACCATTTCAAGGTATTCCACTGGGAGATGAAATTTTAATTTTTTTAAATTTTTTTTATTGTCAAAGTAATGTACAGAGGGATTACAGTTAAACGTGTAAGACAGTGAGTGCATTTCTTATCAAACTTGTACCTCCTCCTTCATTTTTCTCCCACCTTCCCCCCCTCCTTGGTTCCCTCCCTACCCTGTGCCGAGTTGTACAGTTGGTTTACAGCATATTGTCTCATATGTATTGTTGTTGCATTGGTTCACATTTTACATTTTGTTTCTCCATTTTGGTATTCCCCTTCCCTGATTCCAATAAATGTCCATACAATACCCAGTGTACTAAAATCAGTTACAATCACATCAGGGGTAAAATATGGGGAAGAAAAAGGCATAGTTTCGTACAGCACATTGAAAATAACAACAACAAAGATGAACCACTTATTTCCAAATCATTTTTTGAAACCAATACTATGTCTTAATTTTATACATATATAACATGATGCTAAGCAAAATGAACTCCAATATTTGGAAATAAGTGGTTATTTCCAAATCATTTTTTGAAACCAATACTGCTTTAATTTTATACATATATAACATGATGCTAAGCAAAATGAACTCCAATATTTGGAAATAAGTGGTTTATCTTTGTTGTTACTTTTAATGTACCATATGAAATTATGCCCTTTTCTTTTGTCTTTATTTCCCATGGTTTTATCCCTGATGTCACTGTAACTGGTTTTGGTACCCTGGATTTTTTTTTTGGATCATCTTACGAGTTCATATGTATATTACTATTGAGCCTACCTCTGCTAGGACTATCCTAGGCAAGTACTAATTTTTTTCAATGAGTGAAACCATACAGTTTATGTTTCTTTGGGTCTAGCTCACTTCACTTAGTATGATTTTCCCCAAGTCCTTCCATTTCCTCGTGAATGGGGCTAAGTTGTTCCTTCTAATAGATGCATAGAATTGCATTGCAAATGTGTACCACATTTTCTTCATCCACTCATCTACTGAGGGGCATCTGGGTTGATTCCATATTTTAGCGACGGTAAATTCTGCTGTGACATACACAGTCGTGTGGTGGCTTTAGTGTGGTCTTGCTTGTAATCCTTTGGGTAATTCTTATTTTTAAAAAAAAACCTTTTATTACTAAACCCATTAAACTGGGATGACAAGTAAATATTTCTGAATGTTGCTAGCAATATTTAAGTAAATATAAATTTTGCTAGCTAGTGCTACATTTACACATAATTCATCAACAATTCAATATAGTCATGTGAATTCATCAAAACAAAATCAATGTTTCATCTTACCTAAGTTAGAATGGTGACCATCAAGAATAAAAACAATATCAGATACTTGAACAGATAATGACAGAAAAATAACTCTAACACACTGTTGGTGGGAATGTGAACTCGCTTAATTACTCTGGAAACAAGTTTGAAAGTTCCTGAAAAAATCTTACTATAGAACTCTCCTATGACTCAACAATACCCCTCCTGGGCATTTATCCAACAGATTACAAATCAGGGGACAATAACGCCACTTACACAACCATGTTCACTGCTGCACAATTCACCATGGCCAAGGTCTGGAATAGCTCAAATTCTCTTCAATAAACAAATGGATCAAAGAATTATGGTATATGTACACAATAGGATCTTACTCATCCAGAAGGAAGAATGGTATTGCATCAGTTGTGAAGAAATAGATGGGCCTAAGAAAAATACAGTAACTGAAGTAAATCAGTCTATTCTCTCTCATATGTGGAAGTTAGATATAACATGAATATAAATAATTATATGCAGTTCAGATGCAAATGTACAATGATGTATTAACTAAAGTGTGGTATATGCAGTAGAGTATTCATTCAAATGTTATAACTTCTTAGAAAGAACTAATTCACAGTCCAATAATAACAACAATAAAAAACACCACAAAGCTGGCACTTGCAAAGTGTGGGGGAGGTTATAAGGAGAGGAATAGACAAGTGAAGAGAGAAAATGGGTAACAATAAAGTAGTAACAATAAATGCATAACCTCAAAACTAGGAAAATTGAAGAGAAGAATTGGGTTAGGAGAAAAGGGAGAGTTATGAAAGGGATAACATTGATCAAGATGCATTGTACTTATAAATGGAATTGTTGAATGGTAATTCCTCTGTATAACTACTTAAAGAATTTTTCTAAAAAGTTAAAAAACCTGCTATTACTTTGTTGTAAAATCTTGTTTTGCAGTCTTATGTAAAAATTATTAGTTGAATTCTTGTTCTTAATATATTAGCAACTTGGATGTGTTAGATTTTGTCATGATCCTTTGTGTGCAATATTGCTGATAAGGAATTATCACAATATGCATTCTAGTTTTTCTGACCATCTGTTCTGTACCTATTATGATAACCCCATACAAACTGAAATGCTCTTTACAATCATGTGTTGGATTATTCTCTTCATATTTTTTTTCTGTTGAGAATTTTGCAGATGTAAGTAGTTGATGTTTGTTAGCATTGTAATTTCATCTAATTTGATGAAAACTTTCTTTACTACAGTTCATTACACAGCTGATATTCAAGTTCTCTCTAGTCCATTGATTCTTAAGGAAACAGTATCATTGTGCAATGAGATATAAGGAAATTACTTGATGCCAGTGTTGTACTGTGTATCATTACAGATTAATTCTTCTCTGATAATATGTGGCTTACAATATTTCTTATACACTCATTTTATTTAAAAATGTAGGACAATACAACAAGATCATTCTATGATAGTTTTCTATGTCATATTAGAGTGAATACTATTATTTCAATATTTACAATAAATATAGGAAATAAAACACACAATATTTTCTTAACTATTTGCTAAATGACTATTTAATTCTAATGACTCACTTCATTAGAAAAGAGTATGTTGTCAGAAAAACATCATTGCCTTCACTTGCATTTGAAGTCCTAAAGCTGAATTGCAAGGGTTTAATGATTATTTGTCCTATAGGGACTCAAGCTTTTACATCGTAGTACATAAACAAGAAATAGTGTTTCTTTGAAAAGGAGGCGATTCTTAGAAAATGTTAAAGTGAAATAAATTTTCCCAAATTAACAGTAAATACTTCATAAATATCACAAGGCACATTAAAACCAGATAAAACAAAATCCTAAATTTATATGTAAATAGATTAAGTCTCTAGACACAAAAGTTTACCTTCCTGAGTATCAGCTAGGTCATTTGAAAGTCACATTAGAAACAAATTAAATCTTTTTTGTACATGACTTCTGTTATGCAATATATCTAGGATTCCTGTAACAATTTGCTATTGTCAGGGATCCTAAATCCATTAGGTAGTGATACTACTGCTGTTGAAAATTGACTGATATAATTCGTCCACTTAATGATACCTCCAAAATTATTGAACTAGTAATTATATTATACAGTAAGAAAATTTTATCATGTTCTCTTATTCATTGTTCTGATCATGGCAACATTTCAAATCACATTCTCATTTAGATTCTTTGAATAGCATGCTCAGAAAGAAATATTCTTGGTGGGTAGCTCTGAAAGAATCATGTCTTTTTCCCTCCTAGCTTGTTTGTATGGATATGGGTAAGTGTATGCGAATGTGTGTGCTACAGAATTCTAATTACCCTAACATTATGGTAGATTGAAAACATACTGTATATTTGTGTGTATATATGTTGTGTGAATGTGTGTGCAGATGAGGGAGGAAGGGAAAGAGAAGCCATGTGAAACACAGGAAGATAACATGTCAAAAGGTACACATACACACACACACAAATTGCTGGTTTTTACACAGACACACAAATTGAAACATATACAGGAGAAATAATTTTATATTCCTCATAGTTAATCTTTATAAAATGTCATTTTTGAATGACTTTTTCTCGATGTGTTTCCATGGCATTTTGTTTTCTGACAATTTCAGCAATCTTACTTCCATAATGTCTAACCTAATACTGAATTCATCTTAGTAATTTTCATCTCAAACACTTCATTTTCACCTCTAGTAGTTCAATTCAGGTTTTTGAAATCTCACTTATCCCTTTATTTAGCATGATAGATGGATTTCAGCTTTTCCAACATATGGAATTCAGTTCTAATAACTAAAATATATTGACTTTCATTTCCAGGTTGATTTTAATTAATATTTACACCTACTATGATTTTATTTGTAGTATTTTATTTGTAGTAGCTTTCTGTGCTTAGAGCCTAGGTATTTTGAACTAGGTATTGTATTGATATTTGTAATTTAAATTATCCTTCTGCTTTAATCTGGGATTCAAAGGAAAAAAGGTAGAAGAACATAATGTAGTTGGGAATCAGGTGTATATCCTACACAATTAAGAGTAAGAGAAAGAGTGGGTAGGCAAGTAATGAGTGAGACTATTGACAAGGGTAACATCAATCAAGATATATTTTATTCATAAACTGGTTTGTTAAATGGCAACTCATTTTTACAGCTACTTAAAAGTATTAACCTATTGGCTAATATGTTAATAAGGTCTTATTAAGCTAATTAGAAACAGTTTATTTTAGCCAGACACTTGTGGCTCACACTATAATGCTATGTAGCCTTGGAGGAATTTGGTTTGAAGCAATCCAGTCCTAAGGATCCAAAGACTCCATCTCTAATTAACCAGCAAAATATTGGACTAGAGGTATGACTCAAATGGTTGATCACAAGCCAAGAGCAAGTAAGCCAAGCAAGTGAAAACAGTCCTAAGTTCCAGTTCCTTCTACTAGCACAGAAAAAAATTAATTCTTATGACTTTTAGTTTTAACATTTTTTACCTCAGACGGACAGTATTTGGGACTAATTTTTCTCCTCAATACTGTGGAAAGTACATGTGAAACATCTATGAAGTATTATATCATTATAAATGTACTATTTGTGGTCTGGGTGTCAATATATATATTCTTTAGAGGGTTCCTGCTCCCCAATTTCCTGTTTCTTTACATTGACTGCTTTTGGCATGTGTTTTCCCAGGTGTCCTCAGTGACACCTCTGACAATTTTTGGGTTTTAATTGTAATTCAATTTTCTCTCTCCTCTCTGGTACTTGACCTTGTAAGCTCAGTCTCATTAACACAGGTTTTGATTCCTTGGAAACTCTCTCCTATTACTTAACCGACTAATGTATGTATGTTCTCCTTAGTTTCTAGTATCTCAAAGACACTCGCAATTTTACATCAAACTTAATTTTAGAAACACAATAATGTGTTTTAAAGATCTTTTCCTATCAGCATACCTATCACCATCACTCATTTAAATAGCAGTTGTTGGTCATTATATTTTTATTTTCTTTGTTGCAAATGCTATATTTAATATCTTGAATAGATTATCTCCTCATGTTTTGCAGGTATGAACAATATACAAAAAATCTAGCACATTTTATATTCTGCTGAACATTTCCAAATCATGCACAAAATTTCTACCTGGTTAGAATGAATACTCAAAACTGTGACCAATGTACATTTTCAAATAACATTATTAATGCTTCTTTGTTGCTTAACTGATAGTTAAACCATAAGATGTGTGTATTTGAACCCAGATTTAGCCAAGTACTAGGTAATTTATCAAATGATTTAATATCTCTTAATGTTTGCTTTCTTTTTCAATAATCTACAAAAAGTACCATTTTAATAAGTTGAAAAGCATAATGAATAACAAACTTAAAACAATTCTTGGAAGATAGTAAATCTTGTTGTCATGAATATACATGTTAAAACAGTAAACAACAGTAAAATAGTTGTTGATTGGTGTCAGTAAGTTTTGGTTTGTGTAGATCCACAAAGCTGTATGGCATTGAGATTATGGAGATTGTGATCTACTGGATGCTTTTCCTTTCAAATCTTTTATGCTTTAGAAGTATGTGTAAGAATAGTATAAATAAGCAATATATTTTTAAGAGTTTATAAATCTTCACCTTGGACTCCCACAGAAAGCTACATTATTGGCACTGATATGGAGAATTTGAACTGTCAAATCCATTCTTCCTGGTGGAGAGATTTTGAACTGAGATGATTGCACATGAATTGGTAGCGATGACTAGTGACAGGCACAAGTGATTAAATGTGTCTTATGAAAAAGCCTTAGACCTGAGAAGACACAAAATGCATAATGGAAAGGAATAAAATAATTTATTTCTGTTCTCTCTGACCTGGAAGACCTCCTGAATCATACTTTGACCTGCTCTTGAAATTGTAATGATTTCAAAGTAAGAAATACAATATTATTAAGAAGCTTAAAGTTTATTACTCTTCTTCATATTACTGTAGATTGACAGCAATTATGATATTCATCAATAGTTCCTATTATAAAGAAAGAAAACTTTCTGTTTAGGTGATATGTGTAGTGTTATGGAGTCTTTTTTTAAGCATTTACTTTCATTATGAATTATAATTATTTTCCAGGGAATAAGAAGACTTAGAAGTCTAAAGACAAGATGAATCACAAATTTAGTAGATGGCCCAAGTAAACCTAAAGAAAGAATTCTTCTAAGATCTGGATATCCCGAGTCTGAGCTCTATTTTAATGAGTGATGATTTATTGTTGTGCCAAATTCACATAAAAGCTTCAAGCTGGTTCAGAAAAAGTGAGAATAACATCCTATATTAGATAAGAATATATGAAGAATTAAGTAACACCTGATCGATTAATAACTTTTCATTAAATTTGTTTATTTATTCCCAAAGATGATCAAAACATCTTATATTTTCGAAGGAAAAAATTTTGCCTATTACTTTCTTCACACCTAAAAATGGTACCCTATATAACTCTAGTCTCAGTTTTCATTTTCAAGTTATATGTCACATGTGCAAAAGTGAGTGAGCTAAACACTAGTAAAAAGTAATCTTTATACTATTTTATATCATGACGTGCATCTATAGACATAAATTGCAAAGAAAAAATACTAACACAATGATTGTTATTTCAAGAGCAGATTGTATTTGTAGACTATTTTGAGTTACACAGCTGGCAATGTAAGAAAAAGAGAGCACCAGTGACCTGTGACTTGCATGCTAAGACATGATGATACAAAGTATAGCTCTAAAATCAGACTCCTTAAGTCAAATCTGAACACAGCTGTACATGTCCTGGTAGATAAATCACATTTTGTACATTCCTTAGTTTTGTCACCATAGAGTCATGAAGGGCCTCTTAGTAGTGGAAAACTGCTTAGGATAATGTGCGGTGAATATTGAACACTCGATAAACATTAAGCTAAGCATTTATATTATCAAGAAGGGACATATTTCAGCACTAAATACTCTCACAGTGATATGTTAAGAATATAAGTGACAGTAAGTTATACTGATGAATAGAGGTTTGAACTGAATAGGATTTCAATATCTTACAAATAATAGGTTGTGCTTTCATTTTCTTCCTGATTCATTACTCATTAATTATATCATTCAAGATTTAAAGTTCTGGTAATTGAAGAGCTGAAAGAAGTAGAGAAAATATAGTCAGAAAAAAAGATGGGAAATTAATTTCTTAACTTATTAAACATGGAACTTTTTGTATAGAATGTAAATAGAAGAGGGGAACTTAGACTTTAAGGTCAAGCCATTCATCTAGAGCAAACTGAACCAAAGGACCAAACTCAATGGAAGTTCTTCAGTTGACACTCTAAGTAATTAATTCACATTTATTATGTGGTATTGGAGCAGGGCTGGGAGATCCTCACAATGCCAACCCTTAGTCTTTTTCTCTAATCTTATGTTCTACTAGATACTTTTGAAGACATGGCTATTTATTTATATGTTTGTTTTTTTTAATCGGTACTGGGGATTAAACTCAGGGCCTGGGTGCTATCCTTTAGATTTTTCAAAGCTCAAGACTGGCGCTCTACATTTGACCCACAGCTCCATTTCTGGATTTTTGGTGGTTAATTGATGGTGTCATGGACTTTCCTGCTAAGACTGGCTTCTGTTAGCCTCAGATCTCAGCCCGCTGAGTACCTAGCATTTAAGGTATGAACCATCAGCTCCCAATTCACATCCACACATTTTTTTCCTCATTTTATTACCTTTTAGTTTAACATTATTCAGGAACTGACAGTTACAGAGGGTTATATTAGGAAATTAATTTTACTTATAGAACAATATTTTTGAAGCCTAATTGGTTTAATTTCTAGTTTATATTTTCTTCTCAGATTATTAAACTAAGATAAATATTTGAGTTAAAATTTACCTATATTCCAATTAAATGATGAAGGCACAGAGAAATAGTTCATTATTTTGGTTCCTACATTCAAAACCTATACTACAATAGACATATTTCTAATAATACAAATAGATGGAGTCGATTCATGATCATGGAAATTGTGAGCAGGAAAGAGTCATTTTGATGGCATTTTTCTTCTAAATTAAAATATACTTTTTAAAAATTGTTTCCTTGACAGGAGAGTAGCTCTATTGTTATGCACAAAGCAGATAAGGAGATTACAGAAGGTCAGGTACATTTCCATTTCCTCCCTGGGACTACTGGAGTCAGCCCAAGGTTCATATGTGAGTAAAAACAAACTTTTAATTAATACTGTAATTCTTTATTAGGCTTGTTAATGATACGGCCCTTCTAGTTTGAAAAGAGACACTTTTTTTTTATTGGTCTAGTTGGCTAATATACCTTTGCCATTGGTGCTGTTCTGGGCAGCATCTATTGCATGGTTCCTAGAAAAATAACAAGTGGTTTAGCACTTTTGTTATTTTCAACACACTAGGTGAAATTATGCCCTTTTTCTTTTGTCTTTCTTTCCCATGGTTTAATCCCTGATGTCACTGTAACTGATTTTTGTACCCTAGGTATTATATGTACATGTATTAGAACTAGGGAAGGGAAAGGGAATCTCAAAACCGAGAGACAAAGGATAAAAAGGCAAAGCAAGGCAACAGTAATATTTACAAACTATATGCTGTAAACCAACTGCACAACTCAAAGGGGGAGGGAAATAGTGTGGAGGAAGGTGGGGGAAAAATGAGGGAGGAGTAACAAGTTGGACAAGAAATGTACACACTGCCCTACATATGAAACTGTAACCCCTCTGTACATCACTCTGACAATAAAGAATTTAAAAAAGAAAATAACAATTAAATTTGAGTATTTGTCATTAGGTCAAAATGGTAACTTATTTTTTTACACTATGCAGCTGCTATTATCTGAAAGGAGAATTTTTATTTAAATTAATTCTGGAGGAATTAATGGCAGTTTGTAAGGTACACTGAGATATATACATACAATTTATTTTTTGATTTGCGACAATATCAACTTTTTGCAAAAGCTCTATTTTCTTCTATTAAATAGAGCTCCTACCACCAGACTTACTGTAGTGTCAAAACAAATACTAATCTTTTTTCCTATCCTACAATAGGAACTATAGAGTTTTTAAGACCACTTTTGGATATAATACTCAAAAATGTCCATAATTTAAAATATGTGGAAGTATTTACCGAATTCATGAAAGGCTTTATTTGTGAAACATGTTTGTTTGAATCTTTTACTCTGAATATATATTTTAATTTGAATGGGAGGACATGATTTTCCCCAATAGGAATATTTTGGAATAGATTATTGAGTTAACACTATATTTATTTAAATAAAAAAGTCATCCCAAGTTGTTAAAAAATATTCAAATTCTATAATGAAGGCTTTTGCAGTTGTACTTATTGTTCAGGTGTTTAAAATGTCTACATTTCTTCAACAGTCTACAGATAAAACCCATGTAATTTCTCTAATATTTTTGAAAAACAGCTGAAATTTCAACACATTAATTTTGTTTTAAGAGCAACCAGAATCTGAACTCATGAATTCTTGGTTAAACTACCCTTCTATATGCTTAATTCTAAGCAAAATGTAGAATATAAGAGGGTTTCAAGCTAGTAGCATTTTATAAAAGCATTTATAAAAGGTATAGAAATTAACCTTTCTTTTTTACGTTTGTTTTCCTTTATTAGTTTGCTTTTATTTATTGTCAAGATGATGTACAGAGAGGTTACAGTTGCATGAGTAAGGTAGTGAGTATATCTCCTGTCAAACTTGTTCCCTCTTCCCTCATTTTTCTTTCACCTTTCCTCCTCCCCAGCTCCCACCCCAAGTTGTTTAGTTAGTTTACAACATATTATCTTGTAAGTATCGCTGCTGCATTAGTTCACCCTTTGTCTTTGTCTCTCAATTATGATGTTTCCCTTTCCTTCTCTAATGCAGATAAATGTATATGCCATGCCCAGGGTAACAAAGTCAAATACAGTGAAAACAAAGGATAAGCAATAGCAAATTAAAATGCAAGAAAACAGAAATTATTTCCCATAGAACCAAAACAAAGAAAACCCACTTGTTTCCCTCCTTAGGAGTACATTTCACTAAGCATCATCTTGCATGGTCATATATTCATAAACATTGAGCAATTGTGATCCTCTGCTAGGATTAGACATACACTAATTGTTACCAGTGAGAGAAAACATAGAGTCTATGTTTCTTTGGGTCTGTCTAACTTCACTTATTATGATTTTTTTTCATGTATCAATTTTAATATTCATTACAATTTGAAGCATAAAAGCTTCAGAGTGGAAAAATTTTACACATTAATGCAATAGAATATTTTTGTGGTTATGATATATTTTGTTTTTTTATATATATTTTTGTTATCAAACTGAATTACAGAGAGGTTACAGTTTCATACATTAGGCATTGGATACATTTCTATACATTTCTTGTACTGTTTGTTACCTCATCCCTCATTCCCCCTCCCTACTCCCTCTTCCCCTTCCCCCTCCCCATGAGTTGTTCAGTTCATTTACACCAAACAGTTTTGCTTATAATTTTGATTTTTTTCCAAGTCTTTCCATTTCCTCATGCATGGAGAAATGCCTTTTTTTTCTGATAGAAACATAGAATTCCATTGTGTATATATACTACATTTTCTTGATCTATTCATATACTGAGCAGCATCTAGGTTGGTTCCTTGTTTTAGCTATGGTAAATGATATTACAATGAACACGCTTGTGCTGGTAGCTTTAGTGTGGTCTTGTCTGTGATCCTTTGGGTAAATGTTCAGACCTAGGGTTGCTGCGTCATAGAAGAGCTATATGTTTATTTAGCTTTTTGAGGAACCTCTGTACTGTTTTCCAGAGTGGTTGAACAAGTTTATACTCAGTGGTCTCAATTTATAACTGGGGCCTAAATCTCTTTAATAAATTGTTAGCCAAAGTAGCCAAATATGGACTAGGTTGTATGTGAGTGAGTAGTGGAAGCAGGGAACAGGATTAGTAAATGAGATCACTGTTATTATTACTTTCCTGTTGGATGTTCTAACAAGTGAATGCACCTTCAGTGGCTTTAAACAACACAAATATTCTGTTTCACAGTTGTGAAGATCAGTATTCTGAAGTCAGATATGATGGCAATTAGTTTTAACTGCCTCTTATTCAAAGACCAGAGTCTTCAGTTCTTGCCTTTCCTAGCAGATGGGAGCATTTGTTGGCCTGATGAATCCTTACAGGCACCAATATCTTCAGCTTCTACCAGCAATGTCTTCACACCATCTCCTGTGTGTTTGGTTACTTCTACTTCCTCCATATTACCATATATGTGGTTGCAAGTATGGCCACTCAATTACTTTTATGAAGAACTATGTTATCTTCTCTTGAAAAAAGTACAAAAGTTTCCTCATCCTAGTTTCATACTTAATATATATTTCTTAGTAAACTAATTGAAACACCTCTTCAAAAAATAAGGAAGTAGGGGCTAGGGATATGGCCTAGTGGCAAGAGAGCTTGCCTCGTATACATGAGGCCCTGGGTTCGATTCCCCAGCACCACATATACAGAAAAACGGCCAGAAGTGGCGCTGTGGCTCAAGTGGCAGAGTGCTAGCCTTGAGCAAAAGGAAGCCAGGGACAGTGCTCAGGCCCTGAGTCCAAGGCCCAAGGCTGGCCAAAAAATAAAAAAATAAGAAAGTATACACAAATTTAATAATGTAATTACATGTTTGCTTTACAGACAGTGGTTTATTAACATGAGTAGTAAGAAAATAAGCAATCACTTCAGAAAAAAACATTGACTATTGACAAATATAAACTATGCATAAATCAACTATTTACCGTGTTCCTAATAAATGCATGATCTTAACACTAACAATATGCTTCACATTTTTATAGAATAAAATATTTTAATACAAAGGGGGTTAGGTTTTTAAAGTAGGTAGCTGGTAAAGGAAAATGCCATGCGGTATTCAGGCAGGAGAGAAGAGTCTGTTACCGACCTGCTGGCCTGTGGCCAAGGTGATGCACAGCCGGAGAGAAGGGGCCACCTCCACCCATCCCTGCCTTACCTAGAGCGGGGGCAGGAAGGTGTGGCCAGGTGGATTAGGATGTGACCTCAGGGAAGGGGGAGGTAACGGCCTCCTGGTCTGGGGGTGACCCAGGTAACTGGATGGAGACTTAACCAGGTGGAGGCCTCTGCCCAGAGTGCTCCTAGGGTGGACCTCAGGAAGGGTTAAATTATTTTAGATATGTAACTTAATAAAAACACCTGAAAGCTTATTGAAATTGGATTGTTTATGTTTATTTTTAAGAAAGTGCTCATTAAGAGATTTCTATAATATTTAAATTTTGTTGTGTAGTATAAAATTACGGAGTTTACCAGCTATATTTAGATATGGAATGACTCAAAAGTCAGACATAGAGGACAAGTGGCACATTTCTTTTTGTACCATTTTCCTCAAAAGTTCTATGCCAAATCTGTTATTTTCTGCCCTGCTATTGAACTCCCTTGAAGAGAGTTATCCAGACATGCCATTTAATCCATTCAGGTTATGTTGATAATTGACTCCTGGAACTGTACAACCATAAAATCCTTATAAACGCCTATTAAAAATGATCACTGAAATGGGAACAACAGTATAAACCCTTAATGCATCATTGTATTCATGGTCAATATTGTAATTCTCCGAAGTCCAGAATTTTCACATTACTTTTCACCAACTTCTCTGTTTTTCACTTTAAGTCAGATTTTCAAACTGCATAATTCATGATGCTTTTTCTTCACAAGCATAATAAATGGATAGCAGTGTAATTTTATCCCTATCTTTCTTCTCCTTGTGGTTGATGTCAGATCTTTTTCCTCCTCCTGTCATAAATGCATGTGTTCACAATAATAGTAATATTATTTCCCCTTTACATAGTTTATTATCTTTTTAACAAATTATTAAATTATCCAAATAAATTTTCATGTGTACTCTCTTACAAATTCCTATAATCATTTTCCTATGTGTAGATACAGATTTCAATGTGATACTATGTCTTTCAGCCTTGTAAGCCTTTGTGTATCAAACTGTCTAAAAATCACCTTGCATTGAAATGGCATTGTGATGGCTGTCAAAATCTCATTCATACATAGAATTTACAAAGACTGATTTCATTAAAGTTTAGAATGGAAAAGTGCTTACTAGAGGAAGAAATGAGAAAAATATCAATACTTCCAAAGATTTAGTTAGAAGGAATAGAGTATGCTATTGATTAGTAAATGAAAATATGAATGTCTATATGAATGACAATTAATGTCAATAAATCTAAAGTAAAAATAATGGACAGGAAACTAATAAAAGCTAGAATAAAATATTTTGAGTGTTTCCATTAAAAAGAATAAGTATGACAAACACTTGAGGAAATATCATTTATTTATTTATTTATTTATTTATTTATTTATTTATTTATTATGACAGTCTTGGGGCTTGAGCTCAGGGCCTAGGCACTATCTCTGAGTTTTTCTGTTCATGACTAGCATTCAATCACTTGAGCCACAGCTCTACTTCTGGCTTTTAAATGGTTGAGATCAGAGTCTCACCGACTTTTCTGCCTGGGCTGGCTACAAACCTTTGTCCTTAGATTCCCACTTCCTGAGTACCTAGGAATACAAGATGAACTTGGCCCCTGGTCAAATATATTTTACTTTGATTCAAATATTACATACCATGTACACATATGGAATGACACTTTATTTGTACCCTGTCAATACATACAAAGTTTATGTCAGAAATAGCATTTTAAATTTTCCTGAATTTTCCTACTTTTGTACTTTGTAGATCAATACCTTTTTGTGATATTTAAATTGTTTTTGTTGAAGAGTGATGTTGTTTGCATCATATCCCTGTACACACATTCCTTGCCCTCTTTGAAATTCTAATCGTGCTCAGTTGTTTCTTCTTAACATCAAGTTGTCAACAGGTTAATTGGTATACACGATTGTTCTTTCCTATTTTTGTTACGAGTTACTTGTCTCTGTATATCTGTTTTTAATGCTAGGTCATTTTCAGTCTTTTAATTTTCGAAATATTTTCTACACACGTTATCTCCATAACACCCCTTCTATAATTATCTCCTTGTAAGTTTCCAATTACATGTATGTTAGAAATATTTCTGGCATCCAACATGTGCTTCTTTCTTTATATTTAGTTAGTTTAAAACAAGACATGTTTTCGTTTTCTCTCCCTTGGGTTAGGAGTCTGGAATCTGATAGCTGCTCCTGTGCTCTGGGTGACATAAGTCAGAAATCAAATTTTGTGCTGATGTATTCTCATCTGGGGAAGGCTCAGGAGAGATCCAGTCCGGCTCCCTGCTTCTCTGGCTTGTTTTCAGGATAGTTCTTTTAAAATCTAGGCTAGCTCTTTCCTCTTTCTCCCACTGTCACCAACTTGTATTTAGTTGTCAGCATCTCTTGCTCAGTTCACTGCAATAGGACTAATATCCCAATTCCATTGTCTTCCCTCCCAGTTATGATGAAATAGAGGAGAGTTTTCAAAACCGAAGGAGCCAAAGGGCTCTCCGGAAGTAGCATCCCTCCAAAGTGCCCAGTCCGACTCCCAAGCAGAACTCTCACAACCAGTCCAAGAATACTAAAATGGTCTACATCCTACATAATCTCTGAGACTGTGAGTGATGGGGTCATTTTTTTCCCCTGGCCAGTGTAAGTTAGAGGATACAGTCAGATCAAGGTGAGGCATCATCCAGGAGTCTGACCCCCTTCTTTGAACAGATAAAAGGCTTCCTCCAGCAGGTTGCAGAAGCAGAGTCTGATTCAAGGTGAGGGGAGCTTTAGATGAAGCCTCGGAGCAAGAACAGAGTGGACACTACAGTGGAAAGCACCCATAGCCAACCTGACAGAGAGGAGCTCGGTCTTACAGCCTCAAGAGAATACATTCTACATGTCCTTTATGAGCTATTCCTACAATTGCTCTCACTTTTCTCTCCTGAGTTTTGTGATGTACCATAGGAATTTCTTCCTAAATTTGAGATTCGTGGTGTGATTTGGGGGCTTGTAACTAGAAATATGCTTTAACAAACTTACGCTTTTCTACTTAATTACTTTAATGTCAGTAATGTCACATTCAATAGTAAATGCAAAAATAAACTATTATGATTGAGTACGTTATCTTGACCTCTAGAAATATTCCCTTTAAATAATACTATTTATAGTAGATTTAGCTGTATTGGAACTGTGTGCTTTCTGTAGCTGTTCAATATACAGAACTGACTATTACATATGTGAAGGAAATGGAATACATCTTATACCTGATGAGGGAAAGGTCTTCAAGAGTGATAAACTGCAATTTCATAATCAGTATATTCTTTGGCTTTCGTGCTGAGAATGGAATGTATGTGGAAAATTAAAATGTCAAAAATGAAAGCACTGAAGAGATGATGATAATTGGAATGTTATATTAAAGCTCCAAACTTTGGCTACTGGAGATTTATTTGAGTATCATCAAGACTTTCTGATGTTTGTAGCACAAAATAATCTTCTTGGAGCCCTTAGAAGTTACTCATTAATTTTTATAAAAATGGTTATTTATTAAAAATGTTATTTAAATTATTCCACACATAGACAAGATAGATGTTGTAAAGATCATAGATATAAATATAAATGTATTATTCTAGTAACATCACAAACTTAAATGGAAGTGAAATATGAAACACTTTAATGAGAAAAATTGTTCTGAAAATGTCATGTTTAAAATAGTTTCCTCTTTGAAAACAGGCATTGTTAGCTCACAGCTTTGATTAAAGGTACTTGGGAGGGTGGAATGGGGAAGATTTAGAGGCAGAAATAGATTAGCTTGTGCAGTTTGTTTTACTGAAATCTTTTTTTTTTTTTTTTTTACAAATAGCTGACATGTGCTGTGCTGTATGGTTGTTATTCTAGCTTTATGGGAAGAGGAAATAGATGAATTATGTTTCAGGTACCAGCCCTTTTTCCGAGACCTAATTTCAAAAAGAGCCAGCACAAAAACATATGCAGGTATGGCTTAGAGGTGAAGCCTCTGTCTGGTAAGCACAGGACACTGAGTTCATATACCTGTAGGACCAATTTTTTTTTTGAAAAGGTAGTATTATAACCATAACTCTATTCAGGCATCATCATATCCAAATTCATGACAAATGCGCTACTTTTCAGGGGCTCACTAAAAATCATCACACAGAATAAATATTAAGTCATAAAGTTTTTATGGGAATCAAATTTTTGAGAAATTATGTCTGTAATACAAACTTTTTCTTTGAAAGTTACGCATTGGCCTAGTATTTGGACTTTAATTTGTTTTAAACTATTTTCATTTAAATAGTATTACAGTGATAGTTATTTTTATTAAGAATCATCCTGTTTTCACCTGTAATGTTTAGATGTTAAGTATTACAGACAGTATAGTAATACTGCATTTCTCTAATAATCGAAAATACAAATACAGTCTCAAAATGTTCTTAAAGTGACATTTGATATAATAGAAATATTTATCATTAATATGTAATTTGGGGAAAGCTTTTGTTGAAGTGTCTCTGCCTCTAAGATAGCTAGCTGTAAAATGTTAAGATAAGAAATTGTAATTTATACTAAATTTAGAGTAATACAATTTCAGTAACTACATTTTTCCCTTTTAGTTTTATTATCTTTAATTGTACAAAGGAGTTGCCATTTAACAAGGCAGGTTATGAATACAATGATCAGTGTCATCCCTTTGACAATATTATATTGCTTTAATCAATACCTTTAATAGAATTAAAATGTAGGGGGCACTAGTAGCTTATGCCTGTATCACAGCTACTCAGAAGGCTTGAGGTATGGGGATGGTTGTGCAAAACCAGCCCAGACAGTTTGTTATACTCTTATCTCCAATTAACCACCAGAAAACCAGAAGCCTATTTTTATTTCTCCAGTAGTAACAATGATGTTATAGTGAAGAGAGCAAATTAAATGTTTTACCTATATTAAAACTCTTCATTTAAGATGAGGGAGGAGTTAAGTTGGATAAGAAATGTATGCACTGCCTTACATATGAAACTTTATCCCCTCTGTACATCACTTTTCCATTAAGAAATGGAAAAAAAAACTCTTCATTTAAAGTCATACTATGAATTTTATATTTCCTGAGATAATATTTTTTTTAAAAACGTATCTAATCTCACACATGTAGTGATGGACAGAGCACCTGTGAATGTTAGAAAAATGGAGGAGGTGAGGAATGTTGATTGAGGAATAGCAAGAGGCACAGATCTTCCCTCAGGTTTGGAGGTTGTGTAAGGGAATGAATTTGGAACCAGGCTTATAAGGGGTCTGAGCAAGGAGGCAGAGGTTAATGAAAGTGCCACGAGGTCTAGGAAGTTGATGGCTTGTCCTTGGGCCCACAATGCATTGTAGCTTAGGTGAATTGCCCTGTCTGCATATCAAAGCAGGTCAGCCCATACCTGAAGTTTTGCCTGGTGTCTGAACGCCCCTGGGACAATAAGGTGAAGGTCAATCCTTCAGTGAATATATGTAATCTTAGCTTTGTATAAAATTTGGGGTCTTTCTTAGATATTTATTAAGGTACAACTTAAGTGGTTTTTTTTAAAGAATATGGTTGTTTTTGAAGTAATTTAAAGTGGGGGGGGCAGTGAATTATTTCTCCTAAGCCAAGATACCTCCTCACTGGCAATTAATAAGAAAAGTAAACATCAGAGAACCTTCTCACCTGAACAAAGATGTGCTTTCAATGATACTCAGTGAAAACACCACATTTGTGGCCTACTGTTACCTTCACAAGAGGTTTGAGGGAGAAAGTGAAGAGCAAGAGTGAAGGACCAGAGTAACTCCATATTGTACTAAGACCCCATTCTGTACCTGACTGACCTTACTGTAAGACCTACCCCCTACCCCTGGCTTTCCAGTAAAGACCAGAAAACGCCCTGGGACAGAGAGTTCTCAGAAAAACCATGAACACCCATAAGAGTGACCACCAGAGAAGAAAAACAAGTTTTGGAGTTACTCCAGAACTCCCCCACCCAGGTGTGCTTTCCAGTATCTAATTAAAACCCTGCAGCTGTGCACGTGTCCCCCTTGCTACACCCCTGTGGCTTAACCAATCAATTTTAAATGCGTCGGTCTCTTGATCTGACCAATGACCCTTTCCAGATTCCTTCCTGCCACCAAATGCGCCAAACATGCTTTAGAATTATTTTATAATTTTCCCGCAGTGTGTGTTGATTTGTTAAAAGATGCTATGATGTATGCTAAGTCCCTGCCTTCCCCAAAGAATGGATAAAACAGCTGGGAGCCCGAGGCTCAGGGCCTCTTAGCGTCATTAGCTTACTGAGTGCACGGAGGACCCAGCTAGCTTGAAATAAACGCCCTTTTTGCTGCTTGCATTGGTCTTGGTCTCTGATGGTCTCTCGGGGAATCCGAACTCGAGCATTTCAAAAGCAGTGATAGTGCAACATGACTGTCATCACATCACATCCTAGGGCCATCAGTTTGGTCATAGAGCATTATTCTTATGCATATGGGAAGAAAAGGGTGGGACATTTTTGAAACACACTCTTGTTTTCTGTTTCATTCAGGAGTTTTGAATCATAAGCCTAGATTATCTTCGACCAGATATTTAGTAAATGATCTAAACCTTTCATTTGCAACTGCCTTATTTAACTCAGTTTTGAAAACTGGCATTTCAATATACACCTAGTTAAGCTCTTAGTGCTCCTTTCTGAAATATAGTGTAGAAATAGTAACTATGGTTTCTTATATTTTTTGCAATATATATTTATATAGTAATTGGCCCAAGTATATACTATTTTTGTTATTATAATAAACCTTATTATAATATAATATAATATATTACATATATTATATATATATATATATTGGTGCTGGTCCTGGATCTTGAACTCAGGGCCTAGGCTCTGACCCTGAGCTTCTTTTGCTCAAAGCTAGTGGGCCATAGCTCTAATTCCACTTGTGATTAATTAGAGATAAGAGTCTCATGGGGATGTTTCTTCCTGCACTGGATTCTAACTGCTATCCTCAGATTCAGCTTCAGGTAGCTAGGATTATATGAGTGAACCAACAGTGCCCGGCTATCCTTAAAATATTCAAAATATATTTGATGCAGTAAGCTGTATGTTCATAAAAGTTGATGGATTTTCCATATTAGACAATTTTTCCACATGATAAATTATTAACAATTATCCACATGATAAATTTTAACTAAAGAAAATCAAATCAAAACAAAATTTCTCAAAAAATATCTGGGATCCTCAAGACAAATGTATGAATCATAACTGCATAATATAAAATATTGTTGGAAATTTTATTTTATTTTTTATAATTTATTTATTAATTAAACAAATTTTTTGACAAGGTGTTGTGCAAAAGGGGTACAGTTCCATAGTTGGGCAGTGTGTACATTTCTTGTGATATCTTACACCCTGTTTTTTTTTCCCTTCCCTAGGTCAGGTAAACCTATATATAATACACATTGTACCAAAAACATATACAGTAGCCACGTGGCCTACGCCGAAGGAAATTCGCCTAGGGCTTTAAATGTAATGTCAGCAATAGGGTTTGCTTATCCTTGTCTTATATGAACATATATACATATCTTTTGAGCTATTGTGATACACTGAGAGGTCTATTTTTGACCTTTATATGTTGAGTAATTGTGTGGTTTTAGTAACCTTTGTTATTGAGGGTTACCTTTACTCCACTGTGGTCAGATATAATACATGAGATGATGTCAATACTTTTGTATTTGCTGAGGTTCTTTGCGTGAGCTATGATAGGGTCTATTTAGGAGTATGATCCATGGGCTGCTGAGAAGAAGGTGTTTTGGGTCTCTGTAGGGTTGAAGATTCTGTATAGATCTGTCAGATCCATTTGGTATATGGTGTTACTTAGGTACTCAGCTCCCTTGCTAATCCTCTGGTGTTGGATCTGTCTCTTGGAGAGAGTGGGTATTAAAGTCTCCCACTATGATTGTGTTTGGGTCTACCTTGTTCTGTTGTTCTGTGAGAATTTGCTTGACATATGTAGGGCCTCTTCTGTTCATTGAGTATAAACTTATCACCGTGATGTCTTGATTCTGGATTTTTCCTTGTGTTAAAATGTAGTGTCCTTCTTTGTCTTTTTGAGTTGATTTTAATGAGAAGTCCAGCTTGTCTGAGATCAGGATGGCTACTCCTGCCGTTTTGGTAGGTGTGTTTGCTTGGAAGATCTTGCTCCATCCTTTCATTCGGAGCCTGTTTTTATCCCTTGCTGTAAGATGGGTCTCTTGTAGACAACAGATGGCAACTTTTTGTTTGCGGATCCACTCTGCCAGTCTGCTCCTCTTTATTGGAGAGTTTATACCGTTTATATTCAAAGAGATCAAGGATAAGAGTGTTTTTTCCCCTTCCATTTTCCTGTTAGGCTGTTTTTCCTCTACTTTTTTTTTCTTGTCTTTGATGAGCTGCTCTTTCCGTTGGACTCTAGCTATTGTAGTTTCTTTTTGTTTCTGTCTGTGTGTCCTGTACGTTTTCCATTGGGTGGGGTTACCCTCTTAGAATCCGCTGTAAGGCTGGTATTTTATTCACATACTCCTTTAGATCCTCTTTGCTATGGAAAGATCTGGTTTTGCCCTCAAATGTGAATTGTAGTTTTGCTGGATATCTAATTCTGGGTTGGCAATTGTTGGCCTGGAGGACTTGGATTGTGTTCTTCCACACTCTTCATGCGTGGTAGGTTTGTGTGGAGAGGTCTGCTGTTATTTGGATTTTTTTTTCCCATTGTAATAAATCTCTTTATTTGTTTTGGCTGCATTCAAAATTTGTTCTTTATTCTTGAGATCTGAAATCCTGATTATTATGTGCCTGGGCAAGGATTTTCTAGGGTCTGGTCTGCCAGGCGTCCTATAGGCTTCGGTTACCTGGGTGAGGTCCCTTGTGAGATTGGGGAAGTTTTCTGCAATAACTCTATTGAAAATATGTTGAAGCCCTCTGCTCTGGTATTCGGCTCCTTCTTCTATTCCAGGTATGCGCAGATTATATCTCTTGTCTTTGTCCACTAGCTCCTGGATTAGTCTGCCCTGGAGCTTTACCGTTTCTTGGAGTGTAGTAATTTTCTGGTCCTTACTGGCTGCATCAATGTCCAAAAGAGAGATTCGGGTTTCAATATAATCACTTCTTTGTGATGTGGTTTCAAGCATGGAGTTTATGGATGTCAGTGAGCTATTTATGGTTGCCAGATCAGCTCTGATTGTGGAAATTTCTTCCTTTAAAGAGTTGTATTTTCAATCTATTTTTTTCATGCATTTCGCTTCTCAGGATGTTAAGGTCTTCTTTAATGGAGGTTTGCACTGTATCCATTTTTGCTTCCATTTCTTTCTTGACTTCCTGAAGGTCCTTCAAGACTTCCATTCTAAACTCATGGAATTGTTTTCTGATTTTGTTCCTGAGGTTTTCCATCATTTCTGCTATCATAGCCTCAGTTGTTTTTTTATTCTCCATCTCCTCTTTGCTCATACGGCTTTTTGGAGCTGGCGAGTTGGCTTGCCCTTTCATGAAATTTGTAATATTTCTTTGTGATTTGCACATCTGGGTTGGCTTTGTGCTGGTTCCCGCTGGTCCATCAGTGGGAGACTTGTTTGAATCCTGGCTCTGGGTTTGGGTTTGGCTGTTGAACCTTACTGCCCAATGGGTGAGCTTGACCATCTTGGTTGTTGCCGGGGTGTTCACCCTCACTGCACTTGGGAGTGAGTAGGTTCTGTGTCTTTCTCTGCAGGATTGTGTCCTGCTGCTGTGTTGTGGTGACGCTAGCGTGCCCCTGGTGGGGGTTTGCGGGTCACTGATTCAGCATGGCGTGGAGGCTTTTCTCTTCTTTGGTTCTTTTTTCCACTCAGTACCGTGGTCAGAGGAGCTAACCTCTCAGATTGAGATTTGCCGCTGAGAGGCGGCTTGCCCACCTGTGTGGATTGCTACTGTTGGAGCAGCTGTTGCTGTTGAGGGGCGGCCCGCCCACCTGTGCGGAATGCGCCTATCAGAGTGGGTGCTGCCACTGGGAACCTCTGCCCACTTGTGCTGGGTGCATCTATCAGAGCAGGCACTGCCGTTGGGGGGCCCTGCCCACCTGTGCGGAGTGCACCTATCGGAGCGGGTGTTGCTGTTGAGGGGGCAGCTTGCCTACTTGTGTGCTCCCACGGGGGGTTGGGTACAAGATCCTCCTGCTGGGGTCTAGCATGCTGGCCCTCTGGGGGGCACGTGCGTGTGCGCTCTAGTGCTTTTATTGGGGGCCTGCTGCCCTGAGTTGTTGGAGGGTGCTTGTGCCCTCTTGCAAATTTGCTGTGGGGGTGGTATGCATGGTCCCCAGCAGGTTCAAGTGTCCGGGCGTGGGTTGGTGCCCACAGACTCTGTGCTTCCACAGAGAGAGGGGCGTGTGTTCAGGCCCAGGTGTCCCTGCTGGGCTGCTATTGCACACCAGTGCCTGTGACTGTTGTTCAAAAAGTCCGAGAGGCCCAGGTGCCTTGGGTGGGGCTTCCAGTGCCAACCAGTCCCCGGGCCCCTGCTGGGGAGGGGGCGGGGCCGGTGTGGCCATGTTCAGGCTCCTCTGCTGGGGCTTTGGGGGACGTCTGACTAGGGTGTTTCTGGTCCCCTTTTGGGGCACTGCTTTGCCTCTGCTAGCTCCCATATCCTCCCAGAGGCTCTGGGGTCCTAGAGCCGCCAGATATGAGGATCCTTTGTTCCCTCGGGGTGGGGAGGGGGAGGGAGGGAGCTCTAGCTTCTTTGTAGGGTTTGGGTCTCCGCTAGAGCTGGTCTCCCGTTGTGGGGGGCAATGGGGAACTTACTGGTCCTGGATTGTGTGTGTGTCTCGTACTGCTGTGGATTTTTCGGGGCTGTGGTGCTGGGGTGTGGCGATGGGTCAGTTAGTGGTGGCGGCCCCAACTCTCCCCATCAGTCCGGCTCTCCCCGTCTACACCGCGGGGTCCCCTGCTGCTTACGTCTGATCCCAGCTGTTGGGTCCCGCACCTCCAGTCCCGTACCGCTGTCTGTCTCGGTTGGTCTGTGCTCCATCTAGGGTCCGTGGAGCTCCTGCTGTCTGGACTCTGCACTCCTGTTGTGACTTTTTGGCTGTTGGTTTTCAGGTGCCGGGTCCCCTTTCCCAGCCTGGCCCTGTTCAGGCCAGGGCCGGCAAGTGGGGGGGGGGGTACCCCGGAGATTCTCCAGCTCCGTGCAGGTTATAGGCTCTTCTTTTTTTGTTCTTTTTCATTTCCTGAGCTCCTCTGTTGCTTCTGGCTGCTGGGTTTGCTGGATTCTTGATGGGGTGTTGAGTGCTGGAGTTCCCAGCTCGCTATTTGGTTGGAGCGAGTTGGGGGGCCTCCCTATTGTGACAGCGCCATCTTCCCTCTCCTGGACATTTTAAATAGTTGTTATAGTGGCTGATCAAATTCACTATTTTGTGATCCAAATTATATTTTTCTTCAAAAATTTTCAAAAGAAATCTCCTTTTGAAAACTTTGAGTATTTTTACTACATGATTGCATCGTGCCATATGCAATCAATCTACAACACAGAAATGATTCTGGGTATTTTAGAAAAAGGACACTTATACAGGGAACCAGTAGGACAAAGGATAATGATTTACACCAAAGTTTTGTAAAACAGGAATCGTGGGCTTCCTGTGTTTATGGAAGACAGGAGGCTTATCAAATCCAGCAGCTCAATTTTCCCTTTTCTCCCATGTGAGCCTTGTGACTTGCTCCCAACATCAAGGTAGGGAGGACCAGATGGTCACAGATGGAACTTCTGAGAACAGAAGGAGAGAAGGACTAGCATGGATTAGGCTCAGGTCAATGGGGACAAACTCATGCCTGGAATTGGAAGCATTTCTTATGCCTACTGGAGAGACATTGCTAAATATATTAACTCAAGCTACAACCATATTTACATGAATATGTCTTCTGTGTACACATATAGATTAGTGGAAAATTATCCTTTTTTGGTATTGCTAATTTTCAACCTGTATTTTGATACCTGTCTTCTAAATATGTAGAAAGTTAGGAAGGACTGTTAGTAATTTCCCTGTCATTAATGTCCCTCTTTTAACAAAACTCATCAATGAACTGAAGTTTGTGGATGTTAGACTACAGAAGTCCTATTCCCTTAGTAATAAGCAGGTAAAAACAGAAGAGTAGAAATGGGATATCTAAGTTTGTGAACTCAAAATACTTGGTCAATATTGTTGACAACATTTAGAGAACATGGATTTTTCTAAGTTTCAGAAAATTAAGATTTAAAATTGTTACATTAGTTCAGGACATTAAATGCATTTATGTTGAAAAGGTTATTGAATTGCTGGTTTATTTTATGCTATTTGAGAAATGATACCATTTTGGAAGCTACTGTACAATCATTTCCTTGAAAATTGCATATGAATGCAAAATTAGGAAAATGCTTTTAATAATTACTATACAATGTAACTTTATAGTTTATAATGTCCTGCTTTTCTTAAGGCAGTCTGTCAGAGTCTATAAAGAAAAGCTGTTTACCATAAAGCTTCTGAATATTACCACTAAAGAAAAAGGTAAAAATATACAGAAAAAATGTGTGTGCGTGCGCACGCATGTACATGCACACACATGCTTAGCACGCCATTACCAGGGGTTGAACTCAAGACCTGAGCACTGCCTTTCAGGTTTTTTACTCGAGGCTGGTATTGCGCCACATCCTCACTTCCATCTGTTTGGTAGTTAATTGGAGATAAGTGTTTCATGGACTTTCTTGCCTGAGCTGGCTTCGAGGTGTGATCTTAAGAGCTCAGCCTCCACCTCCTAAGTAGGTAGAATTGCAAGTATGAGCTACTCAAGGCCAGATCTTCATTCTTTTTCATTGAACACCTAAAGACAAATTTCTTTCTCTGAATCATTGACAAAACAATATTGAATATCAAATACTAAGTTCTTTTCTACATGCCTAAAAAACTAGTATCAAAATATTGTTTAAATTTGATTAATATAATAAAAGATATACTTTCACTTTAATGTAGACATGGAAATGGAAGATGTGCTCAGATAAATATGATTATTGTTTTAACGATTTTATTATAAACATGAGATATAAATGCTTTAAGCATATTGCTGAAGGATAGAGTTCTTTAGAGCATGTTTAATGAGATTTCACATTAGGAGAGCAGGTTTCAAATGTGACTACAAGCAGGAGGTGACGTTACACCTATTGAGTTGCTTAATGTTCAATATGGAAAACATACACATAACACAACAGTAAGGCTAGACTCAGCCAGAGGCAACATAAACTGCAGTGATTAGCCAGAATCACAGGCAGCATGAATTTCAGAATCTGCCGGGGAAGAATGTATTTTCCTACAGGAAATAGTGTATGAAAACAGTAAACATGAAAATTCTGCCTGGGTTCAATGACTCCAAGGGATTGTTAAAAATGTCAGGCAAAAAGGCACAAAATGATTATTACCCAAAATAGAAAATATCATAGATTTGAACACCAAAGGCATTATTTCTATTCTATTAGAAAAGCATCTCAATGCTCTTTTTTGCAGTAAAAAATCCTGATCAAGAGCACATTACATATTTCTATTTTATGTAATGAATAGCAGTATACATTCATAGTTCTCACAAACGTTGTCATTAACTAGAATCACAAATTAAATAATTAACTACTGTGTTGATATATAATCAAGTCTAAAGTGGCTCTGATTTCCTTAAATAGAGTTCATTTCTTGGTACATGTATCGCAAATATGTAAAAGGCAAAAAAGTTGTCAAGATACACATTCTAGTAAGAATCCGTGGCAGCCCATGCCAACAAATTCATGTTACTTATTAAATATTTATCAGTAAAGTTTAAATATTCACATACATGCTGTTGTGTACCAGTAGTTTTCACAATAGAAGGACTATACTGAGAAAATACAGTATCACATGTGAAAGATCAGAACAGAATATTTTAAACATTGAATCCTTTGCCCTCATCACATCATGGAAGTGGACATGATACAAGACCAATTCAAATAGAACTGGGCTTTCCTAAACTTCTAAGATTGTAGATTGATTATGACTTCAGTTTAACTTACTTATTGTGAAGAGTAAGCCCAATAATATAGTCTTTTGAGAAAACTATATTATCATGAATTGAATTTTGTCTTCAAAAGAGGACAAAACTGAAAACGGGAAATATGAAAAATTCATTATTTTAATTAAAATATCTTTGCAAATGATACAGTTGAGTTTATACACTTCTATAAAAGCATGAATGTATGAATGTTGACACAAACTTACAGTTGAAAGGTAAAAGGCAAACCGATACAACAGCGATACTTACAGTATTTTATAAACCACCTGTATAACTGTGCGTGTGGGGGGATTAGGGAGGAGAGAGGGGAGGGTGGGAGAAAAATGAGGGAAGGGGTAACAAGGTTCACATGGAATCCACTCACTCTCTTACATATGTAACTGTAACCCCTTGTACATCACCTGACAATAAAATATTTTAAAAAAAAAAACCCTTACAGTTTAAGTATACTGTTGTGACACATAACAAACTTTAGGGTAAGGAAAGAACATGTAAGATGATAGTCTAGTCAGATTATAATGGAGCTGAAAATTTCTCATTTTTTATGAGGTGGTACACTGAAATATCTTAGCAATGCCCTCGTAAATACCAGTATTAATCCATTATGTTGCTGGCAGCCAAAATACCACCCTGCCAATATATAGGTATTTAAAGTAGCACACTGTTATGCTTAGAACTCACACTTCATAATTACTGATTTATGTGTTTAATGCAATCTATCTTTAACATTTTAAATTCAAGCTTTTCATAAATTTCAAATAAAAACATTGTCAGCAGATACTTAGAAATAAAAGGGTCAAGTGAAAGAGGAGCAAAGTGTTTGTTAGTGTATTAGCAACACTCAACTTTCAGATACCCACACTTGATGCTGCTAAGCAGTGGACAGAGATATTTTAAGCAATCTTCTAAAAGCACAAGTCATTTAACAAATACCAGTGCATACTCCTTGAGGTTATGTCTCTCCAAATAAGGCAACAAAAAGTCAAAAGATGGTGGACCTGATGCCCTGACTCTGTGTAGGCTTATGCTAGTAAATATCTTTATGACTTTGTATGCCTATTTTTTTTTTTTTTTTTTTTTTGGCCAGTCCTGGGCCTTGGACTCAGGGCCTGAGCACTGTCCCTGGCTTCTTCCCGCTCAAGGCTAGCACTCTGCCACTTGAGCCACAGCGCTGCTTCTGGCCATTTTCTGTATATGTGGTGCTGGGGAATCGAACCTAGGGCCTCATGTATCCGATGTATGCCTATTTTTGATACAGAATTTCATTATGTAAGCCAGGCTGTCCTGGAACTTGAATTCCTGTTTCAGCAGCCACCAGAGGACTGCAATTACTGGCATGTGTTTCCACCCTTACAGGATTTTGCTTTTATTTTAAATAAAAGAAAATAAAAAGAAAACTAAAACATTTTTAAACAGGAAAAAACATTATAATAAAGACATATATTTGTACAGGTAAGTAAATTTTTGTGTATTGGGCTAAATATTACAAATAATGATAGTTTAAATTTTTAACAATAAAAATAAAAATATACTAAAGTTAATTTGTTATTGGAGAAATTTTTAAAATAAATTTAGTGTGGGTACAATTTCCAGGGTCCCATCCCAATGTAAAATTGTTTCTCAGCCCTCCTTGGGTAACCCAGAGAAGAAAGCTCACATCTGACAGCTGCACTCCTGAGAAGGAATGTGGAAGAAGCTGAGTGTCTATACAAAGCCTTCCAGATGGTATGCTGTGACGCTGGAACATGTACTTCTCTAAAGCATATCCTGATCTTATACGTGACCATAATTGAAATAAACTCTTTTGTTTTAGAGATAAATAGATACACTTCAGTGTCAGAAATACTTGAGGTTGAAACACACACACACACACACACACACACACACGTGTGTAATGACCACAGCAACTTCAACCTTCCCATCATTGTGGATCTTTCTTTCCACACAGTGATCTTGTCTATAAAATCTAGATCTCAAGATTTCTCGAGTCTTTGTCTGCCCAGGGCTGCATGTTGCTCCTCCTTAACTCTGTCTTCAATGGCTTCCTAGTCCTCAAGCAAGACACCATGGCCAGGCCAAAAGACATGTCAGCTAGTATTATTTCATTTTATTAAGAATGATGTATTTATAAGTCATAAAATTATTATACCTATATTGGTGTGTTTTTTGAATAAGAAATAACGTACTTCATTGCATTTTGTTATTCAGGAAATGTTTCAAGCTCTACTGTCACACTCTTTTAGAGTTATAAACATAAATTATTCTGTGTAGAGTATTCATTTATTTATAGCCATTAGCTAGGAACATGCTGATAACACTTCATGGTTACTCATATGTAAATAAAAATGAGTAAGCTGAGTGCTGATGACTCATGACTGTAATCCTAGCTCCCCACGAGACTGAGATCTGAGCATCACAGTTCAAAGCCAGCCCAGGTAGGAAAGTCTGTGAGAATCTTGTCTCAAACTAACCACCAGGAAACTGGAAGTGGTGCTGTGGCTCCAGGGGTAGAGCACTAGCCTTGAGCTTTCATATAATTTTTCACTTATTAATTAGAATACTAAGATATTAATATGTGTTTTAATAAATTTGTTGTTTGTTATTCATTAAAATTTTCCTATTGATTATCAAATTTTATTCAAGTTTGTTCCTTGTTCTTTTGACATGTCACCAGTAGTAATTGATTGTTTGATTTCCTGCTTTTTCATAGTACAGAATGTTTTATACTCAATTTGTGTCACCTTTGTCAATTTGTATTCATCCAATTTGTGCCCTTTCTCTGGGTTCCTTTTAGTGAGTGATGGTTACAAACCATAATTCATACACTAGATATGCTCATGATGGTGTTTTTTAAAAAAAATTTCCTAGACTTTAACAGCAGAACAAATACAAAATATCTCCTTACTAGATTATCTGTCAATCATATTCCCTGTGTTTCCCTAATAAATAAAAACATTTTCACACAAAACTAGCAGATTAATGTTTAGTGAAGCTTTATATTTAATTGCCAAAATATGAAAGCAGACCCTTCATTGGCTGAAGAGGTCAACTACAATGCATCTAATCAGAATATTGTTGAGTGACAACATTTACATTGAGGAAATTTTTATTTACACTGATAAATGAAAGAAGGATATGTATTGTATGATTCCAACATTACCATGTTGTGGAAAATGCAGAAGTGTTGAGACAATGAAAATTGAGGCTTTGTAAGTGGTTTAGGGGTAGGCAGAGATACAGAGGTGATACATAGGAGGTATAAAGACTAGTGATAAGTGTGTGGGACTCTATCTCTAATTAACCAACAAAATGCTGAACTAGAGGTTGTAGAGCACAAGCTGTGAGGAGAAGGCCATGTTTGTAAGTCTGCACCTGGCCAGAAAAACAATACTAAAAATAAAGAAAAATAAATACACAAATATTTTACTCATGTGTTTTAAATTAAAACTTAAATATTTATTAATCACTGAAGTAATAATCTAATGAGTTCCAGTAGCTACAGCCTAATGGACACAAAACTAAGCCTGAGAAAATGAAGTTTTCATTCTCTTTGATCAGATTGTTGAACATCCTGCTGTATCTGTGTAGATATTTTAAAAAGCAAACCCATTTGTGTATTTTTTTTCAGCAAATGAGAAAGTGGTGATTACCATAAATGTGATGCAGAACCTGTCTTTTTTTCGGTTTTTAAATTCACCAGATGACTATATGTAACGCAGCAGATTTAAGAACCACTATTCCAGCTGTACAATGACAGAAGAATTTGCGCACATCAGTGATACCTGGGATATGATTTTTATGTGTTTCTAAAATGGCCTACAATAAGATAAAAATGTCTAGGGATAATGTTCTGTTAGCAATTAATCAGAAATGATTTAAGATTCCATGCATGAAGTCCTATTTTAAATTAGAGATTCAATAATACAAGTAAGTTTTAAGTGCAATGTTGAAATTCTGAACTGGTTTTGATCATAAAAAATGGACTTTATTTTGTCACTCTTTGTTTAGTGTTCCAAGACCATTCTTCTGGGTGTGACTTCAAATTGGGATCTCCATGTCATATCCTCAAGCATGCCTAGGGTTACAGATGAAAGCTATATTTAGCTGGCTGCCTGTTGATAATTTAAAAATACTTAAAATGAAAAAGAAATGAGATGTCAAGTATGACAGTTGAAGATTGGGACTGTTATGTGCAAAATAGGGTACTGAATGTTAAACATATTTAGACCTGCCATATTAATCAGGAGACCAAAGTTTTGAAATTTGTGTTTACTAACTTTAAGAGAGACTAGAAATGTTTCTGATCATTCTAACATCAAATGCTTCTACACTATTAAATATAAACAAGGGTTAAAGGAATAATATTGCTCTTGAGGAATTAAAAATAACCTTTAGTTTCCAAGATCTACCAATACTTGTTATTGTATTGAATCGTTTAAAGAGATACTAGAACAATGACATGAGAATAGGTTTTCCTGAAGTAGAAGCGCCTTTAAATGTTCCTCTATAAGAAAATAGCAGCTAAAATGATGTTACACATATTCAATTCTTATTAAATAACAGTGCTTGAATGAGTGGAGCTCACAAAATATAAGAAACGAAATGTAATTTCAGTGAGAAAATTTACTTATTCATGAATCTATATTAATCATTTTGACACTGGCAGTCTGAAAAAACTTAAGATTTTTTTCAAAACAAAAATGCTCTTTTGATTTATTGTTGAAATTTTACAATCTCTTCTTCATTCTCAATCTAAGCACACCTCCCTGAAATACTCCTAGCTATACAACATAAATTCTTCAATACTATCTCACAGATCATCCAAACACATTTGTAAATGTAGAGATATATTTTATATTTCTACCCACAAAATTAAGAAAGCATTTAAAACTATCGAAAGATAAGCACCCTTATAGGGACTTACAATGGAATTGAAGTCCGTTTACTAATAATACATTTGAATCTATTCATCTCTGAAGCTTGTAGGTAGTACCAAAAAAATAAATGCTGCAGATCTACAAATATGTGTACTTAGAATGTATTTGAATGGTGAAAGCATTATTTGTAACTGAAGAGTATTGCATCATCATATATAAATTAAAGTGTTCTTGAGGTAGAATTTAACTATCACAATATTTAATATTAATAATACCTACTACAGGGAAATAACATAGTATGACCCAAATCACATATGAATATGCTTGTTCATGATTTTAAAAAGACATCCTGAAGGAACTACTCCAAAATGTAACAGTGGCATTATTAGCCTTCTGGAGAAAAATAAAGGCTGGCCAGCTTCCTTAGCTTTTCTTAAGCTATGAATTAGATAAGGATAATCCTTTTTGTAACCAAAAAATCAACTAAGAAGATAAATTGTGGGATTGATTTCATTAGAGTTTGTGATTTAAAATTACAAAAGAATATAAAATTGACAGAGCAAATACTTTCTGTAGTCAGGGTTACTTCACTGCTTCTTTCATGTTTTCATAATACCCTCTGAAACTAAGTAGACATCATCCATCTAATGTTAACAATGATGAATTTTGCACAAAAAGATTGTGATAAACCCCATTAAAAGTAATTACAGAAGTGGAGCTGTGACTCAAGTGGTAGAGTGCTAGCCTAGAGCACAAAGAGCTTCAGGGACAGCGTCCAGGCCCTGAGTGCAAGCCCCAGGACGAGACAAAAGCGTAGTTAATAAACTTACGCAGAAGTTTATGACAACAAAACAGAATTTTACATCCACAATGAGCATTACCCTCATCAATTTCCAGTTTCCAGTGACTATTTAAGTTATGTTCTTGGACTTTTTTTTAATCCTTTCCTTCGGTCTTAAACTTATGAGGCCAAAAGACTTGTGTCAAAACATGAGTCACAATCATGAGTAATGAAACCTGTAATTACGATTTCTATTGGACAAGTGTAGAAATAGCTATAAAAGAAATATAAATTGGTTGTTGAGGTTTGGAGCTGCAAATAATCACAAACATCTTTCACAAGAGCATAGAGACATCCAAGAGTTGTTATTTCCCTCACAATTATTTTGCTTATATTTCACTTAATTCGTATCAGTCTCATTTTCTTAGTTTTCCTGAATTGGGCTTCTTACAGAAATTTGGGCCATTTGTCTTCTTCAAAGTTACTCAGTCTAAATTTGTCTCTGCTTCCTTAATTTATGTGAAACATTTTTTGTATATTGGTTTTCCTAATCTCCACGTACACAACTTGGATCTGGAATATTGACTAGTTTTAGACCCCATAACGTTGGTGAACATGAGCATATGTGTGCTATTTTTTTTTTTATGGTTAGAGACTGAGCATGGGCTCAGTTGGTCACAGTGAAAAATTCCAACCACGACGGATCATTGTCTACATCAATAGTTCCATTATAGGGTTCACTTGGTCCTTTTCCTAATCTTATACTTCTTTCCAGTTATCCATTATAACCTAAAATAACAGTAACATCAAGTAGAAGCTTTTCTCGGATGAAGTATGTACTCAGAAATTCTGGGCTATGTTCCTTGTTTGTTCCTGCTACTGCTGTGAGCATTGCTACCTCACCTTCAGGTGGACAAGTAGACATAAGCATTGTAGAAGGCAGGGAGGAAAATTTCAGATTTCAGACCTGCTTCTCTCCCACACCTTTTCCTCTTGCTTGCCACTCTTTCAACTTGATGCCTTTACCAAGGACCAGGTAAGGTAAATCACCGCCCCCAAGCATTCACACATGGGCTTCTGCTTGGTGGAGTTTCCTCTGTCATCCCTTGGGTCCTTCCACATGTCCTATGGATGTCCCAGCATCCACCTTTGTGAAGGAGCCAGGAAACTGAACCAAGTCCCTGCAATCACAAATTGCAAGTAGAACAATAAAGCATGACTGAAATTTTAGAGTAGGTAACATTTGCAAGTGTCAAAGATGGTTGGAAGAGAGAACATACAATAGGTATTCTAAGATAGCAAGAGTTAGTAAGTGAGATCTACTTTTAACAGTTTGTTGTGACAGTTATTCACACAATGTAAACTTCCTTAGAATATTTAAAGAAAATATGACTAGAAGGGATTAAAGATTCCAGTTTGTAAAATAGGTGGCAAACCTACAGGGGGAGCAGAAAGTGTGAAAGAAACTATCTTTACATCAATCAGGTGTAAGAAAAGGAAGCGGAAACAGTGCATATTAATGAGATATAAAAATGTGAGACATTTTACAAAATGCTGCCATGTGATCTAATGATTCAGGTAAAGAACCAATAATATCCTAAACAACATTCAAATTAGTTTGTTTCCCAGTTAGGGAACCAAAAAACAAAAACAAACAACAACAACAACAAATTCAAGTTAGCTGATATCCTTCCTTACATTTTAAGATTAAAAGAATAAGCTCATATGGAAACATTAATAAAACAGACTGGTATCAAACTGAATTGATAGAATAGTATTAATTACATAATAATCATGCTTAAATAAGACTGAAAGACATTTCAGGAATAAAACAACATTAAGGACTTATGGAAAGCTACTCAATGATAATAGTGATATTTCTACCTCTTAAAATACTGTTTGAAAGTATAGGTATTTAAATTTCCTAGCAACTGCTCTTAGATTTTGCCATTTAGCAAGTGTTTTTGGCAGATATTATTCTACCAAGTGTTTGGGGACAGCCTTTGCTGTATGCTTCAGAAATTGTTTATCATGATGAACTTAAATATCATCCTTCACCTACATATTTTATTCCCTTTAAAATGTCTCATAAATTAAAGGCTGTAGGTGTGTTGTACAATATCATTGGTTTTCCAGCTCTTATCAGTTTTGTTTTTCTGCTAATAATGACAAAACATGCCATATCTAGGTAAAATGCTTCTTTTAAGTTTTGTAAAGAATATTATCAAGCTCCTACTGTTTAAGCTCAGTATTATTTAAAGTGCTTTGACTGGCTTAAGTCATTAGGGAAGCAGTTATTCACTGAATTCCAGGCACTGGTGGGTTAATGTAGTTAGTTCAATATAATTTACACTCGGGGACTAATTTACATACCTGGAAAGACCTAGCCATTGCCTACTTAATTGACATGATTTTTTTAAAAAGAGATGGAGCACCCTAGTACTTACATGAGAGGAAAATTGGGATTAAATTACCTCTTCAAGGTCAGAGAAAATTAATTACCAAAGTAAAATTCAGATATCTACTTGACAAAAATGTTAACAGTACCATCATTGTGCTGTAAACTTCTGTAAGTCTAATTTGGGGCCATGTTTTGGTTGTACTTTCAGAAGTCATGGACTAATGTAACATATAATCCAAGATTAACACAGTGCATCTGCTATTAGTATAAACTGAAATTTATAAAGCTAGCCAATTATTAGAAATATCACAGTCAACTTATCCTTAAACAACTTCTGCAAATCCAACTTAACCAGGTAGTTTTCCATATTAGAAAATATTTTTTCCTGGAAGACATTTTTTCCTGTTTCTCAATATCATATGACAAAGTTTTCATTATTTTAGGAACTGTAAAAAAATACATAGTGTTAAACATGAAATGTACGCTCTACCTTTGTGACTAGAGGAGATGCAACACTTAGGATAAAAAGTAGAGTCAAGATGACTTTTTAATGCGTGAAACAACCTCAGGTTAAAAGAATCACAACAACTTTAACAGGAACTTGTTTCCTGTTAACTAGGAAAACTCTAGTCTTGAAAACAGTAAAAGAGACAAATATTTTCAAACTGATAACAATTTGATATCATTTACGGATGGTGATGGCAAGAAATCCTTTACATCTCTCCAAGGAGCATGAGTCGTGAGTTGTTTGTTCGTTTGTTGTTTTTGCCCTAGTGCCCCTTTGCTGCAGTAAAAGAGCTCTCAGCTGAAGTTGTCTCAAAGCCTGAGCATGGTCTGTGGTGGCCAGGAAGAATTCACCACTCAAAAGCTCATTCCCAAATTCTTAATAGTGGAATAGATAAAACCCAGCAGCTCTTCATATTGTCTCCCATGTGATAACTGAGTCAGAAGTCCCCCTTGAAGAGACCTGAAATCCTCCCTTATGAATCCAAATTCACACTGCCGCTGAGGAGATCAAGCACATACCACTCACTCTAGAGTCAGGGAAGTAAGGACCTAACCTCACATAAGACATTCAGCAAATAACACACGTAAAATACTCATCACCAAAGAAGAGGCAAAACTCATCATCAGAGAGGTGGAGACCCAGCTCTTGTACAGACATAATGCATGTCAGTGGTTACTATGAGGAGGCAAAGAATCGAGTTCCACATGAGAATTCCATCGCAGAAGAAAAATTTAAGGCCTCAGGTTCTACAAGAGGCAATGAAGACTGAGCAAGTCCCACGCCTATACCAGGCACACAGAACCTCATTCAAACTGGGCTGCAGAGGCGAATCCAACCAGACCATCCAACCCAAGAACTACTAGGTCAAAAAGTCTTTTGAAAGCAAGCAAATACTCTACCTGTATATCTATAGTTCAATGTGAGATATAAACGTAATCTAAGTCAATCCATAAAAACTGAAGTTTGCCAGACCCAGACTTGACTTTATTCCTGTATATAGTATTACAAAGTGTATGTGGTATATACATATGGAAAATACTACTATATAAAATTAATATTAAATTTGGCTCACTTTTCCAATTTTTGCACATTATTTCAGAATATATGTGATGGTCACATCAAAATATTATGTCATTTAATAAATTATTTATTACATAGGTATCTGGGACTCACACCTATAATGCTACCTACTCAGGAGGCTGAGTAATGAGGCCACCTTCAATGAGAAAGTGTGAGACTCTGATCTCCAACTAATCACCAAAAAGATGGCAGCAGGGATGTCACTCAAGTGGTAGAATTCCAGCACTGAGTGAAGGAGCTACGGGGCAGTGCCCAGGCCTCGAGTTCAAGTCCTACTGTCAAAACCAATAAAATTAAATAAACTTATTGTTAAAGAAAACTAATCTTACTCATTTCTCCAAAGACACATACTTTTTGTGTTTTGATGTTAATTGATCAAATTGTTTTGTTTAATTCTTATATTTTACATTCTAATTTTTCATTTCTCCTGAAATTTGTGAAAGAACAAACATAAAAATATTACAATTGCAGCAGATGCCAATGGCTCATGCCTAAAACCCTATTTAGGAGGCTGTTATCTGAAGATCAGAGTTTAAAATCAATAGGTACAGGAAAGTCTGTGAAACTCTTATCTACAATTAACCACCAGAAAACTGGAAGGCGAGCTCAGAGATACTGCTCAACAAACAATAATTAAAAAAAATTACAGTTGCAGTTCTTTATTACCAGCTCATGATATTTACTGCTAATATAATAGTAAGTGAAAAAAACTAATATCAGTTCCATACTTCTTATAGCAATAATAATTTTAGAATAAATGTGTTCTTACCTATTAAGGTGGTTAATTTATACAACAAATTTCAAAAGTAGCTTGGCTTTTTGTTAATGGATATAATCAATTTCATGTTTTCTTTATCCTTTTGGCTTTTGGGTGGTAATTTGGATATAAGAATCTTTCAGATTTTTCTTCCTGGATTGGCAGAACAGACAAACAGGCTTAACAAATGCAACTAAGTCCTGGGATCTACAAGCATGACATATGAGTTGAGAAAACAAAACAAAACAAAACACACCTTTGTCAAGTCTGTTATTGTAGCAGAGTAAAATTGATTACAGAACACTGAGGTGTTGGGTGTCTGGGAGTAGGGCTTTTACTGTAACTAAACCTGAAAATGTAGACGTTTATAGATTGAGACTGAAAGAGCTGGAAAGAGAAGATTGAAATGATTATTTTGACCTAAATGGAGTCTACAGATAACTCTGGTGAGATAACAAAAGTAAAAGTAGGAAACAAGTCCCAGATGGAAATCAACATTCATCTGGGGCCTGGGAAAATGACTATCCTTGTTGAATTATGGTATGTTTTGTATCAGTGTTCTCCAACAATTCCTGTGTCAGGAATTTGTGCTAGGGTGGCATTCATTAAGAGATACTGTACCCATCCACAAACTTGGAAGGGCATTTTGCAAGGTTCTTTGGTCGTTCAGCAAAGGTTGATGGGAACCTTTCTTTCTTTTTTGCTCCACCCCCGCCCTGTATTGATGCTTGAAATGAAGGCCTGTACTCTTATGAGAAAAAAATAAAGAACAACACAATCATTTTAACAAAGTGTGCATCTCCATCTTAACCATACCCATTCTGGCTTCTTTCCCCATACTTTGTTTTTCTTTTTAGAAGTCCTTCCATTTCCTTACAAATGGGGCAATGTCATTCTTTCTGATAGAGGCATAGAATTCCATTGTGTATATGTACCACATTTTCTTGATCCATTCATCTACTGAGGGGCATCTGGGTTGGTTTCATATTTTAGCGATGGCAAATTATGCTGTCAAAAGGGAACCCTACTACACTGTTGGTAGGAGTATAAACTTGTTCAACAACTCTGGAAAGCAGTATGGAGGTTCCTCAAAAGACTAAGCATAGAACTCCCCTATGACTGAGCAGCCCCATGTTTGGGCATCTGCCCAAAAGATTACAAGCCAGTCCACACTAAAACCACCAGACAACTATGTTCATAGTAGCACTAATTGCTATGTTTAGTCTTTTGAGAAACTATCATACTGCTTTCCAGAATAAATGAACAAGTTTACATTCCCACCAACAGTGTAGTAGCAGTCCCTTCTGGCTACATCCCTGTCAGTATTTGTTTTTCTGCAGGGGGATGAGGTGGAATCTCAATATTGTTTTGATTTGCATTTGTTATGGCCAAGTCCCTTTAGGTATTGACATCCCTACCAAATGAGCTACCTAAAAAATTCAAAAATAATTATCCCCTTGCTAGCTAGCTAGTACAATGATTTGGAAAATAAGAGGAAGTAAGAACTTCAATTTGAATGTCCTTCATTTTTATAACTGGGGCAATGGCTTAACTTGTATGTATATACAGTATACAGGACAATATATATGGGGTATACTTCATAGACTCATAAAAGAGTGCCCTAACTAAACTCTTGTGTCATACTAATTGTTGTTAAGTACAGGTAAGGTAGAATGTCAAGAAGTACTTCAAAGAAAGGAAAAATTATGAGTAAACAGTCTTTTCTACAAAATCATGTGTCTCTCTCTTAACTAGTTTTTGGTACGCTTTTTTTTTCTGCACTCTTGCTTAGCCCCTCTTCCCTTTTTTCTGTGAAACTTATCCACCAAAATGTAAAGGTTTGTCTCTATCCTCTCTACTAGTATCAAATTTTAGTCAAATTTCTAACCTAAGCTCAGCCAGTCCAAGGTTCAGAGTCTGCTCTGTGAGAAATAAAAACTGAGTAACTGCCGATGCTGCAGCATGTACTTTATTACTTGGATTCATATCAATAGCAGAAACTAACATTTATTAGTAGCAGAAACTAACATTTCTATGTGAGTTCCATTCAACTTGGTGTCCTTGTTCCTATACTACACCCAATATCCAGTGACATTTCAAACACTTTGTCCTTTAGCATTTTTTGTTCAAGGCTATCATTCTACTACTTGTATCACAGCTTCACTTCCAGCTTTTTTTTTCCTGGTTAATTGGAGATAAGAATCTCATGGAAGAAATGTATCCAATGCCTAATGTATGAAACTGTAACCTCTCTGTACATCAGTTTGATAATAAAAACTTAAAAAAAAAAAAAAAAGAATCTCATGGAGGGGCTGGGAATATGGCCTAGTGGCAAGAGTGCTTGCCTCGTATACATGAAGCCCTGGGTTTGATTCCCCAGCACCACATATACAGAAAATGGCCAGAAGTGGTACTGTGGCTCAAGTGGTAGAGTGCTAGCCTTGAGCAAAAAGAAGCCAGGGACAGTGCTCAGGCCCTGAGTTCAAGGCCCAGGACTGGCAAAAACAAAAACAAAAACAAAAAAACAAAGAATCTCATGGACTTTTTTGCCTGCGTTGGTTTCAAATTGCACTCCTCAGAACTCAGCCTCCTGAATAGTTTAATGAGAGGTGTGTGTTATCAGCTCAAACTTCTTATTGCTTCTCCTTCCTACCTCAGGAGGTGAGAAGTTTGCCTGACACATACTATGTCCTGTCCTGTCACAGGCATAATAGGCCTCGTATCCTGGTCTGGAGCCTTCAGAGCCATGATCCACCTTTTACTCTACGAATTAATCATCTCAAATAATGTATAATACAGATGAAAAGTTAGCTAAAACGCTCACACACTGTGGCAGAGAACCTCACTGCTTTTGTTCATGCATAATGAAAGACTATAAGGTGATGGGCTACTGGCCTCTTTAAAGCTGATTTATAGACGACTAAGGGAAGATGAGTAAAAACATTTGGAAAAGCCACATTCTCATTGAAATGAACAAAATGTCTGTAAAGGTTCAGCTTCAAAGGGTGAACAAAGCAGATTAGTGAAAAGGTTAAAGTGACTAAAAATGAATTGTTTTACATGTGAACAATGGAAAAATGCTGTCAGAGCACTTCAGAAATCTCAAGAGTGGAACTGCTGAGGAAAGAGTCCTTTGGCACCCTGCATGAGCCAGTTTGATATTGTAGCAGGCTAGAAAATCCTTCTGTAGCCTTGCTAGCTATGGTTCCAGAGGGCACACGTTCAGGTCATGCTAGAAGCACACACTGGCATTTTGCACTGGATATGCAATCTTATAGGTATGTGAGATTTTGGAAATCACAGTGGCTTCCATTGATATTCCAAAGCAAAGTGTACTGCAGGTTCAGTCCCAGTGAGGAGCCCCCAGTACCTTGATGCTTAGAGGAACTGTGTGAGATAAATTTTAGATAAGTGGAGAACAAGATTCCCCCACAGCAGAGTTGGAATGTTGGAGAACACTCCTGTGGATTACAATAGCCCAGCTGTAGGGACAAGGCTTACTATATGAAACTTGGATTCAGGATTTACTTCTTGTTTGGGCCAAGTACTCCTTTATATTTGCCTATGTGTCCCTTCTGGAAGAGGAATATTTACACTGTACCTCTTCTATCACAATACCTTGTTGCATTGCTTGTGACTTGTTTGTTTATGCAGCTGAAAATGTTTGTCTAGCTTCTCAGATGAGATTTTGGACTTGGCATTTTGAGTAATACTACAACAATTAATACTTTGGCTCTAGGGATAAATTAAGGAGTTTGCATTGATGGACAGAGGCTCTTGGAGACCAGAGTAAGAATAGGATGGACTAAGCATATCTTCCCAGGGATTACGGCTTGATCCCAGTGTTGTAATATTGAAAGCAGGTGACGTATGTGGAAGGTGAAGATGTGGAGAAGGTAATTTGTTATTCATATCCTCCCTAAAGAAATAATGAGACAGCAGTCTCTTTCACTTTGTTCTTATTTAAGGTGTCTTCACTTCCTCTGCTTCTGTCATTTGAAACTTCCTTTGTTCTGCTTTACTTATTTACCTTTTGAGTTTTCTCCTCTGTCTTCCATACTGGGATGCAAGCTTCACAAAGGTGGTTATTATAACAGTTATTTATTATTGGATTCTCCATTCACATAATACCATGGCACATAATAAGCTGTCTATAGTTTTTCAGTGAATAGATGACTCAAAATTGAACAGGTGTAGTGAATGGTCATTAAATATGAATGCAAAAGTGGTGAAAGCATTCTTGGACTTCCTGGAGTCAGCAAAGAATTATATGCAGATAGACTATATATATAACTTCATTAAATTCCATTTCTCCTTGGGATCTCTGTGTGACAATGTATTATAATAATAGTTTATCATCATTAATTTTAAGCAAAAGTAGAAATTCTTTCAAATATATTTTCTCTGGTAATCTTAATGGGATAAATGCTTCACTTAAGATGTATAGTGATCTTGAACAGCCTGTGAAGTATCGATTTTTATAGTATTATTTATTCAAAGCTAATGCATGTGGAAGCTAAATTTATGCAGTTAATTTCCTGGATGTCCTGGGGACACTAGATGGTACACAGAAATAGCACTATAAGGTACATGTCAATCACACAGATGTTATGCAGAAGAAAGGTAAGTTTCAACCTGTGGAAAACTGTCCATTCTCACAATAGCAATTGAAATACATTTCTGATCAGCCAATGGTAGGATACTTAGGATTTTCATTCAATAACATGTCATGAAAAATGTTGTTAGGGATACATTTCATCCAACTAAGAGATATAATTCTGAGAATTAAATAATAGTTCATATTTACACATTTGTCATACTGATACAATTGAGAAAATTGAAGTGTTGGAGTCAGACAATTTCATCTTAAATATTGGGATACCACTTACTTGCTTGTAAGCACTTCTACTTTGAAATCTTTCATTCTACAGTGAAAAAAAAATCTGCAGGTAAAATTATGGCCAGGAAGAGGCATCTTACACCAGTAGTCTTAGCTACTCAGGTAGCTGAAATCTGAGTACTGTAGTTCAAAGCCAGTCAGGGCAGAAAAATCCGAGACTCTTATTTTCAACTAGCCAGCCAAAAACACAAGAGGAGTTTTGACCTAAGTGGTACAGTGTTAGCCAAGCAAGAGCATGAAGCTTCAGTTCAAGCCCAGTACACAATAAATAAGTAAACAAATAATGAGAGATTTATGAGCAATAAGTCTTGTACAATGTGGTAAATACCAACCAAGTGGCTAATTTATGATCATGTATTCAACCTTTCTTTGATATGAATCCCAGTTCCAGGCTAAAGTTGGACGTTAGCATGAAATTATCTAAACCCACCTGAGAAGTAATGCTAAAATAATCACATTAAATATATCTTACTACACTTAAATTATTTACCCTCTGTATTTCTGATATAAACATTTGTTAAACAAGATAGTTGTTTTGTACCATGTTTTCCTGTAAGGGCTTAAATGACTTTTGTACTGGAGGTGAAGCCCACGGCTTAGTAAACTCTGTGACTTGGGCCATTTCCTTAGACCCTCATTTTGTGTTTTGGTTTTGTGATAGCTTCTTTCTAATTTTTCTAAACTATCTGGAACGTTTTAATCATTCTGCCTCTATGTCAAGGATAGCTGGGATTATATCTGTGTTTCACCAAGCTTGGCTTCATTTAATATGATAATTCCCTTTCAATAGTTGAATCTGTTTTATGGGAGAAGAGTGGATAGCTATTTTCAGGAAACATTAATTTGAGTACATTGAGGAAACAAAGTCTGCCAAAAATTTCATTCTTAAGAGGTAGAATTTGAAGTGAATAAATAAATACCTGTATCACAAATACAGGCATTATAACAAGAATACTGATATACTAAATTTTGTTTAAAATACAGTTATACAAAAAACATTTATGTGAGAGGGGACATATTTTCTTTCATAATTTAAGCCAAGACAATAATAAAGTTCTGAATCATGACAGCACATTTTATTTGGAACAGTAATGTTTATGTAGGTGTAATTACCACATATATCCTCATATTTTACAAAGGAAATACTGGTTAATTTTCTAATAGAGCTATTCCCATTCTGTTGAAATGTTATTTTGCCAAATGTTATTACTAACATGAAAATGTAGTTTCAAGAGAATGAGAACAAAATCCTAAAAAGATGATGAGTAACAATTAAGTAACAATACTGTTGTAATGTTTAGAGAATTACTTATTGTTACCTCAAAACAAGCATATTTTAAACTATTTGCAGGAGATATTTTTATATTGGAGTATATCAAATTATATAATCAGATATTTTTACTTGGAAATGAATAACCACAATTTAACTGTGATTTTTTTCAAGAAAATAATACCCTATGTTTTAAGCAGTTTCAAATTATAAATGAAATTAAATGCTGGAAGAAGAAGTCCAACCCCATTCTGTCTTCCATTTTAAGACTTAAAATATTCATTTCCAGCGCAATGCCCCAGTGAGTTATGCATGTAATCTTAGCTACTTGGAAGTCTGTGAGATGGGAGGCTTGAAGTTTGAGGCTAGCCAAATCAGAAAAAGTTTATTAGAATCCATCTCCAAATTAGCCAGCTAGGAACAGAACAGTAAGATACAACTTATGGAGCAGAGCAGCAGGCTAATAATGAGTTTAAATGCCAGGACCATAAACAAATTATAAGAAAATCAAACTACTACATTTTTATTGGTTTCTATCATTAGGCAAGGAACTATGCTTATTGCATTCATTTAATGATCTCTAAGAAGTAGGTTATTCTTTAGAGTACTTATTACTTGCTAGGCTTTCTTATTAGTTAGTAGGAAAGCAATATGATTCCACTTTATTTAGGGGTGGCTCTCAACCTTTGCACGGCATGCTTGGTTAGCATAGCTGGTCAGGACAAAAGCTAAATGTGAGTGTTGTGGCTTGTTGCCACCATATTAGTTCTACTAGGTATCAGGAAGAGGGACAAGGTACAAAGTGACCCTGAGTGATGATATTCCCGAGGGAAACAGATGGCTCCTATGTATGTTGCTGCCACATGATCTGTAAGACCATTTCTTTAAAAAGTTTGAAGAATTCCACTAGCCTGTAGATAATTCAGTCTCTCTGCCAGACATTGTCAGAAATGTGTTTAGGTGATTTAAATGCCAAACTTGCTTCATTTGATGGTTTATTTTACATTACCATTTAGAGCAGAGATTAACTGCTATCTACAGAATCAAAAATATTGCTATCTTTATTTCTGATAATCTACAGTGTGCAAATAGTGAGAATTCACGAGCTACATGTTATTTTAAAAGAAAATGTCAGGTGGAGGAGACATAAACACTTTCTGAATGTGCCACATATTAGTTATACATTATAATCAGGTTTCAGTTCACAAGAACACTCAGTGACATTTGTGAATGAATTGCTCTTCACTGGTTGTGATCAAATGTAAAGATAACCATATCACTTAAGGATTATATAGTAGATTCATTATGTTGATACATTAATTTAAATTTTTTAGTTTAACTTAAATAATTTAAGTGAAAATAATTTAATGTTAATTAGTTCTTTCAAATTCTAACATCAGGGGGAGTATATAATTTTGATATACACATATAATTATGAAGGAATATATTTTATATTATATAAGAACATAATGTATGTAAGAAAATTGGCATACTATAACGTATATTAGTATGTATATATAAGATTCACATATGAATATATGCATTTTATATATTTATACATCATATATAAATATAGTCATAAGTTTTTATAATAATATAATGTATTGCATTCTATATTATATAAAACATGGTGTGTTATATATATGTGATACTATACAAAATATACATACTATCATATATAGTAAAATTTATATATCATAATATTTTTATATATATGGAATAATTATATAATAAACACTCACAAATATGGATATACAAAAATGCTCATTATATATACATTGTTTGTGTTTATATATACAATGTAAGAAATTATTATTCAAAAACTGTGTTCATAGACATTATATTTCTATATAATATACATTATTTACATATTTTATATATTTTTATACTATAGTATATCAACTTTATTATAAACAGGAGAAAAATCTAATTCTTAAGTACTAAATGAAACATCTTTGGTAACTAGAATTTTCTATACCTTATAGGTTTGAAGTTTTTATATACTTTTTCTGCTTCTGAAAATCTTTATTATTTATAAATATAAAAGAGGAAATATCTATAGCAAATGTACTGTGATAAATCAAAAGTATCATTATATCAACACCATATCCACAGGACAAATGAGATCTAAAATCTAAAATCATTTGTGAAAATTTTGAGATTCCCTACAATAGTAAACAAGACAGTTGGATCTGCAAGCAAATTATCAAAACAGAGATTCAAGTAACACTTCTCTGATATTCAGATAACCTCCTACCATTGTAGGACACTCAAGAATAAAGTAGGGCTGAGAACTACTGACTGAATTGTACAAACTATTTTAATACACATTCTAATGTATTTATTCTATGCTAACTATCAGGTAAACAGGGCTAGGATGAAAAAACTTTGTAACAGCATGCTTAATGTCATATATATATATTAAATCATATGTACACATACTAAATAGCAACTCTTCTTTTTTGCTGTTTTGAATTTTATATTTCATTATCTTTAAGTAGCTGTACAAAGGAATTATCATTCATCATGTCAGTTTATGGGTATAAAACTTCTTGAGTAATATAACTCTGTCATCTTTATCCCTATCTTTCCCTCAATGCTTACATTCTCAGGCAAATACTCACCACACCAAAAATTATCGCTTCCTTTTTCCAAAAAGAATGAGTAAAACCAATCTCTCACTAGTCATTAACCATACCCTCACAAATTTATCTCCCCTCACTCCAATCCAAATTGCTCCATGAGAGGGAAAGAGGACAATTAAGATATTTTAAATATAGAAGAATCAGTAATATAGCCAGCAGCTATCATTCTTACTTTGTTTTTTCAATGAGGCTGTAGTTGATATTTATTGTGTTTTCCTCTCTCTCTTTGCCTGGTGAGATGAGACATACCCTTGTCTTGAATAATCATAGTCCTTAAGTGCTTCTTGACATTGAGTTTCTATATAATTCTGTTAAACTTGGACATGGTAATATTATGGTGTTTCCCAGCAAAAATCCCTTAATGCTCTATTTTATGTTTAAAAGCTAAAATTGTATGTAATTTTATGAGACTTAGTGTGTCAATTTTCACCAGAAATATGATGTGGTTTTATGTCTTATAGTCATGTGGCATATCAGGATACCCCCCCACCCCCACACACAAAAAAAAAGAAAAGTAAATCTTTTCATAAAATTTTCCAGTATTGAGGCTTGAACTCATGGCCTGGTCACTGTCCTCTATATTTTTTGAAGAGAAATGGTATTCCACCACTAAGCCATGGTACCACTTATGGTTTTTATGTGGTCAACTGGAGATAAAAGTTTCATTACTTTCTTATCTGGCTGGCTTCAGAATTTGATCCTCAGATACCAACTTCCTGAGTAGCTAGCATTACAAGGGTAAGCCACACATGCTGTGAGTAAAGGTTTTTAGAAAAAATAGTTGCTACTAGTGAAGGACATCACTTACTACAAAATCAGTCAAATAATTTTAACTTTAACTTTCCTTTATACTTTTTTTAAATAAGAAATTTTAAGGTAAGACAGGGATGATATGCTCTTGTTCCTCTCTGATAAAAGTAAATTACTTCTCTTCATCCCTGTTAATTATTTTGGAGAATCATATAATTGCCACCACTGTAAGTTAATTTAGCCAAAAGAAGACATAGAAAAAGAACTTCTGGGCAAGTCTCCAGTGACTTACTCCTGTATTCCAAGCTAATCAGTAGTCTGAGATCTGGCAATCACAGTTCAAAGCCAATCCAGGCAGAAAAGTCTGTGATACTCTTACCTTCAATAAACTGCTCAGAATAAAAAGTGGTGCTGTGGTTCTGAGTCATTTTAAAAAATTATTTCTTTTCTTGTGCCAGTACTGGGGCTTGAATTTAGTTGCCTTTTTTCTCTTGCTTGGCTTTTTTGCTCAAGGTTTGTGGTCTGCCATTTGAGAAATGCAATTTTTGATAAGTAATTGAAATTAAGAGTCATATAGACTTTCCTGTCCAGACTGGCGTTGAAACAGTCCCCTCATATCTCATCATTCTGAGTAGCTAAGATGATTACAAGTGTGAGCCACCAGCACCTGGAATTTTGACCCTTCCTAAATCCACCTTTGATAATGTGTTTTACACAATTAAGCATACTAATTGAATATTTTTTTTAAATTTTATACCAATTGCATTTTTATTTCATTAATTGATTGCTAGTTTTTTCTAATATTTGACACAGACGTTACTGTTCATTTCAGTCTTCACTAAATGCCTATCTATAAATAAAACCATTCAAATCAATTTAGCCTCCTAAAACTCTCTTAGTACACATTCTCTTACTTAATATTAAGACCTGTAAGTCTTGACAATCATTAAAATGTAGGTAGAAGAATGGAGGAATTCTTCTTCAGAAAGTAGACCTAGCCAGGCATGGTGGCTCACACATGTAATCCTAGCTTCTCAGGAGGCTGAAATTGAAGGATTGAGCTTGAAAGTCAGCCTGGGAAGGAAAGGTTGTGAGTTTCTTACCTCCATTTCGGCACCAGAAAACCAGAAGTGACACTGTGGCTCAAAGAGGTAGAGTGCTAGCCTTGAGCAAAAATTGCTCAGGGACAGTGCTCAGGTCCTTAGTTGAAACCCCACAAATAATCATAAACCAACAATAATAAAAATGTAGATCTTCTTTACGGGCTTGGATGCCATGCAGATGAATTATTTGCTCTTTGTAATCTTTAATTCATCAGGAGCATCATAAATATCCTTCCACTGAACCTGAGGATCGAAACCTATTTTCCCACTGCTGTAACCTTAGCTTCAGAAACGTTGCTGTGTATTTATTAAACATGATTTCCAATTTGGTAATTTCCACAGTCAATGGACTTGATGCTTATGTAAATATTCTTTGCTGCACAGAGAAAAAGATGTTATCTCTAAGATTGTCTATATCCTTATCATGCTTCATGTGTGTGCTTGCGAGCGTGCCATGCATGCACGTGCTTGCTAGGACTGGGACTCGAAACCAGAAACTTGTTCTCTTGCTTGGCATTTCTTCTCAAGCCTAGCACTCTACCATTTGAGTCACACCTCCACTTTCACTGAGAATTCGAAGCACTGAGGTGATAATTTGAGTTCTTTAAGTTCTCCAGTAGCTATTCAGACAGCCAGCATATTATTCCATCTTTGTAGTACAAATGCCTAATGTTTCTGTTGGTATGTAGTAGTTAATTTTCTAAATCACTACTTTGCATATTCAAATGAGTGACAATTGTATAGATCAAAAAGATAAAAATACAGATCATACATGATTTGTATCCATTTTTTTTATCGACAAGGTCAAAACTATTACAATATTTGTGTCCAAGAGCTCTATGATCTATTTTTCTGGGGTTACTCATGATAGCAAGGACTATGTAGAATATGTCAAATACACAATGTATAGTTGTGATATCAATGTTACCCAATTCTGGATATCCTGACCAAAAACACATGTGTGGTTTTTTTTTCTAGTGGAATATGAGAAAAACCAAGTAGGATGTAACAGGTCTTGAGTTTACTTCAAGGAGAAGAGAAGTAGAGCAAAATGTACGTATTTTCTCCTTTATACATCTCTGATACCCAGCCATTATTAAAACCAGATACAAACCTGCACATATCTCTATGTACACTAAGAAAAGAAATGAAAATGAAACAAATCTGTAGACATATAAATCTAAAATCCACATTTGTCCCTTAACAAGAAACATCTGGAAACACATTGCTGTGGATATAGAACAAAAATTATAGTTTTGTTTTCTTATTTTTGCAAATTTGCCTCTATATCAATAAAGGAACATAACTTATTAAATGCTCAGTCTGTGAAATTTTAGCAAATATTATAAAACAAAGATTTTAAAATTCTTTTAAACCTGTAAGTTATTCTAGTTATAAGAATTTTTTTTTTGAAGTCCTGGGCCTTGGACTCAGGGCCTGAGCACAGACTGTTCCTGGCTTCTTTTTGCTAAAAATATATTAGTAATATTAATATCATTAAATTTATACATTTGCTTTTCAGATACATTTATTGTAACTTTATCAAGACATATACATAATATAATAAAATAAATAACAACTTCAAGCGTTGGGAGTGCATGCTTGGATATACATGTGAATGAAACACTCCTGGCACAATAATCACCCAAGGAATCCTCTGATTTTTGCTCTCCATACTGAATGCGGCCGAGTGAATTTTCCTCAGATCTATTCATGTTATTCCATCTTGATCATTTATATAATTTCTATAAGTATTAAACTCTGAAATGCAGACATTTGCTCTGCATTAGTCATTTGAATACATTCAAAATGTGTCTTTTAAGTCTATATCTAATATTCATCTTTAAGATCTGTGTCAAATTCAGGTCTCTACAAATAATGTTTTAAATTCTGAGCTAAGTGTCCTAGTTTTCTGCTCTACCCCATGATTTCAAGTTTTATTTTGGACTAACATTGATATACTGAAGCACATCAGAATGTTGATTTTCCTTATATGTTAATTACTGTCTGAGGACTTAAACGCATGCGGCTTGCTTTCAGTACATTTTTCCACTAAAACCGCTATCAAAATGTCGGTAGAAAGAGTGATGCCAGTAGCCCTTGCCTGTAATCATAGCTACTCTACAGGGCTGACATCTGTAGACCACAGATCAAAGCCAGCTGGGGAAGGAAAGTCTGTGAGATTCTGATCTCCACTAAACTACCCAAAAAATCCAGAAGTGGAGCTGTGATTCAAGCCGTAGAGTGCTAGCCTTGAGCAAAAGGGACCCAAGGACAGTGCTTCTTCTGTTTTCAGTCCCATTACAGCAGTATGCCTTCTCTGGGTGAGGCTAACATGAGGCTTTCACTATTACCCAGATCTTAGCCAAGATCTCCAGGATATTCTTCTTGCATTTCTAGGTTTCCTTTTTCAGGATGTATCTCCCCAGTGCTCCACGCTGAAAGCATAGGTATCAGCCACCCCGGAGGACCATGTGGAGATAATCACAGACAGGAGAAGAAGGTTCATAGGAGGTTTATTAGTGGGGCCATAGTTCCCACGGGAGAGGGAGCTACATGGCATCTGCACCTTATCCAGGTGGCAGCTTCTCTCTCTGGGGGTAAAGGGGAAGTAGGTAGGTAGTGAGTAGGAGTGGCTCACTAGGTATGGGTGGGTCTGGGGTCTAGTGGGAGGAGCTGAGGACCTGAGGCTAGGGAAATGCAAACATCCCCCCATTTGTTGTTTATTAATAACAGAGGAGGGGTACCAGGCTGGGAGTATGGGTGGAGGTTGTTTCTTCTGGAGCTACTTCCTGCTGTAAAGGGGAGAAGTAGTCAGGGGTCCCTGATTCATCATTTGGCCTGGTACTGTCACCAGAGCCAATGAGTATCATGGTCTCCTCTGGCTACCTCCTGCAGCTTGGGCACATCAAGGAGTCCCTAGGGCTGGGGCCTTCAGGGCCCAGGTCTGCGCTGGGCACAGCAGTGTAGTAAGACGATGGCCTTGAACTGCAAGTTCCCAGGTGGTGACCTCGGTGGGGGATGTTATCCTGTTAAAAGAGACTTTTGAAAAGGTCAGGCAAAAGGCTGACAAGTTCACAGGACCAGATAACATGAACGACATGGGAGGGAGAACACACCCTGGGCATAAGCCAGGAAAGTTCCATTTGGAACATAAGCCCAATTGTGGCCCATTACAAGGAAGGAGGAATAACTGGACTGGGGGCAGGAAGCAAGTGTTTAGGGATAGTGGACTGGTTGGGAGTAACCAGTCAGAGGCTATATATATATATATATATATATATATATATATATAAATAGCAAGTAACAAAGGCAAGAATGCAAGTTTCTGTCCAGATGGAAAATGGACAGCTATGGACATTAGGTGGGTAAACAACTATTCCTCTTGATCTCCCAGCTCTGATTAATTTTGAAAGGGCAAGTTTAAATTGACTCCATTTAAGATGAGACTTCATCTCTGCTGACTCCTCTCCATGGTTCTTTGTTGTCAAGACTGACCTCGTCCTGAAGGTCTATGTGCTCATTGCTTGGATACCTTGTCTGAGTTGGCATTCACGGAGTTTGAACTCAAGGCCTGGGCACTGTCCCTGAGCACTTCTGCTCAAGGCTAGTGCTCTACCACTTGAGCCATGGTGTTGCTTTCAGCATTTGGCTCATTCTCTTGAGCCAAGCTTCCAGTCTGGCTCTTTGCTGGTTAGTTGGGAGATGGAGTTTTAGAGGAATATTTTTTTTCTCCTGCCCAGGCTGGCTTTGAACTGCAATCCAAGGATTCTTAGCCATAAAAGCCCTTTTTATTTCCAATTAGAGCAACAGGAGAACAATAGGAGTAGAGCTTACCTGTAACTTGTTGAGAATTGACCAACAAGTACTTGCCAGAGTTCTGCTGTAATACTTAGAGAACAGCAAACTGAATGAGATCCATGTGCCATCAAAACAAATCATATCATTTAACCTTACTGGCAAGTGCAAGAGAACACAAATGAGTAACAATTAAGAGGGCAAAGGGTCAGGACAATGTAAAAGTCTCAGCTTCAGCGGATCTGAAGTGGCTGTGTCTTCCATCCTGAATCAGCAGGCTTTGTTAGACGTGTGTGATGGAGGCAGGCAGGAGAGATGGGTTGGATCTGGGTGAGGCTGTAGTGGCATCTCAGAGTCCCCTGGATAGATTGTCACACCTCCTACTGGGTTGCCTGCAAATTTCTGCACAAGACTGGTTAAAGACATTTGCAATCTCCCAGTATTCCCTGGTTGCTTACTCTGAGTACTATGGCTTTTGTAGGCTGGTGCCCTACTGGTTGAAGCAGGGTGACAACTTTAAACAGATTTTAGAAATCCACACAGACCAAAGGCCAACCAAGTCTGCAGTCTGCAGCAGCCAAGACAGTTTCTGACACATGGAGGGGGAAGACACCAGTGCTACCCCAATGCAACCCGGTGGCCACCAAACACAATTCTGCTGTTTTTAACCTTGGAGTAAGTCTCAGTTGCAACTGTCATGGTAGGCCTTCTATAAACCCAACTCTAATCTTTGGGAGGAGGGGTGGCAGAGCCAGGGCAGGAGCACTCTGGGCCTGTCAGAATCTTCACAGGACTCCTAGATTCCCTGAGCAGTTTGCATGCAAGGGAGAGAATAAGGGATCACTAGTAAAGTAAGTTAAAATAGTAGTCAAAAGCAAGTAATTTTGAAACCATGATGCCAGTTTTTACATGTTTTACCAACAGACAGACAGACAGACAGACATACAGTTGTGCACAAGCTTTGGGGTGCGCTTATAATTTTTTTTTCTTTTAAATTGGCCATGTAAGTTTTCTGGAATTCCAGTGGCAAAATGATATCATTTTGCCCATATTTTAGACCCACGTGATCAGTTAGAAAGGAAAACCTTTCCTAGCAAACAAAAATTTTTCGTAGATTATCCAGCGAGGAAATGGAGAAGCCACATTTTGAGAAACCAGTTTAGCTCCAAAGGGGAGCTGAAGTGAGATGCTATGACCAGAGAAAGTCCAGGAGATGGGAGACAGGACATGAACAGAACACAGACACGTGGCAGGGCATAATGGCGGTGGAGCTGGTCAGAGCCTTGGCAGGCTCTCAGCAAGACACCTTCACCACTGAGCATTTGAATTACAAGGCACATTTGGATTGCAAGGCCACAGTTACAGAGTTTAGGGTGGGGGGCAGGGTTACCACATCCCTGCCCAGCCTCGAGGAATTCAAGGAACTTGGCATGCCCATTACCTGGGGGATGGGTGGGCTCCACCTCCAAGAGTTTTTGAAACCTTGATGGAACCAAGATGGCGCTTGCTAAAACCAATTCTATTGTCCACCACATGGTCAATGCTAGAGAAAACAGGATTTAGCCAACAACAAGCAGAACTTAACCGAATCTCCAAGCTTAACAAACATCAATAACAAGGACAGAAAACCTTTCTTTGTGTCTTTCAAAGCAGATGTTAAACAAATATTGGTACCTTTGGAAGCTGGTACCAGCCCATCACAGGCAGAGTTTAGAGAGAGGCAAAGAGAGAGAGAGAGAGAGAGAGAGAGAGAGAGAGAGAGAGAGAGAGAGAGAGAGAGAACTCCATCTGCCAGAGAGCTCATATAAGTTATGTAAGTTATGTAAGTCCTGTAAAATATTCCAAATTTGTAAAATTGGGCTCAAACTTGAGCAGCTTTTAGATTGTGCCCCTCCCATGGTAAGTGATTAGCGGAGCTGAGGCGTTAATACCAAGCGTCCTTGATATTACTCTGGTCAGCTGAAATGTGAGACAATCAGCGATGGAATCGTCGCCCCAATCACTGTGTCTCGGACCAAGCGCAGAGTGTGGCCCTGAAGCGGCGGCCCTGTGGCCCTATGCTATGGTCATTGAGTGGGGCTCAGAACTTGGCGCCAAGATTTTTGGTGTGGCCCAGAAGCCATGGCTCTGTGGCCCTGCGGTAAATCAGAAAATCGGATCTGAGCCCTGGTTTAGATGATCACTTACCCTGGGTGTGAGGGCAAATTTGTAGCTTGTCGTGGTGGATGGAAGTAGAGCGCTTGGTCAGGAGAAGTTACCATGGTGGTCGTCTGGGTGGGCTTAGAAAAGCAGAATAGGTCCCGGAGGCAGCTTGGACCGCCCAGAAATTGGGGAGCAAATCCACGGGGGAGCCTATCCCGGGTTCGGCACCAATGAAAGCATAGGTCCCGGCCATCCCAGAGGACCATGCGGAGATAATCCCAGGCAGAAGAAGAAGGTTCATAAGGAGGTTTATGAGTGGGTCCATAGTTCCCACGGGAGAGGGAGCTACATGGCGTCTGCACCTTATCCAGGTGGCAGCTTCTCTCTGGGGGTAAAGGCGAAGTAGGTAGGTAGTGAGTAGGAGTGGCTCATTAGGTATGGGTGGATCTGGGGGGCTAGTGGGAGGAGCTGAGGACGTGAGGCTGGGGAAATGCTAACACACTCAGTCACTTCCACAGATTTGATTTATGACCTTTGCTTGCTCAGATCAGTGGCGTCATCTTGTTTAATTGGGATGGCTAAGGAGTTCCTTACCCAAGGGAAACCAGAATGATTTTGCAAATTGTACCAAGAAATTTTGGTGTTTTATTTTTCTTCTGAAATTGAAATCTTGCAATACCAAATGCTGCTCACTTGTATAATATATTTTATCTCGTGTGTTTACCCAATTTTTTAGATAATTAAAAACAACATGATATTCGTTACTTTTTCTCAGCACAATAATAGAAACCAATGAAAATGTACTTCTAAAATATTTTTGGCTCAGTGCCAGTGGATCAAATGTGTAATCCTAGCTTCTTTGGAGGCTCAGATCTAAGGATAAATGTTCCAACCCAGCCTGGGCAAGAAATTCTGTAAAACTGTTATTTCAATTAACCACTAGAAAGTCAGAAGTTAAGCTGTGGCTCACGAGGCAGTTTGCTAGCTCTACTTGTAATGTTCAGAAACAGAGCCCAGGCCCTGAGTACAAGGCCCAGAATGCATATAAAAGTTGTTTATTTTACATAAGTGCTCACTATGTATTACAGGATAGTCTTGAAATCACTGTCTTCTTGGCTCGCTTCCCAATTACTATGGTTAGAAATATGTAGTACCATATTATTTAGAGATAAATTTAGATATAATTTAGACACAAAATTTGAAAGATATGGATTTTATTCCATTATAAAGCAGTTATGCAAAGGAGTTGCCAAACAAAGCTCATTATGAATACAATTCATCTTGACACTTTTATACTACTATTTTCCATAAATTATGATATAATTTATTTTTAAAATTATAGAAAACTCTCTTTTTCTTATGATGTAATTTTAATTTTTATAAGCATTAGTTATAATGAGCAATATATTTTAATATACATAATAAATAATTTTATATTTCAAGTAAATAGAATATAGTGGGGTCACAGAAAGAATATTATTCCTTATCTAAAATCCAACTGATAGGCCTGGCACTTCCCATATGTCAGTTCTTGACATTCGTGCAAAGATGTGTATATGTTTTGGCAAACTTTGTCTAAGGAATTATACTAGTGTACTATATTTCCATTAATGCATTTGTGTGCACTTGCATACTAACAAAAAAAAAACACCAATAGAGGATACTTAAAAGATTTGGAGTGGGGTTAATGGGAAAAGGATAAGCAAATCAAGAGGAGAAGAGGGGACAATGCAGTCAAGAATCCAATGTATATCCTACAAAGTTATGAAGAGTGAGGGAAGGGGTGGATAGGAAATGGATGGGTGAGAACGTTAAAAAGAGGTGACAGTGCTCAAGATAAATTGTATTGACAGCTGGACTTAAATAGTGAAAGAGGACTTTCTGAAATACTAGAGTCTGAAAAAATGTTTCATTCTCTATAGTATAAAATTGATTTCACTATGATTTATTAAGTGTCCCCCAAAAGACCCAAATGTAAAAGGCTGGGATCCTCAGGCTGCAGAGATTAGGAGGTAGACCTCTTAAGCAATTGGGCCTGCCTGGAGCTGGTGCCTCACACCTGTAATATTAGCTAGGCAGGAGGCTGAATAGTGAGGAAGACAGCCCAGGAAAGGAAATTCTGAGACTCTTACCTCCTATAAACTACCCAAGAAAGGTCAGAAGTGACTCTGTGGAAAAATTGTAGAGCAATAGTAGCCTTGAGAAAACAGTTTCACAGGGAGAGTACCCAAGCCATGAGTTCAAGCCCCAGGAGTGGCACAGAAAGAAAGCAAGAAAGACAAAGAGAGAGAGAAGAGGGAGGGAAGGAAGGAAGAGAGGAAGGGAGGAAGGAAGGAAGGAAGGAAGGAAGGAAGGAAGGAAGGAAGGAAGGAAGGAAGGAAGGAAGGAAGGAAGGGAAGGAGGGAAGGAGGGAGGGAGGGAGGGAGGGAGGGAGAAAGAAAGGAAGGAAGGAAGGAAGGAAGGAAGGAAGGAAGGAAGGAAGGAAGGAAGGAAGGAAGGAAGGAAGGGAAAGGGGAAGGGAAGGACAGGGAAGGACAGGACAAGAAAGGAAAGGAAAAAAAGAAATTGAACCTGGTGAAAGGTGTGAAATTATGTGGAGCAAATACTAAAAGGGATGCTTGGATTCCACTTTTCTCTACCTATTTTTGTTTGTTTTCTGGTTATGAAGTAGCAGCTTGCTCCATCACTCATTCCTGCTAAGATATATTGCCTCACCATTAATCCAAAAGGAAGGGGGCAACCTGTCATGGACTGAAAACTCAGAAACTTAAAATACCTTTCATCTCCCTAAATTGATTACCCTGGATATTTGTTATAATATCAGACAGCTAACCGACCAATTTAGGATTGCATTCTGAAATTATTACATTTATATTTATAAAGTCAACCATTCAAGATAAAGCTCTTGAGAATTTCTTAATTAGAAATCACCTTATATTACAGAGATTTATGTATTTTTGGTGATTGGGATAAAAGAAGGGTAGACAGATTAGTGGCATTCGGGAAAATATATATTGGGAAAACAATTTGTAGATACAAGTAATTAAAATTTGGCCTCTGTTTTTCTGGTTTTTCAAATCAGACTTAGATGTTAAATTTTTTAATGATTGAATTTTGCCTCAAACCACCTAGAGTGAATATACTTGTGTTCAGATCCTTTGTTCTTTCTTCCATGCAGGTATGCACAGACTTCAGAAGAAACCTAGAGAGCAGCTCAATGGCTGTTTGTATGCTGAGGGCAGCACAGTGCGGCTATGTGCTTAATACAGCAAAGCATTAGCAGAACCTTCGCGTTTTATTTCAAAGGGAATATGGAAGTCTCTCCAGTTATTGAATAAATACATGTGACATTACTTCTCTTTCATATTCATATATCACATAGTTTTGTTACTACATTAATAGTAACCACAGATATAGAAAGAGAGCATTTAATATTTCTTCTCCTTTAATATCAATGTATGTTGAGACATAATAATGATAATGCTGGCAACATATTTTGGTTTACATAGGCCAACAATTGAGAGCAATCTTTGAATATTTTGTGCCTTTCCCATATAGGTATCTGGATACAAATTTGCGTAAATTCACAAAGAGAAAAACCCCATCCTACCTGTCCACAGCTTATGATTTTGTACTGTGCAGCTGCTCCAGTGTACCTATAAAAACACAAATGTATCCCCCTTAAACATAAAGAAAAATCACAGCAAACAAAAAGAACCATTTTTGTGTTTGGAAATACTTGTTCCTGTCTGTTTGTACATGGAGTTTACGGAGTCTGTCCAGGCTGTTAGATTAGCTATGAATGTCTATTAGCTAAAAGATCTCACCTCATTGTTTTTGATATTATGCATTCTCTACAGCACATGTACACTCAGTATGTGAGGACCCTGCATGCTTCCGTGTACATATTTCTGTACCTATTCCTCCTTATTACTTGAGTAATAAAATTATCTTAGAAACACACAGAATAGGCAAAAAATAAATAAATAAACCCATCACCAGGAAAATCACTTGCAATGTCAACACATAGCAATGTCTCAGGGCTCTTATTTGGTAAAATGATAGTCCTGGTATGGCTTTGCAGTTAAGATAGGCTTAGAATATATGAATATGAAAAAGACCTGAAATCTGCAACAATAACTCCCAGAAAAGCTCAGGACTGATGGCTCATGCCTGTCAGGATGCTGAGATCTGAGGAGCATGGTTTAAAGCCAGACCTCTTAGAAAAGCCTGGCAAAATCCAGGGTGGCAGCATATCCAGAAGTGGTAGGGAGTCAGCCTTTTGCAGAAAAGCCACGGAAAAGCATAAGGCTTTGTGTTCAAGCCCAGAATTAAAAGGAGAAAAATTAAAACTCTCAAGGAAAGCCAATATGTTTGTATAAAATTAGTTTAATGGATATATAGCTTTGGGTAATACTAATTAAAGTGATTCATTTAAATGAGCTTCTAGAATGTACAGATGGTAGAAAATAATATATAAGAATAAAACTGAACAAAATCTACATCAGCAATTTTGTCCCTTGGACTATTTTTTTTAAAAAAAACATGAAGCAATTAGTTTACAGGTTGCATTTCCATTGCTATTGGATTTGTCTTTCATATTTTTGGTACAGGGGTTGAGTCATGGTTGCCAATCTTGGTCTTACAAAGATTTAATGATGTTTAGTTGCTGGCAAGCCTCCAAAATAAAAACCATAAACAAACCCTGGCATCACTTTAGGCATACAATGTCTGAACACCAGTGACACATTTTCATAAGCTATAGGAGGAGAGAGGAATAGCATCCTGCCAATGAAGTCCAGAAAGGCTGCCGAAGGAGCAGAGGAATTGGTTGGAAAACACCGTGAGTGAATAAAAATGTTACATGGAGAAAGTAATCATGGTGTTTTCTAAAGCTATTCATGTGCTAAACTTGTAGTTTGTTGTTTCCGAGAGGTTTCTATAATTAAGGACTATGAAAATATTTCTAAAAGAACATTTTTTCAATCTTCTGTACTTAGAATAAAGAAAAGAAGTTAAGTACCTGGATTTCTTCAATATTGCCTGTTGCAACCAAGACTAAACTCTGGAAAAAATATCTTAGTATACAATGTGTAAACAATGTCCTTGTAGCATCAAGATTATGGCCTTTCAAAGTATCTCATGCTTGGAGAAATAAATAATACAGCTTAAAACCAAAGTATTTATATACAAGAATGCAGTAACATAAAATAACTTCAGAAAATATTTGGCTAAAATATCTAAGAGAAGTAGAAACGGATAAGCAGCAGGACTGATGTTCTCTTGGGGATGAGAGTCCTAATTTTTATGTAGTGGAAGAAATTTATGTAGCTTTTTTTTGTTTTTCCCCAGTAATCTGTAATTCATATTCATGTCAATACCCCAAAACACACACATCATATAATCATTCAAATATTTTCATTAATTCAAAAATATACCAGATGGATCATAGACAAAATTAAATTTACAATTTGCAAGGGAGACAAGACATCAGATATGCCTTTTCTCCCTCACCATTACAGGGTTGCTAATATATGGCTTTCATATCATTCAAAATATTTTGGTGTCTGGAAAATAATGATGGACTACAGTTTGAATAAATGACTAGCTTGCCTAAGAATATGATGAAATGAGCACTTGGTATATATCCACCAGTGGGAAAAAGCAGCATACAGGTAATTCTCAAGTAGTGACCAGAAAAGCAATGCTTCTAAAAATCACATTCAACATCAAAGAAGCTACATTAAGTTATAGTAGAGAACTAGGTGCTGGTGGTTTAAGCCTATAATCCTAGCTATTCAGGACACCGAGATCTGAGGATAGCCGTTTGAAATCATCCTGGGCAGGAAAGTCCATGAGATTCTTATTTCCAATTAAGCACAGAAAACGATGGAAGTGGTTCTGTGGCTCAAGTGGTAGATTGCTAGACTTGAGCAAAAGGAGCCTAGGGACAGCACCCAGGCCCAGAGTACAAGCCCCAGGATCTGTAAAATGAAAGGAAGAAAGAAAAGAAAGAAAGAAAGCTATGGTCCAGAATATAGAGGACTGTCTGGACTGTCTGTGGGGTATGGCAGTCTCCACTCACAATATGAACTCCAGTACTACAATATTCATATCTATGAGATGGACTCTCTGCTCTCACCTACACAATGGGTTGTTCACTTGATGAAGTAGCCTTAGAAAATGTTCAAAATGGTGCCCCAAATATAGTCAATAGAGTGTGACCTACTAAATCCTATCAAAAATATACTAAACCATATACCCTCTACAATATCACAAATATATACATGTAAATGACACTTTCACATAACTATTGTAGTCCCTAAAAGAAAAAAAATGACCTTGTTATGAAAAAATATATAAATGTGCCCATTTGTAAAATCCAAAATGCAGCAGCCAGTTCATAAGGAGCATTTACATGGCCACTGAGATTTTCTCTCACATTCTTGGCAGATTATGGTTGCCATTCTTGGCCTTAGCTAATATTCACTACCTGTTTAACCAAGTTTTCTCATCTGTAAATAGGAACGTTAGTAAGTATTACTTTGTTGGGTTAATTGATAAGTATAATGGTTATACACTATTGCAAGGATCATCAATAAATTAAATTTAAGACAGAGATAGTTTAGCTGTAAAGTTATTTTCCTTTTCCTGATATCAGTATGAAAAGGGTTCCTAGCTACTAGCCTATAATTCTGCAGTACCCTTGCAAATGGCATTTGTAAAACGATTCCACAGAATTTGCCTCTGTAAAAGATAATTTCTGAATTCATACACACTTGGTAAAAGTTAGTAAAAGTTAATATCCTCTAATATGCACCTACCGTTTTTATACTTTGCATCCCCAGTTTTGTTGAAATTTGGTACATAAATAGCAAAAACATTGATAGCAAATGCTGGATGCACACCTTATAGCTCGAATCTCCCATATAGCACAGCCCTCAGGGGAAATATACAGTAGAAGACAACAGCTTTCAAGAACTCTTTTCCTTTCATTGTTTGCTTTGAGCATTGTTGTCGAACATAACCATGCATAGCTAGTAAAAGTTTTCCTTAAACCCAAAGAGAAAGCTGTGAGAATCACAGAGAAATTGATACAAGGAGCTGTTACCGGTATCTGTTCAAATATCAAATCCTGAACTATCCACCTCAAACTGGGTTATCCATTGATTTAAACAAATACCAAAATGCCTACCTTATTTCACTAGCTACTTTTATACATGCATTCCATTTTTGTTTTTGTAAATACTGTACATACTTCATTTACTCAGGCTTAGTTTAAATTTAAATTTTTTGGTGTCAACTCCTACTTCATTAGAAAAAAAAAGAAAAATAGCAACATTCACTTTAAATTCCTAATCTAACAAACAAAAAGAATAAAACAAAGGTGCAATTACCTGTATGTCTTTATGTCATTGGAAAGAAGATAGAGAAAGCAGAGGGGGAAATAAAAAGAAACAAGGAGGGAAAGGGACACACAATAGGAAGGAAAGTGATCTCTCTAAGCTTAAGTCACAGAGGAAGGGCTGGATTGAGCTGAACTTCTATGAACTGGAGTGTATTCACCTCCCCAGAAATCAGCATCCTGTTTCACTAATACTCACCTGCTGTGAAATAAAGGCAGAAATTTTACTTCTTTATGTTTCAGTGATTACAAGACGTAATTTCATCTAAAAGATATAAAAATTCAGAGCCATTTATAAAGCAAGGCAATTCACAAATCACTTTTGAAGATCAGTTGTAAACATAGTGAAATCTCATTAATTTAAATAATTGAAGGAGAAGATATTTTTTGTCAGCCTGAAATTAGGTTGGTAGACTCTTACCTAACGTAATTTCATCTGGACTTACCCTAATAAATAAATATAAATCATGTAATTATCACACTCTTTTTATGCGAATAAGTAGAGCTAAAGGGCTTGGAAAAGATTCAATAAGTTTATTATTCTTTCCTTTTTCCCACTGCTATCACTGAAATGTAGTTTGTTGAAATCTCAACAAATGAAATAAAATCTCCAAGTCTTAGTTCCTACAATGGTATGATATTTTATGGTTTCTAAATTCCATTACATATTGCTGATATTATCGAAATTTTCCAATGATTTAAAAATAAATGCCAGAGAATTTTATTTCTTGAAATACTGCCCTGGCATAGTCAGATTTTCATTGGTATGATGAAGTGCTGGAGAAAATGAACTTACGGAAAAGAAAGATTAATGTTAACCCACAAGTGGGGAGATTTCCTTACATCCAGGGTTGTATGGTTGGTTGTTTAGGGGATCATTGCAAGGCAGACATCACTCTGAGAACACAGGACAGAGGAGATGGCTCCCCTTGTTGCCATAAGGAATCAAAGATGAAATGATATTCCCAAATCCCCTTCAAGGGCACACTCCCCATTACCTGAAAACCTCACACCAAGCCCTGCTTCCCAGTAGCTCCACTACCGCTCTACTGTATCACAGGCTAAGGACTAAGTCTTCAACACAAGAGCCTTAGGAGAGCAGTGATGGATAATACCAGCTATGATACCCTCACATTCTCTGGAAGAAAAAAAACAATAAGGGATACCTGATTATCTAGGTCTCCAGTATGAAAGGATTTTCTATTCATGGAATTCACGCTCAGCAATTAAATTCTGATCATTAGAGTTATCTAGCCAAGAATTGATAGATAGATAGTAGATAGATGAATAGATAAATTTGTTTGTGTGAAAATATTGTTAATGTCATTTTCACACCCTATTTATGTGCCACATTTTATATATAGCATTTAGTGCTTCATTTTTCAATGGAAGCCACCAAGAACATTTCTTGAATGAAAGAAAAGTGTACTCATTTCCTTACTTATGTAACTCTAAGTCCTCTGTACATCACATTGACAATAAAATTAAATTAAACAAAACAGCAAAGAGCCACAATAGCTATGTACATATGACCTTATAAAATTATGCTAATTGGAAAGAACTACAAGATAAAGGAACAAAAACAGAATAATAAACTTGAAATCACATCCAATAGGAGTGTGATCCTAAGATATCAGGCCAACAGGAAATCTCAACTTCAGGAGAGAAAATGCGTTGTAGTGCGGTGCAGCGCTTTTAAATGATATTATCAAGGTGAGACACAAAACAACCTATGGCTTTAAAACGTTAGTCTCCAAACTTTAGTATAATTTTGGTTGATTTTCTTGTGATATGTCACATATATAGAAAATTCCACAAAGTCTTTTAAATATAACTATCAAGGACCTGTCTTTGGAATTTTCAAATAAGTCAGGAAACAGAGTATCAACAGCACTGCTATAACCAATTCTAACATTAGTTCCCCACCGCAAATAGTCATTTTGAGCATTTAGAGAATTACCTCCTTGGTTTCATTTCCAGCTTTGCAAGTTTCTGTGTATCCATAAAGTGTAGAATGGTTGTGGGGTTTTTTTGCCTAAACATTTTTTGCCTCTATTCTGGGATGTAGGAATTCACTTTACTTCAAATCCATCCTTTATTTGCATCCTTCTTGACTTCATAAAAGTCCAATTTTGGCCTCCTTCCGTCGAAATATATAATTTACTGCTTTAATTTATCATCCTGGATCAACATCTGGTCATCAATTGAAATTTCTAAATAAATAGAACTTTCCTCTTCAAAGCTCTATCTCTAATTCCAATATTAGTTCTTGTCTATTTCAGTTTACATGTCAATAACCTTTACAGAAACTAGAATTAAGTTCTTTAAATGTCTCTGCTCAGCACTAGATCCTGCCTAAGATAGTGCCATTGCTATTGACTACAATATTGTATAGACCCACAATGTTATGCCTAACACTTATGTGATTGCTCTCATTCCCCACATCCTCTAATTCAACATCATCATCAAACCACATGCCATGCCACGTTTCTCTATTCTTCCTTCCAAAAGGATGTTGTTCCTCATTATCCTACCCCCATTCCCCTTGTGAACATTGTAACGATTCCAGCTCATCTGTCTTCTAATAGGCCCACGACTCACTTCCTCATATACTGGGGAAATCTTTCTCATGAGTTACAATTTTGTCTCCTCAGTCTAAAATTGGTAAGGTCTAACCAATTCCTGAGATGTCCTGAAAATTATGTTTTCTATTGTCCTATTGTGTAGTACTTTTCTTTTTTTGTAAATGACACTCACCTCTTTAACAGCCACATCCTTCTTTTCAACAGCTTTCAATTCGCTGCTTTTCTGCTCAGACTGCTTATGTGTGGGTTTTTTTGAGGGGTGGGAGGGGGGTGTATTTTTTTTGTTATTTTTTTATTTTTGTGCCACATTTAGGGCTTGAACTCAGGGCTTGGGTGCTATCCCTGGGCTTCGTACTAAAGGCTAACACAGTACTTCTTGAGTTACATCTCCACCTTTAGCTAATTAATTGGAGATAGGAGTCTCACAGAATTTCCTGTTTGGGCTGATTTTGAACCTTGCTCCTCAATTCTCAACCTCCTGAGTAGCTAGTTACAGAAGTGAGCCATTGGTGTCAATGTGGCTATATGTATTTAAATTTTTCTTTCCACTTTGCTCTTGGATTCCAATTCTCTTGCTATTCCTGGCTTATAACAGCCAGCAGTATCCAATGACACATATCTGATTGTGATGTTGTGTTGGAATTTCTCTTACAATTTGCTCCACCAAATGAACTTATCCATTTCTTTTAAAATCAACCTCGTTTCAATTCTCAGGCCACTGGCCAAGTGTAGATAAATTATTTGCCAGAATGGAACATAAAAGTTTTCTAGTACAGGGCTGAGAGCATGGCCTAGTGGCAAGGGTGCTTGCCTCACATACATGAAGCCCTGGGTTTGATTCCTCAGCACCACATATATAGAAAAAGCCAGACGTGGAGCTGTGGCTCAATTGGTAGAGTGCTAGCCTTGAGCAAAAAGAAGCCAGGGGCAGTGCTCAGGCCTTGAGTTCAAGCCCCATGATTGGCAAAAAGAAAAAAAAAAGTTATCTAGTACAATTCCAAGCCATGTATTCTTTCCACCTGAGTGTGGTCATAAGAGTCCACATTCTTTTAGGCCTCTTGGTCTTTTGAGCAACTGCCAAAATCCAACTAAGCTCTGCTTAACGCATTCCAGGACTCTTCCAGCTTGCTTCTTCACACATTTCCACACTCTTTCCACAAAACAATTCCAGATCTATGGAACCACATTATCTGGTTAAGTCATAGCAACTACCCCTTTTACTGTACTGATTTTCTGTGTTAATTTGTTTTTCATAGAAACATTTTAGAGAAGTAAGATTTATTTTGGCTCTTGCTGTCAAATAGTTAAGGCAATCATGGTGAGGAGACTAGTTCATGCACCCATTAGGAACCAGAAAAGGGGAAGCAGAAGCCAGTTTTAATTCTCAAAATTCTTCAGAAACCTAGTTCAACAAAACCTCTTATGAGTCCCTGAACCTCCCCAAATTAGCTCAGACCCCTGGAAAACAGGGATTCAAACATAGGAGACTATAGTGGACACTTCATATTCAAAGTATTACATAATGCCAGAGGCACTGGATTCAGTCCTTACAAATCCTTTGCCTCAAAAGGAAAGATGAGAGGAGCGAACTCTGTGCATTGCAGCATTTTACCACATTTGTATACGAACCACTTCAATTTATACATCCAGCTACACTTCTTTAATGCCTCACATACTATTTGGTTAAATATGTCTTTCTCACTATGGCAAACAATGAATTCTAAATAAGCTTAAGTTCAAGAATCTTTACTATAGGATATCTGACTTCATTTTAGCTCACGTTCACCACCTGTTCATGTAATTAAAGTTTATTCAAAACTCCCCTATTGTTTATCTACCATCTACATCTGCTTTCATTATATACCTGCAGAAATGAATACGTTTAGTTAGACCAAAATGTTTAAAATGCTTGCATAGTAAATTTTTCTTACCTTAGAAAATTTAATTTTATACTTCATCATCTTTCAAATGCTTTGGTATATATTTTAACTTTGATATTTTCTCATTTATTAATTTTATTTGATACATGTAATTCCAAATTCTTTTTTTAATATACATTTTGAAATTAATTTAAGTGCACATCTAGAACACATAGGTAGTCTTAGTCTTTTGACAATTTTGAAATTTGGTATTTATTTTTAGTATGTATGCTTCATGATTCATCTGCTGTTTTTAGTTCTTTAATTTTCATTTAGCTCAACCTAATTAATCCATTGTGAAATTCATTCACTGAGATATATGTTCTATTTGGGCACATTGGTGTATATTACAAATATTCATGCTTTTATTACTTGATTGTTTATTATTTTCAGGCCTTATTACAATATTAAATGCATTTTTTGCTTCTTTTTTTATTTTTAAGTAGTTGTACAAGTCAGCATATCAGTCTCTGAGCAAAATGTGTATGATCAATGTCACCCCTTCCATTACTCTTGATTTGTGTCCATAACCTGTGTTTGATATTTCCAAATAACCCATGGGAAAATATTTCAACTTTCTGTGGATTCTTCACATTCTTGATCATTGCTTGTGTGTCCAATTATGTTCTACTTCATGCTAAATAAACACTTATTGAGAAAATACTTGCAATAATCCTTATTTGTTTAGCTTGAGTTTAATTAGATCTTTGTAAGATGGAATTTTTGTAGTGTTTTTATAACAATTTGAGTTTATATAAGCTATTTCTTAACACAAGCCTTAAAAGGTAATATAAAGACAGGATATAGTACATAGAAGTTTGTATTAGTGCTGTTGACATTTAAGTGACAGAAATGAGTCCTGAATCCTTGATTAACACTATAGAAGGCTCATAGGATTCCCTTTTTTTCAAATCAATCCCTCCCTTCCTCCTTTGTTTGAAATGCATATTTATTTTGTACCAATTTTGGCTTGTAACTGTCAATAAATATCATTATTTGGATTTCTTTTTTCTTTCTTGTTTGTTTTCTTTCTTACTTTTTTGTGTCTTTTGGGAGGTTTTTTTTTCAGTGCATGGACTGGAAATTTCTATTGCATTGTTAAGTTCTTAATATTAGTTTTCTAAAATTAAAGTGTGACCTTCCAGGTGTGTAATTATTCTCACATTATAAATGGTCATTTCCACAATTGTAAGAACTTAGACCTATGAGTGCTCTTTTGAATTCATTACTATTTCAAAGAATTTAAATTCACAAATTGCTAGCAAGTAAATCTGAGCTTCAGGACTAGAGATATTATTGAGTGGTAAACTACTTACTAGTTGTTTAACACCACACGTACACACACACACACACGCACACAAACACATACATACACACACACCCCAGAAACAATAAAACACCAATCTATAGTAATAATAGTCTTGTGATTATGGAAAATATTATCATCCCTTCTGAATATTAGTGTAATTGTATTACTGTGATTTTTGCAGCTTATTGAGAGAAATGCAAAGTATAGGCAGAGCCTCATATATAAATACATCCCATATGATAGCAACTGAAGAAGAAACAGCTCATTTGTTCACCAATACAATAACTAATATTATTGAATGTTTAAAATGAACAAATAAATTATCATCACATAGTATTTAAATACTTATAGAGAAAGTCTACTTAAGATCCAATAAGACCAAGTATAAGAAAAAGAAGATAGATAAAGGCAACAGGTTAATTGAAACAAAGAAGCAGAGAAAAATGCACATTCTTACTTGGACTGGGAAAGTTGCTATTTTGAATTTATCATAGTAGTAAGTAAAATAGTAGTCACTAGATTTGAATATCAAGAATTGTGGTTTGAGGACAGCTTTGGCTAAGAGTTCACAAGTCTCCAGCCTGACCAGTTGCTACGCACAGTGGTACATGCCTATAGTCCAAATTACAGAGTAAAGCACAAACAGGAAGCTTGAAGTACAGGTTGGTCCAGACATGAACTTATATTTTGCTAGGATACACATACCTTCTAGAAGTTCCAAAACAAACCTCAAACAAGCTTCACATATAATAAATATAATGATAATAATAATAATAATTTATATCAACACAAATGGGTTACTGGTATGGCTGAAATGGTGGAATGCCTAACTGGTGAAATACAACTTCCTGAATTCAAAAATCGGTACCACATTTTCCCACAAAGCAGTGAGCTAGATAGATGATAGATAGTATACAGATAAATAATAGGTAGACAGATTACTGCGTATATACGATTTTATAGAGATATGAAGGCAATATTTATTTAGTGATTTTTTTTCCTAATGTATATAAAATGGAAAGAGAAGTTAGAATATGAGCTTTGTGAGAAGAAATGAAGATGTAGAAATGTATTGTTGAAGTGCAAGCAAACAGAGATGCCATATTTTGAAAGATGGAATAGGGAGTCTTTATTACAAGGCCAAGGAGTGCATGGTGGACTTCTGTCTGAAAGACCAGCATCTCCTAAAAGAGCTTGCACCAAGCTTTTCAAGAAAACAACCATGTGCTTGGGATAGATAACAAGCCTTAACAAAAGCAGACCATATCTGAACACAATCAGGTACAAACTCAGAACGTTTCCAGCTAGGGAAGATGCCCCTCAAGGAGCCTCAAGAGATACTCAGAGGTGGGTGATTCAAGCCATGGGGGTGGGGGAGTAATCCAGGCAGAATGGAAGCATTTTCTATGCAAAGCTTCCCTAAGGCATGGCATCTGTATTTTTCTGAAGCCGAGTTCTCCTAGATCACCTTGAGCCGGGCATCTGCATTCAATGAATGGCCTCTCTCACCTCTAGGCTGGTTAGACAATTTCCTCCACCCAGAAAGAGGCACCAGGATGGCTGTAAGAATTCACTTAGACTCAGGCTCCTTACTTCAGGATTAAACTATTACAAGAAAATAAATGCTGTTTATCCACAGAGATAGAGTTCAGACATTGTTTTATCTTGTCTAAGATCCAAATAAGATGGGGGCTGAGAAGTTCAGAGATTGTTTCATCTTGTCTAAGATCCAAATAAGATTGGGGCTGAGACTGGTAAGTGGCATTCGAATAGCTCAAGAAGATTTTGTGTTTGTGTGTGCCTGTCCTGGGGCTTGAAATCAGGGCCTGGGCATTGTCTCTAAGCTCTTCAGCTCAAGGTTAGTGATCTACCACTTGAGAAACAGCACCACCACTTCTGATTTTCTAGTAGTTAATTGGACATAAAGAGTCTCTCAGACTTTTCCTGCCTGGGTTGGCTTTGAACCATGATCCTCAGATCTCAGCCTCCTGAGTAGCTAGGATTACAGGCATGCGCTACTGACACCTGACAATTTCTTTTATTCTTATTTAATTTAATTTTGTGGTAAAGGTGATGTACATAGGGGTTTCAGTTACATAAGTAAGGTAATGAGTACATTTCTTGATGAACATTTTTCTCCCACTTTACCTCCCCCATGGACTCCCACCCTATCCCCAAGTTTTAAAGTTCATTTCCAACTTAGCTTTGTATCCCTCTTACATTGGTTCACCCTGTGTCCTTTGTTTCACCACTTTGTTATTCCCTTTCCCAAATCAGATAAATATATATGTATATAAATATGTTTTATATATATGACACAGAGTATCATAATCCAAAACAGTGACTACAAATACATAACTCTAGTCCTAACAAGTATGACAAGCATGTGTTCACTACATTAAGTATGTAACTGTAACCCCTCTGTACATCATCTTGACAATAAAAATATTTTTAAAAAGACTCAATAATAATACTCAATGTAATTTCTTAATAATCTGACACATGTTCAAGTGCTAACATTCTTTATCCCATTTAATACTTATACTACTTCTGTGACCCACGTATTATTTATTTACTTTTATCTTAGTGGTATGGATGAGGAGAATCATTTCAACAAAATAAGTAGCTCATGGCGTTAGTAATGCCAGAACCTGGATTCCATCCAGTTTTCTTTTCTGTCATCCAAACTATCAACTGCCAGTCTATCAAGAGTAAACCTACATAGAGATGCACCTTTTCATAGAAGATGTGATTGATCCCAAATGTGATGACAGCCATGTCTATGTTTATACTTTCCAATGTGTCCTGGGGTGCCATAAGCACATGGACATTTTATGTTTTCAGGAGAAATAGAAATCTTTTCCAGAACCGTTCCACCTCACATATCACACAAGCCTCCCAAACGACATGAGGGCACACCACACATTTTCAATGACATCCTGCCTTTAAAAATGTTAGTTCTAGTTGCTATGAAGATACAAAAGAAGTATGTGATAATTGCAACAAAGTAGAATTTAAGAATAGTATTCACCTAAATCCAAGATAGAGAAACTTTGCAGTATATGCAATAGATTTGCATATCTAGTTCATAGAAAGAATGATTACTAATCAAGTAAAAATTTCAATTTTTATTAAAATGCATTCTTCTTTAAGTTGCTACCCAACTTAAAGTACATTAAGGCATATGTAGTAAGGAATATCATCACATCATCATGTTTCCATACATGTTTGTAATGGGCTGATCATAATCCATTCTCCATTACTCTTTCACAACTTTGATTTTCTGGATTTTGTTTTTGTGCTGGTACTGGGTTTTGAACTCAGCCTCATGTTTTAGCTTTGTTTCCTCAAGGGTAGCGCTCTACCACTTGAGCCAACACCTCTACTTCCAGCATTTTGTTTGTTGCTCTGAGGGGAAAAAAAGTCCTTGACTGTCTACCCAGGATGACCTTGAAATAAGGTCCTCAGAGCTGAGCCCCACTAGTAGCTAGGATTGCAGGCATGAGCCATTGGTGTCGCTCTGGTTGTCTTGTTTTGTTTTGTTCGCTTCTGGTTTCCACAAATGAGAGAGAACATCTGGTAGCTCTGTTTGAAAGATTCCTGTTTTATTGAATATTGATGCCTACAATTCATGTATGTTCCAACAAATGACAAAATTTAATTCTTTTTAATGGCTGAGTAAGCCAGGTATTGTGGGTCATGATTCTAATCCTAGCTAATAAAGAGGAGGAGATCTTGAAGGTAGTGGATTAGGATAATAGTTTAAGAAGAAAAGAAAAGTTAAGTTATGCCAAATCAGAATCAACAAGCTGAGCCTGTGCCTGTGTTAATACGTTGATAATCTTCCTGTACCTGAATGACTACCTCTTTCCCATTACTTGGGGAAATTCCTACTATTATTTTGTTGATTATATTTTCCATCCCTTTAGTTTTTACCTCCTCTGATATTCTGTGAACATGATTCTTAGGTAGAATGTTTTGGTATTTTCCAGAGCTCTTGTATGTTTTGTACATGATTTCTCATTGTGTTTTTTTTATTTTCGTTTTAATGTTAAAAGTCATGTACCTTGCCTTTTAAGTCCTAGTATTCTAGCTTTAAATTCATGAGGGACAAGGTAACAAACAGTACAAGAAATGTATCCAATGCCTAACGTACGAAACTGTAACCTCTCTGTACATCAGTTTGATAATAAAAATTTGAAAAAAAAATTCATCTACGCTATTACTGAGGTTTAGAACAGGTTTTTTTATTTGATATCTTTAACTTTTCCTTTTTTCATAATTTTAACTTGATTTCTACTCCTCCCCAATCCCAGATTTCTCTATCTTCATTGAATTCCTCTTTCATAATCAAAACTGTCTTCTTTATTTCATTCAGACACTTCTTTAAATCCTCCTTTAATTTTACTCAGGTGTTTATTTTTTTCTTTGTTGACAATTCCACTAATCTTTCTTTTGAATTATTTGCCTAAAATCTTACCTAATGCGCTAACATTTTCTTTTCTTTTCTTTTCTTTTCTTTGGTCAGTAGTGGTGCCTGAACTCTGGGCCTGGGTGCTATCCCTGAGCTCTTCAGCTCAAGTCTACTGCTCTACTACTTGAGCCACAGCATCACTTCCGGCTATCATTTTCTTAATTGTTGACTTTTTGAGAGGTCATATTGCTTTATGCTTTCATATTCCTTCTGTTTCTGCATTGGGATTTGCTCATCTGAGTGGAGGAGACTGGTTGAAAATGTTACTATCCTGCATTCAGATGAAATAGTCTCAAAGATCAGGAAGAACTTGGCAATGAATGCACTGAAATATATCCACTGGAATGGATTATCTGTAGGAATGCATCACCACCAGAACGGAACAAATGTACTTGATTAGTCAAGTATTCACTGATATCCTCAGGGCACCAGATCCAACCCTCAGAGCCACTCACTAAGATATAACCCAGACTACCAGGAGCCTTTGGTAATTCCTAATGTACAGGGATTAGATAATAGAGTTAATCAAGCTTAGTTATCAGCTTCAAGGCTGAATTCACTTTAGAAAAGTCTCTTCATTTTATACCAGGAGCCGCTGATCTGGTTTCTCAGAATGTAGTTTGGCAGGTTCTCATCCATTCCATGCCCCATTCTCACAATTTGTATCCTTAGTGATAGTAAATGTTTCTGAAATGCATGAGATTATGGGAAGGAAATAACACTAAGTTCTGCACTGGAAGTGGAGATCATTTGAGTCAGGAACACTGCCTGATGTCCTTGGTAATTTCACATTCAACTCAGTAGCTAAGCATCACATGGTTGGGGGAATTGAGTGAACCTCTGCTCAAAGATCTTGGTCAAGACAACAATAAACCACACACACCTGGAAAAAGCTCCTTGAGGATAAGCATTGTGTGACCAAATGAACAGAACTTTGTATCTGTAGTTGTCTTCAAGTTATGGGCCTGACCAGGGTAACAGTAGATAGGTCCACCAGACATGGTGTCTGTCACAGGATGATCACTCTGCAGCTTAAGCTTCTAAGTGGCTCTAATTTAGATCCTGCACCCTCTCTATGATTGGTTGCACATGCCTACTTTCATTTGAATATTGGGGCACAGTGCCCTTAAGACCCACAGGCTTGATTAGTTCTTACTTTCAGTTCCTAAGAGTTTTTCAGTCTCAAGCAAATAATTGCCTTCTCAAGGTGAGCCCTGTAGTTCCTTTTCAAGTTATGGAGAACAACAAAATATCTTTCTTCTCCAGTACTAGCCTGCCGTTCAGATGGGGTCACTGTCACAACAAATCCTTTACTCTGTGGACTTAAACACCATGTGTACTTACCCTGTATCTGGTGTCTTGACTTGCCTTGAGTTCATGGATTCAGCCTGAGCTTCCTGTGGAATGCCAGGGTTGGAGCTACAGACTCTTCCCTACTTTTCTCTTTATTACTTTTCTATTTTTACATAGTAGTCACTTTTTTTCACCTCACTTTCATTTCCGGTTATATTCTTTTTTTTTAATTTCTTCAATATCATTACTTTTCATTCATATAATCACACACTAGAACATTCTGATCTTCCAATCTTTAGGTCAGCTATTTAAATAATGAATCTGATAGATATTTCATTTGATCTAAGGTCAACAAGAAAAATGTTTTATTTCATTAAAGTGTTCTAGGAGTTGAGATAGTCTGTGGACTGCTGGTCCACAACTCTGGGGAATGTCATTCCCACGTACCAGTCCCATGTATACTTTTTGTTCATTTCCACAGGCCACATTCCTCTGCCTTTTACAACACTTTCTGATTCAAACAACAAAGTACATATTACAATTTTGTTCATTAGCTAAACCTCACAAAATTTGAATTTCTGTCTTTGATTATTATCTCAGTTATTGTATCTCATGAGAAAGAAAAATTTAACAAAACCAACAACAAAGAAGTTTCTGGTCTTTACTCCCTTAAGTATCAGTATTCTTTCTTTGTCATCTCTGGCTATTTGAGGTTCTTGAAATAAAATAAAAAGCATCAGCCAAACCACCTGCTAATTGTAAAGGGAATTTTATTATCACCAATAAGGAGAAAGCCTTGTGAGAGACAGATACAACAGCAGCACTTCAAATATGTACAAAAGTGACACATTCTGGTCAAAGCATTTCATTAGTTTACATTGATTTTAGTCTATAAATTTTGTCTAGACTTCTCACTATACTATAATAAGAGTAAGAAGAATAAATAAGCTTTCAACACTAGAATTTAACATTGAGAGAAACAGCAGTGTGTTTAAATACTGAAGACCAAATATGGGGTAAACTCCCTAATGTGGTCCAATTGTAATTGCAGGGATTGAATCCAATGTGGGATTTTATTGTAGGCATCATACTGTGGATAAAGGCTCGGATCTGGTCAAATGTCCAGATGGAAAGTAATGCAGGTCTGATATCCTATCTCTGACCTTTTGCGGTTCACACAGCCAGTTTCTATTAAAGGTAAACTTGTCTCCCCTTCATGTCAGTAGCAAAGACCTCAAAGCAGTTTTGATTTGTGCCATTTCTTAAAGTTTTATCAAAAATTCTTTGAATTATAGAAGGTCTTTACTTTGTTATGGGCATTGTGAAAAAGAGTACTCTAGTTTCCTCTCATTTTCTCAGCCACAAAAAAGGAACTAACTACTTACGATGACTAATCAAAATTTAAAAATATAAATAAAATGAAGATTCAATTTTCAGTTCACATCTCCACAGAATATGGCAACATATAATTTCCTAATAACTATTGTTAATAGTTCTAAATATATTTTTACTTTATGCTTAACTTCAAGCTATTTGACTTTTTTCCCCTGTGTTCAGCAATGAGTAATATTCTCAAGCATATATAATGTAAGTTTTAAGAAGTGGCCAAAAGCAGATACAGACTAAATGAGAAAAACACACTAGAAATGTATAGAAAACTATATGACACACAATCGACTTCCAGTGAGCATAAATAGCAGTTGTCTTAATTTGAGAAATGATGAAAGTTTCATTAAGAAAGTGGCATCAACTCTTGGAAATTCTAAGAGAAGGGGAGCATTTATTTTATGAAACACCATTTTTTTTTCCCCAGAGGTTAACTTAGTAGGAAAAGATAATGTATTATTGAGTATGTATGCTTACAGATACACTACACCCAGTTATTGTCAGAAAGTTAGAACAAGCCTAGAATGGCTCAAAATTGTTGACTTTAAAAAAGTCTTGTACAATCTGGGCACCTGTAGTTCACATCCATAATACTAGCTAGGTGACCAACACCTGAGGACTGTGGTTTGAAGCCAGCCCAAGCAGGAAAGTCTGTGAGACACTTATCCCCAATGATCTCCCCAAAAAGCCAGCAGTAGAGCTACGGCTCAAATGGTAGAGTGCTAGCCTTGAGCACAAAAGCTCAGGGACAATCTACAGGCCCCAAGTCCATGTTCCTGGACCTGCACCAAAGAAAAGAGAAGAAAGCAATGATTGTCCTTTGAAATTCATATTTGTAATGAGATTTTTTTAAAAAGATACAAAAACAGGAGAAAAAGTGGTAGGACCTATGGGAGGAAGAGAGGGAAAAAAGAAGAAAGGTACATACTTTGTAGTTGTTTAATCAATCTGAATGTATTGACTGTATATATAAATCATTTTAAAGTGCATTTATTTTGCAAATCAGTAGTGACTCAGAATCATACAAACAATATCACAGCTTTTTTGTGTACTGTGCATCTTATTTTTGTGCAGGAATATTTCTAAAATGCTTTCATGTGACTTCTGTGACTTGAGTCCCTATTGTCTCAGGTTTTCTGTGCAGAGTCTCCTTAGAGAGTTTTTTTACTCCTTTTCCATCAAAATGTATGCTTTGAGAGGTTTTTTTAACCTGTGACCTTCTCTTCAAGAAAAAGGGTTTTGTTCCTTTTGTGTTCACATCTGCCTTTGGCTAATTTCAAACTAAAAGTGTTTTTAACATTCCTAGAGCTGATGCCTAGGAGCTCTATGGTTTTGCCAAGGGCTATTCTTAAGAAGTTGCCTTACTCACATTTGGATTTCACAGACATCAATCAGCTTGTGCCATTTCAGTCACACCAGAGATATTCATTTCTACTCTTTATTTTTATTCAATAGGATATTCCCCCTTTTTTTCAATGCCCCATTTACTTTTCACCTGTGTCTGTAAAGGCAGGTTTTTAGGTAACTAACATGTTAACTCATCTTTTAGATGAGTCTATTTTGCTGCCTTCTCTCAAATTTTCTCCTATTTTCAGGTTAAGACATTGATTTTCCTAACAACCTTCTTCCTATTTTTATTAAACATCCCTCCTGGTGCCATACCACTTATGAATATTAAAAGTTGTACTTTTGTAAAACATAATCTATTTCTAAAGTAAATCTTTTTTTCTCTTAACTTGGATAATATTACTGGAAGAGCTTTACACATTGACATCTGTTCCTCCCACGGGATCTACTCGTTCTTTCTTCCTTAAGAAAGCTTCATTTTCGGTAAGACATAACTTACTTCTAATTAGTGAATTTCCCACAGGTAAAAACTAGAGATCATTTTACCTTATATGTGGAGGTTAAGATTTGTTTATTATAGAATATAATACAGATAGCCCAAGCTGACAAATAGTCTTTCCTTCATACATGTGATGAAATTTGAGAATTAGTATGTTTTCCTAGTAGACCAGGAAGTTGACTAAGGAAAGCTCAATCACCTTGTTATCACACATCTGTAAGGTGAGAGTTTCCTTAGCAATTTTAAACCAAAATCAGCATTACCCTTACTAGAAATAAAAAAGAAAAATCACATTAATTGAAGGGTAATTATAATTGCAATTTTGACAAAAGAGAAAAGAGTAAAAATTTTAGTCGTCTTCAACTGTGCTCCAAGGTTTTACAAAATTATGATGGTGTAGCAAAGTTTTAGGACAAATTTCCCATCTCCAGTACTACCAGAAGACTAGACTTAATTATTCATTCCCACATTACAATTAATGGGATGAGTAGAACAAATAAGGAGATTCTGTGACCTCAAATCTATCTTCAAGGGGATGATAGGAACTTGAGAATTTCAAAGCAAAAAGAAACAAAGGTGGTGTTGTCATGTGCCATCAAAGCAGGGAATTCAGCAGCCTCTTGACTGTTACCTCATTCCTGGTTTGGTGAGGGGCACTGGAGAACTGTTAGCACTGTGATCACTTGAGAAGATACCATCTGCTCCCCGATGCAGCCTCATTATTGTAGGCAAAGGCTCTCATTTGTTGTTTGGACCCATTGCTGCTTGAGAGCTGGTCTGGTTCCTTGTCATAAAGATATTTATCAACCAATCCTATCATCCATGGAATCCAAGTAACTACAGGAGAGAGTGACTCAAGAGGACAAATTAAAGAAGCAAAATACAGGAAGGGAGGGCAATATGGAGTTAGATCATTGACTATTTCACCTTCCCCTACATTTATAGTTTTAAAGTAAGTCATATAAAGGCCTTGTTAGGAAAAAAAACTGACTTCTGTTGATAAAAACTAAGCAAGGCTTTGAGTATCGTCTCATTGTCTGGGTACTTTGATAAAGAGAGTATTGCACAGAATATAAGAAAGATAATCGCATTTTAAAGATCCGCTCACATGGAGGGACCAGTGGCAGCAGCCAGTTCAAAGGTTCTCCTGAGAACACGTTTGAATTTTGACTGGGAGTGGACACTGAACTCCATTTAAGTTCTCCAGACCAGTACTTTTCCATTTTGGATTTTACTCTTGATGGGAATGGTTTCTAACATAAGAGATGCCATTTTCTGTGGAGATTTTTTCTGTTTTCCTTCTTCACAAATAGTTCAAGAATGCTCATTTCTCCTTCTAATAGACCACTGAATACCTTCTCTTGCAGATGTTTTCTGTCTTGTGTTGGAGAACTGTTTGTTATGAATATATTTTATTTCTTCTTGCATATATATTTAATCTACTCCCTAAGATTCCAATTCCACCATAAACACATCCTTTACTTCCTAGACCAATCACTTTAACATTAGTTTAATACAGTGATAGCATATTTTAAGCCTTTAAAAGTTGTATAAAATCATATGCAAACATAAGTACACACAAACTTAAACAAAAAGTCACATAACATTTATTTCAGAAGGTTCTTTTAATGAATGGTATCATTATCACATAGAAAAGCCATTACATACCTAGGATTTTATTTAGGAGAGAGGCTTTAATTTACCAATTACAATTACAAATCTTTCTGGATATTACTGACTCAGGAATATAATCATAGCTACTCAGAAGGCTATGATCTGGGGAGTCATGATTCAGAGTTCCATCTGAAATTAAATAGCAAATATCTAGACTAGAGATGTGACTCAAGTTGTAGAGCACTAACCAAGCTAAGTAACAGCACAAGGTCCTGAGTTCAAGCCCAGACACTTCCTACACACACACACACACACACACACACACATACACACACACACACTAATGTATACATGTATACATGTATAATGTATACATGTATAATGTATACATGTATACACACTAATGTTCACATGTTAAGCCACACTAGAATAACCTAAAATATATGAGTAAATTTTAAGCATAAATTACTATAAGCATAAATTACTATATCAAAATATTTTCCTCTATGTTTTCCTTCTAGATTAAGGAGTAATAAAAACACATGGTTTTTAGCTTCTGCTTACTGATGATCTTCTACAATTCTTTGATCTTATTATACTTTCAAGCCACTCTACCCTTACTTTACAATTTGTACTTGAAAATATAACTCTGCCTTTGTGGAAACCGGGAAATAGATAATAAGTTCTTTTGTGTCATTCATATCTATGATACCTGTTCCATTTGAGTTCAGCTTTTGTGTGTAGGTTAATTTGAACACATAGAATCCTTTTCTGCCTCCAGACCTATGAGTGCAAAATTCTGCTTTCTCATTTTTTTTACTAACTATACATATTTTCATCCATGATCATTCACCTAATGCTTAAGCATTTTGAAATGATATTTCAAATTAGAGCTGAAAATCTTAAAATGGTTCTATTTCACAGATTATTAAAGCAAAAGGTAAACTTGATTAACTTAAAAAAATATAAACCAAAGTGTCCAAGTTGTTATTAACAAAAAGTATAAAATGTTCTCTGTATACTGTGTGTTATGCCATATTTATATCTTTGGAGGGGTATTCACACACACAGCATTTAGATTATGATCTTTAAAAATGAAGCTTTATCATTTTCTTTTACTCTTACACATTTGTTTTCATAGTATCTTATCAAGTTTGAGCTAATTAAAGTAACTGTTTACTAGCACTTGTGAGAAATAGGACTAGTAAATGCTGTTTGTTCACTAAATTTTCTTATCATCCAAATTTTTTAAAGCATTATTCATAAGAATCTAAAACTACATTTCATTTTAGGTTTGGGTTGTCATTTTTTTTAAATAGAGAGAGCATGAAAGTAAGTATGGTCAAGAACCTACACTGTACTCCAAGGTGACCTCAGACTCCAATTACGATCTGACTGTCTCTCTCTCTCCTCTGAGTGCTGAAGTTACCACCGTGCACCATCGTGCCTCACTCAAAATTATATATTCCAATAGTGACTCAACTTGAATATAGCCAAAGGAAATAAGTTTAGGTACTAATTTGTCTCCTGTGATCTAATTTCTCATCATGATAGGCATTATATATTTTCTTCTATCATATTACAAATATCAGGAAACCATTAGCACATTCTATGAAATGTGCTAAATACTCATAATAAGCAAAACAATTTCTATAACAATAGACTTCTGTTCTTACATGTAGTTCCCACCAAAATTCAGTAGCTAGTAGTTAAAGTGGTATATATTCTATATGTGTAAATGTTATATAATGAACTTAAAGGGATCATTTTTAATGTTATTATATGTTTTAATGTTATTATATTACATGACATATAAAACACTATGGGTTATGTGCTATGTTAGATTAATATTAATAATATTAATATTAATTACATATCAAATCCAATTATATAAAGGTTTCAAGCTTCCCGATCTTTGTTCCTTTTACTTTATTATTTATTTTATGATGAATGCCTATCGTTTTACACAGTACTGATTACAAGTGTGTGAAAATGAAGTAAGAAGGTCAGGTCTTTCTGGCCCCATCTTAGTCACATGGTGAATAGTAGGTTATGGCTTCTTGTCTTTATGTTGGAGAAAGGGAAGTTCCATCTTGAGGTGTGCCAGAATCTCTGGAGACAGGGTGGACACTTAGCCTATAGGTTGCTGAACCTGTCAGTCTAATTCCTGAGACTGGGCATTTCCTCTGACCCTGCACCTATTTAGGCACAGACACGTGCATGCCATGTGTCTCTGTGTTCATGTCCTGTCTCCTGTCTTCTGGCTGTACTCTGATTACCATGACATCCCTCTTCAGCTCTCTCTCCTCCATTGGAGGTGAATTGTTTTGTTCATATTTTTTTTTCTTTTTCTTTTCTCTCTGGCCTGTTTCTTAACAGCATTAAATGTACTGGTGGGCCTCAGGACTTCCTAAAACTTGGCTGCCTGCAAACTGCTAACTCTCCAATTCAGACTCTAAGATTTGGTCCTTCAAAATGTGTATTCTGATTTATCACCTTACAACAGGAGAAGATCATTGTCTTATTTCCAGTCTTCATGTAAGTTCCATTAAGTCCCTTATCAACTGAAGTTTCATATTAATATCCTATATCAACTTGCGCTATTGATCTTCCATCTCAAATCATTGAAGGCCTTTCTTTGTCTCTCAATTTTGGTACTCCCTTTCCCTTCCCTAGTTCTAATACATGCATATACAGTATCCAGGGTATAAGATCAGATACAGTGATAGCAGGGGTAAAACTATGGGAAAGGAATATGAAAGAAAAAATGGTCCGGTTTCACATGGCATGTTGAAAACAATTACAACAATGATATACCACGTGTTTCCATAATGTGGCATTCATTTCGCTTAGCATCATCTTACGTGTTCACATGGGTATACCTATTGGGCTACTGTGACCTTTTGCTATGACTTGCCTAAACATGTACTAATTATTCCCTATGAGGGAAACCATAGAGTCCATGTTTTTTTGGGTCTGGCTCACTTCACTTACTATGATTTTTTTCAAGTCCTCCCATTTCCTTATGAATGGGGCAGTGTTGTTCTTTCTGATAGAGGCATAGAATTCCATTGTGTATATGTACCACATTTTCTTGATCCACTCATCTACTTTGGGGCATCTGGGTTGGTTCCATATTTTAGCAGTGACAAATTGTGCTTCGATGAACATAATTGTGCTGGTGGCTTTAGTGTGGTCTTCCTTGAAGTCCTTTGGGTAATCTTAAAGTTTGTAAAGGAGTTGCTATTCAATGAAGTAGTATATGAACATAATTACTTCTTAGGAATACCATCCTTTCATCATTCTCCCCTTTCCTCAGTTTTCTTAATTTTTCATCATAGTCATTGAATTTTATGACTGCATTTCTGTCTTCATGAAAATTAAATAAATATTGCTTGTTTGAAAGTTTCTTTCTAATGCAATAATGTAAAATTATACATATGTTCTGAAATACTAGCTTAGATAAATTTCAAACCTTTTCTTATTCCTTTTTCACATTTCTTTTGTTTCAATATACTTATAGATCATTTGTAATTCTACTTCAATCCCCAGTTTATTCAAAATATACAATTTAGATGTTAAATTCAGAGGGTTTCCTAACCTGTCTGTCCTCAATTTCTGATCTGTTTCTATTGAGGTCAGAAAAAAATATATAATCTGTTAGATTACTTATTTGGGAATATATTAAATATGATGTATGCTCCAATATATTATCTATTTCCACAAAAATTAACATACAATTAAATGTTTTTTTTATTATTTTGTATCAGTCCAAGGACTCAAATGCAGTACCAGTACACTGTTATCAAACTTCTATGCACAAATATCTCTCTCTCTCTCTCTAATACTAGAGCCAAAGCACCCATTGTAGCTTCTTAGTGATTAAATGGAGATAAGAGTCTCAAAATGTAACAGTGATACTCACCAGACACTATGTTTGAAACAAATATTACAATTTAGGAGAGAGGAGGCTGGGGAGAGAGAAAATGAGTGATAATGGGGGTGGGGGCTATCACTGTTCCAAAAGAAATGTACTCCTTGCCTTACTTACGTAACTGTTAGCCCTCTGTAAATCAGCTTTACAAGAACAAAGGAAAAAAATAAGATCTCACAGACTTTCCTGCCCAAGCTGGATTTGAACCACACTCCTTAGATCTCAGCCTCTGGCCAATGACAAAAGAATGCATTTTTGGAAGTTCTGAATTAAGCAATTTTTGCAAATTAACAAGTCATTTTGGTTGTCAGTATTAAAGTCTATAAACTGTTGTTTTCTAACTGTTCTAGCAATTACTGAAACACAGCTGTTATAATCTCCAAGTAGCATTGTAATTTCTGTATTTCACATCATTTGTACTCTGTTAGCAGTCCCATTATCATTATGGAAGGAAAAAGAAAAAGAGAGAAAAGAGTAACATACCAAAACCATTAATCTCATTAAAGGATATTATTAGAAAGCCTATTTGAAGGAAAAGCATAGTGATTTCAGACAAAAATTCAGAGATAGGACAAGATTGAAAGAGGCAAATATTTCATGCAATTTTGGAAAAAAAAAACATGGATAGGCATTTAATAAAACAATAGCCTAAGTATAAATCACACAGAGAAAAATAAGATACAGAAACAAAACTTTAAAGATTGTTTCATATTTACATACAACATAACGTACACAATTGTACAAATTTTAATTAAAACCCCCAAAGACACAAAATTGTATGTTTAAAATAAAGTATGATCATGTCATATACCTAGGATGATTACAATTTCAAAATTACCTTGATGATATTTTGAGGCAAAAAGGCATGTTATGTATCGTTGGTTCTAACATAAAATGATTCAATACTGGACAAGTTTTGGGTGCTTCTTACAAACAACAGGGTTTAGTTCATTTGTGTCAAGCAGAAATAAAAATATGAAAAAATAATGCCACAGCATATTTACTTAGCATCTGCAAAATTTGGAAACTGTCCGGGTGTAGTAAAAAATGAATGAAAATCTAAAACCTGATCCACAAATAGTGGCACCAAATTGCAACTGAATCCTCCTTTTCCTAATGGACTAAGAATTACAAACCACAGGCTTACCAATAATCAGAATGAATCTTGTAAATTTTGTGGTTAGTGAAAACATTATTCGATTGATATGCAACTTCAAAGCAACTAATATATATTGGGGATAAGCCATGACAGTGATTGCCTCTGGTATAGGACAAACTGAAAATTGAAGACTGGGAAAACAGTATTTGCATTCCTTAGCACCAGAGGAATTCACATTACACAGATATATGTACTTGCCACGGACAAACTACTGTACAATCAAGATTTGCATTTCATTTAACGTAAAATCTACTTAATGACCTGCAAAGAAATGTTTTAATCTCTTTTAAATTATGTGTTGGATGTGAGGCAGAATTAGAGTACTATTAGTGTTTTATTTTGATTAACAACTCAAACAGTATCTACTCAGAGAAGATTAAGTAGAAAATTTTAAAAAGTGAGGACAGTAAAATGATAAGCTAGGTAAAACTTCTAAACTGTATATGTATTTCATTTCAGAAATAATGTTTTGGAAAAGAGAGTAGATGAACAAGTGATAACTATTTCAGAGAAGTGATTTTTAAAGTTTAGTACTTATTAAAAATGTACTACTTGTCTGTTTTTGTCTCTCTCTCATACACACATATACACCGTTTCTTGTCTTTCTCTGAGAACGCTAGAAAAGACATTGATGAACACTTGGAACCACATTAGCTGTCAAGACTCTTCTTTCCTCATTGATTTGCAACATTTGCTTGCTTGCACCAACAAGATTGATGTTGAAGCTACAGTAGACATTTCTTTGATGCTGAGTATAAAATTTTGCTTACACTAAAGGTATGACCAACAGAAAGACTGATGTTTTATTTGTGTGGAACAAGGCTGCTTTACCATAAATGATCTGTGTCTGAAATCTAATAACCAAGAATAATATTGGTAAAGGAAAGTCACCAGTAAAGTGAAGAGCCTGAACGTTCTGCATGCATACAGAAGGCAAAAAACACCAAATAGGAACACCATGCATTGGTCTTATTTCTTACCGTCTTACTTTATTTTAATAAGACAAAAATATAAACTGAAGCAGAATATAAGATGTCTGTCTGTGATTAGGTCAACTATCTGGGTAGGTTTTGTTCTTTTAAATAATTTATTAACATAAACTTGTGCATACTCATGATGCACCATGTAATCTTTACATACATTTAAACATTGTATAAAGCATGGGGGACACTTGAAGCAGGGAGACAGGCCACTCCAATAGTCAGACCAAATTTTCCAAAATGGGCTCTAAATTTTCTGTTCCCAGAGCCACACTATTGGCCTGCCTGTGGTCTAATCTTCAGTCTCTCTGGCCTCCTAATTTACAGTTAAAGAAAACTGATTTGTTTGTTTACCAAAATCTGGCCTCACTATCATGTAAATGATCGCCATACTTGGCCTGAGTTCGGAAACGTCGATTTTACTCTTACTGATTTAAACTCTTCTCCAATGAAATGGTGAGGGGTCCCAGGTCCCCTACACCCAAGCCTTCCTCTACCTCCACTCCAGAAACTCCCTCTGCTCATCCTATTCTTCCCACCAAGTCCTTCTCTGACCTCTGCTGGAGTCCGTCTCTGCTCTCCTGCCTTGCTCTCCAAGTCCTTCTCTGCTGGAAGCCTCCCAGCTCTCTCCCTAACAGTAATCATTGTAGTTATCAATTTCTGTACTACAGCGAAATTGTTTTTATAACAGATTAACTTAAGTTCTTATAATAAGAAGTAGTCAACTCAAAACGCTTTATAGTTTGGAAGAGAGGCTTACATCAACTGACAATTGCTATTACTTTCCAATATCAATTTTAGTCATTTTGGGGTCACATTATTTTTTGTGTGCTTCAAAATAATCCAATGCTCATTATTTTAATCCACATAGTTTCCCTTTCTAAGAGGGAAAATAGGAGATTGACTCAAATTTTATTTTAAAAATTTAAGTGAATAATTAGTTAACTTCAAATTTCATGTCCAATTATGTAGTCATTCCCTCGGGTTGGTATCTAGTGGACACTTCAACAGATTTATACCATATTTTCCCTAGTCTCACTCCCTGAATTTTATGTTTCAACCTTTTTCTATTTGTGTAGAGCATATTTATGCCAGTTAGTTAATATCCGCTGTGTTCCTTTCTTTGTACATATTGGGCACTACACCCATATTCCCCCATCACCTTGAGCACATGTTGCCAAGTTCGTCATTAATAACCACATACTGTCTTTCTTTCTGCCTTTTACCCTCAAACTTCATATCCCATGTGGTACTCAATATGCATTTTGGAATGCATACCATAGCCAGGAATTGTAACACACTTCAATAAATCTTCACTCAAGTACTATTCTACTGTTTCTGTCCTTCCAAAGAGAAGTTAGTGCTCATAATTTCAGCCTCATAATTTTCCTTAAAGCTCAGGGGATATTTCTCAACACAGATGGCAGCAGCATGCACTATTAATGGAATCTATCTCAATAGTTGCTGCAATGTTTAACTCTCACTCACCTGACCAGTAAGTGTCATAAAATTCTACCACTTATAAATACCAAAGCCTCACAAATCACCCAGGAGAGAAACCTATATTTCTATACTTAAAAATGATCATCAGCTAGGAATATGGCCTACTGGCAAGAGTGCTTACCTCATATACATGAAGCCATGGATTTGATCCCTCAGCACCACATATATAGAAAATGGCCAGAAGTGGTGTTGTGTCTCAAGTGGCAGAGTGCTAACCTTGAGCAAAAATAAGCCAGGGACAGTGCTCTGGCCCTGAGTTCAAGCCCCAGGACTGGCCAAAAAAAGAAAAAAGAAAAAAAGAATGATCATCAATCATCATCCTGTAAGAATAGCACAATCTTCAAATTTAGATTGTTCCAGATTTACTTTATCCCTATTAAAAATTTGCAGGAGGAAGCCGGGGACTGGAGACTCATGCCTGTAATCTTACCTACTCAGGAAAAATGCAATATAGAGGATTGTAGTTCAAAAACAGTACAGGTGTAAAGTCAGAAAACTCCACTTCTAAAATAACCATCAAAAAGCCAGGTTGTAAAATGTGACAACTATGAGAGCTAGTTAAACAAGTACAAGATCCTGAATTCAAACTCTAGTACCAGTCCTTCCTCCCCATACCAAAGTCAATAAAACAAAGAAATAACGTGAAAGAGTTAGGGCAGAGGAGACCTAAAACTTTGCTGTGACCTTCACCACTGCTGTCTTGAAGGAATGAAGCACATTTTGTAATAGAAAATCCAATGCCTAACGTATGAAACTGTAACCTCTCTGTACATCAGTTTGATAATAAAAATTTGAATAATAAAAAAAAGAAAATATCGTTTTCATGTTGGTTTTGATCTTCTTTGACTTTAGAGATTGATAGATGCCACCAGCACTGGCCAGTGGTAACATGGCACACTGAATTATCCTCAGGAGAATCTTCTGCTCTTTGCAGTCCCAGGAAGTTGAATTCTTTCAAAGAGAAGTAAAATCAAAGCAGAAGGTAAGGTGAAACATACTATCTGTATGTTGGTCAACGGCTGTATGCTGATCACACAAACATCAATGCTCTGACTCTAACATAACAAGACAAAATCTTTGAAATGGTCTTCTATAAAGGCCATATACCTTTTCTGGCTTACAGAAGTCATGACAATGTCTGTTTTAAAATCACTGAGTTTCTTAAACAGTGTGTCAGTGATGTTATAGAACAGTAAAAACATGTATAAAGTTAGGAATGGCATTGATTAAAATGGCAAAATTCTTATATGTTACCAAAATGTAAGATTTATTCCTACCTCTTTATTCAGATGTTACAAATCCGTACCTCAGTTTATCCTACCTGAATGTAGGTGAGTCACAGTAGATATCCAATTTGTCTCTTTCATTGTGATATAGAAAAACTTGAAGGAAAATGAGATAATTCCAGATTTTATAAGTCTCTGAGCTGCAAATGTGTTTTAAAAGCCATGCTCTCCTTTGTTTGATATAGTCTCCCTTGTGGCTTGAGCAATAAACATAGATATATGGAGGGAATTATTTTATATCAAGTCTTAATGAAAGGTTAATGACTTCACCATCAATAAGTCATATACTAGGGAAGGCATTCTAATTCATTACTCCAAGGTCTGATGTGAATTTTCATTTATTAAAATGTAAGGAGAGAAAAATGGAAAACAACAAAAACAAATACAGCTATTAAATGCTTGGGTTTTTTTTTTTTGATACTATTAGATTTCTGCCAAGATAGAAGCAGAGGTAGGATGACCTTGGCTGAGGATGACAAATAACACAATTCAATTATAATAAGAGAAAGACGAATACACTTTACTCCTCATTTGGCTGCAGAAGAGCCCAATCCCACAGGTGCACATTGTTAATATTCCACAGTGATAGTATAAAAGTGAGTGGCATGTAAATGACTTTAAATTGCATTTAATAAATTGCTTCTATTACAATCATGTTATAGGCATAATACATTTGATTTTCAGATAAAAATTCAGAGCATTTAATTTATAGGGATGTTGTTACTAGGTTTTGTGCAAATGCATAAAATATAATCCCATATATGATAGAACAGCAGATCAGCTGATATACTCTTATAGACATGCTTTTTGCTGAGTAATTTGTAGTTATATTTTGAAGAGTTGATGCTCTTTCTTTTCTTTCTAAGTCTGGAACATTCTGATGACTTACTTTGACCATTGTGGGAGATGTGATGTTTTACTTTATTTTCCTCTACAGAGGGGTTACAGTTACATGAGTAAGGTAATGAGTACATTTATTTTCCGCCATGTTACTCTCTTCCTCGTTTTCTCTTTCTCCTTTCCCTCTGGCTGACTTCCCTTCCCCCAAGTTGTAAAGTTCATTTCCAACACCCTGTCTAGTGAGAATCACTGTTAACCCTCTGTCCCACCAGTTCTTTGATTCCCCTTCCCTTCCCCAAATCAGATAAACTTATATACAAGACAAAGAGTACCCAAATCAGAAACAGTGACTACAGGGAATAAACCAGAGAGAGGAAAAATGAAAGAAGGGAGAAATAAGAAATAACTGTAAAAGGCACACACACAAAAAAGAGAGAAAAATTTCTTGTCTCCATCTCAGGGAGTTCATTTTGATTAGTATCATTTTATATGGTCATATGTATATAGCTATTGGACAATTGTGATCCTCTGCTAGGACTAACATAGGCATATACTAATTATTAAAAATGAGGGAAACCACGGAGTGTACACACCTTTTGGGCCTGGCTTACTTCAGTTAATATACTTTTTCCAAGTGTTTCCATTTTCTTACAAATTCTTACTTGTTGGCTTCATATTAAGAGATCTTTAAATCCCCTGTTGCTTTCACTTACATTGTTGGGGGAAATTACCACAGGCCAGACTCCTGGGAGGTAAGGACAATATTTGTCCTCTATTTTCTCTCCATCAAAGCCACTGCTTTATATCAGCCAAGGCCCTGAAGCTGTAACAGAATTCAGAGAAGCTCTGAGTGACCAAGATGCATTAGACCCTCAGCAGAGTTCACAGTTACACCAGCAATGCTAGGCCTCTGAGAATGACCACACCTACAATAACTCACAGACTCCAGCCAGCTAAGTAAATATATGTTTGAAATGTTTTCCAATGCTGATCTTATTATGTTGGGAAAACATAATGAAAATTCCTTTGTTAATACAGTGTAGGATTTTAATTTTTGTCCTCGTAAACTCCTGGCACTACACATTTGTGTCCCCTTTTTGCTACTTTTGCAGCTTGTACATTAATGTTTGTACATAATTCCTAGTTAGTAATAACAGTAGTAAGTAGAGGTAAAGAATCCAACCTGAAGAATAAAACTGAGTGTTTAACAGGAAAAATACAATCAGATAAAGACATTCAATTTAGCTCCATCTTTTATTCCCTGAGTTGGGAATACAGCATCTGTCTGAAAGGACACTTTTCCTCACTAACAGGTGCCTGAGCTTTCAGAATTTGTCTTCTATTTCCCCTTGGCCTTGTGAGTCAAAGTTTCCCTCTCAGTAGCAAAGCATATACATTGAGTCTTCTGAATGAAGTCTCCATCTACCCAAGGCACGCTTCACCCATAATGACATTCACCCTGAAATAGATTTAAAACCTTCATCCTTCAGGGCATGTTTTATAGTATGCTGTCAAAATTCCTGCAAGACTCCACAGATTCACAGGTACCCCCACTTTTCCTCCTCCATTGCTCAGGCTCTCTTCACCACCATCCAAATGTACCCTGCCACTTTTAAATGTGTTTTAATTGTAAGAGTCATATACTGTACAAATACTCTTGATTCCACATTAAGTTCAAATGTTTATGTGTGAAAATGTGCTTTCAATACTTATAGCAGAAAATGAACTGTTTTTCTTGAAGTAAATATAAGCAAGAATATAAGCAAATAAACAAAGCACAAAAAAGCATAGAACCAGTTTCAGAAGATTCACAAGGCCCTCCGTGCTATCTGGAAGGGCTTGCAGAGATTGCATAGGTAGGATGCGTGTTAAGTGTATTTTTACATTTTAATTTAGTTTTGCTGTAAAGGTGATGTACAAAGGGCTTACAGTTACATAGTAAGGTAATAAGAACATTTCTTGTCGACCACTGTTAACCCCTTCCTTGTGATTTTTCCACTATTCCTCTCCCCTAACTCCTTTTCCTCCAAGTTGTAAAGTTCATTTCCAAACTAGTGTATTGTGAGTTTTGCTGTTGCATTGGTTCACTCTTTGTCCTTGTTTCACCATTTTGTTAATCCCCTTCCCTTCCCCAAATAAGATAAATGTATATCCAAGATGCAGGTACCCGAATCAAGAACAGGACTACAGGGAAAAACCAAAGGAGCTGGAGTGTGAGGGGAGTACTTCATACAGTTCATTAAAAACAAAACACTCTCTTGTTTCCATAACTTAGAGTTCATTTAGATTAGCATCATTTTATATGCTCATAGGTACATTGCTATATAAAAATCCTCAAAACAAAACAACAACAAAAAAAACACCCTATTAATGAGTGGGCTAAAGAATTACACAGAGACTTCTCTGGAGAGGAAATAAGAATAGCAAATAAACACCTGAAGAGATGTTCAACATCTCTGCCTATAAAAGAAATGCAAATGAAAACCACATTGAAATTCTACCCCAACCCAGTTAGAATGGCTATTAGCAAGAAAACAAATAATAGAAAACAAGAAAACAAATGCTGGAAGGGATGTGGCCAAAAGGAAACACTACTTCACTGTTGGTGGGAGTGTAAAGTTGTTCAACCACTCTGGAAAGCAATAAGGAGGTTCCTCAAAAGATTAAACATTGATCTCCCTATGACCCAGCAATGTCCCTCCTGGGCATTTACACAAATGATGATAAACAAGGCCCCACTAAGGCTACTAGCCCAACTATGTTCACTGCAGTATTATTTACCATAGCTAATATATGGAATTAACCCAGATGTGAAGTGTATTTTAAGGACAGTACGGTAAAGCAGTAGCCTAGCCTATTATAGAGACACTGAGGAAACAAGGTTCTACCAGTATACTGAGTGATTATGGGAGGAGGAGAATGAACTTGTTGAAACACTTCAGAACATTGGAATTACTGTCAGTGGTTCCGGAGCCAAGTTAGATTTTTATGCAAGTTAAAGGAGATATGTGATATGTGACTTTGGCAAGTTACTAACAAGTTTCTGTTTTCTCATCTGTAAATAAGTAATAGTTTTATGTTGTAGGTTGTTATAAAGATTAAAAGCAGTTACATTTTTTTCTACTGCATTTTAGTTCCTGCAATTCTTGCCTTGCTATGTTTGCTTTTTGCCTGGGTATTTGGATTCTCTATTCTGCGACATAATTTTTATATATCTTCATTTGTTCCATTATTGTACTTTGTATCTATTCCAGCACCAAATCTTCAGGACATGCTCCATCATTCCTACATCTGAACTAGAATTTTTCCTACTTCTTCATTTTTATTATCAACACCTAAGTCACAGTCTATATTTAGTTGCTTGTCTTCTCTCTCCTTCCTTAAGAATATGGTAGTAGACATATTGATTTCTTTTATTTATGCATTCCATAAAATTGCTATGTCTAGAACGTTTGTGAGTTGCATAACTTTGGTGAATGTTAATAAAGAACTATATACAATGAGACTTAGAAATAAAACATGTACCAGAAACATTTAATGATATCAATTTAATATGTCTATTAGATACTTATAAAATACATGTTGAATATCCTCAGACCTTTTGTTGAATAATATGTTCTCTGGATCATCACAAACTTTTTGTTTTAGTTCTTTGTAACTACTGGCCAAAGCTGAGAAGCCAGTGTAGCTGAGTGGCATGACAGGATGAAATAGCAGGGGTAGTACACTGGAATAGTGCCAAGCAGGGAGATGGACTTAATTGGCCAAGTGTCACCCTTAATTAACTTCATGCTAAAGTCAATGAGAAGGGCTTTACCTTAGGTCAACCTTCAGTGCTATGTATATTGGTGCTCCCTCTTCATTACATCCCTAACACCAGTCCTCAGGAGGACAAAACAGTATTATTTTTCATATCCTGCATCTATCATTATGCTGAGGGAGAAGTGAAGGCTCCTGAGGAGCTAGGATTACTGGTGTGAGCCACAGACAGGGCCAACTTTCTAAGTTCTTTCAAAACATATGTTCCATTGAAATAAACCCAAAATAGCTTGTAAATGTTTAGGGGCAAAACAACATACAGGTCAGGAAGACAACAAGAATTAGTTGACTAACCATGATATAGGCACAATACCCAGAAAAATTTTAAAACCATTTCAAAAAATTTAAAACCATTTCAAAGTGGAACTTTATCCCTATTATCTCACTGTATATTTATGATTGTATATGTGTATGTATTAGAGATTAATGTGGCTATAATGTGAAGCATACATTAAATAATATTTCTAGAAGGTAATATAAGGAAATAGGAAATTTGTTCATGACTTTGAAGTAAACAATACTCTTACACTAGCTCATGAAAAACAAATATTCACAGAAGCCAGTTTGGAAAATAGAACTAAATGAAAAGTAGGAGGTTTGATTTATGGAACTAGTGGAGTGTGTAGTGAAACCCCTAATTATGCTTTCCACATAACATAGCTGAGATCACAGATGTGTGTCATTGTGCTCAGGTTTTCATTGGTTAAGATGTCATGAATGATTTGAGAAGAATACTCAATCTGTGATTCCTGAGTAGCTAAGATTACAGGTAGGAGACACCAAACCCAGCCTGTATATTATAAGATTTCTAAGACAATATGATGTCAGGATTTTGATGGGGAAGGCATGCCCCAACCTGACGAGCCAAGAAAGGAAAGGGTTGACAGACCGCCCGCACCCAGCCCTCCCTCACCAGAGGACAATCAGACGCATCTGGGAGTCAAGTCAGCACAAGATCTTGGGTTTATTGAGGAAGTTCATTCAACTAATATAAGGCACGGGAGCCAATCGGCTCCCGGATTGGCAGGAAGGGAAGGGGTGTTTGTGCACCTATCTAGGGACTGTGAGGGGAGCCATGAGCTGTCAGTCAGGGCGGAAGAGCTGGGGACCAATTTTAGAGGAGGCCAGATTTTTCGTCACAGCCCACAGAACCGCCTCTGGGTTCAGCGTCAGGCGCCATCTTAGCCACATTGGACCCAGGGCTGGGAAACAGGTGGGGCCAGCTAGTTGACTTCCTCTTTCTGATGTGACATATTCTGAGCATGTCCCACAATATGATAAATCTTAAATTTTCACAATTTACCTTTATACATATTAGAGAGATTATTATTTTGTGAATTACATCTTAGTAAAGCTGGATAAATGCTTGCTTAATAAAGACAAAGAGCTTGATCAGTGACAATTAGATGAAAAAGAACAACCAGCCTCAGATTACAGAATTTATAATTTAGTTGTCCTGGATTCTCCATGGCAAATTGTTTCCAGTATCCCATGATTAACAAAATCTGTGAATATTCAGATCCCTCATGAAAACCATTGTATTGTATACAGTCTTTGATCCAACCCTTGGACAATTTAAACCATTTCTGGATTACACATACAGGCTAAAACAATGGAGGTAAATATTCTGTACACCATTGCTAGTGTGCGTTGGTGATATAAAATATTTTTTTAAATCACATATTCAGGAGATATTCAGTACCTCGAGAATACTTATGATCCCTCAAGTAGTGTTTTTCAGAAGAATTAACTGTGACTCAGAAGATACACTTCCAGAATTCGATCCAATGAGTGCCAAAGCACCTATGAGAGAATCCATTATGAATGAGATAACAAACATTCAAAGAAACAGGGAGTAGAACTTGATTGAAGCAGCAATTATAGCAGAAGACAAATGTTTTACATCTGAGACCTAGACTATTTTGTAATTGAATGTAATAAAAATTAGTACTCAATATTAAGAGAGAACAAATAACTAATGATCCAATAGACAAACTATACCACTATTGAAGAATGAGTTTATTATACCAAGTAATATACCAATTAATTATACCAATATTGATGGTAAAATAAATTGGAGAATTGTCAAATACAGTTATATTTTTCACATTCCTGGAAGTGAGGAATGGCTTTCAGAAATGGCTTGAAGAAAATTCAGGTAAAGGGAACTGTTTGTTCTCCCATCTGGTTGTTCCATGCCACTGGTAGCTTGCCGAACCAACACAGATGCCCCTCAGTAGACGAATGGATCAGGAAAATGTGGTACATATACACAATGGAATTTTATGCCTCTATCAGAAAGAATGGCATTGCCCCATTCATAAGGAAATGGAAAAACTTGGAAAAAATTATACTAAGTGAAGTGAGCCAGACCCAAAGAAACATGGACTCCATGGTCTCCCTCATAGGGAATAATTAGCACAGGTTTAGGCTAGTCACAGCAGAGGATCACAAGAGCCCCATAGCCATACCCTTTTGAACACAAAAGATGATGCTAAGTGTAATGAACTCCATGTTATGGAAATGACTGTTATATCACTGTTGTAACTACTTTCAATGTGCTAAGTGGAACTGTAACTTCTATTATTGATGATCTTCTTGTATCCCCTTCCTGTGAGTGTACCTGCACTATCTCTGTATCTTATCTGAGTACATTGGAAACCATGTATACTGGTATTAGAACTAGGAAACTGAAAGGGAATACCAAAATCGAGAGACACAGGATAAAAAGACAAACAACTACAAAAGCAATACTTGCAAAACTGTTTGGTTTAAATGAACTGAACAACTCATGGGCGGGAAAGGGAAAGTGGGGGGGGGAAGGGGGAATGAGGGAGGAGGTAACAAACAGTACAAGAAATGTATCCAATGCCTAACATATGAAAATTTTACCTCTCTACATCAGTTTGACAATAAAAATTTTAAAAAAAAATTCAAGTAAAGCTGAAATCAGTGCTATTTTTACTAATAGTTACATCAAACACATGACAAGGACTCAGAGGTAAATTTTAGGCAAGTGTTGCAAGATAACTAAGCTACAAAGTTATTATTGTAGAGACGAAGAATAAAATATAGGGAAAGTATTTTCCCTTAGCAAGTTAAATGGAAAAATATTAGCATCTTTTTATTCATAGATGTGTAAGATTGAAATCTTTCTAGCTGATACGATAAGAAGGTGGGGTTCTATAGAAATTGAATTTGGTTAGATTGTTTCTCACAAGTAAAGCCATGCAATGCTGACTTTGAGTTAAGGTTAAATGAGCCATGTCAGGTTTTCTTAGGGAAGCTGTGTGATACATCTTCAAATCTGTGCTTATCTTGGTAAAATACCAGGGGAAGGAGATAGATCATGTTACCCCAGTTAAATTGTGAATGCAAAACATTTTTTATTGTTTAAATATAGTATGTACTATAGTAATACAATTATCATAGTATTTAAGGACAAAACAGTTTATAGTTTATTACAGTATTAGGAAATTATATATGTATATATAATTTCATATATAATTATATATATGATACTTAAAGAATCTTGAAGGAAAATAGATTGACTAAGATATCGTGAGAAAATAGGCCCACATCTCAAAAAAGAAGATAATTACCAAGTTGGAGAGAGAATGCTATAATGTTTGTCTTACATGAATTTATTGATTTATATATATGTGTATATATAAAGACATATACATGTCTTTATATATGTACCTAGTTTTGCCAACATGATATATTGAAGAAATTGATTTTCTCACTGAATGCTAGTGAGCTATTTGTCAAAAAATCAGTTTGTGACATGTATCTGAATTGATTTCTGGAATGTCTGTGTTAACCAATTGTTTTTAATCCAGTTTTTGTGCCAGTACCATGCTTTCTCATGACTACTGCTTTGTAGCACATTGTGTGTTTTTGTTTTAGTCCTGAGGCTTGAACTCAAAAACTAACTGTCGGGGGCTATTTATTAATGCTAGCACTCTACTATGTGAGCTACAGCTCTATTCCTAGCTTTTTGTTGGTTAATTAGGGATCAGATTTGAGTAGCATTAAGTCAGCTACTGTGATGCTGCTAGCTTTTCTTATTGTGATTGATTGACTTGAGTATTTTCAATTTCCTGTAACTTTCATGAAGAATGTCATTGTAATTTTGGTGGGATTGCACTGAATCTGTAGATTACTTTGGGTAATTTGTTCACTTAAACAATAATTATCCTAATCAAAGAAAGTGTGATATATTTTCAATTTGGGGGGTTATGTCCTATATTATTTCTTTCATCAGTGTTCTAAAATTTCTACTTTAGAACCTTGTCAGTTTTGAAAGTGGCACTGTAGCTCAAGTTGTGGAGTGCTAGCCTTGAGCTGAAGAGCTCAGAGATGGTGCCCAGGGCCAAGAGTTCAAGCCCCATGAACCACAAAACAAACAAAACAAAAACTTGTCACTTTTTGTATAGCTATATGAATCAGATTGCTTCCATAATTTCTTCTTCAGCAACTTTGTTTTTGGTATATAAAACTGTGAATTTATTTTGCATCATACAATTTTACAAGATTCATTCATTTGTTCTAACAGCTATTGGTGGCATATTCATTTTTTTTCTCTGTATATAACCTTGTGATTTATAAACAACTTAATTTGAATTATTCCCTTTCAGTTCTTTTTCTTTATAAATTTATCCATTGAGGACATTTAAGTTGATTCTGCATGTCCAGAATTGTAGATAGTGCTGAATGAACATAGGAAGGTGGAAGTCACACCACATTATAATTCCAGGTTTTTTGTATATATATATACACAGAAGTGGATTGTTGCATTGCATGGTCATTTCACTTATGTTTAAAAAAATAACTTCTCTTCACAATCACAGCTACACTTATCATTCTCTCCTCAGTATGCCAGATTTCCAATTTTTCCACACTTGTGCTCTGGAAAAAAAAAGTGAGGTAAAATCTCGTGTTTTCTGACTTACATTTCCTGGATGATTCACATTGCTGCAGTTTTCCATATGGCAGGTGGCCATTTGAATGTGAGAGAGAGAGAGAGAGAGAGAGAGAGAGAGAGAGAGAGAGAGACAGAGAGAGACAGAGAGAGACAGAGAGAGACAGAGACAGAGAGACAGAGAGACAGAGAGGGAGTTATCTTTGTCTACCTTTTTGATCATTTGTGCCTACCAGTGCTTTCTAAGTACTTTATTTGACATGAATTAATAGGATCCTTCATATAATTTTATTTTAATACCTTTTAACACTTACATCTTAAGTAGATATAAGATTTATTTTGTGAGGTATAATAGACTTCTTGTGATGCTATAATGTGAAACATTTCATAAAGTTTACAGCAGAAAAGCATAGCATAATGAATTGCTGGTATTTTATGACAAGGTTATTTCACAGTTCTAATGAGGAAAAAGGTTGAGTAATGAAAAAGGTAGCTTTGTAGAGCAGGATTATCCATAAGTACTTTCTGTAACTCACAATACACACAGAGAATATAGATGAAGGCGAAGAGTAACACCATTTTTCTTGATTCTACCATAGATGTTGTTTTACATTTTTGCTCTCTCTGAAGTAAGGGTTGTGCAATCAATGGGAACTTTCACATTACCTGATAGCATAATAGTACCCCACATATGGCATGACACAGAGTTAAAAGCACATTAGATTTGATGAAATACTTTAAGACTTTAACCATGAGATGGATAAGGTATAAATTTTTAAATTTATGGGAACCACTGACTGCTGAACAGAGATTCATAGAGAAATTATGTCTAAATGTCAGTGCCCTGAAAATGAAGAGGTCCTCTAAGATATCAGGAACAGAAGTGAACTTCACTGAGAAGTGAGAACAATTGGACAAACTCCATCATCTTACCACTAGCATTGTAGAGTAGATACCATGATTCAAACTTTGCAAGTAATAATGAAAGTATTCTGAACTCCTTTTCCAAGAGGTTGGAAGTTACCATCCTCACACAAAGTAAATTTGAATATCTGTAGTAGTTCATGAATAAAACCTTCAACAAACCAAGCAACCTATATGAAATTATCACCTAGATAGAACATTAAAATTGAAAAGATGTGAACTAGAAAGTGGAAATGTCCTAAAAGAAAAGAAATTACTGAGATGGATGTGTGGGAAGTCTCTAGTAAACATCAGATCTTTGAGACACAGACTGTGTAAGTTTACTGGACCATTTAAGACACTTGCTTTATGATGTTGACTTTACTATAGCTGTGTTTCTAATGCGTATATACACACACAAACACATCACAGACAACTTAACTGTGGCTAGGGGAAAGATAATAGGTGTGACTTCACATAATAAGACTCAGTTTAAAACATTCTGTAAGAAATTTTAAAAGGGACCACTTAAGGGGAGTAAGAATTAAAAACTCATATGATAGAAGAATTAAGTATGGTCAAAGGATATTACATGATTGTATGGATAAACCACAATAAAACATTCACCTAATACAATTAATGTAAACTAATATAAGCAAACTTTAAAAGTTACAACATAAAATAACAGAAAGAGTATTTTATGTAATTGTCTCTGAAATGAGTCTTATATAGGTGAAAGGTAGAAATTTTATTTATTTCCATATTCTAGTATTATAATTAAAAGTTATCAGGTTTCCAGGTCCTGCTGCTCACTCTTCTAAACAGCCTTTATTTTTGCTTTGTTAAATAAACTATCACCTTACTTTAAAAAACAACAACTATCGTGTTATTAATAAATGAGAATAGAAGGAAAGTTATAAATGATGAAGTAGACACCCACTTTAAAAAATCTTAAAAATATTATATTACTTCATTTTTATATGTGTGCAAATATTTATGTGTTGCTAGAAGTATCTATCTTGGTTCTTACCTCATGTACAAGAAGACTTCAGGCAAATACAAAATGTAGCAAAAAAGTAACAGGAAGGTTTATTAGAAAGGACATAGGTAAATGTATTTACCCTATATTCAAAATAAAAGATATTGTAAAGGGCAGATAAAAGAGTTATGTCACAATGGAAACATATCACCACTTCAGCTCATATTCAGCCATCTTCCCAATACAGTCATGAATGCTAGGTTTAATAGATAAGGAGTTAGGAGCCAGAGCAAAAGTGTACCCAGTTAAATAGTCCTAGAACCTAATTAGTCATTATCTCCCTAGCATTCAGAGGTTTGGAGGAAGCAATTATCACTGTCATCACATGAAAGGAACAATCTGATTCCCAGGAGATGGTCCTTCTGCTCCAACGTGCAGTCTGATTAGAGGAGGTCATTGTACTCATTTGAGGGTATTCTGTCCTCAAGGCTCTGCTGTTCCTTTGGGGTCATTTCATTTTTTTGTCATGAAGATGCAATTTCTTTTCTGGTCTTAGATGAGGTTTAGTTTTACCAAAAAGAATGTGTAAATATAAGCCTGCACCAAAATCATGTAGCATTTGACATTTCTTAGAAAAAAAATGATCACCTATCCAAAAAGAAACATTAATCTACCAGAGTTTCAGTGGTTGTCATTCAGGCTGCAAAGCAGAAACAAAACAAGATCTATAAAAAAAAAATTTAATCCAGTCATATTCATATAGGAAACATGTGAAGCCTTAAAATTACCAATAAGTCAAGTGGGAGACAAGGGAAACTATGGAGGGACTTCAAGGTGATATTATTTCTGATCTTAGACATGGCATATCCTGAAGTCAAATATAAGCCAGACAAGTAAGTCATCAGTGTACACATTTCATTAAATATTAAAGCATAGAAGAGGTTATTTCATAAATCAAAAAGCACCTCACAAGTCCTTTCTCATTCATAGTATTTTCTCCTTTGGGAATTGCTCACTAAAAGGCAGCAACTAATATCCTATAGCAAGCCCCATCAAGTCTGATCTGATCCATTAGAACTGAGCAAGTGTTCGACATCTAAGATTAGTTTTAAAGATGGTTAACTTCTTAAGCAAGTAGCAAATATTATATGCTGTTGATAAAATGTTAAAACATGGTTTATTTACCTATACAAAGATATTAAATTAGTGCACCACTGACAAGTGTAAAATTCACCTTTCATAGTTTTCACTACAGCAAACCTCAAAACATCTCAAAGTTTATGTAATTATAAAAGGTAATTCCTTTATTGTTTCACTTTCAGTTCATACACCTTAATATAATTAAGACCCTTTTGTGCGTCGGTGATTTACATATCAATTCCAGTAAGATTCTTCAGATATGGTTGTTCTGTTTCAGTTATCATACAAATGTGAACTCCAATAAATCTTACAGACACACACACACACTTACATACACACTTATGAACACAAAAAGAATAAAAGTATTAATGTACAGGAGCAATGGTCCAATTTTACCATCTCTACCACTGTTTACCTTTATTTAGGAAATATTGCACATCAGAGTATTTGAAGTATTTTCTTACTATGGGATTGCTTTAACTTTAAATTTTCAATTCTATTTTAACTACTAAAATGTATTTACATAGCAACAAATGTATCTTGGAACTATTTCTTTTATTTCTGGTATAATATTCACATCATCTTCTCTTAAGACATTACAAATAAAATTTAAATAATAATACATGATTTTGTAGGTTCAATGGAACTATTTTAAAGTGGCGAGGGCTTTTTTCTTTATTATCCTTAAGTAATTGCCATTCAAAAAACATTTTATGAGTACAATGCATCTTGATCACTGTCACTGCTTTCAATGTTCTTACTCATCTCCCCGCAATCCACCCCTGGATTTGATTTGACAGCTGGATTTGATCTATATGAATATGTTTAAATGGACTGTTTTATGGTCAGAAAGTTATTCTCCTGACTTGTGCTTAAAACGAAGGTAGCCTACAAAACCAATGCATGAGATCTGAATGATGCTTCTTTGCTCAGTAGACTCAAATAAAATATTAACAGTTTAAAAGTAAAAAGAGGTAAACCAATACATCTGCAATACTCACTAGACACTTATGTTGGAAATGAACTTTACAACTTGAGTGGGAGGCAAGTGGAGGGAGGGAAAGCCGGAGAAAACAAGGGAAGGGTTAACACTGTTTGAAAAGAAATTACTCAGTACCTTATGTAACTGTAATCCCTCTGTACAATCCCTCTACAATAAAAAAGAAGGAAAAACACAATTTAAAAGTATAAGTAGAGGAATATAAAAGAAATGTTTACATTGAATAACACTTTTTATTTCTCCTTTTCACAGAAAGATCTTTTGAGGATAACTATTAGCTGTTTTATGTTACTATAAATAATGCCCAAGAACAAGTAATTTATAAAGAATAATTTAGTTGGGTGCTGGTGGCTTATTTCTATAATCCTAAGTACTCAGAAACCAGAGATCTGAAGATCAGTTTGAAGCCATCACTGGCAGGAATGCTTCTAAAACTATTCAATTAGCCATCAAAAAGCTAGAAGTAGAGTAGTGGCTCAAATGTTAAAGTGCCAGCCTTGAGGGAAAATCTAAGGGACAGCATCCAGGCTTTTAGTTCAAGCCTAAATGTTGGTGAAAGAGAGAGAGAGAGGGGGGGGGGGGGAGGAAGGAAGGAAGGAAGGAAAGAAGGAAAGAAGGAAAGAAGAAAGGAAGGGAAGGAGGGAGGGAGGGAGGGAGGGAGGAGTTTTAATTCATAGTTCTGGAGGCTGGGAAAGACAAGGGTGAAGGCCGGGAAGTCCCGCTTGACCTCTCAGGGCCTTCGTGTTGCATCATAATGCATGATGGAGGCATTACATGCTAAGATCCATGTGTCAACACAGGTACTCTGTTCTCCTTTTATAAAGCCGCAGTCACAGAGACGACGTTATAATGTCCTGCATGGCTCAACCTATACATCCATTCAAATATTGTTTGGGGTCCATTGCATTGGACCTAATGCATTCAGTCCATAGCATGCATTTTGGAAGAAGTAGAAATAAGTAGCTTAAAATATTTTTTAAATGTACAGATTGGTGATACACATTTGATACCATGATAAATATTAATGTTATTTTATTTGAGAAATAGTTGCACCTGTGCTTTGTTGTTTGCATATTTTGGAGTTATAATTAATGTAAAGTTAGAGCAATGTCCTACAATTTTATCTTTGGTTGGAAGATAGGTAAGTTCACCTTCCTCCTCAATCTTTCCTCCCTTCCTGCTATCCTGCCTTCCTGCTGTCCTGGCTGACTACCTGTCTGTCTATCTGCCAGCCTTCCCTACCGCCCAGGACACCTCACTCCTTGATCTTCCTCCTACTCCTGCAAATCCTCCTCTTTCTCCTCCTTCTCCTCCCTTTCTCCTCCTTTTTCTTCTTCCTCCTGTCTCTCTCTCTTCATTATCTCCCTGTCACATGTTTATCTCTGTTACATATTTAGTTTTTAATTTATTTTTGTGTGGCTGGTTTTGTTTTTGTTGCCAGTCCTGGGGCTTGAACTCAGGGCCTGAGCACTGTCCCTGGCTTCTTTTTGCTCAAGGCTAGCAATCTACCTCTTGAGCCACAGTGCCACTTCCGGCTTTTTCTATATATATGTGTTGCTGAGGAGTTGAACGCAGGGCTTCATGTATATGAGAGGAGGGCTTTACCACTAGGCCATATTCCCAGCCCCTTTTTATTTTATTTTTTATTTTATTATCTTTCAATAGTGTACAAAGGATTTGCCATTCCAGCACTTTATGGAAACTGTTTTTGATCAATATTGCACCTTTCAACATTCTCACCCACCTCTCCAAACCCACCCCTGCTTCATTTTTTTAAAAATTATTAGTTAAATTTTGTTAAATTATTAAATTTTATTAATTATTAGGTTATGAATTCAATTTTTATTCGCTGTTTAGCAAGGTAGTTTATGTATATAATGCATCTTAACCTATCTATGTCATCTCCAACACCTATACCCTCCTCTGACTCTCTCCTTTCCTTATTTTTCTCAATTCTGTAGTACAAATAAGGAATTCTTGCCTACATTCTCTTTATTTTCCACCTTCATTTTTATACCATTCCCCTTGAGCTCTGCAATTTCTCTTGCAAGTACCTATTTCATAGTATTTATTTTGTTGGGCTTTAACCGAGTCTTTCTAAATATTCATACTATTTGTGTTCTCCATAGAGAACTTCCCTATGACACAGCAATTCCATTCTGAACATTTACTCAGCAGAGAATAAGGCTACACTAAAACTACCAGCATGATCATTTGACAACCTTAGCTTTTGACTACCCACTATGACAGATGACTGGCCAGTTCCTGCCCAGTTACTAAGTAGACAGACATAGGCATTAGAAAGGCATGCTTGCAAACTGTTCTCCTATGACCTCCCAGCTCTGATTAATTTTGAAGGGCCAAGCACAAGTGATTCTAGGATCTGACACCATCTCTGCCATCCAAGCAGTAGCTTACTGCCTCTAGATGTTTTATCACTTTTGTCCCAGGAGTGTCTTTCCCATGCTGGGATAAAGGTGCCTTTGGCATTTCTCTTTGCTGGTTGTTGAACTCAGGGTCTGATCCCTGTCCCTCGGCTCTCCAGCTCAAGGCTAGCTAGCACTTTGTCACTCTGAGCCTTTCAGCACCTCCTCCTCCCAGCACTCTGCTGGCTAGTTAGAGATGAAGATTCTCACAGGGGCCTTTCACTGTTAGGGCTGGCTTCAAACCACAGAATTCAGATCAATGAGTTACAAAAGGCCACATTACTTCAATTAAAAGCAACAAAGTAGTCAACATAGAAATGGTTTTCAAGCATGATCTTACCTGAAACTTAATAAGGGCCAAAGTTACATATATCTGATGAACTTGTAAGAATCATCTGTCCTTTACTGTACTCCTACCTGGAAACTGTTATAAAACTTGAAAGGCAAACTGGAATATCAATTAAATGATCATTTTGGCAGCCCTAACCTTTTTTCTTTTCTTTTTTTGAAACTGAACTTAGGACAACTTTATTTCCACATTTTATACCCAGAAATCCATTTCCGATTTTTTTTTAAGTCTAACACTAACCTCTGCTTTAACACTTATACTTTAGCTTTTATTTGTATTTGAAGAATCCTTTGAAACCTTGAGGCTCTAAGCACAGCCCATTGCCTCTGGGCTGCTTATTTTAAAAGTGCTGTTTTATTTTTTTCAGTCTGAGTTACTGCCTAGCACAACTTTAAACTTATAAAACAGCTTTTCCTTAATGCAAGAATTACAAGCACCAGCACTATATATACCAAGAATCCAGGCTTAGCATCTTTGTCTTTTTGTAAAATACATCCAAATTGCAAAATAGGAGAAATCAAATGACATCATACAGATAAACTTTTGAACCCTCTTTTTAAAAATTTCAATTTTTAATACATCACAAGGGGCAATTTTAGAAATACCAATCACCTCATCACATCAAACATTTTACCATCAGATTTCCAATATCAACCTTCAAGGAAAAGATACAGGACCAAGAAAGGCCTCCATTGGCCTGTCGTACAGAATGGGCATATACCCATCTGACTCCTTAGGGCTTGAATTGCCTTTGTGCCAGCTTACTTCCACCATGCCAGACTCCCCCGAGGGCCTGTCCCACCATGTGTGGATCCTCTAAGCTGCACCTTTGCCAGATCACCCCCCCCCCCCGCCAAAGTTAGGAACACAGGCCCATCCTAAGTTTTCCTGTCCTTTCTTTTTGACCTGTGATGATGAAACCCAAAGCAGTTCTTTAACAGTGATAAGCAAAGCTTTATATCCAAATTCCTGATATTTAGTCTCAAATTTTAACAGTGGAGGGAAATAAATTTCAAATTCCCAGTGCCTTTTGCTAAACCTGATAAGTTGATTATAGTGTAAACAGCCTGATTTATTAAGATACCATTTTCCCCTTTTGAAAACTGCAAATTAAAGAATCCTTAGATACCTTTTAACTAGTTTTTCTTTTTGTGTCTTTTTTTTTTTTTTTTTTTGGTACTGGGGATCGAACCCAGGATATTGCACTTGCTAGGCAAGCGCTTTGCCACTGAACTACATCCCAGCCCCTAGTTTTTCTTTAAAACATTGCAATAAGCTTTTGAGACTTTTAGTAACATCCAAACCTCATGACCTTTTGGGAGGTAAACTCACCCATTTTGGAGTTAAACTCATTTATCTTTTTTACATTATGCTAACACTTTTGATCTTGACCATATTTACACGCACACATACACACATGCACACATGCAAAAATAAACAGTGGACTATACATTTTTACATGGCAAGAAATATTTTTACCAATCTTATGCTTGCAGATGATCAAGATTTAAAACAAAATCTTTTTAACAAAGCACTTTAGCGGGGCCTCATTTTTTCAGGGCTTCCTTAGTTGAGCAATGCAATCTAGCACATCAAATACTTTCCTGCTGAAGAAAACTGGATGGGGGTCCCCTGGAACTAAACTCAGCCCACCCAGTACTTGACTCTAGTCTTTAGTCCAATTTTGAGTAGAGCATTTTAAATTACTAATTCACATTTTGAATACCTTCAGTTGGGGGAAGAAGGCTGATCTCTTACCCCAACAGGTGGCCTGACTCTCTTTCATCAATTTTAGCCAGAAGCATTTTACAATTTAAATTTACTCTGAGACTAAGATTACCCAGCTGTTTGAATCAGGTCCTCAGCTGCCTGAACCCTCCCAAATGCCTTCTTGCAGAAGGGGACTCAGCACATTGCACACTCTGATTTTCCCTGATAGATGTCCAAATGAACAACAAAACATGGAAAATAAAAACCCATATTTAAATCTGGTACCAATTTTAAAAACAGAGCCAGGCAAGCCAAAGTAGGTCAGAGAAGCAGACTTACCAAACTGCTGGCCTGTGATGCATGGCCCGGGAGCAGGGGTGACCCCTGCGGGGCCCTGCCTTATCTAGGGCAGGGGACAGGGGGTGTGGCCAGGTGGATTAGGCTGTAAGGTCAGGGAAGGAGGAAGTAATGGCCTCCGGGTGTGCTGGTGGAGACTGAACCAGGTGGGGAGCATCTGCATGGAACCCTCCCTGGGTTGAACTTACATTCCAGCCTTTTAATAATTATGAAAAAGGATGAAGACTCTCTCTGGCTGCTTCTTGCTGGCAAGGGGTGCCAACAGTAGGGGTAAAAGGGAGAGATGTGGCCTCTCCTGGAGAAGGCAGGCAGCAGCTCTCCCTTGGCGGTAGATGCTGGCCAGCCCTTGAATGAAGCCTGGAAGAAGTCTCATGAGGCAGAAGCTGTAACTTCTTAAGAACTGACCACAACCACTGTCAGACTTTTTTTCTCTAAAACTGCCCAATTTCTCCCCAGGCTTGTGGAGTAGATCAAACCCAGAATGGCTAGCCTTTGAGAGGGGACCTAGAGGAGAATCCCTGGAACCCAGCCCGCAACACATACTGGAGGGCAGAAGCCAAAAGTTTGGGCCACTGAGACTGATTTTCTAGCCTATGAGGTGTTCTGACTTTATGGAGTTGTCTAGTGAAGACACTGGAGTCCACAAGGACATAGACAGGGCGTCTGCAAGGACATACAGTCAAATTCTCCATTTAGGCATCCCTGAAATGAGAACAGACTGGCCCAAAAGGCATAAGGGGTGCTTCTGGTGTGGTCAGTCAGACAGAGGACCTGTAGGCGGGAGTCACTCACCAGAGGTGGAGAGGAAATGATGTGGTGGGTGTGTAGCCAGCAATGGTAAAGGCCAGAAGTCCGAAGTGAGTTTCCTCCAGCTTTTCTTGGCCCAAGGAGAGGCAGTCAAGGAGGAGGATTGCCTCTCAGAAGAAGAGAGAGAGGAGGGGATACAGCGACTCCTGACTCTGCCGCTTCCTGGATCTCGGCCCCAGAGGTAAGGTTCACAGGAAAGGAAACCCGCCACATGGTTCAGGCAGAAAGGAGTTTATTGGGGGGAAAGCAAACTTGCAGCACACACAAGATGGAGGTGTGGGGAGACAGAGGGGAAGGAAGAAGGGAAACAGAGAGAAAAGAGCAAGAAAGTAAGAGAGAAAAGAAAAAGAGAGGGGACTCCTGTTGAACTGGTTATGTAGGGGAGGCAGGAGGTATGGGCAGATGGACTGGATCTGACCTCAGAGAAGGAGGAGGCAACTGCCTCCAGGTGTGCCAGTTACTTAGGTAACTCGGGTACTGGGTGCAGACCTAAACAGGCTGGGGTCATCTGCATGGAGCACTCCCTGGGTGGACCTTTCACTTGCTTCCTGAAGATTTCTAAGTAACTCCAAAAAGGTTTTTATTGGACAGCATGTACTGCATCGATGAGCTGGCTATCTGAGTGCCAGAAAGGCCATGGGGTCCTGAAACATCTCAGTGGGATCCTCTCCTGTGGAGATTCCCCCCCCCAACCCCCCCGCAGTTAGCCCACTGTTCCTTCCCCCCCCACACACACACACTCAGTCAGTCGGGCTAGGAGTGTTTATTTAGCTGTGCACAGAGTCTGCTCTCCACCACCAGGATGGTAAAGAACAGCCCTGAGCCACCATAGGGCTGGGTTTTTAAAGGTAGAAGCTATGCATTCTACAGCAGGTGGTTACATAGCACAGATGGGCGGGGGGACACAAGGAATCAAAAGCAAGTCACAAAAGAGTTAAGCAAGCCATTTACAGAAGCAGATATTCATGGACAGGCTAACCTAATATCAACTTCGTTGTATCAACTAAGCAAGCATGAGCAGGCTCAAGCAATCCAGTACTCAATCATAAGTGGACCAACCTGACAGTTACTAGGGCATTTCTATAACTACTACTATGGTTATTTCTATAATTTATTACTATGATCATCTTCACAATCTGTTACTATGGTTGCTGTGTAGATACAGACAGGAACAAAGGCTACATACATCTTTAAATGTCAAACAATGAGGAGCTAGTCTCAGGGGTTGGGGTGCAGGCCTCTAATACGGAGTCACAAAAATGGAGTTATCGAATCTAAGAGTAAACTCTAAGACAGTGAAATTTTACAAGGCCTGCTATTTCAAAGAGCATGGGGGTCTACACTTTTTCTTGGTTTTCACAATTACTGGCAAGGAAGAGAACTAGCCATGGCCTCCAGAATAGCCAAGATTCCCTCTTCCCCATAGAATGGATGGAAATGGGATATCCTGCACTGGGTCTTTATGTTTTCCAGTAATTGCTTGTTATTTTCTCTAATATTATGGTTGCATTCATCCACACTTTCTCCCTACATTAGTCTACCCTTTTCTTCTTGACAATTTTTCTCTGACAAAGTATGTTTCAGTTTTATGGTATTGTTTTGTTAAGCAGTAAGTTAATTATCCAGAGGAGTTATCCAAGGGAGAAATCCATACATACCATGAAATAAGGGATGTCTGGTCTGGGTGGCACCATCTTGGCCACATGTTGGATGGTAGCATCCAGGATCTTCTCTTCATGGTGGGGGATGGGTAAGCACCCACCTCCCAGGTGATTGGCATGCCTCAATCCCTGGAGATAGGGGTGGGCACTTGTCTGATAGGTTACTAATCCTGTCATTCCAGTTCCTGGGCCTGGGATTTTCTGTAAGCCTGCCTCCTTACCTGACACTATTAAGGCCCAGACCAGCTCAGGTGCCATTATGCCATGCCATGTGTCTCCATTTTCCATCCTTTCTCCTGTCTCCAGGCCCTTCTTCAGTCACCATGGCATCCCAATTCATGATTTGATGCCTCAAAATGTACCTTCTCTGTTTCTCACCTTATAACATGATATCTTACTTAATACATTTATGTATATATGTTTACCTATTTATCTAGAACTTTGATAAAACTTCCACTTAGAAGAGGAAACATGCATCCGTTTGTTCTTCTGAACCAGATTTACTTGACTTAACATAATTTACTTGACTTAGCATAATTGTTCCTGGTAGATTAGTAAAATTTCATTGTGCAAATACATTCCACATTTTCTTGATACATTTATCCATTGAAGGGTGGGCTGTTTTTATAGCTTGGTTATGAATAGCAGTAATGAACATTGGTGTGCAAATGTCTTTATACCTGTTTTCAAAGGAGTGGAAGCTCTCAATGAAGAAGCAGAAATGTGCTTCTTTATAGCTGACAAATCTCTATCCCTGCATTTGATGAGAAAATGTCGATTATTTCTCACACAGTGCCTTTGTCTACTTGATTTGAAGATTTTCAGAAGGCTTCTAGTTACAGCATTTTAAACTAATCTTGGATTTCCTAAGAAAGAAAAATGATAGACTTAAATACTGAAAAGGAAGAAATCTTGCAAAACTATCTGAAAAGTGCAGGCAAGGAGAAATTTTTATTTCATGTACATAAAGAGCAATGGGGAGGGAAGTGAGGAAACTAAGACACACCAATCCCAGTACCTGGCCAGGTATTGGGGACTGTTGGTTTCATAGATGTCCTGGAACCTAGCCAGGAGATGGGGGCTATCCATCCAACTCCAAGGCCTAGAGGGGAGACAAGCCATTCTTTGAGTTGCAGATGCCTGGACCCATGAGTAGTCAGGAGGGCCCTGCTTTGAGGAATATGTAGGTGCATTGTGTTGTTTAGCCCCTTGTTCTGTGTTTATATATAATGCTTTAGTGAGGCTTGGTCTGCACCCAACATGTGCCCTTGGTCATTAAAAGTTGATGCAACCTCTGTTCCAGGCTGCGGGTCTTTGTAATTGGCTGCCTGCAGACAGCTAGCACCCCAGTAAAGACTCCAAAATTTGAACTCCAAAATTTGACCTCTCAAAATGTGGCTTCTCTATTTTCCCAGGACTGTGTCTATATCTGATTGAAGGTGTAACATACTTCACAACAATTGGAGAAAATATACTGTGAAAAATAGACAAACATGTTTTTCAAAAAGTTGTGAATAATGCAAAATAAATTCCAAAGCTAAAATGGTTCTAATTAACCTTCTTTGGGCCCAGGGTACTCTGAAGTTTCAAAGCTAAACCCAATTGATGATCATCCCCTTTTTCCTTTTGATAGAATAGAATAATCCTGCTTCTAGTTAAAATTCTTGTTTGTCCAGAAGCACAACACATTTCTGCTAATTACAATTTGATGAAAAAAAACTTTTATGCCTGGGAACTCTTTATTGGAATGAAAATACAAATCAATCTCAAGTTCTGTGAAAAAAAATTGAAACCTTTATTATGGAAATAGGGATGCATTTTTAAATTAGGAAATTGGTCTTCTAATACTTTAAAGGGAAGAAAGAAAAAGTAATTAAAAGAAAAACAAAGTTATACAAAACAGGAATTGGGATGTATGAGGAAACAGGCTTGCTTACAAGTGAGAAAACTCATTGTTGTCTGTGCCACATTAGTTAATATAGAAGCACTAAAGTGTTTGAAGTATTGTAGTTCCTTTTTCATTTAAATTTAACATTAATTTTAACATACAATTATTTAATATGTTTCAAAAGCAAGCTGAATTAAACTTTATCTTGAGAAAAGTTTGCCTCTTTCTATATCTAGCATCTCTGCCTAGATAAATGCTTTTCCTGCTCTGAAGTATACACTTGTCATATTTTAACTAGTAAATTTTCTTAGTTTGCTTTCAAATGTGATTGAAAACTGCTCTAGCCTCTGTTATATTCAATTCATTATTGTAATTTCATGGTCCTTTGGTATTGCATATCTTGAATAATGATAGTGGTTTCCCATCTAGACATATCCTTTGCCACACAAATTATAATACCTCTGTCTTTTCTCTTAAGTTCCAAGATTAAACATATTCTCATTGAAGACAAGGGATTTTTAGTTTCTCTTTCCCTTCAAATGATAACAGGTATCTTTTTCAATCAAAATATCAAATCACTTCCTCACAGAAATGATCTACATTGATGCTTTGACCTACAACAAAATATAGACAACTTAACTAAAAGTTTTAGCTAACTTCCATAGACAGTAACTAAAAGTCTTGAGGACGCATTTGCAAATCACTACCCTCACAGGCCTAATTCAGTATTAAATAATTACCCTAAAACTCAATGTTTAATTTTCATGCCTGTTTTCAGAATACTTCTATGAGACTATCTTTTACCTTTGTTTTCCCTTCAGTTTCCTAATAATCTCTTGATGTTTTTAAAGTGCATGTTAGTTGTTGAAACGGGTTTTATCATGGTTCACTCTCCTTCTGAATAGTATGATTTCACCCTCAAAGTTTTGTTGTTGTTGGTGTGTGTGTGTGTGTGTTGGGAGCAAATATAGTTCCCAAACCAGCCATATGCATATTTTCTGAAGTGATGTTTAGCAAAGTGAATAGATGGTTCTTTTGAGTATGTCTAAATGAGAAAAAGCAAAACCCTAAAGGAGGGTAATAGCTTATGAACTCTGAGTACAAGCACATCCACCAGGAAAGCATATAAGACATGGGGCTGTTTCTCATGCTTTATCCTCTTTGTTAGATCTCACTGTTGTAAGGTCTACCCCCCCCCCCCCCGCCCTGCCCCAGGGAGAGATCCATGATGATGCCCTATCCTCTTCACCGACCTTTAAGTCTCCACTCAGTACCTACTTTACCTAGGTAACTGGCATACCTGGAGGCAGTTACCTCTCCCTTCTCTGAGGTCTCTTTGGAATCCACCTGGCCACACCTCCCCGACCCTGCCCAAGGTAAGGCCTGGCCCAGGGTGGTTCAGCTGTTCTCTCCAGCCATGTTTGATCTCAACCATAGGCCAGCAGTTTGGGAATAAACTTTTCTCTCATGTCTGAAAAGCATGTGGTGTCCTCGTTCATTGGTTACCTACTTTAATAACTCTTACAACTGCCATAAGCAAGCAAGGTACAAACAGACAGCATGCTTGCATCTTTCCACAATGTCAGAATTTATTGAATAATGAAAAATTCACAAGCCATTTCAATTTAGTTGGCATTAATTACTACTAAAGCCTAAGACTTTGGCAACCCAAGATTTTTGTGCCAATCTTAATTACTAATTATCAGATATTATTAGCACTATTATCAGATTCTCAGATCACACAGAATAATATAAAGACTGCAGTTTGGCTACAAATGGGTCAAAACAGCTACAGGGTTCAAAGTGACCTTGGAAGAACAGAAGGAGAGAAAACAGACAGAGAGAGAGAGAGAGAGAGTAGTAGGAGTGAGACTCACCAGACAGAGGTGAGGTTTGGTGAAGCTCCCCTTTAAATATAAGAACTCGTCATTTTGTTAGGGTCCTTGACTTCAATCACAGAATAAGAATTTCTGGACAAGTTACAATGGTAAGAAAACTTGGCAGAGCTTTACTGAGCAAGTAAGCAAGCATGCAGGCAGACACAAAAGAGCAGGGCAACACTGTAGTAGAGTGGGTGCCCTCATAGGGAGACAGAGACGAACACACAAAGAAAAACACAAGGAGAGACATGGAGAGACACAGAGAGACAGAAAAGCAGAGAGCAAGGGAGACACCCAGAGAGAGATACACAGCTTCTTGTGCTGTTGGGGTATTTATAGGTAAAGCCAGGGGGTCTGGCTTGCTGTAACCACACTTGGTGTTCTTCTCTGAGTTTCCAGGTATGAATGCATCCTTCAAGTGATTTTTAATCCTTGGGTGAGAATTGCTGTTGTTAATCCCTCAGGAAGAAATGCATCCTGTTGTCTCTCTTTGAAGCAAAGATGGCTCTTCTGTGTTTCTAAATCCCATATTTATGAGTTGCCTTCACCAGGCCTCCGTTTTCTTAAGTTATCCTGCTTTCTTTCCTCTAAAATGACTTTGTTCCCTTAATCCTAAGGGGTGTATATGAAGGATTATCTCCTGCATTTGCTGTTAGTTACCACGCCCCATTTTCCCCTAGTCTACTGGGCTTCAAATCCAGTCAGAGAATAAAAGTCTGTAGGTGATAAAATGCAGTCAGTCTAGGAAAAGTGTACCACCCCCCCCCCACCCCCTCAGCAACTACAAACAATATAGACCTTGTAAAATTTCACTGTTTTAGAGTTTACTCTTGGCTTCTATAACTCCACTTTGGGGACTCCATGCTAGCTGCACCCCCACCTCATGAGACTAGTTCCTTATAGTTTGACATCTAAAAATACATGTAGCCTTTCTTCCTCTCTGTGTCTAGGTAGCAACCATAGTAACATTATGAAAATGATCGTAGTAATAGATTATAGAAATAATCATAGTAGTAGCTGTAGAAATGCCATGGTGACTGTCAGGTTGGTTCACTTATGATTGAGTACTGGATTGTTTTAGCCCACTCGTGCTTGCTTAGTTGATATTAGAGAAGCATGATAACAACTGTTAAAATAAAGTTGATATTAGGTCAGCTTAACCACGAAATTCTGCTTTTGTAATGGCTTGCTTAGCCTGTTTGTGACTTGCTCTGACCCCCTGCATTGACCCCCTGCGTCTGTGCTACATGACCACCTGCTGTAGAATGCATAGCTTCTACCTTGAAAAATTGAGCCCTGTGGTGGCTCAGTGCTGTTCTTTACCATTCTGATGGTGGAGAGCAGATGCTATGCACAGCTAAATAAAGACTCCTAGCCCAATTGACTGAGCGCTGGTGATTTGATTGTCATGAGTTCTCGTCCTGGGTGATCAGGTTACTACAGTATTGTAAGCAAACTGATGTATCGAATTGAAATCCCTTTCTTCAACTGTATATCTGAAGTTCCACATATACAATTTTTGTTCTTGTTGGTCTGGGCCTGCGCACTGCACCTGAGATCTTCCAATCAAGGCTAGTACTCTACCACTTGGGATACAGCACCACTTTCAGTTTTCTGGTGGTTAATTGGAGACAAGAGGCTCATGGGCTTTCCTCCCTGAGCTGGCACTGAACCACAATAATCAAATTTCAAACCTATTGAGTAGTTAGGATTACAGGTGTGAGCCATGGGCGCTTGCCAGATACACAGTTTTGTGGCAAGCAGTTTTAAACATGGGATTTGTAATAAGAAAATGAAAACTGTTCCATCTACATCCAAGGACCCTGAGAGCCAGTGGTCTCCACGGCATTATTGGAGACAGACTCTGTGCAAATGTTATATCTAATAAGCAGGAAACAGCGCTGTAGTATGTGAGGATTGACAAAGCAAAACTAAATGACTTGGAGAATTGATCTTCCACTAAATGAAGGGAATGAGAAGGGCCACTCCTAACAGTGACCCATGAGAGTGATGCATACAATGACTAGAGGTGGGAGGAGTAATTATCAAGGTTAATTTGCATAAATTTTCACTTGGGTTCCAAGTAAACAAAGAAGTGATTACAACAAAGATTCCAACATTTTTATAATCTAATTTCCGATTTTAAGTTGAAGCAACTAAGCTATACTTACTATAGAAATTCAAAACTGATGGTTGTAATGGTGTCTGTGGGCTCTGTTCAATGATATATCTAAAAATATCAGTGCTTAGGAATAAAAAGGATAAAAATTGAAATGCTTTTTTAAACTGTAGTTTTTTTCTCTTCTTTTTTTGCTAGTGGAGATCAAGCCAGGACATTGCACTTGCTAAGGAAGCAATGTGCCAGTGAGCTAATCCCAGACATTTGTTTGTTGTTGTTGTTGTTTTTTAACTGTATGTTTTCAAGATTGGACTTTTAATGGTCTCTACAACTTTTTATTGTTATTTCTAAAGGTGATGCCCAGAGGAGGTACAGTTATATAAGTCAGGTAATAAGTATATTTCTTTTTGAAGAGTGTCACTTGTGCCCTTGTTTTCTCCCAGTTTTTACCTCCTGAACCCCCTCTCACAGAAGTTGTAAAGATCATTTACAACCTAATATCTAGTGAGTATCACTGCTGCATTTGTTGGCTGACTGTCTCACCATTATTGTTGGAACTTTCTCATGAGAAGCACAAATTACTGGGGTTAAACTTGGTGGTTTTCAAGGAAAGAAGAATAAGTAAAATATTATCCAATGATATTTGATTGGAGGAACAAAGTAGTATGTAACACTTATAAAAATGCTGATCTAAAATGTAATTTTTAACTAAGAATGTGTAGAAAATTGAAGTTAGATTCTTATATATCACCCTGAACCAGAATCAATTGCAAATAGATTAAAGACTTCTAGGTAAGAACAGATACTCTGAAAATGTTACAGGAAGAGATAGGGGAAACACTAGACCTCCTTGACACAGATAAAAATGCCCTAAATAAAGATGCAGAAACACAACAAATCCAAGAAAGGCTGGATAAATAGGGTTGCATTAAACTGCAGAGCTGTTGCTTGGCAAAAGACATTGTTAAAATGATAAATAGGAAGCCCAAAGATTGGAAGACGATCTTCATGAGCTATACAACAGACAAAGGCCTCGTATCTCAAATATACTTAGAGCTCAAAAAAGTAAAACCTCCAAAAAACAAATCCTCAAATAAACAACAACTTCTAAAGAATTAAAGAGACTTCTCTGGAGAGGAAATAAGAATGACCAATAAATACAGGGAGAAATATTCAACATGTTGGACCATAAAAAAATGCAAATAAAAACTATTTTGAGATTCCACCTCAGCCCAGTTGGATTGGCCAACATCAAAAGAAAAGAAATAATAATAGATGTTGGCAGGGATGTAGTGAAAAGGGAAAGCTGTTACACTGGCGATGGGAATGTAAACTTGTTCAACTACTCCGGAAAGCAGTATAGAAGTTCATCAAAAGACTAAACATGGGGGGCTGGGGATATGGCCTAGTGGCAAGAGTGCTTGCCTCCTATACATGAGGCCCTGGGTTCAATTCCCCAGCACCACATATACAGAAAATGGCCAGAAGTGGCACTGTGGCTCAAGTGGCAGAGTGCTAGCCTTGAGCAAAAAGAAGCCAGGAACAGTGCTCAGGCCCTGAGTCCAAGCCCCAGGACTGGCCAAAAAAAAAAAAAAAAAAAAAAAAAAAGAAAAGACTAAACATGGAGCTCCCCTATGACCCAGCAATCTTACTCATGGGCATTTACCCATGTGATCACAAGAAAGGCCAAATTAAAGCTTCCAGCACAACTATGTTGATTGCAGCATTATTTACCACACCTAAGATATGGAATCAATCCAAAGGCCCCTCAGTTTTTGTGATGGTACTGGAGGTACCATCTATTTTCTTCATTACTCTGTTTACAATGATATTAAGACAAAGATCAAAACAGCTTTCCAGGCAGATCCCAAAAGGCTGTTAATGGACATTGTAAGTTCAGAGCTCTCATTTTATCAATGCTAGCCTCCAGCAATAATAAATCATTTTGAAAATAGTACACTGAATAAAAGATAAGTACATAATTTAAATTTACTAGTGGAATATTTTATTTCTACATTCTTTCTACTTATCTGACACTTAAAATTAACTAACATGAACAATAATTGTGAGATAAAGATTACTAGTTACACCAGATTACAAAAACAGAGAACTAAAAATTTCCATTATTTAATACCCATTAATTTAACTGCTTTTTGGCATCAGATAGTGGTCATTCTTCTCTGAATTTGATACTGTGGTATCCTGGCCACCTTGGACTTGCACCCACACAAGAAAGTCACCAGCACTCAGTCAATTGGGCTAAGAGTCTTTTTTTTTTTTTTTTTTTTTTTTTTTTTTTGCTAGTCCTGTGCCTTGGACTCAGGGCCTGAGCACTGTCCTTTGCTTCTTCCTGCTCAAGGCTAGCACTCTGCCACCTGAGCCACAGCGCCCCTTCTGGCCATTTTCTGTGTATGTGGTGCTGGGGAATTGAACCCAGGGCCTCATGTATAGGAGGCAAGCACTCTTGCCACTAGGCCATATCCCCAGCCCCTGGGCTAGGAGTCTTTATTTAGCTGTGCATAATGTCTGCTCTCCACCATCGGGATGGTAAAGAACAGCCAGGAGCCACCACAGGACTGGGTTTTTAAAGGTAGAAGCTATGCATTCTACAGCAGGTGGTCATGTAGCAGAGACGCAGGGGGTCAATGCAAGGGGTCAGAGCAAGTCACAAACAGGCTAAGCAAGCCATGTACAAAAGCAGAATTTCGTGGTTAAGCTGACCTAGTATCAATATTATTTTAACAATTGTTACCAGGTTTCCCCAACTAAGCACTCATGAGTGGACTAAAACAATCCAGTACTTAATCTTAAGCAGGCCCAACTGACTGTCACCATGGCATTTCTACAACTGTTACTATGGTTGCTACCTAGATACAGAGAGGAACAAGGGCTACACATATTTTTAAATGTCAAACTACAAGGAGCTAGTCTTAGGGGTGAGGGTGCAGCCCCCTAGCATAGAGTCACCAAAATGGAGTTATAGAAGCCAAGAGTAAACTCTAAGACGGTGAAACTTTACAAGCTCTATTGTTCCTAGGAGCTGGGGGGAGCACTACACATTTCCTTGGTTTTCAGAAATACCATTTTCCTGATGTAATTAGACTGTAGTTGCTGCATCCAGTAGACATTTATAGGACAAAATGGCAACAATGTAAGTATTTATTTATAAGTATCTTTAGAGAATACATGTTTCCATAGCTTTGAATATTTAAACGTTTTGCACCCAGTCAGTGGGAATCAACAAATAAACTAAGCCTGCAAAATAATGAGATGAATTAATCTATCATAATTTATCATACATGAAATATGATTTCATCTTTATTTGGAAATATGTCTTACTGGAAAAAATACCTTTAACTGGACTTTTATATGGATTTAATTAGAAAGTTAGATTGCCTAATATCACCTAAAATGACTATGAATATTCCACTACCACCCCTTCCTCCTCCTCCTTTTCTCTTGGTTCTTCTTTTCCTTCATCTATGTCATGAATTCATCTTCTTTTTCCTCTCCCTTCGGGTCCCTCCTTTACTGTTTTTCTTTCTCTCCTCCCCTTATACTACTTTTTTCCTCTTGTCTCCTCTGTTCCACTAATTTTCCCTTCTAGTTATTTACTGGGAAAACATTCACATTGAAGTGATAGGAAAAGAGAATCTATTTTCTTCATTACTCTGTTTACAATGATATTAAGACAAAGATCAAAACAGCTTTTCAGGCAGATCCCAAGGGCTGTTAATGGACATTGTAAGTTCAGAGCTCTCATTTTATCAATGCTAGCCTCCAGAAATAATAAATCATTTTGAAAATAGTACACTGAATAAAAGATAAGCACAAATATTCCTAGGATCAATAGCCTGAGGTCTTACCAATTGTACTATAATTACCAATACAATTTAACTTTAATACCATCTAAAATTAGGCTCACTTACCTAAGAGAACAAAATAATAGGACATAGCATATGAACTAAAATTTGCTCAAGATATTTTGGCCAATGCAGTAATGATTTCCTAACTACACAATTAGCCATTTGAAGTCCACATTGACACTTTTAGATTACTAAAGCATAAAAGTGCAAACAAAGACTCCTCCAAATAGCAAATACCACTTGTTGGTGTTTCTATCTTTCCTCTCTGGTCTGTTTCCTGACCGTGTTAAGGGTATGTGTGGGTTGCTGGCTTTGTTTTTTGTTTTTTAATTTTTATTATCAAACTGATGTACAGAGAGGTTACAGTTTCATACATTAGGCATTGGATACATTTCTTGTACTGTTTGTTACTTCCTCCCTCAATCCCCCTCCCTCCTCCCCCTTTCCCTTTCCCCCCATGAGTTGTTCAGTTCATTTACACCAAACAGTTTTGCAAGTATTGCTTTTGTAGTTGTCTATCTTTTTTTACCCTGTTTCTCTCGATTTTGGTTTGCTGGCTTTGTAACAACTGGCTTCCTGCAGACAGCTAATGCTCTAATAAAGACACAATAGTTGATACTTCAATATGTGGTTTCTTGGTTAATTTACCATATAACATTTTGTATCTGTGTTTATTTGACAGAATTTCTTCTAAAACAACACAGTGATGCATAATGATTTTCTTTTCTTTTCTGCTTTGAACCACTTGGAATTTCAATGCATGTACATTGGTTTCTGTACATAGTTTTGCCAATATTCATATATTGCTTCATGAAATGTTTTTCCTTTCTAAACTGTTAGTTTGCATAATTGTTTATCATACACATACATGGACACACATCTGCATGTGATCCCATAGAATCTCTCATGGCTGTCACTAAGATGGGTAATATTGTCTTCAGGTCAACTGAAATTGGTGAAAACCAAAGAACAGCAGCATGTGAAAGAAATAGTGTTCAAATTTTAGTGTTTGCTCTGAAGTACGTTTCTGGTATTTGGTTTAATATTCAGTCAGCATTTAGTTATTTTATCACCTCCTTGTCCATTATTTAATTATACTTAAATTGCACAATATGCTGCAATAAATCAATTGTTAAGAGTGACGCAAAGTAATAATTGTAGAATTCCTGGAGCCAGGACTCATTGTTATCACATCATAGGAGCAAAGACCGCCTCCTTCTATAAAGATCTCCCAAGCTCTGCAGCTTGAACCATGGCCTTAGGAAAGGACTACACGACTCCTCATGACTAGTAATGGATAAATTATCCCTTTTGAAATGAGGGGTTTTTTTTTTTGGCTTAGGGGAAAATTGCCTGTTGTTTAAGAGATGTTTGACTGAGAGCTGGGGCTGGCGGCTCATATGTGTCATTCCAACTACTCAGGAGACAATACTTCAGATTTTGGGTTCAAAGCCAGTCCTGGAGGAAAAAAAAACACAAAACAAAACAGAAAGTCTTCTCTCCCGTTAATAATCAAAAAGCCAGAAGTGTTGGTGTAGCTGAAGTGGTAGAGCCTAGCAATGAGTAAAGAAGTCAAGCGAGCATGTGAAGCCGTGAGTTCAAGCCATGGAAGCAGCAGTTTCACTGTTATTTGAACTGTTATCACTAAGTCCACAGGGGGAAAAAAAAAGCAAATGTAGATAGCAGAAAGGGGAATATAATTATTCTAGTACCAAAATTTGGATGTAAGCCCTTATTAAATTGCCCAAGAAAAAAATTAGAAAAAATGAATTCAAGTACATTATTTAGCAGATATTAAGCAGGGCTGGTACATTTAAGTTGAAGCTTTGCTTATTGTGTTGATGATGTAAGTTTGTCTACTATGGAATGTTAAGATATTGACAGCTATACATGAATTAATTAACAATCCAAAAACAAAAAATGAGTATCAAAAATGACAGCAGACTGGAGTAAGACTGTGTAAAGGAACAGATGTGGTGTTTCTGGCTTCTAATCTGAATGGGTTCTGTTCTGCAGATAACAACTGTCAGGAACTTTAACTGAGGACGGAGCAAGAAATAAGTATTCCTATTGTCTTTTACACACACACACACACACATACACACACACACTACTGTTAAATGTAGATTCACAAAACTGAATCTCACTGGATACTTTAGAAATACAGGACATAAAAGGAAGTGGACTTACAACAGCACATACTTGGATTCACAGTGGTAGAGACAGTCAAAACTTGTGCACTGACTGAATTCTTTCATTGTTGCTTTAATGTTACCCTGTAAGGCTAGGGGTTAAACTCAAACTGTCATGCTCTCACTTGATTTTTGTTTTAAGGCTGGAAGTTTACCACTGGAGCCATATGTCCAGTTCCAACTTTTTGCTCATTAATTTATGATAAGCCTCTCTTGTATTGTCTGCCTTCACTGGATTTAAACTGTGATTCTCACATCTGAGGATTACAGGAGTGAGCCACTGTTACCCAGCTATGACTGAATTCTTATGAGAGCTAAGGAAGCACATTTGAGAATGAGTTAAACATTGACCAGTTTTAGGTTAAGAGAATCACTGTTCACTAATGATGGCATAACTCTATTTTTAGCCTTGAACTGAATTGAGTGATCTGAATTGCATATGGCTTGAAAGAATCCTAATAGGAAAAGATTAATGAATTGAAATACATGTTGCTTTATTGTAAGTTTCATGTATCTGACTATATTGTTTAATTAAAGACATTGACTGTGATGACTTAGGTGAAAGTTAAGAGGCTTCTAGTGTGTATTTGTGAATAAAAATAAATGTAGCTATGAGAAAAATAATGGAAATCATGCAATGCTATTAAATAAGTTAAGATAAATAAAAAAAACTTATTTGAAAAATGAAAGGCAAAAGCTGCATGTTGAGAGTACATATTTTCACCAAAGGCTGGTATCTAGACTATATACTAAAAAAAGCACCAACAAATAGAAATATCATTTCAAACTAAAATATACTTATATATTTTGTTTTGATTGGCTTAATGCATGTGCTGTATTATCTGAGTTCTTCCTAAATTAAGCAATATGGAGAAGAAATTAAAGTCGTGAAAATTACTACACAACCTGAGTGACAAGAAATAATTAAAACTATAAAACAACTCTGAAGATTTTCTGCCTTCTTCCATACATTACCTCACTGATTATGTTGTTAAATTTGAAAAAGATCTCAAGGTAAAAATAGAATCAAAAGAAGCAGGAAAACAATAGTAGATATGCTTTAAAATGGAAGGTTTACCACATCTTCATGAAATATGCATGCCCAGTAGACAGAGAATTTCCCAATAAATTTAAAAACAAATATGTAACAAATGAAATACCACATATGTATTTTATATACTGTCAGTATCTAATTATTTAGATAATATTGATCATATTTAATTAATATAACTATCATTTTGATAAAATAACAACATAACATTCTGTATTGGAGAAGTAATTTCTTTATATAACTGTAATTAGATGTAATTTATAGATCATAAATTTTGACATACTATATTCTAACATTCTACTGTCTTGCTTGAACAAGTGCAAAGTATAAGTTTCAGTCAGTTCATGTACGTTAGTAAGTCTTAACTATATCTAAATAATTACTTTACTTATTTAATGAATATATTAAGAATCTCAGGCAATTATAAATGCAGTGCATGCCTGTAGCTTGTATACCATTAGTGGCAGAACATGTTCACACACTCAGGAGAATTGCATATGACACTAGTTGGCACTTCACTTTCAAATCCTTAACTGTAGGTTTAGACTACTGTTTTAACATTTTCAATCTCTTCTAGTGTATTCATTTTTATATTTTATTGATTCATTAAATATTTATGAATACTATTAACAAGTTTAACATTTGGTAAAATTTGTTTATTATATTTGTAAAGTGACTTGAATATAAATATGTGTATATAGTAACTTCACTCAAAAATTTGCTTGATATACATGGGAGAACTTTATTTTTTTCCGTTTTTTTTTTTTTTTCAAATTTTTATTATCAAACTGATGTACAGAAAGGTTACAGTTTCATACGTTAGGCACTGGATACATTTCTTGTACAGTTTGTTACCTTGTCATGGGAGAACTTTATAAACTGTGTGTATCTATTTTGTTTTCTTAATGCTTATACTGTTTTTATCACAAAAAATGGTTTGTGTGTGTTATAGTTAAAACTTCAGTCATTATTGCCTTCTAAAATTAAAAATCTGAAAGAGTATTCCATATTTTCAGTTTTACTCTTCATGGAATTTTTCACTCTTTGCTGTAATGCAAATATTCATTCAAGGATATTTCTCTTTAACCTGAAAAAGTTAACATTTCTAATACAACCTAAGAGCATCCTAGACATATTCTAGTTATTACAATCAGGGAGAACACACAGCCTGTTTATTTATGTTTGACTTACTTCACTTAATATAACTTGTTCAAGTCTTTCCATTTCTTTGCATATGGGGCGATGTCATTCTCTCACATGGAAGCATAGAATTGCACTGTATATGTGTACCACATTATCTTGATCTACCAAGGGGCATTTGGGTTGGTTCTATATCTTGACTATGGTAAATAGTGCTGCAATGAACATGGTTGCACTGGTGACTTTACTACAGCCTTGTTTGTGGTCATTTGGGTAAATGTCCAGGAGTGAGATTGCTGGGTCATAGGGGAGCTCTATGTTTAGTCTTTTGAGGAACCTCCATACTGCTTTCTAGGGTGGCTGAACAAATTTACATTCCTACCAACCATGTAGTGGTATTCTCCTTTGGCCACATCCCTGCCAGCATCTGTTATTATTTATTTCCTTAGTAATGGGCATTCTAACTGAGGTGAGATGGAATCTCTATATTGTTTTGTTTTGCAATTCTTTTATAGCCAGAAATATTGAAGATATCTTCATATGTCTATTAGTTTTTCTTATTTCTTCTTTGGAGAAGTCTCTCTTTAAGACTTCAGCCCATTTATTAATGGGGTTGTTCTTGTTGTTGTTTTGAGGATTTGTTTTTTGTGGGGGGGGACATGATAAATTATACAGATCTCTAGGCATTCACACACAGTAAGATAAAAGGAGGATAGTCCTAGGAGGGGATCGCAACACAATACCTATGTGCATCTGATCACATACATTTTTATTTATTGAAATTAATTCCAGGAAATGGAAACTGCAGGTACTTTTCCCTTTGTTCCTGTTTTTGTTTTCTTTTGTCTTGTTATTTCATTTGTCTGTCTTTGGGAGGGCAAGGGGAACACAGAAATGTGAAACAAAGGGAAAGCACATGTAGCAGTGATACTCACTAGATATTATGTTGAACATTAACTCTACAATTTGTGGGTGAGTTCAGGAGGGATAAGAAAGGGAAGGATGACATTGTTCAAAAAGAAACATATTCTTTATTTGACTTATGTTACTATAGCCCCTCTACACATCACCTTTACTATACCAATAAATAAATCTATAAAAGGAAAGACCCTTAAAGATGTATTATTACTGAAAGTAAAACAGCAAATACATATGCTTTAAATGTATATGCTTAATTATTGTATTTATTACTCTACAAGGTACAAGCCTTGGAAGAGACTGAAGATTTGATTTAGTAATTCTCATACATAAGTGAACATCAGATTATTCTCATCTCTAATCTTATTGAATATAATATGCTTTCCAGTAATTGAGAACTTTGCACTTTGAGTTATTAATAAAACAGACACACTTTTCAGATCACTTCAACTTAGTCCATCTCTGTACTTGTACTTAAATACTGCTGTTCAACAATGAGTCTGGTTCCATGTTTTTTATGCATCTTAGAAGTTTAGTAATAGCACTGATATTATCCTAAAGGAAGACCCTCTTGTTGCTAAGGTCCTTGGATTTACCTTGACTCTCAACTCCTAAGGTTACATTATGTTTTTCTGGGTTATGAATTACCTTCTTCTCTCTCCAACAAATTATTCTTTTGAACATAGAAGAAGATAAAGATAAAGACTCCTTTGTTGTATGTATCAGGAAATCATATCCACTAAGAAAGACTAGAGGTTAAAAAGTGATTTTCAAATATTTTAAGTCATATTCTTCTTTTTTATGTTTTGTCAGTCTGGGATTTGAACTCAGGGTCCTGGCACTTCCCCTGAGCTTTATCTGCTCAAGGCTCGTGCTCTACCACTATGAGCCACAGAGCCACTACCTATTTTTTGGTGGTTAATTGAAGATAAATGTCTTTTAAGGACTTTCCTGCTCCAGCTGGCTTCAAACACAAAGTCTAAAATCTCAGCCTCGTGAGTAGTTAGTATTATAGATGTAAGAAACCAGTGCCCAGTTAAGTCATATCTCTTATTATCTTTTAGGGATTTTGCCATATGATAAAATTTTGGAGCCTTCTATATATACAAACCAGATTTCTGGGAACACTTTGGGCAAGCCAACAAACAGTCTTCCCTGTATAATTCAGCTTCCTGACACATGTGCTCTCTCTCTCTTTTTCTCTCTCTTATCCATCCTCTTTCTCTTATAAATCTACAAATGCATCATAGGAACCACACCTTTCTGAACTCATATTATCATAACTGATTTCCAAGGGCCTTATATCTTCATACTATGAACATATATGACTCTGGGGGAATGGTGGGTAATTTCTAAATAGAGGTTATATATAAGGTGTTTGGTCTGCCCTATATTCTTCAACAGTCTGAGGGTACTTGTAAGTCATTGTCCCTAAATTATTCAGGTCATCCAATTAGTTGTCTGATATTTCAGTCAAAACAATCTCTGATAAAGTTTGCCTTTTCCATGGATTGATGATGTACCTGGGACACATGGAGAGGAATCTTTGTCACAATCCTAGACTTGCTACCGTGGCCTTCTAAATCTGTTTTGTATTTGTCCTTATTAATCTGTATCCACCTTACAAATAAGAATCCTGGTGGCACATAAGTGCAACTGTGGAATGAGGGTTTAGTTCCTAACTTCACTAACGAAGTTTTGGGTGTTGTCATAAATCACAATATGGCAGCTCAGTAATCTCATCATTCTACTCTATGCTTTCATTACTTTTATCAGACTTTTTGAAGCAGAAAATGGAGTAAGTAGAGCACCCTCTAAAATGATGGCTTTTGAATGATAAAAATGCTGATCCCCACTGTGGCGATGCTGTGTCTAAACTTTTCTAGTGTATGGTGTGTTATCATTACATAATCCATCATCAACTTCTACCATAGCTCTCAGACATTCTACAAAACAAGTATATTTAGCATTATGCTCTTTTCTGTGCATTTTCCTTCCTCACATGTTTTCTGAACTTTACTGGTTTGCAAGCTTGCTGATATTACAAATTATTCATGAAATTTTAGCTTCCAGTTTTAAATGGATGACTTAAAGACATTAAGATGACTCTCTTGCTTAGTTTTATTTTGTACCATTCCACATTTTATGACACAATATAAAATGTTGGAAGATAGCAAAGTTCACAAATCAGTTAGAGTTCTGGAATATATGAACATAATTGTCATCTAAAACAATAGGAAATATGTAAAAGACTCAAAAGTCAGTGAGCATACTTTATACCCTACAAATACTTGTCTGTTGGAAAAATACTATATCATGGTATAATGAGGAAGAAAATGTAGATTGTGTGATTTAGTAATCATTTGCATTAAAAATAGAAGACAGACCAAGGTGGTTATTTAGTAGAGGAATAACATTAATATGCACCATTCTTTACTACACAAATCATTGTGATGTATTCTGTGATAAGGTACATTTTATTCGGAAATTTCTCTGAGTTCATCTATAAAAAAAGGTAATTAAAACTGAGCTTGTTATACTTTTTCTCATCATAAATCATACTTTATTTTAATTCATACTTTTAGATACACATTCAAAGGGTATCCATCATAAATTTTTATGTTGTACATGAAAATGTAGGTAACATTCCAAACAGGTAATAACCTTAAACATTGTACGAAAATGAATGGCACTAATGTATTGGTACCATTTTATTTAAGATATACACAGTGGTTAAATTAATTACTTAAGAAAAATTTTATTCAGTCTTTTATGAGCTCAGAAATCTTCTTCAATCTGCACTATCTTGAAGCCCTGGATTCTTTGTTGCTTGTTTTAAATGTGGAAAGCAAGTCAGTAATCAAATCAGCATTTGAAAATTATTCATATTTTGCAGTGTGCTTTCTGAAAGCCAAGAGTTATTACCTACAGCTCTAGGATCTCTGATATTCATGAAACTATTTGCTCTTCCTCTTTTCTTTTCCAACTCTTCTATGCATAATTAGGATTCATTATAGAATAGAGAATTTACCCAGGAATAATTGAATGGTTTGGAAAGTGAGTACAGAATGCTAAGCACAGTCATGTAGAGATAAAAAAAAAGCCATGTGCATATGCTAATCATACACATATGTTACAGCTACCTCTCCTTAATGCAGCATGTATCAGATGCTATGGGTGAAACATGGATAGGTTTCTTTTAACAAGCCACATTTCACTCTTGATGTCTATGCTTTCTGAGTATACTCTTTGCTGTTAGAGCCTTGCAGTGATTGATTAAAAATTAGTGATATAAAATTTTACAACTATAGCTGGACACTGATGGCACATACTTACAAGCCTTACTCAAGAGGCTGAGATCTGGGAACCATGGCTCAAAATCAGCTCAGGAAGGAACGTCCTTGAGACTCTGATCTTTATCTAAGCACCAGAAGATGTAAGGGCAACTGTGGCTATCATAGAGCATAGAGCCTATAGAGATCAGGCCCTAATCAAGCCCCAAGACTAGCACACACACCCATACCAAAGCATGAAACCCTTTTAGTTTACGTGCTGTCTTGGTTGCACACTAGTGATCACACAAAAATAATGGCTATTTCCTAATGCTGTGGTGAAAATTTAAATGACCGATGACTTTGAAGTCCCTTAAGAGTAACAATCTCAAAATAAACATTATTTCTCTTTACCTTAGGATAAAATGACATAGCATGATGACTCATAGCAGTCACGGGAAGAGGTGTTTAACCCAGAGAGAAACGTCCAGGTGACCAGAGTAACTAGACCACTAGTGTGAGTCAGATGCAAACACTTATTTCCATTGATGAAATACTGTAATAATACAGAGGAACGTTGAAGTGGCTTCAAACCCACTAGTGTCATAGCAACCAAAGGACCCATAAACCTAACTTATTGATGGAGAAGCTGAGACTCCCTCATAGGATGTGAATCTGTGATAGTGTACATACCTGGCATGTGTTAGGATCTGGAGTCAGTCCTTAGCATCCAATAAAAAAAAGAAAAATATAATTTTAAAATAACTAAGGAGGGGGCTGGGAATATGGCCTAGTGGCAAGAGTGCTTGCCTTGTATAAATGAAGCCCTGGGTTTGATTCCTCAGCACCACATATATACAAAATGGCCAGAAGTGGCGCTGTGGCTCAAGTGGCAGAGTGCTAGCCTTGAGCCCAAAGAAGCCAGGGATAATGCTCAGGCCCTGAGTTCAAGCCCCAGGACTGGCAACAAAAACAAAAAATAAAAAATAAAATACAATAAAATAACTAAGGAAACATTAAAAGCTATGACTGCTGTTTAAAACATATTCCCTCAGGGGGCTGGGGATATGGCCTAGTGGCAAGAGAGCTTGCCTCGTATACATGAGGCCCTGGGTTCGATTCCCCAGCACCACATATACAGAAAATGGCTAGAAGTGGTGCTGTGGCTCAAGTGGCAGAGTGCTAGCCTTGAGCAAAAAGAAGCCAGGGACAGTGCTCAGGCCCTGAGTCCAAGGCCCAGGACTGGCCAAAAAAAAAAAAAAAAAAAAAAATATTTCCTCAGATTCTAGTGTCTGTGGATATTTTTCAAAAGAATAAAAGTGGATGTAAGAATGTGGTTCTTTTAACCATATGCAGTGCATATTCAGACTTTTTTTTTAATTTAGATAATTCTGAAGAAATTTCTATCAAGGTCAACTTTTTACAATATTTTCAAATAAATAAGCTACAAAAATCAGGTGGCACAAATATACTCCTTCCCTTCCTTAGGGAGATATATCAGATATTCATTAGTAAGCTTTTCTCAAAAGTTTGTTATTAAATGTGGGAAGAAAAATCTAATGCTTTTTCTTTGTTGGTTCCTGGCTTAAAAAAAAAAGGATGTGGGGCACACTTATTATATATCAGTATCACAATGTGATATATATATAGATATAGATATTTCTAAGAAGAAGGTTGAGAGGAAGCTTTTCAAATTTAAGGTGGTAGTGCCTGCTGAAAACAAGTAGGAAAAGAGTATGGTGGTTTGAACTCAAGCTTCCAGTCTGGAAATGCTCACCTCAAGGAATAGACTTCTCACCCTGTAGCCCTCCAGACCCCGCCACAGGAAGGCTTGGATACTCTCTCAATCACTGTTGGGAAAAGTTTTGGGAAATGTCAAGCCAAATACTTCCTCAGCTTTGTAGTATCCGTGATCAAGATGGAGGATGTTATGTAGAATATGAAAAAGGTGGAGGTGAAGAGATCACTATTGACATCCAAGCTAAGGAATAAGCAGTATTTTTCCACAGAAACCCTCAGAAAAATGTCCCCTAAACATCTCCTCCTAAATTGTGGTGATTGTCAGTGGGGAAGCTCCTTTTGTAGCCATAAGCTCTCTAAAAAGTCACGGCACATCTTTGCTCCCTCCTGAAGCAGAAGGAAGGGGTGCTCACTTTAATTCTACACCAAAGATGTAGTCAAGAAGTATTTCAAAGGTTAGAGTTTCTCCGATCCTTCTGAATTAAAACATTTACTTTAAAACAAACTTGCTTGTCAATTCTTTCTTTGGCCTTATAAGACTTGAATACTTCTGAATCTCACAGAAGAGACCTAAAGACTTTGGAACAAGCCCAAAGAAATTCATTGTGTTTAGAAATAGAGCCCTGACTCCAAGTTTAGGCCTCAGGAGAGTTGAGTTCAATCTCTTGGTTGTTGCAGCTCCAAGAAAGTCCTGGCCTGTTCAGCTGCAGAGGTTTCTCTAACACACCTTCGAATGACTAGAAGGAGGTGTGTCCAGATGGCACATTCTTCTTATGATTTGCTTATGGTCCAAAGAGAATGTTAGAGAGTGATGAAGATGTCAAAATCAAATTGACTGGAAGCTTTTGAATAACAAGGGACTAGTGAGAAGGAGAAAGTAAAAGCAAGCAAGGTATAAATCATTCAAAGTACTGTGTACACATGTGTGAAAATCATAGTGAAAACCCTTTGAACGTACATTTTCAACAATATGACAGGAAAGTAAGGTGACACTGAAGAAAAGAAGATAATCTTCTATTCAATCTGGAAAGCTCCAGAGGCATATTAATTTTTTTGAGTTCTTAATAAGCAGGTTTAAATTTCAATAAAGAATGGTATTCCACTGGTCAGCAATTCACTCTCAGACAATAGTTTATAGCATTATTATGCTAAAAATTTTACCATGTAATTTCTCCCATAAACTTCAAATATAAAATACTTTGTCATCAGTTTTCTTGATTCCTAAAGTATACATTGATAACAGCAGACTTTTAAAGGATCTTAATACAATAATATTCTAATATGCAGATTTTATCTTTTCATAATAATGTAAAATCTCATTTTAACAGTGTTTCAATCACAATTAAATATATCCATTAATTTCATTGTAAATTATGCTACTATATATTTTTATTTGCAATATATATATATGAAACTCTACAATTTTGTTGTGGTTTAAGTCAATTAAAGCCATAGTTATCATATGAAACATGAAATAATTTAGATGCTAATTTGAAACATTTTGGCCAAAACAACCTCCAGCCCAATCAGGTAATTCAATTTGAATTTACTTTATTTTTAAATTACCAATGAATGTGTTAATTCTGTAATACTCTTGTCTGTATAAAATAAACCTAAGTAATATAAGGAGACACTCATTTAATGTAGGTATTTTTTAAGTCATAATAAACACATGCTACAAGAAAATTCTGAACCTGAGATTTGATAACGTTTAATCCTATTAAATTTGAATATGTAGAAACTAAAGCAGGTGGGCTTTGAACGAAGTACTTAGATGCTTGGGCTGGGGATATAGCCTAGTGGCAAGAGTGCCTGCCTCGGATACACGAGGCCCTAGTTTCGATTCCCCAGCACCACATATACAGAAAACGGCCAGAAGCGGCGCTGTGGCTCAAGTGGCAGAGTGCTAGCCTTGAGCGGGAAGAAGCCAGGGACAGTGCTCAGGCCCTGAGTCCAAGGCCCAGGACTGGCCAAAAACAAACAAAAAAAAACAAACAAAAAAAGTACTTAGATGCCTGAACTTTGTCTTACTTTTTGATTGACAGATGTAAGTAATGCCTTATTTAGAAGCCCAATCTCATTTACATAAGCATTTAGAACAGGACAAAGAAAGAAGACATGTCTAATTATTGTCACAGACTGGGAATACATAGGAAGACAGACATTTCTGTGGTGAGACAACATTCTATCATAATAAAGATATGAGCTGTATGAGTGCATTCACTTATCGGATGATTTTTCTTGATATAATTTAGTTAGCTATAAATTGTCCTTAAATTAAAACTATGACAAAGATATTCAGTAAAAACTGTCATATTTACAGTAAATGCATCATAATAATGCATAAATGAGTCATTGCTCTGGAGTTCAGGGCTTGATTGTGAAACTACTTTGCTTGTGATTGTGTTGATGGTCACTGACTTCAAGTCTATCCATCCTTTCTGCATCATGGATATTTTTTTGTGTGCTTTCCTGTGCCTGTACTTCACAGTGAAATAGGATACAGATCGTGCCTTGAAAGACTAGAGCTCCCATTGACCTTCCTTAATTTGTTTTTTAAACCCTAAAAAAGGAGTTTGATGATTCCAATCCCTGTAAAGTTTACATTAAATGGGGAATGTGTTGTTCATTACACAGAAACATGAACTACCTTTAGTTTCTCTTGAATCTACAGACTAAAATGTAATTTTTTTTTCTTAGAGTGTCTTCTGTTTGTCAGCTCTAAGTTTTTTGGTTTTTTTTTTCCTTCTCTTCTATAGTGGACACTTTCAATAAGCATTTATTGACACTCAGCAAGTAGTCATTCCTCCGTGTGTGTGTGTGTGTGTGTGTGTGTGTGTGTGTGTGTGTGTGTGTGTGTGTGTGCCTGGACACTGTCCTTGGGATATTTTTTCTTAAGGCTAGTGCTTCACCACATGGGTTGAAGCTCTAATTCTGACTGTATGGGTGTTTAATTAAGGACACAAGAATCTCATGGACTTTGCTGACCAGAGTGGCTTTGAACTGTGCTCTTCAGATTTCATCCTTCTGAATAGGATTCTAGGTGTAAGGCACCAGAGCCCAGCTCAACTAGTCATTCTTAAGGAAAAAATCCTTCTCTCTGGGGCAAATCTGGCCAAATTTAGACAAATTCTGGCCAACTAGATCTTTGCTGTGGAAGAGACTTCATAGATTAAATGGACCACAGCAACTTTAGTTACAGCAGAATAAAGGAGCAAAATAAGGCTGAAAAAAGCAGAGACCATGAAGACACAATATTCGGGTCAAAAGCAAGTTCCATATTTTCACTATAAAGCAATGATGAATATTTGAAAGGATAAATATGGTTTAAACGTTGAAAAACTGAAACACCACAAGATATCCTACAAGCATGCATATCTTATGCTTTTATTAACAGTTACAAATTTAAAGTTTAAAAACAAGTCTCATGGGTTATTTTTGCTGTATAATTTTATAAATTTACTTAAATTTTGGTGCTTCACTTACATTATTTCAAAAATGCAGATCATAATAGTATCTAACTCATAATTAAGAAAGTGCATTTTAAATGGCTCTAGCACTACACAGATATGATTAATCTAAACTCTACAATATTATACTTGATTAAAATCAGTATTATTTTGTGGTTCACATTTGAATTACTTTTTAAAATCCATAAATGTCTCCAAAGGCCAGAAAATTGAAATTGTGCTTCTGAAAATTCATCCCATTAAGTATAATCTGTTCTCAGTGCAGAATCTGTTCTTTCTTTGGAGTTTATTTATTTGCTGGTCCTGTGGCTTGAACTCAGGGCCTGGGCTCTGTCCTTGAGCCTCTCTGTGCTCAAGGCTCTACCACTTGAGCCACAGCACCACTTGTGGCTTTTTCTGTTTATGTGGTACCGAGGAATTGAACCCAGGTCTTCGCATGCTAGGCAAGCACACTACCACTAAGCCACATCGGACCCCCCACCCCCGGAGTTTTTTTTAATAATGTAAAAGTATTGTGTGATCTTTTACTAAACATGTCATCTTTATCTCTGTCTTTCTTTCTCTTTTTTAAGCCATCCATAGACCAAAATGTAGACCATAGTGGCACTCTAAACTACACAGGGAGAATTGGTAATTGCTTGTAGTGGTGGTCAGAGGAGGAAGCTAACTTCAGCCAAAATTACAGTGTTGAAAGGTAGCATCTCATAAATTACAGAAATTATATTTTCACTCAATTGTGAAATGTGAGTTATCAGTGTTTTAAAATACTGATATCTCAGTGGAGTCTTTTCCATTCCACTGTGCAACATGTTTATGTATCCAGAGCAATTTAGAATTCTAGAGACCTCAGAAAAATTCATTCTCACTGTTCTCTTCAGAGGACTGAATATAAAGAGCTTGTCAGTTTGGTATTTTGACTCATGTTTTAACAGTGCGTTGAAACCACATGCGTCTCCCACTGATATCTTGGATTATGTCTTGGTAACAAGCAAGGGAACTTTACCACTCCCCTTCATGTTAGGGTAATTTTTTGGGGGGGATCCTTAGAGAGTTCAGCAATTTTACATTTGTCACTGGAGCAGACCAATTCTGTTGTTAAAACAAAACAAATAAGAATGTAGTTGTGAAAAAAATCAACACATTTTTCAAAGTTACATCTATGCAAAGACTTGCTCTGGTCAAGCACAGAACAGCTGTACAGTCTAAATGAAAGGCTAGAGTCAAATATTTTCCTATTGACTATTTCCATCACTGTTTGTTCATTTGCTGTAATTGGTGATATGCCATTAAATATGTCAAAATGGGTTAGTTTGGCTTTAGTACTTTGGTCTAAGAAGATATTCTGTTAGGAAACAACATGGATATTTGTTTTCATTGGCTTCCAAAAACACATTCAAGAAATATAAATGCACTTCTTTGTGAATAAGTTTTAAGTGTACTCAGTTCTGTTCATATTCCACTTTACTTTAATAGGTGGATATTAGTGATGTTAAGAACGTGAAGGATTAATCAGAGTATAAAATACAGGATGATATTATTTATGATAGATCAATAATCACTGTATCGAGTTGAACTGTTGATCCCAGAGAGACTGCTCATCATCTTGGTTATTATGGGGAAAGATTGTTCATATTCATACAGTGATTTATTATGACAAATTATGTTAGCAAGTAAACCTCAACAAGTACTTCTGTTCTTGCAGGAGAGATAAATAATTTTTAAAGTTTTTACTTAAATCCATGCATTTTCTGGGTTTGCATCAAATTAATAAGCTAAAGGCATATTTGTCTAGCCACATATAAATAATTTGTTGTTTTGGGTTTTTTGGAGATCAATTTTGTTCCAACATTCGCAAGAGAGTTACTTCATCTTTCCTGGGCAAGAACTTAGAAGAAGGGGTAAGATAATAAAAATAATTGTGTATTTACCAGATACCAACTGCTTGTCTAATATTAAGTACAGTGATACATGTTAGTAGAGACTGGTCATGCACACACTTCAGACTCAAATTGAAATTTGAACTCACATGTGTGATGAATTTACATAAATTTCTTGCTTCTTTGCAAGTGCCATATCTTTAACCCCTTATGTGTACAAGAAAAATAACATTATCATCCACTCCTACTGATTTTTTTATTTATAATATTTTTTTCTTTATTGTCAAAGTGAAGTACAGAGGGGTTACAGTTTCATATGAAAGGCAGTGAGTACATTTCTTATCCAACTTGTTACCGCCGCCCTCATTTGTCAAATGCTTTTTCCGCATTTCTGAGATCATCATATGGTTCTTGTCTTTGCTCCTACTGATGTGTTGAATTATATTAATTGACTTGCATATATTGAACCAGCTTTGCAATGCTGGAATGAATCCTGTTTGATCACAGTGTATGATTTTGTTGGTTAGTTGTTGAATTCAGTTGGCCAGAATTTTATTGAGACTTTTTGCATCAATATTCATCAAAGAGATGGGTCAATAGATTTCTTTTTTAATTGGTACCCATCTGGTTTGGGGATGAATGTTATGTTGTCTTCATAGATTGAGTTTGGTAGTGATGTTTCCCTTTTAATTTCATTGAAGAGTTCGAGGAGTATAAGAGTGAGTTCTCCTTTGAAACATTATAGAATTCAGATGTGACTCCATCTGTCCTGGACTTTTCTTGGGGGGGAAGTTTTTTATTGCCATTTCAATTTCCTTATTTGTTGTGGGTCTATTTAGTTGTATTAAATCTTCCTGGTTCCATTTGGGTATTTTAGTGTTCGCTAGGAATGCTTTCATTTTTGCCAGACTCTCCAATTTATTAGTACAAAAATTGATGAAGTACTCCCTAATAATATTCTGAATCTTGCATATTTCTGTTGTGATATTCCCATACTGGCAGGGGTATAGATGAAAGTAAACTCTGTTACACTGTTGTCCAACCACTCTGGAACTTGTTCAACCACTCTGGAAAGTACCATGCAAGTTCCTTAAAAGACTAAATGTAGAGTTTCCCTATGGCCCAGCAATTCCACTCCTGAGCATTTATCGAATAGAAGATAACAATACATTAAAACTACCAGCACAACCATGTTCATTGCAGCATAACCAAGATATGGAACCAATCCAGGTGCCCCTCAGTGGCAAATGGATGAAGAAAATGTTATAGATATAGATACACACACAAAATGGAATTGTACTAATCCATCAGAAAGAACAATATTTTACCATTTGCAAGGAACTAGAAAGACTTGGAAAAAATTGTACTATGTGAAGTGAACTAGAGCCAAAGAAATAAGTTGCATCTTTTCCCTCATTTGTGATAACTATAAATCTACAAGTAAACACACTGAATGATTAATAAATAATATATGCAACATTATATATGTGCATATATATGCATATAAATTACATAGGACTCTAGACATTCACACATTGAATCCAAAGAAGGATATTCATTGGAGTGGTTGACAAAGGCTCAATAACTGCATGCATATGATCACATGAAATAACACATTATTAAATAAACTCCAAGAAAAGGAAACAAAATATATTTTTATTTGCTGATGTTGCTGTTCTTGTTTTCTTTTCTGTTTATCTTGTTTGTGAGTTTGTTTGCATTTGGGAGAATAAGGGGGAGTCAGAGAAAAGGTGGAATAAAGGGTGAACAAATCCAAAAGTGATATTCTCCAGACATTATGTGGAAAATGAAGGGTACATATTGTGGGTGGGGATGAAGTAAGAATCTTCATGGTCCAGTCAATTCCCAGGAGCTCATCAACTGACACATAATTTGGGGGAATATTTGGGGTACAAACCATAAAAATTAATTTTATTTCTTCTTTGCCATTGCATACTAGTTGTGGAGAGAATAATTTGTTTTTGAAGTACTTGTAGAAATAGCAACCATGATCAGAGTGACAGAACAGCAACACATCATTCATAGACCCTGGATAATGAACTACATATAGTACAGAAAGGACATGGGATTTTTTCTGTAAAGGTAAGGTTGCTATAATTACTGAAAAAAAAATGTCATGCAGAACTACTTTAATAAACTCCTAGCTGTTTTCAGTCTATACTGACCAAACTGTTTTTTTTTAATTTTCTTTACTTTATTCATACAATTTCTCAGCCATTTGGAACTAAAGATACAAGAACACAGTCTCTCCTGCTCCCAATATGGCATTTTAAATGGTGTAAAGTCAATAGTAATGGTTTTGGATTTATATCACATTAAGGCCATTTCTGTGCTCCTTCTTCTTCACTTCCACAAACTGAGACAAAACTAGAAGGAAGGCCCATGTTTAGGAGAGAAATGAAATCATCTGTTTGCAAGTTTAGAGTAAATCCATCTACTCACAATAGACCAGTTTTATTACTACTTGGAATGTTGCAAATATATAATATCACCTCTACTTTATTTAGCCGAAGTAAAAGTATTCATACGAAACTTTCCTCAAATTCTACTGGATGTAATTAATGTGTGAGATGTGCAAGAAAAAGTGAGAAATGGTCAAATAACTATAGTACTTATTTTGTTAAATTGCTTCCTTCCTACAATTCTCTCATTCAACCCTATATGTGAACTGAAACTCCCTCTCACCTTTTTAACCACATTCTCTATCATCAATTTGTCTACTATGTTGATTAAAATTCTGTCTAGGCCTTCAAAATGTTAATAGGCCAAAGGTAATAGACAAAAATCTCAAATTAATTTACATTTTCCTTATAACTGTTTGAGCAGCATCAGATTTAGCTTTAAAACTAGCTGATAGAAATATTTTGTTTTATTGACTCCATGGTTTCCTTCATATGGAATAATTAGTACATCTCTAGGATATTCATAGCAGAAGATCACACTAGCTCAAAAGCTATATCCGTATGAATACACAGATGATGCTAAGCAAAATGAATTCCAAGTAGTATATCATGATGGTAGTTATTTTCAACATACCATGTGAACCGTACCATTTTTTTTCTCATATTCCCTTCCTGTGGTTTTACCCCTGCTACTACTGTAACTGATCTTAGTACCCCAGATACTGTATGTACATGTATTGGAAATAGGGAAGGGAAGGGGAATGCCAAAATCGAGAGACAACGGATAAAAAGACAAACCATTGCAATAGCATTACTTACAAAAACAAATGGTGTAAACCAACCACACAACTCATGGCAGGGAGGGAAGTGAGGATGGGGGAGATGGGAAAAATGAGGGGGGAGGTAACAAGTTGGATAAGAAATGTACTTGCCTTACATATGAAACTAACACCTCTGTACTTCACTCTGGCAATAAACAAGAAGAAAAAAGAAATATTTTGTTTCTATGTACCTTGAAACTACGTTTTACAGCTACTATTTAATACATGATTAATATTTCTATATGGAATTGTTTCTAGTTTCTAAAAGGCACCAATAATAAAAATAAATCTCTAGAATTCCATAAAATCTTACAAAATATCTCAAAAATATTTATATGTTTTCTTATACATTGATTCAAGCAATGATTATGGTGTATTTTAAAAATTAATGAAATTAGAGAATGTACTAACATAACAATGCTAAATCTTTTCTATGGGAAAAATAATAGATGAATGTATCTAAACCAGCATAAGCATATAGTAAATCAGGCAGAGTATAATTTTATGACATCCCAAGATAAGTAAAGATGAACATGACAATGCTATTTTGAAAAATAGCCTGTATAATCTTATATGACTATTAAAATAACAGGCAGAAAGGTTTGTGAGAGCATTTTCTAATTGGCACAAAAATAAATTAAAATTGTAGTTAGAGTAGAATTTAAAGGTCTTGATTGCAAAAATAATGCAAGGTTGGAATATTTTCATACTCAAAATATTTGAATCCAAAATGAAAACTAACTATTGGAGAGAAGCAGTTTATTGTTGCCACAAGGCCAGTGAAAGAACCTTTGACAATCATGACTGTTATATTTTATAAAAAAAAAACAAACGTTGATTTGTTCCAATATTAGCCTTCTATATAAATTATACACCTTGAATAACAATGTCAATTACATCGAGTGACACAAGCATGAAGAGTTCTATTTAATTTTTCTAGCAGAATTAAATCAAAGATAAAGGGATATCTATGTTTTGTAGGTTTTGTTTAGCATATCTATTGTCATAAAAGAATAAGGAAGCAGGCTGAGAGCAGGGCCTAGTGGCAAAAGTGCTTGCCTTATACATGAAGCCCTGGGTTCCATTCCCCAGCACCACATATATAGAAAAGGCCAGAGGTGGCGCTGTGGCTCAAGTGGCAGAGTTCTAGCCTTGAGCAAAAAGAAGCCAGGGACAGTGCTCAGGCCCTGAGTCCAAGCCCCAGAACTGGCCAAAAAAAAAGAGTAAGGAAGAACGATAGAGATAGATGGGTATAAATTACTTTACAGAGATGGAACATTAGCCAAATATTATGCATTTTAAACAAATGTATCTATAAGTAAAATAAGAATGTATGTTTTAATTGGAGATACAATTGAATTCTTTATTTAAAAAAAAAATACACACGGCTGGGGATATGGCCTAGTGGCAAGAGTGCCTGCCTCGGATACATGAGGCCCTAGGTTCGATTCCCCAGCACCACATATACAGAAAACGGCCAGAAGCGGTGCTGTGGCTCAAGTGGCAGAGTGCTAGCCTTGAGCGGGAAGAAGCCAGGGACAGTGCTCAGGCCCTGAGTCCAAGGCCCAGGACTGGCGCAAAAAAAAAAAAAAATTAAAAAAAAAAATACACAGGACACCAGTGACTCACTCCTGTAATCCTAACTACTCAGGAGACTGAGATTGGAGGATCAAAGTTGAAAGATAGCCCAGGAAGGAAAGTATGAGACTTAACTTTGATATCTAACCCAGGAAAAGCTAGAATTGGAGCTCTGGTTCAAGTGGTAGAGTACTAGCCTTGAGCAAAAAAAGCAGAGGAACAGAGCCCTGACCTCAAGTTAAAGTCCTAGAGCTGGTACAGACAAAAAAATTTACACAGATAAGATTTTTATGCAATTATGACAGAGAAAATGGGGTTGGCCAGATTCTTAGCTTATGTGAGACACAATTTGGTTTGGGTTTTTTTGTGTTTTTTTTTTTTTTTTTTTTTTTTTTTTTTTTTTTTTTTTGCCAGTCCTGGAGCTTGAACTCAGGGCCTGAAAACTGTTCGTGGCTTCTTTTTGCTCAAGGCTAGCATTCTACCACTTAAGCCACAGCACACCTTCTGCCTTTTTCTATGTACATGGTGCTGAGTAATTGAACCCAGGCCTTCATGTATACGAGGCAAGCACTCTAACACTAGGCCATATTCCCAGCCCTGTATTTTTTTCTTTAAGTGTAAAAAATGTGAAAGTAGTCTAGAATCTGCAGTCAATAATCTGTTTAAAACTCTAGCATCTGTTATGTATTATTATACCATTCTAGATAGATAAAAAATTACAGTCAGAACCTACAAAGAATATGTCCCAGTGAGAGCAATAGATATGTTAAGGAGTTCAAGATAGTAAGTTGTGCATGGGGAAACAAAAGTCTACAGTGCTGTGTATGTTTGGGAATGGGCAGAGGAACTCTGCCCTCAGGCCCAGTCAAGGGGAGACATCAGTGAATGTGAGGCTTACATTGGGCTTTGAATTATAGATCCATGCTTGTTGAACAAAGGAAGGAAAAGGTGTAAGCCAGACAGAGGAAAAGGTATTTGTTAAAGAGATGTTCTACCTGTTCTATTATAACTAATATAAAGAAAAGAGTAAAACATGACCACTGATTATAAGTAATGAGGCATGATGCAGAAAATGGTGGCAGGAGAATGGCCTGGACTAAATTTAAACACTTCTTCAAAAGGAAGAAGAAAAATAAATAAAATGTGGTAGGTAGAGTAGGCACTGGCCATGCTCTTTCTTATTTGAAGCTAAGGCATTTATCCTTTTAGTGATAAACTGTTATCGAAATATTGAAGATACTTTCACACTTTAAAAATATTAGTTAGGTAATATTTTCAAGGTGGTTACACATGTATGAAAACACAAGTACAAAGTGGGATTTAAATCTGGATATTTGAGTGAGAACAATGATGAAGGTTAAATAAGAAAAAAAAACAATAGAAAAAGGAATAAAAGATGATGATGAATGAAATATCAACTCAGAGGAAAGTGAATAAGAACTGATTAGGAAAGAGGTAGGTGACAGGCCAGAAGAAAAGTTTCCTTAGCCTATACCCTGCTCAGTGGATGGAAGCATGGCAGTTTATAATCTTGGCAGCTACACAGACAGTGGACATTTTGAAAACAGGAATGTTCAGGTTGAGATACCTCAGTAGAGAAAGGACTCTGCCTAAAAGAGTCAGATATAGGTTTTAAATTATTAGAATTTTAGTTTATATATCTATTAGTCAACTTCCTGTACCTAAAATAAATACATAACCACCCTATAAAGACAGAAAGTTTATTTGAGCTCACACTTTTAGAAGTTTTAGTACATGATTGATTTATCTCCTACTAGGCCTACCTCTTTCAATTGTAAAGGTCATGTTCAGAGGGTTTACAGTTACATGAGTCAGGTAATAAGTATATTTCTTATTGAGCAGTGTCATCCTCCCCCATATTTTCTCCCAGGTTTTCCCTCCCATCCCCCCCACCAAGTTGTATAATTCATTTCCAAAACAGTATATAGTGAGTATCACTGCTGAATTAATTCACCCTTTGTCACACTGATTAGACTCTACTACCATTCAGTTACACCAACCTGGAATGTAGTCTTAAGTGCATGTTCATATGGGAAAAATACCAGAGCGAAACTATAGCAACATTTTTAATTAAAATTATTATTAACAGTAATATTGCAGTAACTAGACAAGTGCTATACCACAGAACTACATTTCCAGTCCCAGGTTGTTTTGTTGTCATTAATGTATTCCAGGGCAAAACAGAGAAAAATCAGAGCTCCAAAGAGCAACAATGAATATGAGACAAACAGAAATACCCCATAGATTTTTTAATGAGGATTAATAATGAATTTTTATGTGTCATTAAATGCTGTAAATGTACAGATTATCACAAATATAATTTGTCACCCATGATATGTGTAATATTATATGCATATTTTTGAAGTCCTATTCAGTAAATAATTACTTGTGCCTATATGGCCAAGGTATGTAGCTAAAATAAGTTAAAATGTTGTGATAAATGCCATTGAGGCAATAGAAGGTAATAATATAATGTGTTTTGTCTGTGTTTGTGGAGAGAGTGAGAATGACAGAAGTACATACTTGCAATGTTAAAATGTCAAACTTTTACATTTGTCAAAACACTTGTTTTATAGTTTATAGATTTTTTATTTTATTAGTTTTTTTATTTTCTCAAGAGAGTAAAAACAAAGAGAAATTTCTAGGCGAGATATATTATTGCAGATGAGTAAAGGCACATAAATGGTATATAAATATGGTTATAGAATCATTAGATCATATATAAATGTATATGTCTATATACATATATATTTTCAAATTTCCCTCCACTCCAAGGTGAGAAAACTTTTTAGTTATTTCCAAAGCCATAATGACACATTAGCTCATTGGACTTGAGTCCTCTTGAAATACTGTCAACGAGAGATCCAAGGCCTACTTCACAGGAAATGTCATTGAAGGCAAGGAGAAAATAATGCTATCCATGTGGCTCCATAAAAATCCTGCCAATAAATACATTCTTAGCAATAAAGTTGCCAGTGTTATAGGGGCTGCCTATTCTAAGTACTGTGAATCTAACTCTTTTGTATAGACATTGTTTAAAAAAAAATCACCAATCTCTATACAGCGTGCTACTAAGCCCACACTTACAAACTTCGCACATTACATATGTAACATGTGGGGTCTGAAAGAAGGAAAACTTGTTAGCACGACCCACCACTCAATAATAATTAATTCATATTTGCTTAAAAGTTTAAAAAAAAAGAGTGAACATAATAAGTTAGGTATTTCTACCCCCATTTATTGTGTGGTAAAAAGAAAGCATGCTATTGAATCGGTGACTAAGTGTGGCACTCAGCTAATACAGGACATAGTTTTGTGAGGGGCCTCTGAGCCAGTGGCATCTACTGGCAGAAGCTTTGGGAAATTTTACTTACAAAGTAAATGAATAGGACAAGTTCCTTCTTGATTTTCCAAAGCTTAAGGGAAAAAAAAGGTATAATAATAAAAAGGGCCAAACACTTTACAAATATTTTCATAATGAGTATATATGGTATATGTGGATGTACATATTTGTAATCCAGCAACTCAAGAGGCATAGTTTGAAAATTATAGCTCAAGTTCAGATTCCACAAAGGCAAAAGGAGACCCAGCAAAGGCTGGGACTATGGCTCAAGAGGCTTGCTTAGTAAGTGGAAGGCCCAGAGTTTAACTGTCAGTACCCTGAAACCTAACGTAAAAATAAATAAACAGAGTAAATAAAATAAAATGTCATATTATGTGCATCATATCATGTATTGTATTTAAATATGTGATTTTAAATGTCATGAAAGGCTGCATGAAATTCAGCTTTGTCTGTAGTCTGCCTGATGACTAATATACCCACATGGGTAATTACTGTATTTTCTTATCTAGTGGTTTCAACATCCTATCACCTTTTCATTTTATTCTTTGTGACATGAAAAATAGATTTGTACCATTTTTATTAACTTGCATATTTACATTTGCTTCTAGAGACATCCTATTTTTAGGAGATATGAAATTCAATGGTTAGCCTCTTAGTCACAAGGACATACGGAGGAGGACTGCAACCCTGGACACTAGGCCAAATTCTATCTTGCAAATAACCAACACAAAACGAGTCTACAGATATGACCTAAGCATTAGAGTATCTGCTTTTTAAACATGACAGCCTGAGTACAATCCCCAGTACTCACAAAAAGAAACAAATAAAAACTTGAAAAATGAAGCACAGAGTTATAATGTGGCAGCAACTCAGGAAAAAAATGCATTTCTTTAAACTATGATAGAATTATAAGAACAATTATCAGTGGAAGAGAAAAAGTTCTAACAATCACTCACTTTATACTTTATTTACATGACTAAAATTTTAAAAAGCTTAACTCATACTTCTTCAAACCATGTCAGATTGCTATATATAAAGCACCAACTCCATTTCAAAACAAAATAGAATTTGATGATTTGGGTTTATTATACCTTTTTTGTTTGTTTGCTTGTTTTTATTTTATATTTTTTATTTTTTTGCCAGTCCTGGGGCTTGAACTCAGGGGCTGAGCACTGTCCCTGGCTTCTTTTTGCTCAAGGCTAGCACTCTACCACTTGAGCCACAGTGCTCCTTCCACTTTTTCTATATATATGGTGCTGAGGAATCGAATCCAGGGCTTCATGTATACCACTAGGCCATATTCCCAGCCCCTATGCCTTTTTGTATTTCCTTTACAGAGGTAGCAGAGTTGTCTAGAGTTAAGATTTTTATGCTTATTAGGGAATGCTTGGATTATCACAGTATTCTTGCCATGTCTTTAGGCAGTGGTACTGAGAGAGGAACGCTCTGCCTTCTGTGTTAGCAAGGAGTTTCTGAGTGGCACTTTCAGAATAGGAAGCAGAAGAGAGTCATCATATCCTAGTACACACAAATTTGATTTAGATCCTTTGTTTGGAAGACTAGAAGTGAAAACATTACCTTTGCTTTCACAATAGCAGCTTGTTTGTTAGAGGAAATAATTCAATTTCAGAGCCAATTGTAAATGTTAAGCTGAAACCATTATGAAGAAAAACAAAATTCAGTCATTCTTGAGGTGGTTAAAATACAGTCACAACACTGAGAACAAACATTAACTGGTGTACAATTGAAGACTGACATTGAATTCACAGATTTTCACACAAATCTAAAGGGAAATAGCAAACAGTGAAGTACTTTATGTCTAATAGAAAATTAAGATGAAATGTGGTATGTTCCATCTGAAACTTCATATAGTGTGTGTGCTGTGTGTCTGTGTGTTTGTATATCTGTTTTTGTCTGTCTGTGTATTCTTGCTCTCTAACTCAGAAACTGAGGAGATTTTAGGGCATAGGAAGAATTCTATAAATTGTAATACAAGTTGCCTTCTCATAACGCAATTTGGAAAAACTTATAAAATAAATGAATACAAAATAGAAATAAAGTAACTTGAAATCAATGACTGAAATGGATTTTGAACAGACTTTTTTGATTAAGCTGCCAGTTTATTTTTTCTGATCATGTTAGTGGATAATATTTATTTAAATGTATTTAATCATTTCCCCTTTCTTACCAGATCTGTCCTATCTTGTTTGTTATAGGCTCTGTGCACAGAGACTGACCTCCATGCTATGTACCAAAGCGACCCGTGACAGGAACTGCAACTAAGGAGCAGATGGAGTACAATAAGTTATAGAATGTTTTCGGGCTTAATTTCCACGTCCCCCCTGGGGAGACGCCAAGCCTCTAATTGTGGGGGACACTGGGCTCTGCGCGCTGCTCCCACCAGTGGTAGGGCAGAGCGTGTCCCAGTCGGGCTAGGCTGAGCTGGGATAGGGCTGTCGAAACTCCTGCGCATCCCCAGCCTCCCTTATGTTTAAGAGAAGACACTGGACACAGAGATTCCAGGGGAGTCGTCCGATGTTCTACCGGCTTCCAAAGGGTTTTATTCAAGGGAGGGGTTTATATAACAGTAATGGCGGCAGGAAGAGGAGGGACTAACTGGGTATTAATGATTGGCTAATGAACTGTCCATCATAGTGATGTCACAGAACTTCCTCTATGGGCGGAGACCACTGCCCCACCAATGCCGGCACCATTACGAGACATGTGCTCACAGACACGAGGGTGAGGCTGGTTTGGCATCTCTTCCAGTAGAACCCAGAAGGAGATGGGAGTGGCTTGCAGCCAGGTCTTAAAGGTAAAGCCATCCCCTACATCTCCCTCTTTTTTGTTTTTTAAATTAGCAGGAGTTGCTGTACACAAATGGCATATGTAGGCTTGAGGCATATGTTGACATAAGATAAATATGGTGCCTCTTTCACAAGGGGGTAAGTTAAGGGGCCATCGATTTGGCTCAGTCTGGAGAAATTGGAGTCCTTAACCCATTTCGGCACCATTCAAGATAATGCAGGCATCGTTCCCCTCTGGGCGGTGAGGTAAAAGCAGGTTTAAACTCTGGCGGCTCTGGTAGTCCACAGCAGCTGGTAACTTAACACATGTAGCTAGTAAAACATTTTTTTCATAAACATTGAAGTAAGGCATCTAAATCCTCACACCTATCTTCTTTCAACGTGAGCCCCTAAACTCAGCAGCAGGGTGAAAGGCAAAAGGGAAACAACAAGGTAATAATACTCCATTCCAATTTTCTGCAAGGCTGCGGGCAATATTGTCACAGCAAAACATTGCGCCAAGGGAGACGCTCAAGGAAGAGTCTAGAAAGCAAGCAGGGAAGGGAAGCTGGCTGCCTCCTACCACTACCTCTATTGTAAGCAGGCAGGCTCCCCATATTCCCTTGGAAGAGTAGAAGAAATCCAGCACGGTCCTTGTTTTCCTAGAGAGAACAAGAAGAAGACATTTCTCCAGAGCGAGTGCTCTGGGCTTAATTTTCCCAATCTGGAAAGGCACATGCAATGCTCCTTCCCTCACTATTTTGGGAATATTTAAAATTTTTTGTATAAATTTAAGATATTTAATGTAAGTATAGCTGTCCTTAACTAGTCATGGGGGCTGTACCCCCCTTTTGTTTTTTAAAAAATTACACAGGAGGGCACCAGGCTGGGAGTGTGGGCGAAGGGCATTTCTTCTGAAACTACTTCCTGCTGAAAGGGGGCGAAGTGGTCAGGGGCCCCTGATTTGCCATATGGCCTGGTACCATCCAGTGTGGTTAGCAAAAGTCCTCATCATTACCAAGAGAATGGTCATCAGGGCCAATGGGTGTCATGGTCTCTCTGGCCAGCCCCTGTAGCTTGGTAGAGCAGTATAGAAAGATGATGGCCTTGAACTGCAAGTTCCCAGGTGGTGACCTCAGCGAGAGATGTTATTCTGTTAAGAGACTTTTGAAAAGATCAAGCAAAAGACTGACACGTTCTCATAGCTAGTTAACATGAATGACATAGAACATACCCTGGGCATAAGCCAGAAAAGTTCCATTTGGAGCATAAACCCAATTGTGGTCAATTACAAAGAAGGAGGAATAACTGAAGGAAGTGTTTAGTGCTAGTGGTCCGGTTTGGAATAGCCAGTCAGAGGGTAAAATAAATATATATACATATATACAACTGGCAGAAAAAAGGAAAATTGACAGGTAACTATTCCTTTTGATCTCCTGGCTCTGATTAGTTTTGGAAGGGCGAGACAAGGCTACTCTTTTTAGGATGAGACATCATTCTCCTCTTACTCCTCTCCATATCCCTGTTTCCTGGACTGGCTAAGTCCCAGGAGTTCAGGGGCTTGTTGATGGGATGGCATGCTCCCATCTGCATTCATGGGGTTTGAACTCAGGGCCTGAGCACTGTCCCTGAGTACTTCTGCTCGAGGCTAGTGCTCTACCATTTGAGTCATGGTGCTGCTTTTAGCATTTTGCTGAGCCAAGCTTTCAATCTGGCTCTTTGCTGGTTAATTGGGAGATGGAGTTTTAGAAAGATTTTCTTTTGCCCGGGCTGGCTTTGAACTGTATTCCAAGGAGTCTTAGATATAAAAGCCCTTTTGATTTCCAATTAAAGCAACAGGAGAACAATAGGAGTAGAGATTACCTGTAACTTGTTGAGAATTGACCAACAATACTTGCCAAAGTTTTGATGTAACACTTAGAGAACATGAGATCTATGTGCCATCAATTTAAATCATACCATTTGATCTTACCGGCAGGTGGAAAAGAGCACAAATGAATAATAATTGAGAGGGAAAAGATTCAGGATAATGTAAAAGTCTCAGCTTTAGCAGTGGCTGTATCTTCCATCCCAAATTAGCAGGCCAGCAGGAGAGACGGGTTGCATCCAAGTAAGGCTGTGGTAGGATCTCAGAGACACCTCCTGCAAAATTGCCTGCAAAATTCTACACAGACTGGTTAAAGACGTTTAAAATCCCCCAGCAGGGCTGGGAATATGGCCTAATGGCGAGAGTGCCTTGCCTCCTACACATGAAGCCCTAGGTTCGATTCCCCAGCACCACATATATGGAAAACGGCCAGAAGGGGCGCTGTGGCTCAGGTGGCAGAGTGCTAGCCTTGAGCGGGAAGAAGCCAGGGGCGGTGCTCAGGCCCTGAGTCCAAGGCCCAGGACTGGCAAAAAATAAATAAATAAATAAATAAATAAATAAATAAATAAATAAATAAAATAAAGTCCCCCAGCATTTCCTGGTTGGTTGTTTTGAGTATTCTCTGGCTTTTGGAGGCTGATGCCCTTCTGGTTCAAGCAGGGTAAAAGGATTTTTTCTAATCACAAAATCCACACAGCTAGCGCACATTTTTTTAACCTGTATCCTGTGAAGCAAAACGTTAATTTTGGGTCAGGAAAATTTAGGTTAATAGTCACATTTGTATAAAATGATTTTGATTCCTCGATCTTAAGAGTTTATGAGAGCACAGGAGAGAAAAATGGAAAAGTAAAATCTTAATTTATACCAAAGAATTGTCAGGATCAGATGTACACTTGACTTTTAACACACTGGTTTTATATCTTAGACACATTTGCTTGTACCCAAACATGACCAGTTTGGGTTTAAAACTTATTTTTGTTTTGTTTTTAAGTTTTACCAAACAGACATAGACAGACAGACATACACATACAGACAGTGTGCACCAGCTTTGGGGCGCACTTAGAATTGTTCTTTAATTGGCCATGTAAGTTTTCTGGAATTCCAGTGGCAAATGATATTATTTTGCCCATAATAGAACCACGTAGTGGATAAAAACAAAAAGAAACCTCTCCTAGTTAACAGAAACTTTTACAGACTCAGGCTCACAGACCGCCGACTGCAGACAGGCTGCTAGCCCTGCCCAGCCACCAGGAATTTGGCGCCTGGGGCTGTTTGTGGGGAGGGAGAGGCGTGCTGCTGGCAGCGGCAGCGAACGGGAACCGGTCTCTGGTACCACGAACCCTGCAGCTTCTGTTCTGCCCTTGTAGGCTGCCTTGCAGGCTGCTGGCCACAGGGGGCCTGAGCGCTGCCGGTGGGCCACCCCTAAAACCGCGTGCGTGAAGCTGCTGCCCTCCACGCCAGTGGCTCGGGAACAGCGCAGTCCACAAGCCACCGCCACCGCCCGCCCCGTGACCCGTTCGCAAATCGGGACCTGGAAAGCCTGGGTGGGAGGGGGGTCCCGGCCTGAACAGCGGCATCTGCTCTGGGCGCGACCCCCTCCGCTCTTTCTGGCGCCGCGTCACAGGACTTGTGTGTGAACCATGCCCTGGGCGGCAGGAAACCAGCTTCTCTCTCTAGCAGCCAGGTTGAAAAGGCCAGCAGGCTCCCCCCAGGGCATGGTATGTCTCGCTGATTTTAATTACCCCATGTGACTGGGGTTGTCCTACCCCTGGGACACTAATTGCTCAGCGTCACCTGTGGGGTTATTAAGCCCTGAATTCGTTGGCCATGCATTCCTCTGCCCCGGGATTGGGTGCCAGTTTGTAGGGCTTCATTTCCACATCCCCCCTGGGGAGACACCAAGCCTCCAATTGTGGGGGACACTCGGCTCTGTGCGCTGCTCCCGCCAGCAGGAGGGCAGAGCGTGTCCCTGTTGGGCTAAGCTGAGCAGGGATAGGGCTGCCAAAATCCCGCCCCCCCCCCCGCGTCCCCAGCCCCCCTTATGTTTAAGAGAAGACACTGGACACAGAGATTCTGGGGGAGCTGTCCAATAGTCTACCAGCTTCCAAAGGGTTTTAGTCAAGGGAGGGGTTTATATAACAGTAATGGCGGCAGGAAGAGGAGGGACTAACTGGGTATTAACGATTGGCTAATGAACTGTCCATCATAGTGATGTTATGGAACTTCCTCTATGGGCGGAGACCACTGCCCCCCAAGGACTGAGCCTCTGGGGTCTCTGGCGCCATTACAAGACATGTGCTCACAGATGAGAGGGTGGGGCTGGTTTGGCATCTCTTCCGGTAGAACCCGGAAGGAGATGGGAGTGGCCAGCAGCCAGGTCTTAAAGGTAAAGCCATCCCTTACAGAATGTTTCTAAACATCCATTTCTGAAGATTGCTTTTATGAAAGCTACAACTAATTTTTCCAGGTCCTGTTAACTACAGGTATAAGATAGATTGGCTCATTGTAAATCTGGGTTCTAATATTGTTGGTTTGTTTATTTATTAAGCCATTATGAGAGCTTGAACTTGTGGCCTGGGCACTGTCCCTTAGCTTTCTCAATCAAGGGTGGCTTTCTACCACCTTCACAGCTCCACTTGTTCCTTTTTGGTGGCTAAGTAGAGATAAGAGTCTCATGGACTTTTCTGTCTGGATTGGCTTTAAATTGAAATCCTGAGATTTTTGTCTCCTGAGTAGCTAGGATCACAGCTGTGAGCCACCGGCACCTGGCTCACTATTAGTTTCTTTTTACCTTGACTTGAAAAAGTTACAAAGAGTTTCTTAAAAAATAACAAAGGACAGTTTTATTGCCTAGTGAATGTACATTTTAATGAAAAAATTCTGTAGGTATATACATAAATCTGAAAAAGTGTTTTTTGTTTTGTATTGTTTTTTGTTTTTTGGGTTTTTTTTTGTTTTGTTTTGTTTTGTTTTGCCAGTCCTGGGACTTAGATTCACTGTCCCTAAGGCTAGCACTCTACCTCTTGAGCCACAGCACCGCTTCTGGCTTTTTCTATATATGTAGTACTGAGGAAACAAACCCAAGGCTTCATGTATGTGAAGCAAGCACTTTAGCACTAGGCCAAATTCCAAAGAAAAGGTTAAATTTCTGGGAAGAAAAAAATGACAAACTATATCTGGTATGTGTGACTGCCATTGTGACTTATTTGAGACTGTAAGCATGTTCTATTAGAATCACAATTTTATCCTGCTACCACTACTGGCACTATGTAATGTCACTTAATATTTGTTTGTGTCTATGGGTACTGAGTGAAATTCATGGTAAGATAAATTTTAATGCAGAATTTTTCTTACAGGGAATTATGTAAATTTTTCAATATATAGATAACTTGTCAGGTAAATTCCTCGCTGTCATACACTACATACTGATTGTTTAGACTTCCTTAATGTTCACCATGTGGTCAGTTCTCAATGCAGAGTTCAGAGGGAGGCACATAACTTAAAAAATGAGAACCATTAAACCTTAAAATATAAGTCACATAGTATGTCACCCTGCAAGAAATCAGCTAACCAGATGGAAATTCTCGGTGCCTATCAACCTTAATCTCTTGAACTCTTGACATTTCTCTTCACACAACTTTAAGATAGCCATTATTTTGCAACATTTTCCCATAAATATAATAATCTATATGAATAGGTATTTTGCTACCTTGTGCAGTCAAGTTAGCTTCTAATCTCTTGCTGTTTAAAGTAAAAATAATGTATTTCTGAGAGCATGTCCCATTACACTTACGCATTATAAAGGGAAGTACACATATCAACATATGAATCATTCTATGGTTAATATTTTTTCCTTGATTTTCAATAAATATAGACTTCCGGTGTAGTACAATGACTATCCTTGCCTTGAACTACAGGCAATCTTTGGTTCATGAAGATAGAGTAGATGGATGCCTTTTTATTCTCTAATTTTGGCATTATTGATTAAGTAATTTCCATGTTCAATGCACATAAATACTTAAAATTTACTGGAAACATTACATTAATTTTCACTAACATCAATAAAAATCCTATTTTAAGGTTGATCATTTACTTCTTTATGATGTTGCTGTTTGCTTATCAAGTGCTACTAGCTATGTGTGCACACATAGCTCCTTGGAAGTTTTCCTGAGTGGGAATTCTCTCTCATAATTCTTAGGAATCTGATTGACACTTCAAAGCAAGCTGTGAGAATAAAATTCCACAGCATTATGAAAATTGTATTCCTTAGGGGAAAGCAGACTTTGAGCTGATAATTATACCTTCAATTATTTGGTGTTAATAAATTTCCATAAATTAATGAAAGTTGCTAAAAAGCATACAGATGTAAATTAGAGTTAATGTGAGAGTCTGATTAAACTAAACTGGAAAAGAATTTAGGAACTAGATTAAAAGGATAAATAGACAACAGATACATGAAGATAAGTATAATAATCAAAAGTGTTGAATGCAATAAAAATTATATCTATATATCTGAGATGAAGTATAATTTGTTCAGAAACTCAGAATTCTAAGCACTCAAAGTAGTGATCACATGGGTGGTTATATTTCTATGAAAACTGTTTCTATCTTTTTCTTTAATCTTCATTATAACTGCCTTATTGCTTTTATTTTAAAGTTATTGTCTTCACAGAATAGTGATTTCACTAAAACATATATAGAATAGAAAAAAATATGATCCTCAAAATTACTATAGTAATAAAAATAGAAATTGAAAAAAAAGATTGCAAATATCAAGCATTTCCCTGTACTTTAGAAATTCTCCGAGGCACCTGAGCTATGTGCAAATGATTCTTGACAGTAGTCTCCAAGGACTCTCATTTAATGAATCATTTTTGTCTTTCACAGGTGAGATACTTCAAGTGCATAACAGAATTTCATTTGAGCCTTTACAATCCTTTCAAAGCAGGTGCAGAAACTTAAAGAGCCATGATACTCATCACTCAGCAAGATTTTTATCTGTGTAATGTTAAAAGAAAGCTGTAAATTTGATTTGTGATTATTTAAAAAAATTTAATGAGATTGCAATTATAGCACAGGAACTTACCTAACATAAGCTACTTTATTTACAATTGTACTGATTATCCTCTTTCAGAACTGAAGGAATTTTACATAAATTTATCCCTACATCACTCTGAAAGGTGTTCTTACTTTAACTGATAAATAAGAGGTATAATGCCTAAACCAAAGCATTGCAAAATATGTATATCTTAATGTCTTTTGGCTGCCACAGTAAAGTATCACAGATGGAATTGTTTATAAGTAATGGAAATTTATTCCTAGAGCCTTGGACAAGGGGATGCCACATAGATGTGCAGATAGATTCACTATCTGATGAAGGTCTGCTCCCAGCCTTCTTTCTGGGTGGCCGTGTTTAAGCCATCCAGATGCGGATGGTTATTTCATTACAATTCACTGAAAACATTAGATGAATAATCCATCCAGATGTGTGGCTGTGATCAAGCCATCCATTCAAATGTTCAATGGAAGAAGGGTGGAAGAATCTCTAGTTTCATCAAAATGGCTCAACTTTCATGCTTTACTCAAACTCCAAAGATATCATATCCTAATACCATCAACTAACGAATTAAAAGTTGTGGTTAGCTCAGCTTTTTACTCCTGCCTGTCATCCTAGCTACTCAGGAATGTGAGCACATCTCTGATGCCCAGCTGTGAGGCCTGAGGGGTTAAGGGCTTGGAATGGCAGCTGGAAGTGCCCTCCAAATGCTGGGGGCCCAGCCTGAGTACCGTCAAATGCTTGAGGTTGACAGAGGTGAAACTTACTACCCTAAATGTGTTTAAATTAGACCCACTTGGACACTAAAAGCTTAAGGTTGGAGAAAAGATGGACGTCTGTTTTATGGGTAGAATGTTTTATTGCTTCTTACTGCTTCCTAGTGATAAGGGAGTCCGATATTTCTATGTGTACAAATTATATCTCATGACCTTAGTCTCTGCACTTATTTGTAGTCACTCCTCCCCCTCTACTGAACTCAATAAAATACTAGTTTTCAAGGCCAGGATAATCAGAAGACGAATGAGCTTTTGATTCCCCTGGTGCCCCAAAACATCCATTCTTTTCCCCAGTCTCCTGTTCTTGTCCCCAGTTGCGGTGATCAGAGACACAGGAAGCTGAGATCTGAGGATTTCGTTTCCAAGCCAGCCCGGGTGGGCAAGTGGCAAGACTGACAAAAAGCCAGGAATGGAGCTGGGTCTCAAAGTAGTAGAGTCTGGTCATGAGCACAATAGCTTAGAGAGAGCACCCAGTCTCTGAGTTCAAGCCTCAGGACATACCACACACACACAAATGGAAAAACCACACAAACATTCACACCAAAGCCAAATATTGTCTTAAATGGTACTACAGACCTATATACTTTGGGATAATGTAATAAATCTGTATTTAGCAATGGTTAATTCACAGGTACCACAAGAATTCCTGCCATAAGAGTAGCAACACTCACTTATTACCATCACGTTTATGTATTTCTGCCATCATTTTATACCAAAAATATATTTGCAACAAATGATGATTTTCTTGTGTGTGTGTGTGTGTGCTATACCTGGGGCATAAATTCACTGTTCCTGGGCTTCTTTTTGCTCAAGACTAGCACTCCACCACTTGAGCACAGCTCCAAAACATGCAATGTTTTAAAGTATTTAAGGGTCACAAGTGGTTTATTCCCTACATCAACTTCTCTTTTATCCAAAATCCAAACAACTTTGATCCCAATTTTCCTATTGCACCTTCACCATGTACAGCTATACAGGCATATTCTTTCCTTTCTCTAATTCCTAGACTGTTAGTTTTCTAGGGCCTGGTAGTCCTGACAGATGGTGATATTTGTTCATTGCTACATGTATCTGTGATTTTATGTTTATAGAGCAGATAACAGGATTCCTAGGACAATTTTTCAGATATTGTTTTCAAGTGATAAATTATTGTCTTTTACTGTATTTATCACACTTGATTAATGAGAATCCTGGCATAGTTTGAATTTGTATTTAATTTATCTAATTATGAATTTTCATAAAAGGGTTATATATTTGAACCTAAATAATTACATGTTTACCAAAAGCCTTGGACTATAGTAAATACCTGAGAAACACATAAATATCATTGATATTGACCAGAGATAATTTTCTATAAAGGTCAACAAATATTTATAATTACTTTTGTTCTAACTTAAGTCTTTCCTCATGAATATGTCTTATAAACAATTGTTTTAATAAATAAACTATTATTATAAACAATTACTATTTTAGCAATGCAATTTACTTCATTTGAAGAATTTAAAGTAATCTCAGATAATAAATATTTTATTTCATTTTATTATTGCAATTGAATACATAAAAAGTAGAGGATAAAAATGTAAATATAAAAAGGTTGCACATTTATTAACATAAAATTTTCTGCTTTTAGTTCCTTTAGTCTGAAGTATTATTTTTTACAATCTTGAAATATGCTTTTGCTGAATTAAAAGAAATCTAGAAACATTTTTAATGCCATCTAACAGAACTTGATTACTGATTATACCATTTCTAATGAGGAAGACTGGTTGATGAAGTGATAATAGGTTAATGTGTATTTGTCAGAAATAATGAAGGAGTTGTGGTGAAATAGCAACATTCTAACTTACTGTCAAGTAGTTTAATAACAACAAAACAAATTTCTTATATTTATGCAATGAGATGTGCTAAATGTATGAAAATATCTATGGTTGTTAAACAGTTAGGCCTAGTTACATGCCATATTACCTGAATTAGGCAAGGGCAACATCAAAATGGTGAAACAAATGATAAAGGTTGAACCAACACAGTAATGATACTCACAAAAATATGTTGGAAATTAACTATACAACTCAGGGTGAGGGGTGGAGCGAAGTAAAGTGGTTGAAAAATGAGGGAGGGGGTAAAAAGTATGACAAAAAATGTACTACCTTATGTATGTAACTGTAACCTTTGATGATAAAAATTTAAGAAAGACTTCGGTACTTTGATTCTTTTTAAATTTTTTAAACAATTTTATTGTCAAGGTGATGTACAGATGGGTTATAGTTACATATATAAAATAGTGCGTATATTCTTGTCAAACTTGTTACCTCCTCCCTCATTTTTCTCCCCCTTTTTCTTTTTTTCCAATCCTGGGGCTTGAGCTCAAGGTCTGAGCACTGTTCCTGGCTTCTTTTTGCTCAAGGCTAGCACTCTGCCACTTGCAGCACCACAGTGCCACTTCTGGCCATTTTCTATATATGTGATGGTGAGGAATCAAACCCAGGGCTTCATGTATACAAGGCAAGCACTCTACCACTAGACCATATTCCCAGCCATGGCTCACTTCATTTAGTATGATTTCTTTACATTTCCTCACAAATGGAGCAATGTCATTCTTTTTTCCTTTTTTTTTTTCCCCCCAGTCCTGGGGCTTGGACTCAGGGCCTGAGCACTGTCCCTGGCTTCTTTTTGCTCAAGGCTAGCACTCTGCCACTTGAGCCACAGCGCCACTTCTGGCCGTTTTCTGTGTATGTGGTGCTGGGGACTTGAACCCAGGGCCTCACGTATATGAGGCAAGCACTCTTGCCACTAGGCCATATCCCCGGCCCAATGTCATTCTTTTTGATGGAAGCATAGAATTCCATTGTGGATATATACCACAATTTCTTGATTCATTCATCTACTGAGGGGCATCTGGGTTGGTTCCATATTTTAGCTATGGTAGATAATGCTGTAATGAACATAGTTGTGCTGGTAGCTTTGGTATGGCCTGTATCGGATCCTGTGGGGCTGCTGGGTCATAGGGGAGTTCTATATTTAGCCTTTTGATGAATTTCCATACTGTTTTCCAGAGTGGTTGAACAACTTTCCACTCCCACCAACAGTGTAATAGTGTTCCCTTTTGGCCACATCCCCACGAGCATCTGTTGTTAGTTTTCTTGATAATGGCCATTCTAGCTGGGGTGAGGTGAAATCGCAATGTTGTTTTGATTTGCATTTCTTTTATGGTCAGGGAGGATGAGTACTTCATGTGCTCTTGGCCATTCTCATTTCATCTTCAGAGAAGTCTCTCTTTAAGTCTTTAGCCCATTTATCAATGGGGCAATTATTTCTTTAAGGATTTGTTTTGGGGGAACCTCATTTTTTGAGTTCTATGTATATTTGAGATATGAGGCCCTTGTCTGTTGTGTGGCCAATGAAGATCTTCTCTCAGGCTGTGGGCTTTTTAATTATCTTGCAAGCTATGTCCTTTCCAATGCAGAAGCTCTGCAGCTTGCTGTAATCCCATTTGTCCAACTTTCTTTGATTCAAAGCACAAAATGCTTTTACAATGTTAAAAACATATACTCTATTTGTGTTAGTATCCACACAACCTTTGTTTTTTGGCCAGTCCTGGAGCTTGAACTCAGGGCCTGAGCACTGTATCTGGCTTCTTTTTGCTCAAGACCAGCACTCTACCACATGAGCCACAGTGCCACTTCCAGCCTTTTCTATATATATGGTGGTAAGGAATCAATCCCAGGGCTTCATGTGTACGAGGCAAGCACTTTAACACTAGGCCTTATTCCCAGGGGCAACTCCTTTGTACAACTATTTAAAGGTAGCATAATTTTTAAAAATGATTCCAGTTAAATACTATTCAGAGAACACAAAACACAACCAAACTTTTGGATCCTCAGGCAACCCTCAAAATGTCTTAAATCTGCCAACCTTGACAGTAGAAAGTCAATCTGAAGGAACTTTTGGCCTCCAAAAGAGCATGCAGAAGGTTTAGTGGAAACATACAGCCCTTGAACTTGACCAGAAGTGTTCAATTTTGACTAAAATCTTGGTGTTTGTATAGGTTTGATTTTAACTATTAAAGGAAGCTAATCAAACCTGACATTGATTAAAGTTAAAATTACTTAAAATAATGTTTCAAAGGATAATGAAGAGCAATTTTCTTACTACAGAAAGTACCATGCATCGAGACAACATACAAAGTACAAGCGAATAAAAGCAGGGGCTGGGAATATGGCCTAGTGGTGAAGTGCTTGTCTTGTATACATGAAGCCCTGGGTTCGATTCCTCAGCATCACATAGATAGAAAAAGCCAGAAGTGGCGCTGTGGCTCAAGTGGCAGAGTGCTAGCCTTGAACAAAAAGAAGCCAGGGACAGTGCTTAGGCCCTGAGTTCAAGCACCAGGACTGGCAAAACAAACAAACAAAAAGAGAATAAATGCAAAGCAAGTGAAGCTAAATACAAAGAGAAGGGGATACTCAAGAGGCTGAGATCGGAACATCACATTTTGAGGACACCCTGAGCAAGAAACTGTGAGACGCTTCTGTCCAATTAATCACAAGTTATTCTTGAAAAATATGCTAAAGGATAACACCCACGTCCTAAAGTCAAGCCTTTCTACACACACACACACACACACACACACACACACACACACACACACACACGGTACACTGCCATTTACTTTATTCAATTACAAACTGACTTAATGAACATCTCACCAACAATCTCATGTTGAATTTGGCACCATACATTTTGTATTTGAAGTTGCTCTACATTCCCAACTCTTTTATTTGCCCCCTCCTTTTTTTTAGGTGTTTTTTGTTTGTTTGTTTTTGGTTTTTTTTTGTCATACTAGGGTTTGAATTCAGGACTTTGGACTTGCTAGGCAAGCACTCCATGACTTGAGCCATGCTCGTGTCCTTTCTATCCCCTTTCAAAAAAAGTTGTTGAAAGTCTAAATGCTATATTTTAGGTAGAGTTTTTGCATACAGTGTTCTGCATCTATTTATAATTCATAAATATTTTATAAAATTTATGAGCAAATGAACATTAGTAAAATTTGTTGCATAGAGTAGGATGTCCGTGTATCTTCAGCTCAGTCCATACTTTAAAATTTAGCAAAGTTTCATGAATATGACTCAAATATAGAGGATATCATAGTGATAATATACCTGAACAGGATATTCATCCTCACAAAACACTCCTATATTCAATTCTTGGCTAAAATAAGTGGCATAGTTTCTTACACAACTTTCTTTCATTAAAGCCTAAGAGTTAGATATGCATGTCATAGAGTCATTACTTGGTCTGATAAACACTCAATAACATCAGTTCTGAAGGATTTTATACCTTTTGCTTGTCATGTTGGGTTGTAAAACAACAATTGCACACTAATACCTTTCAGTCATTATAGTAACCTGAGAACATCGATAGATGGGCTTGATTTTAAACATGTGGTGTTTTGCCTCAGGTTTCCTAAATCACTTACAAACAAAACATGGATACACACACTAGAAGAATCTGGAATTGCATTAAAAAATGTTGGTTGCAGACATACAAACATAAAGAAAAAGTAGTTTTAAAAAGACTTTATTAACATCTATTAATTGCACAAGAGTAATTCCATTGTGATTTTTCATATATGTATATATCTATAATAATAAGTACCATGATCATAACACCCTTCGTTGTTCTCTTATCTGCCTTCCTCATTTTAAAGTGATTTTATTTGGTTTCATTGTTCTAATTATATACATTCGTATAAAATAATCTGAGCTCATTCACCTTCAATTTGTCTCTTCCCCCTCCTTCTGTTGATACCTATGCCCCAACAGGGCCTATTCTACTTTCCTGTCATCTATTTTCCCACTAGTTTTAGTGCATATTAATTGGCAAAATGGTAACACTATATTCCAACATGCATGTATTGTAACTCAGTCAGATTAAATTTAAGATTCTCTTTCTTTCTCTTCTCTCCTACACCCTACTGTCCATAAATTTGTGAGATTTCTTGTCATCTTTATAAACAGACTCAACTCAACAAATTCCAGTATCATATATGATTCATTATTCCTCTTCCCCCTAATCCAAAGAGTCTCACAGTTTTTACTTATATATGTGTGTATATGTTTGTGTGGACTTTTGTGTGTACAGGTATACATATATAGTATAGTCAATACGTATATATTTATATATTATTTATATTTTATATATCTATTTTGTCTAGATTTGACAAATGAGTGAAAACCTATAATGTATGCATTTATGAACTTAGTTTATCTGGCTCAAAATGATGATCTTCAGCTCCATCCATTTATTTGCAAAAGGCAAGACTTGTTTTCAATAATTTACCAAATCTGATAGTTCTTGGTGGAATGTTTAGGGTCTTTTAGTCATAAGATCCTACAAATAAAAGTAATGATAATTTAACTTTATCTTTTCATGTTTAAATCTTTCTTATTGTCATTATTGTTCTAGCTATGTATTCAGAACTATTTGAATAAAAATAAGGAGGGTTGACACTTGTCTCATTTCTGGTTTGGAGGAACTGATTTCAATTTTTCCCACTTATTATGATGTTGGCCTCAGATTTGTTCTTATTATATTAAGATGCATTCCTTCTACATTCAGTTTCTTCAGAGTTTTCATTATTTAAAAATTTTTGAGCTCGACAAAGGTGATTTCTGCAGTAATTATTGATCATGTAATTTTTGTCTTTACTCTGTTCATGTAATGCATTATACAAATTGATTATATATGTTGAGTCTTTATTTCATTCATGGATTGAAACCAACTTGAAATGGTGTATGCTGTGTTTAATTTAATGATGAATTCTGTTTGCAAAAACTTTTTGAAGATGTTTCTATGTTCACAAATGGAATTGCCTTTTAATTCTTTTTGTTGTGTCTTTGTCCAGTTTTAGAATGAAAAAAAAAATTAGCTTCAAAGAATTTATTTGAATTCTTCCTTCCCTTTCTATTTTATGAGAAAGTTAAGGAGAATAGATGTTAATTCGTTAAACATCTGATAGAGTCCGCTCATAATCCATTGGGTTCTGGGCTTTTCTTGGTTGGAAAACTTTATTACTGCATCAGGTTTATATATTTTAGGTCTTGTAAGTGATTTTTGTCTTCACTCAATTATCACTGGCTAAACGTATCTACAAATTTAACTATTTCTTCTAGAATTGTTAGTATCTGAGAATGTATTTAAAATATACTCTCACAATCCTATGGGTTCCATTGTAGTTATGCTGTTTCTTCTTCATTTCTAATTTTATTGATTTTTTTCCTTTTCTTTTAGTTAGATTAGTTAGAAATTTATTAATGTTATATGTCATTTCAAAGAATATTGATTATTTGTTAGATTTTTTGTCTCAACTTCATTAATTTTTTTATCTTATCTTGTTACATTTTTCTCACTTCTGATTTTGAATTTGGCTTGCTGTTTTTATAGTTTTGTATATTTTTATGTTATCTTTTCAAGATGTCTATTTTGTTTTCCTTTTTTGATGTACAGTCATACCTATAAACTTCTCAGCACTGTCTTTGCCAAATCCTAAACAATGTGGTAGGTTGTGCTAGAAATTACTTTTATTTGTGCCTTAATTTATTTTATGAACCACTAAACATTTTATAAATGACTGAATTGTTCTAATTTTGTGTATTTAAATGTTTTCTGTAGTTTCTTTTGTTTTTGATTTTTTGTTTCTCAATCTGCAGTCATTACTGAAAATTAAGGGTATTTTTGACAATACAATTGTAAGAAAACATACTCGAAATTAAGTCAGTTATTTTTGAATGATTCTCTTTTTTCTAACTTTTTTTTACACTTAGTAATGGTAACCTATTAATCTGAAAACCTTTACTATATTTCACTATTAGTCAATTTCATGAACCGAAAACTCTGTCTGCCCACACCTTGAGCAAGATAGTCAAAATATTGGCAATCCCATACAAAGAAGCTGGGAGTCTCTGCAGTTAGTCTTGTTGAAGCCCTGGTATTTAGAATGTGGGGCATTTCTGGATGTTACTAAACCCAGTGAATTTCTCGTCTTCACTCTATCAATATCCCTTCCACCAGCATGTCCATGTCTGTATAATTAGATTTCATCCAGCTATTGCATCCCTATTCGGTGTTTGTATGATCACTCTCTAGCAACAATCAAAGGCAAACTGAATAAAGCCTGACATGCATTTTTCCTTTTATCACTCCTTTTCCAACATCTTTCCCTGTGTGATTCAAGAATTTTCACTCAGTTCTTAAAAGGTATTATATTTCACTCAACTTAAAAGGCCTCTTCGGCACATCATCTTTCAGGAACCAAACCAGAGTGATATATAGTGTGTCTCTCAGAAGAGTGGCATTCTGAGGACTATGACTTGCTGCCACACTCAACCTCCTAAGTTGTTTTCTTTAGTCTTTGTGCACCTGGAAAACAGGATTTTCTATGCTGGACACAATGATAGCATTTTAGATTTCCTTTGCTGTCTATCACACTCCACGGATCTTGTAAATCTTACATTCTGAAGGCAAGATAAACAGCTTTCAAGCTTTTAAAATGTTTTTAAGTAGGATTTTCTAAGTTGGAGCCTTTTAGTATGAACAATTGGAGGTTTATAGGGAGCTAAATAATTATCATCAGATAGTATCAGACTATTTCACATTCTACGGCTGAAAGAAATATTGATTAAATGGTCTCCTAAGCTGTTCCTTATGCACACACATTTATAGTTGTTGATTTCTCAGCAAACATTTCTCACCTGATAGTTCAATAAAAAACAACTCAGGAAGTTTAACAGAGATCTAAACATGAGATTAGTAAGTTTCAGATGTTCTCTTGTTTGAAATACCTGCTTTGCCTCACTTGTGGTTCTTTTGAAACAAAGATCCTCTTATGATAAATTCACTTCTATTAGGATGAGTACAGTATGTATTTAATTTTAATTTCCTTGGAAATTGATTTTGTCGTGCCAGTAAGTAAAAGCTTAAAATTGAAAATATGTTTTAGAAAACATACATTAAATGATTATAATCATCCAATCACCAAAAAATTCCTTACATGTTTAAGAATCATGTGTAATTTTGTGTGTATTTGTTAAATTCAATAGAGAAATATATATAATTACATATGTTCCTGCAATTCTATAGTTGTATAATTCTAAGAATAGCCCAGAGCCCATACATCTTATTTAGTATGTCTCAAAATGTAATGCCTAGTGGAGAGACAAACATATCATTTAATTCACAACCTAAACACTTATTTTGAAGATCAGCATAAGAAGAAAATTCTCAAGACATTTTTGAAATGCCACATGAATGTCAAACTAAATTTAGTAAAATAAAATTTCAGTTATCCCTGTAAAAAACGGTAAGTATATATCATACTCACTTTTAATCCCCACTTAAAAATTGAATAAAGGTAAGTACTGCTTTCCTACCCAGATAGCTGTGATTTCTACTCTTAGGTAATTTATGAACAAATGTTAATTACAGAGGAGGTAGGAATGGTTGGAAAGATGTAAGTTATCGAACAGGAGGACAAAAATCTGATCTGAGTTCTATGCCACGCTATCCATATGAACTTGGTTATTTCTTTTTGAGTTGTCTGATACTAAATCTTCTGTTTAACAAGTAAACCACTTTCTAAAATCTCCACAGCCATGCTCTATTATATGTTACTCTTAGTTCTACTGATGCATTGCATTGGAATTCTTTCCTAAACCAAAATTCAAAATGTGTTACCTTACATGAAATTCTGCATAATTTCCTCTGGTGAAAGAGTAGAAGTACCTGAAAGCAGAAAGGTTTTGTATGGAATCTTAAGAATCTAGTGACTCAAGTGCAAAAAAGCAACCCCGCAGGTGGTGGCTCCCCCTACAACACTCTATCTGTGGACTGGGCTGGGCTGAGACTCATAAGGCTGGGGAACTGCCAGCTAATCCTGGAGAGAAACGCTTAAGAATAGAGCTTTTTTCTTGACATCATAACTGGACTAAACACCATTACCCTCCCAGCTGATGGCATGTGTTCTAGTCCATTGCAAGTCTATGTCTGGTATTTATGTAGCTATGTAGTTATTTGTTTTGAAATGCTCGAGTTCAGATCCCGGGAGAGACCACCAAAGACCAAGACCAATGCACGTAGCAAAAAGGGCATTTATTGTGAGCTAGCTCGGTCCTCCGTGCACTCACCACACTGGTGACGCAAGAGGCCCTGAGACTGGGGCTCCCAGCTGTTTTATACATTCGTTGGGGAAGGCAGGGACTTAGCATACATCATGGCATCTTTTAACAAATCAACACACACCACGGAAAAATTATAAAATAATTCTAAAGCATGTTTGACACATTTCGGTGGTGGGAAGGAATCTGGAAAGGGCATTGGTCAGATCAAGGGACCGGCACATTTAAAATTGATTGGTTTAAGCCATAGGGGTGTAGCAAGGGGGATCTGTGCACAGCTGCAGGGTTTTAATTAGATACTGGAAAGCACACCGAAACCATACCTGGGTGGGGGAGTTCTGGAGTAACTCCAAAAGTTGTTTTTCTTCTATGACTAACCCTTAATCAGTTTCAGCCATCTGGTCACTCTTATGGCTGTTTATGGTTTTCTCTCTGTCCCAGGCCGTTTTATGGTCTTTACTGGAAAGCAAGGGGTGGGGGTAGGGTCTTACAGTAAGGGCAAGTATTCTACAAGATGGAGTTGTTCTGACTCTTCAGTTTACCTGTTCCGGGACTTAAATTCAGAGCCTCACACTCTCCCGTAGCCTTTACTACTCAATGTTCTCCCTCTACCACTTGAAATATCTCCATTTCCTGCTTTATCTGGGTAATTGAGGTTGAGTCCTTTGGATTATTTTGCCCAGGCTGGCTTTGAACCTCAGTCCTCAGATCTCAGCCTCTTAACAGCTTGGACTGTAGGCACTAATCAAAGAAACCTGGCTAGATACTTAGTTTTTAAAATTTTAAACATGTATTTCCTTGTAAAGCACAGCTTTGTATTGAGAAAAGCAGAAAATTACTTCATGGACATGGATTCTAGTCCTTGCTACTCAGAAGTCTGAGATTTTGGAGGATCACAGTTCAAGTCCAGTCACAATGCTAGATTCCATCTCCGAAGTGGTCAACAAAACTAATAACAGAGATGTGGCTAAGTTGGTAGATCAAACTCTAACACTAACCTTCCCCTGAAAACAAACAAATACCTCTGTTGGAAATGAGCATCATCCTGACTGGTCTGCAACCCACATGAAAACGTATACTAACAATTTTGAAGACCTATTTTTACTTTACTAACAAGTTTAAATTTATCCATTTGTCAAAAAATGTATACAAAGTAACTGAAATTAACCCTGAGTGTCCAACTAAAGAGTCTTAATTTTGTGGGAACAGTAACAAAAGCATGTGCAAGTAGACATATAATATACACAATATATACTCCATGCATATAAAAATAAGAGGTACATATCTCCCATTCATACAGTGACACAAGGCCTTGATGATATCATTGCCTTCTGGATCTCAATGGGATGACCAGTCTTTTCTACCAAGAGACAAATTTAGATATAGCAAATCCACAGTGTAAGTTTGATCTAACTTGCATGAGAATAACACATGTGAATTTCAATTGAAATTTGGATACTATCAAGAATCAATACTTATATTGCTTTCATTTGCTTAAAATTAGCAAAGTTTGTAAAACGTTTCTTTGTCTTTTCTTCTTGAATTCTTGAGAAACTTATTTAGAGTTCACTGAAATACTTTATCATTTTTTAAGATATAGTCAAATGTGATACAATTCTGATCATGTAAGTAAGATCTACTTATTGTAGTGCCTTATTCTTTCTTGCTATACTCAGAGGAAGAAGGAGGTACTAGATTAAGAAGTTATTAAAGAAAGTTTAAAGATTAATAGTGTAATTGCTATCAGACTATTGCACTCACTTGACAGTAATCAAGACTTTTTAGTTCCAAATCTCATTCTGCACCCTCACTAACCCACTTTACAGTATGTCATGGTAACTATTAGACTTAATATAGCATCAGTGATGTTATTTAATACCTGAATGCTGAGTATAGTTGAATAACACTTATCTATTGATATGACTAATCCAAATAATTCAAGGATAAATCCTGCTATCAGAGGGCCTTTACTAAAGAAAATTAACAATGCCAGCTGTGTGACCTTCTAATATGAGAGGCAAAGATATATTGTTGTAGACACTGAAGAATACCACAAAATACAAGTTAGTGCTATCTTCCTAAAAGCTTGTAGGCCTCTATACAGCAGAAACTGCATGATTTAAAAAAGAACCTCATAGGGGCTGGGGATATAGCCTAGTGGCAAGAGTGCCTGCCTCGGATACACGAGGCCCTAGGTTCGATTCCCCAGCACCACATATACAGAAAACGGCCAGAAGCGGCGCTGTGGCTCAAGTGGCAGAGTGCTAGCCTTGAGCGGGAAGAAGCCAGGGACAGTGCTCAGGCCCGGAGTCCAAGCCCCAGGACTGGCCAAAAATAAAAAATAAAAAAAAAGAACCTCATAGTACAATCACTCTGGGGTAAAAATAGAATACTTTGGAGACCAGTAGGGTTCCTGTCCTACGCTGGCAAAAATTGGTAGCATCATTGCTGATTTCTAAGCTTAGAGTCACTCCATTTGCTTCCTTAAAAAAAAAGAAGGGGGCTGGGGATATAGCCTAGTGGCAAGAGTGCCTGCCTCGGATACACGAGGCCCTAGGTTCGATTCCCCAGCACCACATATACAGAAAACGGCCAGAAGTGTCGCTGTGGCTCAAGTGGCAGAGTGCTAGCCTTGAGCGGGAAGAAGCCAGGGACGGTGCTCGGGCCCTGAGTCCAAGGCCCAGGACTGGCCAAAAAAAAAAAAAAAAGAAAAAGGAGGGACAAAAATGAGGAAGGGGATAACAGGTAAGACAAGCAAAGTATATGTATTCACTACCTTAATCATGAAACTGTAACTCCTCCGTAAAAGCAAAAAAAGAGAAAAAGGATAAATTTTAGGCAAAATGGCTACTGTACAAAATGAACTCTAAAACTGTTGGTTTTTAAATTGCAAAATGAAGAATCTTGTTCAAAAACAGGAAAACAATCTCTTAGGTGACCTGGAAGACATTATCTTTATTTTGTTTACCCATTGTTTTCCTTTGATTTTTACAGTCCTCTAAGGGAAGGTTTCTCTCCTCTGTTCCCAGCAAGTTTTGATATGTTTTCAAGTGCTCTCATTTCTACATTTATGGCTTTAATTTTCAGTGTCATGTTCTTTCCAAATACCAATACAAACTAGCTTTAGAAACACAAAAGCAAGAAGCAACTGACTAAAGTGCTACTTAAGTTGGCCTATCTAAAATAGAAATAAACAAGTTAGCAATAACTGCTCAATTTTTACCCTGGTTATAAGAGTGATGAGTACATTACCATCATATTCATTCTACCTTCAAATTTCATTTGAAATGTACTTTAATTCCATATGAACAAAAGGTAAACTTTGAAAGTAATGGATGCATACCAGTTATATGTGTTTTGATAAGAAGTTAGTCAATACAAAAGAATTTAAAATATACCATGAAAGAAAATATTCACAATGTAAACTGAAAGTTTTAAGGTTTGCATCACTTAGGTCATAATATTCCAGATGATCTTTCTATCACTTACTAATCTTAGTTCAGTAAGACCTGTTTCCATTTTCCTCTTAGTTAAGCATCAATATATATGGTGCAATGTCTTTTCTAGATTGAATTAAGTTCACCTTATCAGAAACATATGCTTTCTGATAGTTAATACTTTAATTTTCTCAGAGAAATACATCAAATTTCTTGCCCAAAGATGCAGTTTATTGGTTTGTCACAACATGTACAAATATCCCTAGCTCCCAGCTTCTTCTTCAGAGTGCAAATCTGTACAAATGACATCAATTCTACAACATAAAAAAACATTTTTCCAAACTTTCAGGACTTTGCTCACAATATTATGCAAACAGTCCTGTAATAAAAGTAGTAATTTCTCTGCCAGAGGAAGGTGAAACTTTATTGTCAAATAAAAGGCTGCAGGACAAATAGAGTCCTATGTCCTCTGCTTCCTGCATACACAAAATAGACTGCACTGATTATTGGTGTAGTGGCTCATTGTGAATGAGCAAGGGCTTATGAGTGAAAGTGTGAACGTTATCACTAAACTTCACCTAAAATACCATAGGCCATATTTCTTCAGGATTTTTCTCTTTGGACATAATTAATGTGTATTAAAGCCCATGTATTGCAACCCGAAAGGCTCTAGATAAAAGAAACCCATATATAAGTACAAGTCACTAGTGTGATAAACAAACAAGCAAATATAAATGCATGTATGTATAAACACACACACATGGATACACACATACACACACATGCAAGCTATTCAGAAGCTGTAGATTTGGGATTTAACACTATTAAGTGAACTCTCTCATGTTTTTGTCTTTGAATATTTATCCCAACAACAACCATTCCATGAGTTATACCAGAATTGGTAAAGAGAAATAATTTTTAAAGGCACCTCGAGTGTCTATGTTTTAAACATAGTGGAGAATAGAAAGAATATGGAAATAAGAATACTAAGGAGTTATAAGAACCACCAGTAACTGGATACAGGTATAAGATGCAGGAATAGAGAAGACCAAATGAGAAAAATTCAGCAAGTCTTCAATGAGTCAGTCTTAATTCTGAGATCTTAAAGGTGATGTACAAAGGGGTTACAGTTGTATGAGCGAGGAAATGAGTACATTTCTTTTCAAACAGTGTTACTAGCAGCCTCGTTTTCTCCCATTTTCCCTCTGCCCTGAATCCCCTCCTGCACAAGTTGCAAAGTTAATTTCCAACATAGTGTTCTGTGAGTATCACTGTTGCATTGCATCTCCTTTTGCCCTTTATCTCATCCTTTCTGAGATTCCCCTTCATTTCCCCAAATCAGATAAACTTATATGCAAGACTACGGGTACCCAAAACAAAAAACAGTGACAACAGTGGATAACCCAAAGGGAAAAAAAGACAAAAAAAAGAAATACCTGCAAACAATACAATAAAAAAAGGAAACATCTCATTTCTGTATCTTGTAGGTCACTTTGGTCTGCATCATTTTATATGGTCACATGTATATAGCTACTGAAGTATTGTGATCCTCTGTTAGTACTAACCCAAGGAGCCTATATGTTTCTTTGAGTCTGGCTTATTTCACTTACTATGAATTTTTCCAAATCTTTCCATTATCTTGGGGTGATATCACTCTTTCTGATGGAAGTATAGAATCCCATTATATGTATATACCACATTTTCTTGATCCATTCATCTTCTGCGAGGCATCTGGGATGATTCCATCTCTTAGCTATGGTAAATAATGCTGCCATGAACACAATTGCACTGGTTGCTTTGGTGTATCTTTGTTGCTGATCATTTGGGTAAATGCCCAGGAGTGGGCTTGCTAGATCATAGGGGTGCTCGATGTTTAGTCTTTCGAGGAACTTTCATATTGCTTTCCAGAGTGGTTGGGAAGTTTACATTCCCTCCAACAGTGTAGTAGCTTTCCATTTTGGCAACATCGCTGCCAGCATCTGTTATTATTTCTTGATAATGACCCTTCTAATTGAAATAAGGTGGAATCTCAATGTTGAAATTTAAAAGTGAAAGATACTACCATGATCCTGTATTTAAAGGATCCTATAGATTCCTCTCCCAAGTTACATGAGCTGATCTGAAAATTGAGTAAAGTAACAGGGTATAAAATTAATCCACAAGGGCTGGGAATGTGGCCTAGTGGCAAGAGTGCTTGCCTCCTATACATGAAGCTCTGGGTTTGATTCCCCAGCACTACATAATATAGAAAATGGCCAGAAGTGGCGCTGTGGCTCAAGTGGCAGAGTGCTAGCCTTGAGCAAAAAGAAGCCAGGGACAGTGCTCAGGCCCTGAGTCCAAGGCCCAGGACTGGCAAAAAAATAAATAAATAAAATTAAATTAAATTAATCCACAAAAATCAATAGCTTTTCTGTATGCCAATAACGAGAAGAGAGAGGCTGATATTAGAAAAACAACTCCTTTTGTAAAAGCTTCAAAAACAAAACACCTAATAATTAACTTAACCAATAATCAAAGGACTTTAAAAACCTGAAAAAGGAAACTAAAACACATTTAAGAAAGTGGAAAAACCTACTGTGCTCCTGGATTAGGAGGATTAACATCAAGAAAATGACAATACTGCCAAAAGCGATCTACAAAACTCATGGAATACCCATCAAAATCCCAATGACATTCTTTAATGAAATATAAGAAGCAATACAAAAATTGATATGGAATAATAGAAGACCCCAAATATCAAAAACAATCATTACCAGGAAGAACCATGCTTGGAGGGCTATCAATACAAAACTTCAAACTTCATCATAAAGCTGTAGTTGTAAAAACAGCTCGGTACTGGCACATGAATAGACCTGAGGACCAGACAGATGGAATTGAAGACCCAGAAATGATCCCTCAGACCTACAGCCCTGTAGTCTTTAATAAGGGAGCCCAAACATGAAGAAGTGCTCTACATCACTGGCCATAAAAATGCAAATAAAAACAACATTGAGATTCCACCTCACCCCAGTAAGAATGTCAATTATCAGGAAAACTAACAATAACAAATGCTGTATTTTATTATCTTTGAGTAATTGTACAAAGGAATTCCTACTCAACAAATTCGTTTATGAATACATGCATCTTGATCCATGTTACTCCATTTCATCATTCCCCCCTTTCCTCCCACGTCTTCCCCACCCCTCAATTCTCTTAATTTTATGGAATATGCTTTGAAGCTTTGATAATATTTATTTTCAATTTAACAAGTTACCCTTAAATGAACATAGGTTGTCAGGAAACTTTTAGTTTAGGAAATGAAAACTAATTAATCATCTAAAGATAAACTCTGAAACAGAATTAAGAAGAATTGTTAAAATAACAAGAAAACAAAATAACTAGGAAGATTATCTATTTTTAAACTTGCTTCTCCTTTAACACCTTTACAATAACATTTTTTAAAAAAATAAACAAAAATAACTTGGTTCTGTTGGAAAACTTCTCTGTAATATCCATTAAAAAATATCATGGACATTTCTCAGATCTCCCAGTAATGTAGTTTTTATTTCTTTATTAAACTTAGAATTATTAAATAACAATTATGTAAAGCTGAGCATACAAAACATATTGTTTCTGCTACTTACAAATCTAGAGATAAAAGAAGTTACTAAAATATTTCATAATGAAGAAAGAGTAAAAGATCTTTTTCTTTCATTGGTTATTATTGCTATTGTCCCTGAGTTTAGTCCACTGGGTTTAGCTCAAGGTGATTTGCTTGTTTCTTTTGGCCTCAGTCTGTATGATTTCTCTGTCAATTCTCAAGAAGAATTAATTTCTCAAACTATTATTCATGTGGCCAAAACCAGATTAAAACTGAGGCCTTCTATCTTGGAAAGATGATAGAAAATGTATTGACATTACTTAATTAATTGCTGAGTTACTCTTCTGTGTTGCATGATTTGTGCATACAGGAGCTATCTGTCTCTCACTGTATCACTGTGAATTGGGAACTCGGGAAATAATGCAAGATACTGCTTTGTCTGCTTCTTTCATAATGAGTTCTAACTGGTCTTTGTCTATACTCCAGGGTTCCTACATTTTCTCAGCAAATTGATAAAAGAATCTGATGTCTTATATTTAGTTGAAGCCAGGAGGGTGAGGAAGAAAAGATGTATGATCAGTTTATTTAACTGACACTTTCTGTTTCCGGCTAAACCAAGACACAGGAAAACCAGTTCCACATTCCTTTCCTAGATGTGGAAGTTTAGCCAAAAGATCCCTGTATTCTGCTTGCCAAGAAACCACAAACCCTTCCTTTTGACTATTTTCCTGTGCCAAGACTGCTTTACATCCTCCTCTTCCTCTTACCTGCAGCCACTGTTGGTTAAATGTAAACTACTGGTGCCTTCTTCTTCTGAAAATAGTATTCTAAAATACTCTGGCTTCCTAGATCACTGGACATTTTCCTTCTGCTACTCGACCACAATCCTAGTGGCATAGAGAACTTGTTATAGGACTGTTCTTTTACCTTTTACCTTTGGCCAGCTCCAGAAAACCTTTGTATTTTAGACATGCCTTACTCTTTAAATTTTGATGTACTATATTCACATAATATCAGATTCCTAATTTGTAAGTAAGCTGTAGTCTTAGCTCTTCCAGGATTTCTCTTCCATTCGTACTGATATGACCTCCAGGTTTTGAAGCCCTGTTGGATTCTCTGTCTCTTAATTTTTTTGTTTTTTTGCTACTGTTCGTAAAATGCTCATTCTCAATCTTCCTCAATAATGTGCACTTATGGTAGAATTACACTGAGGGAAAGAAAGAATTATTTCCACTGCACCCAGCACCTCAACATCCAATATATTCTGAGTCACTTTAATTAAATCAAAGTAGAATGTTAAATAGTTCTTGAAGGAATTGGGCAATGGTGGTTCACACCTGTAACCCTAGCTACCAGACGCTGAGACCTAAGGACTCTAGTTTAAAGCCAGGCTGGGCAGACAAGTCTGTGAGATGCCTATTTCCAAACTCACCAGTAAAATGGCAGAAACAGAGTTCTGACTAAAAAGGTGGAGCACCAGTCTTTTGTTTTTAAATATTTAATTATTTTACTGTCAAATGAAGTATAGAGGGGTTACAGTGTCATCCGTAATAGAGTAAGTGCATTTCTTATCCATCTTGTTACCTCCTCCCTCATTTTTCCCCAACTTCCCCTTCCCCATTTTCCTCTGCTCCCATAAGTTGTACAGTTTGTTAACACCGTAAGGTTTTGTAAGTATTGCTGTTGCATTGGTTTGTCTTTTTGTCCTATGTCTCTTGGTTTTGGTGTTCCCTTTCTTAATTCTAATACACACATATACAATCTCCAGGGTATTAAAATCTGTTACAGTGCTATCAGGGATAAAATCACATGAAGGGAATATAGAAAAAGAAGAAAAAAAAGAGAAGGGCACGGTTTCACATGGCATGTTGAAAATAACTACAACAGTGATATACACTTGTTTTTATAACTTAAGTTCATTTCACTTAGGATCATCTTATGTGTTCATACTGGCATAGATCTTAAGCTATTGTTATCTTCTTCTAGGACTATCTAGATGTGTACTAATTAGTCCCCATGATGGGAACCATAGCGTCCATGTTTCTTTGGGTCTGGCTTACTTCATGTAGATGATTTTTTCCATGTCTTTTCATTCCCTTATAAATAGAACGCTGTCATACTTTCTGATACAGGCATAGACTTCCATTGTGTATATGTACCATATTTTCTTGATCTACTTATCTACTGAGGGGCATCTGGGTTGGTTCCATGTTTTAGCAATGACAAATTGGACACCAGTCTTGAGTAAAACACTCAAAAAAGAATACAAAGCTCCAAGTTTAAGCCCCAGACACCTCCCCATACTATATGTGTATTTAAACACACATATGTATGTATACAGATATATAAACATATATATCTGTGTATATGTATTTATATGTGTGTAAATATACATACATAGGTATGTATATATGTGTCTATAAAAATATAGTAAAAGTCTGAAATTTAGTCTGCTTTTCTCCTCACTTTTCTTTGATTTGAACATTTCAATGTCTTCTCTTTATAACCAGAGATAAACATTTGCCTCAATCAGTAAAAATTGTCAAAGCAAAGAATTTTCTGTTTCCTCATGATTGCTCTAGTAACATCAAATCTGTTCCTCCTCCTGTTGTTTGAAGTAAGATTTCAAAGTTTTCATTCTAAGCAATATTTTTCAGTTTAGCTGTAATGTGGACCTGACTAGTAAACCATGATTTTGCATATTATGCATTATTGTATATATGTGTGTGTGTGTGTGTGTGTGTGTGTACACATTTCTTAAATTTTTTCTGTAAAAAAATCCTCTAGCAAACAAGTAAGCCTCTATGACAGAAGTTTAAGAAGGTGATTGGAAAGAATATTTGGTTACTTATTGAGTTTAAACATTTAACCTGTAAAATATGGCCATCAGTTGTGATTACATGATCAAATTATTAAGCTCATCATGATTCCCATGTTTAGTTGCACATTATGATTAAAAATGTCTGAAAATTAGGGCTGAGAATATGGCCTAGTGGCAGGAGTGCTTGCTTCATATACATGAAGTCCTGGGTTCGATTCCTCAGCACCACATATATAGAAAACGGCCAGAAGTGGCGCTGTGGCTCAAGTTGGCAGAGTGCTAGCCTTGAGCAAAAAGAAGCCAGGGATGGTGCTCAGGCCCTGAGTCCAAGACCCAGGACTGGCAAAAAACAAAAACAAAAAAACAGTACAAGAAATGTATCCAATGCTTAACGTATGAAACTGTAAACAGTACAAGAAATGTATCCAATGCTTAACGTATGAAACTGTAACCTCTCTGTACATCAGTTTTATAATAAAAACTTTAAAAAAAAAAAACCTCCTGAATCCATACATACATGTGTTATAATCCATCTGCCAAGATGCTATTTTTTTCCTATTTTATCTTTAAAAAAACACCATTTTTTTTGTTTATTTGGCCTTCTGCTGTTTAGTCTTTTTAAATAAACTATTAAAAGCCCTCTATTGAAAAAATATCTGTAAGACATCTGAGAGTTTCTTGCATTTTTCTTGCACTCCCAGACCACGGAGTCCTAGTAAACACTCCTAGACCAGGGACCCTGGATCACTTCCCAGGTGCCACTGGGGAGAGCAGGGGTTGAGCTTTTTCACTGACATCATGCTCCGAGCTCCTGCTTCATCTGCCCTGACTCCCTGCCCTGCACACTGCCATCTCCCTGGGGAAGACACGATCTATAGGGCTGGTCAGCCTTTTACCTTGTGATGTCAGGCAGCAGTGTGGAGTCAAGGATTGTTATCTTCAGTAAGGCTTATTATTTTAGGGGTTTTTTTTCCCAGTCCTGGGTCTTGAACTCAGGGCCTGAGCACTGTCTCTGGCTTCTTTTTGCTCAAAGCTAGTACTCTACCACTTGAGCCACAGCACCACTTCTGGCTTTTTCTGTCTATGTGATGCTGAGGAAGCAAACCCAGGGTTTTATGCGCGATAGGCAAGCCCTCTCCTGCTAAGCCACATTGCCAGCCCCAGTTTGGGTTTTTTAAAACTTTTTTTTTTGTCTTTTCTTTTTTTGGTATTGGGGATTGAACCCCGGGTGTTGTACTTCTAGGAAAGCATCTTGCCACTAAGCTACATCCCACCCCTGGCTTAGTATGTTAAATGACAACTTTGTCATTTGATGGCCCTATGCACAAAACCCATGAAGTTAGAAGCACATGTTTTTTTTTAATTTTCCAGTATTATGTCCAAGTTAAATCTTCTATAGACATTGCATTGCCCATGTCTTTCAAACACTTGGATAGCATCATTGTCTTCTCTGTTCTGTTACCTACCACCTCAGTTGGAAACACTATTCAAACTTAGCTTTGATTCTTTTTGTGAAAAAAAATTTTGAAAAAGCCTGGTGGCAACAGGCAAATTTCAGTCTGGATTAATGAGGACAACCCTGGGTATTTAGTCTTTCAGGGACCAGTGGCCAGGTCAGATTGTGAAAATTCTCTAGGACAGGTCTTTGACAGTATTCCAGCCTCACATTAGACTACTGGTCCACTGATGTGGACTGTTGCTTTCAAAGCAGCGAAAGAATTGGCCAGGGGAAGATGGGTAAAGGGAAATTTAAAATATGACAAAACAGGTGGTGTTTTACACAGGTTGGCTGTTTTTCTTGAGTAAAATTCATGGAAAATTGCTAAAAACTTTTGACTAAATGCCAAATATCTGGCAGTTGATGATGAAAGATTTTGGTTTCAACAGTGTTCATAATGAGTTTCTGAACAAGAACATTTCTGAAAGTCCTTATTCTGCTCTTTTGTTGATATTCCTTAACTCATAAATGGTAGTTTGTATTCCTTTTAGTGGACAACAATTTTATTTTTTATATTTATTTCTTTGTCAGCCATGGGTCTTCAACTCTGTGCCTGGGTGCTGTCCCTGAACTCTTCCCTCAAGGCTAGTGCTCTACCACTTGAGCTACAGTGCCACTTCCAGTTTTCTAGTGGTTAATTGGAAATAAGAATCTCACTCACCGCCTTTCCTGCCCAGGCTGGCTTTGAATTGTGATCCTCAGATCTCACCCTCCAGAGAAGCTAGAATTGCAGGCATGAGCCACCCACCAGTGGCCTCGCGAACAACAATTTTCTAACTAAGGGAATAAATATGTTGCTTCTGTTCATATATTATTATATATAAATATATTATGTCTGTTCATAAGTATATTACTTCTATTTATATATTACTATAGGCTTGTTTTTTGTGTGTTTTCTTACAGTGGTCACTTGGAATTCACAGAGGACTGGTTTTAGGATCTCCTTGGAATTTAAGATCTGCAGCTGATCAGTCTCTTACAAAACATGGAGTAGTACAAGCATTTAACCTACCTCCATCCTCTAATATAGTTTAGACCATCTCTAGAACATATCTAGTGTCAACTACATGTAAATGTTCTATAATTAGAAATTGTTACCTTGTTTTTCTTAGGAGATGATGACAATAAAACAAGTGCATGTTCAGGAGGCTTATTAAAAATATTTTCCCTTTGCTGTTGGTTAAACACGTGCGGGACCCAGGCTTATAGGGACTAGTTGTACTTGCAATGGTCATTAAATTGATAGTGTCAACTTTGCACATAAATATCAGTCTTAGTCTCTGTATTGGTATAGAACATAGGCAAGAAATATTAGTAGGACTCATGTTCTCCTGCCAGCATTTGTGGAAATGTATGCATGTTAAACATGCATTGAACTTTGTTCAAGCTCAGTAGGTATTGCTGCAAACAAATGAAGAAAACCTCACCGAGAATGGAACTTTGCTCTTTGAGTATACTCAGTGCTAGCTACACTTTAAATTTAATTCAAATTCTTCTATGAATGCCGTTCACTAAGAGATTTTGTACACATTCATCTCTAGGGGAGCTCTAACAATACATAACACTGTATATTTATATTAATCACTGAGCCGTTTTATTAATTCTTGTATCTTTATTTCAGATGAAAAATCTTTACAAAAACAGGTGTATTCCAGAGAAGGAATGAAACTTCTTTTTAAATTCCTTAAATTGTTAGTTTATAAAAAATAAATCAATACATGAGAAATATATAATTATGACTTAACCAAAACAACATGGTAAACTGGAAGAATTATTGGCTTTAGCCATAAATATCCATGTCACTTTACAAACTGTTGAAAATCTTTCTCAAGATCTTTTTTAATCGTTAAAATGTGATAACTCTTATTTTATAACCTTATTGTACTAGTTAAAATAATTAATTTATGGGAACTGTGACATTTAATAAATATCAGTAGTTTTTATTATGCTAAGAATGCTAAATCTAATACTTTCAAATCAATATAAATAAATATGTTTAATAAAACTACTTGACTAATCTAATTGTAGCTTTTATCATATTTCTAAAAAAAATTCATTCAAATATATGTGATTGTTAAGCGGGGTGTTTTACTTTATTTTTCTTCTTGATCCTACAGTAGCCCACCAATGGAAAATGTTAGGAAATATTGTTTTTCTAATAACAGCTTTCGAAGCATATAACAATAGTGAGATTAAGCATAAATTTTATATATTTTCTGATATTTTTAGAAATACCAATTCTCCTTTTAATTTTTTATTATTAGTGTTAATATTACTTAGTTGTATAAAGGGGTTACAATTCCATAAGTCAGGTAATAAGTACAATAGTTCTTGGTCAATGTTACTTCTTCATATTAAAATTTTACTAAACAGGAATATCCCAAAGCAGAGTTTGTAGTGATATCACTTGGAAATGTACACATGTCTTTGTCTTAGATTTTAATAAAATTCATGTTATTGCCTTAGACATACAGGTTTCATATATGAGAGTCTGCTGGATGGGCTCATGCACACAGAACATGGCTCATTAAAATGCTGTAGGCATTATTACAGGGAAGAATTGGACAAACAAAAAAAGAAAAAATGCTGTAGGCATTATCGCTTTCTCTGGAAGTGTTGTTTACAATTCTAATATTGATTTATCTCTTTTCTATAGAATAAATTTAAAAGATTCTTCTTTTCCTTACCAACCATTTTCTTGCATATCTTAGAGAATTTAATAGTTAACATTTATTTCAATAGCTAACATTTATTGAACACTTAATACACACCATTATTATTTTAGGGAACATATGTTTATTTAATATTTATAATATCATTTTGAAGTACATTCCAAAATCCAAAAATTAGAAAACTGAGTTATAATGAGGTCCCATATCTATAAATTCAATTTTATGGTTATGAAACTATTATCACATTATATCAAGTCTACCTTGCTAATCACTACTTTATGATCCTCAGTTGGAGACAATGCAAACAAATGTAATTTCTCATTAAAACTTCCAACTGCTGGAGGAAATTGCAGGGCAAGAAAGGGAAAATGTATCTTTCTGTTCTATGTGAACCTGCTGTGCTGGTCACGAGCAACTCAGAGTAGGATCCCATCATGCAGCAGGGCAGCCTCTGGCCTCCAGTCTTTCTCTCTCAATGCCACCATCTCTTAAACATATTCTGGTACCAATGTAGCAAAAGGCCAATAACTCTCCTAACTCTATAGGACCACATTTTGGCCAGCGTTCTTTATGGTAGTCCCACCAATTTTCTTTTATTTCCCTATATTTAAGGATGATAGTTTCTACTTTCTGTTATTATTCACAACTTACGTCAGCTTTGTCTTTGGTTCATTTAGTTCAGGCAAACATGTCTACGCAATTTTCTGTTGAATTCATTTATCCCCAATGCATAATATGGCTTCTATTTTTTTCTGTCAGGTCTCTGTTTCTTAAACTGTCTTGGCTCACTTCCTTCTAGTGTTAGGATTCTTAATTTAAGAGCTTTTGTGGGGTTAAAAGTACATTTATACATTTTTAAATGTAATATTTATAATATTTTGAATATGTCTTGGTACAGATAAATGACTTTACATCCTACATGAGAATTGAACTCAGACAAGTAGAGTTATATTTGATAGTCATAGTCTGAGGACTCAGACAGCAATGACAGTCAAGTCCCTCTATCTGGATTTATGTAGTCCTTGGGCTTTCCCTGTGCTTATAACTTTATATCATTTGTGTGTGTGTGTGTGTGTGTGTGTGTTGTGTGCACCTTCATGTACACATGCACACACACTAATCCTGGGATTTGAATGAAGGTCCTCTGCTCTATCTCTGAACTTTTGTGTTTAAGTCTAGAGCTTTAACATTTGAACTACAGTTCCGTTTCCATGTTTTTGGTATTTAATTAGAGATAAGAATCTCACAGGTTTTGACTCCTCAGATCTCAGACTCCTAAGTAGCTAGGATTATGAGTATCCAGGCCTTACATTAATTTTTAAAAGTGCTATTTTTCTTCATTAAACATTATGCCAATTATACATAGTCCCCTTCTCCATTTCTTTCTCATTCTCACATCTTCCTTATTTTTATCTGAAAGCATGTGCAAGGTTCAAAAGAAGGTTAAATGTTTGCCAAGAATGTTAACTCATACAAGTTGTATAGTTTGTATGTCTACATGGGTGATCAAATATTTGTATGTGTCTGTTTTTGCATGAAAGAGAGAGAGCTAGGTATGATAGTTTCCCAATTTGAACCCCAGCTTGAATGCAACAATGAGTATAAGACCAGCTTTGTAATGGACTAACATTAGGGTAAACAAATAAATTATTCTAACTCCCTGTGCTGCAGTTTCCTTTCTTAACTGGAGACTGTACAAGAATATCACTAAAGGATTGTTGTGAAATTAAATTGATAAAAAATAAAATGTTTAGAATGGCATGATATATTGAAATTGCTAAATAATTTTCAACAGATTTTATTACTATTTCCACTTTATCCATGCATAGCTTGAGGAAATATGTACTTGTTGCTTTGGCAAGGCACTGTTTATTCAAGTCTGTAAACCTTAGCTACTGAAGAGGCTGAAATCTCTGTACCTCAGTTCAAAGTCAGGTTGGGCAGAAAAGTCCAAGATATTCCATTGCCAATTAACCAGCAAAAAGCTGGAAGTGGAGGTGTAGCTCAAGTAGTGGAGCACGAGTGGTTAGCTAGAAAGCTGAGGCAGAGCATGAAGCCCTGACTTCACCCTCGGTACAGGGATAATACAAGGGAAGGAAAGGGAGAGCTGAGAGAGAAAGAGAGAAGTAAAAGAGAAAATGTATTCTAAAGAAAATATGTAGGAAATTTTTACCTATTAGAAATTAGTGAAAAAAAGTATGAATTTGTTAAAGAATTTCTTCGTCATTGTTGGTTTGCTAATTGAGTATAGCTAAGGTATGTATTACTGTATCTCAGTCTTCTGAACAGAAATTCAAATTCTTCCTCTTTAGAAGAATTTCACATTCTTCGCTTCAAAATATATCCTTGCTCTTCCTCAATTTCATTTATCCTTTCCCATATGGGATGTCAATACTTTGGATAGAAATTATACAAAGTAACTCTATTGTTTGTTTTAATTAGACAAATTTCCCCAACTTTGTTAAGAATGCCTACAAATAATGCATGTAAAAAGAAGCGAATTTTGTTTTTCTCTCTCCTGTACAGAATCTGCCCAGATGAGATGCTCTGAGGACTAAAGCACTGAGGATTTAGCTTAGGGCAGGGTAAAACAGAGACCAGAGAAGACATGCTAAACCTCACCTTTCCTAATATGACTTTAATTATAAGTTCCTGAAAAGCTTTTCATTTTAATGAACATATATATTTTTAACTGAAATACAGAAGTGTTTATCTAAACATGCTGCACTCATGAAGGAAAGTAAACTGTGAGGAAGCAGAAAACCCGCAGGCCTGCTCCCAAGTGTATCTACGAGTGAACGCCACCTTTCTATTTCAGAGAAGCTGTTTCTCCAGCAGCCGTGTGCCAGGCCCCATGCAGGACAGTGTGAGTGGACAGAGTATTCCGACTCCTATCACAGCTCCTTCTACAGAAAATATGGAAGTACCAAAAGAAGTGCGTTCTCCTCACATACTTCTTACATGGGGTACATTTATAATCGAAGAGCATGCATTCTTTATCTGTGTAAAATGTAATCTTCACTAGAACCAGTAAGCCTTTCCTCTTGCATGCTGGAAATCAGCTCTTCTGATCCTAATAATTTCTATCTCGGTTTGCTTCTGTCACTGTCTTTCATTTTCCCTCATTTCCTGCCCTCTCCTTTGTACATCACTATATTCTCTATTATTTAAACTATTTTTGTCTCCTGAAATTTAATAATATTGTGAATGCCAAAACTGCATGCTTTCTCAAGACATGAAATTTTATATTTATGAAGTTCTTATAAACATCATCCAAAGAAAAACAAATAAATGACAGCAACAACGAAAACCCAGTGGGAACAAAGAAGTTATGGTGTACTACCTATTATAATGATATTTAAATTCTTGTTTGCTAATTCCCCCATTTGATTCCATCCATCCCAGTTGAATGCCCATTTCTGACAACATGACCATGAAAACTTCTGCTCTTGTAAAAGCTCATATATCTTAAATCAGGGAAACTCCAGGAGTGGAATTAAAAATAAAATAAAAAACAGAAGAATCTGTTCTACTTCATGCTATTGCATTTTCTTGTATTTTTAAAACAAAACTCAATTTATCAATTGGAGAGAGGGCAGAACATAAAAGTAAAGAATGTTGCCATAAAAGTTGGAAATATATCCTCAATAACAGCTTCTGGGGCCAATCTGCATGGCAAGCTCTTGCTTGTTTATTCAGTGTGTAAGCTAATAAATCTATTTTCAAGAACTCCTAAAAGGCAATCATTTTCCAAAGGAACAAATTCTGGCAAAAGCTATTGTTTCAGTAAATCCAAATGACAAATGCTTTAATGTGACAACGTTTGCAGTTGGGAGGGTGGTCATAGTCCATTTTGGAATCATAAATGTAGCAACATATTCTGTATGGCAGAAAGAACACATTGTCTTTAAATGTGTACTGATGCAGTGGTTGCTGTGGGTACATACAGTGTATTCAGGGGAGGAAGATAAACTTTAGACCTACACATATTTAGTCATTTTTCAAGGAAATATTTTTAAACTTTAGGTTATACGTAGTGTCTAAAATAAATTTGAAAATCCATCTCTGAGCTGGGTGCCAGTATATTACACCTTTGATTCCAACTATTCAAGAGACTGAGATCTGAAGCTCACAGTTGGGACCCAGCTTGCATAGGAAAGTATATGATACTCTTATTTCCAAGTAACCATCCAAAAGACAGAAGTGAGCAGTGGCCCAAGTGGTAGAGGGCTACCTTGAGCAAAAATAGTGATGCCACAGTGCCCAGGCTCTCAGTTTAAGCACCAGTATCGTCATATACACGAAAAAGGAAAATCTGTCGATGGAAAACTTTGTTATATTGTGTTTAATGATCTTTATTGTCTATAACGATTATTCTTATTCATTATTTAATATGGGTTCACTACAAGAAAAAAAAAATTTGCCTATAAACTGCTTTACCTTCCCTCAAAGTGAAGGTTTCTCATCTCCACCACAGAAGGATATAAAACTAAGTTAGCTTAGAAAGAAGAAGGAAATTTGCAGCCAAGACAGAGACTAGGGTTTAGATTTTTCTCATTTCATATATTGTGTCACAGACATATGTAGGAGAATTATTTCAGCAGAAATAGTTTAAAGTCAAAAGAAATTTATGATTATTTATTTATCCAAAAATTGCTTATGAAGAAGAAAGGATTGAGGATAATTAAATGGTATACTGATAATATGAAATATTTTAGATGAATTCAATTTATGCATATTTCTAATCAAATACATACTCTTTTGACTTACATAATGTTCAGCGAAATTAAATTGAAGAAAGTAAAGAAAAATTATGATTATGAAAATCTATCAAAAAGCAATGGCTTTGTAAGAATAAAAATCAAAAATTTAATAAAAGTAAATAACACAGTAATTAACACATGAGTTATAACTAATATACTTATTATCATAAATATAGCAATGATAAACTCACCAGTGAAATTTATGTCTAGGTAATATGGCTATGACATTTGCTGATTTAACCACAATGGAAGGATTGAGGTTGAGTACCACATAAAAGTCATCTGGAAGAAAATGTAGGTTATAATACACTGAAGGGTCACATAGGAGTAACTTCTCTACTTGAGGAAACATCAGAAACAGAAGACACTCTACAAGGCAAATCTACAATCTACACAGAGTATAATCTTATAAAACAGCCAAGTATCAGATGATCGAAGAGGTGAATGTTAATCTGGACTTATGGACATTTGGGGTTTAAATAGAAACAGAACAGGAAGTCTGACATTTAAATCCAGGTTTCAAGAAGCTGTCCTGAAATATAATCATGAACAAAATCAGTTTCCATTATTTTTCTCCTTCAAAAGTATAAGTATTGGGGCTGGGGATATAGCCTAGTGGCAAGAGTGCCTGCCTCGGATACACGAGGCCCTAGGTTCGATTCCCCAGCACCACATATACAGAAAACGGCCAGAAGCGGCGCTGTGGCTCAAGTGGCAGAGTGCTAGCCTTGAGCGGGAAGAAGCCAGGGACAGTGCTCAGGCCCTGAGTCCAAGGCCCAGGACTGGCCAAAAAAAAAAAAAAAGTATAAGTATTGGTTGCAAAATAGAGAGCTCGATCTGATTTTTAGGTAGCTGTTGGATTGCTTTCTAAACACATTTGCCTAATTTGGCACAACCAGTTTCTTATTACCAATGTAGTTTGTTTGAACTATTATTTACTCTAGGGAGGAATAAATGCCACCCATACCTATTAAAACTACTTGGCATTGATCACTGTGGAAAATGCTAACCTGTAACGTAGTATCCATCTTTCCCCACCTCAACAAAAGCATCATTTCCAAAACTGATGGTTAGTTTGAGTCCTGGGTAAATCTAAGACGTGAAAACTGAATCCACTCCATGCCTCAGGCTGGCTTGTCCCTCTCCAGTGATAAGTGAAATTCATCTGGCAGGGTTTTGTTTGTTTGTTTGTTTTTGTACTGAAAGGGAATGAGACTTGGTGCTCAGCACTGTAGGGTCCTAGGATTGAATTCTTTAAAATACTTAAAAAATGGTGTTGAAAGGGGTGACATAGATCAAGAGACATTATCTTCATAAACTGCTTTGTTACATGCAACTCCTTTGTAGAACTTTTTAAAGATAATAAAAAAATGTGTGGGAAACAATAAGGAATCTATCCTGAGAACTTAATAGGTGAGTTGGCATCACACGTAAGAGAACTTCGAAGACTGGCTGAGGAGGTTATGTTGAATGTGGTGGGAAACCTAAGGTGGAACCTGCCGGTGAGGAATGTTTCAGAAACCCATGTTTTCCTTACAGTATTGTGCAGAATATACGGAGGCAGGATCAGAGTGAAGATGAGAAGCTATTTCAACAGCTACATAAAAAAATTCAAGCCTGTTACCATTGCTATTGATTATCTAGCTGCATATAGCTTGAGAGACTGGCAATTCTAAAATAAACACAGTTTTTGTGTCTCTACTTTGAAGTTTACTGTATATTGCTTTCCCTTCTTATTGCTTTATCTCTAACAATGTTTACTATATTTTGCTACAGCTTCCCTGCCTTGATTCTGCCTGTCTCAAGTTTTTATTCTCAGATTGTCAACTTCAGGCAAAGACTATCAACTTTTCATTTTCCATAATGTTTGGAGTATTGTTTCCCAGTGATAAACAGAAATAGAAACTGAAGAAATAAAATGAGAACTCAGTTTCACCTTCCAAAACACCACTTTTTGTCAATAGGAAAACAAAAAAGTTTAATTCAATAATTTCAAATAATTATATTTTATTTGCAGTTATCAATAGAGTATAAAGTCACTATTACTGCAAGAGCTAATTCATAGATAATAAAGAACATTATAAACAGTCTAGCAAAGATTTCCACAGACAGATTTTTCAGAATATTATCAGAATGTTCAATTTTCAGAATTTAGACTTTTGGAAGCATCACTTGAAATAATTGCAATAGCTTTTGTGAAAGATATGACAGAGAAGCAGTAGAAATGAAATTGATCAACTGCCCTGTCTGCTTGTCTGCCTGTCTCTCTCTCTCTCTCTCTCTCTCTCTCTCTCTCTCTCTCTCTCTCTCTCTCTCTCTCTCTCTCTCTCTCTCATTTTGTTGCTATCCAAATTGCAAACACTACCCGCAGCCAAAACACTATTTGGGCTAGAACTAGAGGTCAGTCCTGGGAATGAAATCTGAAACCCAACGCAAATACTCTACCACTCAGAGGCTCCTTCCTCCTGAGAAGTTACAGATTTCTGTCTTTAAGTTGTATTTCAACAAAACATCCCAAACTCAAAATTTAAATTTATGCTTTCCTTCTCAGCCTGCTCACAGACTTCAAAATCCCTGTCAATAGAAAATACTAGTCATTATGATATGAATGACTAGTATTTTTCATATATCACTTACCACATACATGATGAATTATGATTCCCTATATTTCTGTCATTTATGTCAATCTTATCACCCTAACTTAAACTACCACTCTCTTGTATCGTGATTGTTTCCACAAACAGCAGAGGATCTACCTATTCTGCATAGAGTCCTTTCTTATGATTGAAAGCCTTATCCCTTCTTGTTGCGTGGTAAAATATACCTAAGTCAGATATAAAACCAGTCATGAGGAAATAGAGAAGCCGCATCTTGAAAGTTTAAAATTTGGAATCTTTATTGGGATGCTAGCAGTCTGCAGGAGGGCCAATTACAAAAAATCTGCAGCATCAGAAAGAGCTTGTACCAAACTTTTGAAGACAAAGGTCACATATTGGGGTGTAAACCAAGCCTCAGCAAAGCATTATACAAGAAACAGCATAAGGCTAGAGCTCTTCTGGAGCTAAACAACAGAGTATCTACATATCCCTTAAAGCAGGGCCCTCCTGGCTCTACCCACTGAGCCAGGCATCTGCAATTCAAAGGATGGCTTGTCTCATGTCTAGGCTTTGAGCTGAGGGGACACCCTCCCCTGCCCGCCCCCCCCCCCCCCCGCCCAAATCTCCTGGCTAACCTCCAGGATGTCTGTGCAAACAACAGGCCCCAGAACTCAGTTTCTGCAAAATCAAAAGATAGTGGCTCAAGTGGTAGAGTGCTAGCCTTGAGCAAAAAGAAGCCAGGGACAGTGTTTATGCCCTAAGTTAAAGCCCAGGACTGGCAAAAATATAAATAAACAAACAAACAAACAAACAAATAACACCATTTCTTTTACAGGAAGAGACAGGGACCTTACCATGAATGCTTTGCAAGATTCAAAGACAAGGCTTTTCATAAACAAGCATGTTTTGATGAGATCATGTGCACAAGACTTTAGAGATAGGATTAATGACCTTATAAGAAAATACACAGACTACTGGGCACTGATGGCCCATGCCTATAATCCTAACTACTCAGGAGATTGAGATTTGAAAATTGTAGTTCAAAGCCAGCCCAGGTAGGCAAGTCCATGGAAGTCTTCTCTCCAATTTACTACCAGAAACCTAGAAGTGGAACTGTGACTCAAAGTGTTGGAGCACTAGGCTTGAATGAAAAAAAAAAAAAGGGGACAGAGCCCAGGCCCTTAGTTGAAGCCCCGAGAAGAAAAGAAGACAAGACAAAACACAGAAATATTTTCTTTCTGTGACATGTGAAAACTCAGTAAGAAGGTGACTACAAAGTAGGGAGAGAGTTATCAGCAGATCCTGATCATGGATGTACAGCATCCAGAACTGTGGGAAAGTACATTTCTGTTGCTGTACCTAGTCTACCATATTTTGTTATGGCAGCTAGACATTATATATACAGACCTATGTTAACTTTCTGAATTATTCTTCTATTATATCCTTTTTTTTCCAGCCAGAGACTCTTTTGTCTTCCTAATATCATCAGCCAAACCAATGTGTAAGCATCTATTTCTAACTACTCCCTCTGCTTGGAAGAATCTGTTATAAACATTCACTTGCTAAGAGATTCACTTCATTCAGATCACTGATCAATCCATACTTTCTCAGTAAAAGCAATTCTGCTTGCTCTATTTGTACTGCATTCATCCTCAGATGCAGACCTATTCCTAGGAGTTTCCATGCTCTTTAATCGGCTCTCCAGTTTTTCATCTTTCTTTTTCTGTAACTTTAACATACCATTGGCTGATTGTGTTTACTATTAAATACCATTCTCTGCAAACTACAGTGGGAGCCTCACAGCACAGGCAATTTTTACATTTTCTTCTTTCTTGATGAGTCACAAACACCTATAAAAGAATGATTTCTTTTTTCTTAAAAAATTAAACTTAAATGTTTTATTTTGTGTTACTTTTTCCAGAACTCAACCTTTCTTTGTTATGGTTATTAATTATGACAGGTTTTGTTTTAAAATACTTAAAATCTTTGATTTGGTTTTAATTCTCATTACTACCCTTAAGCTCTTTGTACATTTCTAGTTTCTTTTTTAAAAATCTTCCTTATGGTAAGGCATAGCGTATAACATTGCTACACAATTCCTACTCTGAATATTGAATTAACTTTTTCCTAATATCCCTGCCTACAAATTATTCTCATGCATATAAAAATCAAGAATTAGTCTATATTCTATATCCCATACCATAATCCAAGAATTATGAGTTATGTCTGTGACAAAAATCCTTGGCTGGGACTTTTGTTTTGTAGTGATTATATTTATTATAGCCAGCAGCTTTAACTCCATCGTTTTTTCAGTTACAAACACTGAATTCTCCTTTTTCATATTCTTCCAAGTCAATAGTCCATTTTATCACAAAACTGCACTAAAATTATTCTCACTGTATAAAGCATGCGAAGGCTACAGATATTATCTCTCAAATTTATAAATTTTGACACTTAATTTTCTTCTTTTGTTATTTCTCTTAAACCTTCATATACAACTTTGATAAAGCTTTGCCTGTTTTTAATGCATTCTACATTTCTATCTCTCCAAAAGTTGGTAAAGGTAAAATAATTTTAAAGTAAATACAAATTTTTCATATTTATCCTTTTTTCTAAACTGTTGACAGGAAGTATTTTTATTCTCTCATCAATGCATTTAAAATTCTAGACCACTATAGACAGTATACATTTCTTGCTCATAAAATTCACTATTCTCACCAGTGCTGGTGGCTCATACTATAATCCTAGGTTCTCAGGAGGCTGAGTTCTGAGGCCTGAGGTTCAATGCCAACTCAGGCTGGAAAGTCCAATTAAATGCCAGAAAACTGAAATCCGGATGGTGGCTTAAGTGACAGAGAGCAAGCCTTGAGCAAAAAAAAGTTCAAGAACAGTGTCCAGGCACTGAATTCAAGCCCCAAGATCTATACACAAAAACAAAACAAATGAAGGAAAAACCCAACACTTTTCTTATTTCCATTTTTTGTACAGGTATCTTTTGCACTTTTTTCTTTTACATATTTTCATTTCCTAATGAGAAGGAGCCTAAAATATTTTACTACAAGTGTGCTCTTTTTTTATCTCAAATCTTTGCCTCCGAGTGATGAGTAATACTTCAATATAGGACTTTAGTGTCTCAGAGTGCAAGTACAGAAGGAGGCATACTTTTCAAATGAGAAGTGTCCTGAACGTCCATCTGTGCCTACTCAGGCAGGCAAATATTGATGTTATGCAGGGCCGATGTTATCATCATCATTTTGGAGCCAGTTGTTACTGGGCAATACCTGATTCTTTGTGGAGGCAGTAATTACATTGGTCCTTTGCTATTGTTGTTTTGCATATGTGTTCACATAGCAAAGTAAGTACATTCCACTAATATTTTAAATTTCAGTAAGATTAATATTTCTGTGGTTTAAACTTAGATGTCAAAGGTAAGATAAACTACATAACACAGGTTTTTTAAAACTTATTTTTTAGAAGTTAGAAAAAAAATTAACCAGTTAGAAACACTGGAGACTTGCTATTTGGAATAAACAACATTTTCAGCACCTATAAATTGTTCAACATAACATCCACTCTAATTACCTCCTGGGTTTGTTGTGAAGATTAAACAACCTAATGCACCTGGCACTGCCAGAGAACCCACACAGTGTGATGCTTCATTTCAGGCATTCTAGAAATATGCTTTTATTTTGTGTCACTCACAGAATTGTAGATGGAAATTTTATCATGCACGATAGAACTTTTTCATATTAAATATCTTTTTTCTTTTTTTGGCCAGTCTTGGGGCTTGATGTTGGGGGATGAGCACTGTCCCTGGCTTCTTTTTGTTCAAGGCTAGCACTCTACCACTTGAGCCAGAGCACCGCTTCTGGCTTTTTCTGTGTATGTGGTGTTGAGGAATCGAACCCAGGGCTTCCTGCATGCTAGGGAAGCATGCTACCGTTAAACCACACTCCCAGCCCCTCTCATGTTTTTGACCACAAAGAATATCAATTATTGGAAACCAGATGACTTGATTCATTGTGGTTTTTGAATGCTAGATCTGTTGTTATTGATATCCACATATTGTTATGATATTGAACACATAATACGGAATAAGGGAAATAGTTATATTTCATTACTAATGATATTCAAAATGAAAGAGTTGTTAAATACTAGTTTAGTAACACAATAAAATCATAATGAGATAGATTAACTATATACTGTCAAATCTCAAAGTTGAACTTTGGGTCGGGCACTGTCCCTGAGCTTTTCCAGCCAAGGTTAGAGCTCTACCACTTGGAGCCACAGCTCCACTTCAATGTTAATTTCCTATAATATGTCGGTACCAGATCTCAGAATTGCCTCCAGGCAGTTTACTGTGACTCCACTCACAGGCTGCTGGGGACAGCTTCATTGCTGAAAGATTTTACAAGTGTCCACATTTTCCCTTCGGCCCGATGTACTCAGGTGCACATTTGGGGGAGGGTGGGGGAGGGCCCGAAGCAGAAGACAAAGGATGGAAAAGTGCAGCAGTACAGTGCACTGGACATTGATGGAAATGAACTATGCGACTCATGGGTAGAGACGGGAGGGAGGGAATGGGAGAGGATGAGGGATAGATGCAGAAGGAAATGTTCTTGTTACTTGATGTATGTAACGGTGACCCTGCTGTATATCACCTCCAAAACAACAATAAAGTAAATTAGAAAAAAAATTCTATTGTAATCTGAACGGATGAAATAATAGTCTTCATGCTCCACTAAGAATTCTTGCTGAGATACATTGTAATGTTGCAGTTGGAGCACTGATCACTCCACCAAAGCATTATATACTTTCTCTACTCCATTTCCTTCATATATGCCCCGCAACTGTTGATGAGATTTGCATCCTTGTAAACCCGTGGCAGGTTATAAATGGTGTAGATCAAATATGCATTTAATATTCTCCTCGAAAAATTTCTAAAATAGAATTCAAGGACCTTTCTTGATAATTTTCAAAGAAGAAAAACAGCAAAGAGGAGAGTAATGCAGCTGTCTCTGGCATAAAACAAATGTTCTCTGGGAAGGACACCCAGGAGGGCTTGTTTATGCAGAGAACTATGTCACCTGGGCTCCCCAATAAAGGGTGCTTATGCAAACACACTCAGCAGTGATTAGTTGATTTTCTGTTAGGAGAAAGGCAACCGTGTCTGTTTTTGATTGGTTGAAATTTCGTTAAAATGGAGGTTGTGGATCCTTGGTCAGATCTAATCAGCAAAATTGGACTCGTGATGAGGGGGTGGGCAGCAGAAACTGCCTCTACAGAGGCCAAGAAGCTCAGCTGGTGGCTGTTCCAGAATCTGTTTTCACAAAGACCCCGTGTGAGCCCTAATCGGTGAATAGTTATCAGGCTCCATGTTTTTGAGTTTTGTTGTTGTTTTTTGTTTTCTGTTTTGCTTTGTTTTTTGTTGGTCATGAGGCTTGAACTCAAACCCAAGCACAGTCCCTAAGCTTTTTTGCTCAAGGCTAGCACATTACTACTAGGAGCCACAGCCCCACTTCCAATTTCCTGGGGGTTCATTGGAGATAGAGTCTTACAGACTTTCCTGCTGGGGCTGGCTTTGAACCATGATTCTTGGTTCTCAGTCTACTGAGTATCTAGGGTTACAGGAGTGAGCCACCAGAGTCAGGCTCCGTCTTTTTATTTTAGGCACAATTAGCCACTTAGGACGCTCTTTGAAAACGCAGTGGATTAAAGTTGACAAAGCCTAACCTGAGCTTCGTTGGTTAATACAATCCTCTGCCGAGTGTCTGTGAATGCCTTGCTGACTGAGCCAGATGACTCGCTGCCTCTTCCCGGTTTTAAGAGGGAAGATTATATCGTCTTTTTATAGTCTTGAAAAAGATAAAAATTCAAGGGATGATTTGTACTAAAAGACTTTAACTTTCAGAGGATAGTAAAGTCCAAAATTTTAAATCGAGCTATATATATATATGTGTGTGTGTGTATATGTACATATATGTGTATATGTATATATACATATATGCATATGTGTATATATGTATATATGTATACATATATTATATATACATGCATATATGTGTGTATATATATATATATATATGTCTAAGGCTAGAGTCATCAAATCACACTGCAGGATCTGAAGTAGACTGTGCACCTCTCAATATCCTAAATCCCACATTCACAGAGTAGGAAGGCATTGCCTCAGGTACAAACACATTTCTCACCTGTCACCTGTGGCATCTTGGGTGGTGAAACACTGTACATTGATCTCCAAGCTGCAGAATGAGAAAAGGGTCACACACTCACATGTCTTTCAACAGCCTGCTAATATTCCTCTAGGTAATCTATGTGTAATATTCAACGTCATTTAATATGAATTTGGTAATTTAAACTTACAAATCTACTATCACACATGATGAAATAATTTAATCATTTGTACTATCATTTCTTCGAGACTGATGTAGAATGGGGAGTAATTTTATTGCTTCATTATTTTAATGAACTAGTATATACCAGCTGTTCCTAGAAGATGCTCAGTGGCTTGGGGTTGAAACTAATGTGACAATCTTGATGAAGACATCATTGGTAACTATGAAGAAAAGCCTTCGTCCTAGCTTCAGAAATGTTGTGCTTCCTCTAACCATGTTTTAACTTAGTATCAGGAGACTTTTTAATGGGTATCTCTGTTCTGTGGTCTTTCCCTAAGGAGTGTGGTGCACTGAGTGAAGAGCTGCAGAGATTAAAATGGAGAGAATGGGTAATACATTATATGGAAAGAAGGAAGAAAAAAATTATAGAAAGTAGAACTGGGAATTGACTGAAGCAGAACATTTGACACAAGGAAAAATGGTACCAGCAGTAAGGAAGAGTCAAATTGTAAGTATTAGGAAAGGAAAAAAAGAACTTGAAGATTAGAGAATCAGTGTAGCTCAGAAAATAGAATTTTGCTGCTAAGAAGATCAGGTGCCAGTAGCTGGGCAACAATATTCATGCCTGAAATCCTAGCTACTCAGTAGGCTGAGATCTGATTATTGTCATTCAAAACCAGACCTGGCAGGGAAGTCTGTGAGAGTCTTGTCTCCAATAAACTACTAAGAAAAAGCCAGACGTGGCACTGTGGTTCAAGTGGTAGACCTCTAGCCTTTAGCACAAAGAGGCTCAGGGACAGCACCCAGGCTCTGAGTTCAAGGTCCAGGACTGACAACAACAACAACAACAACAAAAAATCAGTGCCAGTGGCTCATGATTGTAAGCCTCACTACTGAGAATGGGGCAGAAAAGCCAGACTCCATCTTCCAAAGGACCAGCAATGGCTGAACTGAAGGGATAGCCCATATGTGTAGCCAGTTTGTGAGTAGCAATGTGGTAGTTTAAGGCCCTGAGATTAAGTCCCAATTATGGCACAAAACCCTCAAAATGTTGCATTACTAACACAGGGAATGTCCACTGTTTTCCCAAGGACAATTTGTTAATTAATGGGAAACTATGTTACTATACAAAGTATAATAACAACCATACTCATAATACCTTTAAGTAGGGATCCACACAAGTGTTGTGAAATACAAACAATGAAATAAAGAAGTTAAAAGTTACCTAAACATTTTAAAATATTTTATGTTCTGTTTATTTCTCCCTTGATTGACAACTTCTTAAGGACAGCAGTAATTTCTCATCCATCTATTTTCCTGGTAGGACACAGTCTCTGGTTCACAGTAGGCATAGAGTTATTAATTTAATTGAATGAAATCTCAAGGAAGTTTCTTAGTGAAAATGACATTCTGCCAGATCCAATTAGACTCCTCTTGGTCTCTGAGAATACTTGGTGAAACAGTTATTTCTGTAAACAGGTAATTTGGGGAGAAAGTTTCTTTGGTTTTAAAGAACAACAGCACCGACACTAATTTGATCTGTTAAATGTTTTCCTTTATACAATCCCATCACCTAAGGAAATCCACTGCAAATGTGTCTTGTCACTGGGCTCCCAGCCACCCACGGCTTGTCAGCCTTTGAGAAAAGGGAGACTCAGAAAGAGAAACAGCTTCTATGCCCCTGAAAACTGATGATCCAATCAGGTGCTTCTGGAAAGCTTGGGTTCTCAAGAGCACAAACTGATGATTCAATCAGGTGCTTCTGGAAAGCTTGGGTTCTCAAGAGCACAGTTCCTGCACCGTGAGAGCCTGATACTCCCGCCCCTCAATCTACACCTTGATTTGTGTTGGCAAAATATTATCTGTAGGAGCCAACTGAAACAGAGAGCACAAGTACACCAGAAAACAGCAGAAAGTACAAATATTTGAAACAAAGATTAATACTAACAGGTAACATACAGAAACATCAGCACCTTCAAGTGTTACAATTTTCCTATTTAAAAGACAAGTAAGCAATCTAAAGGGTTGATAGCTCCTCCTGGATTATGCAGAGTTAAGAAGTGGTAGGAATAAAGCTGCACATAAGAAATCATATGTTCGTCCTTCCTCTAGATAGAAAGAATATTTTCCCCTAAAGTAGTGCCTTTCAAACCAGTCTTAAAAATTCTAGTACTATTGACTATGTAGTTTACATTTACATTTAGATGAAACTTAGGAATCAGATACTCCACAACCAAGGCCGGGGCCTGCCAAGACTGAAAGCCCCAGCTGAAGGCTGGGCACTGACTAGAGGTCTGGGTTGAGGCCCAGCCTCACCGAAGCCACTTCAGGAAGGGCCCAAAGGAGCACACTCTTTCCACACACTTGCCCATCCACCCCACACCCATGCCCTGGGCCACACCTGGCAGGAAGCTCGCTTAGCTCTGCTTGTCTGCTTAGGTCAGCTTGGTGCACCTGGGTCCGGCCTTCTCCACCCACAGGCCGCATGTGCGCGTGCGCATGGTCCGCGTTTCCCCCAGGCTTCCCCACACAGACAAGAGGATGGAAGCCCAGCCCCACCACCAAACCACACTGAGCCTGACCAGCTTTGTAGGCCCAAACCCAAAGATGGGAGCCACTGGCAGGTCTGCTTGGCCCAGGCAGAACCGACCTAAACCAGTCCAGTGCCAGGGCCACTCACTTCCTCCTGCTTTCCATGGCCCTCTGTGCTGTGATGCCCCACAAGCAACAATTAAAAAAAGAAAAGAATCAGATACTCAGTTATACTCAGCACTTTACTTTTAAATGCAATTTTATTGTTATGTCTAAGATATTGCACAAAGGGGTTACTATTTCATAAGTCAGGTAGTAAGTACATTTCTTTTATTGGGCAATGTCTCCACTTCCTTTTCATTCCCCCAGATTTTTGCTCCCATCTCTTCCCCCAAGTTTGATATTTCACTTTTCACATAATGTATACTGAATAGCATGATTGCGTTGTTCACCCTTCTTCCTTTCATTTTCTGTAACTTTTATTTTTGTCCCACAGACATACTCGAAAGCAAAAAAGAACACCACCATTCCAAAACACAATACAAAAACCCCATGTATCCATTTCCTGGAATTTATTTAACAAGTAATATTTAAGTGTTCAGAGAAACTATACCTTGGGTTCCTACCCTAAGACTATTTTCATTACACTTACTATTTGTGAGTAAATGCCTAGAGTCCTATATAGGTTATCATGTCCAGTTATATTTTACAACTACCTTCCACAAGTGAGAGAAAATATACACTGTCTCTCTGAGCTTGGCTTACCTCACTTAACACGATAAGTTCTAGGTCCATCTTTTTTCATGCAAACGATTTTATCTTCTTTGTAATGGATGAATAAAATCCCATGTTTTATTGATCCCCTCATCTATTGTTGAGCTGTTTCCATAACTGGCTATTGTGAATAGTACAGCAACAAATATGGATATGCAAGTATCATTACTGTATCCTGACTTAAGATGATTCAGATAGATGCCCAAGAGTGGTCTGGCTGGTTTATAGGGAAGTCCTATGTTTAGCTACTTGAAGAAACTCCAAATAGCCTTCCAGATTGGTTGTACTAGTTTATATTCCCACCAGCAGTGCAATAGGGTTTCTTTCCCCCCACATTTCTGCCAGCATTTGTTTTTTGAATTCTTGATGTTGGCAGATCTAACTAGGGTGAGATGGAATCTCAGAGATGTGTGTATGTGTGTGTGTTTGTGTGTATATGTGTGTGTGTGTTGTTGGTGGTGGTGTTTTGTTTTGTTTTGCCAATCCTGGGGCTTGATGAACTCAGGCCTGGGAGCTGTCCCTGAGCTGCTTTTTGCTCAAGGATAGCACTGTACCACTTGAGCTAGTTTCATTTCTGGCCATTTCTGTTTATGTGATACTGAGGAATCAAATCCAGGGCTTCACGAATGCTAGGCAAGCACTCTACCACTAAGCCACATTCCCAGCCCTCAGAGATATTTTTATGTATATTTCCTTTATGGCCATGAATGTTGATGCTCAGTACTTTATAATTGTTCAAAAGCCACTTATAGTGCGGCTGTGACTTTGTCTTTGTGGAGGTGAGGCAGGTGCTCCTCGATGAAGGGCAAGTGGAAGATGCAAAGCCAAGATTACTTCTTTATGGCTCCCACTCATCAAACTTTTGGATACTTCTTCATGTCCTTCCCACAAAGGGCATTTAATGTCCATGCGGAATTTCATTTAAAATAATTTTAAAGTGCTCTAAACATCCCAGCAATCCTTGACTTTGTTTCTGTTCTTCTAAGGATAGTCTGTTGATCCTCATTATAAGTGATCTATTCTTCATTGGATAATTCCTTATATTATCTTGGTATTCTAGTGAGGCTTTAGCAAAGTCACACAAACTTAATGGCTTCACCCCATGGGGATGATTAATCTCATAACTGGTAGAATCTAAAAATTCAGTAGTAAGGTCTTAGCCTGGTGGGGCTCCTTTTGAAGCTTGCAAAGAAACACCTACAACATGCCCCTCACTAGAGTTGCAAGAGGTCAGCAATTAATTTTCAGCAGTTTTGCAGGCAGCAACTACCTTCACTTGCCATCTTGACACATGACCCTCCTTCTGCTAGTATGCCTGTGTCTATTCATCTCTTCTTATAGGAGTACCACTGATGGACTAGAACTGTAATTTGCTGGTTGGGTGCTTACAAAGCATGTTCTAGGCTTTGGGTTCAATGCCACCACAGGAGAACATGAGCCATCTTGGTTTAAGTTCCTCCCTGCTCCAGTACAATAGTGGTTTAACTTACTTCATCAGTAATGACCCTCCTTCCAAAGAATGTGGCATTTTGAAACATTGGATGAGGTAAAATTCAGCTCATTAAAAAATTTCTTCATGTGGGGCTGGGGATATAGCCTAGTGGCAAGAGTGCCTGCCTCGGATACACGAGGCCCTAGGTTCGATTCCCCAGCACCACATATACAGAAAACGGCCAGAAGCGGCGCTGTGGCTCAAGTGGCAGAGTGCTAGCCTTGAGCGGGAAGAAGCCAGGGACAGTGCTCAGTCCCTGAGTCCAAGGCCCAGGACTGGCCAAAAAAAAAAAAAAATTTCTTCGTGTGTGTATGTGTGTTGCATACACATAGATGTAGTATACATCATGAGATAGATAAGAAAAATATGTGAAAATGAATATGTGAATATATATAATGTAGGAAACATGAAGCAATAGGTAAATATATGACTATATTTTTATACAAAATTATATACACATGATTATAAAATTGTGTTTACATATACTTCAGTATTCCAATCACAAAAGAATTTTAAGGTCTAGCTCATAAAGTTTATGTAATCGTAAGTTCAATTCTTTTACTACACTTAGCCAAAATATAAGTAATATCTTCTCTATTTTAATAAAAATACAAAACTTTAAATATTTTAATTTGAAATAGTAATAAACTCACTGAACATTTTAAAATATGTAAGTTTCTGGGTAATCTTTACCTGGACACCATGAAGATTACCATCTTTCACAACAGTTTTTTTGCAAACTCTGGGAAATTACTATAGATTTAAAATATGGAGTTAACTCAGATTTCTACAGTTCCACATGAACTGATGTGTGTGTGTGTGTGTGCACATGGATGTATGCATGTGTATAGTGTAATTGTATTCAGCTTTTTCCTGTGTTCAGCCATTTGTAATCATGATCAACAGTACATTTAATTGTACTGTCCTAAAAGCCTTGTCTACTACCCTTATATTTCTGCTATGCCCAAATTCCACCCCTGCAACTCCCTGACATTCTGCAGTTTTGTCTTATGTCTTTGCATTATGTCTTTCCTTTTATAATTCAGCATATTTTTCTTGACATGCATCTCAGCTGTGTGAGCTTAATTTATTCTTCTCCACTAGGAATAGTACATGATGCTGATGTGAACTGTTTGCTTAGCTAGGCTAACATTGAATTACACTTAAAAGTTTATAATTTTTGACAATAAAAACTAAAGCTGCAATGAGCATCATTCTTATGTCTAAGGAGCTCTCCATTCTCCATTCCAAGATTGCAAGTCCCAGATAACTTGTGAAAATTGTGTTTACTTCTCAAAGCAACTCTCTTGCTTGTTTTCAGAGGTAACTACCATTTCATATCCAATATAGCAATTTGAATCCATTTCTGAATGTCCTTCCCAACATTTGAGGTTATCACTATTTTGTAATTTGACCATCTTATAGCTGTATACTGAAAGCTTATTGAGCTTTTAATGTGCTTTTCTGAAAACTAATGAAGTGGAAGATCTTTTCAAATGTTGTGTTTCATTTGCATGGCATTTCAATATAATGCCAGCTCATGTCTTTTCAACCATTTGTTTTGATAGCATTAAAGTTTGGGGTTCTTTGAAACATCCTTTACAAGCCTCTTGTCTGTAAAATTTGAAAACATTTTCTCACAGTTTGTGATTACAATCTTCATTTTAAAGTTTTTCACAGAAGAAAGTAATTTTGGTGCAGTTCAATTTGTTAACATTTCCTTTCTTGGGTCAGTTTAGGTGTTAAAAAACTCTGTGCCTAATTCTCAACCTTAAATATTTTCTCCTGTTTTATTTTTCTATAAATATATTTCTATAAATACACTTACAATGTATTTTATTATCTAATGTATATGTTTATATTTATTATGTTATCTTTAATTAACACATGAGTTACTTAAACTTTTTTTTTTCTAGTCCTGGGCCTTGGACTCAGGGCCTGAGCACTGTCCCTGGCTTCTTTTTGCTTAAGGCTATAGCACTCTGCCACTTGAGCCACAGTACCATTTCTGGCCATTTTCTATATATGTGGTGATGGGGAACCAAACCCAGGACTTCATGTATACGAGGCAAGCACTCTTGCCACTAGGCCATATTCCCAGCCAGAGTTAATTAAACTTTGTGTGAGATTTTAGAGTTTAGATTCATTTTTGTCTGTTTAATTAGTCAGTACCATGTGTTGAAAATGTTATCCTCTTCAAGTTAAATTATCTTGACTCTTTGACAAAAACTAGACATAGTTTTTCTATTCTATCCTTTTGGCCTGAAGAAGTATCAGACAGTCTCTATAACTCCAGATTTGGAATATTCTTTGTACTAGGAGAATGGTTCCTGTCTTGTTATGCATCAATAGAGAATATTTTTGCCACTCCTAAAGAAAGACCATTGTTATCAGCACTCACTTGTATAGTTGTATATCAATCAAACAATATCCTCTTCCTTTATTGATTTGCCTACTGTGAAAACTGTGAATCAATGAAAGTCCTACAGGGTATAGTATTTTTTTTCTTTTTTTTTGGTCCTGAGGCTTGAACTCAGGGCCTGGGCACTGGCCCTGAGCCTCTGTGTGGTCTACCACCTGAATCACAGCAGCACTTCCAAGGGATGGTCTTGTATGATTGGTTTCAGTAAGCCAATGCCAGCATTTTCAAGGCACATTCTCACTAAAGCACACACAAGTGCTTCATTTGTTCATCAGCAAATGATGTTTAAATCGTATGCAATGTTGTACTTGTCCACTATCTTTGTCCATGCACCTGACATTTGAACATTTCCAACTATTAGCTATTATGAATATTTATATGTTCATTTGTATCATACATATTGCATGATATACATGTACATAGATAGTACATGATCTTGCATTTTTCAGGGGAATTGAAATATCCATGAGTTGTTTCTGATCTCAGGTGAAAAATGCTCCGCAATTCTCCACTGAATATAATATCAGGTATGAGATTTTTGTCGTTATTTTTGAACATGCTGAAAGTTTTGAATGTTTCTTTCGTTAAAGGAAGATTTTGATTGTCAGATCTTTTCTGTCCTTTATTCCACTACAAATTATACATTTTCATTTTTTTCTAATGTTGGAAAAAGTATTATACTTGGATGTTGTACATAACAACATAAATGCATACTATTTATAAAATTTCCTGTCAAATCAATTAATAGAGACAAGGCATGGAGGCTTGTACCTGTAATCCCAAGTAGTTAGTTGGTAGAATTTGGGAGGTTTGCAACTTGCGGCCACCCTAAGCAAAATTTTAGCAAAAGAGCTGAGAATAGTTCCAGATGCTTGGAATTCTAGGTATACAGGAGATGTAAGTAGTAGCAGAACAGTCCAAGACCAGACAAGTAAAAACATGTATAAATAGATTATCTTTTATGATTCAGTAGTGACAACAGTATACTGGTAATCTCTTTTTATAAAGATTCAAATATTGAGGTCTTATAGATTTAGACTAGGAAAGCTTCTTTGGGAATTTCTTATGAATTACATTTGCAAATCCTACATTCAGTTAGATTCTCTGGGAATTTATTACTGTCTTTTGTTTGTGGATTCCATTTGTTTATTATATATATTTTATGCTAACAAGTATATTTTGCAGCTTTATGAAGCTATCTTTCAGCCTCTATTATATAGGACTACATATCTACCATTAGTCCATTAGTCCTATTGCTATTCCTGGAATTAAAAATAATTTATGATGATGTTTTCTTTTCTCACTAGATTTTTAACCATTCTCCTCTGCTTTGAGTGTGAATGTCTTGTATTTGCATTATTTGAGGTTCCTAAGCTTCTTTCATGTAAAGATTAATATTTTCCATAAAATAAAACATTGTTAGTCATTGTTCCAACTTTCACTGTTACTTTCATTTTGTATATTTTGGTGTGATAAAATTGCTTCACATTACCTAAACTGTTGGACCTCTGTTATTTTTCCCGTGTGTGTGTGTGTGTGTGTGTGTGTGTGTGTGTGCACGCGTGCACGCATGCACCATTACAAGGCCTTGAAATCAGTGTCTGGGTGCTGTCCCTTAGCTGTTTTGCTCAAGGTTGGTGTGCTACAAATTGATCCACTCAACACTTTGGTGCTTTGTTGATTCATTGAAGATCAAAATCTCATAAACTTTCCTGTCCAGGGAGGCTTTGAACCATGATCCTTAGATCTCAGCTTCCTGAATATCTAGGGGGCAGGCATGAGTTATTGGTTCCTGGCTGTCCCTTGTTTTAACTTCTTTGTCTTATTCTTTGTGATGTATAATAATGATATATCACAACAATAGACTGTTTCTGTACTCACTAATTCTGTCTTCTGTCAGCATCCACATCTACTGTTGAGCAGCTCTAGGGAATTTTCCTCTAATTGCTCTACTTTTCAACCTGTAATTTTAATGTGCTCTCTTTTCCATTTCTGTCTCTTTAATGGTACTGTACTTTAAATCAAACCTTAATGGTATGTCTCCCTTTTTGCATTTAGCCATTGCTTGCTTAACTTCCTGGAGTACCTTTGGAATGCCTGCTTTAAAGACCTTCCCATTAAGTGTAACAGCCAGATCCTCCCACAAATAGATTTGTTGCTCTATTTCTTTCTTGTTTCAGAATTCATATTTGCCATTTTCTTTGAATATCCATTATCTCTTTTTAATTGTTTTAGAAAACAAAACAAAAAAATTTGCTCCTCCGAGATAGAAAAACAAGTAAACCAAAACCAAAACCAAATCAAGTGGGATATGTTAGTTGACATATTGTAGCATATCCTAATATACTTCTCCAGAGCTCCTCTGATAATTTGCTTACTTGCTTAGAGATTTGCCTGGATTACTGTAGTGAAATTTGGATCTCCTCTCTATTAAGGCTTTACTTTTGGCTCCCAAATGGTATCTTTACAACATCAAGTCACTATAGAAAATGATTGGTTTTTGCATGGTTCTCTGTTTTTAATTCTTTGCATGAATTCTATTAGCTGTCTATCTCTGTAGGTCTGACACCAAGCTGTCAGATTGTACTGATTGCTGGCAGTGTTTGCTATCATCACAATCTCCTGAAGGACAAATTCCAACACAGTCTGATATAATGAAATTCAGAACCTTTTCAAGGATGGTTTTTAATGTTCATTCTTTATACTTTTCTGAAAAGAGGAGAAATATTCTTATCTTTGTTTTTCAGTTAGGTAGTTGTTCTATAATTTCTTCATTCTTCCCTCCTTCCTTCCTTCTTTCTTCTCTCTCCCCCTCCCATCTTCCAAAAATAGAACATAGCCTGCAAAGCCAAAATCTCTACGACTTGAGTTGTGACCTTAGTCCTTGCCTAGTTACTCTTATGGCTCTACCAGCCTCCACTTAAAACAAAATTCATTGTTTGTTGAATGCCCGTAGCTTGTTTTTCTTCTGGTTTAAATAATGACTTCTGAAGTTAATTTTAGGGTTTGCTGTTAATTTTAGGGTTTGACTGCTTCTCTTCCTACCAGGAACATGTAATCATTAAATTAAAAGAAGTAGGAACACTGGGTCATTTCTCAAAATGGCACTGAGACTGTATGAGCAAGATACTAGACTAATGTTGGAGACCTTGGTACTATTGAATTTCTAGTAAGTTGGGTCCTCCTAGAAGGAAGGAAGGCTTCATCACTTTCAACTTGTTTGGGGTCCATTTCCTGACATGATTGAACTAGAATGGACAGCCAACCCCCAATTTTATGCATCAACATATCAAGTAACACTAATATCCTAGTGTAAAATTGAAATTAAAGTGTAAATTTGCCCAACAGGTTCTTAACTAATGTAGGTTCTACTAGAATCCAGTAGCAGACAGAAGCACCTTTGTATTTAAAGAATGATCTCTTCAATGAAGTAGATACATACCCCCAAACCCAAAAGTCCTGCTAGAGCTCTTCCAGGACCACTGGATGTAATGTTGTAGCTTGAATATTTAATTAGTAATATTATTATATTGTCTCATTAGTACTGGTGCTTACTTAAATTTTTTGTTGTTGTTTTGGTCCATCATGGGGCTTGAACTCCAGGCCTGAGTACTGTCTCTGAGCTCTTTTTGCTCAAGACTAGTGCTCTACCACTTTGAGCCTCAGCTCCACTTCCAGTTTTCAGGTAGTTAATTGGAGATAAGAGTCACAAACTTTCCTGCCCAATCTGTCATTGAGCCATGACCCTCATATTCCAACCTCTTGAGTAGCTGGGATAATGATCTTACCCGCACATGGCTATCCTTGTTTTAATTTTACAAATTATAGTAGTATACGAATAATTGATTTTAACTACCAACATTCTAGAATGATTTTAAAATAGTAAACGATTTAAAGAGTTAAGATTGGGCTGGGAATATGGCCTAGTGGCAAGAGTGCTTGCCTCCTACACATGAAGCTCTCGGTTCGATTCCCGAGCACCACATATATGGAAAACGGCCAGAAGGGGCGCTGTGGCTCAGGTGGCAGAGTGCTAGCCTTGAGCAGGAAGAAGCCAGGGATGGTGCTCAGGCCCTGAGTCCAAGGCCCCGGAGTGGCAAAAAAAAAAAAAAAAAAGACTTAAGACTGAACATTGAGACTTTCTGAGGAAATTAAACAGTACCAATTCTAAATAATTCACTTCAGAACTAAAACTAAAACTGTAATAAAGACACTTTTGTTTTTCCATATGCTTTTATTAAAAGCATGGTTTTTGTGGGAGGTGGTGATTTCCTGTGAAGCTAATTAGTTTACTATTACTAACTAGTAATAGGAACAAAAGTGGAAAATAAGCTAGTAATGAAAGGAGAGAGTGGAACTATCTTTCAAGTGTTAGAGCATTAAACTTGAGCACAAAAGCTCAGTTACAGTATGTAGACCTTGAATTCAAAGACTGGCACAAAACCAAACCAAAATAAAAGCATGGCTGGAGGAATGATTAAATGGTAGAACATAAGCCAAGCAAGCAAGGGAAGCAGACACAAATCTCCTTTTCATGAAAGTTGTCAGGGAAAAGAGTAGAGGATGTTTGGCAGGATAAATAAAAACAGACTTTAGAGAAGTCTATTTTCTTCTCTCCCCTTTCCTACAGAAATGTCTGAATGTTGTGTCTTAGCTGTAGATTATTATGAGTTCTTAAACTTGAAACAGTTGGTTTTGTCTTATTTCAGAATTATATTTGGTTTCTATGAACAGAAAAATTGTTCTAAAGTTTTTCACTTAAATTTTTTTACAATAGGATGTTGCCAGATGTAATTAAGCATTTTGTCACACCCTCTAAAACCTTAACAAGTGAATATAAAATTTTTAATTACATTTATTTATTTTATAAAAGAAAACTGTAAATAACTTTTGACTGGGTTTCTGTAAGGTAATAAGGTTCTAAATAGCAAAAAAAAAAAATTTAACTGTGCTTCTATTTCACATAGATGTAGTTAATGAAATGGAGGTATAAGTCCTAAAAATGACATTGACTTTCTGTGCAAGCTGTCACTTCTGTGGGAGCAGATCCATTGTTGTAGGATTTTGTTGAATTGATTATGAGTTTATTTGTTTCTTGGATGGTTCCCTCCTGGCCTGGGTGCAGTCCCTTAGCATTTTGCCCAAGGGTATCAGTCTAACATTTGAGATTGTTCCACTTCTGGTGGTTAATTTGAGAGAAGAGTTATATAGACTTTCCTGCTCCAGCTGGCTTCAAAATTTGACCCTCATATCACAGCCTTTGAGTAGCTAGGATTACTGGCATGATCCATCAGCACCTAGATCCTGTTTTTCAATTCAGCTCATATTTTGTCTGGATCCTCTACCTTTCAGTTGAAGCTTTCTGCTTCAGACTTTCCTATTCCTGTCAGTGGGGACACATGTTCAACCTGTCATCTTGTCTCCTTTTATCACTCATATTTACTCATCTGCCTCTTCAGATTTTGCTTCCTTAACAAGTATAATTCATGTTTAATATATAGAGTCAATTTATTTACCAAACATTAAAGACTACAAAGTCACTTTGCTTTTAGTAGTTTTGGGAATTCAATTCAGGGCTTCATGCTTAAAACACTTTTTTTGCTTTATGTTTCAGATAGGGGCTTGGGCTACAATGAGCCAATGTTCTCCAACCTATGCCTAGAGTGTAGGAAGACAACTGGACGCCACCACGCTGAGGTTGTAAGGTGATATAGAATCTTATTGTTTTGCCAATCCTCAGTAGCTGGGATTAGAGTTATGAGCCACTATGTCTGCAAAATAACTTTTTATAGTAGTCACCTAACATATATTTTCCTCCAACTTCCCTTCTTTGTAGTCAAATTTTCATCCTAGTAAGTATAGGAAAGTTTTAGCCAGACACAATAGCTTATGCCTATAATCCTAGCTACTTGGAATATTATGATTTGAGGCCAGAATAGTTGATCCTAACCAGTTAAAGCTGAGTGTGGGGGACATATGCCTTTCATTGTAGCTACAAAGGAAGCATGACTGAACGGCAGTCCTGGACAGTCTTGGCAGAAATAGAGATTCTACTTGAAAAATAATCTAAAAAGATAGTGGTATGGCTCAATAGGTGAAACTCCCGCACAGTAATCATGAGACAACTGAGTTTAAAGCACCACACAAAGAAGATCCACCACACAAGTAAAGTCTTTGTCAAAACTCTAGTTTAAATGCCACTTAAAATGTGTTGTTAAGCATCTGATTAACTCTAGATTCCTGAAACTGGTTTCACTCTTTGCCTCTCTGCCTCCACAATCTGATAAAATCTTTCCCCTCTCCACCTGCTCCCATGTCAATCCCTTTCCACTGATCTAGTTGCTTTCCTTCCTTCTCTTGTTCCCTCTCTCTTATTCACAGCTTTACCCACACCCTGCCTTATTTCACTACTACCTTTCCTCTGTCCAATGAAGGTCTACTCATGGTCATCACAGCTTCTTTTGAAGTTGTTCATTACTCCCCCAAGCCTTTCCTTCCCTTTCAGTTCTTACATTATGCAATATCATTGAGATTATCATTAGTGATACACCTGTTATCAGGGATGTGGGAAAGAATCCCCACATCATCTGTGTTGGCTCTTATACGCTCTGCTCTCATTTATTCTTCTTTGAGGAAACAAATGTATTCTTCAGAGATCATTTTGTCATATATATTGAATCTTACTATTTTCTAGGTCCACTGTCAGTCGTTTTTTAAATTGTTTTTCTTTATTGTCAATGTGAAGTACAGAGGGGTTACAGTTTCATACGTAAGACAGTTAGTACATTTCTGATCCGACGTGTTACCTCCTTCCTCATTTTTCCCTTTTCTCCCTCCTCCCCATTTCCCTCTCCCCGCCTGAGCTGTACAGTTGTTTTACACCAAATGGATTTGTAAATATTGCTTTTGGAATGGTTTGACATTTTATCCTTTGTCTATTTTGGTACTCCCTTTCCCTTCCCTAGTTCTAATGCACACATATACAGTATCCAGGATACAAAGATCAGACACAGTGATAGCAGGGATAAAACCACAGAAAGGAAAAATGAGAGAAAAAAAAGAGGAGAAAAAAAGGGGGATATGGTTTCACGTGGCATGTCGAAAATAACAACAATGATATACCACTTGTTTCCATAATGTTGAGTTCTTTTTGTTTAGCATCATCTTATGCGTTCATATGGGTGTAGCTCTTGGGCTATTGTGGTCTTCTGCTATGACTATCTTAAGTATGTACTAATGATTCCCTACGAGTGAAACCATAGCATCTATGTTTCTTTGGGTATGGCTCACTTCACTTAGTATGATTTCTTCCAAATTCTTCCCTTTCCTTATGAATGGGGCAATGTCATTCTGTCTAATAGAGGCATAAAATTCCATTGTGTATATGTACCACATTTTTGTGATCCACTGGTCTACTGAGGGGCGGCTGGATTGGTGCCATATTCTAGCTATGACAAATTGTGCTGCGATGAACATAGTTGTGCTGGTGGTTTTAGTGTGGTCTTGCTTGTAATCTTTTGGGTAGATGCCCCAAGGTGGGGCTGCTTGATCATAGAGGCACTCTATGTTTAGCCTTTTAAAGATCCTTCATACTGCTTTCCAGAGTGGTTGAACAAGTTTAAACTACCACCAACAATATAGTAGGGTTCCCTTTTGGCCACATCCCCTCCGGCATTCGTTAATATTAATTTTCCTGATGATGGACATTCCTACTGGGGTGAGGTGGAATCTCAGTGTTGTTTTGATTTGCATTTCTTTTATGGTCAATGATGTAGAGCACGTCTTCATGTGTCTCTTGGCTGTTCTCATTTCCTCTTCAGAGACGTCTCTTTTTAGGTCTTTAGCCCATTTGTTGAGGGGGCCATTGGTTCTTTGAGGATTGTTTTGGAGGAATTTAATCTTTTGCGTTCTACACATATTTTAGATATGAGGCCTTTGTCCATTGTATGACCAGTAAAAATCTCCCAATCTGTGGGCTTTCTGTTTATCTTGCAAGCAATCCCCTTTGCCCTGCAGAAGCTCTGTAGTTCAATGCAATCCCATTTGTCCAATCTTTCTTTGATTCGTTGCATTTCTGGGCCTTTATTAAGGAAGTTTATAAAAATAGGACTGAAGAAATCCTCTTCAACAAATGGTGCTGGCAAAACTGGTTCAACACCTGTAGCAAACAAAAACTAGATCCTTATATATCACCCTGAACTAAATTCCAAATGGATCAAAGACCCCGAAGTAAAATCAGATACCCTGAAATGACTACAAAAAAGAATAGGAGAAACACTTGGGCTCCTTGGCATAGGATAAAATTTACTTAATAAAGGCCCAGAAATGCAACAAATCAAAGATAATTTGGATAAATGGGACTGCATCAAACTGCAGAGCTTCTGCATGGCAAAGGACATAGCTCACAAGATAAACAGTCTTTTCAATATATTTAGAAAGGGGCTCAGGTTCAGTGCTTGAGCACTTGTCTAGAATGAATGAGGTACCAGGTGTTAGCACCATAAAAATAAATAAATAAGGCTCAATATTTGTGTTGTTTGTATATAACAATATAAAAAAGAAAACATTTGTTGTTGAGCGTACTTTTGCTATTCTATTCTAATATTAAGAGTATGCTGGTGGAATATTATTTCTGAAATCCTAGCTTTTCAGTAGGCTGATATCTGAGGATCACAGTCCCCCCAGGAAAATCGAGCAGACTCGAAGTGGAGCTGTGAGTAAAGAGGTAGAATACTAGCCATACGAAAAGAAAAAAAGGGAAAAAAACAAAACACAAGGTGAATGAAAGCCCACGCTCTGATTCTGATTTCAAGCCCCAGGATCAGCACACACACACACACACACACACACACACACACACACACACACGTGTGCATGCACACACAGTCAAAAAGGAACTCATTTTAAGTCTTAGCTGGATAATTTGCTGAGGGACATAGAAATTTACATCGTTTTTATAAGAAGACAAACTAAATATTTTCTTTGGTTATATGACACTCCAAATCATCCATCACATTCAAAATCAGAGCAAACACCAAATTATGTTTTAAAACTTTGAGAAGAATATGGTATACACACAGGATCACCAAACATGCAAAGCTTAAAATGTAAGAGCTTTATTCTCCGTTCATCAAGCAGTCTACAAACAGAGCATCCACATGGTGTAAGATACCAAAAAAGGATGTACACGACAGACTTACATTAAATCATTACATTACAGACAAGGCATATGGTTCATGTTCACAAAAGAGAAAGCTGCTAAAAGAAGAGCAGACTCAATAAGTAAAAACACAAGCTGATTTTCATTGTCTTTTAAATCTATCTCCCATAAGGTTCCCTTAAGCTAAGAAGAAATCAATATCACACAGTTGGGGAGTCTATATACATATAAGATATCACATACTATAAAATGTTAGGATTCTATGAAGTTTTGCACAATTTAAACTTGAGTAAAATTTATATTTAAAAAAGACCTTATTAGATTATCTTAAGTAAATGGAGGTCATTTGAACAGCCCATTTGCATTATTAGTAACAATAAAAAGAAAAGTAATGAAAAGATTCTTAAAACATGTAAGCTATTACTTGTAGCCTGGATAATTATCTGACTTTTTTTCAGTAAACCCTCTCTCTTGTCTTTTAAATTATTTCTACTGGCTTTCTCTTTAATATCTTAAGAAAAATGGAAGAAACAGTATTCATTACTCTCTGTAGTGTCTCCAATAAGGTTTCCAACTACAGTATAGTTATCAAGAAAGTTGCTCTAGGATTATGTAGGAGTGGAACAGAAGTCACTTAAGAAAATTATTGGGAATGGAGTTCCTTGGTGAGTTACAGTCAACCAGCAAAAGCAAGAGGAGAGTAATTCTTCACTCACTGTGGAAAGTTTGTCCCTAGATACCAACCCCTGTTGCTGACTCTCCCAACCCTGGAGGCTCAGCAGTGATCAGTCTTTCCCTGGTGTTAATGCTTCTCTTTTAGAACTGAAAGTTCCTCATTAGGCCACATTGGGCTACAAAAATGGAAAGAAAAATTTCAACAAAAAAGGAAGTAAATATTTGTACCTACTTGAAATTCCAGACAAACTTGTACTGAAAACAAAATGGACTCTAGTGATTTTAAAATAAAGTGATAGGTAAAACAAACATTGCTAACATTTTTTACTAGAATTATCTTTCCTCCTCCACAGTCTCCAACATACTACAGATTGTAACATAAATGGAAGAGTTTGTCACCTGCATATAACCTAAGGGCAAATTATGCCTTCAAATGACATTTTGTTTGAAGGTCAGATGATGGAAGGCAAGATTTGGTGCAAAGTAAATTGAACATTTCTTAAAGACAACAGGTTTATAGCTATGGAGGTGTGCAATATGTAGCTCTTAGCCTTCCTTTTCCTTCTGTGACATTCCCTTCAAGGCACAAAAGATTATAAACAGTGAACAGGACAGAATATTTTGAATTAATAATTTTAAGGTTCCACACCTTTATTTCTGGTTGAAAGAAAAGGACAGAGAAAAAAATTATGTAAGTTGCCCTCAAAATGAAACGATGTGTAAATCATCTGAAAGTCCCTGCAGTTTAGTTTTGCAAAGAATTTAAAATCCTATTTTACTGGTTGAAAACATAATTTCATAATTTGATTCCAATTACTGAGCAATTTCTCATTAAATATTATGTGAATTGCTTCTAATCAACCAATTTTCTTGTATATACCTATGTCAGAAACAATTATTTCATTTGGACCAACGAAGTAAATTATGTTTGAGGAGACTAGAAGCTTTCAAAGTTGAGCTATCATTTAAATAATCTACTGTCAAGTGCAATGTAGTGTAAAACTCTTCCTTTGGGACCAGTACATTAGGATTACTTAGGCATCTCCAACCCACACGATAGTGTTGCCTTTTGCCACATCAGTGATCTCACAGTTTAACTTGTTAAGTCTTCCATCTAAAATGAAGAGAGAGTCCTTGGAGGGTGTCATAAGGTACTGACCAAATAGGCCACTGCCTTGGATTTGCCTGTTCTTCTGGCTCCAGGGCCATTCTTCTGCCTTGAGCGGCTCCTTCAGGCTCTTGATCATCTTGACCTTCCCCGAGGAGAGCTCTGCAAAGAGTACATCGGTTTGGTGGCTTGAGCTGCCATAGACATTGTACTGGTGAGCTTCAGTGAAGGATGGCTGAAAAGCTATGTCAGAAATGTGCAGGTTTGTGTGGATAGCAAAGGCCTCCTGGACCTCTCCTCTGATAGTGATGTACTGCACCCGCACCAGCCCTTCTGTATCACTAACACTGACAAGATAGTGGCCATCAGGAGACACATAGGGAGTGCCTGTCACATCGCTGTTGTACCCAATTACAGAGTCTGTCACACCATCTACCACTAGCTGTCGGGAACTTGCTCCGGAGCTGGACTGTTTGCAGCCAACGAAGTAGAGCCCTCCCAAGTGAGTGTAGGCTAGAGATTGTGGGACACATGTGTATGCCTTCAGGTCAATTGTCTTGATGTACGACATGGTTTCCAGGTCAATTTTTTGTAATGTAGCTTCATCTTTGTGAAGAATAAATCCAAACCTGAAAAGATGAAAACCAAAGTTAGATATAAAGCTATAGAGTAGTCACAAGAGGAAAACATCTATAAGTCTGCAAGTAAAAACCCAACGGACTGTAAATGACAAAAAAAAAAATGCACTTGAACATGATTAATTAAACAGGACTAACCATTCCCATAAAGAGACCAAAGTAGGATATTCTTAGAAGTGGATCAAAAGGGCTCTATAGCTATGCGCATATGATCATATGAAATGATAATTATAGAATGAACTCCAAGAAATGAAAACAAGAGGTTTTTTAATTGGACTGTATACAGTTTACTTTCTTTTTTCCTTTATTCACTGTGTTGATTTCTGTACAGTGATCTTGTATATAAGTGAGGTGAGGAGACTGTCTCTATACGTCCCCTAGGTAATTGCTTCTTGATTTCCCCTGATTGTTTCCCTAGATGTTTTGCTTTCCTATTAAGTTTACATGTCCTCATCTGGATTGCTTTGGTCATGTATAACATTTTGATGGGATTGATTCACACACCTTGTATGGTTTGGGCCTATATAAGGTTTGTGCTAGCTGCATTTGGGGTTGCTGACTTTTGAGACATGAACCCACCAGAAGTACTCGTGCTCTCCAATAAAGACTCATATTTTGTCCATTTAAGTGGTGGTTTCTCTGTTTCTTGTGACTTAGTTTTCTTACAACATAAGTTTATCTGATTTGGGGAGGAGAAGGGGAATCAGAGAAATAGTAGGACAAAGGGTGAACCAATTCAGCAGTGATACTCACTATGTTGGATATGAGCTATACAACTAGGGGGCAGGGGGCCTGCGAGAGGAAAATCCTAGAGAAAATGAGGGAAGGGAATCATACTGTTCGAAGAGAAATGTACTCATGGAAATGTAACCCCTCTGTACATCATTTACAATACAAAAAGGAAAATATAGTCAGGAAACGGTCCAACCTAAGAAAGAAACATTGACTAACAGTCTTATTAAAATTGATCTTCTGAGCAAACTGCTTCCTATTTTAAGTATGTCATTCTCTACATCCAAAGAGCTAAAAGTCATGCTTGAGGAAGTGGAATCATTTTAAGCTATATGTATAGTTAGTTCAACAGCGAATACTGGATTTACGCTATAAGAGAAAAAATTCAGTCATTACATTATATGTCTCCAACTCTTCTGGTTCTTAATAAGACCAATTACCTGCTATTAATCAGTAAGACTATTGAAAGAGGAAGTTCACTACCAGACACATTCTATGAAGCCAGTATAGCCCTCATCCCAAAACCAGGCAGGGACTCATCACGGAAAGAGAACTATAGACCGATTTCCCTGATGAACATTGATGCAAAAATTCTCAACAAAATTCTGGCCAATTGACTTCAACAGGTCATCAAAAAAATCATACGCCATGATCAAACTGGATTCATCCCAGGGATGCAAAGTTGGTTCAATATACGCAAGTCAATTAATGTAATCCACCACATCAACCGGAGAAACGTAAAGAACCACATGGTTATATCACTCAATGCGGAGAAAGCGTTTGATAAAATCCAGCACCCATTTATGATAAAAGCCCTGGAAAAACTGGGATTCCAGGGAACATTCCTGAATATAATCAAGGCAGTTTATGACAAACCAACAGCAAGCATAACTCTAAATAGTGAAAAACTAAAGCCATTCCCTTTAAAATCAGGAACAAGGCAGGGATGTCCACTCTCTCCCCTGCTCTTCAACATAGAAATAGAATTCCTAGCCAGAGCAATTAGGCAAGAAGAAAATATAAAGGGGATCCAAATAGGAAAAGATGAAGTTAAACTTTCTCTCTTTGCAGATGACATGATCCTATACCTAAAGAGTCCCATAGACTCTACCCCCAAGCTACTAGAGCTGATCCAAAACTTTGGCAAAGTTGCAGGATATAAAATAAACCCTCAAAATTCAATGGCATTTCTATATGCTAATGACCCAAACGCCGAGGCTGAAATCAGGAAAGCAACTCCTTTTGCAGTAGCCTCAAAAAACATAAAATACTTGGAATAATCTTAACCAAAGAAGTGAAAGACCTCTATGATGAGAACTTTAAAAACATGAAAAACGAAATAAAGGAAGAACTAAGGAAATGGAAAAACCTCCCATGCTCCTGGATTGGGAGGATTAATATAATCAAAATGACAATATTGCCAAAGGCTATCTACAAATTCAATGCAATACCCACTAATATCCCAACACCATTTTGTAATAAAATAGAGGAAGCAATCCAGAAATTCATATGGAACAATGAAAGACCCAGAATAGCAAAAACAATCCTAAGCAGAAAGAACAGTGCTGGAGGAATTACAATAACCAACTTCAAGCTGTATTATAAAGCTATAGTAATAAAAACAGTTTGGTATTGGCACCGGAACAGGCCTGAAGACCAATGGAACAGAATTGAAGACCCAGAAATGAACACACAGAACTAAGCCTACTTAATCTTTGATAAAGGAGCTAAAACAATAGTCTGGAAGAAAGATAGCCTCTTTAACAAATGGTGCTGGCAAAACTGGTTCAACACATGCAACAAACTAAAACTAGATCCTTATATATCACCCTGCACCAAAATCAATTCCAAATGGATCAAAGACCTCAAAATTAAAACAGAGACCCTGAAAACACTAAAGGAAGGAGTAGGAGAAACACTTGGGCTCCTTGGCACAGGACGGAACTTCCTTAACAAAGACCCAGAAAGGCTACAAATCAAAGAAAGGATGGACAAATGGGACTGCATCAAACTGCAGAGCTTCTGCAGGGCAAAGGACATAGCTCACAAGATAAACAGAAAGCCCACAGATTGGGAAAAGACCTTTACCGGCCATACAATGGACAAAGGTATCATATCTAAAATATATGCAGAACTAAAAAACTTACATTCCTCCAAAACAAATCCGCAAAGAACCAATAGCCCCTTCAAAAAGTGGCTAAAGACTTACAAAGAGACTTCTCTGATGAGGAAATGAGAATGGCCAAGAGACATATGAAAAAATGCTCTACATCACTGGCCATAAAAGAAATACAAATCAAAACAACATTGAGATTCCATCTCACCCCAGTAAGAATGTCATATATCAAGAAACCTAACAATAACAACTGTTGGAGGGGATGTGGTCAAAAGGGAACCCTACTTCATTGTTGGTGGGAATGTAAACTGGTTCAGCCACTCTGGAAAGCAGTATGGAGGAGATTCCTCAGAAGGCTAAATATAGAACTCCCCTATAATCCAACAGCCACAGTTTTGGGCATCTACCCAAAAGACCACAAACAAGAACACACTAAAGCCAACAGCACAACAATGTTCATCGCAGCACAATTTGTCATAGCTAGAATTTGGAACCAACCCAGATGCTCATCAGTAGAGGAATGGATCAGGAAAATGTGGTACATATACACAATGGAATTTTATGCCTCTATCAGAAAGAATGGCATTGCCCCATTCATCAGGAAATCGAAGGACTTGGAAAAAATTATACTAAGTGAAGTGAGCCAGACCCAAAGAAACATGGACTGTATGGTCTCCCTTATAGAGAATAATTAGCACACGTTTAGGCAAGTCACAGCAGATTATCACAAGAGCCCAATATTTTATACCCTTATGAACACATAAGATGATGCTAAGTGAAATGATCTCCATGTTATGGAAACGATTGTTATATCACTGTTGTAATTACTTTCAACGCGTTATGTGTAACCGTAGCTTCCATTATTTATGATCTTTTTGTATCCCCTTCCTGTGGTGTACCTGCACTATCTCATTGGAAACCATGTATACTGGTATTAGAACTAGGAAACTGAAAGGGAATACCAAAATCGAGAGACACAGGGTAAAAAAGACAAATGACTACCAAAGCAATACTTGCAAAACTGGTGTAAATGAACTGACCAACTCATGGGGGGGAGGAGGGGGGAATGAGGGAGGAGGTAACAAACAGTACAAGAAATGTATCCAATGCCTAACGTATGAAACTATAACCTCTCTGTACATCAGTTTGACAATAAAAATTTTAAAAAAAATCAGTAAGAATAAAAGACTTGGAGGGGGGGGAAGTATGTAAGTGAGGGAGTGTGTGTGTGTGTGTGTGTGTGTGTGTGTGTGTGTGTATTTGCACTCATTTCCTTTACTTACCTATTTTACTTTTTTCAATACTGGGGATTGATCATAGGTCTTCCCTCATGCTAGGCAACTGCTCTACCACTTTGCAACATTCCCACCTTAGTTACTTTCTAAGTTGTAATTTGACTGCTAACTAACTAGAACACAGCACTGTTTAGATAAGCACATTTTCCTCGTTTTTGTTAGAATTTTTTTTTTTTTTTTGCCAGTCCTGGGCCTTGGACTCAGGGCCTGAGCACTGTCCCTGGCTTCTTTTTGCTCAAGGCTAGCACTCTGCCACTGAGCCACAGCGCCACTTCTGGCCATTTTCTGTATATGTGGTGCTGGGGAATTGAACCCAGGGCCTCATGTATAGGAGGCAAGCACTCTTGCCACTAGGCCATATCCCCAGACCATTTTCCTCGTTTTTATTTACATAAAGGACTATCTTAATAATGCAAAAGTTTTATTTATTTGACATAGATATACAAGGCTTCTTTTTATTACATTTTAGAATCATCATAACTACTTATGGTTTATATTGTTATGAGTTTTAAATAGTTTTGTTTTTCTCCCCCAAATTTGTCATTGTTATATGGCTTTTTGGTTTCTTTATTTTTTTATGACACACAAGTTTGAACTCAAAACCTCATGCTTGCTTGGTTTGCTTGCTCAGTACTCTGCCACTTGAACTGTACTTCTAGCCTGTTTTTGGACTGGTTATATTGGAGATTGAGTTGGTTTGACTTTGATGTCTGGGCTGTCTTTGAATGTCTATCTTCCTAAGTAGCTAGGATTGTAGTATGAGCAACTAGCTCCAGGCAAAATTTTTGTCCTTTTTAATGACTTATCTTTCGTGTTATCTTTCATGTTATCTTTCGTGGATTGATAAAGAACTTTCTAGACTATCAATACACTTTCTTTTTTTTTTTTTAAATACTTTTGTAGTACTACAAAAATTATGTTTTGAAATTCTGACTTATTGCCAACATGGATAAAAAAATTAATAAGTTAAACAAAAGACAATGAAGCCAGAAAATTGACCTATGTAAATGACTGTAACCACAACTTTCAGTAGGCTGAGGAAAGAAAATCTAAGTTCCAGGGAAGACTGGGCTTCATAGCAAAATCTCAAAAGTAAAAAACAAAGCAAAGTACTTAAAAATAGCCAGTATGACAATGTCACCTGTAGTTTACTTTTGATGTACCACTAAGCAACACCAAGTTTGTTCATATATAAATAATTTCTACAATTACCACAAACATTTTTATAGAATTGTACCACTTTAAAATTTCAAATGCAAATGTACAACAATCAGAATAACATAACCTCATTTAACTGAAATCATAAAAAAATTGAATCAGCGGGAAACTAGTGACTAGCATCTATAAGCCTAGCAATTCAAGGGGGCTCGGACTGAGGACTGTGATTCTAAGCCAGGTCATGTAGACAAATCAGTAAAATTCCAATGGACAAGCAAAAAGCTGGAGGAGGGGCTGGGAATATGGCCTAGTGGCAAGAGAGCTCGCCTCGTATACATGAAGCCCTGGGTTCGATTCCCCAGCACCACATATACAGAAAACGGCCAGAAGTGGTGCTGTGGCTCAAGCAGCAGAGTGCTAGCCTTGAGCAAAAGGAAGCCAGGGGCAGTGCTCAGGCCCTGAGTCCAAGACCCAGGACTGGCAAAAAAATAAAAATTAAAAAAAAAAAAGCTGGAGGAGGTGTCAATCAATTTGGTACAGTGCCACATGTGAACAGAAATGTTGAGTGAAAACATGAGGCCTTGAGCTCAAGCTTCAGGCAGTACCAGGACAAAAACAAACAGAATTACACAAAATATTGTTTCCAAAGAAACTGGTCATGCTACACAACCGTGTCTGAGCTCTGATGTTTACAAATAAAGTTGGCTGTCATCATTTTTCTTGTATTTCACAGATTTAAGAAATCTTACCGTAATTAACTGTCTGAACATTTATTTTGAGACTGTTATCATGAAAGAAAATTTAAGTTTGTTTATATTAAGGAAAATACTTCTTCACAAGATATTCTTAAATGTTTATAGAACAAGAAACAGTACATTGAAAAGCAAGATCATTCTGCTTTTAATAAATCTAGAAATGTGGGCTGGGAATATGGCCTAGTGGCAAGAGTACTTGCCTCGTATACATGAAGCCCTGGGTTCGATTCCTCAGCACCACATATATAGAAAAGGCCAGAGGTGGCACTGTGGCTCAAGTAGTAGAGTGCTAGCTTGAGCAAAAAAGAAGCCAGGGGCAGTGCTCAGGCTCTGAGTCCAAGCCCCAGGACTGCCAAAAAAAAATAAAAATAAAAAATAAATCTAGAAATGTTAAGGAATATAATTAGAAAAACTGTTAGTAGTGCTGGCTTAGTATCTAATCTAGCAACTTTTACATTTTTCCTTAGATATTTTCTTTGTATTTAAAATGGTAAATTTGGATAAGATTTCCAGAGTATTTCTGAATAATATTCACCATTTTAGACATCTTTCCTAGCTCTTGTCTTTTCTGGGTCCTTACTACATGTGTTTATGTTGTTTCAGAAAACAGTTTGTACCATATATTATATAGAAATTTTTAATATGATGGTAGAAAGGATCATTCATATTTTATATCAATTATAAAAATTATTATTGAAATATTAATGATTAGTGAGGAGACTTTGTAGATTTTAAGTCCTTTCTAAATATAGAAGAATAAAATAATACTCAAACTGCCATATGAGTTTGTCTCCAATTTTTGTTTACATCAAAAATGTGAAATCATGCTAGACACTGGTGGCTCACACCTATAACCCTAGCTACTCAAGAGGCTGAGATTTGAGGATTGCGGTTCAAAGCCAGCCTGATACATGAGTATTACTTAGAAATTATGATGGAGGATATCACTTTTCTTATATAAATTGTACATGAGGTTAGAAGAAAAGCAGTAATAGGCTCATTTAGTGTAAGCAATAAGCCAATCAAGTTTTGGCATTTCAGTTCTTCTCTTAACCTTGAGTCTTCTTGTCCCTTCGGGCAACCAATTTTGAATGCTAATGAGAAAGATTGTGATAAGCTGACTCTACTCTTGAACTATTTTGACTCTGATGGGGAAGAATGTGCTCAGGTTTTCTGAGACACAAGCTTTTGCAGGTAATTAAAACTTTAAAACATCATCCAGTTAAAAATGCAGAAACTCTTTTTGGGGTGATAAAACTGCATCTCCCTTGACCTTTATTTTGCCCTTTATAACTAGGGATTGAGCTGCATAAGCAGCTACATGAAAATGTCTATACATTTCACCACTGATTTATTGGTAGGAAGTGATGTCTCTAATTCAAAATCTCCCCTAGTACAGATTGATATTCAGAAGTCTCCTACTGTTCATTAGGCTGTGATTAATATTTATGAGACTTCACTTTCATTCCTGCTTAATATAATACAATTCTGACAGTACTAAGCCTAGCATGGTACATTTAATGTTTGTCTGGATCTGGAAAGTGAGTGGTATACTGAAAAATGAGAGACTTAAAACCCATTCTCAAACCCTTCCTTTACTAGAAAATAATTACCATTAAAAAGTGTATTTTATGAAGTTTTCAGACTGAGGTGGGGAGTTATAGTATTGCTTTGTTTCCTGAACATTAAATTATTGGAGTTTTGTAAAGTCTGTAAAAGGTACAATTTTAATTGTTTTATACTTCAAAAGATATGCAGTCTTCTTTGGATGAAATATGAGGTTTAACTTCAGACCAACTTATTTTCTTGGCTTAGTTTTTCAGTATAATAAACCTTTTGCACATATGACCTTACAGGAAGTCTTTAATTTCTACAAGGTTCAATTTCTGCACCAGCAGGCAAGAGAAGAGAAGTATCACCTTAGTTTGCTGATGAGAATTAAATCCTCTATATTACCTAATAGAAAATTAGCAGGTAAATTATTTTCCCATTTATTAATAAAAGAATTTTACCTAGTACAGCAAGCTACTAAAACCACAGATGGAGACAATACAGAAGAAAACATCAACGTCTCATATTCAAAAAAAGTGAAAGTAAACACATTGTGTTACAGAGTATTATCCTGTGCTTGGGATATTCTCTGTCCTGAGAAAGTACCTATGTTGTAGGGGTAGTCCTCAGTTTTGCAGTATAGAGGATTGCGGGAAAATTTAACCGCTGGACTGTAATATGATGTCTACAGGACACTACGAATTGTTCTTAGAAGGGATTGTGAGACTCCAATCTCTCTGGCTTCTGATTTTCTCTTCTAATCTCTTCCTTTCACTCCCACTCCTGACACAGAGATGCTATCCATTTTTAGACCCCCACCAGAGGCTGGACCTCTAGAGCCACCTTGATGACTTTCAGTCTATGAAACTATGACCTAAATAAACCTCTCCTTTAAATATGAAGACTTTTTCAGGTATATATTTACAATAATGAAAAGTAGATTCCTACACAAGCTATAATTTTCCATTTATAATTACTACAAAAATCATATGGACAATAAAATTTCCTGTTTCAATTCTTGTTCCCATATTTACCTCACACTGGTGAGGAATAAATGACTCAATATATTTCTTTTTTTTTCTATATCCTTCTCAGAATATAGAAAAGTTTACTCTTTTCTTCAGGTTTATCTCTGACTGCTGGATTTCAGCAATCTTGACCATGTCTTTGAGTGCTAGGACTGAGCGCACCTCAGCCAACCTCTAGAAGTTCTGCCTGAGTATTCACTGAGGATATGGGTTGTATGCCAATGTGTATAGGTGCACCTGAGTTTTACATAGATAATAGGATTTGAGATAAATACCTAGACAGGTGTGGGTGGCTCATATCTGTATCCTAGCTACTCAGAAGGCTGAGATACAAAGCGTGGTAGTTTGAGGTCAACCTAGGCAGAAAAGTCTTTACGATATCACCTCCAAAATAATCAACAATAAACAGTGCTAAAGGTGTGGTTCAAACAGTAGTGAGATAATCAAACTGAACAAGCTGAGAGATCGAAGGCCAAAGCCTAGTAATGCAGAAAAAGAAAAAAAGGTTTTACTTAAAAGATCCAAAACATCTTTGTGGCAAGATATCTAAGACTCTGGAGACAAGCAGTGACTATTTGTTTTGACAGTTCAGGACCTTTGCTCTGAAGAGTTAGGAAAGGAACAGATGTAGACTGAGTAGCATGTATCAAATAGAGAATAAGGGATCAAAGGCCACATTCCCATGGATCCACCTGCTTACTTACTACAACCGAGCAATGAGTGACCTACTGCCCTCAGACAGTGCCCGTATGGGTCTGTTCCCACAGACACTCACAAAATGAAAGGTCTTCCTATAAGTGGCACTGACAGGGTCGCCCTGTTCTTCCACCTTTAATTTGCTTTGAAATAACTCATCACCTGATATGTTACTAAAGAAATCTCATGATGATTATAATTAATGTTACATCTGATTTGCCATCATAAGTGCTGAGAAGATGTCTTCGTGTTTCTGCAGGTACCCCCAAAGTTGGAGTTGAAAAGTTCCTGTGAGACCTTTAAATCAACAAATGCCTTATTTTAATTTGAAAATGCTAAAAAAAAAATAGAGGGGTTACAGTTATTTAAGACACACAAAGAGTATATTTCCCTTCCTTTGCTCTGAGCGTTAATGTAGAACTACTTGCTGCCATAGTCCTCAGAACTTCTCTGAATGATTCTTCCTGACTGATTCAGGGTTTAACCACTGAGATACAACCTCTACACTAACAACGAAGAAGGGACTACAAGCTTTCTCTCTATACCACTCACACCTTCTCAAACATTATCCCACACAGTTCGCTAGATTTCAGCCTGTAATTTGCACACATATTATGCATTGAAATGGAAAGCGGTGAGTGGAGATTAAGGATATTTGTGATCTGGGTTTAGCCAGACACTCTATCCTGTCATAAAAACCACACAGATGCAATGTACACCAAAAAAAAAAAAACACACATGATCAATTATTTTCTCATGTGCAAATTATTGAAATCATAGATGATGCAATAAAACTCCAGAGCAAAAAAAAATTGAATAACCATTCATTTCAGTTGAAATTTAAGGGAAAGTGACTAGACAATATACTAAAATGACAATCCTTCCTTTGCATAATCAACATGCTAATATGCAACGCAATGTAACATTGCAGTATCATCATTCTGTTAATACTGACAGACTTTTCAAGGACACAACTGTAAATGTAACATAAGGTATAATTCATTAGTTTGAGAATGATTTTATATTTGTTTTTTGTCATCTCTGACAGACCCTTATAAGAGAAGATTGCATTCTACTCTACACAAGTACCAGGGATGGAGGTTTAATTTGAACTTCACATAAACAGTTCATTAAAACACACCTCTTAATTAGGGGAAGGCCTTGCTCATACTTGGAAGAGGGAAAAGCACAGAGTACTAGAACTGCCATGCTTACCAAAGATTTTTAACTAAAACAAGAGAAGTTTGTGAGTATTCTCAGTTTCCAGAGGGGTTTGTAAAGTGATGGCACTTTCAAATTTTCTATTTTTCAAACATAGGTTGAAAAAGCTAAAATAACAATATGATACCCTTATAACTCATCTGGGATAGGTATATTATAGAAATTTTCCATTAAAATTTGTAGCTGTATGATTGCAATTCCAGTTTTAGTTTCCAGAAATGTTTCCTTAAAACGTAGAATTTGTTTCTGAAAGCTAATGTTCCTACTCTTTTTCTCTGGGATGAAACATTTCTGATATGATTCTTCCAGAGAGAAATAAGAGAATAAATGCATATTTTACATATAGTGTCCAACCAGTGTATCTAATGGACACTGACCTATAGTAACTAGGGCATACAAAAATTTAGATTTATTAGGAATTCTGTGCCCATTATATACACTATAGACTATATTTCAAATATTAAATCTCTTTACTTTTTGAAGCTCTGAAGAGCATAAGATACAAAACTTTAAAAATATGCTTTAAAATGACATTTTAAAAATCTAGTTATTCATCCTAAGTTGGGTTTGTTAAAAACAAGCAAACAAACAACTGAAAAGATCAGCCTCATTTGCCCTATTCATTTTCTTTTCTGATGAGATGTGTTTTGTGCAGGAGTTAATAAATGAATGAATGGTGACATAGATGTAAAAAGTCTCTGTGGAGATGGTCTATGGGTATGGATACGGGAATGGAAAAGGAAAGAAGCAAGAACAAATTACAATCTATCACACAATCAAAAGTGACTAGCACATTGCCAGTTGCATACACAGAGGTCAGACATAAAAGAAAATAAAGATTATGTGGAGCCAGGTTTGGCAGGAGTTGGATTCTGGACATTGTGACCAAATTTCATAATTACTTCCAACCTACTAGTCTTCATAAAGGAAATGGAGAGGAAATAAAGGGTCTCTTTCCTCAATGGAAATTTTAGTCCATTTAAGCACCAGGGTGCTTAAAATTGTAGTCCTGATTTTCCAAAAGGGTGTTAGGAAGCTTTGCAAAGATGGCAAAGGGGATAAATGTAGTTACATCCTTGTTTCAACAGCTAAATTGCATTTCTGTTGTACTAGGCTTTCATTTGAGAAGAACTTACATTTGTCTGCATCCCAGAAGGAGAAGGTGAAATTACAATTAGAATAACAATAGGGGAGAACAATAAAGGGAATGCTTACGGAGAAGGGTAAATTGCCCATAAGGAATAGAGCAGTAATATTGTCCGCATAAAAATAAAGTTGTTGACATTGCTGAGTCCTGGAAGGGCAGAATTATATAGACATTTGTGTGTTCTGTGTGGGTCGGTGAACTTTCATGGGAAGAAGAATCTGGTCACTAACAAATCAACAGAAGAGTTAGTGCTGGTGGTTGTTTAATATTCCTGCCTCACTCTCCTTAACCTCAGTCAGGCTTCTCATCGGCCAGGCCAACCTGAAGCTAACTTTCTGGTCTTTGAGAATAAAAAGTCACAGTTTTCCTTGACATCCTCTCCAAGGTGGAAAAAAGTATTAATCTGAATACATATTCTCTTAGCTACAAAAAGTAAAATGGATTTTCATCTCAAAGATTACTCAATTTTTAAGTAAACAACAAAACAATAAACAATCTGAATACAAAATATGTTCTTAAATATTTCTCAACAATGTGTTCATTCTAAAATGTAAGTTGCAGTGTTCCTTATAAAAGAATTATTATTTTATATTTCTGAATGATTTGGATATTGCATATCCATGTACATGTACTATTTATACCATATACATGTACTATTTAACTTCCCTATTTTTCAGATAAATAAAATTCAAGTAGAGAAATACCATTTTAATATCACAAACTAAGAATTTTCTTTGTAAAAAGACATTCAGTGGAATTTGCCTTTTCTTCAAGTGCTAATGAAAATATTTTAATGTATGAAACAATTATCCATTTGCAATGAGCACAAAGTCTCCTCATATTTCTGCCACGTGTTTTGTTTGCTTATTTATTTACTTTTGTACTGGCTCTAGGGCTTAAACTTGAAGCCTCACTTGATTTTTTCATTAAAGCTGGAACTCTACCACTTGAGTAACACCTTCACTTCTGCCTTTTTGTATTCAATTGAATATAAGGGTCCTTTTTTGTTGTTTGTTTCTCAGACAGGGAAGCAAAGAATATAAGAGTCTTAAAGACTGTTCTGCTTGTGCTGACTTTGAACAACAATTCTTAGAGCTCAGCCTCTCCTGACTAGCTATCACCCCCTGGTGTAGTTCTTCCTCTTGTGGTAATAATTCTCTCTTTAATTAAGTATTCTGATGAAACACTCATTACTACTGATAAAATTTTATGCACAAATATCTCGAGAACACTATTATATATGGTAGCAAAAGTTAGAAGGGATTGAAAAGCCTGAGTATATATGAGCATGTGCTCACATATTCATGGTATAATAAAGCATGTTATAAAATTATGTTTATAAAACACTAATTGTGAATTAACGCTTGTTCAATTATGATATAGGAAAGTGTCATAGTATTGTGTGGATGGCATATTTGAACCATTAAAATATAATAACCAAACCCTGTTCATACACTGACGAGCTAAATAATCAACTTAACTCTGATCAAGTTGGAAAACGTTATTAACTCTGTCATTTTTTAATTTACAATCTTTTTCTCAATGAGTGTAGTCTATTTCTGCCCCAAGAATAAATTAACTTGTCAATGAAGACAAATAATGACCATACAGATAGAAATACAAATGTGCTAGTTCTAAATGAGACTTGAAAATTTCTTTTTTTTTTGTTTTGCTATTTCTTATTATTACCGTTGACAATTTATTCTGTAGCACTTAGACTGAATTGAAAATTTCTTGTTGGTCATCATTTTGGTCTTCATTATGCATTTATAAATATTAAAATAAATGTAGAGACTTCATTAAAGTGATTCATCTACACAAAACTCATGATGAAAGACAGATAAAGTAATTTTACAAAACACAATATGTTTGAATATTAAGTGAAATGGAGAATAATTGTAAGTACAAAAGTTACTTGAACCATAAGTGAATCAATTAAGATGAAAATAACAGTTCATGTAACGAAGTATATAGTAACTGAATTCTAGATCAAATATTGATACAAAGTAATTTCATCTTCATCAATAACTTTTACTGTAGAATAAAAAAAGGTAGAAGTATGTCTTAAGTAGTAAAGCACCAATGGTGAGTTAAAAAGTATGACAGAATGTGAAGCCTAAGTTCAAGCTTCAGTACTGGCAAAAAAAACCAGCGATGTACATCACCAGGAAATTCCATTTTGCCAAATGCTTTCTCCTCTAATGATATCATTCTATTGTTAATCAGATATTACTTCTATGGTTCTCCAAACTATTCTTTTGAATATTTGCTTGCAATCCAACCTGATACTAATTATTTTCTCATACAAATCCTATACTCAGAATGAAAGTTTATAATATTCATTAAGTGAATTCATTAATACTATGCTATATGCATATAACTCTTTTTATATAATTAATACAAGCTCATCAGCTGTCTGGCATCTGTCTGCCTGTATTGATAATTTTGTATGTACTGTAGTAATATTATAAACAACCAAATGACCCTAAGTTTCCTTACCCCTGGAAGAGAATTGCACGTCAGGAGTGCTTTCTCCTTAGTTATAAATACCTAAGTGTATCTTTAAGTATCTTTCTTGTCTCATTTCTTTATCAGGAAATAACACTAGATGTATCCAATTTATCATTTTAGTATTAAGCACTTAAGTATTGTTAATTGTACTGTACAGAATTGAGTTATAAGATATCTATGAGAAAAGTAAACATCATTAGAGAAACTGCCTCCTCAGAGAAAGGATAGTACAGTCTCAGTTTTATTCAAGTTAGCTGTACCATATTAGGCGGAGCTATGGCCTTGTCATTTACTTATCTAGAGATTAAGTATTATATACATATATGTGAATGGATACCAGCTTTGGTATTTTTTTTTACACTTCATGAATTTGTGTGTCATTTTTGCACAGGGACCACACTAATCTTTTCTGTATCATTCCAATTTAATATATGTGCAGCCAGAGTGAGCACATGATTGGTAATTTTATATGTGAATTTTAAGGATGTCAAAAAAATCTGATTAACCATTACTTCTGGGAGTTTCTGTGACAGGGTTTCTAAGAAGCAGTAAATACTGGATTTGGCAAGGTGAGAAGGTGACAGCTTCCACTGAACAGCAGGACTCGCCCATCTATATATCTGAACCACTGCATAACGCATGACCTCAGAGGAAAGGGAAACTGACCCATCAGATCTGGACTGGAATTTTCTTCTGTAGCTTTCAGGCCTATAAAGGCCATCACTAGATATCAGGATCTATAGCTTGCTGATGGCAGATAATGGGTCTTTTTCACCCAACACAATCCTACTAGTTAGGACTTTATTATACATTATACTCTGTATCTACAATTTTATCTACTATTTGTTCTGCTTCTCTGCATATCTCTAGTCTCTATTAAGGTCTAAAAGGTGTTATTTTGCAGGGCTGTCTGAGGACAATGTTGTTGTACCGTCTGGAAGAGGCTAGTGAAGAATCTTTTTTTTTTCCTTTTGAATTCAGGCTAGGGATTAAAATGACTGAGAACCCTAAACACGCTACAAAGACCATCCATGTTCTATGTCCTCTAAGCTGTATCTCTGCTTGGTGGGTTTTTGAGATAAGTTCTCACACAAAGCTCAAGTTGTCCTTGAACTTTCCATCCTCCTGTTTCAGTCTTGTGAGTGCTCAGACTCCTCCATGAGGAGGCAGTGAAGAGAATATCCATAATGCAGTTGGTTTGTTAATGAGATTCATGAGAGTTCTGAGCAGGAACACTTAGTTTTTCACCTTGAGCCAAGAAGCGTCTTGAGTTCAGACACCATTTTCTCATGTAGATTGCCATAGAGCATTGTATAAGTCAGGTAAGAAGAGAATCTTCACAGAGAAAGGGAAGATATTCCCCCAGGGGTGTAAACCCTGTCTCTGAGGAAGGAGCAAGATGTGGTAGAGATCCAGAGTGGGCTTTGAAGCTGCCTAGCTTGCCTACTCTTCCTTTTTTTTTCTAGCAGGCTGGTAAAAGAGCACAAAGGAAGCAGGTGATTGAGCATCTTTACAGGAAACCTAAATGCTATTGTTTTAATTTTTTTTTTTAACAATTCTTGGGACTAGGAATATGCCGTAGTGGCAAGAGTGCTTGCCTCGTATACATGAAGCCCTGGGTTCGATTCCCCAGCACCACATATACAGAAAACGGCCAGAACGGCCAGAAGTGGCGCTGTGGCTCAAGTGGCAGAGTGCTAGCCTTGAGCAAAAAGAAGCCAGGGACAGTGCTCAGGCCCTGAGTCCAAGGCCCAGGACTGACAAAAAATAAATAAATAACATTTTTTTTTAATTTTATTTATTGTAAAAGTGATGTACAGAGAGGGGTTACAGTTTCCTAAGTAAGGCAGTCAGTGAGTACATTTCTAATCCAACTTGTTACCTCCTCCTTCATTTTTCTCCCACCTTCCCCCTTCCCTACTTCCCTTCAATGATTTGTGCAGTTGGTTTACAGCATATAGTTTTATAAGTATTTCTGTTTTATTGGTTCGTCTTTTTTTTTTTCCTCTCCATTTTGATGTTCCCCTTCCCTTCCCTAGTTCAATAAATGTATATATAATACCCAGGGTACCGAAATCATTAACAGTGACATTAGGGGTAAAACACTGCAGAAGGAAGACAAGAGAAAAATGGCATAATTTCACATGGTACACTGAAAGTAACAACAATGATAAAACACTTATTTCCATAACTTGGAGTTCATTCCACTTAGCATCATCTTATATGTTCATATGTACGCAGCCATTTAGCTATTGTGATCTTCTGCTAGGACTATCCTAGATGTGTACTAATTATTACCAATGCGGGAAACCATAGAATCTATGCTTCTTTGGGTCTGGCCCACTTTTCTTCTGTTTCTTCTGCCCATTAGAGTGGGAAAGCAAATCCAAAAGCACACCAGAACAGAACCTTAAGACCTGGACCACACCTGCCTAAGCCCCGTTGTTGCAGAGATCTTAGAGGTTCACAATCATAGATAGGTGTAACTCCCTCTCTCCTTTTTTGTATATATAAAAACGGATTCAGTGCCCCTACAGAACACACTTCTAAGATAAACACCAATCCTGAGCCCTGTATTCAGGAGTTGGATTATATGCAGTTATCTGCCGGTGATCTGCCTCTATCTGCCACCCGTGGGCTGAAGGGTTCCTCTTCCACTCACCGAATTGCACTGCAGCTGAGTGGAGAGCCACGGACTCCGCAGAGAGGCGGCTGGCTGCCGGCACCATTGCAGCTGGCACTCAAATCTGCCTTCTCAAGCCTGCTGCCTAGATTTTTCCCTCTCTTGCCAACATCTCTATACTATTATGATTCACTTGTTGTTGCTCTAGCTGTGGGGCTTTCACTGGAATACTAAAACTGGGTTCTTGGAGAGAGCTCAAATAGTGCTCTGTGGCTCCTCTACCATTTTCCTCTGTCCCACTGTGTCCTAAATGCTACCCTTCAAAGTACCCTAGGGAATTTGTTTTATTTTCCTGAAATAAGTCATAATATAATGAAACACATTTCATTCTTAGAAAAAGAGAGTATGAAAGAAGCCAGAGTATTGCCTTGGAATGGTCCCATGAACTGCAAACACATTACAGTGCATTACAATCTGACCCCAGCTCTACTTAGCCATTTGGAAAGGTGTTTATATTGTTCTTATTACCTAGCTCTTGCTAAAGCTGTTTATGGAGATCACAAGGAAGAAATAACTTTTATGTTCCTTTTAGTTTGCTATAAATTCAGAAACAGTTTTGCTTGAGCAGCTGATCTGTGAATTAATAATGAGACACTGTAACTTGTTGTTTCACTACAGAATGTCAGGTACTTCCTCTATGTTTAAATTTTGATGAGGCCCAAAACTCCATTTCTTTACCTGAAACAGATTTTGAAAGCATATTGGGCGATGACCACTTTCCTCCCATCAAAATTCTTTCAATGATTACCATCTTGGCTAATAAAAAATGAAGCAGCATGCAGTTCAGTATGAAATATGCTCATCTACTATAAGGATTTATAAAAACATTGTCTTAAAAATCATGGGAAGAGTTATTTTCTGGCAAAATATACTTTCTCTCACAAATGCTGCCTATGAAAATAAACCGTCATCTGAGCCCTTAAAAATGTGAGCAACTGGGCAGGGAACATGACTTAGCAGTACAGTACTTGCCTTGAATGCACAAAACCCTGGGCTCTATCCTCCGCACCACATAAACAGAAAAAAAAAAGCCAGAAGGGGCGCTGTGGCTCAAGTGGTGCTAGCCTTGAGCAAAAAGAAGCCAGGGACAGTGCTCAGGCCCTGAGTCCAAGGCCCAGGACTAGGGGGAAAAAAAATGTGAGCAACTCTCACAATTTCAAGTGCAATGACTATAGAATTTTGAATTTTTTTCTGTTCTGTTGGTTTGTTGTTGTTATTGTTATGTGTGTATATATTGGGGTTTATTAAGGCCTGGGCTCTGTCACCTAAATTTTTCACTCAAGGGCTCTATCACTTGAGCCTCAGCTCCCCTTCCAACTTTTTGGTCACTAATTGGAGATGAGTCTCACCAAGATTTCTTCCCAGGCTGGCTTGGGTCCATGATCCTTAGTTCTCAGCCTTCTAAGTAGCTAGAATTACAAATGTGTGTGACACGGTGCCAGTTTGAATTTTTGTCTATTCAAAATGCATGATTGCTTATTTTGGATTTCCCTTTCAAATTAAAGACATTTTTATTTCGTGTCGTGCGTGCATGCGTGTGTGTGTGTGTGTGTGTGTGTGTGTGTGTGTGTGTGTGTGTGCTGGAACTGGGTCTTGAACTCACAGTCTAGCCCTCTTTCTTTGTATTTTCATTCAAGGCTGGCACTCTACCACTTGAGCCAAGTCTGTCATCGTTTTTTCACTCAACTGAATGTTTCAAGATTGAGCCAAAAGGAAACTGATTATTGAGTATTTCATCTCTGGAGTAACTAGAGAACTGTAGCTCCAATAGACAACAAACAACAAAAAAGAGCCTCTCCCCGGAGCACCCATCAGTCCTGCTCAGGGATGCACCTCAAGCTGCTGAGCCTTGTTACATGAGAGTGGCCCAGGGCCATAGGGAGAAGGCAGGGCAAGAACAGAACTTACACTGAACTTGAATGACAAGCCAGACCATGAGTGGAGCAGGATCAATGAGCAAATTAGTTTATACGTGATCCTTTTGTCTTGACAAATCCGTGGTACATTTAAAACGTATTTAATATTTATTTAGGTCATAGTACTATATGACATATTGTTCTGACAGCAACTAGTCTGTTTTCTTAAAGAGTTTAAATCCTGAGGGACAGAAATAAAATTCCCTAAATAGTTTTGCATGGAAGAGTTACATATACTTTTCCTTAAAACAACAACAACAACAACAACAAAATCCCAACAATGAAAACAGCTTCTACCAACTGGAGGACAACAAAGGAAGAGGTGACTTGTCTAAAAAATAAATGTACTCATAACTATACTTATGAAATAGTAATTCCTCTGTCTAACATCTGAATGATAGCAATAAAAAACAAACAAAGACTATACCTACTTTATATCCTCTAGTTTTAATTTTTAAAATTGTAAATTTTTGTATTATTTTCCCCACTGGATCCCTTTCTTCATTTTTTTCTCATTAAAATAGATTCTAATTCTTTGCTGTTTTTTCTAGTATTCAGCATTCTGTTAATATTTACAAATAATTAGCTTTTAATTGTAGACACTGAATTTAAGTCAGAGTATTGCTTTGTACCCTTTTCAGCAACACTTTCCAAAGGATATTCAAATTTAAGAAAATAAACATTTCAAGATTACACAAATGTGGATACTGTTCAGAAAAAAGTCACTAAGATTGGAGAGCAGCTGAAAGTCGGAGAGAAAAGCAAATTTCACCAGGAAGTCATTAAGTTAGTTTAGTGTCAGTGTTTACTTTTTTAGATCTTATCCATATCATCTTTAGACATCAAAAAATATGGACTGTGACAATAACAAAAGAAAAAATAATTTATCAAAATTAGTAGCTTTCATTAACAGTATCTGTGATATCATCCTTTTAGGAAATTGACTGATGTCTTGGTAGGTCTTATGTATTGGATAAGGGGAACACGGAAGTGGGGATAGATGGTGAATAAATGCAGAAGTGGTATTCATTAGACACTATATTGACAATGAACTTTATACCTTGTAGGTGGAGAGTGGAAGGAAAAAACTGGGAGAAAGGGAGGGAAGGTGTGACTATAATCTTTACCTGACTATGTAACTCTTTTAACCCCTCTGCATATGACCTTTTTTCTTACAAAAATAAGAAAAGAAAAAAACTAAACTATAAAGTTTACTCCAGGCAAAATATAACAATGTTGAATGGGATCTTCAGCAGATATGGGTAAATGACACTGGCTCTCTAAAAGGGGTTAATTATTTAAGAATAGATTTACTCATGGTCAGCACTTTGGGCAGAGGAGACAGCAGCAAGACCCCACTTTGCTAGTCCTTAAATTCACATGAGCACATCTGCTGCTAATACCTTTAAAAAGAGCAAAGATCTACACAAATCCCCCTCCACATTTTCCCCCTCCTTTCTCAGGTCCTCCACAGAGCATTCCTGGGGAGGCTGGCAGTTACCTCCTTGCTTGTCTAGTACAAACAAACATTATGTTTCCCAAGCTTTTGCTAGAACGGGGGCTGAGCTATTGTTGAATTTCCTGAGCAACCTTTTCCCTCGCATCTTCATGTGTCCTTCTTTACTTTCAGGCACTACTTTGAAAGTCATTTTAAGTATCACCCTTTCTCGCACATCTTTTCAGAGTTCTCAGAAGAATTTGTCTTTCACCTCTGTATGAAGTGTCCTAATAACACCTGTGTAACCACACTTGCCATAATTCATCCAGCTATGGTTTTATATTAAACTATTTTACTAGGCTACTGAGGGACATACTTCAAGAAAATACAATCATAAATAATTCCTGCATCTAAGCCTGCCATTTATGGGCATGCTTATTAGGAGGTTTACTTGCAGATTGATGGATTCAGCCTGTGAATACAAGGCAAATGTTCAACTACTAAGATAAATACCTACATACCTAGCCCTAAGCCCAGGCTTCCTCCCTCCCTCAGTCTCCTCCCCTCCCCTCCTCTCCTTACTTATCAATGAGCTATGTTTTAAGGGTGATAACTTACTGATTTGACTGTTATTAAAGGTCATATCTTATGATAAACAAAAATATGTGAACAAAGAATATTTTTAAAGTAATCTCATAGGTAATTGTATGAAATTCTGGAAAAATAGGTGAATATTGGCATGGCTTCAAAAGAAGCCATGACAATTAGATGCTAAACCAAGAGAGAAACTAGCCTGGAAAACTCCATGTGAATAGTTTGACAGAGCAAGAGAAAAATATTAGGAATAATATTGGGTGAGGTTAAAAATGATAGAAAGGTATATAGTATAACTCCCCAAAAGTTACCTTATTACTTATTTTGATCATAATGATGTTACTATCTCATTTTAAGTAATGCCTTGATTCTAAATTCAACATGTGAAACTAGAGACAAATATACAAATTCAAAACATGTATGTTAGTGGCAGGATCACATCATTGGTCATCTGGTGGGTGTTGAGGTGAATTGACAGATGGGCTTGTCCTCATGGAAACAGAAGCCATGTGGAGCCCTCTGGCACATAGAAAATAGTATGACATGGAATTGTCCGTAAGTATACATTAGGAAAGAATAGCTCAGATGCTGTTAGATAACAATAAGGAGGAAGAGTTGAGAACAATACAATTGGGATAGAGAGTTAGATATTTATTTTTGTGTGTAAAGATATTTATTTTAATTTTTCAAATATACAGTGTTGAATTTTCTATTTTTGAATGTTATTATCTTTAAGTAATTGTACAAAGGAGTTTCCAGTTCTACCAGGTAGACTTCTTTTACATTTGTAAACAAGCAATAGTTTAATACTGAGAGTGTAGGCAAGGTTGGGAAAGGTTCTCTCCCTCTCCTCCAAATGCTCAGGAGGAGAGGGCTAGATATACTTGAGGGAAACCTTCGATTACAAGAAGGAATTTCTAAAGGCAAGAAGGGTGAAGGGATTTTTTTTTTTCTATTGTAAAGAAGTGGTAGCCAGATCACTGATCTTTGGAGAAGATAGTGTTGAGCCACTGGAAGTGATTCTCTGCCTGGGATTCCACCTGGCCATTTGACTATTTCCCACTTATCTGTAAGTGAGCCAGGCTTAGACTGATATTTCCATTTGTTTGACATTTATGTACATTATGTACTATAGAAGAAATCACTGCTACTTAGAAAAAAGCAAGCAGTTATTGTGCAAAATGTGTTCATGGTAAAATGAATACACAACAAAAACATTTTAGTCCCAAATCTTTTATATGTTGCCTCTTAATTCTCTTTTTACTTTTGCAGATGAGTAAAATAAGAAAGCATCCAAATAACTTCTTGCAAAGCTATGGAATAATGAAACTATATATAGACGTCTAAAAACAACCATGAATATTTTTCATTTCTATAATTCATAACTCAAATTAATATAATAGAATTGGATGTTACTCACCAAGGACCCAAAAATGAAATTAATAAATCAAAACTATTGTAACAAATTAAGAAATAAATGCCTGAAGTTTTACAGATTAGTAATAAGTAAAGTACTATACTGAAAGAGATATTAGTACTCTGATATAATAGATTAGAATTAAAGACTATTATATAGTTATTCATTTCCTGGTTCTTAAATCTAAAGTACAAATTTTAACTTTTTTGAAGCCTATCTTGGATTATTTGACTGGTATTGGTAACTGAAGATTTTTTATACATTAGCAACTTTGAAATATGCTTTTAGATATTGATGAAAATAATGAATGATTGTGTTTTGTGCCTAAGAGAGTAATATAAGCACTGAAAATACCAGACTATAGCATCTGCTCCATTATTTTATGCTTCATACTAGAATCAATATAAATTGTTAGACTTCCGTGTGTTACAATTGGACATGATATTTGTTCTACATTAACAATGAACTAAAAAGCTGCCCATAAATAAGGTTCAGAAATATATCTGAGCAAATAATAGTTTTAATATATAATACAAGCTAAGAAAGATAATAAATAAAGGCCAATGTGTGGGCTTAAGGCTACAGTTGTGTGGCATGGGGTATGTAGTTCCCATAGAATAACGAATAATGCTCAGATCATTCTATAAAGATGCATTTGTCTCCTGGATCTATGTCTCCATTGACTATTGAGTAAATCAAATAATTTATCTGTGAGTTTTTATTTCTGAAATGGAAACACTATGTGCCTTGCAATTCATAAGGAGTTAAGGCTGGGAGCCAGTAGCTCATGCCTGTAACTGAGCTCCTCAGGAGGCTGAGAGGTTGAGATCTTAGAATCATGATTTGAAGCCTAGCTAGAAGAAAATCTGTAAAAGACATCTCAACTACTGACAAACTGGAAGTGGTCTGAGTGATAGATCTCAACCCTTGAAGAAAAAAATTAAGAGGCAGCACCCAGCCTTTGGTTTAAAGTTTAGTTCTGGCAAACAAAACAAAACAAACAAACAAAACAAAAAAACCTGAAAACTTGCAAAAGGAGACAGATTGCCTGGCACAGATTAAGCATTTAATAAAGTATCAGCTATCTTTCAAACAATCTTAAAATATCACCAACAAATTACAATGCATGACAACTTGGAGACATTTGATCTACACAAGCCCTTAATCATTTAACACATTTTCATATGTGATTAGGTACAAATACTATGGACCTACAAGATGATTCAAAACCAATGGATGCATTCAGGTTTTATTACACCAAAATTAAGTCACTTATGCACTAAGTACTGTGATATCTCTTTGTTTATCTAAGGAAAACTTCAGGTTAAGTTCAGCTAATAAATGTCTCTGAGTTTATCATTGTCTAGGTCATTTTATATCAATGATTAAAAATGAATTGTTGCTGTTTTCAGAAGTAATGGGTCCTGTCAGAAATCAAGAAATACACTATCTTCTAATGTTTTTAAAGTTATACAGAAAAATGAAATGATTTTGCAGGTCAGCAGATGAGGGTAAGGTTACCTATCTGCACTGGTTAATTCTATTTTCTCTCTCCTCATGCACAAAGCCTGTGATGACCTCACTATCCATGATGGTGAGTTTCATTCTTGTTCTGCATGCTGTTCTCTTTCCTAATGAATATCTACCAAGCTGCTGCCTTGGACATGACTTTTAAAACACTGGCTTGACTCCTGGACTGGCCACTTCTTTTCATCCTTCAGGAAACAAAGTCCTCCATAATAGCTGTGGTCGCATCTACGAATGGCTTTTTTTTTTTTTCTTTCTTTCCTTTTTTTTTTTTTTTTTTTTTTTGCCAGTCCTGGTCTTTGGACTCAGGGTCTGAGCACTGTCCCTGGCTTCTTTTTGCTCAAGGCTAGCACTCTGCCACTTGAGCCACAGCGCCCCTTCTGGCTGTTTTCTATATATGTGGTGCTGGGGAATCAAACCCAGGGTCTTATGTGGCCAGCACTCTTGCCACTAGGCCATATTCCCAGCCCCAATACTAATGGCTTTTTAACTCAGAGGTTCTAAGATGACTTACACTGTAGGACTGATGTCTCTATGTCACAACAGTGGACATATTGGAGACAACAGAAATAACTGTGTAAGACACCTGCCCTAAGTGTTTTGTTCACATTAAACTGACGAATGCATTTTGAGAATATTAAAAAAATTTACTTCCTGACACAAAACTTACGTAAGCATGCAATTGTTATTTGGGTATCCTGACACTTATATTAACAAAAATCATCTGGCTTTCTGTTAGGTATTTACTATAGGGTGCTTTCTGTCATCTTTGTTTTGGATGCTTCTTTATCTAAACACTCATGAGAGATAGCAATACAAATGTGTATAGATAACTGCAAGTGACCAAAAAAGAGCGAAAAATCTGATGCCCTGAATTTCTCTGCATATCATCCTTATTGGAGAGTATGATTAATTTTCTCCATAAAATTGATATGAAAATTCCAAATGAAAATGAAAAAATAAATCAGATGCTCTTGGCTCACACTTGCAATCCTAGCAAGTTTAAAGCTGAGTCAGGCAAAGAAGATGAAGTCTGTGAGAATATCACCAAATAACCAGAAAAAATCCAAGATGAAGAAAGTCAGTCATGAGCAAGAAATATAAGTCATCCTGAGGCCCTGAATTCAAGCTTTAGTACTTAAAAAAGCAATAACAAAATGAGCAAATGAGGCTTCCTAAACCATATATATATATTTTTAAGTATTTTTTTTGTCAGTATTGTGGCTTGAATTCAGTGCCTGGACTCTATCCCAGACTTTTTTGCTCAACTCTAGTGCTTTGAGCCAAAGCAACACTTTCAGTTTTTATATGTTTATTTTTTTTCAAATTTTTATTATCAAACTAATGTACAGAGAGGTTACAGTTTCATATGTTAGGCATTGGATACATTACTTGTACTGTTTGTTACCTCATCCCTCATAACCTCCCTCCCTCCTCCCTCTTTCCCTTTCCCCCCATGAGGTATTCAGTTCACTTACACCAAACAGTTTATATGTTTAATTGGTGGTAAAATTCTCACGCACTTTCCTCACTGGGCTAAATCAAACCTCGATCCTCAAATCTTAGTCTCTTGAGTAGTTAAGATTACAGGCATGTCCACCAGTGCCCTACTAGATTATTTGTTAAATATACTCACTGTCAACTGCAGATGTTATTTTCCTCATATTCTTAAAATTTAATAAATTTTATTTTATAAAAAACAACTGCACCATTTGCAAAATACTAGCTAGTAGGCAGCTAAATTCTCAAACTAACATATTATTCCACATTTCTGTAAATTAGGTTTGAAGCAAAAAAGCAGCTAAGTGGATGTCAACAAAAATATTCACATTCTATCTGAAAAAAAAATTCCCTGAACAAATGTCTCCTAGGGTATTTTCAGAATTGCATGAGTGTCATCAATCTCAAACAAGCAATATAGGACATATATAATAAAATCTACCTGAAAGTAAGAAAAATAGATTCTCTAAGGCTTAGAGGAATTATATAATATTCACAGTACTGAAAGCCTTGTTCAACCACAAGTTTCAGTCAAATCCTAAATGAAATAAAATATTTCCCTTTGAGGAAAGTGCTATTGCTTCTATTCTTAGCATTGTTCCAATAAAATACACTGGAATCCAGGCGTGAAACTCTCTTGAGCAGATAAAATCAGTTCTGTTATGGGATAAACTGAACCTTGATTGGTTTGTGAAACTTAGTCTCAACCAATTGAATGCTACCAATAAACAGAAACATAACTGCAGCCAATCAAGTATTTCTTTGCTTCCAATTCATTCTTTAAGAACTTTCCTTGTATTATATGAGCAAGAAAGCAAACTATCTTCAGTTTGGTGCTTTCTTATTCATGAATTAGTTCTCTCAAATTTACTCTTTAAAACATTTTTGTTGTTCCATTTATCTTCCAGAGCTTGTTCCCTAATTGTTGTTGGAGAAAATTGTGAAATTTTTGGAGCCATAGAGATAAATAAGGTGCCTAGATGAGCAAGCCAGTACCTCCACCTGTATCTGCTTCAATTTGAAAAACAAAGAATTTTCCAGACATCACAGTCCATTAAGAACGGTGTCACATTTCAGCAGACTCACATGATCCAATTATAGTTCACAAGAGCTTTCAAAAAAGTGTTAAAAAATAGCTGATAACTGGCAATTCTCTGTCTTGAATGCACCAAAACCAGTGACATTTGCAATTAATCAGACATTATTGCTTAGCTCACTTTATTTTCATAAAGCGTCACCACACAGTCCTAACACTCAAGTAATATTAACTAAATGCAGAACTTGGGGCTGGGAGTGTGGCTTAGTGGTAGAGTGCTCGCCTTGCATGCATGAAGCCCTGGGTTTGATTCCTCAGCACCACATATATAGAAAAGGCCAGAAGTGGCACTGTGGCTCAAGTGGCAGAGTGCTAGCCTTGAGCAAAAAGAAGCTAGGGACAGTGCTCAGGCCCTGAGTCCAAGGCCCAGGACTGGCAAAAAAAAAAGAACCTCAATGTAGAACAAACATTTATAGACAGGTAATTACTCCAACCACTAAGGTAGGCAAATAACTAACCTCCAAAGATAAAAGGATTTGCATAGTTACCTGTGAAAGTTGCTTCAACAACAATGTGATGTTAATAACAGGTATGCTTTAAAGAAAAAGCAATATAGTTTAAGATTCTTGGGAAAAATTATTTTCTAAACTGACCAAAAATCCTGGGAAGAAAAGTCTAAAGTTAGCATTAGATCAGTCACAGTTGTGTTTTGGTGTACAGTGTATAATTCTAATTCATTTTTGCTCTACATTATCTTTGGCATCAGATCCAGCTTCATGTGATGTCAAATTAGCTATCCAGATTCTGAAGATCTAGATCATCAAAGAGAAGAAGCCAAAGTCTCATCCAAAAGGGTGATTGCAACATAGTGTTTATGGACAGTCCAGAGTCTGTGACTGACAAACTACGCTAGTCAGAGGGAGAATCTTCAAAACTGATGACTTTGCTAGGGGTTCCATCTCTGCACTTAATAAGTGAAAAAAAGTATACAAAAGGCAGAACTAGGGGAAGGACACCGAATCCTTACTGCACAAGATTTTGTGTGTTTATATATGTGTGTATTCGTGTATCTCTGTGTGTGTGTGTGTGTGTGTGTGTGTGTGTGTGTGTGCGCGCGCGTGAATGCTTATATTTTGAACCACATCTCCACCTTCACTCTCCGGTGATTAAATTGGAGATAAGAGTCTCATGCACTTGTCTGCAACCCTCAGAATTCAGCCTCTTATTTAGCTAGGATTACAGGCTTCAGCCATGCTGCATTACAGCATCTGGACTGAATGTAATGTTTTTTAAAATACTTTTATTCCACAGTCTAGCTTACTTGGATCACAGGGTCGTGAGTGGTGGAACCTGAATTTTGATGTCCCAAAAAGAATGGTATGAGTAGGGGAACAAGATTAGAATGCATTTGAGTTTTGCACGAAGATTTATATAAATTAAGAGGATCTGAGAATAACTGAGTTTAGAAAGGGAATAGTTAAACAATAGCAGGAAATCTGAGGGCTCTGTGAGAGTGTGCAGAGCAGCATTAGAAGATACTGTCCTAAAGGAGATAGACTCCGTGTAGTGTGGGCTTAGTCTCTAAACAATTGCAATTTTGCTTGCCAGTTTTGGTTTTGTTTGATTTTCTTTTCCACTGTATAGTTGTAGCATCCCAGGTGCAACCAACCCAGGCTCCTGGAAGAAATGAAGCATTCTGTGTTTTGTGAACTGAAATATGGAGAAAATGAAGAGTCCATAGAAGTAGCAAAGTGGAATGTGAAGGACCCAATTCTGAGCAGCCTGTGAGATTGTGGGATGCAGAGGTTAATCAACAGGCTTTGCTAGGTTAGATGCCAACTGACAGCAGAAGTTACTTTAAGGTCTTTGAGGATGGCAGATGCCAGTACATATTTCTTCTTCTCACGTCTGAACTCTTCTACCTTTGGAAGAGGGAAAATAAAACCATTGTAAGAGATATCAAATGCTGTCTCAAAGGACACAAGGATCTGAAGAGCTGCCTTCACCTGGATCTGTGTGGTCTCTACCTTCACTTCTGCCAGAATCTAACACAATTGAGAAATAATGAAAGTTCAAAACAAAGTTTATGGAAGACACACACTTTGAGGGAAGTCTTGTAGACTTTTTTATAAGCAGGGAATGAAAACATAGGCATTTCATAAATAAATACAGATAGACAGATATTAGTCTGTGGGACTGTCTTGGTGGGTTGAGTTCCTTGCAGTAGAGGTCCACAGGAAGAAAAAGGTACAAAAGGGGGTTGGGGTAATTTAGGGAGTCATTAGAGTTTAATCTGCTAATGCAGAAAGACCTGAATGCTTTTAGGGGTTAAATATAAAGAATTTGTTTAGAGAGAACTGAGTTCAGAGTTGGTTCCAAGATTTACCTCATGGTTTTTAATATGTAAAATAGAGATACAAACTTATGTGGCTGCTAAATTTAAATAAGTTAGGACACAAACATTTCTTAGATCAGTGCCTGGGGTTGAATAGCGTTCAGGGTTTGTTGCTCACTGTTAATATATGGAATAACTCTAGTGGTAACAAAAACAAAAATTCTACATCTGACTAATAAAACCAAGATGGAGACAAATAGTACAGTATGTTCAGATTCATTTCATTTTATAATCTCAGACTGCGCTCTCTGTATTAAGATAAGGAAGTTATAGAAAAATACTTTAAATGATTACTGTATGTGTGATATGAAAGTCAGAAATTTCTGTTGACAAGCATTACATAGTAATAATAAGCCATAGTATATCGCTCATACTGCTAATAAATTTCACACACTCCTGGCCTACTTTATCATTTTCATTCACTTATTTCATGCTAAAATTCCTGAAATAACTGAAATTTTATAATAAAAGATAAAAATCCTTAAATTATTTACATTATGAATTGATTAAATTCATGATTCATATTTGCTGTACACAAATACAGAAAGGAAAATCCGAGTGAATTTTGAATTGGAATAAGGACGCTTGAATGAGAACAACACATATATTTTGTCACTTCTGTAATTGCAAATGCTATTAGGCTTAAAATAATTTCAAGAACTTATAAAATGCTAAAATGGGGATGGAAGGTAGTTCAGTGCAAAGCAGTTGCCTAGCAAGTACGTCATTTTGGGTTTGATCCCTAGAACCGAAAATGAAAAGACAAAAAATGCAGTTAAAATCCTAAGTGGAAGATTATAAAATGAAATCAATTTAAAATTCATAGCAGTAGAAGTATGAAAAATTAGCATTATATCTTTGTTTCACATTGTTAAGGAATTGGTACAAATCAGGAAATGAATTGCTGTCTGTAGGATAGTTCTTCAAAGTTCACAAAACATAAACCACTGAGTTAGTAAAGCAATACATGACTACATGTCGACAAAAGTTTCTACTCAGTTTGTTCTCACATTTTGAAAAGTCGACACTGCGTAATAATATCACTTTGAAATAGATTAAACAATTTCCAGGTGTGAAAAATGGTTTGCATAGCGTTAGACACGATATAAAACACTTGCAAACAAACCACTGCCAGGTGGGAGAAATCAGAAAGACATAAGAGCCATAGAGTCTATGATCACCAAAAGTATTTGTAGCCATTACTTTCATCTATAACCTATTTTTAAATTATTTTCATTCATCAGTTAAATTCATTTTATCAAGTTTTAAACAGTTGTGTGAAGTTCATGAAAATATAAGAAAGGTGTCTCTTCACTCAAAATTGATAAGTAAACTTGATTTATTTTACCAAGAACAGTAACTAGGACATTTCATGGTATTCTGAATTTGTGTTACATGAAATAGTTATGACACTATGTTCAAACTTCATGCAAACCCAGATGCTCTTTTGTCTATAATTTCTGTATTACAAAGAGGGAAAGCAAAGTTTGTATGTATACATCCCAAATTATATAACCATGAAAATAAGTGTCTCATGGATTTTGCTCCCCAGGCTGGCTTTGAACCATGATCCTCATATCTCAGCCTGTTAAGTAGCTAGAATTACAGGCCTGAGTCACTGCAACCCAGATTTCTCAATATTCTTGACTGAGTCACAACAACTAATAACTAATTTCCACCTATATAGTCATAGTGAGGATCTATTTACAGAGTTACAAATAAATTACTATGATACAAATATTAATTCATTTATTAATTCATTTAATTATTAATTCATTAATTCATAATTTTTACCATATACTCAACCAAACACACCATCCCTGCAATCACTGTCAATTGTTTTGCATTTAAATTAACTTTGCACTCATGATCAAGCAATATGAAATGTGGTATATAGAGAGAATTAGCATCTAACTACATTCAGAAACTAGTGCATATTCTATTTGTGCATCTCTCTAGTCTGAAGGAGCAATTTATTTTAAAATATTGATCTTCTGGGCTATATTTGCAATCTGTTTTATGTTACATACTTCTCTATTATAACTGGAGAAATTTTACAAATATATAAAATTTAAAAGTGGTATAATACCATATACCATGTGCCCCTTTTCTGAAAACAATCTAGTTACCAATGGAAAGAATGAGAAACCTCACTTTTATCAAGATTCCAGCTTAATTGTTTACATGTTTAATATTATTTTCCCTTCTGTTATATATGCATATATGAAATAGACTATGAAATGTGCACATTTAATTCATATGAAGTTCTCACAATAAATTTTGCTCTGCTTTTGTGGTGTAATAATTATATGCCAACTGTTTAGATACAGATGGTCTTGACTTCCAATGATTGAGCTATTTTATTTATTTATTTATTTATTTATTTATTTATTGTCAAAGTGATGTACAGAGAGGTTACAGTTCCATACATAAGGCAGTGAGTACATTTCTTATCAAATTTGTTACTTCCTCCCTAATTTTCTCCCACCTTCCCCCATCCCAGACCCCCCCACCCCAGTTGTACAGTTGGTTTACAGCGTATAGTTTTGTAACTATTGCTAGTGAATTGGTTGGCTTTTTACCCTTCTTTATAGTACTGAGTTTGTTTTTTGAGCTGAGAGCTGTGTGCTTACTAGTCAATAACCTTACATCTTAAGCCATATCTCTAGCCCTTTTTTTATTTTTAGTTTTATTTTTCAGGTGGAATCTCACTTTTGTGCAGGGGCAGTCTCAGACCATGAACCTCCTACCCTCATCTCCTGCATTGCTTAAATGACAAGTGGGCCTGGCCTGAATTTATGATGATGAGAAATCAATATATATCCCGTCGAAAGTTTGGTCTTTGACACACTGGAGGAGGTGTAATGTTGGCTGTACTTCAGTAGCAGCAAGCAGTAGTTCCCAAGTCGTTAGAGGAGCCCTCACTGAGCAATGGTGATTCATGTGTCCTGGTGCTAAGCGGGTGGATGAACCTCACTGTGTGGCTTAAGATCGTTCAGCTTACTGTGTGTCTATCAGAATGTAAACCCACAGTCAGTTGAGGAAGTATCTATCTATTTATACATCTCAGTTACTAGCTGAGTGTGTTTGCACTACAGAGCCAACAGACAACTTCTACAATCATATAATTTACTTTTCTACAGTAAAAGAAGATTGATTTACCAATTCCAGGAAACTCTGAATCACATGAGAAAAGGCTTTCCATTTCTCATGTACTACAAAACTTGTTACATACGCAGGCTACCACTATTTCTTAAGGAGAATATTAGGGCTTCTCAAATATAAGGCCCTAGATTTTACCAAAAAAAAATGATGAGTTAGCATAAGGACCCCTGAGAGAAGAAGCAAGAGTGGTTTCATTTTGCATAATAAAATTCAAGAGTCATATCTGCAAAGTGAAGTGTTTCTAAATTATGTGTTATTAGTGTTCCATTGATTCCTTCACTATAAAGTGCTACAAAATGAATCTATTTAGAGGCTTTATTAAATCCTGGAGCTTCAAATCTATTAATCACACCTGTATAAAACCTTTCTTTAAAAAAAAAACCCACAAATCTCCAATTTGAATAATAGCTTGCTCTTTAAATCCAACCTTATTTCTCCTTCTAAAAATAATATTCCATAGATAAAGAAGGGGACTAAATACAAATTCTTTGAGTTGCTGGCCTAAGGTTAATATACTTTGATCCTTATACTCCAGACTTTTCTCTGTAAATGAAGCTGCAATTGATGGAGGTTTCCAGTAATACAGAGCATAAGCTAGGGAAATGGAAAAGGTGGATCCTGTCCTGTAACTCAAGGAAGGAAAGAAAATGACAAACTGAACATGAATATTCTCTCTCTCTCTCTCTCTCTCACACACACACACACACACACACACACACACACAACACTTTTAAGCTGGTTCATATCTGTAAACTTAGCTTATCAGGAGGCTGAAATCTGACAATCACAGTTCCATGAGACTATTATTTCCAATTAACCATAAAAAAGCCCAAAGTGGAGTTGTAGTTCAAGGGGTAGAGGGGTAGCCTTGTGCAAAAATAGCTCAACGAAATGACAACAACAACAACAAAACAGTACCCAGACCCTGAGTTCAACTCCAGGACAAATAGTACAAAATAGCAACTACAACAAAAACCACTTTGTAAGTACCCCATGTCTCTTAATTGCTAAGCATTACACTCAACGTATGGGCTGCACTGATATGCGGAGGTGTGGAAATCACAACTTGAAATGGAGGCACGACCAGCAGCCTTAATAAAGAGGACATAAAATTCTATCAATAAGTAAAGCTTGAAAAGTATAGTGTATTCATTTTTCAAAGAAATATGAAGAAAGCTCTCCAGTTTTTATTTAGTTCAAGTCTTACACTCATACAAGGATACAAGAAGGTTTTTCAAGAATAATACATAACACCAGTACATAGAGGAATATGTGTGTGATAGGTTTTTTAAACAATTTCCCATAAGACCACTAGTGAGCAGTTGATCTAAAATTGGCTTTCGTCTGAAGGGAGAAAAAGACGAAGGAGTTAGAAGAATGAGGAAAAGGGAAGGGCAGAGTCTTAGAATTTACAAATGTTTCAAATGTTCATTATTTGAAAGAGAGTAGACAGAGTTTGGATTCCTGGCTATCCTGACCCCAAAGCCCCTAGCTCTTTCTCCCTATCATTTGAGTTGGCATGTCAGGTTGAACTGAGTGAAAGAATACACTTTTAGAACAGTGAGATTTTTTGAACTATTTTAACTGAAGATTAAACATCAGAAGATATATTTTACTTAAATACCATCGGACAGCTCCATCTTTTCGACCTGTAATGTGTGACACAATTTTAGTGCTAGCGGTGTTGCCATACACCTGGCCTGTGATTCAAATTATAGAAGTAGAATTGTGTTGATTTATAGTTAGCCACATATGCACACACACACACACACACACACACACACAAAATTTTTGCTTTAACAAATTTGATAAAATAAGGATGATACATTTTTCCTTTCATAGAGTGCTTATTTTTCCTTGTAGAAGCTTTAAGGAAATAGCTATCAAATGCAAGTCCTTCTTAATCATTTTTTGCTTTAATTTATAACAGGCAAAGTGCTGTGTCCCCTCTCCACGCTGCTGGGTCCCATTCAGGACTTCTCGGCTCAGGTCATTGCACCACTTTCAGTGAAGCCACAGACAGTGCACCAGAATCCGGATGGATTTGAAACTAGGTAAGTCTGTGGTGTGCTCTCATCCTCATTGTGCATTGAGAAATGCCTTCCAGCTCTCACTGTCTTTTTCAACCCTTCTAAACCAATGGGTAACACAATCTAATATATTCAATCCACATCAACCTCAACCTCCTGTTTGGTGGGGAAGGGAGGGATTTAATGAGGAACACTGGTTGTATATTCATTTCTTTATGTTGTTAGCAGGCCAATTTCAGAGAAGAAGAAAAAAAGTTTGAGAATTGTTATGATTAAGATTTTACAATCATGTGTGCTGCTTTCCAATTCGTTCATGTGACTTAACACTGTATGCCATTCATCTTACTGCATGTCATTAAATCATTGAGGATAAGTTCAAGTGGGCACTATAGCTCATATCTGTAGTCCTAGATACACAGGAAGCAGACATTAGGAGAATCACAACTTGATGAGAACCCCCCGCCATCCAATTATTAAAAAGTTACATGTAGGTGTGTCATATAGCTATAGCAGGAAGGAGATTGAAGTCCAGTTTAGCCTCAAGAAAAAGTGTGAGCTCATGCAAAAACTAAAACAAAAATGTTGGTGGCATGGCTCAGTAGTAGTAGGCTTACTACCAAGCATGAGTTCCTGAGTGAAAGTATGAACAACAGTAACTAATAATAATAATAATAATAATAATAATAAATAATAATGAAAGAAAATCATAAAGGCTTTCTAGAATGTAGATGAAATGGTTTCTTTTCCCTTACAATCCAGATGAAGACACCTTTGTTTTCCTCTTTCTCTCACAAGTCCATTACTTGCAGATGCTCCTTTTTTGGGGAGGGTTGGGGGGAGATCTGCTCCTGGACTCAAGGGCCTGTGCACTGTCCCTTAGAATGATGCTCTACATCTTGTGCCTCACCAGCTTTTTGGTAGTTAATTAGAGATAAGAGTCTCAGGGACTTTCATGCCTAGCTTGGCCTCAAGCTGTGGTCCTCAGATCTCAGCCTCTTGGGTAGCTAGGAGTACAGATATAAGCTATTAACACTTAATTACAGATGCTCTTTCTGACTTTGTGGAAAGCACTAAGCTGTGACCCAGTCGCTGTTCTGCTACGTCATCAGTGAAGAGCTCCCTTTACTCCCCTACTACCCAAAACATAGACGTTTCAAGAAGAATTACTGAACATATTTTTAAGAAGATCACTATGAAAAAACTTGATCACTCATTCCTCAATATTGCTATCCTTTCAGCTTCTCCTTTCACTCCACCAATTTTCTTCACCTTGCTCATTTTTAGGCAGACATTAAAAGAAAATATAGCTACATATCACTGCAAGGCCTGTTGCTTTCCATTCACTTTATGCAAATTCTAATAGCATCTGCCTGGCATGCTGCAGTGTCTACACATAGTGAAACTAAAAGCTGACACTTAATTTTTTCTTAGGATAGTACTGAAAATAAAACAATCAATTATGTAAATGCCTCTGCTTTATGGGATTTTGTTCCTTTGAAGTTTAACGCAGCCATTGTCAAAAGTCTTTCTGAAAAATAATAACTTATTTTAATTACTTTCTAATTTCTTACCTAACTTCAAAAGATTGATAATAAGAATCACTGGATCTATTGTGAATTTGCCATATCATAAAGAAATTGTTTGACTAATACAATAATAGTATTATTCAATACATCCATTTACATGCTAATGATATTATAATTTCAATTTAATATGATAATATGCTGTACAATGCCTTTTGGATACCAATTATATGTAGAACAAAAAAAAAGTATGTACGTGTACTGCACATTTTTCATTTACAAAGGTAATAGCCAGGTGCTGGTGGCTCACACCTATAATCTTAGGTACTCAAGAGGCTGAGATCTGAGGTTTGCGGTTCAAAGCTAGCCCCATCAAGAAAGATTATGAGGGCTGGGGATATGGCCTAGTGGCAAGAGAGATTGCCTCCCATACATGAAGGCCTAGGTTCGATTCCCCAGCACCACATATACAGAAAATGGCCAGAAGTGGCGCTGTGGCTCAAGTGGCAGAGTGCTAGCCTTGAGCAAAAAGAAGCCAGGGACAGTGCTCAGGCCCTGAGTCCAAGGCCCAGGACTGGCCAAAAAAAAAAAAAAAAGAAAGATTATGAGACATTATCTCCAATTAGGCAGAATAGTAATAATAATAATAATAATAATAATAATAATAAGAAGAAGAAGAAGAAGAAGAAGAAGAAGAAGAAGAAGAAGAAGAAGAAGAAGAGTTGTGGGTAAAGTGGAAGACCATCAGTCTTGGGTGATAAGTCTAAGAACGAGCTTGCAGGCTCTGAGCTCAAGCTGCAGAACAGGTGCATGCACAATCATTATTTTCATTTTGATGTTTACTGTATTAGATACATATCATTGATTCTTATAAGAATCCTATGTGTATGTATAAAAATATAAAGTAAAATTCTTCAAGTTATATTCCCAAGTGGTTGCCAAATACACTTCTTTGCTATTACATAAATCATTCAACTTTAGAATAATAATTCAAAACATATTAATTTCTTGCTGAAGTATAAGGTTTCTAGAGGATATCCTTTGGTAATTACAATCCTTAAAATGCACATATAGTTAATACTGAAACACAGAATGAATTTCCACTGTGAACAATGCATTATTTATTATATGTTCCAAGAAACATATTGTGAGAATTCACAGATCATCATCTCTAACAAAATTAAAAGTCACAAACGTATAGACGTATTGGAATAAACATATTCTTAGTAAATAACACAAAAATATTTCTGTGTTACTCATGAAATTTTAGGTGAGATTTTTTTCTTCAAGAGTTCACGCTGGTGCAGGACAGTATGTTCTAAGGACATACATTTTAGAAGCTCAGCAAATGTAGGAGTTTCTGGAAAGACCAGAGTATAATACATCCTCTTTAACTCTTCTGGAATTTTCTTTTAATTTTTTTTCCTCCAAGAAAAGTAAGGACAAGGACTCAACATTGCCCTAGTTACCAGAACTCAATAGTTTAAGCAAACTTTTAGGTAACCGAAAATATAGTATGGCATTATTGCTTCTGTTTATCCCATTTCTTGCCCACTCATAAGCTTCTGGTTTTTCAAGGATAATTTATTTTTTTCCATTTATTAAAGCCAGAAAGCTTGTTTCACTACCAAGCTCTCATTCTGCAGGTAACCCAGAAACGATGCTGCAGGGTGGAGGCTCTGTCACCAGACTTCAGTGAAGAACCTAATGATAGTGTGGCAGGCCCTTTTTCACATACACCCTGCCTACCAAAAGCACCTGGCTGAAACTCAATCCATGTGGCAACTTAAAGAGACCTTAATCAGGATTTCACAATTTGGAAATACTGAGAATTTCAAACATGCGAAAACCACAAAATTTAATAGAATTACTTTGATATTTCAGTATATATACTTAATGTTTATGACATGATATTTTGCACATATATAAGTGTCTTGGAACATGCACATAGATGAATAAATAGGAAGATATATAACACAACATGTAGATATCCATCAATGCATAAAAGTACACTCACATGCTAATGCCACCAACAAATTATCATATCAATTTGGTATTTTCCTCATTTATGATTTGCTTTACAAAACTAAAAAACAAAACAAAACAAAATCCTGATTACTAGAGGTACACAAATAAAATGAATGGGAAAAAAATCTGGAAAAAGTAAAGTAAAACAAGCCAGGCAAAAGAGAATGAAACCAGTAAACCTGTGTAGATTGTGAACTTCCTTCACAACATTTATGATTGAACAATTTAATATTCTATTGTTTTATTTCAACCCTCAGAAGGAAGTGCAGTGAGATGCTCTGGTTACCAGTGTCCCTAGGACAGTCAGCTTGGTTTTGTGTGAGAGTAAGGGTAGATTTATTTAGTGCAATTCATGGGAGCCACAAATTCCACGTGTTCTAAGTATGGCACTCACTGCTTGGCTATAATGTGTTTAGGCAGTGAGAAATCAGAACATCAGGAAGAGAGCTTTTTTCCTGAATCAGATAACAAGATAGTTTGACACTGTCCTTTCTTTTTCTGTGAGAATCAAAACTTAAATTTCCACCATTCCATAGACTCTGAGGACATAAAATTTGACTCTTTTATAGACTAGAAATCACTTGACATAAGAATGATACATCCTGAGATTAAAGAAGATTAATGTGTTGCAATGTCAAAGGAAGGGAATGAATACTAAGTAAACATTGATTTTATGTCAGCCCCTCTGTTTGGGATGGAAGTATCTATTTCGTGCATTAGTCAGAAAGTATGTCAAATGCTGTCTCAGCCACACATATTTGCACACATGCCAAATTTGGTTAAGAATCCAATAGTGTGAACAGGTAGAAGGACTGTATCTGTTATTCACGTCTTCCTACTGTGGGATGGGTCCTGGCAATTTGAAAAATGTTTTACATATTTCACAGCTCATTTGGAGATATATGTCAGTTTTTACAAATTCACTGTAGTAATAGGAAATAATTACTTTGAGCTGTAATGGGAAATTTATTGATAAATCTTGTTCATTAAAATGGGATTCTGTGTGCAGCTAGGATTGCCACAAGTTTAATTTTTATCCTTAATAAATGAAATACTTACAAACTGCAGGATAGATAACCATGTAGTTCACCACATACTCAGAAGGAATAACAATGCTGAAAATATTCTGAGACACACTTTTTATCATAGGTAGATACAATTAAATAAAATTATCACTTCGTTGCTGCAACTCCAGCTATGTGATGATCATTCAGAGCCTGAGAAGATACAGTGTTCTGACATGCGGATTCTCTATCTAGCACAGAATCATACTCAGCTCCTACTAGTCACTACTGTGTATAACCTAAGTGGACATTCCCCACCCACACTTTCTCAATGTTTAAAACACTGCTAGGAAGCCTGAGAGAGATATCACTAAAAGTCAATACTACTTTTCCATTGTATGGCAAACACATGAAAAGATAGAAAGCATCAAATACATTTTACCAAATGAAGTGTAGACTTCGGGCATTATTTATCAATATCTTTTACTTCCTACTACTTATATGAATTTCAAGTAGAATAAAAGTGGTGCAAATTTTTACTAAATGGGTTTCTGTGGTTGGGAATCTTGAACCACATTCAGTTTAAATTGATATTCTTTCTGAGAAGTATAGCATTTAAGTCACTTACATTTTTCAGGAACATCAGTATTTCATAAGAATCTAGGAAAAAGGACTTTAATGACAATTTGGGAAATAGTGAATGTTAGACTAATCCAATTGACAAATTCAGCATTTTATCAGTCATGGAAAGAAGTACATGGTGAGAAATTTATCCCTAATGTTGATAAATAAAGGTGCACCATGTAAGTGTGGCCGAGCCACTTCATATGCAATCATATCTCCATAACGCCAGTGTCTAATGGTTTCATAGGGCTCGGAAGAAGCCTTCATCAGGGGGTCGTTTAGCACTTACCTTATGTGGGTGATAATGAGTGATGTGGTGGGAATGAAAAAGTCATCCACTCTGTCAAACTGTTTGCCAACTGGCTGGGTGTGGACGGTGTGGTGAGGCATAGTCCCGCTGGCCTGCGTTATTACCTAAACATACATACCGTGCTTAGTTAGACATGGGAAGTACAATTCCTTAGTAGTGCGCGGCTTAATTATACGTAAACAAGGATTTCTGACACTTTTAGAGAATCTTTATTGTGCCTCGTTAAAATGAACATAAATACATCTGTGTATATGTATACCTATATATGCGAATATTGATCATTTTGATAGGTTTCCACATGGAAAGCAAAAGCTGGCAACATTTGTCTTGAACAACATATGCTTAGAATACAAAATACAGTCACATACCACACAGCACAGTCAGTAAGATCTCAAACACAAAGATGTGCCTATAATCTCATAGGACACCCTGGGTTGCTTACACTGTAGGTGAGAATGCCATAGTGGTGACATTGTACCTGGATAAGTGTTGTAAGGACTCTGAAAGGCCTGAACTTTGCTTAGATGATAGATATTTCCTAGATACATCTCAGGATGTATCACCATTATGGAGGCAAATGAACATGAGCATACTCGTAAATAACATCTGTATGAGAACAATGTGATCTTTGCTATAATAAAAAAAAATAAAGCTAAAAATAAGGTGGCGTAAAAAGTTATTAGAACATCATTCTTCAAATAGCTCAAAGCTAGCAATATAGCCAGAAAAGTCCAAAGTAAGTGTTATGTAACATAGAAATTTGAAAGTTCTGAAAAAAAAAGTCTTGCAACATATGGGTTTTAATGTTTACCTTCTATAAATTGAAAATAACCAACTAATGTAAGTTGTCCTATAAGTTGTTTTTCTCTCATTCTTTGTTCTTAAATTTCATGATCTATTAAAAGGGAAGGTCCTGTTTTGGATATCCTGTTATACTTCAAAGTTCCATTCGTTCTTCTCAGAGTTCCTGGAATTCCACTTCCTTCTTTTCCCTGTTGGAAAGTTAAGGCTGTGGTCCTGTGTGAACCTTTCAAAAGATTTCTTTGCTGCCGCTGAATTTTTCCCATTTAAATACTTCTAATCAGGATTACAAAATTGATGTCCTAAACTACAGGTTGTTTCTCTAAATTAAAGAGTAATTGTCACTCAAGATTATATATCTTTGAGCTGTATCATGCCTTTCATACTAGCAACCTAGAACATTGAGATCTGAGGATCAAGATTGGAGGTGAGCTTGGGCAGAAACATTCTTGAAACTTGTGTCTCCAATTAACCAGCAGAAATCCAGAAGTGGAGCTGATGTATACGTGGTAGAGCACCAGCCTTGAGCAAAACAGCCAAGGGATGTTTCCCAGGCCCTGGGTTCAAGCCCCAGGATTAACACCAAAAACAAATATATTTTTGTTTTTAAAGAGAGAAATAAGAAAAAGCTTCATTTTATTTTTTCTAGAAGATGAATTCCACTAAAACTTCCCATTTTGATCTAATAAGTGATAGATTAAAATAGGTTAACCATATTACTTAAATAACTGAAAGGAAATAAACAATAAGGCCTTTGTGCCTTAGAAAATTTTAGTTTGTCTCCCGCATATTGCTTTCTAGGGGCTTTGGCACCATTTTTCCTGAGCCTCTTCAAATGTTAAAACTTATCACCTGGTTTCACCAAGCCGCATACCTGCCCAGAAGAGGGAAGAACCAAAGCTTAAAATTAAAAAGGCTTTAGGCCTACTGTGCACACTTCAGGCCTTTGTAATAATGCCTATCACAGTTCAGTGGAGATCAGCAAGGAAAAAGATTCTTCAGAGCTTTCCTTCAAGTGTAGAAATAAGCCAGGTGCCAGCGGCTCATGCCTGTAATCCTAGCTTCTTAGGAGGCTGAGATCTGAGGACCATGGTTCAAAGCCAGCTCAGGCAGGAAACTGGAAGTGGAGCTATGGCTCAAGTGGTAGATTGCTAGCCTTGAGTTGAAGAGTTCAGCGACACTGCCCAGGCCCAGAGTTCAAGCCCCAAGGCTGGCCACACACACACACACACACACACACACACACACACAAAGTAGTAATAAACTAGGTGCTGGCAACTCATACCTGGAATCCTAGCCTTCAATAGTCTGGTAACTGATATCAAGGTCCGAAGCCAACCAGAAAAAATGTCCATTAGAGTCGTATCTTTAGTTAACCATAAAAAAGCTGGAAGTGGAGGTATGGCTTAATTGGTAAAGTACCAACCTTGAATGGAAAAAAGCTGAGGGACAGAATGACGCCCTGTGTTCAAGTGCCAATACAGCACACGGGCACACAAAGAAACACACACAAGCAAGTGTAGAAATGATAATTTTTCTAAATATATTGACATGCACTCCAGTTATTGCTTATTAAATAGACTAATGGCAACTATAATAATACTGAAAACTTTACTAAAAAGCAGTAAGTGACTTCTAGCATGACTAGAAGGCAATATGTGTGTCAGCAGAGTCTGCAACTATCACAAATTTAATAAGCAAACAACATTGTAATATATGAATTACAACCCAACCTTACTGATAGATGCAAAATATTTCATTGGATTCAGGTATATTTTCTCAACATCTATTTTGGGTTCGTCACAGTGCTAGATCATAGTACAATGCCACTTTCATAGGTCTGGTCAGTCTGGACTGTGCTACATCATTTGCTGTGATATGGTACATTGTTAGACTCAGCACTCATGAGACCAGCTTGAAATGGGAAATGTCTATGTTGTACTTAGGCTCATTTTCCAACAATTCTGGTTTATTCCTAGTGACAACCTGTTTGGGCTGTGTGTGTGTGAAATCTTCCACAAATCCAGAGCTGTCACCTTTCCCTGTCACTCTTTTCTGCTGAGTTGATTTCCTACCCATAGCAAAATGGGACAACCTTATTTCAAGTTGCTCCTTGGGAATATTTTCTTCCTTAATTGTACATTTGAAAAAAAAATACATATTACTTTTTAAGTTATAGGACACACACTCAACAGTATTTGGAATAGCATTTCTCAAATTTTCATAAATAACTTGGAAAAATAAAAACAAAGCTGAAGATTTTGAGAATTCATGTAGGAACACTAAGTAAAAAGCACTGACATGTGTAGCTAAAACATAACTGTTTGTGGAATTTTATTAATTAGTGATATATATCACAGAAAATACATATTTCACACTTAAAATTAACAAAGATGTTTGACCAGATTGAAAGTGGGATAAAACTAAAAACATAAGAATGGAATGCTTCCTTATTCTTCATGAGTTTGAGAGACCATTGTAAAATATGCCATGTGGAGAAAATTACAAATTCCACCATAGCCTGGCATCTTGCTTGTTCTGTCTATTCTACCAATGCATCACAAGACATAGAGTCTGAATCAGGGGATACCAATAATTTTTATTTTCATCCCTTTGCAAATATATTGGAAGTCCCATTTCCTTTGCCCCTGTTTCCTGATAATCCTTTTTATTCTAATTTCATGATAATCCTCAGCATCTCCATTTTCTTTTATATTTTAAGATGTTCCACATAATTTATATTTACCATTTAGTAACTATTAAAACAATTCTCCATATTCTATTAGCATAAATCTTTTGCACCATTCTGAGAAGAAAAACTCATTTTCTGGGACTGTTTAATACTTACACAATTACTTAAGATATCCATAATGGTGTGTTTGTTTGGGTAGGGGGTCTGTAAAATATTAACTTTATTCACCAACGTCATTCCAATAAAGTATTTCAACTATTGAATACATTTTTAATCTATCCAAATGAATTAAAGCAACCGAGAAGGAAACAATTGATTCTGAAGAATATAGTATGTTACATATACAGTTTTTAAAGAAAAAATAATATTTAAGGTTTTTAGTTTTTCTAAAGTTTTAAGATAACTAAAGTTAACCTTATTAAAATAATTTGACAATGTTTTTAATAAAACATTTATTAACCTGTTTTATTCATCTTGTAAATATTATACATCAAATAAAATCTCAAATAACTAAACCCTGAGCTCCTGCAGTAATAGCTCAACATAGCCTACATCCATGATACTGATCATACTTCGAGCTAGGAGGGGAAAGTATCAGCCAGTGTCACTAAATGATGTCCTATCTGGACAGACAATACAACTTGCCTTGGTAATTAGGATGTGACAGAAATCACACTAAGTGAATTCTGGATATGCCTGGATCTTAGCTAGCCTTAGAACATTACTCTCTTGTCACTTGAAACTGTTGTGCTGTGATGATGCGTGAGGCACCTGGAAGGGCACTAGTCCTGCTGACAGACAGAAGGGTAAGCCACATCGGACCTGTGGTTGACTGAAGGCACATTGCTGGGCATGTGCATTAACTAAAAGTTGGACATCCAGTCTCCTATTTATACCTATGCTTTTTAATCTCATGCATTTTCTGCTGCAGTCACTTTATAATCGCCTTGTACTCCAGGAAGTACAAGATTCACCAGTAAGCATCTTGTGACAAAAGGCAAACTTCCCCTCAAACAGGCAATGCCATTTTTCTCTTGAAGAGAACAGCCCAAAGCCAGAGAAAACCCTCCAGGCCTCCAGAGACAAGAGAAAGATAATAATCAACCAGACCAAATCTGTGACCGGGGACTGTTTTAACTGTGTATATCTTTCTCACTTTCTGGTGTCAAGTTTCCCTATTTAACCTTAGATCAATGTATAACAGAACATTGCTGAAGTTCCGTCTTCTTGTGGTGCCATGTAAAAAAAATCACTTTTCCCTGTTCTTCACTATGTCTCTTAATTTGGAAATGGGAGCCAAAAGTCTGACTTAACATAGGATTTCTGGACTTTGGGCCTAGTGTCTATGAAAAAAATTTTGCACCTCAATCAAACCAATACGACTTTGAAAACAGAATTATCAGAAAACATAAAGGGATATGCCATCCTTTAACTTGGTTCAAGATATCACATTTCGCTGATTGATTTATAAAATAAATAACTGAAGTTGTTATAGTTAGCCATATTGAGATTTAGCCACTGTGTTGATAACTAATTGAAATATTTCATTCAAATAGCTGTTATTTGTGATGTAATTATGCAACACTGATAATAACTCAGGAGTATTAAAACCACTTGAGTGACAGTGATTGGAAGTGAACACATAGCCCACAAAATATTTTTGTGTCAGTGATGTTCTCAGACAACTCTAAAGAAGAGGCAAATCTCACAAGGAAAACACAAAAGATTCCCCAGTTAAGAGAGAACCTGTGTACATAAAATAAAACAGGGTATGTCTGGAGTGAGATGGAGTTCTGCTTTGAAATTCTTGTGACCCAATTCTCCTGGCCCCTCTCACACAGTTCTGCCAAAAGATAGCTGCTGCCAGGCAACTTTGAGCTCAATGTGTCCTCCAAAAGTTCACCAGTCAGAAATGTGGCCTTGGTGCACAGTGTTGGGTGGTTGAGACTGGGGTCTTTGCAGAGCCCTCCGAGTAGATAAAATCATTAAACAATTAAGAGATCCTGCCCTTGTTGAGAGAAAAGTGTTTTAACACCAGAAAGCCCTTTCTGGGGTACTTGCAGAGCCCTCGTGAAGAGACAAATTCATTTACGAATTAGGGGATCATTCCCCCTTGAGGGCTGGTTGTGGCACAGGGAGACCTTGCTGGTACATATGTTCTGTTTCCACAAGCCAGACCCTTCTCAAGGTTATGTTGCCGCAAGGGCATCCTCTCCAGAAGCTACTGTCCACCTTTGGACTTCAAAGATTCCATAATCAGAAACCTAAAGAAACTTCTATGCTTTATAATACACTCGGCCTCAAGAATTCTGTTATAATGATGCAAAACCGACTACAGTAAGTAACACAAACTACCTTTCTCCTTTAATACGTACTTCAACACGTTTCTTCTCTAATGTTTACTTTGAATGTTAAATTTTTAACATAGAGAATTTTTGCATATAAATATAACTTAATGAACATGACCCACAACTTTCCCCAATCCAAACAGTATTCCTCTGCTGCGCATATCTAGTGATTTAAGATGATAGTTCCCAGATGAAGAATATCATTGTTAAGCAACAAGTAGAACAGTTTAAAATTCCAATGTCATCCTTGTCTTAAATACACATAGGAGGGGCTGGGAATATGGCCTAGTGGCAAGAGTGCTTGCCTCGTATACATGAAGCCCTGGGTTGGATTCCCCAGCACCACATATATAGAAAATGGCCAGAAGTGGCGCTGTGGCTCAAGTGGCAGAGTGCTAGCCTTGAGCAAAAAGAAGCCAGAGATGGTGGTCAGGCCCCGAGTCCAGGCCCAGGACTGGCAAAAAAATTTAAATAAATAAATAAATAAATAAATAAATAAATAAATAAATAAATACACATAGGAGGGATGTGCTTACTTGGAGTGTAGGTGAAGTCTTCTCCATGGTGCCCCAACTTAGCACCCACACCTGATCATGTGACTTGTCATAGTGTAGTTTCACTGGGACTGGATCTGTGCTCACAGCCTGTAAGAAAAGAGGAGTAGGAAATGGAGAGCCTTCAGTCTACAGCATTGGTTTAAAATTAGACTGCAAATCATGGAAGATGCCAAACACTTTGATAAAAGATAATAGAGTTAGGTTGCCTAATTTTGTTTATTTTGTCTACTTTGTCTAATTTTCTATGTCCCTATTTAATTAATTTAGAACCATCACACTTTGCTCCAGCACATATATTTCTTTTTTTTTTAATTTTTATTGTCAAACTGATGTACAGAGAGGGTACAGTTTCATACGTTAGGCAATGGATACATTTCTTGTACTGTTTGTGAGGGAGAAGGTAACAAACAGCACATATATTCCATTTTCATCTTGTAGAATTTTATTGTATCTTTTCAGCCCAATGTGAAATGGCCACGAGAGAGCCAATTAGAATGTCAAGATATAAAGATTAATATGCTCATTTTAGTCAGTGTTGAAGAAAGTGAGTCCTATGTTTATGCTATTAAATTTTGACATTCTTATGCTGTATACGGGATTTGACCATATGCAATGTTAAACCTCTCAAAATCTGATATGTGGCTATAACTCTAATAACTTCTTAGTTTAATTGCCTTGATGAGAATTATAAAGTAACAGAAAAAGAGAATTTTTTTTCTCTTGGCACCATGCTTAGTATGATAAAAATGCTTTTGCTGCTAATATTTACTTACAAAACAGTCAGAAAACAAATTGCAAGTAAAAAGTTAGTTTACTCACTTTAATTTCAAGCTATTTATATCACAAGTTAACACCTGTTAAAAGTAATTTCCTATAGTACTTATATTTTGCAATCTTATTCCACATAATAACCTATATTCAATAAAACAAACTATTCAATAATGAAACCATTTCTTGCAAAAACTCTGATAAATGTAATTGGAGAATTTTCTAGATAAAGGGAGACTGTTCAGCTAACATGTAAAGGGTAAATTATGTTCATGGTTGGACATAAGAAAATTTGTATTTTAATTTAAATGGAAATTTAGCCTTATTTGTTCTTCTCTTATAAAACAATCCCATACAATACCATGAATTTCTCAGTATTCAAGGATTACTGAAACAATTCATGGATATCAAAAAGTGCTTGTTGAAGCTTGTTTATTTGGATGTGTTTAGCCTTTTTCAGTAAGTAAATGGATTCATAGTATTGCTTGTAGATAATGGTACTACACACAAATGTTACTCTATGGCTGAGCACCAGTTTAACTAACGATTACTTTCACTTCCCCTTGCCAGATACTAATACTAAGTTTTAAGCCATATTGTAAATTCCTTATTGTGAAGTATTAGTGTGAGCTGTGATTTCTGAACATGATATTGTCTTCTGTCATTCAAGATGGAAAGTAGAGGAATCTCTCTTTCACTCCCTTCCAGAATTGAGTGCTGCATTCAAGTTTCCAAAGACATTCTGAGGCTGTAAATGTGTTAACAGAAAAGCCAATCATTTGAGAATGTAGGAGGAGGAGAGTAAAAAGCAACTGGCTTTTCGATCCTTTGTTATTGAGGTTATTAAGTAGCATTATTGCATAATGAATAGCTCTCTGATATTTGGTAATTATAGTTGAATGAATGCTTGCTGCTTCATTTAAATTTTTTCATGTACTAATCTATAATTCCATGCATATTTTGCAAAAGAGCTATCACTGCATTAATGACCAAGCAATAAGATTCCTTTGATTTTTCATATTTTTCCTTTATATAGTAAACTTGATCTATGATGTGGTCATAATAAGCTTGCAGTTTAAAGCAGAGTAATCCTTAGGCTTCAAAATGTTACAGAAGTTCAATGTAAACAAACCAATAGTAAGAAAACCTCCTTGTTATTAAATTGTAGTTATAAGGTAACAAATAAACAAAGAGGTCCATAAGTAAAGGGCTTGCCCTTCACTTGAACACGCCCTTCACTTGAACACTCCCTTCTCGTTAAGTGACATCTCAGTTCTTAATAATTTTTAGGTGTCATACTCTTCTATGTGTCTCACATAGAAGAGGCAGTCCTGAGGAATTTACTTTGGGGGATACTGAGAAGAAGCCCATGGGTTTGGGAGGTCTGCAGTTTCATCTCTGGGAACAAAGAAGCAGTTCAGTTCTAGAGCTCTACAGTTGACTTAGAATCTTGACCCCTGTGCTTAAGTAATGGTGAACTGCATAAACATATTGGCTAAAGTATGGTATGTATGGGAGAGATTTACAATGGTGTAACACCTTTGAATAAAATGAATACCAGGAAGCTGAAACATGTACCGATGTGAAATGTTGGGGGGTGAAAAGGCAAATGAATGGAGAGGGGAAGGTGCTGACTACAGTCATACTATTCATTGTATATACATGAAAGTGGAACCAGGTAACTTGAAGGGACTGGTAAGAATTGACAGAGATGAGGAAGATGGATGGAAAGGGTGAGATTTATCAAGATGCATTGTATTCATGCATTGGTATTCTGAATTGGAATCCTTTTGTATTTCTCCTATTTCTGTCTTATATGCATCTTGGATTACAAGTGTGAGTCACCATACTGACATACATTTTTACTAATTAATTTTAATTGTTTGTTTCTATCCAACATAGAGAAAAGGAAAACTCCAAGGAGGCAGATTTAGTTATATGTCTGTTTAAATCAACCCATGCATTTAGGATAATATCTGCTAAAAAGTAAAAACTTATTATTAATGAAGCCCTAAATCTACTTAATTAGGAAAAGTAAATTGCAAAGTTGTATAACATACGCAAACTATAACCACTTGTGATGACCTTTGGATCCTGTGGTATTTGGTGTTTGTAGTTTTTACAATCAGCCTGTCTGTTTAATTCAGTGAAAAAAAAAAGTATACAATGTCCTCCAGGGGTATAGAATTCAAACATTAATTGATTGTTTGTGTGAAAATTCAAAATTAGTTTACATTTGTGTCTTAGCCCTAATTTACATTTGTTTATAAATAGTATTTTTCTAATAAAAATGTTTTCAAACTCTTCCTTTAAAAGCCTGTGGAAGTAAGATGTAATTGCAGCTAGTGATCGTAACTTCTAATGTAATAGAAACAGACCAGTTTTGATCGACTTAATGATTCTGTAACATTCTGCTTAAAGATATTCTGATACTATAGGTTTTACATTTCTCTAGCAGACAATAAACACTACTATATTCTGTGTCTGTGTCCACACACAGTCTTTTGGTAAAGAAAGGTCACAATTACACTTTCATCCTGATTCTGAGGTTCTATTGAAGTATCAAATATACTTTAAAATATCTCCTAAAAAGTTTATTATACTTCACAATATTGATCTTTGTGCACAGGTGCTAGGATCCAATTCTCTTAATTATCCATATAAACCTCATTTTCTTTTAAAATTTAATTAAAAATTATCTTGAAGGAATTGTGCATTGGGTTTTCAATTCAACCTATCAAGTTATAATACATCTTGGTCCGTGTAACCCATGGAAGTACTTCTTTCAATGTAATGTTATCATGGTGTAATATTTTAGCCTGTTTGTATTAGTGGATTAAAATAAGCTAGTATAATAAGGAGAAGAGCACAAAGGTTCAATATCTATGTGCATCTGATCATATAAAATATTATTTACTAAAATGAACTTCAGGAAAGATAAGAGGTTTCTTTCTTTGTTGTTTTTTATTTACCTTTATCTTGTTTGTTTATCTGTCTTTGGGAGGGTGAGGGAGGAGCAAAAATGGCAGGACAAAGGCAGAACATATGTTGCTAATGACCTGCACAACTTGTGGGGGAGCAGTGGCCTGGGAGGGAAAAACTGGGAGAGAGCAAAGGTAGTAGAGACCTTGTCCAAAAAGAAATCTACTCTTTGATTTATGTGACTATAACCCCTCTGTATATCACTTTTATGATAACAATAAAAATGGATGAAAAAATAAAATATACATGGTGAAGAAAAGAAAAAGAATAAGCTAAATTTTCATTTATTTTAGTTTTATAAAGACTGATGATATATTTTTTGCTCTAATACTTTAAGACAGTATTTAAGGACAAAGTTGACATATACTATGAGATTTTACTGATTCATTTATACTTTTTATTGTTGGTGTTCTGTAAACTTTAATTCATTCATAATCCTTGCATACCTCATATTATAGAAAGTAAACAATATTTCTTGACGAAACCCAACAATTACAAAAACATTTAAAGATATAAAACTCTGATCCTGGAGCAGTTGTTTAAAATCCTATGACAATCACTTATTTTGTAACTAAATGAAATTCTGACAACAGCAGCAGAGGCACAGAATGAGGAGCGGCTGAGATTTGACTGACAGTGAAGCATAGCTTGTTTATCAGCCTGACAACGAGGGGAGCAGCTGGCTAATTAAGTGAACCTAATTTAAACTAATGACATAGAATCTCCAGATAATATGCTAATGGCTGAAGAGCTTGCTCAGAGACATGGAATACTCTAGAGTTGTCACACTCAACCACTTCTCCTTACAGCCTGTCTAGTTCAGCCCCATGGAAGACAAAATGAGGTCAGACTGGTATTTTTCCATTTTTAAATAGCACACAATCACCTGAAGACCACTCAACAATAAATGAAACCATTGGATGCTGAAAGAAATGCAAACTTTATAGAGTCCAATATAGTATTATGACACTTTGCTTTTTACTGGCCATGAATATTAACGGATGTAGCTCCAAGAAGCAGATTTACAAGTGTCTCCATAACAACCATTTAAGGCAACATCTTGAAAATTATATGATGCCAAATAAATAACTTGTTGGTTTAAAAAATAATATGTAACCTAGAGCAGCTGGTTTACACCTATAATCCTGGCTAGTCAGGATGCTGAGATCTGAGGGTTGAAGTTCAAAGCCAGCCCAGGCAAGTAAGTCTTATCTCTAATTAAACACCAAAGAAAACAAGTGGAAGTGTGGTTCAAGTGGTAGAGTTCTGGCCTTCAGCAAAAATGCATAAGGACAGCACCAGGTCCTGAGTTTAAGCTTTGTTACAGGCACAAAATAAAATAAAATAATAATGATATAATTTAAAGTTCAAAAAATGTGCGGCCCGAAACTACACATTTAACATGAATCTTTACAGTCAAATCATATAAAAGGAAAAGTCGAAACATAATCTCATAGAGAAGGTCAGTAGAGAATGCTAGGGACTTAATTGAACCACAGTAAACAAAGAAAGCTTAAAAGAGCAAATTTAAATAAATGTAGTGGTATTGTTTCATTATTTATAAAGAATGATGGAGTTGCGCTTGAATTTTCTTGCTGGGTGGAGTGGCTCATGCCTGTAGGACTAGCTACTCAGGAGGGTTTGAGGGTAGAGGTTTGAAACCTGCCCCAGCAAGAAAATCTGTGAAATTATTTTCTCCAATTAATAACAAAAAGCTAGAAGTAGAGCTGTGGCTCAAGTGCCCAAGCCCTGAGTTCAAAACCCAGGACCAGAATGCTCATGCGCCTGAGCACAAACACATACACTACCTTTTCCTATTGGCAGTGCCACTGTTTTAACTGCTGTCGTTCTAAAAATTTTGAAATGCAGAAATGAGAATCCTTCAGTTTTGTTGATTATGATTATTATTTTGATTATTCAGAGTCCTTGACATTCATTGTGAATTTTAGGATGGATTTTTTTTCTGTCTCTGTAAAATTTATTTTAAAAATTTGCTTTGAGTTCATAAATTGCTTTGGGAATATGTCTTCTACTTCATGAACACTGGGTTTGTTTCCATGTACTCACTTAGTAATGTATACGGTTTTGTTTGTACAGGTTTTCACTTCTTTGTTCATTACTAAATATTTTGATGGTCTTACATGTAAAATTATTTTTAAATTTTTCCTCTCAAAATTCTTCACTATTAATATGTTGAATTGCAAAAGAATGTGTGTGTTAAATATCTTGTTGAATTCAATTACTAGTCTGAATATTTTTTGTGGGTTTCTTAGTTTTATATGAAAGTCACAAAGAACATAGATAACTGTACTTCTTCCTTTCTGACTTGGCTGCTGTTTATTTTTCTTGCTTCATTGGTCTGTCTTCAACTTTCAACACTACATTTTACAGAATTGATTAAAAAAAATTCAGTCATTTTTGCTGCAGAAGTTCTCTCTCAGTCCTTTTCTCTCTTCTCCTTTTAGAGCTCTCATAATTTACCCTCAGGTATCCTTCAGTTCCCTAGAGCTCTGTATACTCGCCTTCACTATTTTTCCTTCTGCTTATCACACCCAATGATTTTCCTTCTCCTGTCTTCACATTTATGAATTCTCCTGCCTGATCAAATCTGTTCTTGAATTCCTCTAGTGAAATTTTATTTCAATGATTGCATTTTCAGCTCCTGCTTTTTGTTATTGTTTTGCATTTTTTGTTGTTTCGTGACCTTCTTCCTATCTTCTTTAGGTCTTTGAGCATTTTTGCACAGATGTTTATGTACTTGTTTTACACAAGTATTTAAAATTTTTGTATAATAGATTTGCCTCAGGTGATTGTGTGTGTGTGTGTGTGTGTGTGTGTGTGTGCGTGCACACAAGTCCTGAGGCTTTGACTCAAGATGTGGGAGCATCAGACTAGCATTCTACCATTTAAGGCACAGAGCCACTTCTGAATTTTTGGTGGTTAATTGTTGATTAGTGTCTCAGGGAATTTATTGACTGGGCTGGCTTTGAACCATAATCCTTTGACCTCTACCTCATGAGTAGGTAGGACTACAGGCCTGAGCCATTGGTTCCAGGCCTCCATAGTATTTTTTCAGTTAATTTTTAATCTTTTTAATTTTAGGCAATGTAGTTTGCCTTAATTTTCAGTTTCAAGAAGTCATTCAGGAATTTTGTAAGTTAAATAATGAGAGTAAAGTTATGCTAAAAGGTTATGAATCTAGAAATACTAAAGAATCATATCTCTTTATGTTTTTAAAGACTAAAATCAGTCCTGGTTAAAATTTTGGCACAATATTTATAAGATAAACTGCTAATACTGACATATGCTATCTTTGAAGTGCTAATGGATATAACAATTTGGAAAATTATCTTGAAAATCTAAATATATACACAAACACAAATTATATACAAAGTTTGTTCTTACATTTTAATACATATACCTACAAACAAAATTTCTAACCTTCATACACCAAATAAATCATGCAAATAAATAACTAATTTACTAATCAGTATCATCCACCTCTGAAGTAACTATAATGGTTTTATTAATGTTTGATATATTTAAATACATTTAATTTTATACACGAAATCTTCACTACCATCAAACCTGTTTCTGAGGAAATAGAAGACAACAGTTCCTATAATTAGCTTCAGGTCACAGTTTTTACTCAGTTGGTCAATATAATACAATCATGTACGTGTATATTTTCAATGTGAAGACAATTGGTTTAAAATCTACTGATGATTGATGAACATTTAACTCCTAGGCAACAATGCTATAACTTTTACTGGTCTCCAACTTCCACTTGGCCTTCCACAAGGGCCTTCCACTTGTCGTCCAGCACGTTATTACTGTCCTAACTCTCCAGTGGCTATACACTAGCTATTTTTAGGATAATACATCACAGTCTTGTACAAAAGGTAGAATTTCTACACTTGAGGGTCATTGTAAACAGCAAAAATGTCAAAAAAGAAGTTTTAAATAGTACTTTAGCTAGGAATATGATTGTTCGGTGGCAATTTTGTTTTTCTGAAAATGTTCGTGGATGATCCTAAAATGTCTTGAATACTGATTTTGAAGTCAGTAATTTTAAGCAAGTCGAAGAACATGCAATCTACAAAATCATGAAATTAGCTACAGTTTTCTTGTAGAAATAAAAGAAATAATAATAATAATACAAGATATATGAAAATAAGACCATTGCTATCACAATGTGGGCCCCAGATGAACATAGTCAACTAGTGATTGTCACACATTTCCACACATGTTTCAACATTTGGCAATACCTGCATATGGCAATAAAATATGCATCAATGTGATTTTTGAATAGGTAGCATTATAATGGCTAACAAACATCATTTCAACAGTAACATCCTAAGGATAATCCATTACTATAATACCCAATGTACAAAATGTAAGTGCTAGGCTAGGTTGAAAAATCTGTATGGCTAGGATTATATCAGAATTTACCACAATGTAATTTAGTAATGTACTAGGTATTATATATTTTCTAGTATTTCAAAGGTATAACAAACATTTAGGTAAAACATGCAATTTATGGGATCATTATATAGCATTTGAACATTTTATTATCAATATCTTTATTAATTTTAGATTTGACTTTATTATCTAGAGGTGGAAGTCTGTGAATAACAAGTGATATTAGCTTTTTCCACTTTTAAATATCTAGAAGGTAATATCTATTCAGTAGTTGTAAGTCTCTAGTTTAAATTGAGCTTAAGCACCAGCCTTATTATTCCTGAGATACAACTCTAATTTTATATTGCTGGAAAAGAGCTTGATTTTCTTAAACTATATGTCTATAATTTGTACTGGCCTATTTTGCAATAAAATTAAACTGAAACAAACCCAGTCAGAAACCAGCAGCCTCAAAATCTAATTACAAATAGATGAAATACCCAATAATATTTAATCTTACAATAGATGTGTGAATGCAAAAACTGAATATAGGTGAGGATAGTTTAATCATGAGTCCCTTGGTAGAATAAATATTCATACTTTTATCTTCATTGCCCCAATCAATCTTACAATAAAAATTGAACTCAGACACATTAGGAAAGTTTTAACATCACAGGTAGCAGAGTCTTGTAGCAGAAACAATTTTATTGTTTTAATGAAGATACCCAACACAAAGTTTAACAAGTAATAAATAAATGCTAAAATGGTTAGGTGAATGATGAATGGGAGATGAGTGGATTGAATGCATATGAAGTTTCTGGAGGAGAAGACTAAACTTTGAACTTCTTGGGGTTTTTTTGGTGTTTTTTTTTTTTTTTTTTTTTTTTTTTTTGCCAGTCCTGGGCCTTGGACTCAGGGCCTGAGCACTGTCCCTGGCTTCTTTTTGCTCAAGGCTAGCACTCTGCCACTTGAGCCACAGCGCCACTTCTGGCCATTTTCTGTATATGTGGTGCTGGGGAATCGAACCCAGGTCTTCATGTATATGAGGCAAGCGCTCTTGCCACTAGGCTATATCCCCAGTCCCATAAACTTTGAAGTTCTTTGCACTTTCTAAATCAGGAATTAGGATCAGAAGATCAATGTCAACCAATATTGGCTCAAAACATTTTCTGTAAATGTAGGAAATGGAATGCTTGATGCCACTTTCTCTAAGAAATTTTCATGTATTTACTTCTGAGTTTGCAATGATACTAGAAATATCTCCTTTTGGAGAAGTAGCACAAGGGCATTACACTTGTCAGCCGGCACAGCTTGGCTGCCCTAACTCTCCAGATGTTATACACTAGTTATTTTTAGGATAAGGTCTAAATTCCTGCTGGATATACACCTGAACTGCAATTAGGCTTTAATAAGGCTTCTCATCATGTCTGGGATCACAGGTGCATGCCATTTGTGTTCAGCTTTCAAGTTGTCCTGGCACCGCAATGGTCTCAATAATTTCCCATGGAGTTTTGAGATGGCACGTGTGTGCCAGTGTACCCTCCTCTCAGTGGAGAAGGAATCCTGTAAACTTTTGTGCCTGGGTTTGCCTTGAACCGTAACTTTCTTGTTCTCAGCTTCCCAAGTAGCTAGGATTATATGGCAGAGCCACTGCTGGTGATTGACTTCAGGAATATCTTCCTTGCCCTCTGACTGGGCCTTTTCTTTCTTGGAACTCAATAAGTAGGTACAAAGATGAGTTTTGTATATAAGTCATCATGATAAAATGATGATATGGTTCTAAATCTATTTTTAAAGCAAAGTGTATTTGCTTTACAATTTTAAACAACTTCATAATTCACCACATTCCAAACAAAATGTTTTCAGAAATTGCAGTTTTCTTATCTAAGCAGTGAAACACATTACTAATGCCAATCAAGTTGCAAAGACTCATGCGTCATATAAATATCATTCAAATTTCACTTTCAAAAGCAGCAATTATTCATTCATACCTGAACTACTTTTTGGGACTGTACATCAACAATCAGGACTCTGTCCAAAGTTGGCTGAGCAACATAAATGAACTTGTCTTTGATGTTAACAGCTGAGGCCCACACACACTTTGGAACCTCATCGTCCTCCAGCTTGGGACAAACTTCATCCTGAAATTTAGGACATAGAAAATAAAGTTAATCTATTATATTAAAATGTAAGTATTAAAATATCATAGGTAAAAATAATGTTTGGTGCTTTATTATGTTTTATCACATGTTATATATATATGTATTTGTATCAAATGATATATGTATATGGTTCAATATAACAGTCTAGGAAGTATACTTATCCATATTAAACTTCATTAAATATTTTTGAAAATCACTGTACACAAGATCCTTGAAAGATAAAATTCAGGTCCCTAATTACTAATTTGCTGGTGAAATTCACTCTTTTCATTTTTTTACAACTAGTTTATCACCCATCAACAGTTTACTTGAAATTGTTTGGCATCTTTAACAGAACAAATGTCACATAAAACTACGCTTTATGCTTTTCAAAACCTTAGTGACAGCTCCCACAACACAAGAATGGTTTGGTTAAAAGTCACTGTATTCTCTGGAAATGCATTTTACGATGAATCAAAAGTTGTGGGATACTGTGGAAATGTTGTTCACATTGGCTTTTTTATTTTTCGATTTGTTATTAAAGTCCAATTTTGTGAAATCCTTTAATGTGCCTGAGGAATTTTACCGTACTCCTTTGTCTTAGAACTGCTATCCACTTGAAGATTGTATAATATGTGTCAGAAGATCTTACTGACTTCTGTTTCCTTCCTTGCTCCCTTTTGCAATAAGTGGTTGTTGAAGGGACTCATAAGCTTTTGTAATTAATGTTGGAGAAAAACATGGCTTTGGGGGTCCAGGAAATTTCCAAGGAGGCAGAGAAGAAGGAAGAAGTAGACTTCAAGTCACAAGGAAAGAAGACAGAGTTTGACTAGTTCCTTCTGTTCCTGGCTTTCCCTCTTCCGTTTGAAAGGACTCTGAGGTTTGTACTCTGTTTCCTGTTTAATAACAGAGCCTGCAGAGAACATTCCAAGACAGTGTGCAGCCTGTGGTCTACGTGGAATCCATAGAGATTACATTTCAAGAGAGGTTTTGTTTTGTTTTGCCCGTCCTGGGTCTTGAACTCAGGGCCTGAGCACCGTCCCTGACTTCTTTTTTGCTCAAGGCTAGCGCTCTACCACTTGAGCCACAGCACCATTTCTGGCTTTTTCTACTTATGTGGTGCTGAGGAATTGAACCAGAGCTTCATGTATATGAGGCGAGTACTTTACCGCTAGGTCATATTCCCAGCCCTCAAGAGAGGTTTTGACTGGATATTCACAAAAACATTTTAGAGATGAGTGATACAGTTAACCCTTATCTGTAAGTTTTGAATTTATATTGTTTGATCCCATGTACAAAACCATTTTTCTTCCTACAAATAGTGTGTGTGTGTGTGTGTGTGTGTGTGTGTGTGTGTGTGTGTGTGTGTGTGCACGCACTGGATTGTAAAAGAAAGAATATTTTATTGTGATTCTTTGCTTCAGTGACTTTAGAAAAATTAAAAAGTCCTAAGCTGTGGGGGGAAAAAAGAACATGTAAAGTACAATTTAAGCTCATGGTGTATATTTTACTGCTTTTCTTTTGTTCACTAATATTCTTCATTTACTAGTTAGGAAAGGCAGTAAGAAAATAGAGGATATGTAAATAAATAGGTATTTGTACAAGTATAATAGCATAATGATGAGTAATTACCTCAGTGTTTAACTTGATTTGTTTTATTTAAGTCTGATAATTCTAATGCCTAATTTCTTTGATTTGTACATTAACTAAATTGTCTCAAGCTAATGTAGTATAATTTGTTTCTTGTTTCGTATTAAAACATTATTAGTTCAATTAAGGTTCTATTTTCTGTGTGTTTAATAATCATGAGACAAAATCAATAACATTTTCTCATTATCAGCATCACTAATTATTTTTATTTAAAGGTAATTTCAACATCAGTCATACTGTATTTGACATTATAGTATAGTAATTGTATTGAATATACTTCTTGGGATGGACAGCCATTATACATGGCTTTCCTGTTGGTATTTAGTTTTGGAAAACAGTTTAAACACAAGAACGCTTTGAAACGAGATAGCTGTGGTCTGATCTTTACATTTTTCTACATCAGATCTTTTTCAGAGAAGACTTGCAAACATCCATTGAATTCTAAGGTATGTTTCAGTATTGTGAGGATTACATCACATCCATGGTCTTTCTTTTTATTGACTTATTTTTATTTTTGGCTTAAAATAATAAATGTTTCGGTGCTGGGAATATGGCTTGGCGGTAGAGTGCTTGACTAGCACGCATGAAATCCTGGGTTCGATTTCTTAGCACCACATAAACAGAAAAAGCCAGAAGTGGAGCTGTGGCTCAAGAGGTAGAATGCTAGCCTTGAGCAAAAAGAAACCAGGACGGTGCTGAAGACCTGAGTTCAAGCCCCAGGACTGGCAAATACTAATACTAATACTACTAATAGTTTCCTGTTATCATCTTTTCTGTGGATCAGAAGTTATTAAGTAGTCTTTTGAAAAAAGTACTGGTGAAGATTAATTATACTAATGGATCTCATTATTGTGATGTGTACACACGTGTGTCCACTGTTCCTGATTAGAGTCATCCCTCTATCTCTCCTCCTCCTCCTTTTAAAAATAATTTTTACAGTTTTCACAGGTCTCTTTTTATACATGTGTACAAAGTGCTCCCTCCTCACCCTGTCTTTTCTCTCTCCTTTTCCCCAGTTCCAAATTGTGAACAGAATTTAGTTTTTATATATCTGTTATTTATTTTTAAGGACTGGATTCTTCATATGAGAGAATATGCAGTATTTGCCTTTGTCAGTCTGGTTCATTTCACTTAGCATGATGATATCTAGTTCCACCCATTTTCCGGAAGATGACATAATTTAATTTTCCATTATACTTCAATATGTTATGTTCACAGTTCTGTTACTTGAAAAGAACAGGTTGCTGCTTACAGTGCCTGAGCAAAATCCCTGAGTATTAAGTCTTCTTTCTGTGAAATGATTCAGCTTACTCTGGAGGTACTAAACGAGCTCCATTCCATCATCTCCATCTTAACCGTTGACTGCAAAGAAACCAAAGGAATGCCACCTAGGAATACCACAGCAGCCATAGGAGACAGAATACCTCCAGAGGCAACTGCTCAGAGTACCGAAGAGTTCAGAAATTTCATTTGCCCTTCCCCATTGAAACCATTTTCCTATTACAACTTTTCTTTAGAAGGAAACTGAAGAGATTTCAACATGAGTCTGTTGTCTGAGAAACAAACACTATAAATAAATTGCACTTGAGAATCATAAAAAGGTGAGAGAAAAAATAGACTTGTAATTAATGACAGGCTCTACATTTAGTGATATTGTTTACAAGTTCTTTGTTGTGTAACAACTCCTGACTAAACCTGACAGAATAATGAAAAGTGTCAGTGACCTGCGTAGCTGTCAACCAGACGATTGCTGAGCCAGGAAATATTTACACCCCCTTTTTCGCTACAAAACTATTCAGCAGTAAAGTAAACCTGTCTTCAGGGAATTATTTTGCATTTCTCTGCTGTCCTCCTAAGACATTTCTGATCAGACTTACAAGTCTTTTTACAAAACCATTAAAAGTTTCCTGACATTCACTCCGAATTTCCTTTGCTTTGCTTTAAGTTGATTGCCTATTAGGTCTCATTTTATACTAGCTCTCTTAATTTTTAAAATTCACAGATTAAATTTTATTTCTGTGGGTAGTAATTGAAGAGAAATGTTCACATGCATTAGGCATTTATGGAGAAAAGAGAAGACATATACTACTGGTGATAAAAAAAAAACAAGATTAATATACATGCTAATGAGGATGAGAGTCAACAATAAAAAGACAATCATAGTGCAGAAGTAGAAAGCATTTCTAATGGGTAATTTCCATGTAAACCCACATATTAACAGGTCCAAAAATAACAAAGGACTCTAAAGAATGTTACCATTGATTGTGAAACTCTGAATTTTCTATTATCATAGTGGCAATTGTAGCTGAATTGAAAAACCTAATTAAGAAAAAGAGAAAGTTATTCTCGTCCCCTAGTAGAATTCTAATTTATTTTTATATTGATTATTCAAAAATGATTTGCCCTCAGTTCTCCAAATTCCAATATTTCCTTCCTTCTATTCATACCCCTCAGAGCCCATCCTGCTACCTCAAGAGTACTATTTATGTTTTCATTGCCACTTTCCTTGCATTCAAATCAACAAGGGCCGGTCATTACTCCTTTTAATGCCTCTTTTTAATTGTGGAAATACTCAGGATTTCCTGCTCTCAGAAAGACCCTCTATGTTATGACTTTTTTTATGCACCCAAGAAGCCAAATATGAAGCTGTTATCAACTTAAGAAAAAAAGTATTAAACAACTTTAATTGGAGTTAATCTGTTTTCCCTTCCTGTTATTAGTCTAATTTTCTGCAGACTTTTGAAATGCTTCCTAGACAGTTTTGTGCTGTTTTCTGACTTCCAGCCTAAGCTGACCACAATTCACACTGGATTTTTTTTATACCATCTCTTCTAGAACAGATATTCAAAGTCACTAGTTGTCTCAGAACTTCCTTTCTCTTATAAAGATGCACCAATTAGGATTCTCCAAAACTATGTTTAGAAATAAAACATGATTATTACAGGGTGCCTCATTGGTCTATCAGTTGTCCATTGATGAATGTCTAATTTCATATAGGTGTGCAAAACAAAATTTGTTTTCTGGTTGCCTAGCATTTCTGGGGCTTTGCATTATTTCAAGAACTTTATGTCTTGTGAAATGTTCTTTCATTTATGCAAATTAGAGATCAGCAAATGAGACCCCCAAAACTTTCAGTTACTGCTAACAGAGAAAAGTCTCTGCTAGCCAGGGATTGGTGAAGAAACATAAAATAAAAATATGCAGAACTACTAACACCAATTTATCTTCTTCAAATCATTCTACTATTTATTTTGAGATGATTCAGGAACTAACTAGACATTCTGTATCATCTAATAATATGAAAATAAATAAAAAGAAGATGCATGTGGACATATAAAATGTGTGAATTTAAGATTTATAAAATAAAAGGTTATTAGAACAGTGCTATACTCATTTCTGTAAATTTCCTAAAAAGCTTTCTACCTTGTTATTAACAGAAAGCATGCTTCTTGTTCCTAATTTAGTATAAGTAAGTCTCCTGTCTACTATTTTACTTCTCTTAGTTAAGGGAAGGGGAACAGTAAAATGGAGAGACAAAAGGTAAAAGTCTAAGCAATGCAATAACAATATTTACAAAACTATATGCTGTAAACCAACTGTACAATTCAGGCTTGGGAGGAAACTGGGGAGAGGGAAAGGTGGGAGAAAAATGAGAAAAATGAGGGAGGAAGTAACAAGTTTGATAAGAAATGTACTCACTGCCTTACATAGGAAACTGTAATCCCTCTGTACATCACTTTGACAATAAATAAATCAATTTAAAATAAAAAAATAAATAAAAGTATTCTTTGTGCTTTATGGAAAAAAGAATGATGAATGGGTTATTTCAAATAGATACATACAATAATACCATAGAAATATATACCACAATAAAGAAATGAATAAAATGGATTCAAATTATTAAAAGAAAAATGCAATACTTGCACACATGAAAATGGACAGGCAGATAGATAAATGTAGAAAATAACTCTTGGTTGTATTTTGGAAGTTTACAAAAATCTAAGTAGTTCCATCAACTAAAATAAATTTTTTTATAAAGTATCAGTAGCCTGACAATAAAAAGACACTTTCAATTTGTTATGTAAAACATAACAGTAGTTGATATGTATAGTATATTATGTTGTAGGAAATGATTTCAAAAGTCAAAGAAAATATATGAATGGCACATCTAAGAAACGAGATCTAAAGCAGTGCTGCAAATTCACCATGCACAGGTCAGTATTTTTGCAGACATACAGAAAGTACACACAGGTGTGAATGAACACATACTGGCATAGGTTTTGGCACTATTACACAGTTGTTGATAGATAGGTGTTGAAAGAAAAAGCATATTGAAACAAAGGAAGGTTTTATGCTTCAATACATTGAAAGGAATATGTGTTAGGTTCATAAATGTGTGGAGTTGTTGCAGACGGGGTTCTATTTTTGATCTGAGAATTAGTTGGGGAACATGAAATTGGTGTTAGTAGTTTTGCATTAATTTCACTTTTGTGTTTCTCCACCAATCAGAATCCCAGGCTCACAGAGAATTCTCTTTGTTACTAGTAATTAAAAACAGTTTTCACATACAAATTTATCCAAGTCAACCATGCTACCTGTCATTTCATGGCAAAAACACTAAGAAAATTGCCTTCTACTTTCCATACATTCTTTTAGTGATTCTTTTCTAATGCACTTCCTGTGTAGAAAATGACTCAGTCAATAAATTAAACATTACTCAAAACATAGATATTGTTTTAATATAACAATATCTTATCTTCTACATTGAAATTTCTGTTTAACATTTTATAAACACAATGATATTCTATAACTATTGAAAACCTACTGTATATTTTATTAAGCAGCTTAATTTCAGTCTACAGTTAACAGCATCGGCCTGAAGCATCCTTAATGTCAGTGGGTTTAACTGCTTTTTCTCTTACTCATACTTTTAAAGGATTTACATATTGTGTATATATATAATTATATACAGTTTAATTATATATAATACATTTAATTATATATATACATTTAATTATATATAATCATTCCACTTTAAAATGATATTTGTTGTCCCACATTTCCTAATTTTAGTAAGATATGTAATAGGATGAAAGTAAGAAAATGCAAGTCAGGAAGTGGATATCCACTCTGAAATGCCCACTATTCTGTCATCTGCAGTCATTAAGAGATTCAACTCTAGCGATCAGAGGAAGATGGTGGTAGTGCAGCCAGGCACTAATTGAGCTTTCTCCAAGAACTCAGTTTTAGTGTTCCAGCAAAAAATCCACAGCTCCAGAGTCACACCATATGAGCCATAAGAGTACAGAGAGGAAACATTTAGGCATCCTTCTTAAAAAGACAGATTTGAACGGCTGCCCGCCGCAGCAGTGGCAGAGGCAATGGCCACCACCAAAGCAGCAGATAAAACCAGGATAAGGGCAGTGGAGACAGTTTATGCAGCTTTCCACACATCTCCAACAAGAATCAGATAAATAGGAGTGGAACTCATCATCCTGCTGGTCACAGACAGACACAGATTGCTGATGGTCCAAAACCCAAACGAGAGTGGGACTACTCCACGAAAGACATTGTCATTCCTGCGCATAGAACAGCATTTGGAAGTTAGCCCTTCCCCACCACAGGACAAGAATGCTAACTTTGATTCTGCCAGAGAAGCTTCCAGGTGACCTGGCCTGAGAAGCAGTGTCAGAAGAGCCACCCAGGGGAAGAATGCTCCACCCAGGTGGGGTGAACTCCTCCTCCCAAGGGAAGCAGCATTCTGTTTCAGGTAAACACAAGCAGAGGTGGCACCACTCTATGCAGGAATGCTTAGCTGCAGGAACATGTATGTATAAAAACAAACAAACCCAAAAACCAGTTTGGGCCATTAAAGTGGAGAGGGGCTCCAGGCTGGGACAAAAGAATGTCTCAGTAGCTCGTCCCTCTGGGAAAAGCCACTGATTCCAAAGAAGTCCCCAGCCCACCCACACTCAAGTTCCCTGGAAGAGACTCCAAGCTAGAGAAAACAGCCACCTCCATCCTGTGTGACCTGAAAAGCATACCGCCCTACCAATAAACTCCTCTGGGAGGAGATTCACAAAGACCCCACATCGGTAAGGCAGAACATATTTCTGCCCACATAAACAAGATGATTTGAGAAACCAAATAAACCACAAGAAAACAGACCACTTCAAGGAAACCAGAGGCTCCATGACAAGACACAAGAGTGGACACAAGAGTGGAGGGGGGGGGGGTGGGGAACACAAGATCAGGAAAACAAATTGAAGAATTCTGTTTTCTAATCATAATATTTTTCTAATCTTTTCATTAATTTTCCTCTTTTCCCTTTTATTTTTTTATACTTGAATTGCTGTTCTCTTCATCTCCAGATACATAGCCAACAGTGTATATTAGGTCTCCTCCTTCCTTGTGTACATACATAATTCAGACTCTGATTATTGAAACCTCTATCTCTCAAGCTTAGTACACTTATTTTTAGTGTCATTTCATCCTACTTGTATTTTTTTTATTTCTTTGTTTCCATTTTTATTATCTTTATTTCTTCTTTTCCCTTTCTCTGAAATTAGGTCTCAATTATCATCTTTCTGTTCCTTTCATTCCCATCATTCTTCTTTTACCTTCTCCTCCTACTTATCCTTGTACCTCTTTATTTCTGGTCCACCAGTCTTTCTGAGTTCTTCTTAGTCCATTGATCCCTAGTTGTTGGTCTTTGAGCTAGACTGTATCTGTATTCATTATGATTGGGACAAAGTGAATCATTGAGTAATCTTTTTAGTCCAGATTGATTTAAACAAAAACATAGATTCGTTCACTGATTACAACTATATATAATCACCACTCTTGAATCACAATGCCATTTCCCTAACAAAGCAAAGAACATTTTAAAATTGTAATATTGGTGCAATTACAGGGCATGGGGTTGATTTTTGTCTTAAAACTATGTTCTGCGGCAGTACTGGATCTGCTTTTATATTAAAAAGGGTGAAAGTACCTATCTATGATGGTGAACCTCTAAGATCTGTGCAACTATAGGGCACTGGGGAGAGTTGAGTTCATGTCTTAAAATTGTGTTGTGGTATACTATTGGATTTGCTTTAATTCCCAAATGGGCAAAAGAAACACAAAGGTGGGTGACTTAAGCCATTTAGGGAGGTTATCAAGGCAGAATCAGAGCATTCTCTATGCAAAGCTTTCCTAAGGCCACAGCATCTCCCTTTCCTTGAGGCAGAGTTCTCCTTGCTCATGGTAAGCTGGGCATCTGCACTCCATGAATGGCCTCTCTCACCGCTAGGCTTTTTAGTACTGGGTGGAGAATTCCCTCCACTCAGCAAGAGGCACCAGGATAGCAGTAAGAAGTTACTTAGACTCAGCCTCCTTCCTTCAGTTCTCTAGAAACCAGAAATACTCTGTTGTAAAATGATTTTGCAGTGGATTGAATAAATATTTGATGCCATTTTTATATTTACAAATTTGCATAGATTACTTAATGTATTTTCATAAAAACATGAATGTGATATAAAATTAAATGTCTTACTCTATCAGTAAATAACATATGTGATTTTATTCATGTTTATTTATTGTATGGAAAGGTGGATATGAACATACCTCATGAAAAATGGATTTATTATTCCTATGTAAGGTTTAAAATCAAGATAAAATGGTTTATACAATTTAAATGCTTAAATGTTTCTATACTACAAAGTACATTTACATAGTAATTTAAATCATAGTTAAATATATAAACTAAATAATAGTAATTTAATTTATTGGATAAAATAATGGACATAGTGAATTAAATGCTGTTTCTTTATCTGAACAAGAAAACACAGGGACGGGTTACACAGAGTGCCCTGAGGGTATCTGGTTTACCCTGCTTATTCTCCAAAGGCCTTTCCTCTTTATTCCAGGATCTGCCTCCCAGCTACAAATCCTTGCCGCCTCTATGGTCAGTGCATAAAGAGCAACCCTGGCCACCAGGAGGCAGGAAAGAGAGGCTGACAATAAAAGATCTAAAGCATTACATTATAATTTTTCTCTTTTGTCACATTCTATAGCATTTTAAAATTTAAATATGAGTTTTGAGAATGGATTCCTCACTAAGTCATCCTTGTAAGTACTCTCATTTTAGATGTGAGTGTACATCTGAACTTGAGTAGAACTACATGGTCATGGTGAATGAAGATAAGGAAATTGAGGCCTGGTAAAGGCAACTCAGAAATCAGGTATTTAGAAACATAGAAGTGTTATCTTTGCTTCAAAGATGGACAACAGGATGCATTCCTTCCCGAGAATTAACACTGGTCTGATACGATGTATGCCTTCCTGAGAAAAACTGGTTCCCCAAATTTAAGTCAACTCTTGCCCCAAAAGGCAGAGAGCAGGGCTTCTCCTTGTCTCAAGGATAAAGATGTGTTTTATGGCAGGATGTATTCTTACCTAGAAACTCAGAAAGTAACACTAGGTGTTATTAGAGCAAGGATAAAGCCCCGTATCTTTGTATAACATTGAAGCCAGACCCCCTGCTTTTGCCCTATAAATATTTGGGTGTCTCTGTCTTTCTGGATGTGTCTCTTTGGGTGTCTCTGAGTACGTGCGTGCATGTGTGCGTCTGGGTCTCTGTGTGAGTGTATCTGTGTGTTTGTCTGTGTCACTTTATCCCTAGGAGAGCATTCCCTCTGCTAGAGGGGGCCCCTGCCCTTTTGTTTGTATGCTTTTTGTCTGAATGTCTGCTTGCCTGTTTGTTTACTTAATCTATAAAGCTCTGCCAAGTTTTCTTACCATTGTGACTTGTCCAGAAATTCTTATTCTGGGTTCGAAGTCAAGGACTCTAAGTGAAGAGTTCCTACATTTAAAAGGGAGCTTCACTAAACCTTCTCCATCTGGTGACAACATAGTCATTTTGATATTATATATTTAGGTGTAGACATGTCCAATTGTATCTAGAGACAGATAATTGTAGCAACATGAACGTTCATAACAGATTATCGCTACTGAGAACATATATCAGAAAATGTTGATATTCTAAATTTGATATACAAATATTACACATGAAAATCTTTATGGTAAAGCTTAGATAAAAGTAACAATAGGAATTGATGTTTTCCAATGTAAATGGAAATTTTCCAATCCATTCAAAAAGAATAAAATGAAGAATTATTAAGGCATCCAATACACCCCAACTTCCAATGTTATTTACATATAATTGTTTAATTTTATTGTGACATCTAAAAAATAGGTATTATTTTAAATTAAAAGCACTAAGGAGAAGTTATTTCATATTCTGTTTGGTCTTGAATATTTACTTCTATCAAATTAATTTTCATTATAAACACATAATTAGAATACACAATGCTATTTATTTTTTTCCCTCAGGTATAAGACTTTCATGAAGTATCAACCACTATCATAGAATTAATATTTGTAATTCCAGCAAAAGCTTCACATGTGTATACATTTATGCTTTTATTATACTTCTAAAACATAATTCAGTCTAATAAAATTGAAATACAGAACTGCAAGGAAGGTTTTCAGATACTTACTTGAAATCCAAGGAACTTTTCACTAGGCTTAATGTGCCTCTGAAATTCACATTCTACAGGTTGGATCACTTTGATTCCATCTTCATAAAAGACATAGAACATGTTCCCAATTCCAAGACCTTAGGAATAAAACACATGCCAAAGTTCAATTACCAGAAATCTTTACAACCACACACAGTGCCCCTCCCATGCCTGCAGGGCAGTGGATGAGTTCATGAATATGTACTGCGACAAGGACCTTCCCAGCTACTTTCTCATCCTATGCACACATGTCCTTTATTCTTACTGATCGGCAATTCAGTGCTTTCTTTAATATGACTACAAACTATAACTATGCTTAGATAACTATAAAAGGAATTACAAACTCTTCCAAATATATGTGATAAACCTGCCTGATTTTATATAAGGATTAGTTAAAGAATAAACGTGATTGCTAAAGAATCAAATTCACTCCATTATTTTCTTATGAACTCACTGTGGAAAGTTGAACTTCATTCTCAGTGAGAGTTTACTGCATATAAAGATGTAGATATCCGAGAATATATATTTTTCCAAAACTAATTTTTGTCAAGACCATCCTACATAAAGGAACAACCTAGTTGTTATACTGTCAATATCGAGTCTATTTCTACAGTTTAAAGTGAATTAAAGGTCTTAGAAGAATCTCAATGTAATTATTTAAATCCTACTTTAATCCCACTGTATATCCAGTAGAAAGCAGCTCAAAAATTCATCTTCCTTATTTTGTGCATCCATACTTAGTGGATATAGGAGCTAAGATAGGAACAATTGCACTGTGGCCTGGGGAGTTCCACATACTCAGGCGCACCTGTTTACTGTTTCTAATGGTTCCAGTATGTTCAGCCCTAAGCTTCTTGCTGTCCTCATTTTCCATTCCTTACTTGCTTAGCTTCTTTATAGGGCTCAAGTGATGCATTCAGGTTTCTTTAACTTAATTATATATTATATAACTCAATGGTAGCACAGGCTAATAGAAATTTTGATATTTTGGAAAGCTAAACAATTATTGCTTAACAAATTTAAATGTTAAAAACATACATATGGAGAAACATGATTTATTTAAATGTAAAAAAATCACCCAAATCAATTGTCCAGTTGGTAATTTAATATTTCAGTTAAGACCATCAGCAAGATCTAGGTACAATCTAATCTTGAGTGCTGAATAAACATTTGCTGGCTTGTAAAAATATTTATTTATCGACCTTAAGTCATATTTAACCTTAATTTTTCTCCTAGTGATTTTATTCATTATCTTTCAACTCTTTATGATTTGAATTCAAACTTAGTATCTCATTATTAGCATTTACATATAGTCTACATGATATTTTACTTAGAGATAATGAAATTATTTTAGTTTATAATAAAAATACATTTTGAATAAATCCAGATTTTTGACCCGTTATTTTATAAATAATTTGCAGTTCTCAATTTTTAAAAAAATGAGACCTTTAATTATCCATTGTATTTCTAGAAATGGGATATATGCTTTCTTCTTCTTCCTCTTTCTCCTCCTCCCTCACCTCCTCCTCCTCCATTTTCATTCTTTTCATTCTTTCTTGTTCGTCATCTTCTTTTTATGCCAGTGCACTGGCTTGAACTCAGGGCCTGGGCATTATCCCTGAACTCATTTTGCTCAGAACCATTTCTCTACCACTTGAGCTCTGTTTCTGGCCTTTTTAGTGACAATAGTCTAATAGACTTTTCTTCCCAGGCTGGCTTTGAATCACAATCCCGAGATCTCAGCCTCCAGAGTTATGTGGGAACCAAGTGAAAGGTGTAGAGAAGCAGTCTTTTTTTGAGTTCCTAAAAACAGCAGGCTCAGCCAGAGGAATGGGCCTGCAGAAGGCAGGACTTAGGCTGGAGAGCAGGAACATGTTCTGGTAAATGTCACCCAAGCCCTTATCAAAAACCCAACAATGAGAGAACGTGCAAGGTGTTTGTCTACTAACCTCATAACTCTGCTTCTGTAACTATGTACTTGCTTGAATGTGGAATAACAGCTTTGATCTAATGACTTTTGTGAGTGAAAGAAAAATTGCAGTTTCTGGAGTGTAATTATACTGATCTGGGAAGCATGGTGACAGTGCTGAAAGTTCAATACTCTGTTATCCTAGCCACAAAATTCTACTTCCGTAAAACAGCTTGCTTAACCTGTTTTTGACTTGCCTTGACCCCCTGAGTGTGTTATCTGTGGTTTTTGTGCTTAAATACCCTGAACTGGGGGCTGCAGTCTAGATCCCAACTCTAAGACTCAGCTACCTATACGGTGAAATGAAATTTTCTTTTCCTCTCCTGGTCTGGCTATCTCTTATTCAGCTGTGGGGATGTAACAAGTAGCTAGGATTACAGGCATTAGCCATTCATGCCTATCTAGAAATCTGGTATTTTTCAACATTAGAAGGGGTGACAAGAACTAAAGTTTTATTGATTGATTTTCTTGTGTTTTTGTGGCTGAACCCAGGTCCTCCTGCTTGATAGGGAGTACTCTGGCTATAGATATTCCACTCCCAAAAGGTAGTCAATGTTCATGATAAAAATAATTTTGACTTGTATCAGTAAACCTACATGTGAACATTACCTTAAAGCACAGACATGCTGCATATGAATATGTCAGTCTAACATTATATCAATATTATTGTTGAAACTTATGAACATAATCAAGCCATAACACGATCTGCTCTGTTCAGGTCTATACACATAGGATGTTTATTAAAAAGTTAGCCCCATTTTAATGAACATAAGTGCTGTCAAAGTTTGCCTGCAATCACAAATTTGTGAAGTGTGGAAAATAAAGAATACTGGGGAATGCAGTGGGGAAACTGAGTCACAGCCATCCTGGAGCCTGGCCAGGTGCTGGGGTGCTGTCGGTTTCTTAAACGTCTGGCTCCTAGCTAGGAGATTGAGGGCAATCCACTCATGGCCAAGGCCTAGAGGTGACATGAGCCATCCTTTGAAATGCAGATGTCTAGTTCTATGGGGAGAACCAGGAGAGCTCTGCTTTGGGGAATGTGTGGGTACATTGTGTTGTTTACCCCAGGGAGCCTTGCTCCTTGTGCTGTGTTTATGTATAATGCTTTCATGAGGGTCCATCTCCATCCAACATGTGACCTTTGTCTTTAAAAGCTTGGTGCAAGCTCTGTTGGGGGCCGCAGGTCTTTGTAATTGGCCCCCCTGCAGACCACTAGCATTTCAAATGTGATTTCTCTATTTTCTCATGACTGGATTTGTAGCTGATTTATGGCACAATTTACCGCACAACATGATCCTTAATGCAAGAATTACAAACACCATCATTGTGTCAAGAACCCAGACTTAAAATCTCTATGCCTTTTTTTCCCCCAAGATATATCCAATTGCAAAATGGGATAGAAACCAAATCACATCATACAGATAAACTTTTTAACCCTCATCTTAAAGCTTTTCCAACTTTTAATACATGTCAAGGGGCAATTTTAGAAATAACAATTGTATCATCTATTTTACCTTCGGGTTTCCAGTGTCTATCCTGCAAGGAAGAGAAAGGATGAAGATGGTCCACTTGGCCCATTCTACAGAATGGGCATATACCCACGCCACGCGCTCGGGTTAGATTACCTGGTTCTTGACAGCTTATCCTCTTCCACAATGTGTGGCCTCCCCCCAGGGCCTGTCCCACCATGCATGGACTCCCTCCTCGGGCCTGTTCCACCATGCGTGGATCACCTGAGCTACACACCTTTGCCAGGTCCTCCTCAGCCCCGAAGATAGGCACACAGGCCCATCCTACGTTTTTCCTGTCCTTTTCTCTTGATCTCTCACTGAGAAACCTGAAGCAGTTCTTTAACAGTGATAATGTGAGAAAAGGCCCCTTTTTTTTTTTGCATTCCCTAAAAACAGCAGGCCTAGGCAGAGTAGTGGGTCTGGGGAAGGGCAAACTTAGGCTGGAAAGCAGGGACACGTTCTGGAAATGCCACCCAAGCCCTTATCAAAAACTCAACGATGGGAGAATGTGTTCCCAATGACTGATGAAGGCCTGACGCCTCCCATCAGGCTCCGTAGCCCAAATTTCTAGCATCTCCCAATAGTGCTGTAGGTGCAGGACCAAGCTTTTAGTACGTGGACTGTGGGGAGACATTTCAGGTTTAGCCTCAGTCAGTTCTCTAAGGCGTTCTTTTGGTTTGCAAAACATGAAGCCAATTTAAAAGTGTCCTCAGAATAGTACCAGACATCGACATCCAAAACTTGTAGTCAACCAGGTAGTGAAACAATCTCAAAAATGTCAATCAGAGTTGCTAATCATTACTTAAAATGCATCTTTAAAATATAATGTGATATTTACAGTAAAATGTAGTGAACTTAATATAGCTCCTTCCTTCCTTCCTTCCTTCCTTCCTTCCTTCCTTTCTTCCTTCCTTCCTTCCTTCCTTCCTCCCTCCCTCCCTCCCTCCCTCCCTCCCTTCCTTCCTTCCTTCCTTTGTTTTTCTTCCTTCCCTTCCTGGTTATTGATCCCAAGGCACTTTACCTGCTAAGTACAAGTTCTAACACTGAGTTACACTCATAGACTCTATAATCTTTAAACAAATTAGTACATACTTGAAATGTTTCTGTGATAATTTCTCATACACAAATACCAACAAAAATAATCCACCAAAATAAAGGCTTATTAAGCCATAATCTGATTTAAAACTGTAAAGGAGAACTCGATCCTCAATTTGAAGATCATGTAGTTTTAAGTTATATACTGTCTTGGTTACAAATTGTGTAGACCTCGAATATTTTTTCAAGAATTCTGACATCACTAAAATCAACTGACATTCTATGGTCAGAAGACATTGGGAATTTATGCAAGCCGATTTTTCATTCATCACCCAGTTAAGACAGACACATCTTCCTTGTCTTTTCCAAGTCGATTGTTAATCTACTGAAGTACAATGACACTAGGAAGTACTCAACAATTTAATTTATTCCTGTGAGCATTTTAGTTTATTTGCTCTCTTTCTTTTGAAATATTGGAAAAACATAAAGAATTCTTCCAGTAATTCTTCCAATAAAAGTACTTCTCAGAAGATTTTTCTAATCAGTAAAGTAGATACATGTAATGGCTGAGAAAAAAATAACCACAATGCACACTCCCATCTTGGAAAGCAGCTTAAATATAGAACTGTTCTTGTTGATTTCATTGTAGTATTACTTATAAACAGCGCAATTATTACAGTTTTCCTCAGTAAAATTTGGTGGATATTTAATAATTGTACACATGTTTAAATTAATCATAAAAGATGCTTCACTGATATTTTTGTTCCACTTAAATTGTCATTGCTTTAGAATTTAGAATTATCACCAATACCAAGTTAAAATTCTTTGATTTGGTAATTAGGGGTGTTTCAGTAAGTTTTGGTGTTATGAAAAATTTTTCACATTGCCTTATCTATTTTAGTGTGCACTGTTTGTACATATGAGAATTCTCTCTTTGCATCTACCAAATACTAGACAGTATGCATTGTGTTTTGCGTCTTGAAAAGTCAACCAAATAGATTTTTGGCTAATAAATATTTTCAAACATTTTACGGTTATTTGGAGCACAAAATGTATTTGTGAGCAAAGTAAAATCATACCATACACTTCAATAGTGCCTTATATCAGGCCCAAATAAAGTATGATCTGCTCATGTAACAAGTCCTGCATTTGGTTTCCAGTAATGCACATGTATACGCATACACACAGAGTCTTGATTATTCTTTCACTCTTATTGAAAAGGTTTCTGGTAATGACTCTGTCATGTCTTTTATAGACATTATTCATCCAGAAATAGGTTCTCTCTGACTACGAAGTATATTAGAAAGATTGGCATTATGTTATAACAGCACTTTTGTGTGAATAATATGGTTCAATTTCCTACAATTCAATGTCAACTCAAACACTTGCTATTAAGGTGGACTTACTCATACACCCAAACTGATTATCTACTAAAAATATTAAACAATAAAAATGTTAATTTATATATGATTAAAAACAATGTTGCGTATGAAAATTAATGATAATATTTAAAGCTGTATTTAAAATATTCTATTAAATTACTGCTTTGATTTAGACTGGTGTAATAAATTGGAAGTTTCTTTAGGGCAGTTATTACATCTTGTTTACATTTGAATTTTCAATATTTTCAAAATGTTTTATATTTAATGAGCTTTTTGAACTATTTTTCAATTTCAACTCCTTTGTACTACTTAAAGATAGTAACAAAAAGAAAAAAAGATACTTGTCAAAAATGACTAAGATATCTCCTCCCTTAACACTGTCTTTTTGATTGTTTCAAACTATTATGATTATTAGGAAAGGAATGAAAGCAGGATTAGTGGATACTGTAGTCTGAGCATAAATATTGATGTGATAAGTAAAATAATGCAAATATTATCTCAGTGAGATATATTTAGGTTTCAAAGTCTTGTCTAAGCTAGATTATTACATTTTTCTTTTAATTCATTTTATAATTATTAGTTTAATGCAATTTTAACCCATGTAACATGGCATTATAAAAGGTATCCTCTTTGTTTTACTTTTTATTGTAAAGGTGATGTATAGAGGGGTTACAGGCATGTAAATGAGGTATTTAGTACATTTCTTTTTGAATGGTGTCACTCCCTCCTTTATGTTCTCCCAGCTTTTTCCCTCCTGCTTGAACCCCTGCCCCTCAAGTTGTGAATAGTGAATATCACTGCTGAATTTATTCATCCTCTGTCCCACCATTTCTGTGCTTCCCCTTCCCCTCCATTAATCAGATAAATTTTCATAAAAGAAAATATGTACTAAAAACAAAAAAAAAATGAGAAAGAAGAAAAAAACACGAAGAGTAAAATAAAAAGGTCTTGTTTCCATTTCTTGGAGTTCACTTTGATAAGCATCATTTTATGTGATCATGTGCACACAGCTATTGAGCTCTTGTTATTTCGCCTAACATTATCCTTCTTTGGTCCCATTGTGTGAAGGTTTAGAATCCCATTTACTATGTCCAAGTGTAACTTTTGTTTTTTACTATCCATTGGATTTACTTTTATGTAGATTTATAGGCAAATTAAAGTCTCTCATATTAAACTTAAGGTGTCTGAATTTCTACAAGGTATTCTTGGCAACAGAAGAGACACAAATGCACAAATATAAATTTAAGACTAGAGTAGCTATAAAATATATTTTCAAAAGATATATTTTGAATTTGTTACTATTTCTAATTTTCAAAAATGCTTTCAAAGGAAGTTTCAGTCATCTAATATTTTAATTACTTTCATGAAATAATTATACATAATTTTGGGGGTTTACTGATATGTCAAACTTCCATATTACCTAATCACCCGTTTATACCATCGGTATATGCATTTAATTATAATTGTAATTGTGACATGATAAAAATTAATTTACAGAAATTAATTAAGCAAAATAAAATAATTTTGTTTTCTAATACATATTTTAAATTGTGTTTATTTTAAGAAGCAACACACTAATCTGATCACAGTCACAAAATAAAATGAATTAATATTCTTCTAAGGATATTTCCTGTAAATATTTTTTAAAAATTTGCCAAATGCACTATATAGTCATTTCTACATGTAGTCATTTTCTAAAGCATATATTATATCAGATGAAACTGCCAAAAATAAGAACAATTTTGATTAGCAGAGAATAATTGAAATATACTGAAAGACTAACAGGAGACATAGCTAAATAAAAATGATTTTAAGTAATACACTTCAGAGGGATTTTAATTAATTTGAGCACTTCATTTAAATTTTTTACTCAATTCAAGAATATGATTATTGAATTGTAAACTGAAGATTATTATAAAGTAATATTCATTTCATTTATCAAAATGCTTAAATGAGCAAAAGTGGTTGTGAATAATAAATCTCCATAGGATTTTAATTAATATGAAGATTTCCTCTACTTTTGACTGTCTTGAAGAATATTATTACTGTAAATTGTGTGTTAAAATTATAAAAGAAATAATATTTATGGCATTTATTAAAGTCAAAACATATGAAGATTCATTTCACATGCTTTAATTCTCACATAACAGCATTGTGTAGATAGGGTCAGTTGTTTTAGAAGCACCTGGTTCATGAGGAAAAATAAACTCACACAATTTTTCTTAATAACTATTAAAGCCAGATCTGCAGTACATGATATCCTTATTTGGATCTGTAACTTCCATCACAAATTACAACGTGAAATAAGTTTGCTAAGTTCTCATTGATAATTTATGCAGCAACTCTGATCCCATAGAAAAGTTATAACCAGAGGTGGGGATGTTTGTCGGGGATAGACTGTGACAATGTTCTAATGCTTACACATGGATATTATCTCCTAAGAGTTTAATAAAAACACAATGGATAAACTGTTTGAGTACTCAGACTATATTTTCTTTCACATAGCTGTTGAGTTTATATGAGGGAACAATTTAAAAAATACAATATTAAATGATACTGGTATCATTTCCTGAGTAAAGGTTTCAGTTAAGGAAGCAGTAGCAACCTTTTTGAGTAACAGTAACTATTTTTTGTTGTTGTTTTTTTTGGCCAGTCCTGGAGCTTGGACTCAGGGCCTGAGCACTGTCCCTGGCTTCTTTTTGCTCAAGGCTAGCACTCTACCACTTGAGCCACAGCGCCACTTCTGGCCTTTTCAATTTTGAGATAAGATTATGACACATAAAACCTGGTAATTTTTCTTATATTCTTCAGTGATGGAGAATGCATTTGAATCAATGTCCTTCAAATTTTGTGAACCATGATTTAACAAAATTTATTATATTGCTTTGATAAGATGACTAGCTTTAATAAGTATTCATGTTTTAACTTAATAAAAGTTTATTATATAAATTATGTTCATTGTAATTATTTATATTTCTTTGATTTGACTTTATACTGTTGAAAAGCATTTTAATATGCCATGATAAAAGCTTTCTGGATTATTTTAATAACTAATCAGATAATAAAATATTTTAATAGCAGGTTTATACAAGAATTACTGTAATCAAATAAATTACTAAGCAAATGGAAAATAACAGGCTAATTATTAAAACTATTGATAGATAAATGAACAAAAATACTAAAAGAAAAAAGTACTGATAAATCTAATAAAAAAACAAGCAAGATTATCACAGTAATATTAAAAAAAATTGAATACACTACCTTCTTCTCTCCATAGTATGTTAGCTACTGAAGCATGTTAAAAACAAAGAGGAAAAAAAAATGAGTAGAGGCATTTAGCTAAGTAATAATATAAATATCTTTTAAAGATGTCACAAGCTCTAAAGGACAATATGTACATAACTGCAGTAATAGTGTGTTCAAGAAGATACGTTACAATACAGTACAATAAAAACAATACAATACAATAAAACATACAATACAAACAATAGGAACAATACAAACAATAAAACATTGGTAGCTATATTTAGCTCATAAGTGTATAAGTAAATATATTGGGCAGCATGTAAGTATGAAAATTAACCAAAAATATGGTAGATTCAAGGAAGAATATAAATATTGTAATTCCTTAGAAAGCGAAAGTCAAAGTTTAACAGGATAAACACCAGGAAGCAAGAGGGGGTCAGAGGTCAAGTGGAGTGTGTAGAAGAAGGATGAGTGAGAAGATTAAAAAAGGTGACATTGCTTAAGATGAATTGTTTTTATACACTATTTCAGTAAATGGCAACTCTTCTGTACAGTTATTTAAAGATAATCAAAAAGAGGCTATACTAAAACAAACCAAAACAGTGCAACAAAAACACTGGAGCCTAGTAATCACACTTGTTGCCTCTCTCTCTCTCTCTCTCTCTCTCTCTCTGTGTGTGTGTGTGTGTGTGTGTGTGTGTGTGTGTGTGTGTGTGTGTGTCTTTCTGCCAGTCCTGGGGCTTGAATTTAGGGCCTGAGCACTACTCCTGGCTACTTTTGCTCAAGGATAGCATTTTACCACTTGAGTTACAGCGCCACTTCTGGCTTTTTCTTTGTATGTGGCGCTGAGGAATCCAACCGCAGAGCTTCATGCATGCTAACTAGGTCACATTCCCAGCCCCTGTGGATACATTTCTTTCTTCTCTTGCATTTCTTTAATGTCAAGATGCTGTACAGATGGATTACAGTTTCACACGTAAGGCAGTGCATGATGCATTTCTTAAAATAACAATTACTCTTTAGGATCATAATGGTAATAAAGAATAATTTATGCCTCATTGAAAGTAACAATATCAAGCAAATTGTGTTAAAATCATCTTAGAACAAATAATATTCAAAAGTATTCATATAGTTGACAATTCAGTTAAAAGTTACTAATAGCGAAGTTATTATCTTATTCAGTTCCTAGCAGTCACACTACAATGTTCTTTCTTCATGATGTTTAACTCTGTTTCCTGAAGCAGAAGAGTGCTCATAAATATAGGATAAAACAAAATACGCCTATTTTCAATAGCATATCCATTTTAAAAGTAGACCAAATAAAAATAGATTTAAGTATATCTTGCCCATTTCAATGCACACTTGTTTAGTAAAACCTATACAGAGTTTAATTAAATAGTTTAAATTTTAGGCAAGAAGTACATAACCAACTGCCAGTGGCTTCTGTCTGTAATCTTAGCTGCTTGGAGATAAAGAATAGGAGCATTGAGGTACAAGGCCACCCGTGGTAAAAAAAAAAAAAAAAAAAAAAAAAAATTGTGAGAACCCTTCTTAACTCCTAGCTTGCTTGACACAGTTCCTTAAGCTCTGATCGTAAACTACATAGGAAGCTGAGATCACGAAGATAAAGGTGTCATCCATGGAAGAATGTGCCTATAATGCCAGCAATGGAAAACCTGAAAGGATTAGACTGCAAGTCAAGTGTGCTTACTCCACCATAAAGTAAGACTCTATCTTTAAAGAAACCATTGAGCTGGGCACTGGTGGCTCAACCCCGTAAGTGTAGCTACTCAGGACACTGAGATCTGAAGATCACAGTTCCAAGCCAGCCTAGCCAGGACAGTTTGTGAGACTCTTATCTCTTATCTACAAACTGAAAGTGGAGCTGTAGCACAAAGTGGTAGAGCACTAGCCTTGATCAAAAATGCTCAGGGATTGTGATGAGGCCCTGAATTCAAGCCTCATGACTGACAAAAAGGAAACAAGAAAATAAAAAGAAAGAAAGAAAGAAAAAGAAGAGAAAGAAAGAAGAAAAGAAGGGAAGAGAGAGAGGAAGGAAGGAAGGAAGGAAAAAAGGGAGGGAGGGAGGGAGGGAGGGAGGAAGGAAGGAAGGAAGGAAGGAAGGAAGGAAGGAAGGAAGGAAGGAAGGAAGGAAGGAAGGAAGGAAGGAAGGAACTGGAGCTATGGTCCAGTTGTACTATGCTTGCCTAGCAAACTAGCATAATGCATATAATATATAAGCATAGCATAGCACATATCATTATATATAACACTTATTTTATAATTAAAAATAAAAAACCTGTATTTTAGAGGCTAAGCAATTTAAATATAAAGAAAACATAACTAGTAGAAATGTTTATGTACACCTAATGACTGGATCTTCTTGCCATGTTATTTCTAAACTGAATCTCCATGTGTGAAGCAGGCCAGAAATATGTTCTCCTCTTCTTACTTGAGGCTTAAGAGCAAGTCATTCAGTTCCAGCACATACTGTACTTCTTTCTAAGATAAATATTGAAAATGGCATTTTGGTGCTTTACTGTTTTAATAATATATGTTTAAATATACATGGTGAATGTATTACTCTAAGACAGTTGGGGGCAGTGATCTTATTGCTACATTGTCCTTGGAACTAATATAAAGCTAGTTTAACCATTCAGTTACAAAACAGACAGGTCTTGTGTCCTCATAAGTAATGTAGTGGTTATGGACAGAGCATTTCACTGTGGCACTCATTCCACATTTACCATCCTGACTTATCAAATATATTCAATTGATTAAAGGACAGATTAAAGGACCTTATTATCATGGAGAAGCTGCAGTCAATAGTCAAACCCTGTCTAAAAGAGGTGGGAGAACCAGATTCAAGTTTTAGATCATGTGGTCAGGACAGATGTCTGTCCTTGAACAGCAGAGGTGAGATGCAGACCAACTTCATTATGACGACTGTGTCCTAGCTCGACAAGCCCACAAACGGCTATAAGATATGCTAAGCAGACCTGTACCTGAGAAAAACATATGCAAGGTATAGCAGCCAAAACATTATAACAAGCTTGGACTTTTCCAATTATGTCTTATATTTGGAGAGTACAATTGGTAAAAGATGAAGTTGGAGAACTTGTTCATGATAATAATCAAGGAAATGTTCCCAAGTTAAAAACTGAAATTTCCTTTTATTAGTTCATGAATGAGGGCCAGGATTAAAGATAATTTTTCTGATTTACAAAACAGATATTACAGGAAAACTTTGCATTACAAATCTAATGTTATATAATAGACGAACACACTAATATGGTAGTACTGCATGGACTAAACACAGCAGTGAAACTAGGGGAAATGGTAGGATTTATTTTTTAAGTTTGGAAGATATGTGAGAATTAACTGGGAAAAATATAGAGATTGGACTTGCAGGTGTAGGAAAAATAAGGCAAAAGATCCTAGTGGTGTGCCAAAGTAGTCAATTTAAAGTACTAAAGGCATTCAGAATATGGACCAAGACATTTTAAGACAGGAAAACATTTATGAAGACAATCCAAAATACAAATCTTACCATATTAAATCATATAAGGTAATATTCAGACATTAAATGTTGAACTACAAAATAAAATTCTCACTCCGTTTTGTACTGATATTCCAAAGAGCTGAGCTTGTTTAGGTATTGGTAGACAATAAAATACACAGGCAAACATATAACTGTTTAAACTCTCAAATTTATTTGAAAATTGAATATTTAGAATAAAAACTATAACCACAATTGATTAAAATTTTATCGAAGAAAATAACTCAAAATGTAGAGCCATTTGATTTTAAAGTATAGTACAGAGACTGAATTTCTACCCCTCAAACAAAAGTAAGACAGCGAAAAAAGGAATAAGAAGAGAGGGAAGGAGAAAGAAGAATGAATTCTTATAGTTATGATAGTTTAAAAATGATCTGGATAAACAAAAATGTGCAAGAAAATAAACATTTTCAAACTCAATTTAGTAAAATAGCAATCATACCAATTGAAATATTTTTAATTTCTTTATGTGACATTCTTAAAGTCTGAGCATTTATTTTAAAAAACCATAATCATTAATTTTCAAAAACTCACTCATTTTGGTTGTTTATTGTATAGATTAAGATGGAAACATTATTTATAAAACCCACAAAACTAATGTCAATACCTGATAAACGTAGAAGAGAAGAAATTACAACATAGTCTTACTCTAAGCAAAACTAAATAAAACATAGGAAAATAAACCAGGATATTAAACTATATGGAGTAAAAGAATAGCTTGACAGAAATATAATTAAAGAATTTATTTAAAATATCACATTAGGGGCTGGGAATATGGTTTAGTGGTAGAGTGCTTGCCTTGCATCCATGAAGCCCTGGGCTCAATCCCTCAGCACCACATAAACAGAAAAAGCCAGAAGTGGCGCTGTGGCTCAAGAGGTAGAGTGCTAGCCTTGAGCAAAAAGAAGCCAGGGACAGTGCTCAGGCCCTAAGTCCAAGCTCCAGGACTGGCAAAAATAAAAATAATAAATAATATCACATTAGTTTGTCAAATGAGAAACTATCAACAAAAACAAAAATACAACCTAATAAAAAGCATGATTTCTTATTAAGTGCAACATATAGTGATGAGAAACTAAAGAAACCCATGTAATGCTTAAATATTAACAATAAATAGAAAGGCAAAATAGAGTTTTTGTTAATTGAAATTAATTTTTGATGGGATGAAGTATGTCAAGACATAAATCTATTGTTTAAGAGGTGTTACTGCAAGTTCAAATAAAGCCTGGTGCATGAACACTCCTGAAATTGCAGCTACTTAAGCGGTAGAGGCAGGAGTTGAGGTTAGCACAAGGAAAGATAGAGATGCTTTTTCTGAAAACAAATACAAAATAAAAAGCCTTTAGTAAAATATATTAAGTTCAGGAACATTTGCCTACCAAGTGTAGGACCTTGCATTTTTATCCCCAATACAGCAAAAATGTATCAATCAATGAATAAATAAATAATAGCAAATCACAAACCTTTAATTGTGCATAAAGTTAATAAGACAGATCTGCTAGATAGATACAAATAAATGTCTAACATTTTATGTGTTTATTACATAAGAAATAGAAGAAGCAAAACATCTTATTTACAATAGCCTCAAATGTAATAATTTGGTGATATATTAAAATATAAGAAAGATAGCATTTTTCTAAAAATAAATAGATGGAAAGTTAAGGTATTCCTAGGAGCAATGGTGACTAATACACCAATAAAATCAATTTTTACATATAAAGTTTTCTCTGGCTATAACTTGCTAAGAGCATTTGCCAAACATGCTGGAATCCCCGCACCACATTATCAAGTCAGAAGAAGAAGGAGGTGGAGAAGAAAGAGGGCGAAGAGGAGGAGGAAGGGAGGAGCAAAAAGGGGAGGAGGAATAGGAGGAAGAACATGAAGGAGGAGGAAACACTATGGGAAAGGGATCAGGTCGGGAGAAGTAAGATGAAGAGAAACATTTACTATTATTTCCATTAGAACATCATTTAACCTACAAAATTAAATTCTCACTAAAAGTTAAAAAATACACCGTGAATTTAATAACCATAATCTAATAGCCACATTTCTTTACTTATTTGTCCTTTCATTGTTTTCTGAATTTCATATGAAATATACATAGAACATTTTCCATATGCAACAGGTACATTAATATATAAACATGTAATATATTACAAATAATGTTGCATATACACGTCTATTACAACATACAATGTTACCTATCCATAAAATTTAAAACAAACTACACTTACTTAAAATTAATATTATGTTATTTCATATAAAAATAAAATACCTATATTCTGCCACTTCATTTTTTTTTATAATAATGGTAACATTCATTTATTTGCCATGTTATGCGAAACTTATTCCCGTGCCAGCAGTTTTTATTTCTTCAGTTTCTTCTGGGATCCCTTTTTCTTCTGTGCTGCTTCATCTTCCGGTTTAGGAACAATCTGCTCCTTTTCAGCGAGGTTCATCTCAATGTGGCAGGGAGCTCATGGATGGGTTAATCCTACCATGGGCTCTGTAAGCTCATAAGCGTGTCTTGGGTGCTTTGGTCACCTGGATGTGTTCATTGACCAGGGAGTCTACCTCTAAACCCTTCCGTTCAGCTTTGCTCTCTGCATTCTTAAGCATGTGCAGCAGAAATTCAGCACTCTTTTTGGGCCACTCAGCCTGTGTCCAGCCCCACTGTTTGGCCTGGTCACACCTGCCACCTCCACCATTGTAACGCCGGAAGGGCACACATGGCTTCTTGAAAGTGACATCTGTCAGGTATTTGGTAGCTTTTCGGATATGCATACCCTTGATGGCCTGGGCGGTTTCTCTGGTATTCTTAAAATGAACACGAAGATTCGAACCTCGTGACTTGCATGATTTTGTGGGGGTTTTCTGGGTCTAGAGAGTAGCGAACCATTTTCACAGGTCACCTCAGGCCGCTTACAGGAAGAGCCTGCCACTTCATTTGTTTCAATGTGCTGAATTTTATCTTCAAATACACTTTAGTAGTTTTAGTAAGCATTCCATCATATGTATTTTTTTCCTTAAAAGGTTTGTATTGTCTTATTTATTGATATAAATTTAGTATGCAGTTTAGTAGTAAAGTAATGGAGCTCAAAATGTATCATCGACTTCCTTTAGTCATGTAGAAACACGCACACTATCTGTGCCTTTTTTGGGGGGATAGCTATGTGCCTATTTAGTTATTTCCACTAGTATGTCTTTCTAGAAGACATATGGGATGTTTTAAGCTGTAATTACATGATGCCAGATGGACTAGCTTCCCACCGGAACTGCCTGTGAAATTCTTCATCCACTATCAGAAGAGGCCTATGCAGATGTATGTGTGCAACTAATTGCACACACTTATGTAATAAATTTTATATGAGATATAACATTTGATTATTAGTGATAACAAACATGCCTACAAATAATTTATAAACTCTTCTACTTATAATTTTACTACATTATTTCTATAAGTTTTACATCATAATGTATTTTCTTGCATTATATTTTAATCTTATGCTAGAATGTTTGTTTTACTGGATTAATTTATCCTTCACACAACATAAATTTCTATTTATTATAAATGCAGACTGGGTTATGCCCCTTGCCTACTTAAAATAAACATGTAGATATGCCAAACCCTTTATTGTGGTGTGTATGGACTTCATGACACGCTTAGGTAGCATTAATCCACATACATATTAATTCAGATTAGCTCATCCAGTGTTTCTGGTTCTCACATTAAAATTCTCTATCAACTTTTTGTTTTAAATAAACCTTCTCAAAATATTTTTTCCAAAGTTGGCCTGCCTAGAATTAATAGTGTGGATTAAATAGCTTCTTTACTTCACATGCAGAATCTTGTGAAAAGCCCAATTTACTCCATAGCATACCAGAAATATAGATTCTGTACTCTTTTAATTAAACACTGAAACCACAAACTTACATGCTCTGTATTCATACAAATGAAATATAAAATTCTTTCTGAAGATGCCTGTAACTTCTAACGAAAATGTGCCTCAATGGGCAGTTGTCTGACTATAGTAATTGAGTATTTTATTTTTAATTGTTTTCAACATCTTAAGAATTTTGTAACATATTCAAAGTGATGTATTTCATATTAAGTACTCAATTTCCGCGAGGAAATGCATTTAAAGACACGAAGGCGAACATAAGGCATGGCAGGAAGATTGTTAACTACATAGCAGCATGCTCCAGCTCTGAAGAGCTATTTTTCTTGGCTACTCATGTGTAAAGTGGTTGACTTTTCAGCAGAGTCATTCTCTGGCTTGTCTCTCTCCTTGTCTGAAATCTGTGGTTTTCACCATTGTAAGATATTACTTAATAACGTGTATTTATGTAAGGATAACATTTAAGTTAGACATCACATTGATTCCTTCTCTTTCAGAGTTTAAATTATTTCAGAAGGCAAATGAAGAAGGGTGACCTTAAAACAAGTTGTAGACAAAATTTTCATGTGTTTGACAAAATTTATAGTGTCATGGTAGCTGAAATTTCTTTGAGTGTACATATGGAGATTGTTAAAACATGCTACCTTCACAGTACAAACTTAATTATGTATGCTAGGCACAGTGCCTGCCTGGTGCCTTCCCGAGAGCCACTTTTTCTTTTTTCAATTTTTCTTTATTTTTTAATGAATCTGGGGCTTGAACTCAGGGCTTGGGCACTGCTCCTGAGCATTTTTGATCAAGATAAGGCTCTATCTCTTGAGCCATAGCTCCATTTCCAGCTTTGCAATGGTTCATTGCAGGTAAGAGTCTCATGAGTTTTCCTGCCAAAGCTGGCTTCAAACTGCCACCCTCAGATCTCAACCTCTTGAGTAGCTAGAATTACAGACAGGAGCTATCAGTGCCTGGCCAGAGCCACTTTTAAAAGAACTTGCCAATGTTTTAGCACTAATTAAAGTTGAAGTCTCCTATGAGTGTATAAAGTTTGTCCTAGTGTCTAAAATATCTAATTAGGCAGGACCTAGTACATGGATTACATGGCGGACACTGTCAACTTTTCTCCCAATGCTATTACATTTATTATGGACTATCCCATTTCCAGACACATAATGCTATGAGACCAAATAGAGAGGCTGACAGATAAGCATTGTACAAAGTACAATTTACTGGAGGCCAGTTGTAATGTATTTATCTTAGATGTCAGCAAAATTAAGTATTTCTGTGTTAATTGTGTTAGAAACAGGTACGTGTACACTGCTCAGAACAAGAGTCACTTCATGCAAGCCACTAAGCACTTGGTTTACTTCAAGCTAATCAATATAACATTCAAAAATACTCTTCACACAGACCATGTTGTAAACCTACAATGGGGTTCGTTGTTTAAAAATGCACTGAGTTTCAGTGCATTTCCTGCCCTGTTCAGGAAAAGCTGATCAGGGTCATTCAGGAACATTCTGGCAGCTTCAACTCATGATGCCTGCAGTAGCATCCAGCTAAATACATCACAGTGGTAATCACTTTTCAACCTGCCCTTTGGAGGAGGTCATTCAAACCGTAGCAAACACCTGTCTTTGACTGATTAAAGGAAATAAGATGTCTCACTGCTACAAAACTTGGATTCTGAATTAGAAAGTTCTACTCATGTGTTGCAAGGAATGTACTTACTGCCTTACATATGAAACGTAACCCCTCTAAAATCACAAAAAATGAAATTATATCAAAATGAAAAAAAACGAAACTAAGAATGGTCTTTCACAATAGTAAATAGGGAAAAGCGTGGAAAATATATGACAGATATAAAAATACTCATCTCAGAATATTGAGGTGAAATTTAATTGTTTTCAAAATATTAAAAAGGGCAAAGCTAAAATAACTTTTGGCTAGGTGTGGTAATCTCAATTACTCAGTTCCTGAAGATAGAGAGGATAATGATTTGAGTCCAGTAAAGGCAAAAAGTTAGTGTTATCTCAACCACTAAGTGGATGTATGCCACTGACTTCAGCTGTGTAAGAGGCATAACTAGAAGGTTTTCCACCTCAGATCAGCTTAGACAAAAAGAGAGAGCACATCTGAGCAATAGCCTAAAGCCATAAAGGGATGAGAATGGCTCAAGTAACAGAGTGTCCAGAGCAAGTCCTTCTGTTCCAAATTCACTATCAAAATAAAAACAGTAAAATAAACTTTTGAATTACTTGTTACTTAAAATTAATTTTATTGGAAAATGTGTAGTGAAATTATATTTGGTATTTTAAAGAATATATATGTATATACATATCTATCTATATGTATATATATACATATCTATAACATATATATACATATAGATAGATATGTATATACATATATATAATATGAAATATAGAAATTTGGACTGGATGTGTAGTTCAAATGGTAGAGTGATAGTTGTAAGTACAAACATGGGGCCATAATTCAAACCTTATACTGGAATTAATAACATAAATAAGTAAAATAAATTATTATATATTTCACTTAAGCAACTAACTTAGCTTTCTTTTTCTATGATAAAATTTCACTTTAAACATTTATTTCTAATTATGTTTCATCAGTATAAGTAAAACATGGAGAAAGATATAGCCATACTTGTTATGCACTTACTGATCTGAGAAGGAATAAAAAGATACCTAGGACAATATTTTAATCTTCCTCAAAATTTGAAGTAAGCCTGCCAATCTTGAAGTCCCTAAATCATCAAACGCTTGCAAACATTCTGTGATTGGAAGCTTAGGAATCATTGTGCATTTCAAGGAGTAAGGCTCTGAGTCCTTCCACGTCCACGCAGCTCTAATTCCAAACAGCTGCATTGCACATACGTGTTTGCCTATGGCATTTACTTGAACATTATAAGGGAGCTGAAAGTTTCAGATAAATCAACTAAAATAGAAATAACACGCAATTAGCACTCCCAGGCCATCCACACCTCTTGATTCTGGGTGCTTGGTGGGGATATTACATTATGTATAATGATAAGTCATTCCATAGCTCAGAATAATTACGAGAGGAATTTGAAGATATTCACAGTTAGAGAATGATGCAAGTTTAATTTTTCTGTGTGGACCACAAACCACAGTATGTAAGAATCAAAACACCTGTGATTCCTGTGTATGTGTAATGTACCAATATACATTCATCCAAATTAAGAAAAGGAGACAAGAATTTGCTTCGGGAGAGCATCATGTGACTAATAAAGCCATAACAGAGATTATGCAAACAAACCAAGAAGAGTTCATGTTGTGTTGCTGCCAGGCCGGGTGTGTGGTGCTCTAGGCCGCAGCGCTGCTATGTAGGGGAACCCGGGGAGTTCCTGAGTGGAAGTCCTAGCCCACAGCAGCTCCCTCGCAACATCCTCCCTGAGACCCAGCTCAGGAAACACATGCGTTTATTCAACACACAGAGCACAACTGAGACATGATGGAAAGCCTCAAGAACTGCTTGAGAAAGGGATTGTGTAAATGACTTACATTCTTACAAAACAAACAAAAAAACCCGACTCAAACTCCTTATATAAACTAAAATGTTCAAGTCTACTTTTAGCAATTTAAAGTTCTATTCCTTCTGCACATGAAATTTGTGGGCTTTAATTCATTGTGAATGTCACAGTTTTTTGTTCTTCGGGTTTTAGGAAAAATAAAACTACAAAAGAAAATTCTCTGAATAGCTGCGGGAGGGGGGAAGCAGGGAAGGAGGGAGGGAGAGAGAGACACAGAGAGAGAGAGTCAGAGAGAGAGGAAAGAAAAAGAAATACAGTACTTAATACATACGGGTCTTCCTTGCAGAATCTTCCACGAAAAGGGAAGAGATGTCCTCATCTACTCCTGCTTCGTTCTTGGCAATACACGTATATGCTCCTGTATCTTCATAGCGCACATTGCTAATGTGAACCTCACTGCCATTTGCTGTGACCAGAAGGCAAAAGCAACTTGTAAATAACAATTCCAGTTTTGGCACAGTGATTTCTGATTGCACAGTCACGCAGCTCACTGAAATTTTCCTAATTAAACTATTTCCCTTCCTACTTCCACATTGTGGAAATATGTCAAATGATTCCACAAGCATTCAAGTGTGTAGTAAACATTGTTGCCAATGTATCTTCAAGGACCCAATAGTCTATGTCAAATACACACACTTATGTTTAATATTATTTTAACTATAAAATTATAAAACTATTATACTATTTGCATATTTAGGTGTTACATTTAGAACCTCCTAGGCTTTTTTAGAAACAAGTGTTAGGAGTATTATCCTTTTGTGGGAAAACTCATGAAAAGATATTTTTATTGTAAACTAACTGAAGTACACACTATACAACATATCTCATCCTTAAACAAGTTCATTTCCTGAGATCTTATCACAAATCTTGAATTACTAGAGAAGAAAAAAATAGAATATGCTTATTGATAGGAGTGGAAGATGGAAAAAAATGCCTAAAAATACTTTAATGGAATATGAAAATTGACATAATCAATGTAACACCAAAGGATTAAATAATAACTTCGGCTCTCAAATCTTGGTGAGATATTTTAAGCAAGTCTTTGAATAATCAATGAATTCAATACATAGTGTCAAAGCCAGAAATATGCTAACTACTTTCACAAATTTTATTCCTTAATCATCCCACATTATAGTTAATTATCAGCTGAAGGATCTGAGATCCACACAATGAATTTTAACAAGTCACTCAAACCTAAGGGCTAGACTCTCTCCATTACTGCAGAACACCCTACGTGTTTCATTGTGATCACTTCATGTGTTTCCCACTTCTACCTTGTCATTTGATGTGTGTTTTTGTGTGCACATATATGCTCATGTGAGTATGTATGCTTCATATTTTTTTAATCTCAAGAGCATCATGTACAGTAGACCAAAGCCTGACCATTTGTAACAGTTAGAAGACAGGATTGGGTATGCCTGTGATGGGAAGAAGGAAATAAAGACAATGGCAAAAATCAGAATGTCATTCCTGGAGCTGGGGCTTCTTGAGTGAAATGGAGAACAGGCGGTGGAATGAGGGTGGGCGGGGGGGACTTGCCATTTGAATCACTTCATTTCTTTTCCATTTGACAAGGATGCAACACACTTATTTTCCTCATTTTTCATTGAGAGGATAATTTATGCTCTAAAATAGACATGTCAGGGTGTGTTTTTGTTAGGTTGCAAAAATCTAGATAGTAAATGTTTTCAGCTTTGGGGCTCTAAAGTCTCTGTGGTAATGACTCTCCTCTGCCAGAGCACATTTAAGCAGAGAGCACAATATGTTTTAAGTGATCAGGTCTGTGTCTAAAAAAAAGAAGCCAAAAACCATTTTACTTGCAAAAGTTGAGTCATTTGGACTAGCTGTATAGACTTCTTAACTAAAAACCCACAAGTTCCTATAAAAATTTGATTCTGACTGTGGTACTCCTACTTTCACTTCCCTCTTAGCTCCCTAGCTAGAACCACCATGCCTGGCTTATTTATTAAGAAGAGGTTTCAGACTAATCTTCAACTCTTTTGCCTAGACTAACCTTGAACGTCTCATAAAGATTGCTTCCGAAATTGCTAATATTAGCTTTCTATGTATTTGTGATTGTTGTAATCTTACATAATAGCTAATCATTTACAAATAAGTATATATACTTATACTACACATGGAAATAATAACTTCTAAGGATATTTATAAAATTACAAAATAATTTATATTTATATCTTCATTTGTAAAACACACTGGAAAATATAACGAAAAGGTATATATTTTTAAACCACTCTACAATACATACTTTAATTTATTAAGCATTTAAAAATAATGTCATGAATGTATTTATATGAAGACATTCATTCTGTTTACCATACCTGTTATAATTTCCAAGGCATGTATTTAAAAGACATACAATTTAGTATTTTACTCATCACCAAAATAATAGTATAACTAATCCCTATGACACGACTGTTAATTAAAATACTATAACATTATTGGCTGTTTTAAGTGTATCAGTTATATTAATTTTTTTCATTTTCATGACATTTTTCTAGTGGCCCGTAAGACTCATTTCCCTTTCATATCTTTCAGATAAGTAAAATGTGCTATAAATTTCAGTGTAAATGTTCTGTATGATCATTTATCAGGAAAGAAATGCAAGTAAGAAACACCTTGAAGCGTGAGTTGTTTGGATAGTTTTGGTGTAATATCAATTCCATTCTTGAGCCAGCCCAGCTGAGGGCTGGGTATACCCTCTGCATGGCACCGAAGACTTGCAGTGACTCCCGGCTCTCGGGCCTGACTCTCAGGATACACCCGGATGACAGGAGGAACTAGAAGATGTACAAAGTATATTGAATTATTAATTAATTTTGATCATTGTAGTCTTCAGAATACAAAAGTAAATATTACAAAAAAACTTTGAGTCATATATTTTAAGGACATTATATATTTCTTAGATTCTATTTCCATTCTCCATGAAAAGTTATGAGAGTTACTACGAGAAAGGTAATTCTGGAAATAATCCAGAAAACATCTCATATGAGCTGGAATATCTTGTTTCAGAAATTTAAAAAGTCATCACAGAAAAATAATAAAATATCACAAGGTTACAGAAATCATATGAAATAAGTTTCAATGTGTCAAACGTGTTATCATGCTAGTATAAAAATAGCAATTCTAAAACATTATAAGAAATTCAAGCATGATTTTAGTTATCAAACCAATTAGGTCTCATGAGAAAGAAAGGAAAGCTTTACCATATCTCAGCATACTTTCACAAAGCAACAAGGCATTTATAATAGCAACCAAAGAGTAAAATATTTAGTAATAAATTTTGCCAAAATGTTGGAAGACTTCTATACTAAGAAATACAAAAGACTGTTCAAAGAATTTAAAGAAATGTAAAGAAATTTGAAGACAACCAAAATAATTAATTAGAAAGAGGGTAAGAATTATTGGTAAAAACTGATCTACAAATATAGTGGAATACATACCAATAATGTATTTTTTTCTTTGAAGAAATGCAAGAGCCAATACTCAGATTGATAGAGTTACACAGGGCTCCAAAGAGAGAGAGCGCGAGAGACAGAGAGAGAGAGAGAGAAAGAGAGAGAGGGAGGAAGGGAAGGAGGGAGGAAGGAAGGAAGGAAGGGAGGGAGGGAGACAGGCAGGGAGGGAGGGGAGGAAGGGAGGGAGGGGAGGGAGGGAGGGAGAAAAGAAGGGAGGAGAGAAAATGAAGTAAAACTTACAAGGAAGCCAAACACCAGTCACTTATGTCTACAATCAAAGCTACTCAGGATGCTGAGATTTGGAGGGCAGAAATTTGTAACCAGTCCAGGAAAAATGTTGGACAAGAGATGCGTGGCTCATGTTGCAGAGTTTCAGCCAAGAACAGAAAAGGTGAAAATCCCTGAACTCAGAGCCTTAAGTTTGCTTCTTCACCTTTGCTGTTCTCTGCCTGAGTTTACTTGCATATTTGTAATTTTGTTTGTATGTAATTTTCAAACCTTGACATTATCAAGGAATAAAATGAGAGACAAATTTCCCTCATGAACTATGGCATTATTAAGAAGTTAGGTTGGTAACAGGTTTCAAACAGCGTTTGTGGAGACCCTCTCAAATTGATGCTCTGAATTGGATCACTGAGTGCATCACTAGGAAGCCACCACACCACATCTAGAGACTCATGGCAGAAGTCTGGTATCTTCAAATGCCTATCAGGCTCAGATAAAAGGAAATGAAGAAAATGAAGTGAGGAAATTGGGGTGGGGGGGCGTTGATGAACTCATAATATTCAATGTATAGCCTATATTAACTAGGAAGATTGAGGGGAGGAGATGGGTTAGGATAGAGGGGAATATGAAAGTTTTTATATTGATGAAGATGAATCAAATTTATAAAATAACATGATAACCCCGTAGGACAACTACTTAAAAAGAATAAAATATATTTTTAAATACCTCATTTAAATAATTTATAATCCTTACATTTCAAATAATATCTAAAATGTTTTCTCACCTACAGTCTGAATCATGAAGCAAAATATTTCAAGGCTCTATACAAGAAAATGTAATCTCAAACCATTGAAAAAGGAGACAACTATAATAAAACCACAAAGTTTTAGTAATTGGAGCTATATAGTCATCTATGCTCCATATGTTTAACAATTAATAACTGAAAATAAAAATATCACTTAAAGTGAAAAAAATCACAAAACATGAACTTGCAGGTAAAAAGAGACAATTAGAAAATTTAGAAATGTAAAAAAACAGTAACAGTGCTTACAAAGTCAACTCTATAGATTATATCCATCTTAAAAAATAAAATAAAATCTTAGCGACCAGGATCTTTATTGTAGAGGTTTGCCTACAATAAAATATTGAGGCACAAAAAATAAGAAAGAAACAGATGAGATAGTAAAGGTTATGAATGGGATACATCCCCTGCCATATTGTAAGGCAATGGTTTAGGGAAAGGAGACATCCTTGGTGAGATAAGTCCTATGAAGTTCTTAGATTATATAAAATATTCTAACACTGATTCCAATATGTAAGAAGCTCACAGAAAACCACTTTTGAGGTCACAGGTACATATTGTAGTGAAGTCGTCCAATACCAAAGAAAAGAGAAGAGGCATGAAAGCAACCACCGAAAACAAAAGGACAAAGCAATGTAAATTAAACAGACATCCACATTCTTATGGAAATATGGGTAAAATGAATATATTATTAAAAGCTGTATGCCAATCTATAGTTTTCTAGAAAATGAATAATTTCTGGAAACATAAGTTTCTGTTTGAAGCTATAAAAAACAGCAAAGTCTAAAATGCATTTTTTTTTGTTTCATTCTTATCAGGGCCCAGGGAGGGCAGCAGGGCGCTTGGCGGCGGGCTGGTCCCCCTCCCCTGCCCAAGGTCATCTCAGGGCTGTCTCTCTGTGTCCCTTCATGTATCAGGTACAGAAGAGAAACTTAAGTGGTACCCTGGACGACCAGCCGTCCCTCTCCACCCGTGGAGTCCTTCCACCAGAACTCTCGAGCCACTCTGCTATATGACAAGAACAACGTCGTGGTCCAGCCGGCAAGCCAACCAGGGCCTCTCTCTGAGGGTCCACATCCAGTTTGGAGACGGGGAGTTTCCTCTGTCTCTCCACACATCCATCCATCCATCCATCCCTTCCTCTATCTTCCCATCCACCCATCCATCCCCCATCCATGCCTTCATCTGTCTAGCCATCATGCACCCATCTGTCCACCCACCCACCACCCATTCATCTATCTATTCATCTAGCTGCCTATCCAGTTATCCACCTACCCACCTGTCCACCCACCCACCCACCTACCCACCCACCTGTCCACCCACCCACCCAGCCTCCCATCCATCCATCCATCTACCTGTCTGTCCTTCCAGTCACCCACCCATCCATCCATCCATCCATTTTCCATCCATCCATCCATTAATCCATCTGCCAACACACACCCATTCAACTGTTCACCATAAAATGTTTTATAATATCTATATATTTAAAATGTGTTTATTTATGTATTTACTCATTTATTTTGCTGTCCCTGGGGCTTGAACTCGGGGCCTGGGCTCTGTCGCTGAGCCTCCTGTGCTCAAGATGGAAGGAAGGAAGGAAGGAAGGAAGGAAGGAAGGAAGGAAGGAAGGAAGGAAGGAAGGAAGGAAGGAAGGAAGGAAGGAAGGAAGGAAGGAAGGACCCTGTATCTAAACACTTACCTCTCACCCTCTGATTTTAAGAATATAAGAACTAATTTTTCTCCTCTCAGGGAGTGTTGGTTCTTTTTGGTCTTTCATTGGTTTTAATTATGGTCCGCTAGGGTCTAAAATATATTAAATAAAAACTAGCTTAAACTCCTGGAGGGACTCTTCCGCGGGGAGATGGAAAGCGACTCGCGAGGAGCAAGCAGCCATAGGTTCAGGGACCCCTAGAGTGTGTCCAGGCAGACTGGGGTGGCTGGCCTCCCCAGATACCCGCCTCCAGATCGCCCTTTCTGGGTCGTGGCTGCTTTTCCAGGACCGCCTGCGCTTCGAGGCCCAGCCTGGATCGGCCCTGCAGGTGCCACACCCCTCCGTCCCCCACGGGATTAGTGTCCTGATGGCCCAGGTCCCCAGGGTGGGGGCGGGTGCCCAGCCTCTTCTAGAAACCTTCAGGTCCCCTGCACCCCCTGAAAGACTTGGGGGCCACTGGTGGATTTGCACCTGCAGCCCTTGCCGGTCGTTTCAGAGCCGGAGGGAGAAGCCGAAACCTGGGCCTTGTCACCCGAAACCTGGGCCCCTCAGAAATTGGTCGGTATAATCACTCACTGCCAGGCTTCACTGCCATCAATATTCTTTTTTTTTTTTTTTTGGTCGGTTGTGGGGCTAGAACTCAAGGCCTGGGCGCTGTCCCTGAGCCTCTTTGTGCTCAAGGCTGGCGCTCTACCACTTTAGCCACAACTCCACTCCCGGTTTTTGGATAGTTCATTGGAGATAGGAGTCTCACCGGGACTTTTCTGCCTGGACTGGTTTCGAAGCTCAGTCCTCAGAACTCAGCCTCCTGAGTAGCTAGGGCTAGGATTACTGATGTGAGCTGTGGGCACCGGGCCATAAATATCCTTTCAACCTTATCAGAATCTCTAATCTGCCCTAGGCCCCTACTTTCTCAGTTAACTCCCCCTACTCATTTAATGATACATAATTATAATTACCATCCCACTTGTACTTACCCCCTAATACTCCCCTTGTCCCTAACCACTCCCCCCCCCCCCAACTAGGCCCAACAGACTTCATGCTTGTACCTTATCAGGAAAATTGTCCTGTAGTCAGGCACCATAGTGCATGCCTCCAATCCCAGCACTTACTGGGGCAGGCTGGTTGTGGTGGTTCATGACACTAATCCTAGCTATTCAGGAGGCTGAGATCTGAGGAGCACAGGTTTGTAGGTAGCTGAAGCCAACAAGCACGAGAGATTTCCCCAAATAACTAGCAAAAAGTTGGAAATGAAGTATGAGTCAAATGGTAGAGCACCAGCCTTGAATAAAAAAGCTAAAGGAAGAGTTCAAGCTCCAGTACAGAGCATTGGATGGGGAAGAGAAGATCCACTGAACCTCCTGTGTGTGCCCGGTCAGGTCAGATATTTAGTGTCTATAAAGTAGTAGACAAAAGCTCCTGCTCTTAAGGGACTTTAAAATAAAAAAATTATAGGGCTGGGAATATGGCCTAGTGGTAAAGTGCTTGGCTCGTATACATGAAGCCCTGGATTCGATTCCTCAGTACCACATATATAGAAAAAAGCCAGAAGTGGAGATGTGGCTCAAAAAGTAGAGTGCTAGCCTTGAGCAAAAAGAAGCCAGGGACAGTGCTCAGGCCTGAGTCCATGCCCCAGGACTGGCTAACTAACTAAATAAAATAAAATAAACTAGCTTAAATAAAAAATTCATGAGTTTAAAAGTTTTTTCTGTCCTAAGTAGTACAGTGATATCTCTGTGTCCTGATTCATCTCCTCTATCACATTCATCCCTCTGCTTTCCATTTGCCTGTAAATCACTCTGTTTAAATAGCTGCCTAGGAGTCACACTAACCACATTGGTTATCACAACCTCTGTCCCAGGGCCCCAGAGCTGGTGTTTCAGTGTCAGTACTATCTCATGGATGACCATGGAGGTCTCTTACATGGGAAACACAGTAGATAAGTGACATAGTCCATTTTTTTTCCTTGACCTTTTGCTTTGGGTCTACCTGCTATGTCATAATCAACCTCATGGGTATGCTCCTGGGTCAAAGTACAGAGAGGCACCAAGACGATAGCCAGGAAGGAACGAAGAACTTTTCTAACAGCCACCTGACAAAACCATCTTGAAAACAGATCCACAGCTATAAAGCCACAGTGGTCCTCACCAACAGAACTGAGAGTGACTCTGAGTAAGGACAACGGGCCAAGAAATTATCAACTAATGTTATTATTATTATTCTCTGGTTATTATCTCACATCTTTATTTTCCATTGATTATCCCATATGATAACAAACGTCTAGTGTTTATGGCACTAACTTGAGGGAGCTAAATTATGCATTATATAATATATAATGAATAAAATTCTGAATTAAATTATAATCTGAAAACCAAATGTAACAAGGAACTAATAAGATAAAATAATTGTTACTCAATCTCACTAATGAAAAGTTTTTTTTTTAAGTCCCAAACAATTATCAAACAAAATCCATCAGAACATTAAAATGATACCAAACTACAACATGTCGGGCTTATTGTAAACATTCAAAACTTATCCAGTATAATTGGCCAGGTAAATAAATAAGTTAATCCTGGTCAATAAATAGGTTAGGCCTATTAAGTAAATAAATAGGTTAAATATATGATCTTCTCGACAGTGCCAAGAAACTTTTATAAGGAAACAAAAACAAGACCAATTTTTCCTTAGTATGATAATGGATATCCATATGTATCTGCAGAAAGCATAACTGAGTGAATTATAAGACATCCTATAGAAGAGTTAAGAAAACAAGGACATTTAGAAAGTTTATATTACACAAGTTGTGTATTTGTAAATACCAGTAGCAACCGCTTAAAATATATAAGAAATGATAATTAACAAGGCAACAAACATACTCAATGTCTAGAAACATATCTAAATATAAATTGATGCCCAATCCCTTGGCAAAAACATTCTACAAAATTTTTAAAAGTCACTAGTTAGAGAAAATGAAATAAGACTTACATCAATAGAATAACTAAACCTTTCATCATTTTCTCTAGTTATAATATTGATTTTAGCCATCCTAAGATTATTTGTATTTCCATTTATCACGATCAAGTTAACATGATTAGAGAAGGCTAAATATTGTGCCCATTAGCAATATATTCTTTTGTTAATCAATTCTATATTAATTATCCTATACTTGTGACAATATGAAATGCAGGTAGAAAATATACCTTCATACTCCTAAATTCTGAATTTTTGTATTAAGAAACTAAAAAACAAATTTCAAACTAACAGTTCATGTCCTGCAGAGAAGTTGATAAAGGGGTGATAGACAGAGAAGGGCCTACAGTACCATAGGGTGCTTTATAGGAGAGTGTTTGCATGGGTTTTGATATTTATTCAGGAATCCTTCACTTGCACAAGACATACAGTTTGTTTGGGGAAGACATGAACACCAGATGCTCAAGTAGCTTACACTATATCTATGAGTCAACACTTCTGTAACTTGAAGTCTCTTGTAAATACATCACACACAAATGTTCTGAAAGCCTGTTACCAGGTTTGCCAAAAAACTACTAAGAGAGAATTCCTGTACTAATTCCATCAACAGATGTGTTTTGATTCTCCATCAGAGCCAGACATCCAGAGAATTCTACAAACATTTGAGTGATTTAACAATTTTAATGAACTAAACTATTTGTGGAAATTGTCCAAACATTTCATGATTGACATAACTTTAATTTTCAGCGATCATATATGTTATTATTTGGATATAGATTTAGAATGACCATGACTGCAGTATACCTTATATTTACCTTAGTAAGAAAAAAAGACTAATTCTCAGTTAATAAGTTTTCTTTCAAAGACATCTCAGCAAAAGAAAAAGGACAGCAATTTTTTTCCACACACAGGATCATTCTGTCTGGTTAATGTACAGCAATATCTTTCATGTTCACCCAAATGAATGTCAAAAACTCAGAGATATAATCAATCACAGATTCTCTTTTGTGATTAAATGTGATCCAAAGTTACTTTCATCATGCCTCTTTTCTGTAGCAGGAGGATCGATTGTATATACAAATTTCATTGCTTAAGGAATGAAACAGCCATTTTCCATATCTAAACTGGAAAAGCAAGTTAAATCAATAAACAAATTGAATTTCCCAAGTCAGGAATGATAAGCCAATCAAACTATTTTGCAATACCCTAGAGATCTTAAACTTGGATCATGTTCTCTACAAAACAATGCAGATGAGGCCTGCAACTTTTAGATTGTTTAGTATTCTTTTCTTTAATTATTTTTCAGTAGTTGTACAAAGGAGTTACCATTTAACAAAACACTTTAAGAACAGAGTTTATCTTGATCAATATCACCCGTTTCAACATTCTCACCCATCAGAGTAGAAAACTTATCTACACCAGAACTCTCACCACCAGCAAAATTTGCTGTTCCCTTCCTCCCTTTCCAAATACAGTTTTGAAAAGCAGAGCACACATATTGTGCAGAGGAATATCAAGTTCTGACATTTTTTCTTGATGAGTAGTTTAAAATATATATATGTAATGCTTAAATATATTTAATATATAGAGAGGCCTCTCATATTTCTTGTTATTTTACTTATGAAAACTTTTTTAACTTATTCAGTCCATAAACACAAGGTGATTTCTCGAGGATGGTCACAGTGCAAAGATGGAGGCCACAGCCTTCTCTGCTCTCCTGGTGACATTAAACATATATGTCTATTGTCTTGACTTATCTAGTACTGAGCAGTTTTATAGTATTTATTTTACTAAAATTTAAAACAAATATTTAAAAAATAAGCTTACAGATGTTTCTGGAAAACCACATAGCTATAAAATCTAGAGTGAAAACAAAACATTCATAAAAGTACACAATACAATTCTTAAATTCTTAGCCACCAGGGAAGAGGTGAGCTTTTAAAACACTTACATAAATTGCCAGGATGAATCACAACTCTCAATAAGTATAATAAAAGAAAATACAATTTGCCATAGGATTCATGGCCAAAGTAAAGGTCAATGGTTCTTAAAGCATATTTGGAATAGCCATAAATTGGGATAATATAAATATGTTAGGTTTGTTTATGTAAACATTCATTAATCAACTCAATGAGAAAAATGTGTTCTACATACTTTATATTAAAAAAAAAACAACTAGGTGCTACATGGGCTTATCTCTATTTTGAGTAAATTCCCCAAGTGAAAATGTTGCAAATAATACAAACAATTTCATTTGCAGCCCTAGTTACTTCTGCTTTGTTGATATAAATGGGCAAAAAGAAAAATCACTGAAGAATATATTTGTTGTATTTAACTTCAATATTCAAAATAGTTCATGTATAATATGGAAGCAAAGTAATTTTTTTTACAATGTGTCTCATCTAGTTTGTTGGCATTGATGGTCTGAATCACAGAATTGAAAGATGATAGGAGATTGGTGTAATAACTACTTAACCTCAATTAGAAGCAACACATTCAAAAGTTAGTGATTTTTTCCCCAGGATACATATTATGAAATATAAATAGGACTGATAGAAGGCTGAATGTAAAAGTTAATAATCCTCCAGAGAACATTACATTCATTCTCAGTTAGGAAGTACACTATGGGAACGTGGAAACTTGGTCTTTTTCTTTACTTTGGCAATGCATGAAAATGAAATGCATAAAAATCATCAAATGAGGTCCAACGTGGATTGAGAAATGAGCCTGCACTAATTCTCATAGATTAAAAAAAAGATCTGTGGGCTGGGGATATGGCCTAGTGGCAAGAGTGCTTGCCTCGTATACATGAGGCCCTAGGTTCTATTCCCCAGCACCACATATACAGAAAATGGCCAGAAGTGGCGCTGTGGCTCAAGTGGTAGAGTGCTAGCCTTAAGCAAGAAGAAGCCAGGGACAGTGCTCAGGCCCTGAGTCCAAGCCCCGGGACTGGCCAAAAAAAAAAAAAAAAAAAAAAAAAAAAAAAAAAAGATCTGTAATATTTTACAGAAAAGCAAATATTTAAAGCTGAACTCCTATATAGTAGACACATTTTTTTCTAAATACTCTTTGATGTCTCAAAACTATACCAAAAACTGTATTTAACAGAAATAGCATAAAATGGTTTCTTTATTTGATAAATTGTAGAACAAATGATATCAACATAAAATAATACAATCTTGTTTATATTTACAAACATGTTAGTGGATTATGTGTTAGCAAAATATTCTACAAAATGGAATCAAATTCAGCACAATTGTGTATGCATAAATATCAGATTTATTTTTAAGTTTTAAACCAGTATACACATCTTCATAGAGCAAATTCTGAGGGAGGTATATTTTGCTAGTGATCCTCTGTCACTTTTAGCTCCTTTCTTTTCTTTGCTCTGCTTTTATTTTACAGTAAAATATGAAGTGACTGCTGAGCTTGAAATTAGTCAAATAGTTCTCTGAGAAAAATTTAATTTAAGCTCAATTTATAGCATTTGTCCCAAGTTAGACAAGTTTCTAATACTGAATATTTGGCATACAATTCATGTTCTAAGTTAAGCTTGTAAACATATTGTATAAAAAAATATTGGAGGGCTGGGGATATGGCCTAGTGGCAAGAGTGGTCGCCTCGTATACATGAAGCCCTGGGTTCGATTCCCCAGTACCACATATACAGGAAACGGCCAGAAGGGGCACTGTGGCTCAAGTGGCAGAGTGCTAGCCTTGAGCAAGAAGAAGCCAGGGACAGTGCTCAGGCCCTGAGACCAAGCCCCAGGACTGGCCAAAAAAAAAAAAATATATATATATATATATATATATTGGAGATTCTTGTATATTTGTAATTTAGTAGTCAATGTGTATTGTAGACATCAATGTGTTTATGTGTTTAGAGAATTTTGGAATAACTATTAGTACTGTGCTTATTCATAATATGTTTGTTGCTAGTTTATGTGTTTACAGAATTTTGGAACAATTATTGGTCATTTATTTTCAACAGATATGATGCTTCCAGAAAATTGAATTAATTTTATCTTGTAGTTAAAATAAATGCTATTACCTTATAAATGAACCTTAAATTTTATATTGAATATTGAATAGTTCTAAAGTTCCAGTACCATGAGTGTGAATAACTAGAAGCTATGGTTAACTTGTTTTATAGCGAGTGTATAATGTTAATACATTTTAATGAGTTGTTCAATTTATAAAAATGCAGACGAGATTCTGATACTCTATCTCAACCAATAGTCGGATGGTGCATTGGTGGTGCATTACTGTGATTATTATTACCTGGAAGCTGTAAAGAGGAAGGCCATGGTATAAGGTGGATCTAAATATAAACACAAGACCCTATCTAAAAATAATAACAAATTCAAGAAAATGAAGTGTAATTCATAAATTACATGGCAATTTTTGAAAATTTTAATTTTTCTGTGGGATAATCACAAACTTCACTATTGAAACATTAAAATGTAATTACTTAATAATGATTATAAGCATAAAACTATATAGGTAGATGGATAGATTTCCCAAAGCCCAGAACAACTTTAATAGGATTGACAATGTTTTTCTCCATATTAGGAAGGACCTAACAAAATATGTTTTGATATATTTAAACTTTTACATCTAATAGTAGAAAGAGTCTAATGAGAACACATAACTGTAATATTAAATCTTAATCTTTGGAAATTCACATTGATTTTTCTTTAGAAGTGCCTGAATTGTTCCCAATAATAATGTAAAATGGACAACTTGGAGACTGTAGAAAGCTTAATCAAAGGCAGAGTTAAGAGCAACTGCAGTGACTCACTGAGAAGCAAAATGAATTTAAGGTGTATAGTCAGGTCACTGGTACTTAAACAATAAAACATGGGCTATTTAAAAAAAATGGATGCCATTTCCTTGTATTCTTTTCAAGAGTTCCATTAGGCTCTTCTAGAAACAGTTTAAACCTCTCTACTTTTAGGGAAGAATCTAGCACAGCTGGAGTGTAAGAAGGAAACTTCTGTGAAGCAGGGCTTACTCACAGTTACATCTGGATTGTTCTGTTTGTAGTATGACTTCCTTGTCCATTAAAGCAACTTTCCTATGAAAAATTATAGACCGACAGATCAGAGGAAGATGGAAGGGGGACAGCTGAGGTCTAACTGACTTCTCCCTACAAAACTAGTTTTGGTGTTCCAGGGAAAAATCCACAGCTAGAGAGTCACACCAAGTGAACCATAATAGTAAGAGATTTGGGCCTGAGAAGAATTATTTAGGCAGCCTGCTTAAGAAAACAGATTTGTGCACACGCTGGTGGCAGCGACGGTAGCAGAAGTGGCCAGAAGCACAGCAGCAGACAAAACCAAGATAAGGGCAGGAGAGACAGAGTGCAGGTGGATCCCCACTCACCTCCACTGTGAATTAGATGAGTAAGAGCAGAAATCTTCAGCCTGTAGGCCACAGACAGACACAGTTGGTGGATGGTCCATAAAAACCAAGGGAAAACTTGAGTACCACACAAAAGACATTCTCACTCTTTCTCACAGAACAGCCATCTTTGTACTGGCCCAGGCCCAGGCAGAGCAGCCAGCAGATAACTGGGGCCTGAGAAGCAGCAACAGCAAAGTCATGTTTCAACAGGGCAAAGGAATCTGAGCAGTGAAAGTCAGCCCTGCCCAGGAGAAGGTTGCCCTCCCTAGGTTGGGGAAATGCTTTCCAGGGTGTAAGAGCTTTCTGCTTCAACTAATCACAGCCCAAGTTGCAGTGCCCCCCACCCAACCCCAAACCTCTGCAGAACTGCAGCTTACCCCGATGATGGAGTTAAACAACAAAAACAACAACAAAAACTGGTAGGCAACAAAAAGCACTCTGGGCTTAGCCAAGAGTGTCTCAGTAGCTAGCCACTCTGGGAAAAGCCACTGATTGCAGACAGGCCACAACACTACTCTCACTCAAGCTCCCTGGAAGAGACTCCAAAGTATAGGAAACAGCCACCTGCAAGACACACAAAGCCATGGCCTTCTCAATAAACTAGCCTGGGACAAAGGTCACAAAGACCTCACATCTGTAAGGCAGAACTTTTGTTCTGCCCACTCAAACAAACTGATTTGAGAAACCAACTATTACACACACACACACACACACACACACACACACACACACACACACACACACACACAATGACCACTGCAAGAAAATCAGAGGCCCCATAAAGAGACTGAGTAGTGGACACAGGGGAGACACAAGATCACCCAAATCAATTGAAGAATTTTTTTTTCTGATTATGATTTTTTAATGTTTTTCTCCTTTCCATTACTTTTATTTCCCCACTTTTCGCCCTTTATTAACTTTTCTTTTTTTCTTTCTTCTTTTTGTACTTCATTGCTGTTGTCACCTCTGGATACATAGACAAGAGCCTTCACTAGGCCTCCTTCTTCATTTTGTGCGTACATAATTCAGACTTTGATTACTCAAATCTCTATTTCTCAATCTTAGTATCATTAATTTTAGCATTATTTCTTAATACTTACACAATTTTTTAAGGTTTTTATTTATTTTATTTTTAACCCTCAAAAATCAATAAGTATTCTGTATGCCAACAATGACAACAGAGATGCTGAAATCAAGAAAGCAACACCCTTTGTAATAGCCTTAAAAGAACAAAATACCTAGTAAAACAGTTAACCAAAGAAGTAAAAGATCTCTATAATTAAAACTTTAAAAACCTGAAAAAGGAATTTGAAGCAAAACTAAGGAAGTTGAAAAACCTATCAAGCTGGATGGTGAGGATTAACAATGAGAAAAGGGAGATACTGCCAAAGACTATACAATACCTTCCAATATCACAATATCATTTTTTTCATGAAATAGAAGAAGCAATCCAAAAATTCATATGGAATAATAAAAGATATTGAATAGCAAAACCAATCCTTAACAGGAAGAACAGTGCCAAACTTCAAACTCTATTATAAAGCTATAGTAATAAAAACAGCTTGGTATGGGCACAAGAACTGGCCTTAGGACCAATGGAATAGAACTGAAGACCCAGAAATAAACCCACATACCCATGGCCACCTAATCTTTGATAAGAGAGCTGAAAAAATAGGATGGAAGAAAGACAGCCTCTTCAACAAATGGTACTGGCAAAACTGGTTAAACACCTGTAAAAACCTAATTAGATCCTTATATAACACCCTGCATAAGAGTCAAATCCAAATGGATCGAAGACCTCGAGGTAAAAGCAGATACCCTGAAAACATTGCATGAAAGAATAGGAGAAACACTGGGGCTCCTTGGCACAGGTAAAAAATTTCTTAGTAAAGACCCAGAAACACAACAAATCAAAGGAATGTTGGACAAACAGGATTGCATTCAACCGCAGAGCTTCTGCATGGCAAATGACATAACTTTCAAGATAAATAGAAAGCCCACAGATTGGGAGAAGATCTTCACTAGCCACACAACATACAAGGGCCTCATATCTAAAAAGATACTTAGAACCCAAAAAATGACATTCCTCCAAAGTAAATCCTCAAAGAAACAACTGCCCCATTAATACATGGGCTAAAGACTTAAAGGAGTGAGTTCTCTGAAGAAGAAAAGTGAATGGCCAATAGAGGCATGAAGAAATGCTCAACACCTCTGGCTGTAAGAGAAATGTAAATCCAAACAACAATGAGCTCCCACCTCACCCCACTTAGAATGGCCATTATCAAGAAATCTAATAACAACAGATGCTGGTGGGGTTGTGACCAAAAGGGAACACTACAACACTATGGATACAAAAGGTTTTTCATTGTTATTTTTTTAAATTTACTATGTGAAATTAGTTCTTTTTGTTTTGTTTTTCTTTCCTATGGTTTATCTCCTGTTGTCACTGTATTTGATTTTGGTACCCTGGGTATACATATATCGGAATTAGGGAACAGAATGGGAATATCAAAATGGTGAGGCAAAGGTTAAAAGGCAAACCGATTCAACAGCAATACTCACAAGACATGTTGGAAATTCATGGGGAGGAGGGGTGTCTTTGAGCAAATGCCTGTCTATAAAGGCTAGACACTAACAGAGAGGTTTTAATATTACAAAAATAGTAAGAATTACAAATAGATATTTTATCCTATAGCACAGCAGTAAGTGTTAGAGACATCTTTAAATTTTCCACTTTGAGAGTGGGTTACTATTGGCTTCAAATAACTAACCTGAGATCTATAAGCTATTCAAATCTTTTATAGGTTAAATAAAATTAAATAAAGCTTAAAAAATAAATACCATATATCAAGTGACAGAATCTTCATCATTTTTTCATTTACTAATATTACATTTTATAGTCTAATAAACAAAATTATTCATGTTTTTATCTTGAATATCTTTTGGGGGTTCAGGCTTGGTAACATTTCATGAGGCTTTGAGACTCTCAATTTGGATGTTTACATAGGCAGTAATATAAACGTTAGAATATATCTAACTTAATTAAGTTGAGATGAACCATCCTTTGCAAAATAGCCTGTAAAAGTTCTGATTTTGCAGAATAGTCTAGGATATTTGGAAAATCTAATAAAAACCTCATAGAAATTTATGACTACAGGTATGTTGTTCTTAACTTGTACTTTGCTTTCAACATTTGTTAAAGTCTCTACATTTTATGAAGACTGGAATAATGTAATCAGAGGGTTTTGTAATATTGACAAGAGTCAAGATGAAAATCATGAATATAAAAAGTCTTCTTTGGGACAAAGTTAAAGAGAAATTGATGGCTTTAATAATGTCAGAGACAAAAGGCATTGGACAGGCTTGGTAGTACTTAAATTATTTATTAAACTCAATTTATAATTTTTAAATTTAATTTTATTGTCAAGATGATGTACAGAGGGGTTAGAGTTGCAAACATAAAGTAGTGAGTACATTTCTTGTCCTACTTGTTACCCCTCCTTCATTTTCTCAGACCTTCCCTCCCCCCAGCCCCCCCCCCCCCCCCCCCCAGTTAATTTCTACTATATTGTCTTGTGAGTATCACTGCTGCACTGGTTTGTGGCTTCCTTACTGGGAACAGAGCAGAACAACACTCACAAGTCTGAATTTCAAGAAGTCATGTTTGTTTTAGCTTTGTCATGTCAAATGCACAGAGAATTGTAGATGTTTAGTAGAAAGAATGCAAATGTGCTTAATTTGACTTATTTTGTAGAAATGGAAACTGACTAAGCCCATGAACGGGTCCAATACAAGAAAAGAAAATAATAATTGCTGAGAAATAAAATTTAGAAGTAGAGGGATATGGTACTATGATACACACTTTGCACAGTAATTGTTCATGATAAAAAATTAAATCCTATTCAAATACGATAGATTAATAGATTTTGTTAAATATGACTTAAAAATGTCTGGACAGGTCAAATATATCTTATAAATTCGTTCTCAACATATTTCCACCTCACTGGTATGTGTACATATGCCCTATAGCTAGCATTTTTATTGTGACTGGGATATAATAAATATTGTATTAGCACTTTAAAAGGAAGAAGATAAACCAAGTGCTGGTGGTTCATGCCTGTGATCCTAATGACTCAAGAGATTGAGAAGTGAGGTTCTCAGTTCAAAGCTAGGAAGGGCAGGAAAATCTGAGTCTCATCTCTAAAACTCTATTCAAGCCAGAAATGGAGCTATGGCTCAAGTGATAGAGTGCTAGCTTTGAACAAGAAACCCCAGGGATGCACTCAGGCCCAGTGCTCAAGCCCCAAATGCAGCACCAAAAACAAAAGAAGAAAAAAGGTAAAAGAAAAAAAAAAGAAAAAGAAAGAAAGGAAGAAAGAAAGAGCGAGCAAGAGAGAAAGGCAAGCAGGTAGGTAGGCAGGCAAGGAGGAAGGGAGGCAGGCAGGGAGGGAAGGAGGGAGGGAGGGAGGGAGGGAAGGAGGGAGGGAGGGAGGGAGGAAGGGAGGGAGGGTGGGAGGGTAGTAGCAACATTGTTCATCTTAATACTCAAATGTTGAGGCAGTAGAGTTTCAAATTCAAATTTATTCTACATAGTAACAACCTATCTCAAAATGAATACTAGGAAGTGGAAACAAGTTTGGGGAGGAGTCAAAGAAGGAGCACAAGAATAGATGGAGGAAGGGTGAGCAAATATAATCATTGTATTCAATGTACACTAAGTAAATAATAAGCATGTAACTTCTGGGTAGGAACAGGAAAGAGAAATGGGGAATAACAAAAGGAGGGGTGAAAGTGAAATTGACCAAGAAGTATTGTACCTAAAATTGAATTAGGGAATTGTAACAGTTTTGTGCAACTACTAAATAATAATAGTATAATTAAAAACAACAAAATCATAAAAGAAAATATATTTCAAACTATTTGTCATCCATCTATAGTTCTGAAACATGTTTCTCAAAACTTCTTGACAGCTAAACTTATCTGACTATTAGTGAAGAAATTGAAGAACTTTATCATATGAAACTACAAAGTTTAGACTGCTTTGTGCCAGACAGAATAACTAAAGGGATCAATTTTGGAACAGCATTGATGAATAACTGCTTATGAAGAAATCTTTTAGCAATTGTCATTTTTATAGTTAAACTAACAGTAATTTTGTTTACTCAAAAAGAAACTGCAGTTTTCAGATTTATCAATAGATGGCACTACCATTTACCATATTTTCTTACTAATATATAATTTAAAATATTTTCCAAAATCTATCAATTGATTAAAAAGTAAAATCCATGTAATTAAATAATAAAATAAAATAGCCAATATAATTTCTTTCTCAAAAAATAACTATTTTCAGTAAATAAATTATTCTTTCCCTGATATGCTTATGTATTACTTCAAATACTGACTTTCAAACTGACAGCTGTGAGCACTCCCAAGCACAACGTAATAGTCAGAGTAAATTAGACTTTGCCAGAAAACCACACAGACAGTCTGCCAGGTACAAGAACAAAGGAAAAGTTTATTGACCACAAAGGGACTGGCAAGACCTCTTCCCACAACAGGGAAGTGAGAAGGGTCATACTGTCATTTGTGACTAAATGATACACATGTTGAATTTTATTTATGTAAATTCTTGGACTTGGAGATATTGGATTTCAGATTTTTTTTAAATTTGAGGTAACTTGCAGTAATTAATGACATATCTTGGGAATAGGACACAGGTCTAAAAGAAAGCTCACTTATATTTTATAGCCTTGAATGCATCACCTGAAAGTAAATTTACACAATATGTTTTATTTCTCCTGCATTTTGACTGTGACAAATCACATGATATGAAGTGTGGAATTTTCTTTGGGGCATCATGTCAACCCCAAATTTTGATATTTTGGACCATTCTGGATGTCAAGGTTTTTTGCAGTAGGATGTTCACCGTTATTGCTTATTGTTGATTATTTTAACAAATAATTCTAGTAATATCTGCACTTTGTTGTGGTGCACACTCTCAAACCACTATGACAGAAGATAGAATAGAAAGAATCAGTGATCAAAAACACTATTTGTAGGACCTCATTTTTTTTCCCAACTTTCATTTGTAATGATTCGTATATAGGAACTACACTGTTGTTTGTTTGTAGAAAATCTAAACAACCTAAGAATGTGTTCTTGGGACATTTGAGGCAGCTTTCTTGTACATTACACACGATTCTTAATTTTTTGTCATGTTAGATTCCAAAAATCCTTCATGATAGGACATATATATATATATAATATTTAAGTTACTGAAATGTTTCATTGATGATCTCATCACTTATAATATTCATCTGAGTGTTCAGTTCATTCTCACAGGAGCACAAAAATTATGATATCTAAGATGGTTTGTTTCGACTGTTCCACAACCTATGTTATTATTTATTTTACCATACGAAAACATACTTCCATTTCAATTAACCAAAAAATTATTGCTTACTCTTTGCAAAATACAAAATTAACCTCTAAGAAAAACTAAGAATTTATGAGATAAGGAAGTTCATTTTACTTCTGATATCTAATTCAAAATCTATATACACATGAAAATCCTAAAGGAAAGCCTTCTAATTAAGTACTCAGTAAAGAAAGCATGGAGTAGCAGAGGATAGCTGAGACGGAGGAGCTCAGAGTTGCCTGCACTGTTCATTGGCATCTTCAATTTAGATGAAAGAGAAGTTGGTCCTTAGATTTAGGCCAATTTCCTGCATTGACTCGCATGCATTGGATTTAAGAATTAACATGCTATGAAAGTAAGCTGCAATGAAGAATTCTTGGATATTCTGAAGTCTCATGTAAAAAGTAAGAAGTAAAAATTGATGGAAGTGAATTTTAACAATTAATTATATGTTAATGGGAATAACAAAATGTCAAAAGATATTAATCTAGAGAACTAAAAACAACATCTCTACACATTATGAAACTATCTGTTCTCCTAAGGCCCTCAATGGCAACCTTGCTCTACAAATGGGGTGCTGTTTAAAACTTCCTATTTGGTCAAGTTTAAAGATAACACAGAAAAGAATGCAAAAGAAAGAACATTAAATTCATATTGAATGAAAATCTAAGCTGTTATAGCCAATATTCATACAACACAAGGAAAGTTGTCAGAAAAACTAATTTCTTTATTGAAATAAACTTTATTTTTAAACCATATGGTAGAACAAGCATACATTCACATTGCAGTATGTGCTTACAGTCTAATTAGGTTCTGTGGAGAGTGGCCCCATGTTAAATCTTTAAGATCAAATAAGCCCCATTATCACATTAACCTTCTTTCAACTCTCTTGTACAAGTATCATTACATTAATTAGTTATCATACTGTTTGTTAAGGGCTTGCTCCCTCTTGGGTGCATTGTAACATTTCTCAGTACGACACCCACAGAAGTAAGCCGCAAGTAACCGGGAATGCTCTGTGGATTGAAATACATGGCCCAGTACATCCTGCCTTGATAACTTACATAATTTCCTTTAGATATAACCAGATTATAATGTTATAGGGAATATAAATACTTAACTATAAAAATATTTAAACAAGACTCAAAGCTAAAATACCTAAGCAAGACTCAGTGTCAGGGTTGACTTGATAGGAGAATGCATTCCATCTACTGTTGTTAAAATGGGAACTGGTTATGTATCTGTTCTGTGTTCCTCTAAGCAGCTTTGTATATAATGAAGATGCTATTTATCTTTTACATAAGCTCACAGCATCCTTCTCTTAATTGTTTCTGAGGTCAGATTAGAGAAGGGAGGTCTAGAGAAGAAAGCCTTGAGAAGCTGGTGAAGAGAAATGTGTGACTGATATTGGCAGCTTTTGAACTGATTCTAAGGAGTTATTTAAAATGATTTATCTCTTGGAGGAAGGGGAAGCATTTAAAGAAACAGGCATATAAAAGCATTTGTTGGTAGTATAAGGCATCTGAAACAGTGGGCTTTAATCCAAGAATTGTCAAGATCCACTATAGGTTTTTTAAAAAGAGGGTATAAAGTTGGAAATACAAAAACATACAAAAAATGAATAGGAAAATAATACCCTAAGTAACAAGTGGATAAGAAATGTACTCACTGCCATACATAGGCAACTGTACCCCCTCTGTACTTTGACAATAAAGAAGGGGAAAGAGATCAATGTAAAGGTTAAAAAAATCAAGAATATAATACCCTGCTATTTGAAAGATCTCTACCCAGCATTTAAAAAATTGTGAACAAAATTGTGGAAAAGGGACAAAGAAGAGAAAATAAAATTCTTATGATATTTCTGAGGATTCCTCAAAGACTATAAGTGCATATTTGCATAAAGTTCTCCCAGGCACCTAAAGTCATGATTTCAGAAGTTCCCTGGAATTCAGACTGAGGGTAGATATTCAAGATGAAGTACATAAAGAGAAATCTAGGGAGGAAAAAAGCAGATTATGTCTGGGCATAGGTTAGATGCTGTTCTAGTAGAAGAAGAGCCCCTGGGTGAGATTAGCTAAATCACTGAGAAGGTAGAATTATTTGTTTGAACTGTGGATGCTTTTGGCAGACAAATATAATATTTTCATAGTTCTCACTGTGACAGCTCTCAAAGGACAATATAGAAATACATGAGTAGAAAAATGTTTGGATGACAGAGAGAGAGAGAGAGATTTCTAGTAAATTACCCATTCAAAAGCCAAGGGATAGGTTAGAAGCAACAAAGGGGTTAACCTGTTAGAAACTGACTTCCCTCTCTTGGAGGAAAAGGGTGGAAGAACCTAGAACAAAAGAGCATTATATACATGGAAAATGTAACACCAAATGAAAATCAGTTCAGCACAAGGCACAACTTTTATAGGCTGAGGGAATACACAGGACAGACATCTCAGTGAAGTCTTGCTTTATGCTCATCCCCTGAGGCTCTCCTCTTCACAATCAGTATTTGCTCAGTTCCCTATAGGCCTGATTTCACAAAAACAAGCAATTCTCTCACAGTACTAGACCCAAAATTGCCTGCTTCCCAGAGACAATAGTAGAAGCTTAAATGTTTCCTGGGAAAAGTGACACTTGGCCTTCATCTTCAACACAATGCAAGGGAATTGTGCTTTTGTGGTAATATTAGGTTAGATAGAGAGGATACATGTTTCTTTTTTTTTTTTTCTAAATACTGCCAACAGTCCTTCCCACAGGCCTGGCAAAGTGCTGCTGGCTCTTATAAAACCTGCTGGACCATCAAAATCATCTACCCACATCGCTCATTCTGTTGTAAATAGACCTACTGTTCATTCCCCAAGGCCCAGGCTATGGAAAAGTGACCAAGACTAACAGAAATCTCTCTTTCCTGATTCATTTAGGGTTATTAGAACATATAATCTTCTACATCAATTATATAGCAATCTATACTTACTGTAAAATCTTTTAACATTTATAACTTCCTTACTTCATCTCATGGATTCATAGACTAAGAACAAACTGGAGTTTCTTTGTGGCCTCTAGATAGAACAAGCTGAATCACTGAATGACTACAAAAACTAGAGTTTACAACCAAACCACAATATAAATGAAAAAGAATCAAATAATGGTAAAATATGAGTTAGACTTCTGGAATAGGGAAAACAAATATACAATTATTCAATATGATATATGTACAAATACTTAGTAATAATGTTGCACTGTGGTTTTAGTATTATGGTTACAAGTTAGCATCCCCTAAATAGAACTTAATCACTTGTTGATGGGTAAGGAAATGGTTTGTAAACTTGATCTTGGTGCACAATTCAGTGTTAGTTTCCTCAAACTGCTGAAAAAAAATCACAATAAATTTAATGGCTTGCAGCTTACATTTTCTTACATTCTAGAGGCCAATCGCCCTTCACTGAGCTAAAGTTAAAGCGCTGGCTGTTTGGCTTGCTATGAAGATTCTATAGGGAATATTTGTCCTTGCAGTTTTAGTTTCTACAGCAGGTTTTCCTTTATTAGCTTAGAATTTATTCATGAAGTCACTTGTCTCTTGCTTCTGTCATCACATCTGATGAGAATTGTGTTCCTTTGTTCTTAAATAATGTTTAGAGCTAATTAATCACCTGTTCTCAGATACTTTACTTAACCATATATTCAAGTTCCTTTTGCCTTACAAGATAACATTCACATATGCTGGAGAATTAGAATGTGCATATCTTTTGGAACAGTATATTATATTTGATCTCCTTAAATCTCATCTACTAAATTCAAAGCATGAGATTCCTTTTGCAAACTGAAGATAGCACCTCCATTGTACTCCCACACCATTTCCAAATGAGCTCAGAGTTTCAACTTAACTCCACTGAAAAATAATTTGGTAGTTTCCTTACAATTCATTGGCCCAAACTGTTATGATACAGTTTAATAAAGGTCTAAGAAAGGCTGGTTAAAATTAAGGTTCTAGCACTAAAGAAAACTGTAGGCAAATATGTGGCAATTAACAAATGGCCTTTTCTTCATGTACAGTGATAAAATTAACTGATGTAGATAGAGTAAGGACTAATTAAGTACAAGTTCATTAATTTGCTACAATTGAGAAATTGGCTGGTTGCCCATGGCTCACCCTATAATCCTAACTACTCAGGATGCTGGGATCTGAGGATCACAGTTTGAAGCCAGCCTAGGCAGGAAACACTGGGAGACTCTTTAATAAACTACTTAGAAAAAGCTAGAAGTAATGCTGTGGCTCTAGGGATAGAAAGAAAATAGTACTCCCCCCCCCCGGCCCCGTGGGCTATGCACACCTGGTACCTCCCACCTCTGGCCCAATGGTGTTAGGATGCCCTTAAATAGGGACAAGTGCCATTTCTCCCTCTCCTGTGGAGGAGGTGTCAGCCTCCTCCTTGTTAGCCTTGGCTGGCAATAAAACTGTAAGTGACTGTATCTGTGTGGGCTTCTGGGATGGGTGCTTTCAAGGGAGGAGGTCCAGTTTTTGTATTTTACTTGTACTTTAAACTTTGGGGTTTTCTTTGGACTTTAACTTAAAAGGGCAGAATGCTTTAATTTGGATATTAATTATTTTAGAATAATTTATTTATAAATGTAATCTTATAATTTTCATTACCCTGTGGTAATTTAATAATTAAACACTTACATATTAAATTTTGGACATTGCTATGTTCTTGTGTGAACTGAATCTCTATGAAGAAGCCACACCACATGACTGAGGCAGAATACAACATTGATTGTGGAGAAATGGACATTGCCGAACCAGAGGCAAGATTATCAATTACTATATGTAGTGTTTAAATATTCACTTAATATCAGCCACTATGGTTGATTCAAAATTCTCTTAATGGTAAGGTAACACTCTTCCAAAGGGTAGATAAACCTGTATGACCTCTCACTTCTACCAAACAGAGAGCTAGATTGCTAGACATAAAATCTGACGTCACCGAGGGCTGTATCCCACTCTCTGACACTCTTACCAATGTTTTTGAAGAAATGCATTAATGTGTAACTTTCTCTTATTCTGTTTCCATAAAGTGTATGTAACCTTTTCTGCAATGGAGTACATTATTCATGGTAACTGAATTTATTACAGGGATTGGTCAGTCTTATTTTCATCAGAATACACTACCTAATTTTCTTTGGAACAAGATCTCTGCTTTGGATTGACACTATTGCATAATTAGAGTATCTTGATATTATGATTTAATCTAATTGCAGAATTTCTAAATAGCTCTAATGGACAGTGTAATTTAGCATGTGAAATAATGTATGAGAGGAATTTTCAGGATTTGCTATTATATTAATGCGCCCTCTGTCATATTTCAAAATCTTCTAGAAAGTGACATTCAGTGCTTACCAGTAGCTCTGGAGAGGAGTTATAGGAAAGCTGCAGTAGATAGTAAGGACAGGGATTTCCTAAGTATAAGTGTCTCCAGGGTAATTCAAATCTCAATAGTTGATTGGGAAAAGTACAAGAGAACCAGAAGAGAAGAGTATCAGGTACTAACAGCAACCATGACAGCAAAAGGGGGTGTGTTTATGATAGTTCTGAGCACGCTGTACTATGAGTAGTTAGTACTTAATCCCAGTGCATCCTTTCCAGGAACCCAGTGTGTCTCCACCACAGCCATTTCATGACCTAATCTCTCATTGCCTGAGGACCAGGACTCAGAATGTTAAAACTCTACCGTGTCTATTTGACAACAGCTAAGATTTTAGGAAAGGTGACAGGCAGAAAAACAGGATCACAGTACAGAGACTGTGCTGTACACCACGTAGAGGTGGACCCAAGATATTGACTTGAACAGTGCCTTGAGATGGAGAAATGACAGTCTACATGGCAATACAATATGCCCCTCTAAAGAACAGCCACTCCCTACAACAACATAAGCTGAAGGATTCTACCCCCCAAATAAATAAAAAGCTAGAGAATATTAGCTACAAATGCATTTGCACTTGTTATTTTCCACTAGGTAAATTACCCCAATAGTAGTTCTTATACTTTATTATGAGAATTTTCAGGAAGGTTTATTAAAACAAAAGTTGTTCCAACCACTAGTAGCTCCCGTCTAATCCTGGCTACTGAGAAAGTAAGCTAGGCTGGCAAAATGTAATTTAAAAAAAAACATCTGAGCCAATAGCTGTATATGAGGGCTTTTATCTGTAATCAGAGCTACCCAAGAGGCAGATATCAAAGGCTCTCAGTTCCAGCTCAGTCCTGTATAAAAATTTGTCCCCCTATCTGAACAGAAAAGGCTGCAGGAATGTTGGTATATGCCTTTTAATAATAGTAGGAAGGTTAAATACAATCAGATTCCCAGTCATTTTCAGAAAAAAAGAAAGATGTTATCACAATTTCAACCTGAGCATGATGGGCTACAGTCATTGCCTCATACAGTAGAGAACCTAGCAAATATGCCTAGCAAATATGAAGCTCTGAGTTCAAACTTCAGTACCACCACCAACACACACACGCACACATACACACACACACACACGCACACACACTGCTCTTCTCTAATACAGTTGGTGTGGCAAACTGAGAATTAACACTCGAGTTACAATGGCTCCTTTCTTGGGAACTTCAGAGAGGAATAACCTAGAGTTTCCATCAAAGTGTTTCCAGTTCTTTCCTCACTCACAGAGGCAGGAAAGTTAAGGAGGAAGAAGGTGTCTAATTTCTGTGTCCTAGGTCTCACTGTCAGCGAATGGTTTCATTTTCCTCTGCAGTGGGGCCTTGCACACAGCTTGCAGATGAGGGCTCCTGCCGCCTGTGATGGGTAAGAATGGAGCTCCAATCTATGCTGCAAAACAGAAAAACCTCATTGCTCTCCACACTCAGCCACCACCCCCTCCAAACCATTTGAAATAAAGATGATAAAAGTGATCCATTTCTAAAGGAAATTTCCTTCTTTGAAGGAGAACATTGTGTTTGAAGAATTACATCTCCTTTTTTAAAAAGGAAAAATAGATGTATTGGCATCCTACAAAAGCAACTATTTTCATGAGAATTTCTACAGGAATAGAGAAAGGAATCTACTCCGATTACTCAGGACACTTAAATGTCTTTGAATGAGAGAATTCATATGGGTCTACTGTGAATATGCACAAGCTTTCTGCCCAGAGGAAAGCATCTGCACTGAATGACTTTAAAACTTTTCCAATATTCTGTATCATAAATATCAGATCTAAATACAATCTACTTTGTGTAAGAAGAAGGAATGAATTCCACTGATAGAATGAAATCCTTTGATTTATACATACTGCTTCTTCAAACAAGGATGAAGAGGCACTCTCTTATTTCTGGAATCTAATTTTACATTGCTAGAAAGAAAACACCATAAACGATAGATTCTGCATTAAAAAAAAAACACTCACAAATTCTACCCTCTTGAAATATTTTCTGAGATTGTCATCTAACAAATTGTTTCTTTCATTTCAAGTAGTCAGAGACCAAGTGTCAAGTGAAATCTTTTACATTTCAATGAGGCTTGAACTCAGGGCCTGGGTGCTGTCCCTGAGTCTTTGTGCTCAAGGCTAGTGCTCTACCACTTGAGCCACAGCTCCACTTCTGTCTTTTTTGTGGCTTATTGGAGATGAGAGTCTCACACAAATTCCTGCCCAGGCTGGACTCCATCCACGATCCTCAGATCTCATTGCCTCCTAAGTAGTTAGGATTACATTCATAAGCCACTGGCAGACGTTCTCTTTAACTTTTGTTGGCGGGGGGGGGGGGGGGGGGCGGGGTGTGGTGGTGGTGGTGTAAGAGTATAGCAAATGGAAAGAGTTAAAACAGTTTTAAAGATTTGGAGGCTCCATAGAGATGCTAGGTTGTTTTCATTCTGTCTCATATTAATCTCATTTTTTGAGTTTCTCTTCAATCTCAGGTATTCTTTGCTCACAGACTTGAAACAGCGGAGCAATCTAATTTATTATACTCATTCAAACATAAAGTTATGATGCCAAATGAAAGGCAATACTAAAAGTTGACATAATATAGAAAACTAATAAAGGTTGCCATTTCTAAGTAATTCTACCATCGTTAGTAATATCATTATAGTCATTGATCTATTATTGTTTTGCAAAAATGCCTCATCATACCAGAAACTTTCATGACAACAATGGCCCACACAATACTCACTTCTCTCTTCCTTTTGATTGATTAAATTGTTTTAGGGTTGTGCTTGGCAATGCACAGAGACCACAGGCACATTTTGCAACAATTTTCTGTTTAGGAAGAGTTAACCAAAATAATTGTTGGTGCTTTCACTAAAGATCTGTTTGAAATGCTCCTTCATATGTTCAGGACCCTTTCCTCTCTCTCTCCTCTCTCTCTCTCTCCTCTCTCTCTCTCTCTCTCTCTCTCTCTCTCTCTCTCTCTCTCTCTCTCTCTCTCTCTCTCTCTCTCTCTTCATTTTGCCTTACTGAAAAATGTATGCAGAATTTCCATAGTCATTTCAAAGCAAAGCATGCCAGTGACAAGAGGCCTAGGGGAAATTTGTGACACAGATTTATCCATCCTGGACCACATTATCAGGACTTCTTCTTTGTGTAAGGAAATCAAACCTGGTCTTCCATCATCTCCCAGCATTTTGTGTCTCTGTGGTATGAGCTGTTCTTATCATCTTCTTTTTAGTTACAGATGAGTAGAACAAGTATTTGATCTATGGTAGCTGAACTTGATGGATCAATGTTGTTGTATACCTTATTTCTCTTTAGGCTAGGGCCAGAACTGGACAATTGAATTAAAAAGTACAGTTTGACTGCTTGAACACATAGGCAGTCTTGGTAGGGTATTCACTGACCTAATTAAAAAACTGATACTAGAGTTAGGCACTGGTAGCTGACCCCTGTAACACTAGCTACTCATGAAGCAGAGATTTGAGACCAAGGTTTGCATTCAGTCTTGGTAGAAAGATTGGCAAAAAAATATCTCCAATTAATTAGCCAAAAGCTAGAGTGGAGGTGTGGCTTAGGTGGTAGAGTGCCATCTGCAAATATCAAAGGCATATGAGTGCATGAGGCCCTGAGTTCAATCTCCTGTATTGTCACAGAAGAAGAAAAATAAATGATACCGTGGGTTGAACTCAGGACCTCACATTTGCTTGCTCACTTGACACCAGCTCTTCCACTGATGCTACACATCTAGCCCAGCTTTTTTTTTTTTTTTTTTGGCCAGTCCTGGGCCTCGGACTCAGGGCCTGAGCACTGTCCCTGGCTTCTTTTTGCTCAAGGCTAGCACTCTGCCACCTGAGCCACAGCGCCCCTTCTGGCCGTTTTCTGTATATGTGGTGCTGGGGAATCGAACCCAGGGCCTCATGTATACAAGGCAAGCTCTCTTGCCACTAGGCCATATCCCCAGCCCCGAGCCCAGCTTTTTGTCAGTTAATTGGAAATGAAGTTTCATGGATGTTCTGGTAGAGACAGCTTCTAACAACAATCTTTAGGACTCTCCTCTTGAGTAGCTAGGATTACAGCTTAAAAGTATTTCTTATTCAAATACAAATTGACAGATGCTTGAGAAAACACATTAATTGGAAAGATTGCATGCCTTCATTAAGCACCTCATACTAGTGACATTTGACCAACATGTAAATCTTAGATACTATTTTTTTCTCTTCCCATCGCTAACTTGAACCATTAATTATTTCACATATGGGCCATCACTGTAATGACTTCTTTGTAAGCCTGCTTAACTTACTTCCATCTCTCTCTTATTGGTTCCCCTGTCATACAAAAATGTACCTTAAATCTGCATAAAACTTTTTCTCGATGACAGTTCAGTCAATTGCAAAGAAGGACAGAAAGCACAAGGACCCAAAATTTTGTTCACCAAGCATCCTGGTTCTGCAAAATAATGATTTCTTTAATTTTTTCTCCTCCGACCAAGTCACTAAAAGCAACGCTGCATTCTACTAAGAAGCATCTCCACGATGTAGAAAATTTCCTCTTGTCACTATACCAGACATCCTCATCTCAGAACTATTTGTCTGGGGCTGGGGATATGGCCTAATGGCAAGAGAGCTTGCCTCCCATACATGAAGACCTCGGTTCAATTCCCCAGCACCATGTACACGGAAAACAGCCAGAAGTGGCGCTGTGGCTCAAGTGGCAGAGTGCTAGCCTTGAGCGGGAAGAAGCCAGGGACAGTGCTCAGGCCCTGAGTCCAAGGCCCAGGACTGGCCAAAAAAAAAAAAAAAAAGAGTCTCAGAACTATTTGTCTCTGTTTAATTAAGATGGGGATTCACCTTTAGGAAAACTTTTGTGTTTATTTATCACATCACATCATTTTAATATTTTATTATTATATTTAATTAGTTGTACAAAAAGATTTTAATTCAGCATGTCAATTTATGAGTATAATGCTTCTAAATCACTGTTACTCTTTCAAAATTCTTACCCATCTCTTCCAACCCCACTCATCCCCCCAAGTAATCATTTATTGAATTTTGCTTACAGCTTTCCATTATAATGACAATGGAAATCCATATATCTGCCTAGGTCCACAGAGCTCCGCGGGATGTGATTCCTCACTATATCTGTGAACTCAGAACCAGCTCATGCTTGCCAGTCACACTGATCCTCTTACTGCTCTTCCAGGTAGGCTTCTGCGTATTTTTTAAAGATGAGTAGAGAAACAAGCTTAATTATGGAAATGCATCAGTATTGATTAATAAATTATACATCAATTAGAGTAAATACCTGAAATTTGACCAAACGAAGCTCTGATTGCAGAAATGACATTGGTAACTCTGTCAGCATCCTTAGTCTCTAATGAGACCATTGTATCTGATATCACCATTATTAGAATGAAATTTGCTATATGTGAATGAGAATTTCCAGAAACAATATTCAAATCAGTGGGCATGATCTGACTAAATTTTTCAAGTGTAAGAATTTTGAGTTTCTAAAATTTGTCTTTGCTTATTTTTTTATATGTCAAACCAAAAGAGGTAACTTAAATTTTCTGTTCTTCAGTTTTCTGAAGAAAATTGAGACACGCTGTAATATTTTACAATAAAAATTATTAGTAACTTTAATGTTAATACAACTGGGTGCTTTTAAAATTTAAAAACTGTTACATTAATATTAAATCCAAAAGTGAAAAAATGAGAGGCGCGCCAAAATAAACACAATAAAAATAACCCCCCTAAGACTCCCCTGACCTGTCAGTTGTGATGTTTTCTGTTTATCAAATGAAGCAACACTGATAATATCATCACATGCCTTACCATTCACTTGGAAGATGTGAGTCTGGTAGATGTGCTCATACCCATCAGCATAGCAAGTGTAATTGCCCATGTGAGTAGTGGTAACTTTTGTAATATACAAGGACCCATCATCTCCAAAGTCCTGTACAAAACATAACAAAATTCAGTAAAGCAAGATAATTGCATTTAATTATTTTTACTTTTAGAAAACTATATCTAAAACATAGATTACAATTGTATCAAAATAATTATTTGACATATGGAGGACCTCAATTTACCATTTTCTTAAGGTACATTATATTAAAAAAATATTACCTCAAGGCCAAGTATAGCTTGCATTTGTAATCCCCAATGTATGGAGGCAGAGATTAAGAAGACTGTAATGGCAAACTACTTAGAGAAAAATTTAGTGAGATCCTATGTTTATAAAAGCCAGCTACAATAGAGATGGAGGCTCGTGGTCTGAGTCTAGTGCAGGCAAAACCACTCTTCCAGAAAACTGATTAATAACAAAATGGACGGAGGAGTGGCTAAAGTGATAGAGACATACCTAAAAGCATGAGACTTGGTTCTAATCCCTACCACTGACAAAGAAAGAAAGAAAAAGAGAAAGAGAAAGAAAGAAAGAAAGAAAGAAAGAAAGAAAGAAAGGAAGGAAGGAAGGAAGGAAGGAAGGAAGGAAGGAAGGAAGGAAGGAAGGGAGAGAGAAAAAAAAAGTCTTATTCCTAAATCCATATTTTCTATAGTATTTTATGTCCTTATAAAATAACTTAGTTTTTACATACTTGTCTATTTTATTTTACCACTGCTTACCCACTAGCTTGGGTGCAAGTTTTCAGTCTAAGAAATGAACAGCATACTAGAATAAAATGACTATAACTATTTTAAATTTATGAAACAAATATGCTACCATCTGGGGAAAATACTACAAGAACCTCACTGTGAAATGCAAAAGACATCTCTGGCCTGGTAGAGGAAACCAGAAATCAAGTCTTTCATAAAGGCAATGATAACTGGGGAAAACTGTCAGTCAATATTCTTTCTTTCCTTTTTTTTTTTTTTTCACAGTCCTGAGGCTTGAACTCAGGGCCTGGACGCTCCCTCTGAGCCTCTTTGTGCTTAAGGCAAGTGTTCCACCATTTACTCCCGAGCCCCACTTCTGGGGTTTTTTTCCCCCTAAATTTTTCTCTCCAGCATCTGCTATTAGGGGTGTGTGTGTGTGTGTGTGTGTGTGTGTGTGTGTGTGTGTGTGTGTGTACTGGAACTAGGGAAGGGAAGGGGAAAATCAAAATGGATAGACAAAGGCTAAAAGATGAGCCAATGCAACAGCAATACTTACAAAACTATATGCCGTGATCCAACTGTACAACTCATGGAGGGGGGGAGGGAAGTGGGAGGGGGGCAGAAGGACAAAATGAGGGAGGAGGTAACAAGTATGATAAGAAATGTACTCACTGCCTTATGAATGAACCTATAACCCCTTTGTACATCATTCTGACAACAAATAAATTAATAAGAAGTTTTTTCACAGCAAAGGATGTAACCAATAAGCTCAGAGACAGCCTACAGAATGGGAGAAGAGTTTTGCCAGACAATGGTGTAATATCCAGAATGCATAGAGAACTCTAAGATAATTAAAACTGAGTAATTAATTGAAAGTAATAAATCCTCAAAAGCCAACAACCCAGTGGGGTAGTGGGTTAATGAACTAAAGAGTGTCTTCTCAGAACAAGAAGTAAAATATCCAATACATATAAATACTTTAATTTCATATTAGCCTATATGAATTCTAACATACACATGCTTACTATCACATTTCTAATGGAATTTTAATAATTTATTCTTACAACATTGTGAATGTTAACAGCGTTATAAAGAACTACTTGAATTCACATGTGTATGAATAATTGCTACATGCAGATATATTAGTGTAAAAGTATTTACATATAATCATATAAGTTAATGTTAAGCAAAATGAACTCCAAGGTATAGAATGAGAGGTTTTTCATTGTTATTTCTAATGTACTATGTGAATTATTTATTTTTTCTTTCATTTGTCTTTTCTATGGTTGATCCCTTGTTGTAAATGTATTTGATTTTGGTACCCTGAGAATTGTATATACCTTTATTTGAATTATGGAACATCAAAATGGTGAGACAAAGGACAAAGGGTGAAACAACTGCAACAGCAATACTCACAAGGAAATATGTTAGAAATTAACTGTACAACTTGGGAGGGTGGTTGGGAGGAGGGAAAGTAGGAGAAAAATGGGGGGGGGGGGGTAACAAATTTGACAAAAAAATTAACTTCCCAGCCAGCAAGACAGATATACAATGTGCCAATAATTCACTTCTACTCTATATCCAATATTCATTAAGTTTGCCAAAACCAGACTTCACAAACGCTGCAGTATGTCATATGCATTATATATACACTATAAAGCATCTCTTTTTTATGTACTCACATTGATGTCTTCCAAATCTAAATTATTTAGAATAATATTGTTCCTCTTCCAGATGATGGGAGGTCTCAAGGCTCCATGAATAGCACAGCTAAGGACAGCACTTTCTCCCACAGTAGTGGCAGTAATGCACACTCTCTGATCTTCAGGAAGGGCCAGTTGGATCACTTCTGCAAAGACCAAGTGGTGATAAATGGATGAGCAGATGGTTTTGCAATGTTAATTAGTATAAAGCTCCTGAATTCTAGTAATTTGGGCTTTTAATTTGAATAAGAGAGAAAAGATTGTGATAAAACATTGCAATAAAACATTTGAATAATATTTCAATTTTATTGATTGACAAGCATTCTCTGGAGGCAAAGAACTATCAAAAATGAAATGTTATCAGAATTAGACTTATAATAAGCCTGGCAGACTGCCCCCCTGCCAAAGATAGATAATTTATTTAAAAGCCAAACAGATGTGTAGCTTGTCGTTGACACTGCGATAAAATGATGTTGTTTGTTCACTGAGAGATTTGTGCTATTGGTGAGGTGGGATCATTGCTGGCCGGTTCAGAAAACACTAGTAAAGGTGAAAGGAGGAAATGCATCCTTATGCTGGAAAATGTAAATTGATTCTAAAGAAGTACGGTTTGATTTGGAAATTGAGAGAGTGGAGAAGTAAGTACACTGAACTTCCCTAACCTAATAGCAATTATGTCCATTTCTTATAGGGTATGCTATTTAATGCTGTAATTAATATATTTTAAACTAACATATGTATGTATGTATGTATGTATGTATGTATGTATGCATTCACCTGTCAATAATAATGCTGAGTCATGAACAGGTTATTTGAGATTTGGATCTGGCTCTCCTTTTGTTTTCAGCCAATCCTCACCAACTGTGATTATGAACAAGCAAGTAATTGTCAATAACCATGGGAAATAATTGGGATAATGTCTGCAGTTTTCCCTATGTGTGTGTGTATGTGTCATGGTGCTTTGAGTTATGAGCATAAAAACAGAAGTTTAAAAGAAAAACACTGAAGCTTAATTCTGTATGAAAATTTTGCTTTGTGATGGCATATTTCTCTTTAGAGCATTCCACCCCACACATCTTATATACAGATAACAACTTGGACCAAAAAGCAGCCATCATTGTAATGTTCTCCCTCACATTTTCACTCTAATGATATTTTAATGATTTTGCTAAGATGTAATTTTAACAAAATTATAGAAAACGTGATTTCAAGAGTCATCTGGGTCAGATGTGGTGGCGCACATCTACAAACAGAGACTGAGTAAGTATGATGAGTTTAATGCCTGATTGGGCTACATAACGAGACAGTCTCAAAATAACAGAAATACAAAACAAGGAAGTCAGCTAGTACCTTCACAAGGGTAAAAATGCACAGAGTATTGTTAGAGACACCCCTGAATTCTTTGAAACACTTCACTAATTCAGTGACATAAAAACACTGCCACTTTTTGAAAGCCTTCCCACCTACTCTAGGGAATATTGCAGAGTTCTGACATTGACTCTGATCTCACGGTGTGAAGATTATTAATGTATTTCTATGACAGGTTTTTCCTCTTCCTCTTACTTTACAAAATTCAGTCATGTAAAATATATGTGAACGCTTTTGCAATATTTTGTTATCTTTACTACTTAAGAAGATAGTAGGGGGGCTGGGAATATGGACTAGTGGCAAGAGTGCTCTGCTCGTATACATGAAGCCCTAGGTTCGATTCCTCAGCACCACATATATAGAAAGTGGCCAGAAGGGGCGCTGTGGCTCAAGTTGGCAGAGAACTAGCCTTGAGTAAAAAAGAAGCCAGGGACAGTGCTCAGGCCCTGAGTCCAAAGCCCAGGACTGCCAAAAAATAAAAATAAAAAAGAAAGAAAAAGAAGATAGTAGGAATTTAGTATAAATAAAATTTTTAAAAATTGGAAATTTCCTATAGCTCAATAGATAAGTACAAGTTTAGTAAAATTAAGATCATGACTAATAACTTTAGAGCTTTTATATGAATAACAACAAAGTAAATAGTAATAAGAACTTGGATAAAAATATTGCATGTTTTAGTAGTATAGAAAAAGTACAGTATTATGAATATTTATAAATCATGTTTGTTTTAAAGAGGATGACTTTACCAAATCTGACTCTGTGTGTGTGTGTGTGTGTGTGTGTGTGTGTGTGTGTGTGTGCGCGCGCGCGCGCGCGCGGGCGCGTGTGTGCACGTCCACGCTGGTCGTGGGGTTTAAATTCAGGGCCTGGGGACTATCCTTGAGCTTTTAAGCTCAGGGCTAACTCTCTACCACTTGAGCCATACCTCCCCTTCTGTTTTTCAGTTGTTAATTGGTGATAAGTGTTTCATGAATTTTTCTGCCAAGAATGGCTTTGAACCTGGATCCTTAGATCCCAGCCTCATGAGTAGCTAGGTTTATAGGTATGAACCACTGCCCTCTAGCTCATTTAATACACTTAATAATAAGAACTAAACTTATCTTGACCAGGGCTACATTAGTTTAAATATCTCCATAGTTTAAGCTCTTATGTACAGCTTATATTGAATATTTCATTTATTTACAGACTAACATAGTCATATTACCATGATCATGCTGATAATTTCTATTATAAAAAAGAAACATAGAAGAAATTTAATCTGCAGTAGGTCCAAATTTTTCCATGTTAACTCCAGTAAGACACTGAGAACTGAATTTAGATCATAATTTAATAAGGTGGAATAAATTATGAAAAAGATAGGAATATTAGATGCAATAAATTATTCTCATAATTAGACAAGTATCATAGATCAGTAACAATCTCTTAAATTAACTGAAACAATGATGATAAATCTTTGGTCAGAAAGAGGTAATAGCAACCTAAATGTGTAACTATGAAAAAGCTATGAGATTTTTTGAAATTGTTTTGGGAAGGGGATAATTAAAAGGAGAGTTATAAATGGAGTGAGATTGACTGGGATACAGTGTCAATATGTGTAGAATGATAACAGTAATATCCCTCCCCCCCACACACGCTAGAACTATTATCAGCTAATACAAAACAATAAATTTTAAAACAGTAACTGAAATAAGTGTGGATGTTTAATTTAGGTAGGCCAAGTTATGCATTGCTATAGTAGAAAGACTAAGTTCATAGATTAAATTTTTATCTTTAATTTAGTGTTTACTTTTATTATAAATTGCATTGTTAAAGTAAATGGACAAGAAGTTAAAAGAGGAATGCAGGAACTACTTTCATTTGGTAAAAATGGTCTAGAAAATTAAGTGAAGAAGAAACAAATACATAAGCAATCATGAATTAAATGCAAATAATAGATTAAAGCTATTAAATACATGGTAAGACGGTTTTGAATTACATAGAGTGAGTTCAGAGAAAAACCATGAATTATTTATTGACTAGATGTAGTTAATGTTTAAATCAGATTAGACACAGATAAGGCAATGAAAAAAAATTGAATCTTACCAAAGGGAAATTAAGATTAAGTTGATTGACAGTAAGGGTAAACAAAGAATATAGGGTATTCAAAATATTCGAAAGAAATAGTAGCTGACTTTTTCATAAATTTAAAAGATATCTTATGAAATAAATAAACTCTTAAACTTTAACATCTCTAGATAAGTCCATACCAATATACTTAATAGAAGTTGATGAAAACTGGATGATACATTCTTAAAATTACACACATCAGAAGCACAGATTATCTACATATTAAGGAGAGCTAAACAGCTAACCTTCCATTAACATTTTCATTAACAAAAACAGAAACAAGGAGTGGGATGATTTCTTTGAAGAGATGACACAAAATTAATTTAACTTTAGAATTTAATTTTATACATATAAAATGAAAGTACAAATATCTTTTCAAGAATAATGAAAGAAAGAAAAGGAGACAACATTTCAGGAGAGGGGAGAACAAGGGAGGGAGAAAAAAGAGAGGGGGAAAAGGAAGGAAAAGAGTGAAACAGAAAGGCAATGAGGAATAAAGGAAGATAGAACCTCTCTAGGAAATGTATCTTAGGGACAGTTCTGAGTGTACTGCAAGCATAAAAGAAAAAAAATCTTACAGCATAGTTCACAGGTACAAGAAGGAAAGAAAAGCAAAAAATTTCCAAAAACACAAGTCACCAAAACAGGAAAACCTTTACCAACAACAAAATTAACCACCTACATAGAATAACCTCCTACATAGAATAAAAGCTCCTAAATAGAATAAATATCTCCTATGTAGAACAAATGAAGATCCCTTGCAGATGAAAAAAAAATTTGAAACTCAATGGAACTATCAACAAAAAAATGTAACAAATGTTTCATGAATTGGGCTATCCATGTGTTAGTAATACTCAAAAAAGTGGAAGAGTGAAAATGTATAAAACCAGAAAGATAAAAATTTTAATTAAAACCTTTCAGACTGACATAATAAAAAAGTGAAGTGTTGAGAAGCATAGGGAAAAATGTAAGTTTCTAAATATCTGACATAAAATTGCAAATTCATAAACAAACTGTCTGCATTAGTAAATGAATTCTTCTCTAGGTAAATCTGCTTGGGCAGACCAATATACAAAGGTCCGTTTGGCAATATGTTTTCCAAGAGTAAAGATTTAAGACATCAAGTATTCAGAATATGCAAGTGTAATAAATAGCAGAAGTAGTGAACGTGTCAAGATACCTTTAAAAAACTGGACAAGGAAGGAAGACAGAAAAGGGCTAGTGATCAGGACCAGGATAAATGAATCACAAATTTAACTTAAGAAAAGGAGTTATGGCCAGGAAGATTCTAAAGATACAATTGATAATGGAATTATTTCTGTCAAAGGTTCTGAAAGTTTTATGAAGGACTTATAATGATAAGTATAACTGGAAGTGGTTAGCAGCTAACAGAAAGGTAATTCTATAGCACTGATAAGACTGGAAGTTATGAATAATGATTGTAATTTCATTTTTTATTGTCTTTGTAGCTCTGTAGTAAGTACAATACAATATAGACAGGACTATGTTTTGATATTTCCTCAAGTAATTTTATATATCAACAATAGTAAATCCCATTTTAACTTGTAATGATCATCCTTTCAGTAGACTTTAAAATACAGTGTAATTACTATTTATATTTTCTGTTCATCTTCAGTTAATTGGCTTTTTTCATTGGATCATATACAACTGAATTCTAAATAAGTAAAGGATGAGTCTATTCATTCAGTGATATACATAACACAAGCACCTTAGAAAATAATTTGTTTTTAATTCACAATAGTTTCCATGTAAAAGCTGACCTAGAGCTGGGAATATGGCTTAAGTGGCAAGAGTGCTCGCCTTGTATACATGAAGTCCTGGGTTCAATTCCTCAGCACTACATATATAGAAAATGGCCAGAAGTGGTGCTGTGGCCCAAGTGGCAGAGAACTAGCCTTGAGCAAAAATAGAAGCCAGGGCCAGTGCTCAGGCCCTGAGTTCAAGGCCCAGGACTGCCCCGCCCCCTCCAAAAAAAAAAAAAAAGCTGACCTAACAAAAGTTGTATTGCACAGAGAAAATTCAGTCGTAAAAGTACTCAAATTAATATTAACTTTAGAACATAGAAAAGCTCAAGGTGAGGACAGCTTAATTATTTTAATATTGACATTATATAGACTGAAACAATAAGGTACTGGAATTTCACAGTGCATTAACTTCAAAAGCTCTTTACAAGTGACATGGGAGGATATTGGTAAAAGAAAATAATTGTAAGCATTTACTGAGTAGGAACTACTATACTAGTCAGACCTGTTCTAAGCATTTCATTTGTTTAATCTTCACTACTATAATGTAGATACTGATTCCAATTTTATTTTATTTTATTAGTGACTCTATTGCAAGAGGAAGTTATAAGTAGAACTTCAATATACATTTTGTGACAACAGGAACATTCTGTGATTAAGGACAGCAAATGGAAAAGTAGAAGGACCCCAGAAGTGATAAGATCCTGTCTCTTGAATAATTTGTAGATAAAATAAATTAATTAATTTAAATAAATTACACTAAAAATAAAATACATGAGAGACAAATTCAAAGTATCGCTAATCTTTGCATAAAATTAGGACAAGAACAAGTGAAATCCAAAGTAAACAGAAGAAATCAATACATTTAGAAATCATTGAGAAAGGGTAAAGGATAGATAACAAGGATTACAGAGACATTTTAAGGGAGGAAAACAACTCTGTGAAATATTCAAATTGTAGCCAAATGGTCAATATGCATGTTTTTCATGACTTGTAAAATGTGTAGCAACAATTTGAAAACTAATGCAATTTTTATAGTGTAAAAAGAGAAAGTCTGCTGTGAAGAAATACACACACATATGTGTACGCGTGCGCACACACACGTTAATATTGAGACCCTATGGGAAAACTATAAAGTTTTAAATTACTTTAAAAGTGCTCTAAGAATAAAGTTTAAAAAAATACAAATTCTATAGACAGTGAAGATTAAATGACATGAAGAATACAACCATATAATCAACATTTGGATTTGATAAACTACTCTTGAGCTGGCACCAATGGCTCACTTCTGTAATCTTCGCTATTCGGGAGGCTGAGATTTAAGGCTTACAGTTTGAGGTTAGTCTGGGTATATAAGTTCATGAGACTTATTTACAATTAATTAGGAAAAAGCCAAAAGTGGAGGTGTGGTTCAATTGGTACAGCACCAGTGTACCAGTGGGGGGGGGGGGGGGAAAGTCCAGTGAAATCCTTGAATTCAAATCTCAATATTGGCAAAAGAAAATAAAAATAAAGAATACCACACTGATCTCCTCCTTACTATGATTTCTAGAAAGAGACGTTCAGTAAGTTTTCAAGTCTATAAATCATCCCCAAGTTTAAAACAGTTATGTTTCCAAACTCTTCAAATTGACATGGAAGCCCAAAGGATTAGCTCACAAGTGCAATCCCAACTAAGGAGGATGTAGCATCAGCAGGACTGCAGTTTGATGTTTGCCTGGGCCTAACTGTTAGATTATATCTAGAAACAAGCTAGAGCAAAAAGACTTGCCTCTGGTGATACAGTGCTTGTCTAGCAAGACCAAGACCATGGATTCCAACATCAGTCTTGATAAAAAGAAAACAACTAAAGGAGAAAATATGAAAAGACTGATATGAAGATTCAATTATGATATGATAAATATTTACTAAAACCACACAACAAGCATGTTCCTTACTGATTTCATTTTGAAAGGTAATAAGTGCCAAGAGTCTAACTTCATGATTAGACTGCGGAAGCCTTGATTCTAATGTAATAAAAAAATTAATTGTCCTTCAGGTTATGCTTAGATATCTTGATATTAATATAGGTAGATAGGTCAACATTAATAGAAAATCATTTGACAGAGGCCTGAAAAGTCCAAGACACTATCTCTTCAGGGAACCAGCAAGAATTCTGAATTGGAGTTGTAACTCAAATGGTATAATCCCAGCTATGAGCAAATGAGTTGAGTGGGAACTTGAATCCCGAGTTAAAGTTCCTATGTATCAGCACAAACCTTCTCTCTCTCTCTCTCTCTCTCTCTCTCTCTCTCTCTCTCTCTCTCTCACACACACACACACACACACACACACAAACCATTAACATGATCAGATATACTCTTCCACTTAAAAAAGCAGAATGAAGGTTCCTCAAAAGACTAAACATGGAGCTCCCCTATGGCCCAGCAATCCCACTTCTGGGCATTGACCCAAAGGATCACAAAGAAGGCCACACTAAAGCTACCAGCAGAACTACATCCAATGCAGCATTATCTACAATAGCTAAGACATGGAACCAACCCAAATGTCCCTCAGTAGATGAGTGGATCAAGAAAATGTGGTACATATACACAAGGGAATTCTACGCTTCCATCAGAAAGAATGATATGGCCCTCTTTGTAAGGAAATGGAAAGACTTGGAAAAAAATCATATTAAGCGAAGTAAGCCAGACCCAAAGAAACAGAGGTAACATTGTTCAATAAGAAATGTACTCATTAGTAATATTTAAAAAAGAAACAAGGAGCATACGTTTCCCTTATTTGTGTATGTCTAGGATAGTCCTAGCAGAGCATCACAATGGCTCACTAGCTATGTACATAACCACATAAAATGATGCTAATTGAAAGGAACGCCAAGATGTGGAAACAAGAGGGTATTTGTTTGTTTTGTGTGTACTGTTTATAGCAATTTCTCTATTCTTTCATTTTCCTTTTTGGTTTATTCCTTATTGTCACTATTTTTTGGGGGGATATACTGTGTCTTGTATATATATATTTATATGATTTGGGGAAGGGAAGGGGAATAACAAGATGGTGAGACAAAGGACAAAGAGTGAACCAATGCAACAGAGATACTCACAAGACACTATGATGGAAATGAACTTTACAACTTGAGGGGGAGGGAAGATAGGAGAAAGTATAGTGGGAGGAAATGAGGGAGGGTGTAACAATGTTGCTTTTTTATTGTCAAAGTGATATACAGAGGGATTACAGTTACATAAGGAAGGTAATGAGTATATTTCTTATCAAAATCATCCTTACAATAAAATAAAGATAAAATGAAGGAAAGAATTCCACCAAAATATTGATATTTGCCTAATGATGAATAGTTGGTTTCTTTTTGTTTTGTATTTACTGGGAAGTTTTACAGAGCTAATGTCTCTCTGCATTTTATGGGGAATGGATATCAGGAGGAGGAACTGAGAATTGGCTGTTCATTTCTGGCAACTCTACACAAGGTCCCTAGACTGAGCCTCAGCTATGCAAATTCAGAAATAAATGTAACAATCCATCCAGAATTAATTAGGCTATTGAAGATTGACTTAGCTAATCAAAGGCACGGAATACCTTTGTTTACTTTGGAATTCCAATTCCTGTTTGAACAAAGCAAAGCCGCAGATTTAGTCACCATCTTTAGCTGTATGCCTGGGAATCTCCCTTCTAACAAACACACAGGTCAAACACTTCACAAGATTGATGAATGGAAATTACTAAAGGGGAGTCAGTTTTTCTCAAGGCAGTCAAAGTCTAATCAGCTAATGAATTGCCCTTTTCAACTCTAAAGACATTTCTGTCTAAAGAGGCTTTCTTTTCCTTGTCACTTTCAAGTTTATTGACAAATTCATAGTTCTTAGCTTCTTTATTGTTACTCTGCACTTATCACAGTATGCAGGCATGATACATATTAACTCATGCAGATGACAGAAGAATAGATTCTTTTTCATAAGCAAATATACCCAAGGTCTGTAGTTTGGGAAAATGGGTTTATCAACAAAACCTGTCTTGCACCTGTCACAGAAAACAGAGTGGTATTCAATCATAGCCACACCCAATCATTACTGAATTTTTTGTTGTCTAAGACTGTGTTCAGCTCTACATATATTCTCAGATAGTTGCTATAGAAACTTTACATTCTGGTCTCTTGTAGCAAGCTACTTATTTAGTGAAAAATTACTTTGGCTGTTAATTCATTCTGTTAATTCATTTTGACTTCTAAAGTTATGTAAATACAACCTATTACATTCTTCCTACTTACTTAACTGCTTCCAGAATTTGAACTCAGACTCTCAGGCTCAATTTGAGTGATCAGATAAAAGGCTCTTTGCTACATTCTGTTGTTGTTGTTGTTGTTGTTAGTTGTGGACTTTGAACTCAGGGCCTGAGCACTGTCCCTGAGCTGTTTTGCTCAAGGTTTAGACCTCTACCACTTTGTGTCACAGTAGCACTTCCAGTTTTTTGGTGGTTATTTGGAGATAAGAGTGTCAGGAACTTTCTCCCTGGGCTGGCTTCAAACCTTGACCTCAGATCTCAGCTGCCTCAGTAGCTAGGATTACTGGCTTGAGCCACCAGCTTCTAGCTTCTACTACATTTTATTGGGTAGAAAAGTAATGTCTTCCTTATAAAGTATGCATAGTACTAATCTAGGAGCTGCTTGATTCTCTATGAGACTATATACATTTTAATGGGCCACACTTTAATCCACTATAGTGTCCATAACCAAAATACATAATAGAAATGCTTTTTAAAAGAAAGCACTCGGGCTGGGGTTATAGCCTAGTGGCAAGAGTGCCTGCCTCGGATACACGAGGCCCTAGGTTCGATTCCCCAGCACCACATATACAGAAAATGGCCAGAAGCGGCGCTGTGGCTCAAGTGGCAGAGTGCTAGCCTTGAGCGGGAAGAAGCCAGGGACAGTGCTCAGGCCCTGAGTCCAAGGCCCAGGACTGGCCAAAAAAAAAAAAAAAAAAAAAAAAAAGAAAGCACTCAGCTTCTCATAATGACTCTTCACAAGAGATCAGAGGATCTATGTTGTCCATGTATGTGATTCTGGATACTTTGGAGAAACTGGTAAGAATCCCAGTTTGAGCTTTGCTCAGGAAGAAATAGCATACCCTATGTGAAAGATAATCTAAAGGAAAACATGGCAGGGCATGGATCAAGTGGTTGAACAACTGATTTGCAAGAGGTAGGTCCTGATTTCAAACCCCATACTCTCCCTCTCCACCCCATCATAAAAAGCAAGAAAATAGAAAATAAAATATTCTTTGTCAACTTTCTTCCACCACTTTTTAGAGAATCCAAAATGCCTGTTACCTCAAAAAGTGTTTATTTTAGCACACTTGCAATGATCAAAGCTTTCTGTGCCCCTTTGAAACATATACTTTTGCCCAACCTTTTGAATGCCTTTTTAAAACATTAGTAGTTGTACAAAGAGATTATAATTCCATCAGTTAGATTAGGAGTACCATCTGTCTTGGTCAGTGACATCTTTGTGTTGGTTTGTGGTTTGACAGTGGTTGGAATTCATCCCCTAACCTAACATACTCTAGTCAAGAGGATTCTGCAGTAGCTACCTGCCTCGCTTTCAGCAATTTTATAGCCCAGGGATATCTTTCTCAAAGAGCCCTGAGAAAGCCTATTGAATTTAGTAATGATCATGGAAAATAATGCCTATATTTTGTGTCCATTACAGGAGCAAAGTTCAACTTCAATAATCACCAATTAGCAAAGACCAAGGATTAATCACGCTGAGCAATCTCACCCCACCCCTAATGACCCAGATTTTCTTCACTTGTTAACTTTAGTGGCAATAATATAACAAGCCTTTATGTGAGTACAACATTGACCCCTATTGGAAGAGCCCAGACAAAAAGTCTTTCAAACTGGTTTCATTTGTCTGGTGCAATTTCCTTTCATAGAGATCATATTCCTTTTAGAAAAAAAAAATCACCAATTTTTTATTAACCCTATCTTTCTCACTGAAGCTTAAAAGAGAAGGAAGTTACAGAAAATGAATAAAAGGACCTACATCATTTGCTTCCCCTAGTAATGCTGGAAGTGCCTAGAACTGAAAAGATAACTTTACATACACTGTGGTGCCCGGAACAGATTGCTGCATGTGTATAAGGTTATAATTATGACATAGATTTCTCATAGGCTCTTCTAGCAATAATTTTGAATGACATTGCTGCCTTGAAAATATAGGTCTTTGGAAATCTTTCATAAATACAGTACATATCAAGAAGACAGATGAACAATCATATAGCTAATTTAGTGGGAAAAGCTATTCTACTCACTTGTTACTAAAAATAATGATCTAGATTCAAAGTACATGAAATAAAATTGGAGTCATGTAAATGATCACTTCGATATTATGCTTATTTATATCTCCAGCTTCTTATGGATTATTTTAATCTAGGGGGTTCAGTGAACTAAATATTGTAAACTGTGCTATATTTTTTTTACAAGGCACAATACTTAGGCTTCAATGTTAATTCAGTATTTTTATATTTATGCTTTGTAAGTTTGTAAAAATCTTCTGAGGAATCACTGTATTTTTCTCATTTGAACAATGTTAACACTACTAACTAGAAAAATTGAATACATATTTTAAATGATGCAAAAGAAAATATGTAAACTTTTAATAATCTTTAAATAATAAAACTCCAAATTATTTGAACAAAACAGCAAATGATGTTATTTTTTGGATAAGTAGATGAAAATGGGTGAAATTCATATACAGATAAAATCTACCTTAAAATTTTATATTCATTTATTGTAAGAAATAAATATGCAAATATTAACAGCATCAAATATTAATCTTGAGTATTATATATTTTGTAAAATACAATTAAGTTGAACAAATGACATTTACTGATATTTTAAATGATTATTTTTAAAACTTGTGTTCATTTAAAATTTTTGTTTATTTTTTGTGTGTTTTAAATGAAGAGTTTGGAAAATATTTCTAAATTATATAGAATTTATATTTTAATGTACATTACAAAGTGCCAAGAAAAAAACTAAAAAAAATTAAGTTTTATAATCAGCTTTGCATATAATTATGCCTATTTTAAGATATTATCAAACACTATATTCCATATAAAATTATTAACAAGAGTGGTTTTTTTCCGGTTTGTTATAATTGAAGGAAATTGAAGGGTTTGTGGAAAATAACTCTATACAATTTTCTTACTATTAAGAGAACATTTTAAATGTGTGTGTCTATGTATATATATATATATGCATATCAGTAATAAGCTCTATCAATATCTATCTACCCATAATCTACTTATCTATCTATGTATCTATATAGTAATAAGCTTAAATTCGATTCTATAGAACTTACCTTGTAATAAAGTGTATTGGGAGGAATAAAGCAATAGTGGAAAAGAATAAAAATGAGGAACAAAGGAGTTGGAAAGCTTTGGTACATGCTTCATTGTAGGGAATTCACAGAATAAAAATAAAAGCAAGATAAACATTTTAGACATTCTTGTCACCCATTAGATTCACTTCTCTGTTCTATCCATCTCTCTGTGGGAATGCAGAGAGGATCAAAGTGAGTAGGATTTATTTCCCTTTTTATATTTCCAACTCTTCTTAGAAGAATCCATTACAGACATACTCAGCACTAGCTAGATCTGCTTACTGAAGAGGGTGGGCTGGAGCACAAGGGCACTGCTCCTTGCAATGGGATTCTGACGTGCCAAGAGCCTCCTGAAAGTCTTCTTTGATTGAGTTATTTGGCTATCATATATTCAAGAGGCAGACCAGGCTAATTGCTAAGATCTACAACTAAACAGTTTATCACTAAGTATGGAGAGCATAAATGTTCAGGAGGTAAAACGAAGCCTTTCCAGTTAGGGCTTGTTCTGTCATGCATGTTTTAACAGAGGGACGCACATAGAGATGAAGGGTTTCCCTTCTTCTCTTCCCCAAACCTTCTAACTACCTCCAGTGCTCCCTCTTTTGGTACTTGCTGTACTTCTGGGGCCACAGGATAAAGACCTCCATCTCTAAAACAGAGGTCTTAGGACTCAGTATGTGACATCTGTTTTGAAGTTTTGTCTTCGTTGAGAACTTGCAGTACTGATTTCATGAAATAGAATTGTAGCCAAAGAGAATTCGACTACAGAGTAGAACATTTTAAAAACATTTAAACTTACCAAATAGAACTCTAAGTAGATAGGCTCTAATCACTTTGATGAGTAGATTTTTTAAAGGAAGAATTGATAAAGATTACTTAAGTTTTCATGCTCATTTATAATACATTACTAAAAGTTGGTGAGGCTATCTTTCATTTATTCTGTCTATGAAAACCTGATTAATTCAAACAGGTGTTATAACTTTTTGAATTTATGCTATAGAAATATCTCATCATATTTTTCAAATACATTTTAACTGGCACTTCACTTGTTTGAAAAGTTTAATACAAATAAACACGCAAGAGGACACTTCTCCAGTATCCTTTGTCAATCATTTGTTTGTTTGTTTGTTTATGTATCATGTGTGCCTGGGCCTGCTCTCTTCCCTTCAACAGTTTTTGCTCAAGGCTAGCACTCTACCACTTGAGCTATAGCTTCTCTTCCAGCTTTTTATTTCTTCCTTTTCTATTCATTTCGCGCGCGCGCGTGTGTGTGTGTGTGTGTGTGTGTGTGTGTGTGTATGTGTGCATGTGTGCTAATTAGAAATGTCTCACAAACTTTCCTGTACAGGCTGGCTTCAAATTGTCACCCTCAGATCTCAGTCTCCTGAACAGCTAGAATTACAGGCATGAGACACAAGCGTGCAGCAAATCACCACTTTAATACTACTTAATTCCGACATTAAGTTCACCATTTTGTTAAATAACAACCCAGAGACACACTGACATTCTAAACTCTTATCAATCTCATAGAGCTACAATTCTGTAATTAGCATACTAAATGAAAAATACATCAATAGAGTTCATTTTCTTATTTATCAGAATTCTCATTTGATCATTAAAAAATTAGAGATGTACTGTATTATTGCCGATGTATCAACTAGAATATAAATTCCTCAGAAATAAAAATATTAAAAATTCTAGTTATACAAGAAACTATAACATTTTCCCTGAAGGCATGCTGAATAATCTGATTTTAATATGCCACAAGAAATAAAATGATTCTTATAAGAATATGTTAAAAACTAAAAGCTGGAATCATAATACAATTGATGCTAATGGATGCCACCTGATAGAACATCTTTAAAGTTGTTACTCTGACGGGAACAAGCAAATTCCATTAAGTGCTATGCTAACTGGCTGCTGGTGAATTGTCATTCTAATTACAGGACCTTAGTTTCTACATCTGTAAAACAGAGGTGAGCATAGCAGCTAACTCATAAGCATCTGGTCACATAGGACTAGTTAATGTAAAATATTACGAAGATTCTAAATGGAAGTACTATTATAAATTAATTGCCAAACCTCACCATTTCTTGTCATTGTAAACTTATGGAATTATAGTTACTTGCTGAAAATAAACTTTGAAACAGAGACCATACATAATGTGCAAGAAAATTCATATGCATTTAAAATCAAACACAGTTCCACTACATACACATGCACGTGCACGCACACACACACACACACACACACACCAGCAGAATATAAGGAAAGTATTTACTTTCTTTGAGATCACTGTAAGGTGATCATCTTGGACTCCTTTTTTTTTTTTTTTTTTTAACTGAGGCTTGCATTCAAACTTGAAACTATCTCTTAGCTTTCTCACAAGACTGGTGTCACACCTCCATTTTTGTTTTTCTTTTGTAACTTAACTGGAGATAAGAGTTTCATGGATCTTTCTATCCCAGTTAGCTTTAAACCTTGATCCTCATAGCTAAGCTCCTGGGTAGCGCAAAGGCATAAGGCACTGGTGCAAGGTGATCACTGTAATCTTAAAGGACAAATTCAGGTTATCCAATAAAAACTCTATCAAACTTTTCATCTTTTAATTCCTTGCTTTAACTAATTTTAGTGTTGGCTGCATAAAATACCTTAAGTACATGAAATATTTAACACCACAATATTTTAAAGGTACACTTTAATTTGTTAAGGTAGAAATATTTTTATTTCCCTATATTCATGAAATGTGAATTTTACTAATTTTTTCTCTTGAAACCTATGTATTATTTTGGATTACTTTTTTTTAAAATAATGTTTAAGTAGTTGTATAATGGGGTTTCAATTCCACATGTTAGATTATGAGTACAAAGTATCTTGGTAAATGTTAACTTCTTTCCTCATTCTCCTTCATCTATCCCAAACCCCCTCCTTTACTCACTTTTCCTAGTTCTATATTCACATATATACACTGAGCATTATGAGATCATTTCTCTACTTTTCTCCATTTTTCTACTCTCTCCTATTGACATCCTCCTCCACAACACCTCCAGGTAATAAATTAACTTTGAGATAATCTGCTTCAGTGTAAAGGACTGTAATAAACTTAATACCTTGTTTAGACCATAAAAGAACCATAAATGCTTTCTTGAAACTACAAAATAAATGCCCTTGAGAAATTGACATCTGTATCATTTTATATGTAAATATTGCTAAGAAAAGAAGCAATGAAAGATGTCAAGGATAGAAGAGACACATACATATGCACAGAGAAAGAAATCCCAGAAAAAGCGAGCGAGAGAGAGACAGACAGACAGACAAAGACAGAGAGACAGAGAGATACAGGAGGAGTCTCAAAAAAGTAATACAGACAAAAATGGAGGAAGATTTGGAATATTCTTTTTTATTTTTTTTTGCTGGTCTTGAGGCTGGACACTTTCACTGAACCTTTCTTTTTTTTTTTTTCAAATTTTTATTATCAAACTGATGTACAGAGAGGTTACAGTTTCATACGTTAGGCATTGGAAACATTTCTTGTACTGTTTGTTACCTTGTCCCATGCCACTTCCGGCCTCTTCTGGTATTTTATGGAGATAAGAATCTCAGACTTTCCTGCCCAGGCTGGCTTCAAACTGTGATCCTCACATTTCAGCCTCCTGAGTAGCTAAGATTACAGCCTTGAGCTACCAGCACCCAACTCAGAGAATATATATTCTAAATCGCCAGATTACAACATAATGCTTTCCTTTATTGTAAAATAAACATTATTATGTCCAGCCTGTACTTACCATGTATCACATATTTTAGGAACTTCCCAGTAATATGTGGTAATCAAGATAAAAACAACAACAACACTTAGCTACATATTTTCAAACCACTGTGCCATTCAGAACTGATAGGGCCCTGACATTCACTGATGAACTTTAGCTACTCCATGACTGAATCTACTGTCTTAATTGCTTTTCAGGTATGTAGTGCTTTTCCATGAGCTCCAGTCACTGCATTGTATTGTAGAATACCTATTTTGAATTCATTACTCTGATAACAATCTCCTCAAAATCACCACAGCAACAAATAGGTAATAACCCATACTAATTGCCGAGATTTGGCTGTTCCAAAATGTGCATATATATTTCCCAATATCATGTTGTACACCTTGAATTTGTATAAATTTTATTTTTAAATTTAAAACTAACTAGTATAAATTTACTAAAATAAATAAAACTGAAATTATATGTATAAAATTGTAAATAAATGGACTAATAGATTAATGAGCATGCAAGGTGGTAAAGACTTATAAACAAAATATATATTTAGATCACTTAAAATTGTAACTTAGTTACAATTAAATTAAAGGTGTAATATGAGTTTTGAGGCAGAAGGAAGGATTATAAATCTATTCTATTGGATTCCTCTCATCAAATAGAATAAAACGCTGTTGACATTCTTTGTCTTCATTTCTTGGGACATGTTTGAGTTCAGAGTAATATATAAATAATAGCCAAACTTTAGTTTATAAGGCATACATTCATATGGGGTTTGTTTTTAGTAATAGTAGTAGTAGAATTTCTATTGATAATCTAAACTACACAAATAAACCATTCCAAGTACAGACGGGGTTACAATTAAGTGAGTCAAGCTGGATTTATCAAGGAGCTCTATCATTATGTTTCATTAACTGTAAGAAGAGTGTGTATTTGTCAGCACTGAAGATAAGTTTTGAAAGAAACTGGACATTCACTGCAAATTGTAGGTTTAGAATGCTTAGATATAATTTAGATAAATATAAAGTAACACAAGAAGGAGCACCTAAAAGTGAAATGAAAGAAGACTGGTTAGAAAATGCTATCAGGAGATTAAGGGTGAGTTATTTTAGGATGAATTTTGCTAAACAAGGATGAAGTAAAAATGAAATAAAATAAGGTTTAGTGTATAAAAGGAAGTATTATCTTTTATTCATATACGTCTGGTCCATTTTCAGGAAATAATATCTTTAAAAACAATGATAATGGAGCTGGGAATATGACCAAGTGGCAAGAGTGCTTGCCTTGTATATACATGAGGCCCTGGGTTCGATTCCCCAGCACCCCATATGTAGAAAAAGGCCAGAAGTGGCGCTGTGGCTCAAGTGGCAGAGTGCTAGCCTTGAGCAAAAAGAAGCCAGGGACAGTGCTCAGGCCCTGAGTCCAAGGCCCAGGACTGGCAAAAAATAAAAAATAAAAAATAAAAAACAACCAGAGAAAACAATGATAGTTATGAGTTAAAATGTGCTAGCCACTTAAACTATGCTGGATGTATTGTTGTCTTTGTTATAATGAACTAGTGATTGAATCCTGGATTGTACTGTTGTTACCCCTTACATGATGAATGAATAATTAGTGTTTAGGGGGTTTGTGTAGCTTTCCAGAGTTAAACTATTATAAACGATGCATCAAGATTGACATGAAATTTGAATTTTTAGAATATATAACTTAAAGAAAAAGGAAAGAAAATGGGCCAAATATCTGAAAGTTATGCATAGGAATAAAAATTTGGTTATGGTTATTTCTGAGATATGATTTAACTTTGTGCCTAAACAGTCATATGGACCCCAAAGGGTCTATTTGCAGCTTCTCATTGAAGCTAGCATGATATGTGTCACCATGCATTTTTCTTTCTTCTGTTGAAATGGTGTCTGGCAGACTTTTCTGCCTGAGGCATTCTGCCACCTCTGTCCTTATGTTATCAGTTTCACAATAACTAAGATTACAAGCATCAGCAATGACACTTAGGTAGGTTATTTGTTGTTACATTTGTTTGTTTTCCACCACTAAAGTGCATTAAACAAAATTTGAGAAGTAGACACTTAAATTATGAAATAAACTGTAAATATTGCTAGCTTGTAGAAGTTTTTCTCTTGTTTTTGGCCTTTAGTCTATGAACTAAGTGATATATATGAGTATCAAATACACTTATGACAATTGTCATCTTTGTAACCAGGAACACACTGAACAAATTTGACAACCAGTAAGGTATTGGCTCTGGCCATTCAGCACAAGAGGTAGAAGAAACATTTGGATAAGCTTGTCTCTATAGACTCCTAAGTCCAATTAACAACCATGATTAGTACAGATATTGAAGTCTTAGTCATCACATAAAATAAAAATATCACATTTTACAATATAGATTTTCCTTAAATGTTTCACTTTTATAATAACACATACAATAGAATAAGGTCCATAATTGTGAGTTTATATCATAATATCAGTTTTATATAAAATCACTCCCTCTGTATTATATTCTAATATCCAAAAGAAATTAAAATGTCAGAAATAAAATATTTTATGAGGCTTGTGAATATTGTCAAATTGTCTTTCTAAAGAAAAATAAATTTCAAAATTATACATATCTCTAGGCATTCACACACAGTGAGATCAAAGGAGGATATACTCTTAAGAGAGGAACAGAAAAGGCACATGACTATGTGCTTCTGGTCATACAAAATAATATTGAAATGAATTCCAGGAAAAATGTAAATAAGAGGGTTTTTTTTTCTTGTTTGCTGTTTTTGATTTCCTTCTTCTTGTTCTGTTTGTTCATTTATATGCCTTTCAGAGTATGAAGGGAGGCACAGAAATGGACAGACAAAATGTGAACAAATGCACCAGTTCTACTCACTATACATTATGTTGAAAATGAACTTTATAACTTATGGGTGGGAATGAGAGGGAAAAAGTGGAAGAGTGGAAGGGAAGTGGTGACATTGTCCAAAAAGAAACGTGCTCATTACCTGACTTATACACCTGTAACCCCTTTGTACATCACCTTTATAATAACAATAATTTTTAAAAGAATAAACTTGTGACTTTACATTGAAGAGTGTTCAGAGATACACGAACCAAAGTGATGTTCATGAAACTGAAAATGACTGACTGCTTCTTCATCCAAGTAAAAAATGTTTGGGCTTCTATTGAGACTATTCAGAAAACGAAAGACAAAACAAAAGAAAGGGAAAGAATTTGAAAATGATATACGAATGATTAGAAAGTACTCAAAAGGTGCTCAGCATAAAACTCATGAGGAAAATACAAAAAAAAAAAGGACAATATGCCAGGTCACATCCAATTAACTCCTACAAGTCTGGCTCCCATATCTCCTTTGCCTCCTGCTTCATTACGTGGCTTTCCACCATAATAGCATCCCGTGAAGTTGAACAAACGAGCCTGCCAGTCTTAGAGCTTCAGTCTCCCAAACTGTGAGATAATGAAATAAATATCTTCTGCTTATTAAAAAAAAGAAAAATAAAGTTCTTAAAATTTTATGCATAGTAATATAGTTAATGATATTTACATAACATCAGTTTGTTCTTTCTCTCTTTTGTTTCTTCTTTATTGTCAGTAGTGAAGTACAGAGGGGTTTCAGTTTCATGTGTAAGGCAGTGAGTACATTTCTTATCCAACTTGTTACCTCCTCCCTCATTTCCCCCCCCTTCCCATTTCCCTCTCCACCCCATGAATTGTACAGTTGGTTAACACATTTTTATTACCTTCATACTTTATTTTAATAAATTTATGTTTAATTGATAAAGAGAATGTATCGTGAATTTTTAAATTAATTATTCACATGTCAAAATATCTTTTAGCTTAGTAGCTTGATAATAGTCTTTCTCTCATTAATATGAAATAACACTATCTCTCTTTAGAAGTGACAGGATTCTGTATTTAAAGATCCCTATAGATTCACTCATGATTCTTAACTGAGTATTTCAGCCTCATTTTACTCAGTGCTTTTCACTGACATGCATTGTGTGGATGGATACAACAAGGAAGATGGAAGCAATGAAACACCTCTGCACTCTGGGACAGGCCCATTTCCCTCACCTTAGTCGCCTTCACAGAATAATAGTCTCTCAATAATAAGAGACCATTACTGTTGCTCATTTAGATTCCCAGAAATAAAATTCTCACTAAGAAAAAAAAATATGAAGTCACTGTTCCCTGATAGTTCATCCTCAGAAATCTGCAGAATAATTTCTTGCTCATTTCATGGGTGAAAGACCATTATAGAGCCAGCCTTTATTCAGAGGGAACAGATATTGATCACACCTCAAGAGGACGCCCATAAGATATCATGGACATTTTAGTTTTACCAAATCTTTTAAATTGATTTGAAGTATCTCATGAAGAGGTATATTCATACATAGTTGCAATTCAGTAGAATTATTTTCTTGCTGTTTATGAATTTGCATGGGTATAAATAAGAAATATTTAAATGTTCCATTAATTCAGTGAGTGCCATTTTCTTTCATAGTTTTCTAATACTTATAGTTAACTCATAAACAATATGTTTCTAGTACTCCTAAGACCAATGCATTTATATAATAATGCTGTTAAATATATGATTATATTGAAAATGCATTAAATTGAGATTTCAGGCTTTCTAGATATGCAGTTACATCACTACCACTACTACTACCACTAATTTATTTTTCTAGCTCTAATTCTCATTTTATTAGATTTATTATGCCACGTTAATTTAAAAATAACAAGACTAGCAATTAACTTTACGTCACATTCATTTCATACAACATTAAGTTTTGTTGGGAACTACTCAAGAGTCTTAGATCTGAAGCACTATGGTTCACAGACAGCATGGGCAGAAAATCCTCACTGAATTTTACCCTTTAAAATGTTTGTGAATTACAATTCAATTCAATTTTAAAATCTCTCTATAAAAGTTGCTTTTTTTATTAATGGACTTTATTGTTATAAAAGTGAAGTACAGAGGGATTACATTTACATGAGTCAGGTAATGATTACAATTCCTTTTGTAGAATATCTTCTTTTACCTCACTCTCTCCTAGTCCCTCTTTCCATCTTCCACACAGGAGTTGTATAGTACAAGTTCATCCATGGCTAGTGAGCTCTACTGCTGTACTTTTTCACCCTTTTTCTCTCAAGCTCCACAACCTCTCTCCCTCCTCAACCTCCAAAATATATACACCTAAATACACATAAACAAAAAAGACAGAATCATCAAAAATAAACTTCAAAAGAGAGAGAGAGCTCTTACCTAATTCAACACATCAACAAAAGCAAGGACAAGAAGGCATAATCATCTCAATAGAAGCAGAAAAGGCATTTTTACAAGATTCAATACCCTCTTATGAAAAAAAGCTCTGAGAATGCTAGGAATCAATGGAACATTCCTCAATAGAATAAAGGCTGTGTATGACAAACGTACAGCCAACATTATACTTAATGGTGAAAAGTTGAAACCACTTCCTCTAAACAAGGATGTCTAATCATTCCACTCCTTGTCAGTTGAGCTACAGAATTACTAGCAAGTGCAATAAGGCAAGAGAAAAGCATAAAGGGAATCCACATATGGAAAGAAGAAATAAAACTATTCCTCTTTAGAGGTGACATGATTCTATATTTAAAGAACTCCAAAGATTTCTTTCCTAAGTTACTTGAACTTATCTGAAATTTGGCCCCAAAAAATCAGTAGCTTTTCAGTATGCCAATAATGAGAGAGCAAGACTGAAATCAGGAAAGCAACTTTGTTTGTAATAGAGTAAATAAGTACCTAGAAATAAACTTAACCAGAGAGGTGAAGGACCTCAGATGAAAACTTTAGAATCCTAAAAAAGGAAATTAAAGCAGCACCAAGGAAGTGGAAGAGACTCCCATGCTTCTGGATTAGAAGCATGACCAACACTACCCAAAAGTATCCACAAATTCAATGCTATTCCCATCAAAATCCCAACAACATTCCTCAATGATATAGAAGAAGCAATGCAAAAATCTGTATGCAGTAATAGAAGACTTTGAATGGGAAAAAGACTTTTTATCAGGAAGAACACTGCTGGAGAAATATCGATAACAAACTTCAAACTCTATTACAAAGCCTTAGTAATAATCATGGCTTGATGATGGCAAAAGAATATGTCCAAAGACGAATGGAATAGACTAGAAGAGCAAGAACCGAACCCACAAACATACAGCCATCGAGTATTTGATAAAGGAGCCAAAAACACAGGATGGAAGAAAGAAAGCCTCTTCAGCAAATGGTGCTGGTAACATGGGTGGCACATGTGCAGAAAACTGAAGTCAGACCTCAATGTAAGACCAAATACTCTGAAAATATTACAGGAAGGGATAGGGGAGACACCACAGCTCGTTGGCATGGGTCAAAATTTCCTTAATAAAGACCCAGAATCACAACAAATCAGTGACAGACTAAACCAATGGGATTTCATCAAACTGAAGAGTTTCTGCAGGGCAAAGGACATAGCTAGCAAGATAAATAGAAAGCCTGCAGATTAGGAGAAGATCTTTACCAGCTATGCATCAGACAAGAGCTACATATCTAAAATATACTTAAAACTGAAAATATAAATCCCCAAAAGCAAAACCTCTAAGAAACTCTAATGCCATTAGTAAGTGGGCTAAAGACTTAAAGAGAGACTTCACTGAAGAAGAAATAAGAATGGCCAATACACATCTGAAGAGATGTTCAACATCTCTGGTCATAAGAGAAATGCAAATCCAGACAACTTTGAGACTTCACCTCACCCCAGTTAGAGTGGCCATTATCGAGAAAACCAACCATAACAGATGCTGTTGGGGATGTGGCCAGACAGGAATACTACTATACTGTTGGTGGGAATGTAAACCTATTCAACCACTGTCAACACTGAATGGAAGTTTCTTCAAAAGACTAAACAGAGCTTCCTTATGATTCAGCAATCCCACTCCTGGACATTACCCATAAGACCACAAATCAGGCTGCAGTAAAGTTATCAGCACAACTATGTTCATTGCAGCACTTTTTCCCAACATATGTAATCAACCCAGATGCCCCTCCATGGACAAATGGTCAAGAAATTGTTGTGTGTGTGTGTGTGTGTGTGTGTGTCTGTGTGTGTGTGTGTGTCTGTGTGTGTGTGTGTGTGTGTCTGTGTGTTTCCATCAGAAAGAACCCAACTCATAGGAAATAGAAAGACTTGGAAAAAATACACTAGGTAAAATAAGCCAGACACAAAGAAATATATGTTGCCTACTTTCCCTTGTTCTTAAAAATGAGAATGTGCCTATAAATCTATATGTAATGGCAGTGGATAGTAAAAATCAAAAAAAAATTACACTTGGACTTAAACAGGACTCTAAACATTCACCCAGTGAGACTAAAGGAGAATATTCTTAGGAGAAGAACCCAAAGGCTCAATAGCTATGTGGATATGATCATTTAAAATGATGTCTATCAAACTGAGCTCCAAGAAATGGAAATGAGATTTCTAAATTTTCTTTTTGTGGGTTTTTGTTTTCCTACTGGGATTTTCCCCCTTTTGTTACTGTTGATTTCTACAAGTTTTATCTTCTATGCAAGTTTATCTGTTTGGGGAATGACAAGAGGAAGCACAGGAATGATGGGACAAAGGGAGAACTAATTCAGCAGTGATACAAGACACTACGTTGAAAACAAACTGTACAACTTGTGGGGGAGAAGGGTCAGAAGAGTAAAAACTGCAAGAAAATGAGGGCATCAATGACATTGTTCAAAAAGAAGTGTGCTCTACCTGACCTATGTAACTGTAATCCTTGTGTACATCAGCTTTACAATGAAAGAAAGAAAGAAAGGGAAAGGACAGAACAACTAAGCAAACATATAGTTTATCAAAATTTGCAAAATGTAGCTAAAATAGTGCATAGAAGGCTATTTAGCTATAAATACTTCTTATATGCATATATCTGTTGACATAAATATATCTTCTCAAAAACATAACCATCTGTTTAAAGGCATTGAGGAACATAAGTAGACATGATGCCATTGTAATAATGAAAATGAGAACATGGGCTATAGATGAATTAGAAAAACTTAAAAATATTTTTGTAATATTAAGGGTATAATTCTTCCTTATTAAAATTTAGTTATTATCTTTAAGTTGTTGTATAGATGTGCTACCATTCAATGAGGAATTTTAGGGATATAATGCATCTTGCTTAATGTAATCCCTTTCAACATTCTCCCCTACTCCCAACTCACTCTTTTCTTTACTTTTCTTAATTTTGTAGGTTATGCACTGAATTTTTTGCTACACTTTCCCCATTCTCTCTTTTATATTCTACCCTTCCCCTTGACTGCATCCTAACTCTTCAAAGTATTGTTTCCTAGTGTTTATTTTCTTGATTTTTTTATTTTGTTTTTCTAAGGAGTGACACCAAGTTTTCCTGTAAATATACCATATTTTAATTAACACATTTGTGTACACTTGCCTATCTTCCAAATATTTACATATATATTTATATACTGATTCTACTTTACACATATGAGAGAAAACATAAAAATTTTGTTCCTCTAGCACTAACTTATTTACTTAACTTATTTTTTTCCATTTCTCTGCAAATGAGCAATATCACTCTTTGAAATAGATAGGTAAAATTCCATTGGGCATGTATGACAAATTGGGTATCTTTTGGAAAGATTGTAAAATATAATACAGTAAAGCTACCAGCACAACCATAGCCAATGTATGGAATCAACCTAGATTCACCTCAAGAGATGAATTAAACAAAAAAATATTTTAATAGTTCAATAAAATTAATGAACCTTAGTTAACAAAAAAAGACCAAACTGGTGAAGGTGAGAGAAGACGGGTTGATAATAGAAAGAACTGTCATTCTAGATGGTCTTAAAAATAAAAAAGAAGTGTGAGAAAATGCCACTATTTGAAAATGTATAGCAAAAATCTATTACATAAAGAAAAATGGACCAGTACCTAGAAAATCATACGCCTAACAAACTGACCAAATGAGGAACAGAAAAGCTTGAATGACCCTTCAATGCCATGGCCTTGACCTGGTAGTATAATGGTTTGACTATAAACAATCCTGGCCCAGGTGGCTTTGGTAACAAAGTCTGCCAGTTAATATAACTTCTTTGCAAACTCCTTACACTTATAAAGTGAATATATGCCTTATAAATACCAAGATTGTTCTAAAAGCTACAAGAAAAGAAGATGACAAGGTAGTATCTCTTATGAATACCAATGAATTTTTTCACAAAAATAGAAGTAAGCCTAATCAACAGTGTGTAAGCAGGAATGCAATCAAATTGGCAATTAGGATTAATGCTCACACACCAATCCTGTCAACTTGACACACAAATGCATCTCTTTAAACAATAATATACTACCCTTGGCTCCCAAAAGTTTCATGTCCATCTCATAATGCAAAAATATATTTAGTAAAACTCCATGAGTCCTTATCATTTTTAGAGTGCTAGCACTTTCAAAATGTCTAACTCCCAAGTTTCTACTGAGACTCAAGGCCTAGGGCGCTCATATCAGCCACACCTCTCCACTTCTAGCTTTCTGCTGGTTAACTGGATATGAGGTTCTTGAATTTGTCTCCACAGGCTAATTTTGAATCACTATCCTCAAATCATAGCCTCCTAATTAACTAGGATGATAGGTATGAGTCACAGGTACTTGGCTGTATGTGGCTCTTTTTTAATGACACTGATCTCGACAGAAATGTATTCTTACCCCTAAGTTTATGTTGGCCTTTTTTGATCAAACTGAATGTTTAAAGATTTCTTGATCTGTTTTTTTTTTTCTTCTCTAAGTTATTACTGTATATCTGACTACATACTGATAGCAAAAAAAAAAAAGGAAAAGGTCCAGCCTGAATGTTGTAACACCTTGAAATTTAGACAAATTAATTATCTTATGATCAAGTGAGTCTTCCTGCCTCTAGGAGGATAGAAAGACAATATGTTAACCTTTTAGTCCCTTCTCAATGCTAGCAAAGTTGAGCATGAATATTATCCATCACAGAAGTAAAGTATTTGTTACTAACTCTTTTCAATACTATTCAATGGTCAGAGTGCATGTAGAAGGACTGCCAATGGCTAAGAATTTCTTTTCAGAGAGGCAGACTGATATGGTGCTCCCACTTCTCTGAAAATATATGAGTGAGTTAAACTGTACAGTATGTGAATTATATCAATAAAAGTACTTAAAGTAACAGTTAGGGGTGTAAACCAGCAGTCAGGCAGAAAAAAACATGAAATCTAGTAAGCATTCTGAAATTCAGCTAGCTCTAATCATTTCTATGGTATGAACAGGAGCAATGAAAATAATAAAGGTCTTAGCCACAGGAGTAGAGCAAAACTATAGGATATGAAACTAAATTTAGCAAATCAATGCCAAGTGATTACTTCTACTGGTATTTAGACACTAGGAAAGTATTGCTTACAAGTTAAATAGTCCATTGTCAAAAAAAACCAAACCAGTGTTTAGAATTATATAGCAAAGAATATGCATCCAGGTACTAACTTGGAGTTCCTCCTAAACTACTTTGTGATTTACAAGATTGCCTCTTTTCAACTTGGTAACAATGGGAAAAAAATCATTCAGTAAATTATAAACAAAATAGGAAGAGAAAATCATGAGTGAAATTTTACACACAGCTTGTTAGTTAACAATGCCTAGAAACCTATTGGGCCCTGTAAAATTAGGATGTGAATGTTTCTAAAAGTATTTCCAAGCCTGCTCTCCTGAGAGCAACATCTTCTGGAGAAGTAACAACGGAAAATGCTAGATAATAGTAGTTTAGGAGTCACTTGACACTGAAAAGTAAGTATTTACTCTAATTTTCCAAAAGGAACATATGATGACAGAATTTCCAGTAACTCAACACATTGAAATTATTTTCAGAGTGAAATAGCAATGCATAATTTACACAAGTAATCAAAAAATCATCATATAAAATCTGACTAGAGTGGCAATGCATATTACTCATTCCAAATCTCTCTCCTCCTCCCCACTCTCTCTAACTACCCCCCCCAAGTTCCAATGGGTACCTCCATGTTTTTAGATTATTCTACTAATTACACAAGTTCCAGGCATGATTTATTTTTCTCTTAAAATTTCATAGTAGGGCTATATTTATATCTTCGTGTTACTTCCTTTTGATTTGAGGCATATTCCTGGCTTTCTATTGTGACATCTGAGATTCTTCATACAACCCAGCCACGTTTTTGGAATGACGTTGTAAAATTTTTGAGGGTTAAACATGCCACCCCTACTCAAGGCTGTGTTTTGTTTTAAGCTATGTTTTGCTTTGCATATTATTGATTATTAGAAATAGGGACAGATATTAAAGGCAGCATTTCCCATCCATGGGAAAAAGCAAAAATGACCTCTCTCCCTCCAGCTTACCAAGCTGACAGCTTTGCAGTTTATCACTAATTGTACAAAGTTGCTATATTAGCTAGAAAGTTTTGCTAATGGAGTTGTTATAGTTTTTACTTGAGGTTACATTTTTGGTTGTATAACTTAAATAATGGTCATGCTGACTTGGCTCAAGACTACATTTTATGTCTTTAACTCAAGGCTAAGTTCTGCTTCTGTAACTGCTTGCTTGCTTGACAAACATCACCTGTGTGTGGTTTTTTTTTTCCTTTAAAAACCCTACTGAACACATAGAGCCCATGGTTAATAAAGACTCCTAGCTGTTTTAACTGAGGATTGGTATGTCTCCTTTGGATTTAGTACGCTTTAGAGTGTCCAGTTTGGAAATGGGATACTTCATATATAACTTCTATTAAGCCCATCCCCTAGGGATGAAGTTTAGATTTTTACATTTTCTCCATGTACATTGGGATCATTACTCAGCGCTTTGTCTTATAACATTTTAAGTTAGTAACTGTGATTTTCCCCCCAAACATACTGTACATTTTCATCAACTGTCTACCCGTAACCTTGGGGTAAACTATACAGCCACTTAAAACAACATTCTATATGCTAATATTCAAAGTAAGTTTTACTATTCAGAATAATTTTAAAATTCAAATACTTGTGCTTTATTTACTTATATAAACTGAAGAGCTTTCTTGAGCTCTTGGTTCCATTCTTGTATTCCCTATATGATGTTCTATTTTGAGAAGAGCTGTGTCCAGTGTCTCCTATTTGCATGGATAGCTGTGTGTGGAAAGATCAAAGGTCATGTTTGAACACACTTTTTCACATAAAAAGGAAATCTTTATTCATTTCACTTGGAGTCAGGATATGCACAAGAATAGTTTATTCTTAGTCCTGTTTGATGTTTAACTTAAAAGTGAACTCCTTCTTAATTATGCATCAAGTTCCTGTTTACTATCCACAGGTAAAACACTTTAGAAACAATATACATAATTAGAGCAATTGTGAGGAATCAAAAGGAAGAAAAATAATCAGATTCAAGTCTGTGAAACCTTTAGCAAATATGCTAGTCCAGCAGCCTGGCCCTTGTCATGAATGTTTGCCATGAATGAATTGCTGAGTCAGAGTCCTGCTCCCTATGTTCAATCTAAAGCTGTCACATGCTTATTTTAATTTCACCTTACCAACTATTCATTTATACAAAGAAGGAAAAATACTTGTTTTAGCAGATTCTGCCCCCAAAGAAATATAACTTACTTTTGTATTATGATGATTAAAGTAGCATTGTGTCAGCCAACTCTCAGTAAAGGAATTGGAATTTTTCTTTCCTTTTTTCTTGCCATAAGAACCTAGTTATTATCTCCATGATATATGTACTAGGTATAAAAACATTTAGATTGTTTTGTCCTTTGTCACTGTCTTTGATTTCTGTATTTTTGTCTTGTATATAACTTTGTTTGGGGTAGGGTAAGAGGGAGCACAGAAATGGTGGGACAAAGGGAGAAGTAACCCAGCAGTGATACCCGAAACTGTGCTGAAAATGAACTATGAAACTTATAGGGGAGAAGGGTTGGGAGGAAAAAAGTGGGAGAAAATGAGGGGAGAGGTGACACTGTTCAAAAAGAAATGTTCTCTTTACCTGACTTATGTAACTGTAGCTTCTCTGTATATCACCTTTAGAATATAAATAAATAAAAATAAATAAGTAAAATGACTTCAATTGTAGCATTAATATACATTATTTCTCCAATTGGAGCAAATACAGTAAAGAATTAAAGAAGTTGGGTGCCAGTGGTTCACATCTGAATCTTAGCTATTCAGGAGGCTGAGATCTGAGGATCATGGTTCAAAGCCAACCGGGACAGGAAAGTCTGTGAGAGTCTTATTTCCTATTGACCACTTGAAAACTGGAAGTGGCACTGAAGCTCAAGTAGTAGAGTGCTAGCCATGAGTTGAAGAGCTCAGCGACAGTGCCCAGGCCTAGAGTTCAAGCCCCATGACTGACAACAAAAAATGAATTAAAGAATAAGTTTGAGCTAGGCACTAGTGCCTCACAGCTACTCAGGAGGCTGAGATCTGAGAATCATGCTTCAAAGCCAGCCAGAGCAGGAATGTCTATGAGACATCAGCCACTCAAAAACCTGGAAGCAAAGCTATATTTAAATGGTAAGCGTGCTAGCTTTAGGCAAAAGAACCTGAGTGACAGTGCCTAGGGCCTAGGTTTAGGATCCAGTGCTGGCACTAAGAAATAGAAAAGGATGAGTACATTTAAGTTTAAAGGTTTCACAAATTTTAAAGCCACATAATTTTGTAGTACAGTAAACCTGATAGTTCAAACAACTGATAGTGTAAGTAAATTATTTAGAATAGTTAAAGAGGCCATTCACCTGTGGCCTAGCTACTGAAAGAAGGCTGAAATCTGAGGATTGAGGTTCAAAGCCAGCCCAGCAGGAAAGTGCATAGGACTCTTATCTTCAAAGTGGGGTTGTGGCACAAGTGCTAGAGTTCCAGCCATGAGTGAGAGATCTGAGATATAGCTCCTCGGTCCCCAGTACAATAGCCTGTGTGTGTGCAGGTGTGCAAACACACCTGCACACACACAAAGATAAAGTGTCTATATTTACATTATAGACAGGATTTCCACAATAAGACAAAAAATGCTTAAAGAAGAGAATGGAGGAAGAAGAAAACCTGCAATGAGAATCCAATTGTGAAACATTACTCGCATGCAGAAGTTTCTCCTGCCTTTGAAAGTGGACCTCAAAGGGCAGAAAGGGATGAAAATACACATACTGATAACACTTACAGAAAGGGCACTTAGACGGCACTCAGAGATCAAAGCATGTTGTTATTTGATAACAACATGAGAGAATTTGATAACACTTGCTCTTTCCCTAGGAAATGAAGGGGACATATTCTTCAATATGTCAGAACTTAATTTGTGTTGTGATTGTCAGAGTGTCCTTACAATTAATTCCATTCTGTGCCATATGGAACAATGCAGGCTACTCTCCTGATTCCAGCAGGCAATTAATAACAAAGTGGTAAATATCTGTATGTTGAAAAGTATCTAGTTTTAGGAAGTGCCAGGAACTTTTCAGCTCCACAGAAACATTTCAGCTTTCAGTAACCTCTTGGGAGACTGCTGCCATACATGCTATTTATAATTTGACAAAGATAGTATGATGTGTGTGACTCTACTATCCATTTGACCTCTTCAATGCTGAAACCTTAGAAATACATATATGTGAATAATCTCTCCACTTTCAGTCTCCCGTATATATTCTTGCTATCTCCTTGCTCCACAGCCTGTTTTTAACATGGCAGCCAGAAGAAATCTATTAGAAAGTAAATAATTGGAAGAGTGCTGATGGCACATGCATGTAAACCTAACTACTCAGGAAGCTGAGGTCTGAGGATTGCTGTTCAAAGCCAGACCACACAGGAAAGTTCAAACAATGTTGGATCCAATTTAGCAAAGCCAGAGATGGAAGTATGGTTCAAATGGTAGAACATCAGCCTTGATTAAAAAGCCAAGTGAGGTAAAAAGCCCTGTGTTTAAGACCAGCACACAAGATAACATAGTGTAAGCATGTGGAGAAAGGAGTACACTTGTTCGCTTTTGGTGGAGATAGAGAAATTGATGAAGCTAATTGATGAACGAAGAAAACCAGCAAAAAATTCCTTCAAAAAGTGATAAATAAAAATGTGATGCAATTAAGTCATCTATTTCAGTGTATCTATCTACATGACTTGAAATCTGGATCTTAAGAGGTATTTGCTTTTTTCAGGAGGTATTTGCTGCTTAAAGAAACACTATAAACATTAGTCAAGCCACCAATAATCCCATCAACAGATGAATGAGTGAATGTATAAAGCTAATTTGAAAATGTCTATCTGTGTATTTAGGACACTTTTCCAATGTGGGTTTGCAGTATTTTTCAGTCTTAACCAAGTAGAACATCTTGCCAATTTTCAGCAGTGTGACTAAACATGCAGGACATTTTCTAAGTGAAATAAATGAGACCCAGAAGATCAAATATTTATATTATCTCACTGAATCTGAAAGAAGAATCTGAACTAGTCAAATTCATAGAACTAGAAGTTGAAGGTGACTCACAGGAGTTGAGGGAGGAGGAAATGAAGACACCTTGGTCAAAAAGCAAATTTCATTTAGATGAGATGAATAATCCAATTCTGTGGACTGCATGCCACAGAATTTGTAGATAATAACCTTATATTCAATTGTTTAAGTATTTTTTAACAAAATTGGGGTTTATATTGAGTACTTATAATATTTTTGTAATAAATAAATAATATGTTATGTATTTATGAAAATAGTGTTGTCATGATATTATATGTATCTCCACACTCACCAAGTTACACACAAAAATATGTACAGCTTCTGGGGTCAGATATTACTTATGTTTGTAATCTCAGCCACATGGGAGGCAAAGATGGAGGATCATGGTTTGAAATTGGACCTGTAAAAAAAATGTTAGTGAGACCCTATCTTAAAAACAAGCTGGCAGTACATGTCTGTAATCTCAGATGGGCAAGAAGTACAGATGGTTGGATCTCTGTCCAAGGCTGAGCCTGGGCAAAAGCAAGAGGAACTGTCTGAAAGGTCAACTCTAATAGAGTAACACTGGTAGTATGGCTCAAGCCGTAAAGCACTTGCCTACCAAGTACAAGATCACCACCATGGTGGACTGAAGGAAACTGCAGCATGTTTCTTAGAAGCTAATTATTCTTTTTCAATTACTTGATTTAAAAAGTAAAAGCCTAAACCTCTCTACTGGAGTCAGAGCCAATTTTCACTCCTCATCTCCTCATGACAACCTGAGTCAACCTGCAATGCAATTTCCAATTTACATAGAAAATGTTCACCTTGTGGACTATGAGCCAAGATTTATTTCATCAAAAAAAAAATAAAGTGAGGATAAAATGAAAAGTACCATTGCATTTCAAGTAACTTTTTTCAAGCAAGCTATTAGTTTAATGAAAATGAATTCTTCGGTAAAGATAAGAGACAAAAAGGTGAATGAATTTGCAACAGTTTGCATATTAGAAAGAACATAACCAAGTATCACTGCAGTGATGAGTTAGAGGTCAAAATAATTCATTCTTTAAGAAGATACAAAGGCTAGCTAGAGAATGGCATCATAATTAGGGAGAGATAATATCTTCATATGCATAATATAGATGCTAATGTGAATGAATGGACATTTATAATGTATTTTTCTTTCATTTTTTTGAATGCCATGCCTAGCTTTTATTTCCTTGTCTCTAAGAGGGATTAGTGGGTGTCTGGGATTAGTTCCCAGAAATGTTAATATTACTTTATTTTCATTCTCTCAATGATGCTTAAACACAGCTGGGAAATTAAATTCGAATGCAAACATTTTCTTTAGCAAAATTATTTCTACTATTTGGAAGAAACTGTTACAATATTTAAGGATGAATCCTATTCAACATTTGTCATTAGGGTGTAATTAATTCACCATATGGCTTCAATTCAAAATGAAGTGTTAAATAGTCTCAGTTTGCACACTGTTGGTTCCTAGGGTGGAAAATTCATCAGTTTCGAATAACTTTCTTTACTACTCCATAGATGATCCTCATTGATGTTCATCTCATATTTTCTGTCTCCTTTTAGTCCACTTATTTTAGATGATTTTCTCTGCTGTTGTATCTGTATAACCTTAAATATTCTGATGTGTATAAAGTATAATGAAGTATTTCCCTATAATGGTATTCCTAATCTACATGCAGAACTCACGCGGTGGTACTTAGCTAATTACTCCCCCCATTTAAGCAATTTCCATTTTAGTCACTATCACAGCTTTCATTCCTTTAAATATATTGAATTATATTCTTTTAAAATGGCATATCTCCTAAGTCATGATTGATTTGTTTTCAAAATTAAATATGCTAAATGTCACTAGAAGAGACTCCTGGAGGTATGCTAATCCTTTGGGGACTCTTGAATGTCACGGCAATTTCTGGGCGTGGAATAAGCCATTGTTAAAATAGATCTTTATTGAAAATACTTTGTAAGAGACATTTGTGACTTATCAGAATGTCAACCTTATATTTACTGGGACCTTTGAAATTCCCTGTTAGAGAACAAAAAATCATGTAAGAACAGAAACTTGCAAGACCAAGTCATCCCAGAGGCCACCCAAAAAGTACATTTCTGAAACCATAATGGATATACTTAAAGCATATTTTGACCTACTTCAATATGTGAGGAAATGAGTAATATCTTGGTAGAATACAGAGATATTTTCTACAGACTACAAAGCATTTTTTAAGTTTTTATTATAAAACTGATGTACAGCGAGGTTGCAGTTTCATACGTTAGGCATTGGATACATTTCTTGTACTGTTTGTTGCCTTGTCCCTCATACCCCCTTCCCCCTCCCCCTGTCCCCCCCTGAGGTGTTCAGTTCACTTACACCATACAGTTTTGCAAGTATTGCTTTTGTTATTGTTTCTCATATTTTACCCTTTGTCTCTCAATTTTGGTCTTCCCTTTGAATTTCCTAATTCTAATACAAGTACAGACTGTTTCCCATACACTCAGATAAGATTACAGAGATAGTGACACGAACATCATGAATAGTAGAAACTACAGATACACATGGGATGTTGAAAGTAGTTACAACTCTGGTATAACAATCATTTTCATATAATGGAGTTCATTTCACTTAGCATCATCTTATGTGATCATAAAGGTATAGCTATTGGGCTCTTGTGATCCTCTGTTGTGACTTGCCTAAACCTGTGCTAATTATTCCCAATAAGGGAGACCATAGAGTCCATGTTTCTTTGGGACTGGCTCACTTCACTTAGTATAATTTTTTCCAAGTCCTTCCATTTCCTTACAAATGGGGCAATGTCGTTCTTTCTGATAGAGGCATAAAATTCCATTGCTACAAAGCATTTTTGATCCTGAATAACAACAAAATTAATGTTCAACTCTACTTTTTAAAAATATAGACAATTTGTTCATATCCATCTTTCTGCCTTCTGATGGAAACCTAACCAGACATGTCTTTATGAATTCTGAGCATGTGACTTTATTTTCTTTTCTCCCAATCACCTTCCAACTAACCCTTTATATAAGTTATGATAAAAAGAAAACTAAATTGAGAGTATAGCTCAGTGGCAGTGCAATTGGCTTGCATGCAGGAGACCCAGCGTTCCATCCCAGTACTGCACAGAAAAGAAGGAAGGGAGAGAAAGAAAAAAAGGAAAGAAAGAGAGCAGATAGGGAGAGAAAAAGAAAGGAAGGGGAAGGAAAAGAAAAGAAAAGGAAGGGAAGAAAAAAATGGGGAAACAGAAGTGAAGGGGAGAGGAAGAGCAGGAAGGGAGCTGAGAGGCGGAGAAGAGAGAGAATGAAAGAGGAGGAAGGAGAGAGAGGCAAAAAGAAGGAAAGAAGAAAGGAGGAAGGAGAAAGGCGAGCAGAAAACAACTAGGAATTCAAGGAACACAATATTACTTTTCCACCTCTTGGATAAAGACCAAATTTTTAAAAGACAGGAAAATTGACTAAGACCTGTAAATATCAATACATCTATATGTTTGGAATGGAAAATAACACTATCCATTGCATATTGAATAGAATCAATAGATCGACAGGAATCCTTATCAAGAAGAGTAATTGGGCCAGGTCTAGTTGCTCATGTCCAGGTGGCATAGATAAGAAGCCTTAGAGTTCTGCCCAGCCCATAAAAGGTAATGAGTGTGAGTCCCTGTTTCAAATAATAATCTGAAGTGGTGGCATGTGCCTCTCACCCCAGCTACTCTAGAGACATAAATAAGTGGATCACTGTCTAGACTGGCCCAAACTAAAACAAGAGGGCTAGATCGTAGCTTATTGGTAGAGTACCTGCCTAGCAAGTAAAAGCCTTAAGAACAAGGACTAGTACCTCAAAAGACAGATAGTGAGAAGAAATAAATGAAAAGAGAGAGAGAGAGGGAGGGAGGGAGGGAGGGAGGGAGGGAGGGAGGGAGGGAGGAAGGAAGGAAGGAAGGAAGGAAGGAAGGAAGGAAGGAAGGAAGGAAGGAAGGAAGGAAGGAAGGAAGGAAGTCCAGAAAATTTATCAAGCTGAAATAATACCAGAACAGAAATACATCCGGAAGTAATTCTAAGGAAAAACCTAACTTACTGCTTGCAATGCTATGTGAACTGCAAATAGTATTAAACCAGCGAAGAGGAAGCAGAAGGTTTTTTTTTGTTTTTTTGTTTTTTGTTTTTAAAGAAAGATACTTCTAAAAGCATAAAACACTGAAATGATGCCACCATTGGATGGATAAAGTCTAGAGAATAAAGAGTAGAAAGAAAGAAGTCCAACAGAAAGCAAAATCTAATTAATAGAATTTAAAATGTTATTTTAAGTCAAAACAGCAGACAAAAATGCAAAATTCAAAGGAGTAAACCATGAAGGCAAGTGGGGAAAATATTGAGGAAATTTTGTTAGATACTTAATGCAAATAAAGACAGATGATAGAGTCAGAAAGGAGTTACTTAGTATTGTTCCTGTTTCTTCTTATATACTAGAACAACCACATACAGGAAGCAATTAATATGTATGGGTAGAAAAACTACTGATACACATTGATCAGAAAACTCATCAGGCTCTAATTACAATGAATGGCAAGGTTAATGAAGAATCGCAGAGAGAAAGGTGACATACATGTTGCAAGTACACGTTTATGATACACACCTATGTATGAAGGTGCATAGGTGTCAGATGAGAGAGCAGATAAATCGGTTTAAAGATTGGCTCTGGAAAAGAATTTCAATGTCTTTTGAAATATTGAATAGGACCAATTTAAAAATCATTGCACGATGTAAAGAGTATGCGTGTAATGCATGATTGTTTTTCTATATATTTGTTTGCTTCTGTTTTCATACCTAAGAAGAATCAAAAGACATTCATACAATTATAATAATTCAGAAAAAATACCAAGCACATGCAACATCTCTAAAATATTTTTGTATGATAAAAAACTGAAATGAACCAAAATTAAACGCGCATTCAGTTGGACAAAAAAAAATCAAGAATGTTTAAAACAAAAGAAAAATCTGTGATTTTGCTTGAAATATTTACAAAATATGATTAATGGAAAATATAATTCTGACCATGCATATCATGTATGTACAATTAATAATTATGAATGTTTAGATTAACCCTGGAAATTTGCTTTAGTTACTTGGTTACCTTTACTAGGAGTAAAGCTAAGATTTAGGAAAAGAGGCCTACATTATAGAGCCTACATACTTTTCAGCATTACTGATTTAGAACATTGGTCATATTTTAATTAATATATATTTTAATTATTAAAAAGAAAAAATCCATTTGAGAATATTATAATTGATTATTTAACTATTATAAAAATTTAAATAGTTCAGTTTATGTAACAAATTAAAGTTAAGTGGTATATAAAAAGTTAGTTGAGGGCTGGGAATATGGCCTAGTGGCAAGAGTGCTTGCATCCTACACATGAAGCTCTGGGTTCGATTTCCCAGCATCACATATATGGAAAACGGCCAGAAGGGGCGCTGTGGCTCAGGTGGCAGAGTGCTAGCCTTGAGCGGGAAGCCAGGGACAGTGCTCAGGCCCTGAGTCCAAGGCCCAGGACTGGCCAAAAAAAAAAAAAAAAGTTAGTTGAAAGAGAAAAAAAGTATATAGAATTTCATGGAAATCTAACAGTATGCAAAATTAATATATAAACATTTTGAAACTTACATTTTATTTATAAGATTTATAATGAATGGTGTGTACACATATGGAAATACCACACTTAATCCTATTAATGTGTACATTTAATAAATGTTATGAAAAGTATTTAGTAACAGCAAGAACTTTGCATAGTGTGATTCAGTGGACTTGTGGGGGGGGGGGGAAACACTTCACCATTTGAATAAAAAGGTTTCACTAGTTAATACTATCCTCTTTTGAGTCATCTGGGTCTTCCAGGAGAAAGTACCCTAAGTTGTGGGTGTAATGTCACGTTTTCTGACCACTGGGTAGTGTCCAAAGTAGTTTGTGTATTAACTCACTGAATTCCTTATTACTTCCCTATGAGGTACTTCCCTATGATACCATTACAATCCATTCACAACTAAGAAAAGGGCAACATAAATCAGCCAATTAATTCACTCAAAGCAAGAGCTAGTGAGGAGCAAAATTAGAATGTAACACAGACTGGCTGGCCCCACAAGCCAGTGAGCTAGAACTAAACTATCCTGCTTCTACAAAGGATTAAATCTAAGAAAATTATTTAATGATATGAAAATGATGATGTGATGATAACTGAAAAAAATGCAATTCTAAATTAATCATCTGAACCTCCTTTTGAAAACACACACACAAATAAAAAACAATCTATATGTACATAATGCATACAAGAATGAGAGATACTAGGGGAAATATTTAATAGAAAATTCAACACTATTAGCATCATTTAGGGCTAATGATTAAAATAACAATTTTAATAAAGATGGGAACATGTAGTCAATCTTCTCATCATCAGAAATATTAAAAATCATTTCTGGAATATAATAAAAATAGTTTAGTACTATATAATAATTCATCTGGTAGTAACTGCCCATAGAAGGAAGTTAGTACAATCAAGGGAGTTCATCCTACCAAGTCAATGTTCTAACCAGATATCGATATACAGCAACATTTTAAATAAATATTCATTGTCTATGGATGAGAAAAAAGTAACACTACAATTCCAAAATGATTTACTGTGTAAACAAACTCCAGTTCAAGATTTCCAGAAAAAGAAAATATTTCAAAGAGATGTTGTAGTGGCCAGAGGCATTGTTGGCAATTTTAATTCTGAACTTAAGAATATAATATTCCATATTTTGTTCAATGGGACTAGTGTGATGGCTCAGTTTTATCCAGGGGGAGACATTCTGCTGTTCGTTGACTTTATAAATGCTTTTTAGACAGATGAGTCCTCTGTTGATACCACAACTACACTGTGTTGAGATAGTAGTTGCTTTTGGTTATTTTTTATTTGAATATACTTCAACATAATTTCTCTTGTTATTATGTCTTCACTAGTCAAAACTCACAATGAGAAAGATCAAGTGAAAAAGCAAGAGGAAGAGAGAGGGAGAGCTTTTGTGTTAGCACAATTGTTATTAATTTGGATGCAACAAGAATTCAGGTAGACAAATGTAGACTCTGTTTCAGTCAGCTTGGAAAGAGGTAACTAACTGATCAGAGGAAAGCTGGTCAACTTGTCATTTTACTGAGTGATCAACCTACCAAACTGTTGAATAGGTGTCCTAAATTTTTAAATTTTTCCTGAGCAACTTTGATGCATGCCCCTGATCCTCCATGTTTTGCATAAAATTGGGTATGATTTTTTTGTATCTGTTGAAAACATATGCTTTTCCTCATTGGTATCCCAGCATTGAGTACTAGCCTCATGCTCTTAAAAAGGCAGGAGAGAACTGGCACCAGTATGTAATCCTAGCTACTCAGGAGGATGAGACCTGCAAGATTAAGGTTCAAAGCCAGCCCAGGAAGAAAAGTCTGTCAGGCTTCATCTTCATTTACACAGTAAAGCAGAGCTCATCTAAGAGCAAACAAGTCAACTAACATGTGATACTGTGAGTTCAAACTACCAACCAGAAAAAGAAGGTAGAGAAATCGCAACAAATTAAAGCTACAAGTGAAGGCTTTGTGAAAAGGAGACTAGACAAAAGACAGAAAAGGTGCTCAAGCAAAGAAGAAAACTTTTTTCTAAAATCATAAAATAAAATAAAAGGAAACAAGTTTCAAATGCCTTGAGACAAAAAAAAAATCTGTGCAGATGGGCAGTGATTTAGATAGGAAATTGGAAAGATTTGAGCTCCCTGCCCAAAGTTAAAGGGGTCCACTGAGACACTTGTAGCAAGATAATGAAATAATCATTAAATTTTGCACTTTAACAATGTTGGCAGCTTAGGGAATAGAAATTAGTGTGGGAATTCATGAGAGCAAAGTATTACTTTGTAGACATTACATTAATCTAGGCTGAATGGACATGTGTGTTTTTGAAGGATATTTGGTTAAGTAGAATTTTACTACTAAATTGTTAATGACTGAACATCTTTGGAAGACAAGGGGCAGGACTAATAAGGACAATGTGAAGATTTGGGCATAGATTTTTTTTTAACCTTATAGAGGATATAAGGGAATGATGACCTCACAGCAGAGTGATGCTAATGTTGGTGAGTTTTTACTTAAAATATTTGCAGGACCAGTCAAGAGAATGTGGAGAGCAATTTGTGTAACTATCCATAGATATATATGTATATATGGTTTTGAATTCACTTCCAGAAGACAAAAAAGAAAGATAACTTTCAATCACCTTATATACATATCTTAGAAATATCTACCAGATAAGTAATTTTCTATTTAAAAAAACCCTATAGAAACAGTTAAAATTTCAGGTTTATTCAAAATGAAGCTCACTATAAAGATTTGGAGAATATTTCAAGTGTGCAACAATACGTAATGTCCTTTCATATTTTTTTAAATTTTTATGGTGAAACTGATGTACAGAGAGGTTACAGTTTCATATGTTAGGCATTGTCATATTTTCTAATAACAATTTCAAATTAATAGGTCATAGAATAGCTCTATCTAACAAGCTAACACTGCATATGTACTGTATAACTACTCTATTCAACAGGCAATCTGAGACAGCCTCATAAGGTCCCAGAAATCAGTCACAAAAATCACAGAAGTCTTCTATCACTTAAGAAGCATCATCATAGAAGAACACAGTAGGCAACCTAAACATATCACTCACAACCCAGGTCTTAACTTACTGAGTAGCTAATATGTAGCCCTTTTGGCTTTCTTGTGTTTTAGTTTGAATAAGCCCCTCAGCAGATGATTGGATCAGGAAAATGTGCTACATATACATAATAGAATTCTATGCCTCTATCAGAAAGAATGGCATTGTCCCATTCATAAGAAAATGGAAGGACATGGAAAAAAAAATCATACTAAGTGAAGTGAGCCAGACCCAAAGAAACATCTACTCTATGGTTTCTCTCATTGGAAATAATTAGTACACGTCTAAGGTAATCCAAGCAGAAGATCACAGTAGCTCAATAGCTATGACCATATGAACACATAAGATGATGCTAAGCAAAACAAACTCCAACTTATGGAAACAAGTAGTTTATCATTGTTATTTTCAACATGCCATGTGAAAGTATAACTTTTTCTTTTGTCATTCTTCCCCATTGTTTTACCCCTGATACCACTATAACAGATTTTGGTACCCTGGATATTGTATATACATGTATTGGAACTAGGGAAGGCGAGGGGAGTATCAAAATGGAGAGACAAGGATAAAAGACAAACCAATGCAACAGCAATACTTACAAAACCATACGGTGAAAACCAACTGCACAACTCATGAAGGGGGAGGGAAATGGGGGCAGTAGGGAAGGCAGACCAGGGGTGAGGGAGGAGGTAATAAGTTGGATAAGAAATGTACACACTGCCTTACATATGAAACTGTAACCCCTCTGTATATCACTTTGACAAAAAAGAATAAAAAAAAAAAGAGGACCACAGTCCAGGCCAGCTGTCTATATAGCAAGACCCTATCCCAAAAAAGGGGCTTTCATAATGACTTAAGTAGTAGAGTGTCATCTTATCTGACATAAGGCCATGGGTTCAAACACCAGTACCAGCAAGAAAATACAGTACTCTTTGCCATGCAGAAACTTTTAAATTCAGTGCAGTCTGGCCAAGTCTTTCTTTGATTTGCTGTGATTCTGGATTTAAATCAGAAAGTTTCTACTTGTGACTGGGAGCCCTGAAGTTTCCCCCATTCTTTTCTAAAATAGTTTCAGGCTTTCTTGTCTTACATTACGGTCCTTAATCTGTTTTGAATTGACACTATGGATTCTGCATGTGGAGATCAAGTTTTGCCAGCATCATTTGTTGAAGAAGCAATCTTTCTTCCAGCCAATATTTTTTGATATCTTATCAAGTATTAAATGATGGTAGGTCTGTGGGTTTGTTTCCAGGTCCTCTATTCTGTTGTATTGTTCTTCAGGCCTACCTTTTTGCCAGTACCAATTTGTTTTTTTTATCATTGTGGCTCTGTAGTAGAGTTTGAAGTTTGGTATTATTATTCCTCTAGCAAAACTCTGCCTGCTAAGGATTGCTTTTGCTATTCAGGACATTTTCTTCTTTCATAATGAATTTTTAGATTGCTTCTCAATCTTGTTGAAGAATGTTACTGGAATTTTGATGGTATTGCATTGAATGTATAGACTGTGGTAGGCAGTATTGCCATTTTCATGATGTTAATTCTTCCAATCCAGGAGCATGGAAGTCTTTCCAGTTCCTTGATCTTCTTCAATTTTCACTGTAGAAATCTTTTACATTTTTTGGTTAACTCCTAAGTATTTTATTTTTGTTGAGGCAATTGTAAAAGGACTTGTTTATCTGATCTTAGTCTTGACCTCAGTGCTGGAATACAAAAAGACCTACTGGTGTTTGTTGTAGGTTGATTTTACACTCTGCTAGTCTACCAAAGTTTTGAATCACCTTGACTACCTTGGGGAATGAGCTTAAAAGGTCCTTTAAATACAGGATTATGGCATTTTCAGGATAGTTTTACTTCATACTTTCTTATGTAGATCTCTTTGTGTTTTATTTATGCCATATTTCTTTTGCTAGTGCTATATTTAGGAGGAGTGAAGATAATGGACATCCCTGTCTCGTTCCTGATTTTGAAGGGAATGGCTTTAGTTTTTCACCATCAAGAATATTTTGGCTGTAGGCTTGAAATACTCTTAATTATATTGAGGAATGTTTGAAACACAAATGACAGCCTACAGACTGGGAGAAGGTTTTGGCCAACTATGTATCATACGGTGGCCTAATATCTAGAATATACAGGAAACTTTTTTTAAAAAGACTCAAAAGCAAACAACTTGATTAATAAATATGCTAATGGGCTAAAGAAAGTCTTCTCAGAAGAAATAAAAATAGCCAATGGACACATGAAGAAATGTCCAACATGTTGGGCTATAATGGAAATTTAAATCAAAACATTGAAATTCTACCTCACAATAGTTAGAATGGCCATTACCAAGTAAACAAATGATAACAGATGGTGGTAAGAATGCAGCCAAAAGGGATCTTTAATACATTGTTGGTGGAAACATAAACTTGCTCAGCCACTCTGGTTGTGGAGGTTCCTCAAAAACTTAAAAATAGAACTATCCTATCATCCATCAATTCCGCCCATGGGAATTTACCGAAAAGATTACAAATCAGGATGCAATAAAGCCACCAGTACATGTTGATTGCATTACTATTCACCATCGTCAAGTGTGGAATCAGCCCAGATTCCCATCAATGGATAAATGGATCAAGAAAAAATATTATATATTTACACAATGGAATTTTACTCTTTCATTAGAGAGAATGCTGTGGTATGATTTGCAAAGAAATGGAAAGATTTGTTAAAACTGTATGTTAAGTGAAGCAAGTCAGTCCCAGAGAGACAAAAGAATACTATTTTCTCTAATACGTGGAAGCTAGATTTAGCTTACAAAATCATAAGTAATTATGTTAGGTTGTATGCATGTTTATACAGATGCATTAATTGAAATATAGTACATTCAAGGGAGATCTCAAATGTCGTAAATCCTTAGTAAGCCAAAATCAAAAGTCAACCAAATAAAACACCAGGAAGTAGGTGGTCAAAATGGATGGGGAGAGGGGTCAAGTGGAAGCAGGTGGGTGAATGAAGAAGAGAAGAGGGGTAAAATGCAGATCATAATCCAATATATATCCTATAAACTTAAGAAGAGGGAAGATTGAGTAGGGGAGGGATGGGTGAGAATGTTGAAAAGGGTGACATTAATCAAGATATTTTATAATAATTAACTACTTTGGGAAATGGCAATTCCTTTGTACAACTATTTAAAGATCAATTTTAAAATAAAATATATAAAATAAAGTATGTAAGAGACAAAAGGAATTAGTAGAATAATAGAAATAATGACTATTTTAAGGAAGCTTCAGCTCTAGAACATCAAATGTTCTTCTCATATGTTCTTTCTCCTACTTACCTTTGATCATCACACAGAAATCAAATTTACTCATCCTGAAGACTGACTCAATTGCTATACTACTCCATTATTTTCTCAACTCAATATTTTAAGTAGATATTTTCCATAACATCTATGTTTTCTGTTTTTCAGATTTTTGTTAAATAAAATATACTGTAGTGCGATGTAAAGTATACTAAAATTCACTATGCATTGGCATGTGTATACACACACGCACACACACACACACACACACACACACACAAACAGTTCACCACAAAGCTCTCAGTCGGCTTCTCTGATCAACAAAAGTCTGCTTATTACTCCATGAAAATCTTGATGGTAAACACATAGACCTCAGCCATAACTTGACACGATCTTGACTGTAGGCTCATGTTTTATTTCTTACATTTTTTCATTTCTTTATTGTTAAAGTGATGTACAGAGGGATTGCAGCTTCATACGTAAGGCAGTGAGTACATTTCTTATCCAACATGTTACCTCCTTCCTCATTTCTCCCCCCACATCCCCGTCCAATTCCCCCCCACCATGAGTTGTATAGTTGGTTTACACCATATAATTTTGTAAGCATGACTGTTGCATTGGTTTGTCTTTTTATCCTTTGTCTCTAGAATTTGGTATTTCCTTTCCCTTCCCTAGGTCCAATACATGTACATACAATATCCAGGGTACTAAAATCAGTTACAGTGATGCCAGGGGAAAAACCACAGGAAAGAAAGACAAAAGATAAAGGGCATAATTTACATTTTTGTTTCTTCATCTGAACATAGGATAATAAAACTGCTTCATTTTTCTAGTTTTAAAATAATTATCTTGTGTATTAGTAAAAGGATTAATAATTCCCTCAGTTATCTGCTTTGTATTCCAGAGTTGAGTGAAAATGAAATTTAATTAAATATTAAGAGACAGGTTTATTTTCCAACTTTAAAGAGTACAAGTTTACCTATTTCTTCTATATTACTTTGGCTGTACTGAATATTGCATAAAGCTATAATGTTTAATAAAACCAATGTAAGAAAATTATATTCATACAAATGCTATAAAATAATAGATTTAAATGACTCCAGTATTAGTCAACTTGTAGATGACAAGATGCCAAAGGTCTCTCTAGAGACTTTTCAATCTAAGAACATATTTTATTTTCTTTAATATACTATAAGTGTATATCCTATGTACTCAATGTAATATATATGTATGTATAGTTACACACATATATGGCCTGGGATGGCTTTGGAACTCTATCTCTTGAGTAGCTAGGATTACAGGTATAGCCACCATGTATGGCTTCTTGAATGACTTTCAAATGCAAACTAGTTAATATTTGTCCTTCTCTCTCTATCTGGAACAGAGCTCCTAATTCTTTGCTTTCCATTTTGTAGTTTGTGATTTTTCTCTTTGAATTATTCTTAACAATAACTTGACAGAAAAATTGTGTTAGCCAATCATTGTCATAGCTTTGCTCTTTCAAGTGTAATCAGTCAATTCTGACACATTATACAATTCAAACATACATAAATTATTTCAGTTCTTTCACATAAATATCATTATTCATTCTAATGAATGAAAGAGCAAATACAAAGAACAACAACTTGAAATATACACAACCCCCATTTCTTAATTCATTTCTCTTTCTCCGTAATGTTACAAAGTCACAACAGAAATAAATTATTTATGATGCATGGTGACACAGTTCAAGTGTTTCTCCTACTTCCTCAGAGGTAACTTTGAAAGCAGCCCTGTGAAGCAATTATCATTTCTTTTTCAGGAGTCAGTGAGATCCATGAGTACCAAGGTCATGAGTGTATCTGTGATTGTTCATTTTGGAGCTACTAACTACCTTTGCATACCTATACATAGTCCTGGGGCTTCCAAAATGTTGTTTCCTTGAATTCCATTGAAATACCTGATACTTTTAAGCTCAGTCTAACATATTATATTGATAAAGAAACAGAAAAAGAAAAAACAAAAAAAATGAGACGTTGAATCATATACTCACGGAATGCTCTGTAAAATTCTTCAAGGGCCAGGTGCTTGTCAGCATTGAAATCTTCATACTTCAGTAGATCATACAGCGTGCATCCAGAAAGGTCCTTGCCTAGTTCTTCCTGCTTTATCACCTGAGAAGAAAATTACAAACTTTTATATCTGTATCACAACTAATGCCATAATAAAATTAATTATATGTAACAATGACATAATAGATAGGTCTAAATATGAGATTGAAGGTGTGACTGCAATGTTGGAGAGCTTGCCAATCTAAGGACCTGTGTTCAAACAGAAGAATAGCAAAACAAAACAAACTAAAATGAAATTTAAAAAGGGAATGAAGAAAACAAAATAAATAATGTACTTTGACAAAGAAAAGAGAATCAACCCAGGGAATGCCCACGTTTTCATCTACGGAACAATTATTTGTAACCATTTCGATGAAAATATTATACAATTAAGATATAAACATTCCTAGAATTTCATCCATGCCTTGTAATACAAAAATCTTACAATAGGACTAAACAAATCTAAACCTTTGATATTTCACTCTCTTACGTTATTCCATTACTCAAGTAAATATTTCTATGGGAAAACCACGCCCTGTGTCAAGATAAAACAGTACTTTTTCCCCAACAAAAACAGGAAAGTAGTTTGTGACACTATCTTCTTCATACTATTTGTGAAAACTGAAGTTAGAATTGTTCTACCTCTGTCTAACCTCTTCCCCAGCTGGAATTTCACTTATTTGTGATTGTGCATTTCTCCCATGGTCACAAAGGGGCTATTAAGCAAATGACTGTTTCTAGGAGCCAGACAGAATTAATGTACCAGTTGATGATGAAAAGACACCCAAGCATAGGGGAGGAAATAGTCAAATTTCCTTTCTACTCACTGCTGAGTCCATGGACTGTGACTGTAGCTTTTTGATACTCTACTGGTTTTTCCTGTCATAAAACAGACAATCCTGTCCATTTGATTGACTAGCTGAATAGCTATGTCCAACATCTCTCAGTCTTTTTCACATTCTCCAACATTCAGAGGAAGTCATTCATGATGTTTGAAATTGCACATCACAGGGTTATTTTTGTTTTGCTTTCTTTTCAAAGTGGTGTAGTGCTGGGCATCAGTAGTTCTCAAATGTGATTTTAGCTACTCTGGAGACCAAGCTCTGAGGATTGATGTTCAAGCTATCACAGATGCACAAATTGAAGTGATTCTTATTCCAAATTAACAACAAAACATTGGAAATAGGGCTGTGGCTCAAATAGTAGAACATCAGCCTTGTGCAAAAAAGCCAAGAAGGAGTTTGGATCCCTGAGTTCAAAGCCTAGTAGTCATACACACAGAAGGAGTAGTATAGCATAATTGGTAGTCTCTGAAGTTAGCCAGGGCTTTACTACACGGAGTTAAGTATAACACTCAACACATAATATATGCTTTTAAAGCACTATGTAGAATTCCAACAAATCATTCTTCCTCAAATATGTCCCTTACGGTAATTCACTGCAGCCTATGTTAGCTGTCTGTGCATTCACATTGGACTGTTATTTCTTTGAGGAATTCAGAGTATTGCACATCATTTTATCAATGGTAAATTGCTTATACCATTTTACTAGACTCTTTGGACACTTTTGAGATGAAATTATAATGTGTTTTTAGATTATTATCTTTAAGTAGTTGTACAAAGAAGTAGCCATTTACCAAAGCAGTTTTTGAATACACTGCTTCTTGATCAGTGTCACCTCTTTCAACATGCTCATACCTCCAGTCAGACCCGCCCCTTTCTTTACTTCCCTTATTTTTGTAGCATAGCCATTGAATTTTTTACTGCATTGTCCCCTTCCTTCTCTTCTTTCTTTTGTAACTCTCCCCGTGGCCCTACCACATCTCTCCCAAATGCCTGTTTCCTGGTTCGTATTTGCTAGGCTGTGAATTTGCCTAAGAATTACACTATTTCAGTTTTCCCTTGAATATACCATATTTCAATTAGTATATTTTTAACCACTTGTATATCACCTAACATGTTTACTTATAGGTTTCTAGGTTAACTCTACCTTCCAAAAATGTGCCTGACTTACTTTTTTAAAATATAAATATTCCAGGTCTATACTGCATTTTTTCCACTGATATGTATGTTCCCTGTTTATCTACACTGTTCATCCATGAACAGTGGAGATATCTTAAGATGGGGCTCCATGCATGGAACCCTGGTCACTGGTTCCTCTGGTGCCTCTCTAGCTACCTCAGCCACAACATATAATAAGAGAATATAAACTGATTAGAAGAACCAATGTAACAGAGTGAGTTCTGTATTCTTGTGTAGAGAATTCACATCTTACTAGTTCAGTTTATATTTGCTACCTTGGGGTGGGGAAATTAAAAGTTTATGGTCTATATACTTCTTACAAACATACTTTGTGACTGGGGAGTATTACAACATAGAAATTTATATAATCCAGCTGAAGAGCTTAAAAGAACTATTGAAATGCTGGAGCCATCCCTCTATAAGTCTGTTGGGAAGCAAAACCCTGCTTCTTTATTTAGAAAGCAACTTAGTTCTCAGTCATTTTCCATCTGTTAGTGGATTGAATACACAAAATGGTTTTTCTAGGGGCTGTATGGAGTGGTGTGTTTTATCTAACACCACTGTGTTTTTCTAGCAGGTTTCAGTTGCTGAAATTGGGCAATAGTTAGAATTCTGAAACCAGAATTTCTTTAGATATTCTGGCTATATTTCGTGATTTTTATTCTCATATAAATTTGTAAATAGAGATAAAGGAGAATTTGTTCAAGTCTCATCCTTTTTTTTTTTTTCTTAACTTACTTAAGACAAAATTGTGTATTAGACCAAGAGAACAGGTTTCTGAGTTTTTCACTCTGCTGGCACTTGGCATTTTATTTTTTTAAGGTGGCAATTATCAGCTTTCCCAATAGAAATTTAATACCCTACAAGATTATTAATCATAATTGTACAGAGATTTCTAATATTGAGTATGAAAAGACTGCATGTTTTACAACTTTTACTCAGTAGAATATGGTAGGTTCAGGCCAGGGCACCACTCTGGAAAGGATGAAGTGAAGCATTTCTGTGTACAGGCAGTATGCTATTACATAAAGAGAACCCCACAGCTTTATCCAAAATTTTTTTAAAATGAGCAAAAGTTGCACAATACAAAAAAATTCACAAAAAACTACAGCACCTTAATATACCACTAACAAATTTATGAAAATGCAATCAAGGAAGTAGTCATTTGTAATTGTTACCAATAACAATACCTAAAAATTTAAATGAAGGGTTAAAATCTCTAGAATAAAATCTATAAAATTTGATGAAAAGAAAATATGACTAGATGCAGTGCTGCATTGTAATAATCTCCACTACTTACAGAAATAAAGATGATTGTGAGCTTGAGGCAAGCCGCCACAAGATTAGATTCAATCTCGGAATTAAAATAACAAAAAGTTCCGACTGGCATTGGTGGCTCACAGCTGTAATCTTAGGGACTCAGGAGGATGATATCCAAATATGGTGGTTGGAAGCCATCCTGGGCAGAAAAGTCCCTGTGAGTCTTTTACCTCCAACTAATTACAAAAGTGGAAGTGGAGCAGAGGCTCAAACTGGTAGACATTTATTCTTGAACAAAAAAGCTCAAGGACAGCCCCCAATTCTGTGTTCCAGACCTGTGACAGACAAAAAATAAACCCAAAAGTCTAGAGGTGTGGCTCAAGGAGTTGCACTCTTGTTTAGAATGCATGAGGCCCTAGGTTTAGACCCCAGTATGAGAGAGAGAGAGAGAGAGAGAGAGAGAGAGAGAGGGAGGGAGGAGAGGGAGAGGGATAGGGAGAAGGAGAGAGCAACATTGAATTTCACTCTAGAAATGAAAATGATGTTCAATGTCTAAGGATTGAATTTCCATTTTTTAATGTTCATGATACTCAAAATGATCTAGTTTCAAAGCAATCTCTATCAAAGTACCAAGGACATTATTCACTATCAAAAATATCCCATGTTTCACATGGAAACAAAACATACATATATGTATGCACATGCGCGCGTGCGTGCACGCGCGCGTACACACACACACACACACACAGCAGGCCAAAACAATTTAACAGAAGAACAAAACAACAAAGTATTCTAAGAGAAATATTTGTCTTTGAAATATACTGCAAAGCTGTATACATCAAAATATCATGGTATAGCAGGCAGACACATACATAAACCAATGGAACAGAATAAGGAGCCTACCAGAAAACCTATGTATCTATACTCAAGTGATTTCTAACAGTTTTTTTATAGGAGAAATGACTGTTCAGTAAATATTGCTGCAGATATTTGTTATTTATATACGGAGGAATGAAATCAGAACTCAGTCTTTCCCTTTTCAAAAATAAACTCAAATGAGATTATGAATTTGAAATGATGAAAGTACTGGAAGAAAACACTTTGTGATATTAGAATCGTCAAGAGCTGTTGATGTTGATGCTGTTTAGACCATGAAATCACAGGAAACACAAACAAATAGAGACTACTTGGAACTCCCAAAGTAAACATCTGCACAGCAGAAGAAATCATTAACACAGAGAAGAACTGTTTACAAAATAGACATCTGATGAAGTTTTTATGTTCAAATGACACAATGAATTCACATAATTCATCAGTAAAATTTCAATAAGCCCAAATGAAAATGGCAGATAACCCTAAAACATTTCTAAAAGAAATCCTGAAAATGGCCAGCAGGACTATGACAATCTTAGTATCACTGATCATCCCGAAAATATAAAATGAATGCATGAAAAGACATATCAAATATCTGTTCATAAAAATAAATACAGCACAAATATAATATTGAGCATAGTACAATGCAATCATATATTGAAACATTGCCAATATTCCACAAATATGCAAAATACTAATGTGTAAAAATAAAACATTTGAAAATTGCTCCCATGAGAAATGTTATTTACTGAAGTCAGAGGACATATATGCATGTATGTGTGTATATGTACACTCACACATATGTGCATGTGTACTTGTATTATATATGCACTCATATATTTATATAATTGTGTGCTTATGCACACCAATATGTTTTCATAGAATAAAAATATGCATTATATCAGATAAAATTAAGTGACATGAAGAGGAGAAAGCTACTAAAATAAATACAAGGTGACCTGGGTGTAAAAATAGTACCTCTCGGGATGGGAATATGGCCTAGTAGCAAGAGTGCTTGCCTCCTATACATGAAGCCCTCGGTTCGATTCCCCAGCACCACATACATAGAAACCGGCCAGAAGTGGCACTGTGGCTCAAGTGGCAGAGTGCTAGCCTTGAGCAAAAAGAAGCCAGGTGCAGTGCTCAGGCCCTGAGTCCAAGTCCCAGGACTAGCAAAAATAAAAATAAAAATAAATAATAATATAATTGTCAAAATTTCTCTGAATATAATCTGAAAAGACAGAATAAATAATATTATATTACTGGTTTAAGCATATATAACTACCGCTACTCATGAGAAATATATTTTAATAAAGGAACAAATAGGAATAAGTTAGTCTGTTTTATTTTATGGTTTCTAATGTAACTACCTTGTAAAAATTAGTACAACAATGACAATTGTTTAAAAGACCACATAGATAGTCATGTTCATTAATTTATTTTGTTCTCATAGAAAAGCCTTATTTCTAAGACTCCCAATATATGGCTCTTGACAATTCTTTGAACACATTCTAAACGAATATTTATATTCTTGTGGTGTATGTGTGTGTGTGTGTGTGTGTGTGTGTGTGTGTGTGTGTGTGTACTGTGGCTTGAAATTAGGGCCTCACATGCTCACTTAACTTTTATGCTTAAGGCTGTTGCTCTCCCACTTGTGCTATATCAACACTTCCAGCTTTTTCTTGGTTAATTAGAGACAAGATCCTCATGGTCTTTTCTGGCTAAGCTGGCTTCAAACTCCAATTCTCAGATATCAGCCTCCTGAGTTGTTAGAGTCCTGAGTCACTTGGTACCTGGCAAGAAGAATTTTAATAGCTATACAACAGACAAAGGCTTCCTATCTAAAATATACTCAGAGCTTCAAAAAATTATGCCCTCCCAAATAAACCCTCAAAGAGACAACAACTCAATTAATAAATAAGCTAAAGACTTAAAGAGAGGCTTCTCGAAAGAAGAATGGCCAAAAGGCATATGTTCAACATCTCTGGCCATTAAAGAAATGTATCTCAAAACAACACTGATTCGACCTTATTTCAGATAGAAGGGCTATTATCTAGAAAACTAACAAAAGCAGATTCTGGCAGGAATGCAGCCTAAAGGGAACACTAATGTACTGTTGGTGGGAATGTAAAGTTGTTCAACCACTTTGAAAAGCAGTATGGAGCTTCTTAATTCCACTATTGGGCATGTATCAGTAAAACACAAACAAGGCCACTAAAGCTACCAGCACAACCATGTTCAATGGAACATTGTTTACCAAAGCTAAGACATGGAATTAACCCAGATGCCCCTTCTTCAGATGAATGGATTAAGAACATGTGGTATATATACAAAATGGAATTCCATCAGAAGGAATGATATTACCCATTCATGAAGAATTTGAAAGACTTGGAAAAATTATGTTAAGCAAAGCAAACCCGATCCAAAGAAACAAAAGTTGCATGTTTTCCCCATTTGATGTAAGTAGAAAATGCCCATATATCTATAACTAAACACACTGGATGGCAAAAGGCAAAAAATACACTTGGACTTGATAAATTTTACAGGACTTTAGACACTCACAGTGAGACCTAAGCAGAATATTCTTAGGAGAGCATCACAAAAGCTCAATAACTATGGAGATACGATTATAAAAAACAATGTTTATTGAAAAGAACTCTAATAAAAGGAAAGAAGAGGTTATGTGTTATTGTGCTTCCTGTTTTTTGCTTATTTTTTTCCTCTCTCTGTTTCTGTACCTTTTGTCTTCTAGGTAAATTAACTTGTTTTGAGGAAGGTAAGGAGGAACACAGCAATGGTGGAACAAAGGGTCAAGAAAGGCATTAGTGATAGTCACTAGACATTATATGGAAAATGAATTATACAACTTGTGGGGGGATGAGGATCAGGAGGGAAAAGCTGGGAGAAAACATGGGAAGCAGTGACACTTCAGAAAAATGCACTCATCACCTGACTTATGCAAATGTAACCCCTCTGTACATAACCTTTACAGGAAGAATTTTGAAAAAGAAATAACGCATAGCTGTATTTTAAAAGAAGGAAAACACACATGATTCATTTAGAATAAAAACCTCTAAATTGTGAAATCCCAGTTTTTCTGAGCATATTAAAAATAATACCTAAAACATGTATCTGTAACTAGATAGTAATATTTTCTCATAATATTGAAAATAGCTTTGAGTTTAAGGCAAAACAACAGTTTAGTTGCATCCTCATCATTCCTGTTCAGGGCACCTTGTTGCTTTTACCATTACTCTGAGATTCTTAAAAGAAAGGAAATTTCCAATAAGTCTAGACTATACCACTGACAGTACAATTCAACTCTACCAACACACCTAGCTTCTACCACATGATAGAATTATGGGCTTGGCAATGCAGGAATAGTTATCATTCTCTTCTAAACACCAGACAAGCCCCTCTTTTACTGTTTATTCCCAATGTTGATGAGATTAATTAGTGTGGTGTTCTGTAGGAGCCCACACTTTATTCAATTCTCCACTCAAAGTTTGTTTGTATTCAGTTTGTTGTTTATGAAATAGCTTTTTATCAAGAGACAGAATAATTCTTACTAATCTCACAATAAATAAATATGTTGACTAGATCAGAAAATGAAAAAAAATACTGAAAAAACCTAATTGGTTTTATTAATTCAAAGTATAGGCTAACTGGCTGTTTCCCGATGTAACAATTACAATCTTTTTCATTAACACATTATATATTCAAATACTGCAAAAACATCAATGCTTGGCTGGGAATGTGGCTTAGTGGTAGAGTGCTTGCCTAGCATCCATGAAGCCCTGGGTTCGATTCCTCAGCACCACACAAACAGAAAAAGCCCGAAGTGGCACTGTGGCTCAAGATGTAGAGCACTAGCTTTGAACAAAAAGAAGCCAGGGACAGTGCTCAGACCATGGGTCCAAGAGCCAGGCCTTGCAAAAAAAAAAGAAAAAGAAAAATCAATGCTATACTCACCCATTAGCTTAAATATATTGCTTCTTATTTATTCATGCTTTTTATTTAATTTCATAAATGTACTCACATATTAGAGTCAGTGAGCAAGTGATATTGTAAGTCAAATTTATATAAAATAATCTAAACCCTGAGAACAAGTTGTTGTTTTTTTCATTATTTTAATAAAGAGACGGCATGTGTGCCCAATAGGGCAACATTTCATTCGAATATGCATTTCTAATGTGAATGAGCTTATTAAGATGACAGAATCTAAAAGGAAAAATCCTAAACCAATTTATTTGATAATGCTGCTTGTTTAAACTCAGAATCACAGGGGACTTCTGTAAGCAAAGCCCTTAGTTAGAGTGTGTACACACATTCTATAGGATATAAGGTATTATTATTTCAAATAATTAAGAGACAGAGAAAAAGTGTTTTCAAATTGCTAGAAGTTTATGTTTGGTGCTAATACAGTCAAGGCTACCAAGCTACCAAGTGCAATTTGCATGGTATCACCTTGTTTTACCCAAAGGAAGAAAGATACCAAAGGAAGAAAGATATTAAGACTTCCATGTTTGTCATGTTGCCTCTCACAGTTACAGTTCACAGAAAATCAGGTCAACAATTACATGGAAAATTCCATAACTGATTTATATCTGAAAATTTAAAATATTTTCAGTAGTGTTATGAAATATCCCATCACCCAACTTCATCCCAACAGGAGTGTGAATCACTTCTTTTCTAAGTATTTTCAAATTGTGCATCCCTTCCCCTAGGCTAGGCTTCATTTGTGCTTCTAGTTATCAGATCAACTGTAATGATACATCTATACCTGGTTCTAAGTAGGTGTTTTATGGAATAATGCTGGTGATTTTTTTGATGTACAATGTCATAATTGTTCTATTTTACTATCAGTTGTAATTAATTATTATTATGAATGTGCATGTGTGGGGAAATCATTTATACATACAGATTACAATGCAAGAAATAATCATTCTCTCATTGAGTGGAAATTTGGAAATTTTCTCTGTGATCTACGGTCTGATTATTTCTGCTGTTCTGTGAAGTCACTATTCCTTTGCAATATGTCCCAATTTTACTTCCTCCCATTCCTTCTGCTCAAATCCATCATTATACCCTGTAAAAATCTTGATTTTTAGTCAGAAAATAATTTTCCTTTAGAAAATTTGTTACAAAAATATTTAAATGCATATTTATTTTAGAATATCTGGCTTTGATCTGGACCAGGCAGAGTGGTATGCTCCTATAATTCCAGCACTCATGAGGCTGAAAAAGGAGGATCATGAGTTTGAGACCAGCCTGGGCTATAACATGAGACCTAAGCTCAAAATGATAGAAAGGAAAAGAGAGAACGAGTGAATAAAAGAAAGAAAAAAAGGAAGGAATGAAGAAATGGAAAGAAATTGTGAAAGATAAAAGAAGGAAAGAACAAAAGAAAGAAAAAGGAAGGAAGGAAGACAGAGGAAAATTGAAGGGAAGAGAAAGAAAGATAAAAATAGAAAATCTGATTCTTACCTAATGTTACCATTTTGTTCAGTAATTTTAGTTAAATTAATTTTATTGAACATTTAATTGTTTACATTTTAGTTTTAATGTTTAGTTAACTAAATTGCTTAATAGTGCCATTTGTCCAAATTTTAGATAATTTCCCCCATACACATTTCTCTAGCTAAAGGAAGATAGTAGAACCCAAACTGTATCCCTCTTGACAGTAGTGTATTATTTCCTCTTCCAAAACAAGTCTTCACAAAAATGAACAGAAAGTTGTATAATCAGATATGATTTAGAAATAGCACATGACAGTGACTGAGTGATCACAAAAGTCATATGCATAACATTTAGAGGAGATAATAAAAGACCTGAATTAAGTTGGTGACTTAATTTAGTCAAGTTGAATACACAAACACACACACACACACACACACACACACACATTTACATATATGTGTATGTTTGTTGAGAGTTTTTCAGTGAGTTACTATGGAATGCATACACTGGAAAATTTATTTCCAAAGAATACTGGAAAATTGATTTGGAGCATACTATTTGGAAGAAGCAAGTATTATTGAAGTTTCAGATTTAAAAATATATTAACAATTCTGAAACCTTGATGCTGGACAAGGCAACTTAAGAGAACCAGGTGATAGATATATGATTAGATCTGCGAGGAAAAAGATGGATGTCTGACTATCAGAATAAACAGGGGTGCAGTGTGGTGGATAGAGAGTAACTCACTTTCACTTTGTTCCTTCAGTGCTATTCAGTAGGAAGAACACTCAACTTTCTCCATACTCATTCTACATAAGGGCAACTCAGTTTAGTACCAATTGAAAAATAGACTGAAGGATTAAATAAACGGTATGTCTACCCATTCAGTTGCAATAAAAATAGGAAATGAAAATGAATATGCACAAGGAAAAATGCTCTACCTGTTACTGAAAACTTACTCCTTCCATGCAGAATTTAAGACTTATATATGAGAGGAGACAGTCCTGTTATATTTCTGTGAAAAATTAAATTTCATAGATACCCCAATGTCCTAACAATGTCCTATGATTACAGTAGATAATAAAATAATATGTATAGATATATGTAACCTATATACATATATACATACATATTATGCACTTAATTTGATTATAGTTTACACTGTATATGCATGTATATACAGACATATATACATAGATACATATGTACATTAAATTGATTGAAGTTTACAAGCCTATGTATTACAGTTAATACATAGTTTATATATTACAGCTATTATGTATTATAGTTAAAAACTCTAAACTATAATAACTATAATCAATTTAGGTGCATGATTTAATTCAAGGTTGTGTTCTATTGCTTGAAACATTTGACTTATAAATTGTAATCAATATACATGCATGGTTTTGTAAAATGTGTTGTTTAAGGGAATTGCTTCATTATTACTTAAAACAGTTTGATGGGAAAGGAAATTGTATGAATCTAGGTATTTAATACATACATGTATTTAGAGATATTTTAATATAATATAGACTAGCTTTTCAAAATAAGACCCACATGATATTTGAGTTTTATAAAACTAAATATTATACCTATAATGTCATAAACACTACTAGGTAGTTAAGAACAAATACTCAATATCTTAGTACTTGTAGAGTGACTACATTTACTTGATTCTGGACAGAAATTAGATTTATTAAACTTGATGCTAGTTATTTAAGACAGAAAGTTGAACACCTCTAATGAGTAGAAGAAAATATAACATGCTATCATTTATTTTTCTATTTTCCTGAAATAGCCAAAATTATTTCTCTTTCCATGCAAGCTATCATTTCATAATTAAATTTATTATCAAACCCATTTGTATATTTATAATTATTTATATAAATGTCTAAGTTATGGTAGCTTATATCAGTATTTTATTTGTTGTCACTTAAGATTAAATTATAAGTATTAAAAAACTGCAAAGTTAAAACAAGCTGGAAATTTCAATCATCTTTGCCTTATGGATACACGTTTTACCACTTTACCTCCACTATCCATAGTCAGATTTGGAAGCATTATTACAGCTCTATATCAAGTGCTCTATATTAGAAGATTCAGTTCTAAATTGTAAAAGTATCACAGCAAATTGGATTTTGATTTCCTTTTTTCACTTATTACATTTGTAAGTTTACTAGACTTTCAAATAACAATGAAAAAATCTTTCAGTTGTTTAACATTAATCCTTAAAACACTATATTTCTAAAAGTTTAAAATTGTACTTTGTGTTCTCCTGTTAGATATTTTCTTTTTCTAAAATTTCTCCTCTGTATCTTCTTTTCTTTTGCCCTGCTGTTTCTGTAATTCCCTTTCGAATAAACTGATATACAAAAAACAAGATACTGAAAACTAAGAGAAAAATGAGGGAAAAAAAGAGGAACTAACTACATACAGGGCATAAAAACATCTTGTTTCTAATTCTCGGAGTTCATGTTGATATACTTCATTATATATGGTTCTATGCACACAGCAATTGGGTTACTGAGAGTCCCTGTTAAGAATATCATAGACATACTCTTACAAATTAGAGAAGCCATGCAATCTACTTTTCTTTGGGTCCTGCTTAATTTGCTTAATATAATTTTTCCAAGTCCATTTCCTTTTGAATGGGGTAATGTCATTCTTTCTGACGGAACCATAGAATTTCATTGTGTATTTATACCACATCTTCACCGACTGAGGGCCAGCTGGGTTGCTTCCATATCTTACTTATGGTAAATAATACTACAATGAACATATTTGTGCTGGTATCATTATATAGCCTTGTTTGTGGTTATATGGGTAAATGTCCAGGAGTAGGATTGCTGGATCAGAAGGGAGCTCTATTTTTATCTTTGGAGGAACTTCCACACTGCTTTTCAGACTGGCTGAACAAGTTTACACTCCTATCAAAAGTGTAATAGAGTTCCCTTTTGGCCAACAGTTATCTGTTGTTATTAGATTTCTTAGTAAAGGCCATTCTAACTGGGGTAAGGTGGAATCTCAATGTTGTTTTTTTTTTTATGCATTTCTTTTACAGCCAGAGAAGTTGAGCATTTCTTCATGAATCTATTGGCAATTCTTATTTCCTTTTCAGAAAAGTCTCTAAGTCTTTAGCGCCTTCTTAATTGCCTGGTTGTTTCTTTGGGGCTCTGTATTAGGGGTATTTAATCTGTTGTTTGATATTTTATACATACAAAAGTCAACTGCAGACTAAAGGACCAATTTATGATTACTGAAATACTCAAACTAGCACTACGAAGTAGTGAAACTAGTTCAACAACTAATAAGTTATTCCCAAATTGTGTTGTTAACTATGTAGCAAATAATCTTATTGTCTTTAGTGCTCATTACCCTGTCTCTTTTTTCTCAACAAGACAATATTCAAAAAACTAATGTACTTGAAAACATAGAAAAGAACTCTAGAATACATCAAATGTGGAGTAAGAACAGAATCTGTGAAACAAGTTTTCATGCTGCTCCAACACACAGGTAAATGGTAACTTCCAATTTTTACTTGGGTCTGTGTGTAACTTTTACATGCTACATTCTCTGGAAATGATAGTTTGTAAATTATATAAGGGACACCTTCATGAATCCGTTCAAGATGCATTATTTTTAAATTTTACATTAGATTATGACAAATAGTTTCATGCTCATAAATAAAATCATATAAATTGGTGGCTATATTTTTTGACTTATTTGTTTTCAGAAGACATCTGAAAACTAAAAGTGCATAGTCAAAAACAGTATTTCTGTTATCTTTGGGCAAATTTTTCTTACATATTTTCAAGGAGCTCATTGAAATCTTCTATTGTTTCCATAGTTGAATATAGAAAATAAGATGATGACATTTCTACTATATCAAGAAGGAAAAATAAAGGGACTAACACATTGTGAGATATGGAAAAGAAGATTTGATGCATATTATAAAAAATGAATCCTCTGGCAAATTTGACAGTAAAGAAGAAATGGGACAAGTTTTGAATTATATAAACATCCATGTTCATATAATACATAAATCATCATGACTAACCCTAAACTCCATTCAAAATTGTATAACATATTAATCTTCAAAAATGGAGTGGTTGATATATATTAAAATTATAAAAACTAGAACATATTATTTGAAACACATTAATAAAGTAGTCAAAATATTTTCTGTTAGCAGGACCCTGGGGGCTAATGCATCTAATCCTAGCTACTCCAGAGGAAATGATCTAAGGATCATCCTTCAAAATCAGCCAAGGCAGGAAGGTCTACGGAACTCCTATCTTCAATTAACTACCTAAAAGCCAAGGAAAAAACTGGCTCATGTGGTAGAGTGCTGTTTTTGAACACAAAAAGCTCAGGGGTAGTACACAGGACCCAAGTTTAAACCCCAGGATCAACACACACACACACACACACACACACACACACACACACACAAATACAGACATACAGAGAGAGATGTTATTCTCTACATACATACACACACACACATATATATATATATAGAGAGAGAGAGAGAGAGAGAGAGAGATGTTATTCTCTTGTGACATTGGAGATGAAAACACAGAGCCTTAGAAATACTAGACTCGAATTCTACTACTGAGCTACAACCCTAACATTTTGCACCTAACATTTTGAGATATGGCGTTAGTTTGTATTCTAGGCTGCTTTTAATCTCTATATCCTCCTGAATCTGTCTCCACCTTGCTAGAATTAAGTCTGCATCATCATGCCTAGCTTAAGTTATCAGATTTTACTCTTCAAATTACTTTACAAAGATTTTTACATAATAATTTCTGGCCAACACAAATGTATTATGTACACCTTGAAGTCATAAGCTTGTGAAAGTTATCATTAATTATTGACCTAATTAATTATTGACTTAATCATTAATCATACCTGAGTTAATTCATTACTATCTATAAGTGCATTATTGTCTGCATCAAAATATTTAAACATTTGATCCACCACAATCTTCTTCTGAGATATACTATCACTGTTAGGATTTTCATTTTCTTGTGTGATGCTCTTCTGATTTTGTAAATCCAGAAGCATGCTTTTCATCCTGCTGTACTCTGTAGTCTTGCAGTTTTCTCCTGCAATTAAAACAAACTAAGTTATTTTCAAAACAACTTTATTGAAAATAAATTATTTTATTAATGTTTAGAAGCTGTTATTATATGGCCAACACATGAGGTACATAATTTCACTTTCAAATACTACGTACTTTCCAATTTGTACAAAAACAAGTAATAAGAAATCTCCAAGATGGGATAGAAAACTCACTTCTTCCAGGTGTAATAACAACTTTACTCTAGTATTTCTATGAGGAAAACATTAGTTCTTGGAGAGAGAGAATGTCTTCGGACGTTAAAGGAATTGTCTCAGTCGCTCAGTAATCATTTATATAATTAGCATCCCTCTAAATAAATAGATAGATCTATATAGAGATTTATATAGACATAGCTGTGTAGATATAGATATAGGGATATAGATATAGATGGATCTGTATATACATAGAGCTATATTTATATCTATATTTATCTGTGTATCTCTATATATTTACATTTATATCTATCTATATCTACGCACATATAGATATAGATTTATCTATAGATAGTTCTACATAGATATATAGATATAGATAGATAAATCTCCATCTGTATCTCTATATAGATCTAATGTCTATCTATATATCTATATATAGATTTGTCTGTATCTATCTATATATTTGTATTCATATATAAATATATATACCTATATTTTTATATATTTGTATAGCCAAATATAGATATATCTATGTGTAGATAGATATAAACATATCTATAGACAGATATATATGCCTCTATATATAGATCTATATTTCTATTTTTATATATTTCATATATATTATATATTTATATAGATTGATGTAGATATATCTATATATATAGATACATCTATAGCTATAAACAGATGTCTATGTGTCTGTATAGAGATCTATCTATCTATCTACAGGGACACAAAAAGAGGTGCAGAGAAATGAAAATGAATTTAGAAGGGGCTTGGATTTGAATTTAAGTTAATTTGTATTTCACACTAGGGAATTCTATCATGTTTTTAAAACAAAATACATTTTAGAATTTTGAATTTGTTTTGAAGACACTCTCTTCTATATTTTGGGACCTATCTATATTTCAGTAAGCTTTTTGTCACTAAGTTTATGTTTCTTTTGCCAAAAACTTTTAAAAATTAATTAAATTATTGTCATAGTGATGTACAGAGGGGTTACAGTTTCATATGTAAGGCAGTGAGTATATTTCTTATCAAACTCTTAAGCTTTTTGTCACTAAGTTTATGTTTCTTTTGCCAAAAACTTTTAAAAATTAATTAAATTATTGTCATAGTGATGTACAGAGGGGTTACAGTTTCATATGTAAGGCAGTGAGTATATTTCTTATCAAACTCGTTACCTTCAACTTCATTTTTCTGCCACCTTCCCCCCTCCCAAATTCCCTCCACTCTGAGTTGTACAATTGGTTTACAGAATATTGTCTTCTAAGTATTGCTGTTTCTTTGGTTCTTATTTTACCCATGTCTTTCCATTTTGATGTTCCCTTTCCCTTCCCTAGTTCAGATAAACATGTATACAATACCCATGGTACCAGAATCAATTACAGTGACATCAGAAGTAAAACTATGGGGAAGAAAGACATAACAAAAAGACAGAATTTCACACAGTACATTGAAAATAACAATAATGATAAACCACTTTTTTCCATAGAGCTCATTTCGCTTAGCATCATCTTATGTGTTCATAGGTACATAGCTATAGAACTACTTTGATCTTCTGGTAGGACTAGCCTAGACATGCACCTATTATTACAAATGAGGGAAACCATAGAGTCTATGTTTCTTTGGGTCAGGCTCACTGTACTTAGTATGATTTTTTTTTCCATGTCTTTCCATTTCCTTACCAATGGGGAAATGCCTTTTTTTTTTTTCTCCTCTGATAGAAGCATAGAATCCCACCGTGTATATGTACCAAGGGGCATCTGGGTTGGTTCCATATTTTAGTGATAGTAAATTGTGCTGTGATGAAAATAGTTGTGCTGGAAGCTTTAATGTGGTCTTCTTTGTAATCATTGGGTAAATGCCCAAAAGTGGGGTTGCTTGGTCATAGGGGAGCACAATGTTTAGTCCTTTGAAGAATCTCCATACTGCTTTCCAGAGTGGTTGAACAACTTTATTCTCCCACCAAAAGTGCCCTTTTGGCCACAAGCCTGCCAGCATCTGTTGTTATTAGTTTTCTTGTTAATGGATATTTTTACTGGAGTGAATTGGAATCTCAATGTTGTTTTGAATTTCAATTTGTTCATGGCATGTGATGTTGAGCACTTCTTCATGTGCTTCCTGGCCATTCTCATTTCCTCCTCAGAGAAGTCTCTTCTTAAGTGTTTAGCACATTTTTAGGGCAGTTGTTTCTCTGAGGATTTGTTTTGGGAAAATGTAATATTTTGAGGTCTATGTATAATTTAGATAGGAGGCCCTTGTCTGTTGTGTGGCCAGTGAAGATCTTCTCCCAATCTGTGGGCTTTCTGTTTATCTTGCGAGCTCTGTCCTTTGCCCTGCAGAAGCTCTTTGAAGCAGAAGCAGTTTGATGCAGTGCCATTTGTCCAACGTTTCCTTGATTTGTTGTGTTTCGGCGCTTTTATTAAGAAAGTTTCCTCCTGTGCCAAGTAGCCCAAGGGTTTCTCCTATTTCTTCCTGCAATGTTTTCAGGGTAACTGCTTTTTTACCTCAAGGTCTTTGATCCATTTAGAATTGATTCTGGTGCAGGGTGAGATATAAGGAACTTTCTTTATTTTGTTACAGGAATTTAACCAATTTTGCCAGCACCATGTGTTGAAGAGGCTGTCTTTCTCCCATTCTATCCTTTTAAACTTCTTTTTAACCAAAGATTAAGTGGCCATAGGCTTGCAGTTTCATTTCTGGGTCTTCAGTTCTATTCCACTGGTTCTCAGGCCTGTTCTCGTGCCAAATACCAAGCTGCCAAAAACTCTTTTTTTTTTTTTGTATCCCGACATTTATTTTTTTGCCCTTAAGCACAGTCAAAGCAACATTTTTGTTGTAATTTTGCCTTTGAATATTTCATCACCAAGCTAGAATTACAGACTTTTTAATTGTGATCTTTAAGTAGCTGTATAGAGGGTTTCACTTCAGCATGTCAGTTTGCGAACACAAGGTATCATGAACAATGGAACACTGTGCATCATGCTCCCCATCTGTCTGTACCCACTCATCTAATCAATTTACCTGGTTTCATTTTCTTATATATACATTGAGTATTATGACTGCGTCCATTCACCCTTCCTCTCTCCACTAATCTCCCATCTCCTTGGCCTTCCCTTTCTCCAACAACATATGTTCTCGTTTCTTAATATTCATCTTGTTATATTACAAGTTAACAAAGTTATTGAAAGGGTTTACACCCTAGAGTACTTCTTTGTTTACAGTATACTTTAGATGTTATGTTTATGTATATTTACCTTGTATATGTTTACAGGTTTACATTTATAATTTATGTCTTACTTCCACATATGAGGAAAACATCAGTTGTTTATCTATCAGTATGATTTCATTTAGCATAATTGAAAACGCATAACACAACAAACACAAGTAGCAGGCACAATATTAGGGGGTGAAAAATTCTCAAGGCACTATACCAACAAACTAGAAAAATCAGGTAGAAATGGCTATATTCCTAGACAACCACAATGTACCAAAATTAAGCCAAAAGGATATAATTCACCTAATTGAATCTGTTAAAAAAAAAAAGTAATGAAACTGAAATGGCAATTTAAAAAAAAAATCACCCAATAAAGTCCAAGTCTGGATGGATTTACAACAGGAATTTCTGAGACCTCTGAAGAACTAACACCAATACTCCTCAAAATTTTCCATGATTTTTGAAAAGGTGAACTCACAACCAAACTCATTCTATGAAACAGCATTACACTCATCTCCAAACCAAAACTCAATATTGTCTTACTGAAGTAATCACACACCAAACATTTTCAATATCTCCTAATTAATAACCAGAGCAATTACAGGAAGATCATATTTAATGAAATTAGGTACTTGACTTAATGTCTCTCAATAAACCTATAACAACCTACACTATTAACATCAAAAATTAGTATGGTGCCTTTGATATCTTCACATATTTACTTTATAATTGTTTTCTTTTCAAATAATGTGATTTCCAAATGAAACATTAGGGGTATACTATTTGAGAAGCTTTTAGAACACATTTTTAGTTTTATAACCGTGGTACATTTTGGCAATTAGATTTTGATTTCTAAAGATATTTAAATATGTGCCTTGGAAGCCTGATGTTGAATAATTGCATTTGAAGTTTCACTCTCTTTCAAGATAAGATGGATACAATCTATTCTAGAGAGATGAGAGACTATCTTTTCTTTGTAAGACAGTGAAATGACTACTGTTATTCAACAATTTAAGTGTTTGGCAATCCTGTCAAGAAAGTATTTTCTTACAACAAAATGTAAATGTACAGCTACATATTAAGTTAGTTCCATTATTGTGTTCTCATGTCAAAATAATAACAGGAATATGGTTTTATAGCAGAAGGAGGAGGAGGAGGAGGAGGAGGAGGAGGAGGAGGAGGAGGAGGAGGAGGAGGAGGAGGAGGAGGAGGAGGAGGAGGAGGAGGAGGAAGAAGAAGAGGAAGAAGAAGAGGAAGAGGAAGAAGGAGAAGAAGAAGAGGAAGAGGAAGAAGGAGAAGAAGAAGAGGAAGAAGGAGAAGAAGAAGAGGAAGAGGAAGAAGAGAAGAAGAAGAAGAAGAAGAAGAAGAAGAAGAAGAAGAAGAAGAAGAAGAAGAAGAAGAAGAAGAAGAAGAGGAAGAAGAAGAGGAAGAAGAAGAGGAAGAAGAAGAACTCATTGCCAAGAGAGAAGTAAACAAATCCATAGCTATAGCAATTTTGATTTCTGGGAAGCAGCACAAATGCAAACTTTACCTGGTGTGTGCGTGTGTGTGTGTGTGTGTGTGTGTATGTGTGTGTGTGTTTAATTGCAGATAATAGTCTCACAGACTTTTCTGCCCAGTGTGGCTCTAAACCAGATCCCAGATCCCAGCCTACTGAGTAACTTGTATTACATGCATGAGCCCCTGGTATTCTGCTTTGCATTTTGAATTTAAATTTCCAACATGCCTCATGGTTTGATAGTGATTATTTTGACGTGCCAAGTAATACAACATCATATAATAGAGGTCCTGCATTTCATCTTTTCATGTATTAAGGAGTATCTTGGTTTTATTTTCAGCATTTATGTGTTGTTTTGTGTGTATAGGCTTATGGCTTTAGTGTATGGACATATGTTTTCAATACTTCTGAGTAAATCTTAAGAAGGAAGGTCACTGGATCACACAGATTGACTTTGACATTAATATTGTAAGATATAGCCAATTTGCCTCCTAGAGTAATTCTTAACTGGTTATATTTTACAAAGATTTTGCTTAGTTTATATTTCCCATCAGTTATTTACTTATTTTCTTTACTTATTGCTGAACTGGAGCTAGAACTCTTAAGCATTAAGCACTGTACATGGGGCCACGCCTCCTGTTATTTGTTGTTAGTTCCTCAGACAGTTTATTGCTTAATTTACTCAAAAGGGTTTCTGAGTTTAGTTTTTCCATCTTTATCTCCAGAGTTTTTCAGGTATGCAGCCCACAACAGCCATTTCTTTGTTTCTACATATTAATTTTTGGTATCAAATTTTCTTTAAATTTAATTTCAATCTAAACAGTGCTTTTTTTTTTTTTTTTTTTTTTTTTTTTGGCCAGTCCTGGGGCTTGGACTCAGGGCCTGAGCACTGTCCCTGGCTTCTTTTTGCTCAAGGCTAGCACTCTACCACTTGAGCCACAGTGCCCCCTCTGGCCATTTTCTGTATATGTGGTGCTGGGGAATTGAACCCAGTGCCTCATGTATAGGAGGCAAGCACTCTGGCCACTAGGCCATATCCCCAGCCCTAAACAGTGCTTTTTTTGCTAAGAGAAAATTACTTAAAACACAATGCATTTGATCAACATGCTTCCTAATTAATTTTTAAGAATTAATCTTCCTGGGATAAAAGACGAGTGTTATGAGTTAATAATGTATTCCCTAACATTTTGATACAATTTGCAAAAAATGTTTAATTATTAACAACGTTGCTATTAACAACTCTCTTTAAATCTTTCCAAGCAATAACAAATTATGTTTAATTTTCCAGTTTGGCAGAGATGGTTATGCATTAGAATTTCAATAAAGCTGTTCTATTATCCAGGTCAATTTGCTCTCTTAACATAAGAGAATATTAATTGAAATTTATTGGACAATTTCTGTTGCATTCATCAAATGTGGCGAACTTTGAAACAAAATTACATCTTGAAAGTTTGGTCTTTCATCCTCCTTTCCCACTATCCTCACACCCACAAAATATAAACTAAATATGAAGAGAATAATGGAAGAAAACACAACTACAAAATAATAGAGCACAACAGAATGTTAATATATTCTAGAATTCTTGAGACCCTACATGAAAAATATCAATGTATTTTATCCCAAGCAATTTTAGCTTTTAATATTGGAAACCATAACTTGTTAGAGGCATTATTTAAATATTCAGTGAATTTAATATCTTTTATGTCATTAGCTTTAGAATAAAACTGGATAACATCTAAAAATAAAATGTGCCCTTTATATAATATAGAAGTTATTAAGCAGGCTCTGTCGTAGGCTTTTCCTAAGTAGTCACTGCTTGCTTGTTTGATTGCTTACTGGGAAGAGAGCTGCAGACATTCCAATTTTGTAAGGCAGGACGCTTTTCTCACCATTCAAGCAAACAGACTACAGAATTAGTCTTCTCTTTTTTATTTGTAAGTAAGCTACACACAGTCTTAAAAAAACTAAACAAAACTATTTCTCAATTGTACAGAGAGTGGGAATCTAGGAAACAGCCACACCCCCCCATATCAAGAAGGATTCTGAATCCAACTATACCCCAGACCTTTTTTTGGTACTTAAGCAATGTGAATCCCAACCTACAAACATCAGATATACCTCCTACCTGTGAAATAAGGAACTCAACCACCTGGTGCTTCCCAGATCATGGCTACTAGGAAAGTGGCAGATCTCAGCAACTAGAACAGAAACTCCAATAAGAAACTGCATACCGGACATTGGGAGACACAAATTCCCACAAATTGGGGAACTTATTTTTATTTACTGGCTTTTTTAGGAAACAGAGTTTAATACTAGTTGTTTGTACCTATGTCAAATGTTGAAAAAACAACATATACTGAATATATCAATGCATATTTCCATGGTTTCTAAAATTTGAGGGATTAATACCCAAATTAACTGAAAGGATTTAATATAAATTCTATGATGCTCACATATAGTATAACCTATTATATATAATAATCAAATTGTTTGTATATATTGACTTTGATGTACATAAATATGTATATACACACATATATGACATCATATAAAATCTATAAATACATATCATATGTACATCATAAGTACATTGGTAATTTCCATCACGACTTTGACTTTTTTTTTTTTTTTTGCAACAGTACTGAAGGCATTGGCTTACTGGGATTTCTTACTTCTTGCTTGGTTGTTACTCTACCCCCTGAGCTACACCACTGAATTATTTTTGGCTGTTATATTTAGAGCTAAATTCTAGTGGATATTTCCATCTAGTCTGGCTTTAAACTGAGATCCCCCTATCTCAGGCCCCCAAGTATTTATTTAGGATTACAGAGCTGAGCAACTGGTATCTAGCATTCCTTTCCTTTCTATAAATAGTTTTACACAAATCTTTGTTCATGTATTTTAAAAATGCTTGCAGGATGTTGCATCAATTGATGCCTATTGTAATTTCTGTTGCTTGTAAGAAAAGGAAAAAAGCATTATGTTTCTATGACACAAGTCTGGGCTTTTCCTACCATAGTTAACATGTCTGTTTAAAGCTCAACCACACAATAAAAAGGATGGATGTAGTCCTTATGCTGCTATGTGCCATCTGGTTAAGTAAATACAATTAAGGATACTTTTACAATTACAGTCAAGTGAGAGAAAAATCTGAGCAGAGTTGGACTGTAAAATAATTAATTGTCCAATCGTAACTGGTGTCATTATGGACAAAGTCTGCATGTTTCATTTCAAAAGCAAGGACCTTTGTCAAAGAGAAATTCACAACCATAGATAACACAAAAATGATCTAATTAGCAATTGTTTGAAATCTAAGACATACAAAATTATTTATGTCATAATTAACTTTTAATGCTAGTAATATTGTTTTACATTCTATATTCTCTACTACTATTTTATACTTGTTATCTTATCATAACTCATTGATGCTTTGTTTCTTTCTTTCTTTTTTTCTTTTTTGTTTTGTCGGTCGTGGGGCCTGATCTCTGGTCCTGGGCACTGTCCCTGAGCTATTCAGCTCTAGTCTAGCTCTACCACTTGAACTACAGTGCCATTTCTAGGTTTCTGGTCTTAATGGGAGATAAGAGTCTCATGGACTTTCCTGCCCAAGTTGGCTTTGAAGGATCATCCTCAGATCTCAGCCTCCTGAGTATGTAGGATTACCGGCATGAGCCATAGCTACCTTGCATTTGCTTTGTTTATCTATGGTCATCATCAGTGCAAACTTAACTCATCACATTTCCTTATTAGCTAAGCCACTGGATTTATCAAAATGCTTCCTTTTATTTGCAATTAATAAAACAACAGAAACAAAATTGCTTCATGTGTTTTGCCCGTTTTTAGGGAATTGGCAAGAACTTCTGAATACTGGATATTTACTGAGGTCCCTGTTAAGAGAGTTATGACTGAGTATCTATAAATTCTATTAGGGCACAACAATGACCAGTACAAAGCCAGTGCAATAACCACTGACAAGCCACATCAACAAGACTGTGTTAGAAATATTCCGTAAGTGATTTCAATGCTCCAAATGTACACTAGGAATTTTACTGGAGGCATGTTCCCTTTCTGTAGAGTGACTAATGCGGTGCCAAAACATTTTGTATTTCAAACTGGCAGGTCAAGCTAACTGCCTATTTCTGCACAATTAGTATTTGTCCGATTTTTCCAGGGGAGTGGCCAGAGATATTCCTTTCTATCCACTGTAGGAAATATAGGTATTCAAACATAAAACAATAAATGCTAAATGTTTACACTGGTACATGGAAGGTAGACACAAAATATGTAAACATCCATGGACACATAATAAGCATATATATGTGCATATATTACACATATATACTACATAGAACACAATTTTAGCTATAAAACTATTGTGGAGTAAGAGAGGAAAGGGAAATGTAAGGTAATCAATTTTAAAGTTAATTGAAAGATGTAAAGTCTTTCAATGAAGGCCAATGGTCACTAAGGGTTTGGAGGGAACTGGGAGAAAGAAAAGAAACAGAACTGTTCCGAGCAAAACACAATATATGCACATCTGAAGTAACATGGTAAACAACCATTGTATCGTTGTAACTTACACTAAAGAAAATTGAGAAAAGTAAAATAGTTTCTTCTGGTGTGGCCAATGACCCTTTGGTAATGAGTTGAGCTAACAACAATGTTGAAGGTGAATATGGTACAAATAGTTTATTTGCACACATGACAATACAATGACAGAACTTTCTAAAAAGTATTTGAAGAAAGGTAAATGACATGAGAGTTTGATAGAGAAGAGATTGACTGGAATATATATATATATATATGTATATGTATGGAAATAGCACAATGAAATGTTTTTTGTATAATAAATATTTGCTAATGAAAAGGAAAATGATAGGTATGCTTTACGTTGTTTTTTCAAGAATATTGCAAAACGGTTCAATTCATGGCTGTAAGTTGAGATGTAGAGGGCATTGCTGACATCTAATACTACAGTGTGCCTACAGAAACGCAATCCAAGATGAGTGTTTTGGCTGTCAGCCTTCTCCACTCCAGAATTCTGTTTCCCCTCCATCACATGACAATGTTGATACAACTCACATAATACAAACAGGGACACAAGTTTTACGACTTCCTGTTATATATCTCCTTTTACTTTGTACTCATGTATCATTAGGCCTATCAGCAATTTCCAATTTTGCATGGTTAAGAAAACTTGAAAATAAAAAACAAAAAGAGTTTTTGAAGTGTTTCCTATATTTTGGATCATGGACAAATATATAGGTATTTCTTTCAAAATGTATTTGTGTTTATATGCATGCATATAATCATATTCATCTCTGTGGTTCAAATATGTATGTACTATCTCATATGTATAGTATATAGAACTTGTTAAAGCCAGAACATTATTTCTTCATGAATGTGCATATTATTTTAGTAAAGCGTCTGTTTTATCAGTGTTTTCAAAAGCAAAATTAAACTTACATAAAAGTGTTATTAATTAATACTATATCCATTATACTGACAATGTCCATACTTTTAAAGATATATCCTTTAGAGTACTCAATCCATACAAAAATGTGTGGTAGGTACTGTTATTATCTCTATTATTCAGAAAATAAAATTTAGAATCGAATTGATAACATGCCCAAGGCACAGTTTATAGTAGCAGAAGCACAATAATAAGACTTAATGTCACTCCAGGACCCATTCTCTCTGCCAGTTAGCAATATTGCTTTTTATTACTGTATTTCCATTTATAGAATATCCTTGTTGTTGTTTCTACTTCCAAAAATGAGTAGAAAGCTTGTATTTGTCAAGTCCCTTTGTTCATTGGAATCATATAATCTACTTATGAGGTTGCAAGTATTGTTGGCAGGCTGCATGTCAGTATTATGAACCAAAATAGAACTCAATTAATAAAAAGAAACAGAATTTTGGGATTACATTTGGAGGTGTTTTGGAGTCAACTGCTATGATTCTGTTCCCATCACTTGTAACTATGATTTTATGCATGATGCATCAGGGTAGAAATTTCCCTTATATTATTAAAACTTACCTTAGATTATTACTAATTATTGCCACAGGAAATAAAGTCATTACACATTTAAATCCATTAATTAAAATGTAATATATATGACATGCTATACGTATGTATGTATATGTAATATATAATACATACAGGAGTATATGGCCTAGTTTTCTGATAGAATGTCCAAATTTTTTAAAAGAGGAAAAGTGTGTTTTGGTTCAGAGTTTTGGAGTTTTCAGTCCATGATGAGTTGGAACTTTACTTTGTTCGTGATATTAAAAAGAACGGGAGTGTTTTGATTAACATAGTAAATCATGTCTGTTTTAGAGTTCTATTCAAATCCTTTAAATCAATGTGAAGATAAAATTGTGCTTACATAAATTGATACTCAAATAAAACAAATATACATTTTCTATCTCATATTTTTCATGTTTTGTTCTTTTATACATACATATATATATCTTAGTTTTACTCAGTTCTAGTAAATGTCTGCTGATTTACTAATGTTTTGAAAAATAAGCACTAGAATTTTTTTTGGTTTTGAATTAGTTTAGTGAAAACTATAGCAATAAAAATTGTGCAAAATTATGCAATCTGATTTAGGAAATAAGCACTCTATAAATTCGTGAAAATATAAAATCCCAGACGTGATTTTTAAATGTGATTAAATTGGGGGTGCGAATATGACCTAGTGGTAGAGTGCTTGCCTCAAATACTTGAAGCCCTGGGTTTGATTCCTCAGCACCACATATATAGAGAACTGCCAGAAGTGGCACTGTGGCTCAAGTGGCAGAGTGCTAACCTTCAGCAAAAAGAAGCCAGGGACAGTGCTCAGGCCCTGAGTCCAAGGCTGAGGACTGGCTAAACAAATAAATAAATTTTTTTTTAATGTAGCTAAATCTAGGTCAAATAGCATTGTTTACTCTGGTAGTAACTCATTCTTGTAATCCCATCTACTCAGGAGCCTGACTGAGGTTTGAAGCCAGCTGAATCAAAGTCTTCAAGCCTCTATTTCTAATTAAAAAATTGATTTGGAAGTGAAGATAAAAGAACAGAAGCATAGCACTTTTTCTTTCCTCAGTGATTTCCAAAACAATAAATTTTGTGTGTAGAATTAATCCTGTCCCCACACGACTGCTATCTAACATTTTGCTAACTTGGCCAGTATTAAGATTCTGATAGCTATTCATCTGTAGGAAAGGTAAGATCTAATTAATCAATACTGTCAGCCTACTCATCCCAGAGAGACAGCAGAAAAGGTGATCATATGCCAAACCTTTCCAAGATTTTCTTGTGATATTTGCTAAACAGGCGTTAATTCTAAAGGACATCAAATTCTTAGATGTAACTTTCTCATGTTGAACATTCATGTGTTTCTTTCTTTAGCCAGGGTATTAAATCCTCCAAATTACTTTTTTCATTTCATGTGCCATTACTTTTAGCAAATTTAAAAGGTGCTAGTGATGTCACTGGCCCTAAGTGTTCAATAAAAATATAATTTTCTTCTCCTTTTGGCATAAAGAGGTAATTTAAAACTCTTTCACATTTATACCCATCAAAAATCCATTATAACTTTCTCTTGGAAAAATGAGTAATAGTTTTTATTCTCTTTCATGTAATATTATTACATGAAACCTGTCTTTCAAATTGTCTGTCTTTTAACCATTTTAAATATAGTTTAGCAAATATTCATATGCATATATATAATTTAACATCAGATATATGTGTAAGTGTCAAATATTCTATAAAGTATATTCAAAGTTTTAAAATATGCTTTATAGAAATTATAATGATGTCATATAAATCTTACACATAGTACCCAAAAGCTTTTGAATCTTTTCAGCTCTATGTTTTCTTTCAAAATAATATTTAAGGGGTGAGGTGGAATCTCAATGTTGTTTTGATTTGCATTTCTTTATAGCCAGAGAAGTTGAGCACTTCTTCATGTGTCTATTGGCCATTCTCATTTCCTCTTCAGAGAAGTCTCTCTTTATGTCTTTAGCCCATTTATTAAAGGAGAAGCTGTTTCTTTGAGGATTTGTTTTGGGGGAACTTTTTTTTTGAGTTCTACCTATATTTTAGATATGAGGTCCTTGTCTGTTATATGGCTAATGAATATCTCCTCCCAAACTGTGGGCTTTGTATTTATCAAAACAGTTGGTGTATTAAATGTATCTTAATCATTGTGACTCCTTTCAACATTCTTATCCACATCCATTCACCCCTTCCCTCGCTTTTCTCAATTTTGTAGTATATGTGATGAATTACTAACTGCATTTTCCCTTCCTTCTCCCCTTTATTTGATTATCCCTTGTTTTGCAAGTAACCATTTTTCCTGATTATTATTTTGTTTGGTTTTGGCTTTGTATTTCCAAGGAGTTACATTATTTGAGTTCTCCCTAGAGTCCATCATACTTCAGTTAATATATTTGTACCTACTTGCAAACCACCCAACATGTTAACTTATAGATTTATAGGCAAATATTAGAAGCAGAAAAGATCAATTGTAGAAGTTTTGTTGAATATTCCCCAAACTTTTATTCTGTATTTCAAACCCTTTTTTTTTTTTTGGTGTTTAATGACAGTCATTAAGTTCCTTTTTGTATTGCATCCTCCTATAAGTAAACTGTTTCACTCCAACATACAGAATGTATAGATCAATCGCTCATTAAAAGACAGTAAGATGTTGCAGATCATCACTGTGTAATCTGCCCCATTCTTTCCACATCTTCTATTATGTTTCAATCCAAAGGGTAAAAGGATTAAATTCAAATTAAGGGGGAAAATTCTGTAACTGAAATCTTAAAACACTCTATTGAGATAAGTCAGGAAAGAAAAGAAGTTCCTTCAATACCCCCAAAATACATTAAAATACCCCTATAGCTATCTATACACTCAGATTCTAAACTTTAAAATGTATAGTTTTCTCGGCTACTGCTAGAAGCTCCAGGCTCAATAGCTTAAACAAGCACAAGCAAACAACACTGATGATTTCTGGCACTTTCTGGCTCACAAGCCTTGATACTTAAACATCTATATTATGGCTGATGCAAGCCATGTTTGTGATAATTTCTGTTTTAAGTTTTCAAACACATCTAAGGAGTGAAGAGTCTGATTTTCTCAAATGATACAGAATTTCAATGTGCTGTGGATTTGAACTTTAGAAATACTAGTGTTGTTTTTGCAAAGACCCCTGATATCACTGTAACTGATATTAGTACTCTGGATATTGTATATACTTGTATTGGAACTAGGGAAGGGAAAGGAAATACCAAAATCAAGAGACAAAGGACAAAAAGACAAAGCAATGCAACAGCAATACTTACAAAACTATATGGTGTAAACCAACGGTACAACTCGTGGAGGAGAGAAGGAAATGAGGAGGGGGGAGACAGGGGAAAATGAGGGAGGAGGTAAAAAGTTGGATAAGAAATGTACTCACTGCCTTACATATGAAACTGTAACCCCTCTGTACTTCACGTTGACAATAAAGAAATAAAAATATGCACAAATTGGTCTGAAGTACTGCCTTTGGCTAATTATAATATGTATTTGCAATGCAATTCAAATGTAACAGGTGTAGTAGGTCATAAGTAACTGAACTCTCTATGATCAACTAGAGATGCTAATGTCACAGCATAGTGGAGGGATCGAAGAAAAGTGTCTTGAGTTGCTAAGTTAATTGTATGCATAAATGTATGTGAATAAGCCATCTAATACTGAAGAATATTATGCCAAAATTTATCAACACTTATGACTTGGAGAAAAATATCTATATTTTGTTTTTCTTTTCCTCTTATTTCAGTGAAACTTTTGATGATCATCTGAAGGGAAAATTCGAAATAGAAATTTGTTGGCAGTACAAGAATGAATATTAAAAGTATAACCCAGAAGCAAAGAAGGACAATGAATCTGGAAATAGCATTTATAAGTATTTATAATTTCCTGGAGTCAAATACAGCAGCTACTGTAATAAAATAATGTCTTATATGGCTAGCTGAGATTTGAAATTACATTATTTTTGGTAGCTAGCTAGATTTTTAAATGATTAGATTTACAAGAAAAATGGTATAATCTTTTATTCATATATTTATAGTTATACATAAATGAAACTCACTTATATTCCATCTGCCTTGTGTACATATAGATGTAAGCAGTGACAAATTTATACAGAAGCCGGTTTTTATAGTTAGTACGGAATTAATGAGCAAAGAAGCTGCTCTGTCATATACTAGCTATTTGGAATTCATGGAGATTATGCCAATGTGTCTTGTAAATGTTTCCACTTGTTAAAATCTTTAAAGGCCAAAACATGTGTTATATTTCTTCAGGCATTTTTTTTCTCTGGGATTTTCAAGTAATGTTGACATAGATTTAATTAAAGCCCCAAATCCTACTCTTGTGCTTTGTATACTCTCATCTCAGCAAAATGTCATGTTATTATTTTGATCCTAGAAAACACTCTCATCCAAATCTACATTGAAGGTGTGATTGATTTAAGTCTAGTATGTTTTACAAGAAAAAAATAAATGATAATTATTGCTTTTTGAATTAGTATATACACATGAATATGTTTTGAAATTAGGTAAGTAAGAAGATACAGGATATAACAACGACTCTCAACTAGACCAATTGCTTGTTTTGGAGTCTCTGAATGTATGATGCATTCGGTGCACCTACAGATGATTTTCTTCTTTTCAAAATATTTATTCCAATCAAAGTCTGTCATTTACTATACTAGATGCTCTAGGCTTTGAAATAAATGTGGGAATTTGACCATTCAATACCACTACTGTCACCATCACTTCCTTACCTGGCAGTCAAGGTAAAATATCAGTATCTTTGTGTTTCTAAAGTCTACTCAAAAAACTTTAAGATTTACTCTTTCAATATGCATCTCTTTTTTAAATCCAGTAACTGGCAAGGCCTGGGGACTGTTATTTCACTCTTTTTCTAAAGACTGATGTCATACCACTTGAACCACAACTCTATTTCTGGCAATTTGGTAATGAATTGGGTAGTCTTACGGACTTTCCTACCTATGCTGACCATAAATATTGTTCTTCATATCTCAAATTCCTGAGTGCCTAGGATTATAGGTGTGACACACTGAAGCCTAGCTAAGATATACATCCTTATTAAGAAATTTTAATAACTTTTGAAACAATATTTAGTGCCTGACAAAGCTGGTGGAAAAATGTAAATGGTGAAAAGTGGAATTTATTCTTCATACATTCCATTTTCTAGGTTTTTAAAATGTATTATCATTTATTGCAGTGTATGACTCTCAGGAATCCTTGCTCCATTTCCTTTAATTTAGACTTCATTCTCAGTAATAATAAACTGCTAATAGAAAATAATTGAATGTTCTGTAATAATTATTGACTCCAATGTGGAATAAATATACTAATGGAAAGACACCTCGTGTACAGGAAGGTAAATAAGTGCTGTTGTTTTAATATGAAGTGTGCATCAGCTGATGGTGCTATTTCAAGAAAGACTGAAAACTTTGAGGGGGGTAGAGGCTAGATGGAGAAGTTAGGTCAACAAGGGCATGATTGTGAGGGGTGCACCTGTCCACCTTATTTGCTCTCTCTGCTTCCTATCTACTGTTAGTTGAGGTGTTATTTCCTTCATCCTCTACCACAGCCAAGGTGTTCTATCCAAGCACCACGGACGTGGCCATCTAAAATGTGAATCAAAATAAATCTTCCCTCCTTTAAGTTGTTCCAGAAATTATATTGTCCAGGACTACATAAAAGTAACAAGTACAATAGATTTGCTTTGACATCTATGACTTCAATATCCTGAATTTAAGGACAGATGCCAATCTGTCCTCTTCCATTGGGGAAAAAATAGACAATTAGTAGATAAATATGATCATTTATCCAAACCAAAGTAGAAAAATAAGAATTATATCACATTTTGTGAGAGCACCAAATCCTAACTACTAGACATATTTTATATCATATTTTGATCTACACATTGAGCCTTAGGCATTAATAAGTGATTACCCATGAGCACTAAAACTACTATTGCTTAAATAAGATTTGAAAATCCTATCACACAAATCCATCTATGGTATATACAAGCATATATTTTATGTCTGAAGATATTATTACATGTACTTGCTTTAAATTGCTTTGGAGAGCATGTAACATGAGAAATTATTAAAAAAATAACTAAGCATATTAACATTGTTTCTTTCAATGATGTTAATGCTCAATTCATCAGAAGTTTGTGCAACTTTCTAAACTTATTTTTTTAATTTAATTTTATTGTCAAGATGATGTACAGAGGAGTTACAGGCACATATGTAAAGTAGTGAGTACATTTCTTGTCAAACATTGTACTCACTCCCTCATTTTTCTCCCATTTTCCCACACCCTAGCTCTCCCACAAAATTGTAAAGTTCTTTTCCAACATATTGTCTCGTCAGTCTCACTGTTGCATTGATTAATCCTTAATGCTTTGTCTCACCATTTTGTTGTTCACCTTCCCTTCCCTAATTCAGATAAATGCATATACAACACACACGGTACAAAAATCAAATACCGTGACAACAGGAGATGTCCCATAGCCAGAAAAAAAAGTACAAAAGAAAAAAGAAATAACTTCACATAGTACCTTAAAAACAATAACAACAAAGAAAGTGAAATAAACTCCAAGATGGGGAGACAAGAAGTTTCTCTTTATTGTTGTTGTTTCTAAGTTTCTTGGGAAGGCTCTTCATTTTTTTCATTTTCAGGAAAAATATCATTAAAAACAACAAATGCCAGCGACCTGAACATATCTTTTCTTCTTATTTATATGCAACATTTTATGCTAATCTCTATCTCTTCATTTTCAAAGGATAAAACACACCAGAGGTCTGTACTCAACTTTCTTTTCTTCCCATCTGCACCAATTCTATAAACTATTTTTGCTACAGCATCCTTTGGTAAACCAGACCCAGAGAACCATGGGTTGCATGATTCCCCTTATGTGTGGTAACTAGAATAAGCCTACAAATCTGCAAGCAAACTTAATATTTTGTTTTCTTCTTCCGTTGGACAAGGAAGGAAGCAAGATAACATGCCAAAATTCTGTATAAAATAATTTCCAAGCACAGAAAAATGGTAGCTATGAAAGCAATATCAGTCAAACTTTACAGAAATTGTACACTCAAATTTAGCTAATTGTATATTACTATGAAAAAGACTTTTTCTCCTCCAAGTTGTCTTCACGTCTTCGACAGAAATACAGTGACTTTTTGGGTTAGTTGTTGGCTATGAAATCAACCAATTAAACAAAAGAAATCCTCAGCATCTGAGACTTTGGAAAGATGATAACCCTGGGTTAATATCCTGGATGTAACAGATATTTAGTAATATAGATGATGCAAATACATTTTTGAATCAAATGTATTTTGAACTAATGAACATTCTTAGAATAAGTGTGAAGGAAAAAGGTTTCCCACACATTTGTCTTGAGGTAAACAGTATTTTCTACTATTCCTATGTCTCAGTCTGATTTATACACTGCAAGACATTATGCTTAAGCATCCAGCGATGCAGTAGACTAGCAAACAGAGTAGATTAGCTTTCCATATGTAATTTAATATCATACATTTCCACATATTCTGTTTGTGGGAATCAATGAGCAGAGTTTAATTTTAAGACTAAGTGCAATGTACAGTGGATTTCCATAGTTACTTGATAGTTACCTAATTTCATGATGTCTTGTATCAATGAAATAGTATAATTTTCTTTGTATTGTCTCAGAACAAAGTGACAAAACTATTCTGTGGGCTTCAAAATACTGTGTTGTAGAACCATGTTGATAGAAAAAGAGAATCAGCTGAACTTAAAAACAAAGCATCTAAGTTTGGATATATAAAATAAGAATCCAGCATAACATGCTCTAAATGGTGTATTTATTGTGTACATACTGTATTGTAAGTAAATGATACTGACAAAAATGTGTCAATTGAATGTGTTTCTAGTAACCACAATGACAATGCATTGCATTTATGTCATTTGATCAGCTACTTGGTCATTTTTATCACAATTAAATTAGTACTTTTCCAAGACTGAGAAAAGGTATGTAATTAATTTTCATAAATTATTAGGTTAGTGAGATGTTACATTGTATTTTAGCCTATCAGTTAAGAAGGAAAATGTCATATGGTTTTAAACTATAAAGAGAGAGAAGGACTATCATGAAAATTGGAGCTTGGGAAACTTTCAAACACAAAGAATCAATGGTTGATCATTCAAACCTATCAAAATCATGACCTATCAAAATGATGAAAATGTATATATTTATCTCAAGAAGTTCATTATGAGTGCAAATTATAAATAAGAAATTCTCAAATTATAAATAAATATTACTACTTGGTGATTCATTTGTATAACATGATGAAGTAATAAATTACTAATCACTTTCAAGAAAACTACTGTATCAAGGACACAAAAGTAAACACTAATACTTTCCTATTTAAAACTGTTATCAATTATTTCTTTATTGAATTTTATATGAATTCTATAGAGTTAATTTAATCAACAATTACAGAAACATGGTCATTTGTGTTGCATGATGAAAACTTAAATCATCACTTTTAATTTGGAAGAAATCTGTTGTGTGAGCAGGGCTTGGCAGTCGCTGCTCTGTCATTATAATCCAGGTTCTTTTATTTGGGTGAATTTGGCCAGTCGAGCGAATTAGCCAGTAGAAACCCATATGGTGAATTGTTCAAAACTAGATTGCCTTGTGAGTCATAGCTTGGCCAGTTTTAACTGTCTAACTTAATATCAGGAGTGTATCCATTTAAATGTCCATAAATAGCTGTTTATTGGTCTAACAACTGAACTTAATTTGCTTTTTCTCTAGAAAACCTGACTAGATTTTAAGCATAAAAGTACAAATAGAGAATAGAAAGGATTTAGAAGCGAGGGATGCCTCAGGTTCACTCTCTGTTTACCTTTAAAGAAGCAGTCTTCATTGTGAACAATGGTTATCTTTTGCTTTTTCAGGCAAGCTGCTCTGTGCACTTCACAGTGGTTGGCATAGAATTCTCCATCTGACCCACACACAGGTTTGTAGTGCCATTTGCAATGATCCATACAGGCGCATTCTGCATGGCCCGTCTCTCTGCTGATGACACAGCGCCTTCCCAAGCCACAATACTTGTTTTCACAAGATCCAAAAGAGCCATCCTGAATCAGAAATTCTGAAAATGAAAAAAGAGAGAATCATTTGTTTCCTATATATTCAAATACTAGATGCATTTGACCGTATCAAATATCCGGTATGTTCTAAAATAGTCTCAGAAAGTCAAAGAACTTGTGTTGTTTGGGGGCAGGAGAGGCTGATAACAAAACCCACAGATAAACTGTTTCTGAAAGTTCTCAATATTCTTCCTCAGGTCATCTCCTTGAGCTATCTTCTCTTTTCTGAGAAGACTCTGTTTGATTTTTTAATCTTTTCATCAATGTGATTAAAATACAGATTCTGGTCTAGCGTTAAATTGCAGCTCCAGTACCTGTAAGCTCCAGGGCATCTGTTGCATATATAGATCAGACTTCCATTTTAAAAATAGGGTTAATAGAATGTTTATCATTCAATGGAGTTTAAAGAACTTGGTATATATAAAATTCCTTTCAATTGTTATTATAATTATCTGTTTAGAAACTAACTTTGATAAGACATGGATGTGGGAAATGGATGTGTTTTATAAATGTACCTCATTCAATCAATAGCCAAAGGTTTTTAATGTACACTTATCCCTATGTGCGTACAATGTAACTTGATCAGACACACCCCATATCTCTTCTCTCATCTGCCTTCAACTTCATTCAATCAATTCAACAAGCTTCAATCTTCCATTTGTATGTATGTAAATACAGGTACAGAGAGTATCCTAACTAAATTCACTTTCCTATACCCTGTCTAATCATCCTCTTCTTTTCCATTAATAGTTAATATTCTCACCCTGAACAAGTTTCACAAATTCTGTTATTTAATTTTATATACATGTGAATTATTTGAAGGAGTTTCATCTGTGGTATTTCACATATGGATGTGAGTTCGTTAGTCAGATTGCCCCGTGATTCACTTTCATCTCCACCGTGCCCACTAAAGACTATTATCCAACAGTTTTCAGTAAATAACTATCAAGTAGTGGAAATTAAAACAAAATTTCACACAAAATAATTTAAATATTTTGAGCATTAATGTTCTATGATTGTTGAAAGCTTTCAATAAATGAAAAAATATAAGTGTAAGTCATTAAATACTTTTTTAGTATAGTGTTATTTCAAATACCTTTTAATATCCCTTTGAAGTAGTCAATGCATTTTAAAATATGTGTATATAATACAGTGGTTCTAGAGCTTGGACATAGATTAGAGTACCATAAAGCAGTTGGCAAAGCCCTTCCTTTCTCCACTCCTCTTTGGAGAAACTGATTCAGTACAATCATGGTGCAGTCAAATGTACATATGTTCAACACAGTTGACCAAGGGCTGCATAGTTGTTTGAACTATCACACATTAGGGTCACTGAACTAATGCATTCTTAATATATAACCAAAAATGTAATAGGAAAAGATCAAATAAATAAGTTTGGAACACACTAATGGGAAAAATTAAAAAGTAATGCTATGAGGGAAACCATATAAAATAATTCAAGGATTAGAAAACAATTATATAAATCAATGAACACAGTTGGTTAGATTGCAATGATGTTGGACAAAGATATTTTATTTTTCTTCCTTCATATATCCATATATTGGTTAAGTTAAATAACTTCACAGTCATTACCGTAAGGTTAGTTCCAGTCTCTGAATACTTACATAATTCACGGAACATCTCTTATTAAATTAAGACCCACATCAATACAAATGGTTATTTTATTCTACAAAATAGCTGGATTTCAGTCAAGCCCAAACAACCAAGTTTCAGCCTATCACAAGCAGCCAATTGAACAGACTATATCTTATTTACAGTCCTAATTGGATAAAAGCCTCCTCACACAATATCCAAATAACATAGATGCATAACTTGAGTAAAATGGATGATGTATACTTTGTTTCTACATATGGAATACATTACTGACCATGGTAGGCCAAATTCTCAAACTCTTCTTGTTCTGAGTTCTGCCAGCTCATGAATCATTCTTTGATCAAATAAATGTCATTAATTTTATTTGTCTCAAAGATTTTCCTTAACAAGTATACTACTATAAAATGGAAAGTAGAAATAATGAGTAAACATTTACCAAGGGAGTGATCAATCTCTTAATCAAAGAATGAGCCATAGTTTATTAGAAGAGTTTTGCCATTTCACATTTCAATCATCAGTTAAGGCAGCTTTTTGATTGACTTCATTTCCTGGTGGCAATATTCTATAATCATGTGATTATTATTTGGTTTATTTAGGTTGGTGTACATCTTTCTCATAGTCTTTTTGCTTAAATCAATATTAAAATCTTGGTCTTGAGTCTAGATATTTGTGTGAAGATATTGGCTATTTTCTAGAATTTCTTGAAGGAGTATACATTAATAGCTAGAAGCAGTGTTTTTTTATATAACTACTACAATTAAATAATGTTTAATTAATTCATGTGCAATTCAAATAAAGCTCGTGTTATATAAATGAACGAGTATAGCATATCCTTTCTGACTCCAATTAACCATGACTAATGCTGAGCTTATATGTAAATTGAAAGTAAATCTATTTAATCTGATAGACCTGTCAAGATTTTTAATTAAATTTAGACATCATATAACATAGCAGATAAAATTTGATCAAGGACTTATATCATGTTATGGTATAGTTTGATAATATAGGCTTTGTTTCATAAAATAGATGTTGTATTTACTAAGTACATTGTTTTGCAATTTGTAAGGCTTCCAAACAGTATAAAACTGGTTAAAATTTCAAATAAGGTCAAATATAAAAAGATCAGTGACATAGTCACAAAGCAAAATAATTCTACATTATTGTACAGATGGTTGCTACAGATTTTTTTTCAGTCATGGAACAATTTAAAATAAATCTGTCAAATACCATACATCTAATTGCATATATATGATATATAACATATATATCATATACATTGATATATATAACAGATTATATATGTATACCATATTATAGATATATTTTATGTCTTACAAAATTAATATCATGTATCTATAAAATAAACACCATCACATAGACACTTAACATCAAGTATTTAAGTTGAAATAAACCTAGAAAAGTGTGTTTTCTCATGTATACCATTACAATATTGCCTGCTGTAGAAATTTTTTGAAAAAGTAAGTTTTTCAAGAGGCTTACAGAAGTGTTTAGACAGGATGTAAATCAAAACTTGGGGGGGTAATCAGGTAAATCTTTATATACATTTTACTATATCATAACTGAAACTGTTATCAAGAAAATAAATAACAGATGTAGGTGAGGATGCAGTGAACAGGAACCCTCATACACTGGTAGTGGGAAGGTAAACTTGTTTACCACTCTGGAAAGCACTGTGGAGTTTCCTCAAACACTTAAACATAGAATTATCATATGATCCAGTGAGCTCATTTCTGGGCATTTACCCAAATATTTACAAACCAATATACAATAAAGGCACTAGTACAACCATGTTTAATATATACAACCGAGGTATATAATAACAAAGGTATGAAATCAGCTCAGATGCCATTCAATTGGCAAATGGATCAAGAAAATATGCTATATATTCATAATGGAATTTTACTTAGCTATTTTTGTCCTATTTGTAAAGAAATGGAAAGACTTGGAAAAAAATTATGTTAAGTGATGTAAATTAGGCCAAGAGAGGCAAAGGATCCATCCTTTCCCTTATATGTGGAAGCTAGATTTAGATTTCAAACTCATAAGTAAATACAGTGGGTAGTATTCAAATATCTACAATTGTATTTACTACAATATGGTAGATTTAAATTTTTTTTTTTGCCAGTCCTGGGCCTTGAACTCAGAGCCTGAGCACTGTCCCTGGATTCCTTTTGCTCAAGGCTAGCACTCTGCCACTTGAGCCACAGCGCCACTTCTGGCCGTTTTCTGTATATGTGGTGCTGGGGAATTGAACCCAGGGCCTCATGTATAAGAGGCAAGCTCTCTTGCCACTAGGCCACTTCCCCAGCCCCAATATCGTAGATTTAAAAGAAATCTCTAACAGTATAATACCTTACAAAACCAAAATCAAAGTTCAGCAAAATAAAACACCAGGAAATGGGTACTCAAAAGGGGTGAAGTGGGGTAAAGAGGATATGGGTAGATGAATGAAGGGAAGAGGGAGGATTGCAGAAGAGAATTCAATGGATATCCTACAATTAAGAAGAGTAAAGGGAATGGGTAGGTAAGTGGGGGGTGGATGAGAATGTTGAAAAGGGTGAGATTTGTCAAGATATATTGTATTCATAAACTTCTGATAAATGGCAACTCCTTTGTACAAATATCTAAAGATAAAATTTGAAGGAAATGAAAAGAAAAATTATGTTATTTGATTTAAAATGCCAAATTATCTGAGATGGGTTGGGTTGCTATAAAATATATTATGGTAAAATAACAAAGATAGAATGTCTTAATTTAATTTTATTCACATGGTGATGTACAGAGGGGTTACCATTACATATGTAGTGAGTACATTTCTTGTCATACTTGTTACCCCATCCTTCATTTTTCTCCCACCTTCCCTTCCCCCAACACACCCCCACCCCTAAGTTGTACAGTTAATTTCCAACATAATATATATTGAGTATTACTACTAAATTGGCTGGACCTTTATCCTTTGTCTCACCATCTTGATGTTCCCTTTCCCTTCCCTAACTCAGATAAACGTATATACAACACACAGGGTACAAAAATCAAATACAATAACAATAGGATAAACCATAGGAAAGAAAAAGAAAAAAAATCACATAGTACATTAAAAATGACAACAACAATAAAAAAAAACCTCTTGTTTTCATATCTGGGAGTTCATTTTGTTTAGCATCATCTTATATGGTCATATATACATATATATGGCTATTGAGCTACTGTGATCCTCTGCTAGTATTATTCTAGACACTCACTAATTATTACCAATGAGGAAAACCATGGGATCTATGTCATAAACAAAGCCATAATGCAGTGACCAGTATGGTCATGTACATTGCAGTATTAGTTACCATAGTAAAAATGTGGAAGCAACCAAGTTGCCCCTCAGTAGATGAATGGATCAATAAAATGTTGTATATATACACAATAGAATTCTATGCTTCCATCAGAAAGAATGACACTGCCCCATTCATAAGGAAATGGAAAGACTTGGAATATATCATGTTAAGTGAAGTGAGTCAGAACCAAAGATAGATATTTTGCTGACAATAATCCATTACAGAGAACAGCAGAAGTCTTTACAACTTCCCATAATGGAGCAGAAAATGTTTCTCTTCTCCATTTCTCCGGTCTTTTTCTTGGTATACTAAAATAAATCTTGGTTAAATTTTTCAAACTAGCACACAGAAAAACAAAATCAACAACAAATTTTTGTTCACAAGGTATGTTCAGGCTTAATGTAGTTTCTTTGGGCCTAATGTTATGGCAGTAAAATTTGAAATAACTAACAGTTATATTTGGATATTCTGTTAGCATTTAGCATGCAATTCTAATAAAAACTGTTTTAGAAATAATTTAGAAATATCCTCAACTATACCAAATTAAAATTCGTTTGAATTTAGATTATCTGAATTGTTCCTGTTTATTATAAAACTGATAGTAAGCTCTGTTTCATTTTCATAGCCATAATTTGGGCTTTAAAGTGATTTATTCCACTATGTGCCTGCCAGTATTACCTATAATAAAAAATAAACTTTAGCTCAAAAAACATTTATTCCATCACAAGTGTAATTTTAGTAGTAAGGTAGTACAGCATACTAGGCATTAGTTTCCTCATTTTACTAGAAGATAATAAGAACTCAGGAAGTATTATATAAGTAAATAAACTAGAGATCTTACCAATACTGAATCATAAAAATACCCTATAGTTTTTGAGATGTCATTGTATGATGTTTTGAATATTTCTGGTATACAAAACATGCTTCGGGACTGGGGATATAGCCTAGTGGCAAGAGTGCCTGCCTCGGATACAGGAGGCCCTAGGTTCGATTCCCCAGCACCACATATACAGAAAACGGCCAGAAGCGGCGCTGTGGCTCAAGTGGCAGAGTGCTAGCCTTGAGCGGGAAGAAGCCAGGGTCAGTGCTCAGGCCCTGAGTCCAAGGCCCAGGACTGGCCAAAAAAAAAAAAAAAGAAAGAAAGAAAACATGTTTCAACGAAGTTTATCAGGAGTGGTCATTTATTATTGAGATAATTGCTCTGAATAAGTATGTTTTTTTTCTGTGTATGGACTTAGGCAATGCTGAAACACTTACGTTTCAAGAGTGTTCCTCAAATTTTCTATAGTATTCACTGTTAAGGATTTCTTTCAATAGCAAACAAAAAGAAGACAATACAAGAAAACAGAAAGAAAAAAGAAAGAGAAGAAAAAAGGGGCTGGGAATATGGCCTAGTGGCAAGAGTGCTCGCCTCGTATACTTGAAGCCCTGGGTTCAATTCCCCAGCACCACATATATAGAAAATGACCAGAAGTGGCGCTGTGGCTCAGGTGGCAGAGTGCTAGCCTTGAGCGTGAGTGCTCAGGCCCTGAGTTCAAGGCCCAGGACGGCAAAAAAAAAGCAGAGACTCCACTAGGAGACTGAATAGCGGACATTGGGAGGCCGGGCGGCGGTGGCCACAGCAGCAGCCCACAGAGCACTGGCCGCCTCTGGGCCAACACCGCTCCCACTCCGCCGCACTTCCTCCGCTCCCCGACCAGGGAGCCGGACGCCACCACAATGTCGCCGCCACGAAGTCAGGCACCGGAGCCACCAGCCCCGTGAGACCCTCTTCTAGGCCTGCTAGAGAACTTCTGCAGCCGTCCATCTCCGCTTCCTCCTACGGCGGCCCAGTATATCCAGGTGCGACCTGGGGAAGGGGTCTGATACCAGATCTCCCCCTCTCCCGGGCGGCAATGGTCTAATACCAATATATAGAGTTTCCAATGTACTCAGATAAGGTACAGTGAACCAACAGTCCCCTCAACAAGTGGGCTAAAGACTTACAAAGAGACTTCTCTGATGAGGAAATGAGAATGGCCAAGAGACATATGAAAAAGTGCTCTACATCACTGGCCATAAAAGAAATGCAAATCAAAACAACATCGGGATTCCATCTCACCCAAGTGAGAATGTCCTATACCAAGAAAACTAACAATAACAAATGCTGGAGGGGATGTGGCCAAAAGGGAACCCTACTTCATTGTTGGTGGGAATGTAAACTGGTTCAGCCACTCTGGAAAGCAGTATGGAGATTCCTCAGAAGGCTAAATATAGAACTCCCCTATGACCCAGCAGCCCCACTTTTGGGTATCTATCCAAAAGACCACAAACAAATTCACAGTAAAGCCACCAGTACAACAATGTTCATCACAGCGCAATTTGTCATAGCTAGAATCTGGAACCAACCCAGATGCCCCTCAGTAGACGAATGGATCAGGAAAATGTGGTACATATACACAATGGAATTTTATGCCTCTATCAGAAAAAAATGGCATTGCCCATTCATCAGGAAATCTAAGGACTTGGAAAAAATTATACTAAGTGAAGTGAGCCAGACCCAAAGAAACATGGACTCTACAGTTTTCCTTATAGGGAATAATTAGCATAGGTTTAGGCTAGTCACAGCAGAGGATCACAAGAGCCCAATAGCTATGCCCTTATGAACACATAAGATTATGCTAAATGAAATGAGCTCCATGTTATGGCAAAGAGTGTTATATCACTGTTGTAATCACTTTCAACTTGCCACGTGAAACTGTAGCTTTTGTTGTTGTTGATGATCCTCTTGTATCCCCTTCCTGTGGTTGTCCCTGTGCTATCACTGTATCTCATCTGAGTACCCGGATACTTTATATACTGGTATTAGAGTAGAGAAAGGAAAGGAAATATCAAAATTGAGAGATAAACGATAAAAAGACAACTGACTCCAAAAGCAATACTTACAAAACCATTTGGTGTAAACCAACTGAACAATTCTTGGGGGTAGAGCGAAAGTGGGAGGGCGGATGGGGAAAATGAGGGAGGAGGTAACAAATTGTACCCACTGCCTTCTGCATGAAATGCTAACTCCTCTGTACATCACTTTGAAAATTAGTTATTATTGAAAAAAAAGAAGTTAAGGGAGCAAATATTCCTTCTTTTGGTTCAGACTGAGGAGTTAAGTTGAGAAATCCTAGTGACAGACATCTAAATAGAGTATTTCCATGTCTACCAGTACTTGTCTGGCAATCTCTGCTAAGTGAATAATCAAGTCCTTTAATCCAGGTGGCCATATTAAGAACCAAGAGAAGACACATTCCTATCTACAGGCTACTAGAACATGGATGGGCTGAACTTAAGGAAGATGATGCAAGGGATCCAAGGGATCCAAGGGATACAAGGGATACAAGGATGATCAAGGGATACAGAATAGAATCTCACATGAAAACAAAATCAGATTACCTCTGGTAAGAGTTTGGATTGGGCTAAACATGGAGAACACAAGCTGATTACCACTCAAAATTTGTCAAAGAAGAAAGGCTAGAGAAGAAGAGAAGACAAACAAAGGCTGGAAAGATCGTGGTGAGCCACCAATAACGAGGGGATGCTGGTCAGTAAGAAAAGAGCAGACAGATTCATAGTCACCAAAGGAAACTTCAAGGATTGTTGACAAATAAGAAAAATGAAAAGCCTGCTGAATAGCAAAAGATAAGAGCAGATTAGAAATGTTCTCCAGTTAAAGTACTTATTGGACAAGCTGAGGAGAGTCTCTATCATTCAAACACACATAACAATGAAAGGAAATCAGGATTACATGAGCTCTTTTTTGCTGAGAGTTTATTGTGTTTTCTCTGTAACTCAAAACTGCATTAATATATGCAATTAATACCAGCAAATTCTAGTACATTATTTTTATATTAGAATGAAGGGAGAGTAGTGGAAAATCTGGCTCTGCAAAATATGGCATCCAGGGCTGGGGATATGGCCTAGTGGCAAGAGTGCCTGCCTCATATACATGAGGCCCTGGGTTCGATTCCCCAGCACCACATACACAGAAAATGGCCAGAAGTGGCACTGTGGCTCAAGTGGCAGAGTGCTAGCCTTGAGCAAAAAGAAGCCAGGGACAGTTCTCAGGCCCTGAGTCCAAGCCCCAGGACTGGCCAAAAAAAAAAAGTATATATATGTATGTATATATATATATATATATATATATACATACATATATATATGGCATCCAGGAGACAGCTATATGTAGTTATCAAGTATTAAAAATGTGAGAACAAACAGTACAAGAAATGTACCACTGCCTAATGTATGAAACTGTAACCTCTCTGTAATTCAGTTTGATAATAAAAATATATATATGTATTAGAAATGGGGTCTGTACACAAGTATCATAGGGGAAGCACTTTAAGACAGCTGAGATGGCTGGGATTGGGAGGGAGAGAACAACACTGACATCCTCACTGGGCATCAGAAAGCCTTGACAATTTCAGGTCAATTCGCTTCAGTCCAGAGAAGCAGCCCAGGGGAAAGGCTGGAGAGATCCATCTTGCCTCTGAGTAGAACAACAGGGTAGCACGGGAGAGGAGGAGCAGCAGCAGCCACTGGGAAACACAGGACCAGGAATGGATCATGCTGATGTAGACAGGCTATGAGGATAAGACCTTCAAAACAACATGAAATAGTGAAACCCAGCAGACTACAAAAAAAAATGGGGTTCACTGGAGGGATTTCTAAACCATGAAAGAATGGACACAGAGCTGTGAGGGCACAAAGGAAAAGGTATCAGTTTCTTCTGTTGCAGGTTGTTCATCTATTCTCTGAGACCTAGGACCAAAGTTGAGCGTTTATGGTGTTGTGCAACACAAGAAGGTGTATGGCAACAGCCTGGCAGAACGCATTTAAGTGCCTCCAAGTGACCAGAGTTGTGTAAGGAAGGCCAGGAATGTTCACTTGTGAAACTATACCTCTCCAGCAAGAGCAGCCCCCCACCAAAAAAAAAACCTGCATAGAGCTGTGTGGGGGAGGGGCTGCAGGTGCAGCTCTCATAGTGACTTCATCCATTCTGCCTGAATCACAAGACTCTGGCCACACCCTCTGTGCTCCTGTTTCTCTGACCAATGAGATACAAGCATTGAGGCCACGCCCACATTCCACACTGTCTAGTAACACTGGGATCCCCTCTACTGGCTCACACCACTAGAGCAGTTGAAGGAGGTAGAGGTGGTGAGTGGTGAATGCGTGCATTGAGTTGATTTTGGAGCTATAGTTGGAGATTGAGTTATTGCTTATTGTTAGAATGAGCCTGGGAATGTGGCCCCCCCACCTTCGCCAGCCCAGTGCTGAGTCTGAACAAAAAAGACAAAAAATACTAGCTGCAGGAAGAAAACTACTGCAAAAATGCCAGCAGAAGAGTAGCAGTAGTGTACCTGCAAAATCCAAGAGCAAGAACAAGATGAAAGAGGGAGGTAACCCCAAGACAAACACCGCTGGGGACTCTACTTTACTCAAGGGTGCGGCCAAGGACCACGCGGACCCTGGGCCTCCCCCTCCCCTGAGCACTGTCAGAGCTGCCGGTGTCCAGAGTGCCATAGGTCCCAACAACACCGACGGCATGGAAAGGCACTGCCAACGCCTGATGCTTGCCTTGCACTACAGCACAAGACACAACCAGCAGCTCTACAGTGAGCTCCAACAGCTAAAGCGGGAAAAGAAGGACCTGCAAGCTCAACAGGGGAAAGAAGATGAGAAGAAGGCCTGTGTGTTCAAAGCAGCCAAAGCAGATCTGGAGCAGCACAGGCTCTCCATACAGATGTTGACATCAGAAAACCCCAGTTTCCAGTCTGCCCTGGCCCCCACGCAGCGGGTGGCCAATGAAAGCGCCCTGGAGCCGGAGGCTCTCACCAGGTACCTGCAGGCCGCCCAGCAGCGAGTGACAGAGCTCGAGCTCCAGGTGTCTGCGGTGTCCACCATGCAGAAGGAGACCGAGAACAACAACACAGAGCTCATGAAAGCCCTGAACCTCGTGCAGCTGCAGCTCCAGGACAAGGCCAGAAGCTATGAAGATCTGGAGGACAAGAACACCAAGCTGCACAAGAGGCTGAAGGTGCTGCTGACACAGAAGGCTTACATGAGGAGCCGAATCCTCAGGGGCCAAGAGGCATTGGTGGAGCGGGAAGAGTTGCAAAGACAACTCAAGCACATGACAGAGTTGGTGACAGCACTAACGGTGGAGAGAGACACCTTTGCGGAGGCGCTGAGGGCGGAGAGCTCCGTGGGGAAGGAGAAGGTGCAGCAGCTCTCAGAGCAGGTGAGCCGCCTGAGAGAGGAGAGAGAGGAGGGGGAGAGGCGGGTGCGGGAGCTAGAGAACAACCTGGTGGAGCTGAGAGCGCAGCTGGCCGGGCTGCAGCCCCCGCAGCCCCCCACAGGGCCCTCGGAGGCTGAGCAGCAGCTGCAGGCCCAGGCCCTGCAGTTGCAGAAGGAGCTCAAGAGCCTGCAGGAGCAACTGCGCGGGCAGCTGGAGGAGAACCAGAGCCTCGGCCTCCAGAACCTGGAGCAGCGGCAACGGCTGGGCGTCCTGGAGAAGAAGGCCGAGGCCTGGGACCAGCACGCCGAGGCTCGGCTGAAGATCGTCGAGAGGAAGGCGCAGGAACAGGAGACCCAGAGGCGCAGGCTGGAGCTCAACCGAGAGCTGCAAGGGGAGCGGGCCGAGCTGCAGGACGCCGCGCAGAGGCTGCGCGCTGAGAAGGAGGAGCTCGCCCGCCTCCTGCGCGCCACGCAGCCAGAGAAGACAAGCCTGCGGGAGAAGCTGCGGGAGCTGGTGGAGGAGGAGGGGGCCGGAGGCAAAGAGAAGGCTGAGCTGCAGAGCCAAGCGGCCGAGGCCCTGCAGGAGCTGCGTGACGAGTGCCTGGCCCAGGTGCAGGGGGCCACAGCCACCCGGGAACAGCACCGGGCCTCCCGCCGGCCGCCGACCTCCGAGCAGGAGGCCCTGCAGCAGCACCTGCGGACGCAGCGCCCCCTGCTGGAGCCGCTGACGCAGGCGCAGGGGCGGCCCGAGCGGCGGGCCCCGGGGGAAAGGGAGAAGGTCCAGGACGCCACCAGGCGCGACCACGCTCGGCTGCGGGCCCAGCTGAGCGCCCTGGCCTTCGCCAGCCAAGGGGGAGGCCCAAGCCAAGAAGGAGACGAGGGCGAGGAGGCGCCTCCCCCCGCCGGGACTGCCCCAGAGGACGGGGACAACCCGCCCAGCGTGTGGGGCGTTCCCGTGGAAGCGCCGTCGGCGGCAGAGCGCAGGAAGGCGAGGCTGCAGGCGCGGCAGGCCCGCGGCGGGGGCCCGAGCCAGCGGGCAGCCCAGTGCCCGAGCACGCCGGAGCGCCAGGCCGCCCCCGAGCGCGGGCTGCAAGGCCTGCTGGGCGGGTGGAAGCGGGAGACACCGGCGCCTAGGAAGAACCTGCGCGGCGGCCTCCCCGAGGACCTGGCCGGCGACAAGGCGGACGCCCAGAGGCCCGTGGAGGACCTGCAGCCTCGCGGCAGCCAGCCGTCCCGACACAGGGCCGCCGTCGAAGACACCGTCGTGGGCTACAAAGAACAGAGGAGCGTCCTGGAAAAGCGGCGCCAGGAGAAGGACGAGTCGGAGGGGAAGAGGAGGAAGGAGGAGGAGCCGAAGGAGCTGCTGCTGCGCCTCGCAGGCGAGGGCGCGGAGGGCCAGGCCCCTGCCGCCCAGGTCCCCTCCCACCCCTCGGGCCCCCTCAAGAAGGAAGTCGCGCAGGAGCAGCAAGAGTTCAAAGCCATGCATCTTAACGAAGAGTTGGGGCCTGGCCCTGCAGAGGCCGGGGCGCCCGGGCCCCTGGGGAACCCCACCGCGGAGCCTCCTGGGCTGCTGCTCCCTGCCCTCCAGCCCCCCCAAGAGCCCGCAGGCCTGGGGCAGGGACCCTGCCTCCCTTTCTTCTACAAGACTGGTAGAAATGACACACTGGGAATAATCACTGTTTAAAGAGCTGCCGCCACTGTCTAGAGAGCCGCCCTCCTGTGACTCTGGGACGTGGCACCTGGGTGGCAGGGCTTTGCTCAGGCTTTGTTATAATGGAAGGAGGAAGGGCAGGCGAGACAGGGCAGCCATTACTGAGTGGTGACCAAACTTCACAATTGTCCATTGTTGGCTAGCCAAGTTGCCAGGCGACGCTTATTACAAAGACTAAACTTTTTCCAAAGGAGAGGCCACATAAGGGCATGGGTTTGGCTTAACATATTGTCTTAGTGATGTTATTTTATGAATTACTTATATATTACCATACTGGTATTTTGTGAGATATCTTATGCCGATGTATGGAGTCGTTTTCATGACTATTTCTTGGAGGAGAAATTTTTATTTTTTCCCCTCAAATGAGTTATTTCATTATTTTATAGTCTATGTTGGTGCACTCATGTGTTTTTCATATTGTTCACCAGCTATACAAATTTATTTTTCAATTTTAATATGATAAAATGGCATTACAGTGAGGTGAGAAAGTAGCATAAACTGAAAAAGAATATGTTATTAAACCTGACAGTTTGGAAAAAAGAAATAGGAATAATATAACAAATGGAGGTTTTCTGTAGTGGAAAAATATACAACAAAGTACTGAAATGTAATGGAGAATAATACTCAATTATAAAATGTCTATAATGGGAATGTCAAACATACAATTTTTACTTATGAATTGCTGAAATGATAAATGTAGCATATTCATTGAATCAAATAAAATATTAAAATTAAAAAAAGTTCACCTTTGTATAATTGTGTGTTTTTATTTATACTTACAAACAATATTTTGTGTGACATTTTCCTAGCCACATGTGGGAAATATAGGGAAACCCAAATATATATTTCTGTTGTACAATGTTAACTTAAATGCTTTCAGTCCTAACACATGACAGTTCAAGTAAACACTGTGGGACACTCCCAGAAGATTGAGCAGAATGGTCTTTTCTTGACCTTCACACTGAAATGTGTTTCCTGCTGTGTCTGTTTTTTCAGTACATCAGACTGAAGGGCTTTTCATTTGTGTAACTGAATCCTCTGTAGTTCAGTGTGTTTGGAACCTCCTTTTGTATCTCACTAAGAGAAGGAATAAAAGATAAATACAAATGATAAGCCAGTCAAACATATAGCATCCATCCAAATGATAATTTCTTCTTAATAGTAATGAATGCTTACTAATGAGTATTTCAAGAAGGTAGGTAATTTGTGATCAATAACTACCATACCAAGTTATTCTTATTTGATGTTCTCATCTGAAACATCTATAGTTCTGATGTTCAAAAATATACACTCATGCTGGCCTATAATCTTAGCTACCCAGGAGGCTGAGATCTAAGAATCATGGCTTCAAGATAGCCCTGGCAAGAAAGTCTCCATGATACCCTTATCTTTAATTAACTATACAAAAACCAGAAGTGTTTCTGGGATTCAAATAGTAGAAGCACAAAAAGGCTTAGGGACAGTGCCCAGGTGCTGAGTTCAAGTCTTACAACCACTCAAAATGAAAGGAAGGCAGGGAGGCAGGAAGGAAGGAAGGAAGGAAGGAAGGAAGGAAGGAAGGGAATTTGCACACAAAAAAAACTTCTAAGAGACTGTCTTCAAACTCTTTGTAACCTCATTATGTGACCTCATTGCAACAGCTAAAGATTTTTTTGTAATTATTAACTTTATTTTTTCCAAGCCATATCTATGAGCCCTGATTTCTCTAATTATTTTAATCTCTAGCCTGATGTTCTCAATGGGATAGTGCTGAACTTAGTGTTAAGTACTTTGGTTAAAAGCAAAACTACTTATTTGAATTAGAGAAACTGAGTAGACCTTAACCCAATGTCACTCCACAATAGGTCCCTTGTGAGTAGCTCAAAATAACTTGGCATTAGATAACAATCTAGATATACCTACTGATAGAAAATCAGAGCCTATGGACATACTTCAAAGAAGTATGCATTTGCTCAAAGAAATGATTATTCCACTAAATACTGATTCAATAAAATAATGGCATTTAAGTCAGGTTAGGGAGAAATAAACTTTGCTTGATAGTGAGCTTCCACGGTACTAATTATGTTGACCCTAATAGTAAATAGGAAAATAAACAAATTGATAGAAATAAAACAATGTTTTACCTTATATAAATGTATAAAATAAGAAAGCAAACATACAGTAAATCACCTATGGTTGAAATTTCTCAGGCTTTGGAACAAATGCAACATATTAAAACATTTTTCTTATTAAAACAAGTTAGTAAAAGGTTATTCTCCAATAAAGTTGATATTCTTATACAATGATGAAAAATTAGACAACAAATTAACTGTTTTAATAAGAAGGCCAAACTATGTAATAGAAAGGAAAATTTGGCCAGTCAGTCCTCATATGCAAGTGCCAGTAAGTGTCAGGTACACCATATGGTTCATGGGGAATTAAAAAAAGAAAATGAGGACAGATCATTTTTGTCATAATTAAAGGAGTAAGTACCTACTAGAGGAAAAATAATCATATATATACATATATATATACTTAAGTTTTAATTTTAAAATCTCCCTTAGTAAAACTTATTTTATTTTTCCAAGCTTTATTGAGATAGGTGACAAAAATTAGTCTATTAAGGAAAAAAGAAAATAGCAAAAATTGAATAACATATTTTTAAAGATCTTCAAAGTTTTCCAAAGAAAATACACATAAGACAAAATGTGCTTAGTATCTTGAATTTATATTTCTTGTTCATCTATGATCAATAACCTACAATTAATTACAAAGAAAATGATGAAGTAAGTGTTCAACGCCATGCGCTGGTCAATCACGCTTGTAGATCACGCCTGTTAATCCTAGAGACTCAGGAAGCTGAGATCTAAGGATTACAGCCTAAGCAGAAACGTGCTCAGGGAACACTTATCTCCAGTCAATCCCTCAACAACCAGAAGTGGCATCGTTGCTCAAGTTGTAGTGCGGTAGATTGGGGCAAAAAGAATATCATGGACAATGCCTGGGCCTTGAGTTCTAGCCCCACAATTGATAAAAAAAAAGAGAGAAGTATTAAAGGAGCACTACAGCTCTATGGCAAATATGTGTATCATCTATGTATCATCTGTATATGTACAAAAATGTTTTTAAATCATGGATCATGAATCCAGGTGTTGCTGGATTATGCTTGCATACTACCTATGGAGGAAGTTGAGATCTGGAGAATCATAAATCAGCTCAGGCAGAAAAGTTCATTTTCACTCCATGTTCAAAATAAGTAGCAAAAAGCAAGTCGGGCGGTGGGGTGGGGGGGTGGGGGGGGTGCATGGTTAAAGCAGTACAGCAGGCCCTAAATTCAAATCTCAGTGCTGCCAAGGCATATGAAAAAATTTCTCAAAGAAAAGTATAATATAATAATAATAATAATAATAAGAGTATAGTAAAATATGTCTATGATTCCAGTTTTATATATTTACATTTTTGGGAAAATTAGACCTGAAACAGTTTATACAGGTTGATAAGTTCTGTATAGTCTTCACATATATTTTCTTTTGTTAGCCTCTCAAAACATGAAACTTATTTAAAACAGTACAATACTACAGGTTCAAAAAGAAGTCAAAATTGTCCTAGAAAAGAGAATACTGTACAGCAGTATAATCAGTAACTTCATTCTTATATGTTCTTGTAACAGAGTGTCATATAACAATATAATGTATGACATATAATGTATGATAATAACAGAATTTACTCTTTACAATTAATGTATAGTAATCAAAACTTTAAAAATATTCAGAAAAAGCACAAAATAACATATAAAATTACAAATTAAATGATCTTTTTAAGTAGTAAATACTTGCAAATGTAAAGTAGTTACCAGAATTCACAAAAGCAGCTAACTTTTGAAACTTCTAGTATCTAAGCTATGGTTAACATTGTGAGCATAAAACGAACTTTGGAGACTTAATATATTCTATTAATTGTCATGACACACACTAAATTTTCTATTTCTAATTTATTTTTGCATGTACCTGGAAATTTGCTATAGTAAAATTTAAACATTATAAAAATCAAACTTATTACCTCAGTACAATGACTATGAGAATAACTTTTCAGCTTCTGTTTACCTTGGTCTTGACAAAATAAAGAAAATACAGGTATTTCACACAGTGATAGAAATAGTCAATGCATACAAAAACCAGGCAGATGCATAGTTGGAGTTTATACCTAATATTAAGAGTGCATTGTGGATATAACTATGAATGCAGATTACAAAAGCCTCCCCTCCCTCAAAAAACAAGGCCTCAAGCTAAATAGCTTCTTCACAGCAAATGAAACAGTCAACAACATGAAAAAGCAGCCCAGAAAATAGGAGAAAATATTTGCAAGCTGTTCACATGACATAAGATTAATATCTAAAATACATAATGAAGTAGTAAAACCTTATAACCAGATTTTTAAAATGCATTATTTACTTTTCAGTAGTATCTGCTTTCTGTTATATTCGGTATTGTTTTTCTAAAATGCTTACAGCTCCTACATCATGGTGGTAATGAGTATTATTTAGTGAAGATTCTTCATTTGGCAGATGCTGTACTGGAGGTAACTCAGAGACTACTTCCAAGGTCCTCCCAGAAAGTCTAATATTCATGCCACCAAATGCCTTCATCATTGTGATTTCAGCCACCCAACTCAGTAATAAACAATGGGTTATTAAACATAAATTTTATCTGTGTCCTAGGAAATAGTCACCATTACTCAAAACACAATGAACTAGACAGACGTCTCCTCAGTCATTCTATTTTTAAACATTTAATATGGGAGATGAGCTACATAAACTCAGACTTGATTTGCATAGCTCTTTCTTTGGACAGTGATTACGGCATTTTTAAAATTTTTAATTTTATCGTCAAGGTGACATACAGAGGGGTTAGAGTTACACACATAAGGTAGTAAGTGCATTTCTTGTCAAACTTGCCACCTCCTTCCTCATGTTTCTCCCACCTTCCCTCATCCCTAGTGGCCCCCACTCCCCAAGTAGCACAGCTAGTTCACAGCATATTGTCTTGTATGTATCACTGTTGCTTTGGGAAGGGGAACGTCAAAATGGTGAGACCAAGGACAAAAGGCAAACCAATGATGACTGCATTTAAGCTAGTTTAACTTAGTTTCTTGAAAAGTTATTCAAATGCAAGAATTTTTCTCTTTGATTTATTCTGTGTGCATAAATGTGTAATTTTTTTTTCAACTGAAAAGAAAACAAAGGGAATTTTTTCAAAAAGTCAATTTTGAGTGATGGAAACCTTTACATTCCTATGAAAAGTTCTAATAATTACTCATAGTTAAGCAGTAGTTAGTAATATATGTGTTTTCTGTGAGAAAACACTCTGAGAAATGCCACATTTAACAGTAATTAGAACTGAGAGCCTGGTCCAACTTTTACAATAACATAACACTAAGCCTTGTGAATTTGACCCACTGAAACAAATGAAAACTGCATTAGTGCCCCAGTGTAGGAAGGGTCTAACTTAAATTTCAGTGTAAAATAGTTTTCAACTTTTTTTTTCTTTGTTTGTTTGTTTGTTTTGCCAGTCCTGGGCCTTGGACTCAGGGCCTGAGCACTGTCCCTGGCTTCTTTTTGCTCAAGGCTCGCACTCTACCACTCGAGCCACAGCACCACTTCTGGCCATTTTCTATGTATGTGGTACTAGGGAATCGAACCCAGGGCTTCATGTATATGAAGCAGGCACTCTTGCCACTAGGCCATATTCCCAGCCCCTCAACTTTTTAAAAATAATTATTGTCAAAATGATGTATAGAGGGGTTACAGTTTTTTGATATCAAAGTTGACCAGAGCTGGCACTATTAACAATAGGCTAGGATATAGGACAGGGGCAGCAAAGCAGACCTGGAGTGATACAGAACATCACCTTCGTTGTTGATGGAATAATACAGTTTTATGAAAAGATTAAAGCATAAAATAATGCAATCATTGCTTCAGTAAGACATGAATAATGTATGAGACTACAATTATAATACATGCCACCCCCAAAACATTCCTTGCATTCATATTTCAGTTATATGAGCTCTGATTGCCCTTTATATAACCACTAGACAGTGTAAGAGAATATAAAGCAACTTCAGGATAGAAGTCATAATATATAAAAGCGTTAACACAAAATGGAAGCTAATAGGTAACATAAAATAAAAACGACAAAACTACTAGACACAGGAAATACAGATTATTTCTTCATCCTATATAATTCATTGCATGTATAAAGATTTCAAAATCATTTTAATATTGTGTGTTTCTTCTATGTACAGGATATAAATAAACTAACTCAATAAACTTCTGGCCAGTTCTAAACAAATTAGCAATAAAGATGAAAAGTAGCATGACGTTTTTAGTATTCATTTTTTGTAGAATGCAATTTTAAATTTCTGTTTGTTTTCTGTTTTTGTTTTGTTTTGCTTTAAGAAATAGAACCTATTTCATTTTCCCAAAACTTTCCTACCCTTGCATTAGTACAGAATACAAATACAAATGGAGACTCAGAATAGTTCTCAGTGCTTCTTCCTCACATTAATTTTCTTTTTATAGAGTATAAAGAACTACATTTAGGAGTTATGGGGGAGCATTACTTAAAAGTAGGTACAGTACAGCTCGAATTTTGCCCATTTCCAATCTATAAATATACCTATGAAATTGTAAATCTATCAAATCACTTGAAAGTATTAAGATGGAATAGTGCAATAGTGGGAAGAAGAAAGCAGTGTCACAAAGAAGTTTAAATAACTGATAGCTATGCATTATTGGTAAACATCATGGGAATTTTAAGTAGGATGTGCAGTCCTACTTATTATCATATTAAGTAGGAAAATGATAGAGTAACACATGAGAAATAATTTACTTCACCCATTTTCATGGGTAGTTTAATGAGTTTTCGCATAATAACAATGTGCCAGCACCACAACAACCTAATTTTAGACATTTTCCCTCCCTCCAATCAGAACCCTTCATACCCATTAGCAATAAAAATTATATAAATTCACATGCATTTCATATGCATTTAGTCATATTTTATGTTGTCTTTTGTGTCTTACTTCATCCCCCTAGTATAAAATTTCTAAAGTTGTTCTATGCTGTAGCATGTATCAATCAGTACTTCCTTTTATTATGGAATAATATTCCATTGCATTAATATTCCAAATGTATTTACCTATTCATGTGTTGTTGACCATATACATTGTTTCCAAATTCTTTCATTATGAATAAGGCTGCTAAGCATATCTATGTGAAACATTTGAGGTTTTATTTCTTCTGAGTACGTACTAAAGAGTTCACAGCTTGGGCCAAGGAATAACTGTACTTAAGCTAATTACATTTTGGAGGAGAATTCCATTAAAAAAAAAACAACAACCCAGGAATCTCAGATTACTATACACTCATGAAAACAGAGGTGGGATCAACTTTGGAGAAAGCATGTATGATGTTGGGGTCAGCTGTACCTTTAAGGGGCCACAGCTGACCTCAGCCTGTCCCTCCCCTTCCTGTCTTTAACAGGAAGAGAAGCCCCTGTTCCTGGGGCTAGCACGTGTGCTATGGCGGAGGGGTACCCCACGGGCCCATCCTTGGGGGGCTGGACCTCTGCCCACAAAGGAAGTCTCCTGACATCACTTGAGGGACAGCCCCTTGGGACCAATCAGGGGCCCCTCTCTTGTGCCCCCCTTTGGGGTATATCTGGGAGGCTCCTCATTTGAATAAACAGAAGCCCTAGAGGTTTTCTCCAGGGGCCCACGCATCAGTGTCGTTCTTGGCGGTTTTGGGGCACCCTGCGACCACACGCCACCGAGGCTACCTGTGGCCATCGCTCCCACGTGAGAGCGATAAAGGACCACCCAGGAAGGGGCAGACAAGCCCCTTCCCCCCCAAGCGAGGGGAAGTAGAGAGAGAGAGCCCACAGTATGATATTAACATAATAGAGCATATGTTGCTTGGAAGAATGGAGTTCAGGAAGCTTTCACCAGAGAGACAGTTCTGGTAACATGAGGAGTACGAATCAGAAAAATCATTGAGAGTTCTGTTGGTAACACAGTCCACAGAATAAATCTCATTTTTTCTTGCCTCTCTGAGAGTTGATATTTGACTTTATGTCTTATCTCAACATGTTCCTGTCTAGGTGGGGAACCCATGGAGGTTTTGTGCAATAGTTTCTGTTTCAGATGTGGCTCTATTATTCTTGAAATCCAGTGCCTCACATAGGATTTAAAGTTTCAGATATTTACTAATTATCAAAGTATGTGCCATGAGCTAGCCTTGGTGTACCAAATATAGAAAATCATAGAATATATTACTTTTTGTCTCAAGGATCATGATCTTATGATCTTACCATACCCTGACATGACATGCTACATCTCTCATGGGCTACTGAAGCTGGCAAAGCCAACATGCACACAGATGCAGTCAGAAAGGATATGGCAGCCAGTGTAGGACTGGCCAGCTTTGACAAATGGGCACCAAGAGAATGGTTGGCAAAAATTTAGGCATATCCTTCTTCCTGGGTGGATTATGAAATAGATTAATGTAGTTTCACTAAAGATGTCTTCTGAGGTCACAAAATTCTCCACTCATCCAGTATGCTGGCCACAGAAGTAAAGAACTGCCCCACTGGCTCTCCAACATCTTCTTCTTCCTAAGCTTATTCTTTCCTTTCTCACTCCCTGGAGGTGTATGCATAATCAAAACACATAAATTTTCCCAAGGATGTACTTGTAAGAGAAATTCCAGTGAGAGAGGATAGTACGTAATTCTGAAATGAGTGTAGCAGGAAGAAAACTATATAAGCCAAATGTGGCAAATTAATTTTATTCCATATTTCTCCATTTCAAAAGAAGTTTGGTCAAGTCTCATTCTCAAAGGAAAGAGGGACTTTTCACCACAGATTACTTTTTACTCAGAAATAATAAGTTTTGGTGACATTAATTAACCTCATTTTAGAGTATTATTCCTCTAACTACTCAAATCTCATGAATCTGCCCAATGGAACACATTTCTTGATGTTGAGTGAGAGGATGGGCCAGATTTTCCCTGGTCTTTATCCAAACTAACCTTGAGGTCTGGAAACATAAGTTTGGGCATAACTTGTTAGAGGTTCTGTAATTGATTCTCTTTTCAAATTGTATTTAGTAAGAGGGTAGATTACAAAAATGCTTGGAATCTCTGGAAGAAAGGCACATTAGGTCTACGTGGACCTAATTCCGATTTTGAAGTTGTAAGAGGAGTGTGTCAGCTGGAAAACAGCTGCTCAGGCTGAAGCTAGGAAGGACTCTGGTCACAGTAAGGTTCTGACTCTGAAGCTCCCCAGGGCCCAGACAGGCCAGGATGAGAAATTGGGAGTTTTATTTTCTTTGGACTTAATGTGGCTAAGAAACATTTTTTTTTTCCCCAGTTGTAATTCCTTTGGATTTTAATGTCTTTAGATTTTAGCTTATATGAGGATTCAGTCTCCTGCTTTAATTTTTTTTTTTCATTAACTTCCCCAAAGTTCAAATAGGAGTGAGCTTTACAATTATATAGATCTACATTTCTGGCATTTATCAATTTTATTTTATTTTATGCTGGGACTGGGACTTGTGGAGTGCCTGGCCACTATCCGTTAGCTATTTCGCTCTCGAGTGACACTATGCCACGTGAGCCAACTTTGTGCTAGTTAATTGGACGTAAGTCTCATGGATTACTTTGGGCCGTGGCTGGCCTTGAATCATAATCCTCATATCTTGGCTTCCTGACTAGATAGAACTATAAAAGCAAGCCACTTTCACCCAACTATATGTATATGATGTTAATATAGAATGTTGGAATAAAATATACTTCAAAATATTGCATTATTTGGGAACTGAAAGTAAGTTGGAAGGGATTTTTATATTTGGATGTAGTAATTTCATAGTTAATGCTATTTTTCTGACCAATTTCAGCATCTTCAGAGAACATTCATTTATAATAACCCTAGTTTTTATATCATGTGAAAATTATGTACAAATCAAAAAAATTTACAATAACCCTGGGTTTATATATCAACATTAACAAAAAGAGACACAAAAAACACCAAAAAATCACCTAAAAAAATCCAGCAAGGAAATTTACAATAACCCTGAGTTTATATACAAATATCAACATCAATAAGCCTTGTCAATAAAGTCTATGAACTTAATTGTATTTCAAATCTGATCTATTAAATTTTGCATTGTTTTTCTTTAGTACTGGGGTTTGAACTCAGAACCTCCTGTTCTGATTATTCTCATTCACAACTGGCCTTCTTATCAACTGAGCCATGCCAGCAGTCCAACTTTTTTTTTGGTTAAATGTAGATGAAGTCCCTCAGGTATATCTTCCCCAGCTGCTTTGAACTCTAACTTGAGATTTCAGCCTCCTAAGTGGCTATCTTACACGTAGGAGTCAACAACAGGATCCATTACTGTTTGGGTAAATTTCAAGGAAGATGAGTATCCTGAAGATTGAACACGGACTTAAAAATTTGGTTTTAATGGTTTTAAAGTAAGGTTAATAAAACTACAGATGTGCCCTCTCTCCATAATTAGAAGTAGATAGGTGGTTGTTTGTCTATTCCAGACCAGGTACCGATCCACCCAACGTAATTGAAATAATAGAATGTGTGACCTGGTGACTACTGAATAATTGGGCAGAGGACAGGGATTGTGTAGAATGCCCGCCAACTCTATGTCCCAGAAGGAGAACAGAAAACCCTATAACATTTCTGTCTGACATTAGTTTTGTCTTCCCGATAAATCTTCGGGACAATGGAGTCCTAAAATGAGAAGAAAAACATTTTTCTCTGATGTGATTCCTGAAACTTCCAGAAAAGTACTGCAAAAGTAATTGCATATAAAATAATTGCATATAAAATGACCTATGAAGCTAAAGTTGTGTGAGAGATTCGCAAGGAATTTCTATCACTCAAAGCAGGTTTAATGCCATGTTGCAGAAAAGTTTCAGTCAGTCAAGGAACAGCTGTGACTTCTTCACATTCCTGTTCCCAATACATTACTTGCCAAATCAACTTAATAGGCTTGAGAGAATGGGTCAGCAACAGCTGTCAAATATATTCCAGAGAGAAATAAACAAAATGAAGGGCCCTTATTTCTAATGTGTCATTTTTGATGGCCAATTCATCAAGTTATCAAGTTTTTTTTAATGTGTTTTAATCTCAGGTAAGTCATTCTTGCAATTGCAATTACTTCCATTAAGCTTCCGCTAATATCAACATCCCTACATTTTGTACTTCTTTACTATCATATTTTCCAATTCATTATACCTTTTTATAACACTTCCAACTGGTCTTAGGCTCTGGACTACTGCCTCAACCCTTGCTTCCTCCTTCCAATAGCCCCCTCCCCCCACAACTCCTTTGGCTTCCCGTCCTTCCAAGAAGAAACAAAAGTCTGTGTCTCATCCCCTGCTCTGTTTTTCTCAGGGTAATCAGATCCCCGGGGCATATATAGTTTGTTGTTGTTGTTGTTCTCATTTCTAATTTTCCCATCACTGAGTAAATGATAGAAAGAACCTTTAAGCACAGACAATCAGAGAGGGGAGAAAGCCAGAGGTGAAGGTGTGTGTGTGTGTGTGTGGAATGTTGCCTTGGCACCCTTGGACAAGACATGATTAAATATTACTACCAAAGATTGTACAGATTGGTATGCTAAGATTGAGACAAGTATCTTGAGACAAGTCTGAGCAAAAAGTTAACAAAATCTCATCTCAACAAAAAAGGAAGGCTTAGTGCTACATGATTATAATTCTAGATATGCAGGTGTCATAGATAGTTGAAGAAGTTCCAAGGCTAGCCTAGAGAAAAAGAGAAACATTTTCTGAAAAATAACCAAAAGAGTAGAGGTGTGGTTCAAATGGGAGAACACTTGCCTAACAAGGAGGTCAGTTCTATGATTGTAAACTCTACTATGGAAAAAAAAAAAGATAATTCAAAGTAATAGAGGCTAGCCAAATCTTATAGGTTTTACATTGTTAGAAAGCTGTTTTGTTTTCACTTACATTCTGAAAATGCTATTGATATTTTTGTAACTAATTTGTAGAAGTCATTTGAATTTGTGTCTAATTATATTTTCTGCATATTGAATAGTATTTATTTTCCAATTTTATTTGTTTTCTGGGTATTGAACACAAAACTTTGTATTTTCTAGTCATGTGAAATGGCTTCGAAATCCCTAGAAGACTGTCTTACATAATCCATTTGAAGAAAATATGTCTCATAAATGAAGAGTGGGAGAATGCTGTAAAAAAATCTATCCTGTACAACATTAAGAAGTCTGGAGGATAGTGTGGGTAGTAGATAGATAGGAGAGAATATTGAAAGGGATGACATTGATCAAGATGTATTGTATTTATAAAGTGCTTCATTAAATGTCAACTATTTGTACAAGATAATACTATATATGTATATGTGTGTATATATATATGTATTTCATAAAGTACAAGAAAAATGCAAGTACCTTTTTTAGTCTTTAGTAAGACAGAAAAATATACAGAGAAATATACCAGAAAAATAATACTGTGCAAATGTTCACATGACAAGTTTGTAGGTAGGATATATATGTATTTATTATTAGGATAGAATATCAGCAATATCGAAATGCTCAGAGTTATAGTTTGTTTTTCAGAAGCACATGAAATAATTTTCTGTAAAAATTATATGTTTTAGCTTTATAGATATTTGAAAGAAAAAAAAAACCTTTGTAAATATTTCTTCCCGTGGAATAGGTAAGGAATGATACAACATAATTGTGCTTCATTCTTAACCTGGTATGTTTGGGGGAAAGAAAATAAAAGAAGCAAAATGCAAAATGTTCATGGAGAATCCAGATGAAGCAATCCAAGAAAATCTGTTAGGTCTTTTGTTTTTTGGTTTGTTTTTGCCAGTTCTGGGCCTTGAATTCAGGGCCTAATCACTGGCCCTGGCTTCTTTTTGCTCAAGGCTAGCACTCTGCCTCTTGAGCCACAGCGCCACTTCTGGCTGTTTTCTATATATGTTGTGCTGAGAAATGGAGCCCAGGGCTTCATGTATTTGAGGCAAGCACTCTTGCCACTAGGCCATAGTCCCATGTTAGCCCATGTTAGCGTATTAGGTCTTATTATTACATATGCCACATCCAGTGAGAATCATCTATTCATAATCTAATTCTGTGATTATAAGATATTTTTTATTAGAATGAACAACAAACTGTTGAGTCCATTTGTGAATAAAAACAGTTGACCTCCAATAAATTGAGCAAGAAATGTATCCACTGCCTTACAATGAAACTGTAACCCTTCTGTACATCACTTTGACAATATATAAGTAATTGTTCAGAAAAAAACAGTTGACCTGTTAAGTTATTACCCATTAAACAAAGTTCAACTTTAAGATCGTATCTTTTAGCATTATTTGTTTAATTATATTGTTATCGTAAAGGTGAGTTACAGAGAGATTAGTTACATAAGTAAGGCAATGAGTATATTCCTGTTTAAATAGTGTCACCCCTTCACTCATTTTCTCCCAGTTTTTCCCTCCTGCTTCCCCTCCAAATTTTAAAGTTCTCTTTCAACAGGGTGTCCAGCGAGTATTATTGCTACATTTGTTCAACCTTTGTCACACCACTTCTGTGCTTCCTCTTACCCACCCCAAAACATACAAACTTGCATAAAAGACAAGAGGTACAGAAAACAGAAACAGTAACAAAGGAGAAATACAAAACAACAAAAACAGCCTCTTATTTAAATTTCTTGGAGTTCATTTTGATAATATTTTATAGAATCACATGCACAACATTATTGACTCCTTTTGATTCTCTCCAGAGAGTATATTTCTTTGTTCTCACTATATGAATGTCTAGTATTTTGTATAATTTATTATGTCCATAGAGCTTCCCTAACTAACCAGCAATTCCACTCCTGGGTATTTATCCAAGGGACCACAAACAAAGACACAGTAAAGCTACCTGCACAACTATGTTCAGTGCAGCATTGTTTACCATAGCCAAGATATGATATTGACTCAGATACTCTGCAGGGGATGAATGGATCAAGAAAGTGTCGTATATACACACAATGAAATTCTATGCTTCCATCAGAAAGAATATTGTCCTGTTCATAAGGAAATGGAATGGCTTAGGAAAAATTTTATTAAGTGAAGTAAGCTACACCCAAAGAAACATAGGCTGCGTGACTTCCTCATTTTTCTTTCCCCATTTTTCATAACTAGAATGTGTGTATAAATCTACAAGTAAACACACTGGATGGTATAAGAATATATCTTCAAGGAAAGGAAGCTTCTGATGTCTTCAAAACACTACCACGTATGCAGAATCATAGCCATCTTCAATACATAAATAAAAGCTAGTGTCTTTTGAATCAAAAATAAAAGTGAGATGGCTGAGTTTAAATACTCTTTTTGCAGTGTGATGGCAGAGGTTAAATACCGTTTTCTCAATGGGATGTATTTTTAAGTGATATAAGCTAAGTCATTGATGGGACTGAGTACCAACTTTATGCACAGTATTTGGAAAAGAAGTTAAGCCAGAACCACGCAGGTAATAAATAAAAATTGTAAGACGGGCACTGGTGGCTCAAGTTTGTAATCCTAGCCACTCGGGGGGGCTGAGGACTTAAGACCGCAGTACAAAGCCAGTGGTGGAACCTGAGGGGTGGGAAGTCTGACTTCATTGCCACTCCCTCCATTGCGGGAACAGGAAGTCAAAGTGGGGTCCTGTGCCACCCTGAAGTCACCGCCACACCCTCCCACTGTGAGGGGAGCAGGCGACTGGATACTAGGGTCTGGAACAGAATGGGGAGAGACACAAGGAAAGCAAGGCGGCAGGAGGTGCCTCCTGGAGTGGACAGGAAAGGCTGGAATCCAGGCCTGTGGACTGGAGAAGCCTGAGCTCAGCCTCTGGCAGAGCAGAGCGGCCTGCAGAGCATGGAGGCTGTGGAGAACAGAGGCCTGCAGAGAGCCACAAGACCTCTAATAGGGCACTGAGAGGCCTGTGGCCTGCTGACTCCAGGAGCAGAGCCCAGAGAACTGTGGAGAGCTAAGAGGCTTGTGGAGAGGAAGAAAGAAAAAAGCAAACAAACTCCGCCACCCCTTTGGAGGTGGCAGCTGCTCCTAGGTCCTGCTTAGCCCAGGAAAAGGCAATTGTAGACTAACTAGTAAAATGCCTTTGCCACCTTTAACCTTTCTCTGTAAATGAACTTGCTCCCAGGTCATTACACCACCCCAGGCAGGAAATTCTGTGAGACTCTTGTCTCAACCACCAGAATACCAAATTGGAGCTGTGGCTCAAAGTAATAGAGAACTAGCCTTTAGAAAAAATGCTCAGGACAGCCACCAGGCCCTGAGTTCAAGCCCCAGGACTGACAGTAAATGAGTAAATAAATAAGCAAATAAGTAGTCAGAAAATGTGTTGAAGATTTATGAAGCAACATAAAAAATTATCACTAGAGAATGATTGTATGGAGTTACCAGAGGCTTGAAATGGCTTTAATCTCTATGAAGACTGTCACGTTTAAACTTTCATTCAATACTTTATTATCAAAGTCATATCACTTTTTCTTTTATAGGTACATATAACTATTATTTTAAATATTCATCTCTTACCTTTTATTCTTGGACTTTCTTGACGTTTTTCCTGCTGGAATTAAAAAAGAAGTAGGTCAAAATCTTTAGTAAAAAATAATCAATACCAACAATCATTACAAAGATGAAACAAAATATTTACACATATATGGAATATTCTAACATACCTCTGTCCTTAAAAGTATACTGAAGCAAAATCTCCTACTGATGTAATTAAAGGGGTATATTCATTTTAGTAATAAGTCTACAAAATAGGTTTATCAATGCATAAATAGTTTATGACAAATTAAGTACATATGTAGGCCTGTCAAGTGTCCTCGACCTTTTCAAAGGACACTGAAATGATGCACTCAGAATATCCTTTTAACAGCTGCATGTTTATTTATTGTAAAGGTGATGAACTCAGGGGTTACAGTTACATAAGTAAGTAGATTTCTTTCTGAACACTATTACCCCCTCCCTCAAATTCTCCCACCTTCCCCTCCCCACCCCAACCCCACAATGTAGTATATTTCCAACATAGTGTCTAGTTAGTATCATTGTTGCATTAGTTCCTTTGTCCTGCTTTCTCTATGATTCCATTTCCATTCCACCAATTACATAAACTAATATGAAAGACAAAGAGTATAGAATTTTTTAAAGGAAGAAAGAAAATGAAAGATAAATTCAAAGGGTACCTAATAAAAACCTCTTGTTTCCAATTCCTGGAGTTCATTATGATACACTTACTTATATATGATCATAAGCATGTAACAATTGGTATATTGTGATTCTTTATTAAGAATATAATAGACATAATTATTACAACTCAGGGGACCCATGCAACCTGTGTTTCTTTGGGCCCAGCTTGCTTCAATGTATATGATTGTTTTCCAGGTCTTTCCATGTCCTGGTGAATGGGGCAACATCATTCTTTCTGATAGAAACATAGAATTCCATTGTGTTTATATATCATATCTTCTTGATCCACTCATCTACTGAGAGGCATGCGGGTTGGTTCCATATCTTAGCTATGGTGAATAGTGCTGCAGTCAACATGGCTGTACTGTTAGCTTTAATGTAGCCTTGTTTGTGGTCATTTGGGTAAAAGCCCAGGATTAGAATTGCTGGGTCATTTGGGAGCTCCATGTTTAGCCTGTTGAGGAACTTCCATACTGCTTTTCAAAGTGGCTGAACAAGTTTATTCTCCCACCAAGAGTGTAGTGGTGTTCCCTTTTGGCCACATACCCCCAGTATCTATTATTATTAGATTTCTTGATAATGACTTTTCTAACTGGGGTGAGATGGAATCTCAAAGTTGTTTTGATTTGCATTTCTTTTTTTTTTCTTTTGTTTCTTTTTGGCCAGTCCTGGGGCTTGAACTCAGGGTCTGAGCACTGTCCCTGGCTTCTTTTTGCTCAAGGCTAGCACTCTACCACTTGAGCCCCAGCACCACTTCTGGCTTTTTCTAAGGTTTAAGGATCCTGTCCTTCATCTCTATTGTTCCCATGAAGATTACAATGCGGCAGTGCATTGTTCTGTTGTGTTCTGGTCTGTTGGGAGGTTTTAAATGTTGCTTGTATCTGAAGGGGCCTATCCTTTTGGATGTTTGGGAAGTTCTCAGTCAGGATTCATATTCCCTATTCTATTAACTTCCTTCTCTTGACCCAGTCAGCCATAAATTCGGTATTCTGACTGTTATCTTATAGCTGCTGTAGAGATCTACAACAGTATATTTAAAAGTCTAAGTCAATTGCACATTACATTTCCCACCTTTTTTTTCCTTTAACTTAACTTACAGTTGGACTCTATTTCATTCTCTAATACTAAAATTGACATCAATTTTATTGTTAATTCGAATGGCTGCTGTCATCAGACTTGTCATTCAACTTGACATACCCCTTATTAGTTACCAAGCAACTGCCAAAAATTAGCTTGCTTTCAAGTGCTAAAGTTCTTATTATGCACTCCCTAATTTATCAAGATATAATCACAGTTTACTATTTCTAAAAGTTGTATGACCTCATTGAAATTAAGCTTAAAATACACTTTAATTAATAACAGATGGTATTACTGGTGATGGAGACATGGCTTAAATGGTAGAATGGCAGCTGAATATACTAGCCATGAAATACTAAGGTCTTCAAGACAAGCTCAGTATTACCAAAGATGTGTGTGATAAAGGGGGAGGGAACTTATATATGTTGACTTCAAGAATTATATAAATACCAATAAATATTGGAAGCAAAATGCTAAGAGTATCGTAGTTTTGCAAACATGAATCCCAATTTTCAAACTTGAAAAATAAAATGGGTAAACCATAGTGTTATTATTTTGTTTTAATACCTTAGTTGTTCATCCTAATTTACTCAATGTGTCTATGTTGTTCTGCTTTTTATTGGACTTTTTTTTTTTTTTTTTTTTTTTTTGCCAGTCCTGGGCCTTGGACTCAGGGCCTGAGCACTGTCCCTGGCTTCTTCCCGCTCAAGGCTAGCACTCTGCCACTTGAGCCACAGCGCCGCTTCTGGCCGTTTTCTGTATATGTGGTGCTGGGGAATCGAACCTAGGGCCTCGTGTATCCGAGGCAGGCACTCTTGCCACTAGGCTATATCCCCAGCCCTTTATTGGACTTTTTAACTTGCCATTTTTTTAGAATATATACTGGTCTATTGAACTAAAATTTAAAATCAAAATTACTTGTTTAAAATATATTATTCTTGTGCCAGACATGAGTGTGCATGTTTGTAATCACAGCACTTGTTAGGCTAAGACAGTAGAATCATAAGTTCAAATAATTAAAATTAAAAACATTACTCATGGAGAACTATGGTGTTGGTAGGCCTAAAATTTCAAAATATATTAGCCCATTTCGTCTTTGACATTCAATCATTTATGAATTCATTTATTCACTCATTTATTTATTGATTAGTCATTCTTTCACCATTTCCATATGGTTCTTTTTCTATGAATCACACCCTATTTCAAGTGAAGAAAATGTAGACAAATCATATCCTTGTGTAAGACCTGGTATTGATTGGTGCTAGAGAAGATATCAGTGCTCATGTACAGTAACTAAAATAAGACATGTGGTTACAATTATAAAGAGATTGTTAAATAAAAACTTAATTATTGTGAGGTAAGGATATAAGCAAGTATGTAGTTAAGATTTGTTTCAGTTGTAAATATGCTACAACAACAGTTTTCATCTTTTAAAGGCTCAGTGGAGCTAATGTGAGTGTACTAAATTGAATAGAGTATTTATTGAGATGTAATCAAAGAGGCTATAAGAGGAAGATAGAGTACTAACTGTGGCCTATTCAATTCAATAATTCTGCATGTGTTTTGACAATAGTTTTGGAAGATTCAGATCACTTTTGGGCATGGGAGACAACAGAGACAACACTGCAATAATCCAAATAGATGTGGTTATGACATAGAATAAAATGGTAGAGATTGGCTCAGAGTGTTAAGTTCCAGCTCCAACTGACAAACATATGAACAGAATAATTGCTGAGAGGAAATATAGAATAAGCAGAAATAATGATAATGCCAAGGCTTGGAATCATGGAAAGGGTATAATTATCTCTAAATAAGATTTAAAAATGGACAAAGAAGAAATACTTTCTATCACTTTTAAATGTCACTTCTGGCACTACTAGAGTTAGTTTTCTTCTGATTCTATCATGTTCTTTCATTTTGTTTTTGTAGTTTTTGGAGCTTGAACTCAGGGCCTGGGAGCAATCCCTGAGCTCTTTTACTTAAGGCTATGGCTCTACCATGTTGAGCTACAAACCTACCTCTGGTTCCCAGTTGGTTAATTGGAGGTAGGAGTATACAGAACATTTCTCACCTAGGCTGGTCTTGAACCAGGATCCTCAGATCTTAGCCTTATGGTTGGCTAGGATTACAGGTGTGAGCCATCAGCACCCAGCATATTTGATGTTATTTAAGGATACTTCTTTATCTCAAATCCTAGACACTTGTCTAAGTACTAAAATTTTCTCTTTTTCCATAAGCCTCAATCCATTGGTAGGCTTCTATGATCTTGTTGCTAAATTCATATATCCCAGGCTATTCTTTTATTCAACTTTAAATTCATATAATCATTTGTTGTTCAGAACCTCTTATCGAGACTAATAACAGCCAATATGGCATATACTATACCAAATCTCTGGTTTTTCTTTCAGTGTTTAACATGATAAAGAACTGGAGAACAAATGCAGATTCACAGAAATAAAGTTTGTCTTTGCTCATTTTGTTAGTTTTATGACCACACTAACTACTATACTTATAGCACTGGAACTTGAGAATGTCTAAACAATGAGTGATACCTGGTAACAATGGAAATAATTAAGTCAAAAAAGAAACAAAGTATCACTTATTTTATGAAGCCATTAAAAAGGTGAATGTGATTAGCACATGGGGAGAAAGAAATTTACACAGAAGGAAAATCATGTCCTGTGATAAATTGGTACAGGAAAGGCTGATCACAAATATAAGAGGTCTGTAGGTCTTCCATAGTCAAGTTCAATTCTAATGATGTATTTGCTTTCATATAATAGGAGAAAATCTGTGTGACTGACTGTTCAGGGTAGTGTAGCTTGCTAAAAATTTGAGATCATACCAAAAATTTAAAATGTACTGATTTTTTTTGACAACTTTAAATGATACTATTTGGTTTTGTTGAATCAATTCTAGTTATACTCCATGAAACCAACTTTAGTCTCTGTTTATGTATAGCCAAATAATCTAAATAGTCATTGATGTCAGATTTTGTTATATGTTTTCATAGTAATCCAATTCTCTATGCAATTATATATAATTATAAATTATCAGTGCAAAAATGCTTAGACATTCTGAAAGCAGAAATGCTTACAATTCATGAGTTTAAAGAATATGAAATTTTCATTAATTCAGTGGACTGGAAAGAATTGTGACAGACCAGAAAAATGAGATAAATTTTTAGCATAAACTACTATCTTCATTTCTAAATTTACATGAACTCATTTCATAGGGACTTATTTATGATTTTGAAACAAAGACTCCCATTGGCTCTTATAAGTAAAATATAACATTCTTCAAATTTCAATACATATTTTCTTTTTTTGGCCAGTCCTGGGCCTTGGACTCAGGGCCTGAGCACTGTCCCTGGCTTCCTTTTGCTCAAGGCTAGCACTCTGCCACTTGAGCCACAGCACCACTTCTGGCCGTTGTCTGTATATGTGGTGCTGGGGAATAGAACCCACGGCCTCATGTATACAAAGCAAGCTCTCTTGCCACTAGGCCATATCCCCAGCCCTCAATACATATTTTCTAACATTTTATTTTACTACTTATTTATATTTCAAATATAAAAATTTAATAGTGAAAATTTATAAAGAAAATTGAGATTAATTATGTGAGATTCAAAAGGATCTGTCAAGCGAGCAACATCATACTCCTGGAAAGTTAAAATACTGTCTATAGTAGCAAAATGCCTATTATACAAATATTTCTTTATACAATTCTGTTTCAGGATTATTTTAAAAGGTTTCATGAGGGGAAGCTCAGGAAGAAGGTGGAAAGAGAACGGGGAACAACCTAAGCTCTCTCTGAAGAAGCACAGTGTAGGGCCCCATCAGGTTTTCCACATCTGGAGAGTCACACCAACCTATACTTACACAGGGATATACAGAAAAGCATATCCTAAACTGCTTGCAGAAGAAGATAAAACCAGTGTTCCTCTTGGCAGTGGTGCCAGGAGCAGTGGCTATGTTTACAGGCTTTCCACATACCTTCACTGGAGAATCTAAAGAGCTTGCACAAGAAAAAGTAATAACAGGAATTGACAGATGAGAATGCCACCTGCTGACACAGAGACAATTTGTGAAAACATGGGCAGCCCATAGCATCACAGGGAAGCACGAGTACCCCACAAAAGACATACTCCCCTCCCAGTGGATAGCATCTGGGCAGGAACCCCTCCCCCACCTGAGAAGAGTGCATTTTTGAAAGTGGCAAAAAGGCTGCCAGAGCACCACAGGGCCAGAAACCCTTACTGGAGAAGCAGCACCATTGTTTAAAAGGGTAAAGGAATCTGATCCCCTTAAAATACCCTTCTCTGGCTGCAAACAAAAACCAGCCCAGTGGGAAGCAGCCCTGCCCCACAGCAGTGAGCAAAGAAAAACTTGCCATTCCAGCCAAATTCCAGCATTGCTTCTGGCCAGCTGAGCACTTTAGAATTAGAAAATCAAAAGTTTCTAAAATGTCACTGGAAAAAAAAAAAAAAGAGAAGACAGATATTACAAGCTGAGTGTTTCTACATGAATTCAGAGACCACTGCTGATTCCAGATGTACTGCAGCCCTACCCACACCCAATCACTGTGAAGACCCTAGGCCCAGATAAGAGATTCCACCTACCTACTTCAGCACACAATGACAAACCCATCCCAATTCTGCCTGATCTAGACTGTGAGGACCTTCAAAGACTCCAAGTTTATAAGGCAGAATGTTATCCTGGCCACTCAAACAGATTAGCCAATTCATCTCTCACTTTGATTTTTTTTTTTTTTTTTTGCCTGTTCTGGGCCTTGGACTCAGGGCCTGAGCACTGTCCTTGGCTTCCTTTTGCTCAAGGCTAGCTCTCTGCCACTTGAGCCACAGTGCCACTTCTGGTCGTTTTCCATATATGTGGCTGGGGAATCGAACCCAGGGCTTCATGTATACAAGGCAAGCACTTTTGCCACTAGGCCATATTTCCAGCTCTCACTTTGATTTATAAGTAAAGTACAGACAAGCCTTAGAAACTTAGCTATTCCCCAATGTACTGAGAGTGCTAATCTCTGATTTCATAGATTACCTAACCTCTGATTTCATAGCCACACTCCCATATCAAAGAACAAGATTCAGAACATTATAAGGGAATAGTTCGCAAACTTTTATGCTTACAAATTAGAGAACTGGGAAGAATTGGAAGCATTCCTAACAAATATTGATATACTCAAACTAAATATTTTTATTTTTATTGTGTGTGTGTTTTCTTTTTTGGTACTGGGGATCGAACCCAGGATGTTGCACTTGCTAGGCAAGCGCTTTGCCACTGAGCTACATCCCAGCCCTGATATACCCAAACTAACCCTAGCAGATTTAAAGCAACTAAATAGACAGATATCAAGTAATAAAATAGAAACGACAAGAAAAGACCTGCCATCCAAGAAAAGCCAGGGCAATATGGTTTCGCAGCCAAATTCTATAAGGCCTTCAAAGGAGAACTCACTCCAATTCTTCCTCAGATTCTTCAATGCAACTGAAAGTGAAAGATCACTACCACACTCTTCTATGAAGCCAGAAAAACACTTATCCCCAAACCAGACAGGGAACAATCAAAGAAAGAGAACTACAGACTCAGCTCTTTGATGAACATCAATTCAAAACGTCTAAATAAAATTCTGGCCAACCAAACTAATAACTAACCAAAAAAAAAAAAAAAAAAAAAAAAAGACCGAAAAAACGAAACTCATTCACTATGAGCAAACATGATTCATCCCAGAGTTACAAAGCTGACTCAATATACACAAGGCAATTAATGTAGTTCAACACATCAACAGAACGTCTACTCTCTCCACTCCTCTTCAGTATAGTATTAGAATTCCTAGATACAGCAGTAAGGCAAGAGAAAAACAAAAAGGGGATCCAACTAGGGAAATAAGTAAAACTCTCTCTCTTTGAAAATGATATGTTCCTGTATTTAAAGAACCCTATAGATTCCTCATGCAATTTCTTTGAGTTGATCCAAAATTTTTACAAAGTAGCAGGATATGCATATTAGTAGACTCCATATTACTCAGCCCAATGGTTAAATAGGGCTAATAGCCCTTACAGACCCTGTGATAAAAACTAGCAAATATAATTTAGGAATGAAGGTAAATTTGTAAAATTGTATGAGTATACAGAATGAACCCTTAAACATATTTTTTAAAATTAAGTAATATAACTTATATAAAATGTGATAGTTTTAGTGATCCTTACGACATATAGGTAAACTAGAGAATGGCTTAATAACACTAGTAAAAAGGCTGATAGTTCTTTACAGTTCTTTGAATATTATCACTTATACCCCTTCAATTTACCTACCCACATAAAATATTTTTATGTTGAAACACCACTTGAATTGAGTAATTTCTGAATTAATTAATAGAAAAATAATATTGTATTTATGCTGATTAAAATAACAGAGGCTAAAGAAAGTAGGGCAACCTACTCACAGTGGAATTTTATACAACCATTAGAAAGAATAATATTATGTCATTTCCAGATAAATGAATGTAGAATAAGTCATCTTATGTGAGGTAAGCCAAGCTCAGAGAGCCAAAGGGTGTATGTTTCCTCTGATATATGGAAACTAGACCTAAAAGACACCAGAACATGGTAAGTTCTACAGGACTGTAGGCATTCACACTCGGTAAGCTAAAGGAGGTTACTGTTAGGGAGGAACACAATGGCACAGTGCCTATGTGACTTTGATCATGTAAAATAATATTTATCAAAATGAACTCAATGAGATGGAAATAAGACATTTCTTCCTTTGTTGTTTTCTTATCTTTTTATCTTTGGTGTTAGTTTGTCTGTCCTTGGGAGGTGGGCACAGAAATGGAGAGATAAAGGGTGAACAAATGCAGCAATGGCACTCACCAGATACTATATTGAAAATGATCTATGCAACTGTGTGTGTGTGGCGGGGGGCGGGGGGGGAGTCAGAAGAGAAAAACAGAGAAAATGAGGGAAGTCAGAGTAGCACAGCAATGTGAATATTCCTTAATATATAATTGGTGAGTTTAACAAGAGAAAACTCTTATGTCCATAGTGGAAGAGGAGAGACGAAGGTTACATGCAAGGGGTGACACTGTTTGAAAAGAAATGTACTCATTACCTGACTTATGTAACTGTAACCCCTCTGCACATCCTCTGTACATGACAGTAAAAAATAAGTAAAAAAAGAAGACAGGTCATGTTTATATTTTAAACTTTGGAAGCAAACACCAATAAACCTATAGGTTTTCAAGAATATTATTCTAGGTATCATTGAAAATAAGGGCATAATTGTAAGGTGAAAGTATCATTTCAATAGTTCTTTGGATTTTTATGGGTTATTTAATCAATTTCAAATTTTAGAAAAGTACTACTTCAAAATAGTGAAGATAACCTTTCTAGAAATAAGAAATCTCATAATACTGCAAATGAGTAGGAGTTAAGGTACTACATGAATATTTTATATAACAGTTAAATTTTCCTAAAATATTGAAAAGGAATCCAAAGAAATTTGAGGCCATCTGAAGCTATTTGGTATTTAAACCCCAACAAAAATTTCATGTGTACCATGTAATATCATTATTATTTTCACAGAAAAAGTAAAACCTGTTTTGTTTCAGAGCATTACAATATTCTTCCATGTCTAACACAAGCAATTTGCAAAGGTCAGGTAAAGTCAACAGTCACAGTAGCACAACAACGTCAATATTGCGCATATATATATATATATATATATATATATATATGTCTAGCAAGTGAAAACTTTTATGGCCACAATGTGAAGAGAAGAGAGCAAGGTTACATTCAAAACCTGAGTGGACTCTGGAGAATGATGGATGGCAAAAAAGATCAAGAGTTCAGAATCTTATTCACAGATAACTGACTTTTGGATAAAGGTCATATCTAGAAAACATCTTTCAGAATTTCTCAACATTTACAGTTCTTAAGAATCACTAGGGAACTCATTAAACTGAAGACATCCATAGAGTCCACAAGAAGAGTCAATTGATTCAATCTAGTTCATCCATACTATCTTTAAAATATTTTCATCATGGAATCTATTTCTAGTGAATATTCATAAAATTACATTACATAAATGTAACATAAAAAGCATCGCCGTGAAAGGTCTTACTCAGTTGGCATTGTTTATGATTAAACTACTTTTGTTTTGCTATTTTCATATCCCTAAAACCCCATTCCATAATATGATACAATTACTTTGTTAAACATGGGACCTGTAATTTTTGGTGGTAAATTTTTAGCCACAATGCTACTGGAATTGTGACTGCATTCCTCCAATGCAATTTCGCTTCATTTGTGATAGAGCAATGCTGTTGCTATGGTGAGCTTGGGGTTCTAAGGTAAGAAAGTTAGGTCAATAGAAATCTATTGGGAACCCACTATATTCTACATTTTTTGTCTAATTTGGCTACCTTTGATTCTCCTTTCAGTCAAACATTCCTAATAATTATTGAAATTCTCTGCATTGCTCTTTGAATTTTATTGTTTTTACTTTTTGACTTATTGACAAATTTTAGAACATACAAAATACTTTTGTCAAATGAGATGATATTTATCTTACTTAGAACCTTTGACTTCAAATTTTGACATGTAAGAGCATTTTCAAATATATCACCTACAAAGATAACAGGAAACATTAGAAACGCTCAGTGATGATTGTCATGATATAATAAAAATTTCGGAACCATATATTCTTAAGGTATAGTCATATTAAACTTGTCACAATCAAAATTGTGTGTCTTTGTGTGTGTGTGTGTGTGTGTGTGTGTGTGTGAGAGAGAGAGAGAGAGAGAGAGAGAGAGAGAGAGAGAGAGAGTTGGTCCCGGGTCTTGAACTCAGGGTCTGGGCACTTTCCCTGAGCTACTTTGTGTTCTAGACTAGAACTCTAACAGTTGACCCACAGATCAATTTCTGCATTTTTCTTTTCTTTCCTTTTTTTTTTTTTTTTTGAGCAGTTTAATGGAGATAAGAGTCTGACAGTTTTTTTTGCCTGACCTGGCTTCAAATGACAATCCTCAAATCTCAGCCTCCTGGGTAGTAGCTAGGATTATAGCCATGAGCCAAGAGCATCCCTGCAATACTTTTTTTTAGTGATTCCTTTTAAAATAAGGGTCAGTAAATTAATGACAGGGGTTATAAAGTACTTACTACCAAGGGTTCAAGCCTCTAATTCTAGCTATTTGGGTGACAGTGATCAAGAGAATCGTGGTTTTATCACAGCAGGGGCAAAACTATTTACAAGACTCAATTTCAAGTATAACAAAAAAGCTGGGTGTGATAGTACATGCCTGTCACTATAGCTAAACCAGTGAGCACACATAGATAGATGATGATCTCAGCCAGTCTTGGAACACAGTGAGAGTCATGTCAAAAACAACCGGAGCCCAAGAATCTGGGCATGGCTCAAGCAGTAGCGTACTTACCTAGCAAGTATGAAACACTGAGTATGAACTCCAGTACTGAGAAGAAAAATTATTTTAAAAAATCTTCACTACACAGAAAGGTTACAGTTACCTAAGTCAGGTGGAGTATATGTTCTTTGGGACAATATCAAGCCCTTCCCTTGCTTTCTCAGTTTTTTCCTCCCATCCCACCCACAAGTTGTGTAGTTCATTTGCACCATGGTGTCCAGTGAGTACAACCCTCAATTTCTGTGCCTCCTTTTATATTCCCAAAGACATATAGCCAAGCATAGCAGAAAGAAAAGACAACAAAAAAATGACAAAAAGAGAAAGCAAACTTCTTATTTATATTTCCTGGAGTTCATTTTAATAAATATTATTCTTATTATCAGACACACATAGATAATGTATCTTTCTGTTCCTTTCCTAAGAAGGTCCTCCTTCAGTGGGAATGTCTAGAGAATTGTATTATTTATTATGTCTCAGTGTATTTTAGATCTAGTTTCAGCATATAAAAGAAAATATGCACCATTTGTCTCTCTGAGCTTGGCTTGCCTCAGTTTTACATGATTTATTCTAGGTCCATCCATTTCCCTTCAAATTATGTAATATTATTCTTTCTAATGGCTCTGTAAAATTCTATTGTATATAGGTATCACATTTTTTGATCCATTCATCTATTGTAGGGCATCTGGACTATTTCCAATATTTGGTTATTGTGAATTGTGAAGCAACGAACATGGAAGTTCATGGATGTGTCTTTATGCTACCTCAGTTTGTGATGTTCTGGGTGGATGCCCAGGATTGGTATGGCTGAGTCCTAAGAAGATACATGTTTCGTTTTTAGAGAAAACTCCAGGCTGCTGTGCAGAGTGACTGTACAGTTTACGTTCTCACCAACAGGGCAATACATTTCCTTTTTCTTCACATCCCCACCAACATTTGTTGTAGTTCCAATTTGTTTCCAATAGTTGTTTCTATTTGCATTTCCTTTATGGCCAAGGATGATTAGCATTTCCTCTGGTGTTTCCTTGCCATTCTTAACTCTTCCTTGGAGAAGTTTCTCCTTAGCTGCTTTGCCCATTGATTGTTTATTATCTTTGGGTGGGGTTAGTTTCTTTGGCTTCTTTTTTTTTTTTTTTTTGCTGGATAATTGGAGATAAGTGTCTTATGAATTTTCCTGTCTAGACTGGCTTTGAACTGCATCCTTCATATCTCAGCCTCCTTTATAGCTAGGCTTATAGGAATGAGCCACTGGCACCCAGTTAAATTATCTATTTTAAAAAGGAATGGACATTTATTATGTTATATGTACTTCTATAATCATTAACTTTCAGCCTATGTGCAAGAAAGATCACAATGAGTAATGGTAACTAAAATATTTCCCTTTTTAATTCTAGTTTATATGCCACAAGATTTTCATCCTTTAAATGTGGCTGAAGGTCACCTATTAGCAATCAGCGCAGCCCTTGCAGCCTGATACCCCTTTCCCCATGTACCCTAAAATACTTCGTGATCCTTCTACTTGACACTCAGAGTTTGAGATTTCCTCTGAGTTTGAGTTCCTCAGAATAGAAAGTCCTCTGGAACCACTGGTGTAATGAACTTGACTTCTCCTACTTCTCTGAGAATTTGTATTGGTCTGTCTCCCTTCCTTAACTATAACAAATTTACAGAACATCTGCAAGGACAAAAACTGACATAATGGCCAATGAGGCCAATCCAGTGACCTTAGAGTACATCACCTCCACATACCTTTCTCATTTCAGGCTCTTCAATTCTTCCTATTTAACCCAAGCCAATGTTCGAACTTCTGCATATGGATGAAGATATGCTGAAGTGCTACCTTTCCATGGCTGACACAGAATAAAGTGACTATCTGCTTTCACCATTTCTCATCATTATGCATACAGGAAAAAATGGCTGGGCCAAAGTTGGGGACTCCTAATATTGGGTAGGAGGTGTGAATACTTGAATTTGAAGGTCACCAGCCCACTGGTTTTGTCAGCTTGCTCCCTCCTCCGCCAGTGGCCTCCACCCAGGGGACGACCTTGGTTCCTGCCATGTCACAGGCCAAACCCACCTTTCTAGGTCACCACCCAGGAGAGGATCTGCCTGTTTCAAACAATCCAGTCATAAGCCCAGGTCAGCCTTGCATCCTGTGGCCACTGCCCTGGAGAAGGTCTGACCTGATTCAAAATCATTCATCATAATCTGACAAATTGCCAGAAGGGAGAAGAGAAAGGGGTGGGGGAATTGAGGCAACATAAAACAACAGGCCAGGACCACAGGGGGCAACCTGTTTTCCAGCTCATCATTCTTCTCAGTTGCCTTTACTTTCTTTTTACTAAAGTCTTTAAAATTGTACCTGGTATTATTTCCATACTACTGGAGAATATCATTTCCATCCCCTTACCTTACACATTTATATTTTACTGTGTGTGTGCGTGTCTTTTTGTGTGGTAGAGGACACAAAAACATCAAGATTTACCCTGTCTCCACAATATATTTACCTTTAGCTGTATACTCCAAGGCTGTGCATTTTATCTCAAAGACATTCATATCTGCAACAAACATATTTCAGAAATCCTTAGTTATGTTTTGCCTAGGATTCTTAAAAGTGATTGCAACTGTATTTTTGCTAAAAAAAAAATTGAGGATGGTTAGATTTGCTCTAGCTATTTATAAAGAACATAGATTTGCTTTCTGCACTTTGATTGTATTCTGAAAACCATGAGGTCTTGCCCAATCTTAAAATTGGGATGGGATGATGCCAGTTTATTCTGGGAATTTGCTTGTCAGAAATTGTTAGAAATAACTTTTTATTGTTAAAATACAAGTTGTTTTGTATTGAGATAATTCTGAGATTTAGTCACTTTCAACCATTATGATACATAAAAAACAAATAAATAAATAAATATATATATATGGTAGTTTGTATACTATTTCACAATTAAATTTTTTTACATCAGTAGTTAGGCTTAAACTAAAGACATGAGCATTGCCCTTTAGTTTTATTGCTAGCACCACTTCTTGCTTTTTGGTGATTAATTATAGATCTCATGAGTTTTCCTGCCAGTCCTGTCCTTAAACAATGACCCTCAGATCTCAGCCAACAAAGCAATAGGATTGCAGATGTGAGGCACAGGCCCTGGACTTAAGCACTTTTCAGTTACACTTTTATCTCCTATTATCCTCTCCCCACCCAACACATACCTTTACAGCTTTGCTTTCACCTGGAAATCCAAGTTGCTTACTGACAACACTAAATAATCAGTATTTTAAAGGGTCTTTCATAAACTTCTGGCTGGAACCCAGATATTTCTGAAAGGGGTGACTCCTGTGTTCTTCAGTTAGGAAATAGTTTCCCTTGGGTCTCCTGAAGGATCTACCCTCTGATTTCTGAGAGTTCAGATGCATGTTTGTTTCTTTCTTTCTTTTCTTTTCTTTTCTTTCCTTTTGCCAGTCGTGGGGCTTGAACTCAGGGCCTGAGCACTGTCCCTGGCTTCTTTTTGCTCAAGGCTAGCACTCTACCACCTGAGCCACAGCGCACCACTTCTGGCCATTTTCTATCTATGTGGTGCTGAGGAATCGAACCCGGGGCTTCACGTATATGGGGCAAGCACTCTTGCCACTAGGCCATATTCCCAGCCCCTGCATGTTTCTTTAATTTTACCTCTTTTCTTAGAGTTATTTCCTGCTGCTCCTCACAATGCCACATCTCTGTTTTACTACTGACAGGAATAGGAAGAAGAATCATTTCCCACAAATCACATAGCACTTCTTCTGTGAGGAGCAACAATCTTCACCCCACTTGTACAGGAACTACAGTCATGGACAAGCATTTTGATTTAAGAAATAAAAAGAAAAAATCAGTTTAAATTTGCAGAAGTAACTGTTCACTACAAAGCTGGATAATGTGTTCTCTGAGCACAGGATTGTAAATTGCATAATTCTGTCTTCCTAAGATATTCTTGACTTTAATACCACATGTCTGTGCCCTCTATTAGAAAAGGTTAGTAATATATGATACTAATCCAAGTTCCTTTACTCAGCCAAATAAGAAACATGTTAATAAGTTGAAGCATTAGGACATAGATGCTACAAGATTACGATTAGAGCAACAGGTTAAATTATGATGGCAAATTTCAACTAAGCAAGATATAAAAAGGGCGGGGGGTGAATAAGGAACAGAAATGGTCAGCAAGGAGTCCAGGAAAAAGAAGGAAAAAGAGGCACAGGATTTACCTTCAGGTGACAGAGTTCTAAGTGACAGTCCTGAGTGTAAACTAACAAGGGGCACCTTGACACAGCAAACAACAAGCTCTCAATAATCTCACATAACATAATTCTATCTGTTATTTCTATTTCCATGACAACTTCTAATTACCACATCATTTTATTCATCATACTCATTTAGACATTTCTGATGGTGTAGTAATTATCAACTTGAATGGATGCTCTTGGACGTGCTAGAATTCCACGCATGTTACAAGTACTGAATACTCAGCACCTTATCTTTGTGGCTCTTTTGTTCACAGCTAGTTGGCCTTAATTGCTGCCAAATTTTCTCCCAGATAAGTTTCAGTTCCTTAACATTTAGACACAAAGTAAAGACAATGACCACAGAAGGAACATTTGAAACAGAGATTGATATATTTATGACTTCTCCAAAAAGATACCCGTGTAGTCTCCAAGATGTCTGTCTACAATTCCCTATCAGTGCAAGACTCATCCAGCCCACCCAAAATGACAAAGGGACCAAGTCATGTAATCCTTCCTTTGTATGAGATCACATGGGGGAGAAAATAGGAAGTCGAATTTTTAAGAAACTTACTCATATTAAATTATTTAGATACTATGTCTATTTAAATCATATTGTCTAATTTGCTGGCCACGTGATATTAAGCAATTGATAAATATTTGCAGACTCTCTATTTCCTTGTCTTTAAAATAACAATGAAATCATTTCCCCGGGAGACTATGCATATAATTGAAGGACCTAATGTAAAGAAGAAAGCTACAGATTGTTGACTCCACAGAAACAAAGATCTGGTGACACTGCCAATTCTATTTCTACAGCATGATTAACTTACTAAAATTAATGTATATGAAAGCACCTGTGAAGATACAAGCATATATGGTTGGAAATAAAGTAATAACTAATAAAAAGCAGCATTTGGGAGATCTAAACTTAGTGATCACATTTCACGAGGACTAATGATTGTTTCCTGTGGTGCTCCAAGAAGGACATGGGGTAAGCATGGGGTTAAACAACACCATCCCCTCCCTCCCTCATATATCTGAGTATACTTAAGATTCCTATAATTAGACAGCAAGGTGTCATTTACTTTTACAAAAAGACACAAATAAATTTAATCATCTAATTATGCACATAGTTACAATTAATAAAATACATTATATGTTTGTATCTGTAATATTTCAATATAATAAGACCAAAATGTGTCATATTTCACTTGTTACTCTCAAAACTGATTCAATATACAATTTTACGTAAATATTTGGTAAAAATGAGTCCTACACATAGATTTATTCTGATTCAAGGCAATGATACTTTTCTGGAAAAATGTGGAACATGAGTGATAAGATAAAAAGTGAATTTTATTATTGATTGTATTACTTTCTAGTGAACAACTAAATTAAATACATGACACATGTCCTTTTTAAAGCCTCCTGATGCATTTTCTCAGTTTTATAGGATAGATATTTGTATTTATATAAAACTATATAGCTTAAATGTAAATTATAGGAAATTCATTTACATAATACTACTTAAGGTGTTTAAAATTTTGAAGTATTGTTCCATTATTTCAGTTATATTATTTTTTTCTGCTAGATAAAGGTTGATTTCTTTATTAATTCTATAAATGTCTCATGTCATTTTTAGCCTTATTCACCATAGTTTTTAACCACACACCAAGTGTTGTTTTATATCTTAGAAAAAGAGGAAAAGGAAAAAGTTAGCAGACTAAGTAAAAAAATTTCCAACAAGACATTAAGTGAAATATCTGTGATGCTCTTCCTTAATGAATATTAATTATGGCAGAATTCATGACATGGAACATTCTCTAATGTTTCACACTGCTGTATTTTCAGTGCTGTGAGGAGGCTGTACTACCTGAATTTCCTGTGATTTCGATTATTGACAGGTACAAACAAAATAAAGAGTATAGTGCAATCATCAAAATCACAGAAAAGGAAAATTAGTTCTGCCGTGGCCGGCAGGTGGTAAAAATGAGTAGTAGGCATCTGGTGAGGTCTTTGGTCAACTTTGAGTTCCTCCTCACTCCTATTATATATCCACTATACATACATACACACGAGCTCTCTCTGTCTGCCTGTCTGTCTGTCTGTCTCTCTCTCTCTCTCTCTCTCTCTCTCTCTCACACACACACACACACACACACACACACACACACACTTTAAATCAGCTCAATTCTGTTCATAACTAAAAAGTATTAATGTCCCAAATGGTAAATTTCCACATTTGTCTGTTCCTTCTGCTTTAATACATGCATTTTTGATTAAGTGAAATTCCAGGAAGAATATTGTAAAAACAAAACCCATGCTCTTAAATTCATAAGCTCAGTAACTAATAGCTTAGTTTTTATCTGAAGGCCTTATGAGCAGATTCATAATGCTGACCATACCTTATGTCTCAATCTCATTAGAGGTTGATAGGACTTAAGGCCATATCCTGCTTCTTTTGTGAGTCTTCCTTCTGATTCTAGAAAAATGAATCCAAGAACCAAAGCAGCTGGCCAGCTCTTAAACATCCTTATTGATTTCTACCTGCCAAAATTAAAATTACAATAATCAGAAAACATGCATTATTTATCAAAGGAGTATATTCAAAAATATTCAATACTGCATAGAAATCTCTATAAATCTAATCAGGACAGGTAGCTGCCAGATGAATCCATATCAGATATTTGTCTCCAAATAGTTTCTCCTTTAAACATAACAATTACTGATTATTTTAAATTGTTTTTTTTACTCAACTTAACAAATAATGAAATAAGAACAAGTATAAGGCCCCATACAAAATGTCCTGAAGATAAATTTTAAAAATTAAGTAAAAACAATAATAATTTTAAGAATTCATACATGACTGTCATTTTATAGCATTGAATTGAAGAAAACTATAAAAGAAAAAAAGCTACTAACACAACCATGTTCACTGCCGCATTATGTACCATAGGATCCAACCCATATACCCCTCAGTAGATGAATGGTCAAGAAAATGTGGTATACACACACACACACACACACACACACACACACACACACACTAGAATTCTGTACTTCAATCATAAAGAATAACATCGCCCCATTAGTAAGGAAATGGAAAGACTTGGAAAAAATAATATTAAGTGAGGTGAGCCAGACCCAAAGAAACATAACTTCCACGCTCCCTTATTGGTAATAATTAGTATATGTCTAGGATAGTCCTAGGAGAGGATCACAATAGCTCAATAGCTATGTACATATGATCATGTAAGATGATGCTAAGTAAAATGAACTCCAAGATACATTAACAAGAGGTTTTTCATTCTTATTTTTAATGTACTATGTGAAATTACCTCTATTTTTTGTTTTTCTTTCCTGTGATTTATCTCCTGTTATCACTGTACTTGATTTTGGCACCCTGGGTATTATATACATACATTTATCTGAATTAGGGACAGAAAGGAGAACATCAAAGGGTGAGACAAAGGGTGAACCAATGCTTCAGTGATACAAGACACTATGTTGGAAATTAACTGTACAACGTGCAGGGGCATGTTTGAAGGGAGGTAAAGTGGGAGAAAAATGAAGAAGGGGACAACAAATTTGACAAGAAATGTACTCACTGCCTTAAATTTGTAACTGTAATCCCTCTGTACATCACGTTGACAATAAAATTAAATTTAAAAAAATCATCACATAAAAAATCAAGTATAAGGCCTAATACAAAATGTCCTGAAGATAAATTTTAAAAATTTAAGTCAAAACAATCCATAGATAATTTTAAGTATCCATACATAATATGATTGTCATTTTTATAGCATTGACCTGACGAAAAATGTAAAAGAAAAAAAATATAGCTATTGTAACTCACTGATACAGACTAGTGAAAGGTGAATTCTAATAGATCTATAATAATATATGTAGTACAACTGAAGTAATGGACACAGGATATATTAGATCATTGATGAATTCTTCCCAGTAGCATTTAGAAGGATATTCCATAGAACATTGCAATACAAGTTCTTTAAACTAAAAATCCTTTTGTTGGTTACTGTATGTGTTTTTGCATGTATATTCTTGCACTTCAGAACTGCAGCTGCAACTCAAGTCTCTCACACAGTTTTTTGGCTCAAGGCCCATTCTGTACAACTTGAACCACACCTCCACTTCTAAATAAGAATCATCTTAATATTTCTCCCAGGTATAGATTCACACAATAATTAGATCTTCAAATTTCAGCATCCTGAGTCTAGGATTTTAAGTATGAGCCATCGGAACCAAGCATATTCTGATTTGTTGTTTGTTATAAAACTTGTTGTATTAAACTTGTAATTGTCTAAACATTAAACCTTTTCAAAACATGTAAGTTTACATTTTGATCACAACATTTTCAATTTTTCCACTCTTATTAACACAACTTTTTCCGCCTAGATTCTAGAAGAGTCTTTTATGTATAAGTCAATATTTATGTCCCATGTCTCCCAAATTAAACTTCTTTCCATTTTTATTCCATTTTAAACAAGTTTTTAAAAAATGGATCTCTAATTTCTGAAGGTTTTGCACATATTCTGTCTAATTTCTTATTACAGTCCATTAGAGATATCCATCGACCATCATTTGAGGTGACTTTTATTTCTTTCATGTGGAATCCATGTTGTCCATGTTACAAATGACAGTGGACATCCTTATCTTGCTTTTACATTCAAGACATTGTCACTTTACTTTGATATGCCAAAGTGATGAATTGACCATACCCACAGATAACTTAGAATCTGTCTTTTCTAGCCACAAAACCCTTCACTCTGTTCTTTGAGGTTGGTTTCACCATTTATGATATAATGCTTTACTAAGCTATTTCTTTCACTTGAAATACATTTGTTCTCCTATTTATCACACAAAAACCTTCACATAGCAAAAAAGAATGCTTCCCTGCAACACCAGGCCTGAGTGGCTTCCTTTAGTTATTCATCCTCCTAGGTAATTCTTCTTTATTTGAGGTCATTTACTTATTTTTTAATTGTATTTTTATTTTCTTTAAGTACTCGTACAAAAATGTTACCATTCTACATGTCAGTTAATAAGCATAACGAATCTTGAGAGGAAATTTACTTGTAACTATAATTCATTATTATAATCCTTTGAAAATATTGACCATGTCCTCTAAATAATGCATAACTCCTCTCAAAATGTTATTCATTCCAAAATGTTGTGGATTTTGTTTGGTTTTGTTTTCACTTTTGCAGCATTATACTACTTGAAGTTAGCAAGTAGCCTACTATCTATGAGACATTCAAAAATGATTACATAAATTGATGTCATCTTGTATTTAAGAGTGAAAAAAGACTGCATATACTTGCCGTTGGACAATATTGAATACAATTCCTATTTGTTCTGTTGCTACAAGTGTGTTAGAGCCAATTAGAAAAGTAAATATTTTCATTTACAACACATCTTTTCTCTGTCATTTTGATAGATATTCTAATCTTCTACTCAAATCTAAGTATTTGTTTATAAGACAAGTGGATGAAATATTTTAAATCCAAGAAGCACAAAACTACAACAGAAACAACCAGCTTAAGTGAAAGGATAATTTCCACAGGGTTTTAAATATTCATACGGTTTGTGTTGCACACCAGGGGATGGAGAAAAAGACATGGAACAGCCATGTCCCTCCTAATTTTGATGCTAAAAATGCTCCTTTAAGACTTGTTTTTCCTCTGTCATTGTGTCCTTTATTTGAAATCTTGTAGTGCTATACATTTTTTTGTAACACATATTTCACCTTATTCCAAATAGTCTATCACCTTCAAAATACATAGCAAATTAATAGTTTCAATATAGTACTAAACATCTCGTTCATCTTTGGTAAGCAAGTTTTCATATGTTAATAATTAAAACAATATGCTCATGCAATATTTGCTCTACAAAGTTAACTAGAAAAAAGGGCCTTAGATGTCAACTACAAGAATTCTGTGTGCATCTTCTGTACAGTTCAATCATGCAATGAACGATTCAGGATACCTGGGTCAAAATTCTTCATTTCCTCATACTGTATTGTTTAAACACTGCAACACACTTGCCTGCAGCCCGTTCATTATTGAAAGAATGAAAGTATATATCTAATGCATTGCTTATGAGTTATATTTCCATCAGCCACATTAGACTAGTATATTGCAAATTTGTATTAAGTTTATTTGACACATTAAAATTCTGAATTTATTGTTCTTTTGTGTGTCTCTCTGTGTTTTGTTTGGCAGTACTGTTATTTCACCTTATGGCATCCTGTTCTTAGGAAGTGTTCAAGCACATAACTACCTCTCCCAGCATTTGTATCTTGTAGTTTTTTGTTCAGATTAGGTCTTGCTCTTTTCTGCCAGTGCCCAGCCTTGAAGACTCTCACATGTCTCCCATGTAGTTGGTGTTTCAGGTATGAGCTGTGATTTTGTCATGATTTTGCCATTGTGTTTGAAGAGATAGGGTTTCTTAAATGTTTTCTTAGATCCTCCTTTAAGTGCAATCCTTCCTCTCTTCCTCAGCCCTAGTAGCTAGGATTATAGATATGTGTTATCAGGCCCAAAGTACTGGAATTATGAACAAACTGAAAGGACAAGTAAACTATTCATAGACTCATTATGTCAGTGAAATTGATTTTATGCATTATTTTAATAAAAATATTTATTTTATATGACAGATAAAACATAATATACAATATAGATTTTTGCCACTTATGATGGTTTATGTAAATATATTTATATACATATGTTTAACTGTTGATATATAAGCAGTTTAGCTGTATAGTCATGTAGATACTTTGTTACCAAGTAAATGTATAATTATTCAGTCATAGTTATATTTATATAGTAATATACTGTACAGGTTGTATTTTTTGTGGTGTTGGGGATAGACCAAAGGCCTTGAGCATGCTAGGTATACCCTCTACCACTGAGCCATAGCCTCAGCCATCTATTTGTAATGCATCCTTGATGATTGTGAAACAGAATGGAACTTCGGGTTTAGTTGAAAATACTTTTTAAGGTTTTATAATCTTACCATTGACTTCGATTTCACATTATATAGAGGGCCACCAAAGTGTGTTCACAAACAAGCACCAATGTGATATACCATTAACTCATTTTCCATCTTTCAGAAGACGCGCTCCCCCTTGTATTTTCTTTTAATGCACTTGTGTTTTCTTTTAGTGCACTTGAATTCCTCATTAGGTTTAATCTCAAGAGTACTTGAATGTATTAGCTTCTTTCTAAGATGACTTTGAGTAGACAAACCCTTAGCTATATTTTATTATGCAACTATTGATTTTTCTGCTATTAGTTTCATCTTCAAAAAAACTTAGGTATTTTATTTTTAAAATAAATTTAATCATAATATTCTGGATTATGTTTATTGATCCGTTTAGAACAGACTGTTGACATCTCACTTTGATAAAAATTGAGTTGTGCAACATGACTAATCAAAATTGCATTCTGGACAGCTGTCTGTGGCTTATACCTGTAGTCCTGACTACTCAGGAGACTAAGATATGAGGATCATGGTTCAAAGCCATCCTGGATACGAATCCAAAAGTGGAAAAGTGGCTCAAGAGGTAGAATATTAGTCTTGACCATAAAAACTCAGGGACAGCGACCAGTCCCTGGGTTAAAGCTGCAAGACCAATACAAAAGAACAGCAATAAAAATGCCACATCATCATGTGACCCAGACAACAAAACATATGTATTTATGTGTCATTTGACTTGTCTTCATGCATACCATCCTAGTTTATGTGGCACAATGCCAAAAAATAAAGTTATTTCACCATCATTCCTAATTTTTTGAATAAAATTCATTTTGCACTTCACAGTGAATTTTAATTTATTTTCACAGAAATTTTATGTCAAGCAGGTACTTTCTTCTCACTATTTTGGAGAAGTATGCTTTTTATTTCCTCTGTGTGTGTATTTAGTTTCTGATGTCTGACTGGACTGGAGTTTACACTCATGGCTTTACACTTCCTAAGAAGATGCTCTTACTTCTGATTATTGCTTCATACTATTTTCGTTATTATTTTTGAAATAGGGTTTCATTTTCTTCCTGTACCTGAATTTTGTGATCCACCCACATTAGACTTCTCAGTAGCTAAGAAAACAAATGCTCTCCACCACATCCAGTGCTTTTTTAACAAGAGTCTCTCTCCTAAACACTTTTCTGCTTATGCTGGCCTGGAACCCCACCCATCACAGTCTAAGCCTCCCCTCTGTACATCACCTTGACATTAAATTCTCTTTTAAATTGTAACATGGCTCCACAGTGTCAAGATAGTCACATTTTCTTAAGGCTGAGAAACTGAGATTATTTATATCTAGACGCTGTACCAATTTAGGATGAATAATTTAATATAGATCAGCAAGTTACTGTGGTATAATAATAAGTTGAAAGGAAAAATGATAGGATTGTCCCTGTGGCTCTGCTAAGCAGCGTATATTCTTAACAATTCCCCTGCAGTGCTCATCACAGTTCATGCAGCTTTACCACCAGCCAGCTCACTGAACCTTCAGTTGGAAGACTTTCTTCCCCTGGCTTCTTCTCCCAAGCTTCAGATATACCATATTCTGACTATTCCCTTCTACTTTTTCCTTTGTTTGCCTCATCTCTTAAAGCAAATATGGCATAAGCTTGCTTTGCTCATTTGACAAAAATCAATGTAGTCAGAATAATAATGTTTATCAATATTTGCCCTTCAAATTTTACTTTGGGCCATAGTTTCAATAGAATTTTAAGTAACATTTGCATGTTAAAATATATCAGATATACCTTACTTCCACAAAGTAAATACAAAGTAGATGTTATCATGCAAATTACAATAACAAGTCATATTCATTTTACTTTATTTTTTGTCCCAAACAGTATGGTTGTACATCATTGTACATTTAAAGGCATTCTGCATGAAAAACCTCTTTTGCTGCTTTGCCTCTGAGCTAAATGTTTCTTCAACATAATGTGATATTATGTTATAATATAATATTTTAATTGTAAATAATAACATATTATTTGATTTGGAAAATTCTGCCCTGATGTAAAGGAATTTAGATTGAAAGGATCTAAATTCACTGCTTTCTACATTGATGAGCACTTAAAATGCAAATTAAAGAAAAATGTAGCTCTCAGGACCAAGTTTGCCTAAAATCCCAATGGTACTATGTTACAATTTTTATTTGCTCTTAAAAATATTTATAAATATAAGACAGAGCTTAAATGGAACTTATCCCCTACCACCAAAGTCTCTAACAGCTTGTGTTCTTTGAGTACAGGATTATATTTATTTAAAAGAAAAAAATCTGTGGCAGTTTTACAATGAAGTGTTGTACAGGGAATAACTTAATTTCCTCTGTAGTTAAAACTGAAATATCAAGGGGAAATATTGTCCATTCACTGGGCTTAGCTTAGTCTCAGAGATATTCTAATTCATTCTTAGAAAACTTGTGCAGAAAATCTGAGATTAGAGTCCACAGTTGGTGGAAGTCATTGTGACTTAGCATGTCTTCTTGAAGAATTCCAAAGGATAGTTCTCCTTCCTCGTGATCAGGACAAAGATATAAGATAAGTTGTCAGTGAGTGCCACATGAGAAATTTCAAAGTTTTTCAGTTGGAACTAGGGAAGGGAAAGGGAATACCAAAATCGAGAGACAAAGGATAAAAAGACAAACCAATGCAGCAACAATGCTTAGAAAACTATATGGTGTAAATCAACTGTACAAGTAATGGCGGGCGGGGTGGGGGGGACGACAAAAACATAGGAGGGGGGATGCTGGGGAAAAAGGGAGGAGGTAACAAGTTGGATAAGAAATGTACTCACTGCCTTACATATGAAACTGTAAGATCTCTGTATATCACTTTGACAATAAAGAAATGAAAAAAATTCGAAAAATAAAAAACAACAACAACTCCATATTCTCAAAGGACATGGGAAGTAGAGAATTAGCCAGCACATTCTTAATGGTCTGGACCAAAGTAGACAAGAATAGTTTAAGCTTTCCAAGGAAACCCCACAGCTGCTGGAACAGTGCCATGCTGTAATGTGACCAACAATGGCCAATGGTCAATGCAAGTCATCTGCAACTACCACAGCCAAGGTTGACGTGGTTTTCAGCAAAGAATATATATTAAATGTTATTGTATGCCAGTGCTTCATAATTGATAGATAAGATGCATTTAAAATTTTATCAAATTTTCATAGAAAATAATGAACAAAATAATTTTAAAAGGAAAAACCCTTTATAATCTTTCAAGATTGAAAAAGACTTGCCGTGTATGTGTGTGTGTGGTGTGTGTGTGTGTGTGTGTGTGTGTGTGTGTGTGTGTGTTCCAGCCACATAACATGTGCTTCTATATCCTTGTAAAAGCAATGGTAATTTTAAAAAATTTATGTGGCCAGCTCACGTCAGTTCTGTCAATATATAAATTATTTCTAAATTATCTGCTGGAAGGGATGTGGTGAAAGGGGATCACTACTACACTTTAGGAGAGAATGTGAAGTTGTTCAACCCTTGGCAAAGCAGTATGGAAGTTCCTCAAAAGGCTAAACATAGAACTTCCCTATGACCCAGCAACCCCACTTTTGGGCATCTACCCAAAAGATTACAGGCAAGACCACGCTAAAGCCACCAGCACAACTATGTTCGCGGTAGCACAATTTGTCATTGCTAAAATATGGAAACAACCCAGATGCCCCTCAGTAGATGAATGGGTCAAGAAAATGTGGTACACATGCACAATGGAATTCTATGCCTCTATCAAAAAAATGACAATGCCCCATTTGTACCGAAATGGAAGGATTTGGAAAAAAAAAAACAAAAAAAAAACATACTAAGTAAAATGAGCCAGACCCAAAGAAACATAGATTTTATGGTTTTCCTCATTGGGAACAATTAGTACACATCTAGGATAGTCCTAGCAGAAGATCACAAGAGCTCAATAGCTATTCACATATCAACAAATGAGATGAGGCTAAGTGAAATGAGCTCCAAGTTATGGACACAAGTGCTTTATCATTGTCATTTTTATTTTAAACATTCCATGTGAAATTAATCCTTTTTCTTTTGTCTTTCTTCCCTATGGTTTAACCTCTGATGTCACTGTAATTTATTTTGGTACCCTGGGTATTGTATATATGATTATTGGAACTAGGGGAGGGGAGGAGAACATCAAAATGAAGAGACAAAGGATAAAAGATGAACCAGTGCAACAACAATACTTACAAAACTATATGCTGTAAACCAACTGTACAAGTGATCAGGAGAGGGGAGGGAAGGGGAGAGGGGAGAAGGTGGGAGAAAGTGAGGGAAGAGGTAGTAAGTTGGATAAGATATGTACTCAGTAAAAAAAAGAAAAAAGAAATGTACTGAAACTGTAACTCCTTTGTACATTACTTTGACAATAAATACATTTTAAGAAATCACCAAGTACACCAAGAATTGAAAAGACCTCCCATGTTCATGGATAGGTAGAAACAATAATGTGAAAATGGCTACACTGCCAAACATGATATAGAAATTCAATGCAATCCATCAAAATCCAAATGACATTCTTTACCAAGACAGAAAATAGTCCAAAAATTCATATAAAACGACAAAAGACCTGTAACAGCCAACGCAACTCTAGGCAAAACAAGAAATGTTGAAAAAAAAATGCAATGTGGATCACACCACAGTATCAGAACTCAACCACCACTACAGAGTCATAATAACTATGACAGCTTGTTACTGGCACAAAAATAGATTTAGAGATCAATGGTACAGATTAGAAAACCCAGAAATAAAAGCACATACTTACAATTATCTGATAAATGAGCTAGAGACATGCGGTAAAAAACAACATTTTCAACAAATGATATAGGAAAGGGCAGCCATACGCAGAAAACTAAAAGTGGATCCCTATTTGTTACCATGCACTAATATCAATTCAACATGGATCAAAGACCGCAAGGTCAGACCTGAATCTTTGAAACTACTCTGAGCAAGAGTAAGAAAAACATAAGAACTTATAGATACAGGCAGATATTTCTTGAATAAAGTCCCAGGGACACAACAGGAGAGATCCCTGACATGACCTCAAACCTAGAAAGACAGCCAACCAACTGGGAAAGATCCTTACCAGCAATATGTCTGACAATGGCCTAATATCCAATGTACACAAGGAGCTCAATAAACTAACCTCTCTCAAACCTAATAAACCAATCAATAAGTGGTCAAGGAAGCTAAGGAGCTACTTCTCATAAGAAGGGATATGAATAGCAAAGAAACACATGAGGAAATGCTCATCATCCCTGGCCATAAAAGACATGCAAATCAAAACAACTCATCCCAGAAAGATTAGCCAATATTGCGAATTTGAACAGCAACAAATGTTGGTGGGGATGTGGGGGGAAAGGAACCCTACTGAACTGTTTTTGGGAATGTAAACTAGTACAATTACTCCATCCAGCAGTCTGAAGGCTCCTCACAAAATGAAACAGACCTTCCCTATGACCAGCCATACCAAACCTAGACATCTACCCTCAACATCAGGACCCAGGATATGATATGGACTCCTGTTCTATGCCTCACTATTCACAATAGTTGAGATATGGAAACAGCCCAGATGGCCCTCCATAGATGACTGGATCCAAAATATGTGGGACCTATACACAATGGCATTTTACACAGCCATTAGAAAGAAGAAAAAAAAAAAGTCATTTGCAGGGAAATGGATGGAACTAGAACAAGCCATGTTAAGTGAGGTAAGTCAAGCTCCGAGGGACAACTGGCACATATTTTCTCTGACATACAGAAATTAGATCTAAAACACACTGGGTTAAGACAAATTATACAGAATTCTAGATACTCATCCACAATGAGATCATAAGAAAATATTCTTAGGAGAGAAACACAAAGGAACAATCCTTAAATGCTTCTTCATATTTATACAAAATAGTATACATACTGAAACAAACTCCAAGATATGAAAACAAGTCTTTTTGTTGTTGTTGTTGTTTAGAGAGGGGGTACGTGAAACAAAATAGGTAAAATGCACAGAATGGGACCTAGTGTGTGAGAACCCAAAAGTAAGCAGCAGGTGTCGTTTCAAAAGCCTCCCAACTGGTATTACTGCCTTTACTCCCTCACATGGTAGGCAGATTGATCTTTTTTAAATCTTTTTTTTTAGCACCAAATTTTTTAGTAATTAAATTTTGTTGACAAGGTGTGTGCAAAAGGAGTACAGTTACATAATGAGGCAGTGTGTACATTTCTTGTGATATCTTACACCCTTGTTTTTCTTTCCCTTCCCTAGACCAGGTAGGCATATATACAATACCCAGTGTACCAAAGTGTACCCAGTGTAGCCACGTGGCACACACCAAAGGAAATTCACCTAAAACTTTAAATGGAATGTCAACAATAGAATTCTCCTGTGTCCTTCTCTTGGAGTTGTTTTTGCTTCTCTTGGAGGTTGTCTTTTGTTTTGGTTTGGTTTTAGTGTATGATGATTCTTTCTTCTTTTTCTTATGTGTGGTGTATTCATGTGTATATCTACATGAGGATGGGGAAGGGCACACAACTTGAGGGAAAAAGGTGAAAAGTGCAGCAGTGGAGTGAACTGGACATTGAGGAAAGTGAACTACACAACTCGTGGGTGGAGACAAGAGGAAAGTACTGGGAAAGAATGAGGGAACAGAAGACATTTGTACTAAAAGTACCTGGCTCATGTAATTGTTATACCTTTGCAATAACAATAAAGTGAATTAATTTATAAAAACACATTATTTGAGAGACACATTTTCAAGCTCTACGGTTATATAGATTTTAATATTTTAACATTTCAATTAGAACTCAACTTGCATTATGGTCACTGCATATGTTCTGATCATCATGCCAAACTTGTTAATTGAGATTGGGTCTTTCCTGTGTTAACAATGTCCTAGATTTATATGTATGTAAATAAAGTGTAATGCATTTATTATTACAGTTATCCTTAAATTGAATAGAATTAGAATCTCAGATATCATGTGAGTTATTTGAATAAGCACAAGACATGATTTCATATTGAAGAAATGTAATAGGATGTGCTGTTATTTGTGGGAACTACAAAAACTTATATTATCTAACAGCTTGTAGAAGTGATCCACATAAAAACCTGTGAGTTTCAAAGTGTGGTCACTGTTGACTATGTAGGAAAAAATGTTCACTGACCTTCTTGAATACTGACCATGTGTAGCATCATTGCAAAGGGCAGTCACATTCTAGAAGAAATGCCTCCACAGAAGATTTGGCTAAACATTTGAACTCTATTTACAGGGATTATAGTGATCAAGTGTTACAATGACATAAAATGATTCCAAGGGACTGGCAAGCGCCTGACAAGTGTCTGAACCTACAGGAACATCGTACTGAGAGGATTCCTGGGGCTAGCAGGACACAAGAAGAATCAGAATGAGAGTCAGGACCTCACTCTGGAGTGGAGGTCGTGTCTTCCACACACCAGCTTCTACCTCACTGATTTTCTTAGTCCTTGAGGTCCTGTCTCAGCCTTCTCACATTGACAGATTTTATACCATGTCTGCAACTTTCAGACTTAATGTGAAGAAAAATTAGGGTTAGAGAGTGTGTTTTAAAGTTCCTACATCCATCATAGAGATTCTGATCCCAGGAATCTCAGATGAAACTCAGGTGTCTGCCTTGTAGACCTACTCAAGATGATCCTCTGATCATTGTGACTGGGATACAAATCATGCCAACCCCTTTCGAGCTTCACTGCACTAACTGTGAAAGTGCGTATAAACTTCAGCTCCCATGAACTAAAACTTGCACAGGAAGGTCTGACAGAATATTTCTGGGTGATTGGTTTTGATTGAATGTTATAAAATAGGAATTCCCTTAGCTACATATTGCTTTTGTTCTCTACATGAGCAAAAACAGGCAGAATTTCTAAGTGCTCAGTACATTCATTTACAGAGTTAAAGGTCAGAAAACTAATAGTAAGTAGCACAATTTTTCATCAGTTGCAAAGTACTGAACACTTGAGGTTTTTCTTTTTAAATCCGATATTTCCAACCTTAGATAAAATCTTTTGCAACATTAAAATGGCTACAATGAAAATTGTCCCTCTGAGTAAGGCCATAGGGCATCTATGATATAGATGAGCTTTGAAATAATTGCCAAAGGCATATATAGGAAAGTACACTGAGGAAAATCACAAGTAGTTAAATTTCTCTTAGGAGCTTTCTCTATGATCTCTGGGAGAGCCTAGTCTCACCTTAGAAGAGAAGGCCGTTTGGTTCCCAAGGTAGTTAGTTAATCTTTGTGTAACTAAATTCCTATGTGCTACTAAATGATTGTAACTCATTTTAAATCTGACATTATCATAAGAAATTGTTTCAAACCACCCCAAAGTGTAGATGAGAAATGATGGCAGTGAAATTCCAATCGTTTTTCAGAATCTTACATTTTCATAGGTGTTGGGGTTTTTCTCAATGTAAGTGGTTCAAAGTAATGCTGAAATTTAAAGGAATAACAAGCATCACATCTAAAGTAAACAGCTGAAGGAGAACAATATATCCCTAAAATCACCCACAGAATGAGTTACTATGTCACCCTAAAACTTCAGCTACCATGATTCCTATTCAGGGCCTTTTATAGCTCACCAAACAGAAAAGTCACTTATTAGTTGTCTCCCAAGGGCTATGGCTCCATATGTTCTATTTCCCTTTCTCTTTTTCTCTGTTCCTTGGTGCATCATATACCTCGCTTCCCTCTTCTTTTTGTCCCTCTTCTTATCTCCCCTCTCCTGTTTTTCCTTTACTTCCCAATACTTCTCTCTCTTTGAGACATATGCATAAACCTCACCACTTTTTCTCCTCCCCACTTTTCTTTGTCCTTATCCTTCTCTCTTTCATGGTATTGAAGTTGGAACTCAGGTCCTCACACTTGGAGGCAGAAGCTGGCTATTGAAGCCCTGAGCTCCTTGAGTTTTTATTTATTTGTTTGATTGCTGTTTGTTAAATCACTTGTGAGACTTGAACTCAAGGTCTAGGAGCAGTCCCTGAGCTCTTCTGCTCAAGGCTAGTGTTCTAGCCCTTTGGGCAACAGCTCCACTTCTGGTTCTTGAGTTGTTAATTGGAAGCAAGATTCTCACAGGGATTTTTCTGACCTGGCTAGGTTTGATTCTTCAATTTCAGCCTCCCAAGTTGCTAGGATTAATTTCATGATCCACCAGCTTTTTCAGATACGGTTTCTCATGTTTGACTGGATTTAGCCTCTACGGAATGTCCTCCTACCTAGTGTCCTATAAAACTAAGGAGCTGTTGCATGTGTGACCTGTTCTAACTTTGTATATTGGTAAATCACTGACAGAGTTTTGGTGGTTTTCTGTTAACTTTGGATCCAGAATAATTATCTTCATGGTTTCCTAAGGTCCAAAGTTCTGATTTCCAATCTATACCTATTCCTTTACTCTCTCTATTTACTACACATTCATTAATGTCTGCCTCAGGGCTAGTACATAGCAAAATGTTGAGAAATAGTAATAATCTTGTAAAATTTAAGGATAGCTTATATCTGAAAATATGGGGACTTTATGGAAATGTACTAGGTGAGAATAATAATGGTCACAGGGTCCTAGAGGTGTCCTTAATCATTCAGCATAATCGTTTTTAAAATGTCTTCTCCAACTGCTCAAAGAAGATGCCAATAACCCAGAATTGGATGACTGGTAAAAGACTAGAAATTGTACAATGTTTTCAATAAAATGACATGGGACACCACCTGTAAATGCTTCTAACATGTCTTAATTTGCTTGTAGAAAGTAGTGATATGAGAACAACAACTGAGCAGCTCATTGTTTTATAGGCTATAGTTTCAAAGAAGGCAATAACACTGAAATAAATTAACACTTTAAATCTCATTTATCTACTGGAGACTGTAATTCCAGTCTCTTCTCCACATACCAGGGACAAGGGAAATCACAGGTATTCTCTGCCACAGTCCTCTGAGTTCATTAATAGCACTAAATCATGGCACCTGATCTCACTTTCTCATGAATGTTCAGAGTTCAATCTCAGGGAATGGCTACTTCCCACCAGTCGTGTTAACATGCAAAACTTATACAATCAGCCAGGCAGTTGTTCTTGCTTTGTTAACTAGATTCCTATATTTCCTGAAGAGTTCATGTACATAATCCAGTCTGCTGCTAAACTGGTAGAAAATGAAGTTATTCTGTGTTTGAAAGTATTAGCATTGCCAGCTTAGAAGCTACATAAATTCATATTTGCCTTCCATATTTAGAAAATGTTTATGAGCTCTTAGCAAAGATACCAAATTGTAAAGCAGAGTACAAGTCAAATTTTTATTATATATTTATTATTAATTAGAACTTGATGGTACTAATCAGAATAAAGAAGCCTGCAATGAGATATTACAAAGATTTCGTCCTTTTTGGTATTGTCTAGGAGAATTTTGTTCAACTCTTTTGAATTTCATGTTATTAATCTACTAATAGCACACTTCCATTATATTTATACTTAAGACACCACAATTAATTTTTAAAAGTATTTTTAATTTTGCATAATAAATGCCAGTTTTTCTTTTTATAAAAAGCTCATATATTCATAGTAGATAATTAAAAATATATGTGAGAAAAATTGTTGATGGGGAAGATATAATTTATTTTTAATCCTGTAGCCTGTATCTAGAAGCAATATAATCTAACATTTTGATGTATTTCATTCTTTTTTGAATGTATAACTTAAAACAAGTGTCTACAGTTTTCATATGCCTTCTTCCCACACTGCACCTCAAAAATTACCTCCCTAAGCACTTTATAACTTCTTTTTCTCACTACATTAATATGTTTTGAAAGATGCTGTTCCTGGTTTGGTGTTTGCCATTTTTGCATAATGAATACTTCCAAAATTGCCACAATAAATATCCTGGAAATGATTAACGGAATAGATTTTCTAGGACAAATTCACAGTAAAACTTACAGTAACAATGACAATATCTATATATTTGCAACTAAAAGCATATATAAATAATATCTAGGGGAACATCAATGTATCCACCATTTATTCTTGCTTAACAGAGATATTGTTAACTTTTACTAGGTGGTGTATAATAAGGAATTCAACACCAACTATAGTATTTTTTAACTGAGTAAATAAACATACATTTTGAGAACAACACAATTTAGGGCTGGGTAGTTCAGATATTGGTGAAAACCTTACTAGCATCCTAAAGGTCCTGCACTCTATCCCTGTTTCTACTAAACTACAAAGAAAGGAGGAAAACTGTATTTAGTGTTAATTGCAAATTTGAAACAAATTTCATTACATGAATAATCTGGCAATCTCTGATCCCCTGGGACATTGTGTCCCAGGAAGTACACAGAGGAACTTGCACCATACTCAACTTTTTACTATTTTTTTGATAGTATTAGGCAAGAAGAAGTGGTTAGTGTGTCTATGTATGTATGCAAAAATATACATACATTCTGGCCATAAATTTATAACGTAGACACTCTCATTCTTTAATGTACTAAATAATGAATGAAGTTGTATGATATAGCTCTAGTCTAAATTTTGAGGAAGGTATTAGGTGCTGAAAGGAACTCTTCTGCATTCTAAGAAAGAACATTAAATTAAATAGCGTTGATTTGATTGGTATTTCACTTGCTTCCTTTTATTGACTAAAGTGCAGTGCCACTGATGCTTCAGTTCATGTCCTTCTATTCAGATGTAATTCATTTAATAAGACATCAACAATAATATGTGAAAAAATGAAAGAAGAAAGAAAATAAGAAATTGAATATAGAATACACCATAGAATGTATAATTAAACATATTATATTTAATGATATATAAATATGTTACATTACTATACTTAATATATACTATATTTTATATATAGTAATTTAGTATATTTAATATATTACTATATTTAATATATATATTCATCACTGGAACAAAGATAGATGCAGCATGCATAAAGAATACATAAAGCTCTATTTTTGTCCATCCAAACAGATAATAAAATATGAATTCCATTTCTTGACTAAGTGCAACAGAAAAATTGAATAGCTGTATAAAAATGAAATTAATTCCTGCATTATATTTTTAAACCCTACTATTTACCACTACTATTTAACTATGAAATGTGCATTGTAAGACTCAAATATTATACAAGAGAATTACATCTGGGTAAGGAATTTTCAAATGGAACAGAAAAACCCATGAGTCATAAAATAAAAGACTAAAAATTTTATTGTCACAAAAGTAAGACTGTCATTAAATCAAGACTGTCTTCTTTGTAGAATTTTACTTTATTTTTTGAGGATTTCAAAATTCTTTTTGAGATATATTATAGAAGTATTTATATATTTATATATATTTATATATTATAGAAGTATTTTCACTTTTACTATTTCTATGAAAGTATATGTAAGAAATATCTTGGTGATTTTAAAAATCCTACTGATATCAATATTAGTGACAGTGACCAGGAATCTGGTCACTGTTGATAAAGGTGTATATTGAGGCCATCATTTCAGATAACTGTTTAGCATGATTACTAGGGTGAACATTCATTCATAGTAAATCTACTCCTAGGGAAATTCTCATAAATGTGATGATGGAATAGCTAGAGAGACATTTGTAATCACATTTTTAAATGATAAAAAGCCAGAAATAGCTCAGATATCATCACCAATGTGGTGGGTAAGAAAACCAAAATCTATTTTTCTATTTGAAATGGTTACAGAAAGAAAATTTGGAATGCAATGAAAGACCTCAGAAAGCTCACAGATCTAACTGGGGTAGTGGTGAACAACTTGAGTAAGCCATTGCAAGTCACTTAAATAACAGTAGCTTGTATCTTAATAAAAATGGGATATCACCAGAGAATCTGTCACAGGAATGACATAACCCAATTTAGAAATTAATCAAATCACTCAGACTGTCAAATGTATAATCCATTAAGTTAATAGATGAAAGCAAGGAGATTAGTATTCAGAGAAACATACCCAAAGAGAAATAATGGTAACTTCTTCAAGAAAGGGGTTGTGATGTTATAAATCTCTGGGAAATGATAGGTAAATCCATAGATACATTGATAACACACACATATACACATCACATATTTAAACACACTTATTAATGTATGTACTGTAGATTTACGTGTTAATATATTAAAATAAAAAGTACTGGGGCTGGGGATATGGCCTAGTGGCAAGAGAGCTTGCCTCGTATACATGAGGCCCTGGGTTCAATTCCCAGCACCACGTATACAGAAAACGGCCAGAAGGGGCGTTGTGGCTCAAGTGGCAGAGTGCTAGCCTTGAGCAAAAGGACGCCAGGGACAGTGCTCAGGCCCTGAGTCCAAGGCCCAGGACTGGCCAAAAAAAAAAAGTACTGACATGTGATATATTGACATAAGGAAAAGGATGAAAATAGAAAAATCAGAAGTAAAGATTACTCTAAAAAGTTGACAGAAGTGTGTCACCTAGTTAAAGTGACATCATGGATAGTCAAATGCAGACATGACCAGATACAGAAGGCTGAGGCTAATAAGAAAGGTTCAGAACTAAATGTAGACATTGAAAAGCTATGAACTTAGGAGGGCAAAAGAAATGTACCCAGGTTGGATAAAGGAATGTTTCCAGACTAGTTTGTCCATTTAGAGCAGTGGGCCATCAGCTAAAATTATTTTTTTCCTGTAGCATATATTCAGTAATAATATCTGGAGACATTTTTCTTATTGAAATAAGAGAAGAAGGTGCTACTGGCATTAGGGATTAAAGAAGAAGTAATCTGTATCAGAAGACCTCTTACCCCATAAAGAATCACCAGTTTAGAATCTCAGTAATGGTGCATTTAGGAAACCTAAACCAATCTTATTTTGGGATGTGAAGCAAAAAAGATCCTGCCAAGTAAAATGAAAAGAAGTTGCTGTGGTCAGGATGAAAATAAAATTGTAATTTCCTAAAAGGTCAGGAAGAATGTCTTTGAATGTTGGAGAGGTAATTGACTACAGTAAATCTAATCATTTAATGGGGTAAAAACGGACAGCTAAAAACTAAAGTATTTACTAACCTGTAGGTCATTGGTGACTTTGATAGAAAATTAAGTCAGAGAATGGTAGTTTAATTTAAAAAAAAAAGAAAGAAACTACAAAGAGAAACTTTAGTAGAGCCAGCTTCTTAAAGAAACTTTGCAGTGAAATAATTTAGCATAATTATTAAAATAATAGAAAAAAAAGTCATGGCCCAAAGAGTTTTATTTTGTTTTTGTTGTCATTGTCATATAATGGGGAAATAGCCCCATTCTTTTAGTTTAAAATAATTAAATAGAGCCAAACTAAATGATGAGGCAGAAAAATGTCAGTACTAAGAAAAGTTGAGAAAAGGTTGTTGTTTTTCTCCAAAGCTTTATAAAATGTTCAAGATTAAAAAATAAATATTTCCAGCTAGGCATGTATACTGTATGAATGTTGTTTCACTGTGAAATTATTAGCTATCCAATGTTACTCAAACTATTTAAACCATCTTTACTTCAGTTTTAACTGCTGTAATCTGTTCTTCATGTGAAATAGTTGAGAACTATATAAGAGTAATTAGGTATACCTAATATGTTTATTTGGAATACAATAAGTTCTCAAGAAATAACATCAACTGTATTATTATTGCAAGTTTTAATAATATTGCAAGTTTTAATAAGACTTCTGCCGTATGTTGCCCACCCTCTGGGCTCTCACTTTGAAATCAAAGTGGAAGTCTCAATGAGTCTACAACTTATCATGGCTGCGATATAAGCCTCATATCATACACAAAAGTCCATCCCCTAATCAATCGTAAATGCTTACAGGAACTTCTTAGTGTCTGAGACTCTGACTATGCCAAAAGAAATCATAGAAAAAACAATTTCTTAGGTAGTGCTGCCTGAACGGACCATGCCAAACATGCAGGTATTCTCCATTCAGAAATTTAAAACCAAGCACCATATGCTTACACCTGTAATCCTAACTATTCAACAGGCCAAGATCTGAGGATAAGAGATTGAAGCCAGTCCAGGCAGGAAAGTCTGAGACATTCCTGTCTCCAATTAACCAGCACAAAGCTGGAAGTGGAGTTGTGGCTTAAGTGCTAGAGTGCTATCCTTTGACCAAAAAAAAAAAAAACAACTTAGGGATTTTACCCATACCCTGAGTTCAAGCCTCAGGAACAGTACACACACACACACACACACACACACACACACACACTTTAAGTGAGTTTCTCTTGAGCCTATCATGTATGTGATCTGTTCAATTCCAGACATGCCTTCAAAGCATTGTTCCCATTTTCCTATGGCAAAATACTTGATTTCTTCTTTTTTTATTTAAATTTTTATTATCAAACTGATGTACAGAGAGATTACAGTTTCATATGTTAGGCATTGGATACATTTCTTGTACTGTTTGTTACCTCCTCCCTCATTCCCCCTCTCCCCTCCCCCTTTCCTTTTCCCTTTCCCCCCATGAGTTGTTCAATTCATTTACACCAAACAGTTTTGCAAGTATTGCTTTTGTAGTCATTTGTCTTTTTTACCCTGTGTCTCTCCATTTTGGTATTACCTTTAGTTTCCTAGTTCTAATACCAGTATACATGGTTTCCAATGTACTCAGATAAGATACAGTGATAGTGCAGGTACAACCACAGGAAGGGGATACAAGATGATCATCAACAATAGAAGCTACGGTTACACATAGCATGTTGAAAGTAGTTACAACAGTGATATAACAGTCTTTTCCATAACATGGAGTTCATTTCACTTAGCATTATCTTATGCATTCATAAGGGCATAGCTATTGGGCTCTTGTGATCCTCTGCTGTGGCTTGCCTAAACCTGTGCTAATTATTCCCTCTGAGGGAGACCATAGAGTCCATGTTTCTTTGGGTCTGGCTCACTTCACTCAGTATAATTTTTTTCCAAATCCTTCCATTTCCTTATGAGTAGGGCAATGTCATTCTTTCTGATAGAGGCATACAATTCCATTGTGTATATGTACCACATTTTCCTGATCCATTCGTCTACTGAGGGGCATATGGGTTAGTTCCATATTATAGCTATGACAAATTGTGCTCCGATGAACATTGGTCTGCATCAAACTGCAGAGCTTCTGCAGGGCAAAGGACATAGCTTGCAAGATAAACAGAAAGCCCACAGATTGAGAAAAGATCTTTACCGGCCATTCAACGGACAAAGGCCTCACATCTAAAATATATGCAGAACTAAAAAAAATTACATTCCTCCAAAACAAAGCCGCAAAGAACAAATAGCCCCCTCAACAAGTGGCATAAAGACTGAAAAAGAGACTTCTCTGATGAGGAAATGAGAATGGCCAAGAGACATATGAAAAAGTGCTCTACATCACTGGCCATAAAAGAAATGCAAATCAAAACAACATTGAGATTCCATCTCACCCCAGTAAGAATGTCATATATCAAGAAAACTAACAATAACAACTGTTGGAGGGGATGTGGCCAAAAGGGAACCCTACTTCATTGTTGGTGGGAATGTAAATTGATTTCTTCTTAACAGCACTGACGTTTTTTTAGAAATGATCCCTTGCTTGTCCTAATTTTACACAAGGCTTCCAGCAATGAGTAAGGTAGTAGCATCATCCCATACACTATATCAAATTACAAGCTTTTCAAGCCTTTCTAGTTGGCTTTTTTATGGGTAGGAGGGGTGCTCTCGTAGAGGGCCTTGAAGGCTTGAACTTTTCAGCTCTTCTTGCATTTTCTGTAGTTAACTGAAGAGAAGAGTCTAATACACTTTCCTACCCAGGCTAACTTACTTTGAATCATGACCCTCAACTCTTGGGCTCCTGAGTAGCTAAGATTATAGGCATGAGCCACAGACACCCAACTCTATTTAGCTTTTTGGTAAGCCTGTCTTAAAGTAACTCAAAAATAAACAAGGCCCAGCCTGAATGTTGGGCTCAGTTGAAATTTCCTCATAATGTTAGCTAGCCATCACTATCACAATATTAATTCGCCCATCTCATTTTTATTGACTCTCAAAGGAAGACTTAGACTACAGGAAAAAAAATGTAACCTAGACAAAAGATATGCCCTCTGTGCAGTTCTCCATGGAGTCCTTGTTCTATCTGAAACAAGTATTTAACTGTCTTCATTTTCATTAGCATTTTTCTCTTCTAATCTCCCACTAGTAATCAGTGCCTATTCCAAACTTTGTCTAGATTATTTTTTTAAACTATTTGAAAATCTTCCTCTGAACCAGTTTCAAAGGTTAAAGAACCTTATGGTCAGGTTTAGTCATAGCAATAATTGCACTCATCTGGTACCAATTTTCTGTGTTAGTCAGAATTTCTATCATGGCAACAAATATCTGAAAGGAATAATTTAAGGGAGGAAAGAGCTATTTTGACTAATTGTTTCCATCCATCATTATCAGAATGATAGAGCAGAACAGCTCTGACTGTAGTCAGAATGCAGAGAGAGAACACTCACCCTAGCTGGCATTCTCTTTTTGGAGCACCCTCTGCTAATGGGAAGGTGACACCCACATTTAGGAAAGCCCTTCCTTATCAGTTAATTCTTCCTGATAAATCTATCACAGACACATACCAAGAGTTAGTTTGTAAAATCTACTTTGTGCCTCTCAATAATGAAGTTGATAATCAGCAATTACATTACCCATCACTAGTAACAATGTTACTAATCATGTTTTCATAATGTAAGCCTTTTGACTTTTGCCAAAAAGTTGACCCTAAAAAGTAAACATAGTATTACAAATTTAAACGCATATCATGCAATCAAGATACTGTAACCCTAAAAACAAAAAAATTTTTTTTCATTACATTTGAAGTAACTTTTGTGTAACTATACAAAGCAAATTCACATTTATTCAAAAATTAGCATTTGTGATATCTAGGGTAAAACTGGCATGGCATTTTCTACAACAAAATCTATAGAGAGGGCTGGGGATATGGCCTAGTGGCAAGAGTGCTTGCCTCGTATACATGAGGCCCTAGGTTCGATTCCCCAGCACCACATATACAGAAAATGGCCAGAAGTGGCGCTGTGGCTCAAGTGGCAGAGTGCTAGCCTTGAGCAAGAAGAAGCCAGGGACAGTGCTCAGGCCCTGAGTCCAAGGCCCAGGACTGGCCAAAAAAAAAAAAAAATCTATAGAGATCTAAAGAGGATCTATGTACACAATCTTCTAATGTGAAAATCTTAACTGAATACAGGCCAGTTATGTTAACTTACTACATGCAGTGTAGAACAAAATGAAATAAGTGAAGTTATCTGTGAGTTTTCACATCAAGTTCACTGAAAAAATGCACAAATAACTGACCACAGGAAAAAAGACCAATATATCTTTGTAAATACAGAATTCAAAGTTGGGTCAGAATTGTAAATTTGTAAAATAACTCTGACATAAAAGAGCTTCCTACAGGGCTTCATGGAAATAGCAGTCAATTAAATGAATAGTAGACACAATAGTGCACAAAATTCAAAACTACTGACTTTTCTATATACTCCATTTAAAAGGTAAAACACTGGCTATTGCTAACCAATCGGTAAAATATTAAATTAAAATACCCTATCATGTTTCAATAGAAATGGAGACTTTTCTCCATTAAACCAAACTTTACTAACTCCTTTGAGATCCATTTAGAAAGACGTTCATAAACTTGTATAATGAGGATTCAGTTGGGGATTTGATGCAACTCTGGTTCATCTGGAGCTTTGCTATAATCACCACCACATGAGGTATCCTATTCCCTACTTAGTCAACTTAAAATTTTTATAGGAATAAAAAGTAGCAACTAGTTGTCAATATTTCTTTTTACTGCAAAAGAACTTGATAGTATATATTAAAGTCCTTAATGTTCACTAAACAGTAAACTACCTGTTTGGGCAAGGTTAATGATTTTATTTTATTATTTTATTTCATTTTGAGAACTATTCAAAATCTTGACAGCTGACTTGTCTGAAGGTGTGTGAGTAGCACTTACAGTTAACACAAAAGCTGACTACTTGGAGTAGATTTAAATTCACCATGTATTTGTAATTGAATTCGGCATCCCATTCAGAAAATAGCTAAACAAAATATTGCCCTCTTAGAACCCAACTGTCCTACTTGAGTATATTCTGTTTCAGGTACAAAAGACAACTTGGTTACTACCAACTAGTCTATGAGATCAAACAATATAGCATCCTAAAAACATTAAACACAGAGGAAAAATTTTAAGAACTTTGGTCTCATATTTTCAAATTGTGTAACTAAATGGATTATGAAATAAAATGAGATCAGTATGCCTTACAAAGTAAAAGTGTTGAAGAAATAATGATAAACATTCATGTGTACTAAAGAGAGTGTCATAGCGAAAAATACAAGCCTTGGTTTTCAATAAGACATGCCCAGGTGGATAATGGGCCTAATCAGAGCTACCAGACATGTACTAGTGAGTATGATTTGATTTTCTGATAACCCAATTTATGAGAACACAAGACAAGTCAGTGGAGATGTTTGCTGCGAATTTCTGTTTTCTGGTCTCTAAAATAAGGATAATACCAAACTTTATAGAGTTATATAAATATTAGTTGATGTAGCATGAATAAATGGACTCACAAGAATAAATATACATGTGTACATACTAATACTTTTAACAGCTTTTATTTCTGTCCTCGTTTTCTTCAGAGATGAACAAGGCTCAAAAACAAATACTCAAATATCAACAGGAACTTCATAATGAACTAGTCATTGTTTACTGGAATAACTTACTGGTTCTTTAGAAATATAATGGTTTCAATTCTTTATTCCTAAAGGAGTTAAATCAGAGTCTAATATATTGGGTCCCTGGAAGTTCCTGAGACTTGAGGAAAAAAGCACATAATCACCCAGGATATAAGGCCACTTGTCCTTTCATGTAGAAACTTTAGTTTGGAGGTTTTAGAATTAAAATATGTGAAATTTCGTGCTCATTAAAGCAGTATCTAATGTGCTTTGTGGAAGTGGTCCAATGATGAAAGGTAAATCATTTCCATTTCATCATCATCTTTGGGGAATGTAGTTAAGGTGTGTGCACTTTAATTGCTACTGAAGTATGTTTTAATTACTAATGTGGTGCTACTTTACAAAGGAAATATATCATCTAAGTAAGTTTTTCTTAACAGACAACTGAAATTAATAGAATTAAACAAAAGCCATTCAATGTTACTCCAAAATCTTCTACATTATACTGTCTTTTATTTTACATTATACTCAGTCTTTTATAGATGTAATTATATGTATTGATATGTGAATCAAGTCACTATGAAACTGTGTTGCTTTAGAGATTTATATTATTTGACACCAAAAGCCCCATTAAAATAATATTCATTACTTGATTTTTAAGGAAGAAGGTTCAGCGTTAAATTGTTCTCCTCCATTGCAATATATCTATATGTGTAAACATGGTGTGTGAGGAATAAGAATAATTTATCCACAGGGAGATCCAGGCTTTTTTCCAATGAAAGTTATAGCTTATTTATCATATGTGAGGATGTTAACCTAGGTCTTCTGAATATATGTTCCTAGACAACAGTTTTTAAATCCTTTATCATTGAACATATTTTCTCAGACTTTACATAATACTGTCAACTTGACAATATGCACACATCCATTCTGATTCCTTGGTCCTGGCAAATCTTCATTTCCAATTGTCTGTTCCCTTCCCAGTCAGTATCAAAGTCTCTGAAGGACATTTTCATGCCAAGAAATTATACGTGCTCAAGCACATTAGCCACAATAGCAAATAAAAACTGGGAGAAAATGAGGGAGGGGATAACACTGTTCAAAAAGAAATGTACTCAATACCTGACTTACGTAACTGTACATCACATTTACAATAAGAAAATAAAGTCATATTATTGCATAATAAAAAAACAATTACAAGACATCATACTGAAATGTACATTAAGTTTTCTCATGTGAATTATTTTTATCAAGTAATATGTCTTAAATTTTCATGTACAAGATTACTACCCTTGCACACTTACTGTAGAGTAAAATCTTCCAAAACTCTATATGCACAGAGCATTTCTCGCATAGTCTCTCTCTTATTATATCAAGAACTTACTTTTAATTCTTCCCATTTCAAAAGCTCATATTAAGACCCATAGGAGCCTTGAGTTTGTCAAAAAAAAATCTGTTCAGTATATTAGAGTAACATGATTTCCTCAATAGTAGTGTGATTTAAAACACATTAAAACTGATTACTTTCTTTTTGTTGTTGTTGTTGTTGTTGTTCTTTTCCAGTCCTGTGGCTTGAACTGAGCACTGTCCCTGGCTTCTTTTTGCTCAAGGCTAGCACTCTACCACTTGTGAGCTACAGTGCCACTTCCGTTTTTTTCTATATATGTGGTGCTGAGGAATCGAACCCAGGGCTTCATGTATGAGGCGAACCAGTAGACCATATTCCCAATCCTGATTATTTCCTTATGTAGTTACCAATTTAATTGGAAAATCAGTATACTTCCACAGTGAACCCTACAGCTCTCCTTAAGTAGACTATACCCAAAGGGTATTGAAGGTGTTGCAACAAAAGGTGATTACATCTGTTTGGTAAAGGATAATTGCTCGCCTGGCTATTACAATGGTGCCAACAACAAGAAGCAGTATTTCTAGCCTCTTAGCTCATAACAAGCTTTTGAGAATTGCAATATATTATGTAACAAAACAAATAAAAGAAAAATAGTACATAACTGACAAGGTCTATAGGTTTCATTGACAAGTGATCGTTACAAATTAAAGAAATCACCATTCAAAGAAAACTCTTAATGAGCAATTAACTATCACTAAAAAGTACTGACAAAAATGTTCTAAACTTTCAGAATTGCTTTAGTCTATTATTGCTTGATTTATGTTTCATGGTAGTAAATAGAAATTTAAGAGAAGGAAAATAGTAATAGTGCTGAGAACAGAAAACTCCAACTGATTCATTTTTATCTTAAATCTCACAAAACATATAGAAACTTTTTTGTAAGAAAAAAAGAACTCTAGATAGTAGTTTCGTTGTTTTAAAAAATTGTGGCATAATCCATATGCCTTAAGATAATATCGAAACAACTATGTAAAACAGCAGCTTGAGCATATCATGTGACATACCATTAAATAATTTCAATAATTTTTCTATGCACACTTTGACAAAGTTCATCCTTTTGAAATAAGCAGTGCTGGGCTGGGGATATAGCCTAGTGGCAAGAGTGCCTGCCTCGGATACACGAGGCCCTAGGTTCGATTCCCCAGCACCACATATGCAGAAAACGGCCAGAAGCGGCGCTGTGGCTCAAGTGGCAGAGTGCTAGCCTTGAGTGGGAAGAAGCCAGGGACAGTGCTCAGGCCCTGAGTCCAAGGCCCAGGACTGGCCAAAAAAAAAAAAAAAAAAAAAAAAAAAAAAGAAATAAGCAGTGCTACATTACCAATCTCTATAATGAAATAAATTAATATTTTATGCTCTCTACAGTTGTGGTATTGAATATTCTTTTGGATTTTAGATAAATGTGATAATCCCAATGAGTAGTCACTTGTTTGTTCAACAGTTACTGATTTATCACATTTCACTATTTTTCATAACTGTCTTCAAAGTTAACAACTGGAAATCAGATTCTCCATCCAAGGAGTTCCTTTACATGCTAAATTCAGCTCTCTATGGGAACTAAATTTCATCTGACAACAAAGATATAAAAGCTAAATGTGGAGAAAATCAAGAAAAAATGCTCCTACTCTCTTAAATGTTCAGTCTCTTGATCAAGTGTACCACAAGACTAAAAATCATCTAAAAGAATACCAAATGCTGGTAGTTCAAATTATCTGTTCACACTTAAATAATAAAGACAGGTAAAATAAACAGAAGTTATGAAAGCACAAGCCAGTGAGATATCAAAATACATTTGAGTCAATACAATATTATGTATTTTACTACCTTTCAAAGCAGTTATAAAGTCTCAATCTAAAGTCTCAAGTTACATAAAATGTTCGAAACCATAATTCACGTTGTGATTCTAGTCTGACCACTTGCCCATATAAATAATTTTGAAAAGAAAAGTTAAAACTGAATAGTAGAAAAGAATGAGACATAAGAGAGATTATTTGGTATAAACATTTAGGATGAGTGTTTTATATATGCTTGTATTTCTCTTTCTATTGGTTTAGATTTAGTAATTTTTATGAGTATTTAACATGTGATCACATGACTAGTATTAACTGCACAAAGAACATATGTGTCGGATGAAAATTGAGAACAACTTAAAGGAATGTACAATTGACCACTGGTGCTTGCAGCAGTACCCATTTCTTGTACCAATCTCTAGTGTAGATCTGTGATGTAAATATATCAAAGTCTTTACTTGGAGGAAATACTTGGCATCAGCTCGAAAGCTAAACTTCATCCTAGTAACTGTAATGTAACTAGAGTAGAATTTTTAATGATATTTTGAAACATAAAAATTCTTTTAATTTAGCTTATTGCATGCTTTTGTAGCTAAAATTCTTGTCAAATGTTATCAAATGTTAAGCAAAAAATGCTTGGTATTTTACCCATTCTAGTAATACAAGGCAGCTAGTTATCATCTGAACTCTCCCTGCCCAACATGTTTTTCAATAGTCATTTATACTTAATCCAATGTCACTGAATGAACGAAATGAAGGATCGTAATGTTATTTATCAGACCCCTAGTGTGCTTGTTAAAGCCACAAATAGTAATAAGAAATACAAGGAACACAGATAACTTGTATCATTTCATAATTGCTCACTATGAATAGTCCTGTTTTCTGGTTAGTCACACTGAATTTGTTCTCCATGTACATTGAGAATATAGTGCTGGGTGATAAAAGGAACATGACTTAATAAGAAAATCTCTTCAATAGAGAAAAGCTCTTTGTTAAGCATGCAAGAGGTTAAACATTGCTAAAATAGTGAGACATTTTCTCAGCCCACGCTTCCCAGTTCCATTCAATTACCAATAGCAGTGGAGACAATAATACAAGCTAATACTGTGTTATTAAATCAGAGGTTCACATTTACATCCACCTCTAACCCGAGGGGGCCAGGAGGGGATGATATTTAATATTCCATACACAGAAGAATAAACCATTCCCAACTTGGAAATACACATGACCTTGGAATTGTCACAAAATGAGTTTTACAAGTTTAATTTGAATCAACTGCATCAAAACACGTCTGAACGAACCCAGCCTGACACAATTGTTCCTCTTCTTTCCATCTAGAACATGTTAAGAGCGATCTTCACCTTGCAGTCTACGCTCTACACATCAGAACTGATACTTATTAACCAGATACTAGTCCATTCAATATTTTTGTTGTTGTTGTTGTTAAAGATTCCCGTTATCTTAAAACAATTTACTGGTGGATGTAATGTCATTTGTTAACATATTTGGGGGCTTGTATTGGATGAACCTCATTCTGAGCCATGTTGAAAGTGTTACTCTAAAATATTGATGCTGAAAAAGCTACATGTAACATGATGGTATTAACTTCACCAAAATTTTTGTTTTTTTAAAAAAAGCTCTCAACTTCCTCTCTATGATTTTATACATCATCATCCACAAATGCCAACCGATGCTGGAGATAATCACGTCAGTGGCAATTATGGAAATATTTTTGGCAGTCATTTCCAAAGTTCAGTTTCCAGTGATAGCAACGAGCTTAACGTATTTTGAATGATTTCGACTTGGTGTTATTTTCACGGCAGTCCATTTCCCTCCCACTCGCAATCATGTACAACAACGTATTTTTTTTCCCCCCCTCTTACCTTCTCTTAAGTCAAAAAGTCCCTCGGAAAGATTCCCTAAACGATGAGGATATACGAATCACAGGTTACGAAGAGGAGACTGTATCAAGACGGGGTTCGCTTGTTTAAAAAATAAAAAAGAAAATCAAAATAGTTTGTTTTAAAACTATGGAAATCTCCAAAGTCACGCCTGCACGAGCACGGGTTGCACGCCGAGGACTCCCTCCCGTCGGACGCGGCACTCCTCGGGTCGAGTTAATGGGGTCCCGCGGGCGAGGCGGGGTCCCCCGGAGGCCCGGAGGGTGCGAGAGGGCGTGGCCGCCCGGGGCCCGAGCCGGCGGGGCGGTGGCGGGGGCGGTGCGCGGGGTTCAGCACGCCGGGCGGCGGACAGCTCTCTGCCTCTGCACTTGCCCGGCTTCCTCTCGGTGACTGAACGCGGCCGTCACTCCACGCGGGCGGCCCCGCCCCCGCCGCCTGACGTCACTGCCGTGCCTCTCCACCCCGCGGGGGGACGTGAGGGGCCGCGCGCCGAGGCGGCGTCCACGGGGGCTGAGGGGGTGGGGCGGGCGCGGCGGGAGGGCGGGGCGGGGGGGCGTGGCTCCCGCGGCGAGTGAGGCCCGGCGAGGGGGGGGATTGCAACCCCCCCGCCCCCTGCAACCGGCATCCTGGGATTCCCCCGCTTCCAGTCCCCGCCACCGCCCACCAGCCGGCCGTGCGGACGCGCCGTCGGCGGCCGGGCACCGGGGACCGCCTCCGGGACGAGGTCCGGACGCCGCCCGGGCGGGCCTCGCCTCTGACGGGAGGCGGGGGGGTGGGGGGTCCCCGATCCCGCAGCCGCTCCTCCTCCTCCCGGCCCTCGGGGCTCCCGCCTCTCCTCGGCCCCGGGAGTTTCGGCTGCGGAAACTTGCTGGAGCGAAGGGGAAAAAACCAACGCAGCCGTCTCTGGGTACCGGGAGCCGTGAGCGAGCGGGTCGCGCTTCCCACCGTGGGTCGCGCGCGTCAACCGACGGAAGTGGGGAGGTCGCCCAGCAAGCGTCGTGGTCCGGGCACCTTGCAGCAAACCTGGTGGGATTGCCTGGCGTTTTAAGGCATGCTTGCTTGCATGACGGTCGAGCTGTCGAGGTGGGAAGCCCAGGGTTTTAGAACAAACAAAACTAACTAAAGAATTGCAACCTGTTCTGGAAGATCTCAGCTTCCACGTCCACGGCCCAACTCCGGCACGCCGTGCAGGAGTGATCACGTCTAAGATATCAGCTGTTCTCGCGTGTGCTGGAAGCACACGTTTAAACTTGTCCAACAAACTAGTGAACTAAAACCATCAGGCATTCCAGAAGGGTCATTATTCACAAACTATCCACACCCCCCACCTGCAGCCGGGACTTACTTACGCACAGACCATGGCCACAGAGACATAGCAAAGTAGACCTGAGTTTTATTAAGTTAAAGGAAACATTTTTTAAAATAAAAGCTAGTTTGTTCAAATTTTTTTTATATCCTTTAATATTGTTTTTCATCGGAACCCACCCAGTCTGACATGTGTCACTGTCCTCTATGAGTCTGACAGTCTGGATGTTCTCACCGTGTGTTTAGTAACTCTCATCAAAGGAATAAGCTTGTTTCTTTTCCCAGTTGAAAAAGAAAATAACTGATTTGATTTTGTGCAATATTTTTTTTTAAAAGCGTACTTTGTGGATGGGGACCCGTTGTTTATAGTTATTAAGAGAAAAGAAAAATATAATATTTTTGCTTCTCAGAGAACTCTGATGTGCTCTGCATTGTATCCACATAAACTATCCCATGCAGCTTTATTCCAGGATTTGTCATTTTCTTTTTGAAATATACTATTTCCTGGGGCACAAAGATGATAATTCTTCTATCCTGTGTAATTTGCAGTGCTTTTTTTTTCCCCCTCTGACAGCTACCAATTTTATATTAATACACAAATAATGAGTGTTGTGCCTCTCTGCACTGCTAATTAGACATACACACACATAAATGTATGGTGTACTTCAGTTCACATGGCAAATTAAGCAGTGTTTCTAGACATCATGACAGAGCACGAGGTAATGTATGAGGTGGGAAGCAGGTGGACATTGTAAAATTACAATTGTAACTGAGTCAAATGAATAGCCTTTACTTAGGTTGGCCATGGGCACATATACTATATTGCTTTTAGGAAGGACACATTACTATGAATATTTTAAATGAATTCGTACCTCAAAGAGTCTGATCATCGAACTGAAAAAGCAGTATTTATTCAAAAGGACACATGTTCATAGGAAATTCCATAAGAACAGGGCTGTGTAGATTCCACAGCAATGCTAGTCTTTTCTGGTGTTTTGGCATGTTAGCATGAAGCAGAACAGGGTATGAATGTGTCCTTCCTAAAAGCAATATAGTATATGAGCCATGGCCAACCTACGTGAAGGCTATTCATTTGACCTTTACCTTCCAAATATGAAAAAGAAGCCAGATCACTTCCTAATCCTTGATTTTTTTTTAACAGTAAAATATCTTGTTTCCATTGCCTGGAGTTTATCTTAATAAATTATTTTATGTGATCAGAGGTACATAGGCATTGGACTTCTGTGTTCTTCTCCTAAGAGTATCTTCCTTTCTCATTGTTTGTGAATGCCAAAAGTCCTGTATAATTCATCAAGTCCTGCTAACTGTTTCTTAAAGGAGAAGGAGAGTAAGGGAAAAGATAAGGAGAATAAATTATTAAAGATTCTTAGAGGGATGGAAAAGGCAAGAAAAAAATTAGAAAAATGGAGCTATTTGACATATATAAAAATGCAGAAAGGTATTGAGTACTCCCACTGAAACCATGCTGGGATCCTAGATTTTGATCTGTCCTCAGTAAAACGTGGCCAAGGGAAAATTATTTTGGTTCTTTTATCACTAATAAAACATAGAGACTGTAGTTAATGTTGAAAGTTTTACATATGTTATTCTATTACGCCATATGATAATTAGAAACTTCAGATGTTTCTATGTTGAATTTTAAATTATATATTAAAATCCAAAACTTTAAGAAGTTCTCAGTAGGAAAAACTGCTGTGTGGTTATTATGAATGTGAACAAGATATCTTAGCGTAATTAGACTTGGTGTTAAAGAGCGAGGAGAAAGAGTAGAACCATGTAGGAGATGAAGAGAGATGGGCAGAATAGTCCTGTTTTTTAAGTACTCATTTGTTTCATAAGTAATATTGCCACACATATCATTACTGTTCCAGATAAGAAAATGCAAAGCAGCAGCAAAATTAAAAAAACACAAAAAGTAAGTAGCTTTCTTGTTGCAAAGTGTCTGTGAAGAAATTACTAAAATACTGAGTAAATGTACTCAAAATATACTTAAAGTTGTGTCACAAGTTACACAAATGCATTACAATGTGATAGTTGACATTTACGAAGGTGGTTATATTTTGGCTTTTGTAAGCATATTTTGGGCTCCGTGGTGGCTTATAATTTTCTAAGCAGTTGAAAACAATTACAATTATTTTAGTATTTGTAGCATGGTAGGATTATAGATGATAAAAATGACAGCAATGGTAATTTTTCATTATCAGTTATAAAATTTGCTACAAATAGTATGCTTGTTTTAAAAAGCAAACACAAAGCAATTTTTGCTGATTTTCTCTTAATTTTGAGAATTAAAGTAATACAGAACAAAAAAATGAAAAAAATAGCACTAAATTAACCAAATTTTTCCAACTGAAGGGAACAAAATTTGTAATGTAAGAATGAATATAGTCGTGTTACACATCCAGTTTACCACTGCTTCTCCATGATGGTGCCCTCTTCTGATAGAATTCATGTATAGGACAATTTTGAGAAGATGCTCTAGCTTATTATTGATTTGGAGAAGTGAGAATGGTTGCAATTTCATTTTATTTATTTTCTTTAGCATTTTCATAGCAATGGCCAAACATTGAATATACAATATATTCAACATGATTTGTGAACTTGACTTTTGAAAACATTCAATTTTGTTCTCTTTTCCTTACCTTTTTTTTTTTTTTTTTTTTTTTTTTGGCCAGTCCTGGGCCTTGGACTCAGGGCCTGAGCACTGTCCCTGGCTTCTTCCCGCTCAAGGCTAGCACTCTGCCACCTGAGCCACAGCGCCCCTTCTGGCCGTTTTCCATATATGTGGTGCTGGGGAATTGAACCGAGAGCTTCATGTGTAGGAGGCAAGCGCTCTTGCCACTAGGCCATATTCCCAGGCCCTCTTTTCCTTACTTTTATAACTTCCTTTCCTGTTTTCTTTTACCTTGTCCACCATTAGGCTAATTGCTGTTTTCTATGCTTCAGTGTATCTCAATGCTCTATTAAAATGTTTCCTAGTTAAATGTGTGTTTTTCCCAAGGATATTTATTTTACTTTGTGGAATATGGATACAATTCATTTGAAGGAAAAATTTTTTTCAAACTCAGAATTGGGAGTTTAAACCTACTTGTATGTACATGTGTACTAGCTGATTGTGTGGAAAATAATTTCCAAGTACATGTTATTTCAAATATGAACATGAATTTAATATATAAAAGTAACAATTCAATCTGATATATAAAACTAGATTGAAATGCACTATTTTTTATTCTCACATATTTGATCTAAATAGTTTTACAATAAATATATTCCTTTCATAACTACACTCACTTCGTAATAAATTACTGCCTTGTATTTGTCTAAATATTAAATTATCAGTATATGCTAATCAACTGTCATATGGATTCTGAGTATTCACACACATGTGTATCTTTATTACGATGTACCAAGCCACTATCTTCATTCATTTCATCTTCTAAGTTGAAGGAAAAAAAATAAAGCATTCTTTACCAAACAAAATTTTGAGAAATGACTAACAAATTTAACATATTTTCTAATTATAGTCATAGTTCCCTGCATTCTATTCATACCATTCAGAATTTTCTGAAAGATACAGAGACAACTGACTTTCTCTTTTGCCTTGGTAAATAACATTTGCCCTTTCCATACCAGCCTAGAAACAAAGGGAATAAGCTCTTAATAATAATGATGATATTTATTGTCCATGCACAAAATTCACAGGCCTACATAGATAGTTTTGAAATATGTAGCTACAAATTGCAGTACAAACTGAAATTATGAATTACGGAAATTTCAAAGAAAATATAATAAAATAGCATTTTAAGTTATTTTATATGGCTATATATCCACAATAATGATGTTAAAATGTACATAAGCCTAGAAATAAATCATTCAGTCATTGGATTACTATGGAAAAACATTTGAGAGAGACTTTTCTTTTTTTTCAGTGCTGGGACTTTGGATTCAGGACCTGAGCACTGAGCACTGTCCCTGGCTTCTTCTTGTTCAAGGCTAGCACTCTACTCCTTGAGCCACAGCACCACTTCTGGCTGTTCCTATATGTGTGGTGCTGAGGAATCGAACCCAGGGCTTCATGTATGTGAGTCAAGCACTCTGCCACTAGGCCATATTCCCAGCCCTGAGAGAGATTTTTTAAAATTTAGATTTCTTTTTGCTAGATTTGGGGTTCAACTCAGGACCTTTCACTTGCTTGCTGTTTATCTTTCACTTGAGCTACATACAACTTCAGCTGCTGAAAAGGATTATTATTAACAAAAAAAGGAGAGAGAAAAAGGTGCTATTTTCCCCAGATTTATGTAATAGGCATGTACAAGTGATTAGTTTACTTTCTCTGAATAAATTTTAAAGTCAAATTAATCTAGAAGTGGAGAACTATAATAAAATTACACCAGCTACTTTTACGCTTCTATGTACAGTCTATTAGCACTACTTTACACCAAAAGGATTACAATTATTGTGAAATCAAAATATCAGCTAATTCAAGAACTATTTTACAGTGTAAGTTCATCTGCTTCCTTGATTGAATTACATCTAGAATTATATTTATACAACACAGTAACAGAGTATTTTTGCATTTGTGAAATTTGAAATAATTTAAGGAGTTTAGATGTATTGTTATCCTCAAAGATTTCAAAACTCAAAGAGTTGCCTTTGCTTTTCTCTATTATTTCATTAATCAATGAGTAATTTAGAGTATTTTTAATCTCAGTATTCTTTGGAATAAAAATATGGTGTCTTTCTCAAGTTTACTTGAGTTGTGAATATAGAGTACAAGAACTTGATAATGTTCAAATATCCAATTTTAATTCCTTGACTTCTTGTAGTTAGAACTCTTCTGACATCTATTGGTCAATGTTAGTATTGTATGTGAAAATGTGAATTCATACAACTGGACACTTACGTATTTCCAAGCAATGATTAAAATGCATGTTGATAAAGAGATTTACAGTGAAGATCTTTAATACCTATTTTTGTATTTTGTCATACTAAGCAAATATGTAAAACCACATATGCTTCACAAGTTGGTTTTACACAACATTTGTAATATAGTGTACATTTAAACATTTTCAAAAATTATGTCCCATTTTAGAATCTATGATAGTGTTCAATTTAGTTGCCATCAATGTCTTATTTAAACCTTTGAATTTTATAGAAGGGATACATTTTTGCACAAAAACAATGGGAATATGAATCTATGTCATGACTTCACAAAGATGTCTATGGAATGACATAGGAAAATAACCTACAAATTTGGTGAGTTAATCCTTTTCTCAAAGAGTGGGAAAGGGTGTCAAGTTTTTCAAGCACATTTTCATGTATAGTATATAAAATAAATTCAGTATGAACCAAATTATACAAAAACAAATTACTAACAATAAAATTAGAATGTAAGACAAACAAGAAAGAAATTAAAGTATTTTTCTTTTCCTTTTGTCTTGTTTGTTATTTTTTTTTATTTGGGATGGAAAGAGAGGGCACAGAAAGGTGAATACAACAGTGATACTCACTAGACACTAGGTGGAAAAAGAACCAGGTATCTTGTGGGTGGGGGTGGGAGGAAAAAACTGGGAGAAGTGATGGAAAGGGAGACATGGTTCAAAAAGAATGGTTCTCATTATTCATTACCTGATCCATGTAACTATAACCCCTCTGTATATCAACTCTACAATAATAATTTAAAAATAAAGGATGATAGGAGCACGCTAGCCAAATATTATGTATGTATGTATGTATGTATGTATCTATCTATCTATCTATCTATGTATATACTAAACAAGAAGAAATCAGTTTGCGCAAATATCAATGTTTTAACGTTTCTTGTCCTTTTGGCTTTCAGTGGTTACTTCAGAGGTTACTTCCAAACCCTACTATTCCAATTTTTAATCATGAATGGTACCAGGCCTCTCTAGGAGGAATTGTGCTAAAGGATGGAACAATGATGGTTCTGATACTTCTTGAGGTTTTATTCCTTTTCTGTATTTCAGTTGTTGGTTGATATTTATCTGAGTTTAAAAATGAAAACATGGCTAACAAAGAAGCTTTGCAATAACTCTGAGTGATAGACTGGAGTCTCCTTTAGTTGTCTGATTTTTATTTCTATTAGGCATATTTGCTTAGAACAAGAACATCTTCCATAGTTCTTTACTAGTCACTTTTCAATTAATCACTAAAAGACAGCAAAAAGGTGCCTACTCTAAAAGAAATATGCTGAGACTTAGAGATTCCTGAAGAACTAATACATTATATCATAAATAAGATCGACCCAACCTACAAGAACACAATGCAATAAGCAATCAAATTGTATTACATGCTTAGTTAGAAACATCCAAATCTAGTAAGCTTTAAGGTTGTTGCTATTAGTGAGTTAAGTTCTGCCTTAACAAATTATTTTGAAGTGTTAACTAGTACTTGTCTACATATCAAATACCTGATATCCAGAATTGAGAACACTGTCTACCTATAGTCTGCCTTCCCATATTCCATGGATGAATATTATGTACCACTACATTATTAACATGGCAGCAGATTATCTGATCCATTGAATACCGTGATTTGCTCAGCTAGCTGAATTTCAACAACTAATTTCCATTGATTCTTTAGGGTAGCGAACTGGTTTGTCTAGTTTTCACAAACTTTCCTGCTCCTTCTTTCTATTTCTACATTGTTGTGATGAATTAAGCATTCATGTAAACATATCTAATATATTTCCATCAGAATCCTTAGAAAGGTAAGGAGAAAGGAATTAGGATTAAGTGAGAAACATTTTGGGACAGACACATTTCTACCTTTAAAACTTATTTTTTTAAACTCACTATATTACTCTACCATTTAGGATTAAAGGAATATAGAGAAAGTAATTAACATATAAGTGTTGTTTTATAAAATAATCTAGCTTACATGAGCTTAGCTTACATAGAGAAGAGTTGCTTTAAATACACACACACACACACACACACACACACACCAATCCAGATGCTGGTGGCTCACACCTGTGAAGACTTACTACTGAGGAGGCTGAAATTCTTCGGTTAGAAAGGAGCCTGGGTAGAAAGTCTGTAGACTCTGATTCCCAATTAACCAGCAAAACTTTGGGATTGAAGATGCAACACAAGTGATGGGTCTCGTGCTTTGAGCAAACGAGCCCAGTGATGAAATGAGGCCCTGAGTCCAGGCTTTGATACTGGCACACGCATACACACCACCAACAACAACAAAAACCATTTCCAGTCACCATCTGCACTTGTACCTCTTTTGTTCATGTCCCCATAAACTGTCCACTTTAACACGATTGCTTCAAATATCCTAAGAACTTCTCCAGTCACGGTCAAAATGATCCTCTTTCAATAAATTTCAAGTATGCCTTTCATGTTCTGAGTTATCCCAATCCCTTGATATTGAGCAAGTTTTTGAAACTGTTGCAACCAACATGCGTTATGACTTTCAGGTTTCTTCCATGTATTTTTCCTCTTCTTCCTTTTCTCCTTCCTTCTTCCCTCCCTCCCTCCTTTCTTTCTTTTCTTCTTTTTTATATCCTTTCTCTCTTCTTTCTATTATTCTAAAATTCCTCTCTCTAGATATATATGTATACATAGGCATATATTTTTATATATATACATACATATATACACATATATGTATTTTTGAGATGTTGAACAGGAGCTACCTGAATTTTTTTCTGTCTTCATTGTACATGTTGCCTTGGAATTCTCCAGTCCTCCTCTAATCCTCTATATCTTGTTTATGTCAGGTGTTTTGTAAAGGAAGTGAAAAAACTTGACAACAAAAAAGTATGATTTGTATTTAAAATATTCTCTCTCGGGCTCATGTGTAGTGCCATTTGCGAAGTGGTGGGAAGAGAAAAGATAGTACTTAGCTGAAAGAAGTAGCTCAATTGTGATGTTTCTGAAGGTTATTCTCATCCAGAGGCTTTTATCCCCTCTCTTGCATCCTGTCTACCACTAGGTGACCACACGGTCCTGACGCCAATGGGTTCTGCTTCAACAACTACCCAAAATCAGTGCAGTAGGGGACAATAGACTAAACTTTCAGAAACTGAAGAAAAATCAATCTTTCCTCCCTTTGCTTCTTATATCAAGTATTTTACCCTAAAAAATGGAATGGCTAACTAAACAGAGCAGTGAGATGATCCCTGGGGCTCAATGAGATGCTGTGGACTGAAGAGTGCCAGCCCGGGGACACACACGCCGGCCTGAGAACTCCCTGCTGGGCTCCGGACGGGCCTGCCGACCTGCGAATATGCATGCCAGCCTAGGGACATGCCTGCTGGCCAGGACACATGCTTGCCGGCCTGGGGTCACACCTTCTGACCTGGCGACACGCGTCTGGGCCTGGGGACATGACTCTTGGCCTGGAGACATGACTTTTGGCCTGGGGACATGACTCTTGGTCTGGGGAACTGCCCTCTGCCCTGGGGACAGTCCTGCCCTCTTGGGTCCAGACCTGGGACAAGCCTGGAGGCCTAGCCACTTGCCTGGGGTCACACCTCTTGACTCAGGGACACACCTCTTGCCCTGGGGACAGGCTTGCCAGCCTGGGGACACACCTGTCTGCCTGAGGACAGGACTTCCCGCCTGGGAACACACTTGCTGTTTTGTGTACCGGCCTTCTGGTGGGGGAAATGCCTGTCCTCTTGGGCACAGGCCTCCCCACCTGGGGCCACACCTGCTGGACTGGGGTCAAGGCTAGGGCTATAGGGTTGGGGGTTAGGGCTCGGGGTTAGGGTTCAGTTTTGGTGCCCACGCCTTTCCAAGTCCTCCTTCAGCCTAGTTAGGAAGGTGTAAGAAGAGGGGAAGGGATGGCAAGAGGAACAGAAGAGGAGAGAGACAGAGAGACAGCCAGATACAGAGAGAGAGAGAGAGAGAGAGAGAGAGAGAGAGAGATTACGGTACAGAGGATAGAATATATTCCTTGCTCTCCTTCCTGGGGTTGTGGTGGACACAAGCGTTCCATACCCACCTCTGCTGCTTCTGCTGCAGGGGTGAATGTTCAGATCAGCAAGGAAGACACTAAACAGGGGAATGAACTCAGGGTGATAGTGATGACAGGTAACTAAGGCTTGCAAAAGGACAAGATATGGCAGATAAGACACTATGGGAGTTAGGAGGCATGAATTTGAATGACTCACATGAAATTCCCAGAGGTCCTTGTGTTGGTCCATCAGACTCTCTGGCTGTTGTTCAAAGTCTAACCTGGGGGACAGCCACACAGGAGAGCTACGAGCTGTCCGCCTGGCCTGGGAGGGCATCTTCATGCACAACTCTGGGGACCTTACTCATACCCGTTGCTCCATGTGAAGCATCTTTACTCCCTTGACACTCCAGGACTCAGCTGGACTAGGTTCTTTAATATATCCTCAATATTATTTGCAGTTCCAGCCTCCAATGCATGAGTATTGGAGTTTACCTCAGCTGTTTCTGTTCTTCTCTTCCTCAATCTGGGAGTTCAGAGAAGAAATCCTCTCCTTGCACTCTTGCAACAGGCTTTGCTTCCTGGGAAGAAAGACAGTTCCCAGCTATTCTCTGACTGACTCTCTTGGAAAACAGCTAGTGGTTTCTTTTCTCTGCCTCTTTATTTAGAACCATATGTGTAACGTGTTGGGTGGTGACAGGAGGACTTACTCCTGTGTTGTGAGGATTTGGGAGACCAATCTTGGCCAATCTCTTACCTCTAGACCTCATTTTCCAGAACTAGCCTTGCATAGTGCCTTGGGAAGCATGTACAACATTCCCAGAACACTCTTCAATGACAAAAACTCAGGACTGGTTTGATAGGGCAGTGAATAAACATTTATAACTGCAAACCACTGATGTCAGTAAATCAAAGCTACATATCTTATCCTGGAGACATCTTGCAAGGTAATAATGGGAAAATTGGCTTCCTTTGGAATGAGAATGTTATGAGATTAATACTGTAAAGAGAAGAAGAGCATGTAGAAGATTAGGAGCACATTTCAGATTGACCATCAGCTCTGGAAGTGATGTTGCTGGATATTGGGAAGCAGATGCTGTTGGAATGTCAATGTTGCATTGGGACTATGTTAGGGTTATGTTAACATTATGATTTACATGTAAGTCCCATATAACTCAAAATTAAAGACTTAAAGCAGCACTTGTCCCAAGTTTTTCTCTCATGCCTTCTGCCCTTGGTAGTCAGTCATCCCTGATGTGATGCTTTGCACTTCCCTTGGGCTTCTTAGTGAGCGGAAGCTTATTCAGAGCCTAGGAGGCTGCTTTCTCCATTCTGTAGGCCAATTCTTGGCACTGCTTGTAGGAAAACAATGTTGTTTGCTCCCAGAATGTTACACAGCAGCTCCAACTTGGAGGAAGAACCAACTGGCAGATAAGAGAACACATCACAGAATTCTAAATTCTTTGATGAAGAAAACTTTGTCCTTAGTTCAAACTAGCTAACCCTCTGGATACTGATGTTGTATAGCTGATGCTTTTGTTGTACTTGAAAAGATTTTGGCTCTGTGAAGGCCACTATTTATAATGAGGAATCGTATTGATCATTAGATACTGGTCCAAACAATATTTTGTCTGGATCTTGTTTCATTAGAAATAGGAGAGTTTACCAAGGCTAAACTCCTTTTACCATACAAAGCAAGAAAATATTCCTGGAGGAGAGTTCTCAAATCAACTATTCAGAACGGTTTTCAACACTACGCTGTTTTACTCTGCTTTTATCTGAAACCTTCTAGATGCCCAGAAGTTTAATATTCTTGTACCATCCATCATAACTAAGGAGTTATAGCTGCTGAGTGTCCTCTTAAGAGCACACCTGACATGTTTCATACTTTCTTCTTGTGAGTGTGAAGGAAGGGAGACATTTGATCTGCCATTAAGAGAACTTGACTGTGTGGAAGAGGCCAACGGAGCAGGAAAATGGATATTTCTTATATGTCTCTTTGTGTAGCTTGTCCTCTCCCCATAAAAATCTGTGGTTTTTTTGTTTGTTTTGTTTTGTTTCGGCTTCTTTATTTTTAAAGTTTGCTTGATTGTTATTATAGAGGTGATACAGCGACGGGTTACGTTTACATGAGTCAGATACTAAGTACATTTCCTTTCATACAGTGTCATCTGTTCCCTCATTTGCTCCCATTTCCTCCCTCCATCTCCGCCCATGAGTTGCGTAGCTCACTTGCATCAATGTCCAGTGTGCTCCACTGCTTCATTCTTTTACCCTTTTTCTTCTAATTCTGTCCCTTCCCCCCACCCTCTCACTGATATGCACTTGAGTACACAACATATAAGGTAAAGAATATAGAGTCATCAGCAAAAGAACAAAAAACCAAATTGAAAAAAATCTTTTGCTGTTTTTCCTGATGCTGGGGATTGAATTCAGGTCCTGCATGCTGTTCCTGAGCCTCTTGTGCTCAAGGCTAGCCCTCTACCACTTGAGCTGCAGCACCCATTCCAACCCTTTCAGAATCGTTTATTGGAGAGAAGGAAGGGTCTTATGGGCTTTTCTAACTGGGCTGGCTTCAAACCTGGATCCTCAGATCTCAGCCTCCTGAATAGCTAGGATTACAAGTGTGAGCCACCAAGTGCCAGGCTTCCAGAGTTATTTTTTAAAATTCTTCTTTCAACATTTGTGGGTTACCATTGGGGAAATAAATTGTCTTGCTTAAAAACATCTTTTGTTTCCATATCTTAGGAGTTTGTTTCAGTAAGTATATTATTTTATATAACTATGAAGAGGCACTTAAGCATTGCACCTTTGTAATTCTCTCCGAAGACTACCCTTTTTTGGTCTCCATTTATGTGAGTATCTAGAATCCTGTGTAATTTATCATATCCCAGTGCGTTTTAGATCTAACTTCCACATATCAGAGAGAACATGAGTTGTTTGTCTCTCTGATTTTTCCTTACCTCATTTAACATCATTTGTTCTGATTCCATCCATTTCCCTGAAAATGACATTATTTCATTCCTTCTAATGCTATTTAAATTCCACTGTATTTAGTTCCCACACTTTTTGGATTCAATAATCTATTGTGGGGAACCTGGGCTGTTTCCATACCTTGGCTATTAAGAAAATCTGGTTTTGAGTATAGAAAATTCTATGTGTTTGGGAGCAAGCATCCAAGACAGACAAGATATCGCATAAAAGATAAGACTAAACTCCAGGAATGCACAAATAATCACTTGACTGTAAATATGAATTTTTTATAAAATGTAATAAACAAAGTAGAAGAAAATATATTTGAACAAATTTAAAACTTTTATTCTGTCACTGAAAATTCCTAAGAGCTGAAGGTAAGTGGTATATTGCATGTGGAGCAGAGAAAAATACTGCTGAAATTCTCTTCTTACTCAAATCAGAAATTGTTCATTATTCTAGGTAATTAAGAATGGAAATACTTAATTAGAACATATATAGTGTCCAATTGAACATTAGTTACTATGGATCAATAGAAATTCATTACAATTCCAAAACATCAAGAAAGAGAAGGAGCAAATAAAATATAGCCAAGCTAGCCAAAGATAGGGAATGAGAAGTGCTCAGGGGCTCACGTGTCTGTGTATACACACACACACACACACACACACACACACAGTGCCAGTTTGACCAGGGATCATATTAGTTCTTCTGTTAAAAGGAGAAGTTTTCCAATTATATAAAAGTTAAAAGATGTTTGTACCACTTAGATTCCCCCCTGCCTGGAATCGCCAACACATGGCTGGTGTTCCATTACATGAACCCTATCTCCCCCCAAAATTATGCAATCAGAATGTGAATGCCCTTACTGTGTCAAGGGAGAAGGCAGTCTCCCACCCCCAGGACTGGCCTATGGGTTGGTGAATGGTCAATGTGTTTACTGGCAATGTGGCAGAGATCACAACCAGAGTATTGGCAAACCCAGCCTCATCCTTGCCAGATCACTAGATGCAACTTCGAAATGGCAACTACCATAGGGATTACACTTTGAAGTGTTGCCCAAGGGCAGATAATAATGAGCCAATATCTGGGGCCAAGGGAAAGAGAAGGTGGCATTGGTTGATGGTTCACCCTCCTTCTCAATAATACATTATAAAAGCTTTGCTTTTCCCCCAGCTCATCCCTACAAGTCAACCTGGGACCCCAGATGCACCATGGCTCTTCTTGGCATCACTGTTGCTCTGCTGGTGTGGATTGCCACCCTCCTGCTCATATCTATCATGAAGCAGATACACAGCAGCTGGAACCTTCCCCCAGGGCCTTTTCCACTTCCCATTGTTGGGAATTTCTTCAGTTTGGATTTGAAGGATGTTCCTAAATCCTTAACCAAGGTGAGAGAAACATTGTTATTTTAGGGACAATGTGTTGGGGATTGTATCTTACATGAGGGTTTTCAATTGTTATCCAATATCAGCCTGTTATGAAGTAACTGAATTAATAGTAATGTCCAAGAGTGATAGCCAGTGGTACACTTCGGGCACGGAGCACGCAGAATGGACTTGCCACACAAGGACTGTGTAGCTGGAAAGAGTGTGGGATGCTGGCCTTGCTATGGGCCACTCGTGGTATAATGTCAGATGCATCTTGGCTGGCCAAAGAAAAGACAACAGGTAAGTGCAGGATCAGTGACATTTCACCAGAACATGAGCGCCTGAGTCCTGGCATTGGACACTTGCTTTAGGGGTGTTATTAAGCACTGCAGAGTGGGTACAGGCTGTGGGAACACACGTTCTAGGTCAGCTGGCAGTATCGTTCGGTCTATCGCCTTGATGGCAGAAGTAAACAATAGGGTGATGAGCACAAGTGAGGGCAACATGGCCATAGGGAACAGACATGAGAAGCCAATGTCCCTGGGTTTGGTGTCCAGGTAAAACGAGGGTGTCCCTGCAAATAATGCAGCCTCTTGTGGCGAGTGTCCCCACATCAGGCTTGACAAAGACAGCCTTTTCCCCCTGATTCCTCTCCAGCCAATAGTCATAATGTCTGGCTTCTAGAGAAAGCTGCCTTTGGACTTCCTGACCACTGTGTGCTGATCCCCACAGCTGGCAGAGCGCTTCGGGCCAGTCTTCACTCTGCACCTGGGTTTGCAGCGTGTTGTGGTCCTGCATGGCTATAAGGCCGTGAAGGAGGGCTTGTTGAAACAGAAGAATGAGTTCTCTGGCCGAGGGGAGATCCCTGCATTCAAGGAGCATGAGAATAAGGGTGAGTCTACTTCCTAGGCAGCAGTGTGGGCAAACCCATTAGGTACAGTAATGCGCCCCTCCCAAGTCCTACACAAAAAATAATGATGACAGCAGGGAGAATAAAGTCAGACAAAACTAGGGTTGGAGTCATGAGTCAGTTGGTAGAACACAAATCAATAAACGCAAGTGTCAGGTACTAACTCTGCATCATGGTCTCAAACCTTTAAAGAAAAGAAAGACCAAAAGACCCTCAGACCCCATGGTCACGGCTTGTGCTTGTATGAAAGCTGCTGTGAAGTTTGCATTGAGTAGGCACTGTGCTTTGTTTATCCCAGAATTCCAAAGCCCAGCAAGTCCCTTATATACAGCAGGTACCCAAATATATTTGATGGAGCAAAGGTCATGGGGAAATTAAGAGAAGGAAGGAGGTAGATAGAGAGGAAGGGACAGGGACCTCTTGACTGTGCGAAGCATAAGGCAGCAAGAGACTCTGCCTGGCAGGAACTGAATGGTGCTGCGGCAGGCAGCAGACTGCGAAAACTGGATGCAAGGGACAGAAGTATATATTAACACTTTCAACGGAAAAAAGAATCTAGCTTTAGATCTGTTGATGCCAAATGTTTTTCATGATCCGGAGAGTCCAGCAGGCCATACTCTGGAGGAGAGAAAGGTAGAATGTGATTTGAGCACCAGGAGGCTTGGAGAGGGGGAAGTACTCAGTCTTCCCACTTAAGGTGCCCACAATAGAGAGTCCTGCGGCATTCAGATCTCAGTGAAAGAGAAGCCACAGTGTTTTGAGTTGAGATCTTTATAGTTTGATGGCTAAAATCCATGGGAAGAGAAAGGCTACACAAAAAATGTATCAATAGGCAGGGAAGTGGTTAGTTCTTTCTTGATGTGGCCGTTTGTGGTTTTATGTGGCATGGAAAAGATTAGTTAGTGGCAATTTTTTAAAATTAAATTTTGTTGACAAGGTGTTGTGCAAAAGGGGTACAGTTATGTAATAAGGCAGTGAGTACATTTCTTGTGATATCTTACACCCTCATTTTTCTTTCCGTTCCCTAGATCAGGTAGGCATATATACAATACCCAGTGTACCAAAATCATATACAGTAACCACGTAGGGTACGGCAAAGGAAATTCACCTAGAACTTTGAATATAACGTCAACAATAGAATCCTCCTGTGTCCTTCTCTTGGAGTTGTTGAGCTATTGTGATCCACTGATAGGTCTATTCTAGACCTTTTTATGTTTAGTAGTTGTTTGGTTTTATATACATAATGTAAGGTCGCTGACCCAAACCTGTGAAAATACCATTTGAAAAGAAGTTTGTTGTTTCGCAGACCTGGTCTCTACTCCCCCCCCCCCCCCGCCCCATCATGGAGATTGAATCTGGGGCTTTGCCCTTAAGCCACACAACCCCCCCATCCTCCTTAGTCCTTTTATTTGTGTTTTGTTTTGTTTTTGAGACTAAAGTCTTGCAAAATTCTCCTGGGCAGGAACTTGGCATCTCCCCACCTCCACCTGCTGAACAGCTGGGGTTCCTGGTGCACACGCCCACCCCAGGCTGTTTTGGGAAGTGGGGAGTGTCTGTGTCCCTGTTCAAGGCTGACTTCCTGTCACGGCCTTAGCAATGGCATGATGGGGTGGCCAGAATCGCAGTTCACAGAGAGCTCCAGCCTGTGAATGTTGCCTCCCATGGCCAAGGGAGCTCGAAGACAAATGACAGCAAGTTTTGAAATCACTTTCAGTGATTGAAGGGGGACCAGGGTATTCTCGGCGGTCCTTATGAATGAAAGAGGGCAAGTTGAGAGGCACCCAGAAAGGAAGAGGAGGACATTTCTATGCTGCTTTGAAGATGGAGGGATGGGCCATTATGCTAAAGTGTCCTCGAGAAGCTGGGGGAGGCCAAAAGCAAGACTTTTGCCCCAAACCTTCTAGAGGGTAGCCCCTGGATACAGCTGGCCCAGTGAAACCATTTTGGACTTCTTGAGAATAGTTAGCTCATAAACTTGTGTTGTTCAAAGTGGCAAAAAAAAAGCAAAGTAAATAAAATGAGGCTATTGTTAAGACACCCAGGGGGAGTTGAATGTGCCAGAGAAACGTGGCATGCCCCTTCCCTTATTGGGGACTGGTTCTAGATTTACACATCATAACCAGTACCCTACGACTGTGATGAGGTCATTGCTCAATCCTCCCTTTCTTCAAGAATTGGGCAATTGGAGTGAACTCTGCTGGTTCCTCTTTTTTCAGGGGTTATTTTCAACAATTCACACACCTGGAGGGACGTCCGACGGTTTGCCCTGAGCATCCTCCGAGACTATGGGATGGGGAAACAGGGCAATGAGGAACGGATCCAGAGAGAGGCTCACTTCCTAGTGGAGGAGCTCAGGAAGACCCAGGGTGAGTGTTCTCAGGCAGAGAGCCAGAGAGGAGGGTCTTGGACAGGCTCTTAAAAGTCACTGAACAACCTAGAAGCGGTGGGCAGCTACTCAGTGACAATGATTCTCAGGCACTGCTTTCTTAACTCATTCCCAGTTCTAATGTCTAATGGAGCAGGAGTGGCCACCAAATGTGACTGGTGTACTCTAGATAGCACTGAGAAGTTAAGACAGCTTAGAAGGCCCTGTTCTCACAGGGATTGCTGGGAACTCAAGGGAGCCTGTGTTGTTGGCTAATGCAGGCCATGGTTAGTGTGCTCCCCGCAACATGGTCTATAACGTCTCATCTGTTTTCCAGGCCAGCCCTTTGACCCTACGTTTCTCATTGGTTGTGCACCCTGCAATGTCATCGCAGATATCCTCTTCAACAGGCGTTTTGAATATAATGACAAGACATGTCAAAGGCTCCTGAGTTTGTTCAATGAGGATTTTCACTTGCTAAGCACTCCTTGGATCCAGGTAGTTATTACCCTCCTTTTATTAATCTTGACTGTGCAGTTTACATTAGAGAGAGAGGGACAATTTAGGTCATATGGGATAGAAAGGCCTAGAAAAGGCCGAGAACAAGAATGTGTCTAAAAGTGTTGGGCTAAATAGCTCCAGTAGCCCTTCTAGAGATATCTGTGGGTCCCCAAGCATCTGTGTGCTAACCTAGGCATGCCTTTCTTTTCACACGTCAGCCTATTTTCACCACAGAAGATATAGTTCTGGGGGAAGGATTACCCCTCACTCCAAAGACATGGTTGCACAAAATATCCTAAATTGTATGGTGATCTCAGCCTTAAATTTATGTTTGGAGGTTACTTGCCCAGCACAAATAATCATGTGGCATCTTGAAAAATAATACAGTAACATGTTCTTCTTATTTTTAGCTTTATAATAATTCATCCGGCTATCTAAAGTTCCTGCCTGGAAGCCACAGAAAATTGCTTAAGAATGTGTCCGAAATAAAACAGTACGCGCTTGAGAAAGCCAAGGAACATCTTCAGTCAGTGGATTTCAACTGCCCCCGGGATGTGACAGACTGCCTGCTGGGGGAAATGGAGAAGGTGTTTGCCACAGGACATATGGGTGCATGTGGTGGGGCACAGGCATTTTTCAGGTTCATGCTAAGACCCACTTGCGGGTGTCGAGACTGTCCACTTCAGTTGGTTTGCATGCTCTTGGATTTACACCTTTTGGTTCAGCATGACCACTGAACTCTTCTCATTCATGAGGGGAATGGTTGGGCTGGTGGATCCTTCCCCTAAGTTCTCTCCAGGCTGGATAAGGCTGGAGCCCTTTCAGAATCCCTCACTAACCCTGTTGGCACGTATTCCTCCATAGTCCTAAGCTTCTAGAAGTTCTGCCCCCTCCCCCCCCCCAGCTCTATGTTTCTGTAACTCCAGGACCACTCTGGCTCAGACTGGTGAAGCCACTAATACTCTTTTAACAGCGTGTAGTCTTGCTAATTCCCCAAGGATGGTGTCTGGAGCTGAGAATTCCTTTCCTTAGCTCAACATCACTGAGGCTGGAAGAAGACTTGCCAGCCCATGCAGCTGTGGAGGGTCATTAGCAAAGGCCATGTTGCCTCAGTTTCTCCGGGACAGTCCTGGCTCTGTTGACGGAGATAGCTCCACGTCCTTCGTGAGGAGCCTTGTCCTGTTAGCCTTTTTGATCAGAGCCTCTGTTTACTTAGCTGAGAAGTAGAGATGATCAAGTCATGGTTGAGCCAGAAGACCCTGTCATACCTCTGGTTCTGCTCTGCCGAAGGGTAGAAGACATCGCTTTTCAGCACTTGCAGACATCATTTCACCCAGTTCCTGTCTGTCTCCTACTTCACAGGAAAAACATAGCCAAGAGCCAGTGTACACAATGGAAAATGTTGCTGTGACCTTGGCAGACCTGTTCTTTGCAGGGACAGAAACTACCAGTACTACTCTGAGATATGGGCTCCTGATTCTAATGAAATACCCAGAGATTGAAGGTATGTACATAACGAAGCCTATGTGTCAGGTTGAGCCTCTATATGGCAAGCCTTATGCATTTAGGCCTCAGCTCTCAGCCTAAAGCTGCTGTTAACTTTCTCAGGATCACAGAATGAGTTCCCTTATGGGGACATGGCACTGTGGTATCTTTGAACACTGGTTATCCCATGCCCCACCAGAGCCTCTGGGTACAAGAAAGAGGAGCTCAACATTGAAGTGGGGAGAGGCTGTCGGCCTGCATTCTGCCTTATAAATAATCTATTTATGACAGTGACAACAGTGCTCCAACTGCCTCCAAAGGAGCCTGGGCCTAGGCAGAGCAAGTTGCAGGGACAAGGCTGGAGTGGTCCTGGGACCTGTTACTCCACCAGGATCTGAGGGTGGAACTGAACGAGAAGCCACCCAAAGCTTCCTCAGAGCCACATCCTTCCACAGTCATCTTGACTACACATAGGCAGGCAGGACTCCAAGTCTGGGGCAGGCATAGAGGCCTGGGCTTGGTGTACAGAGGGTCATGCCCCCGCCTGGGCCAGGTGGAGGCAATGTGAGGGCTCTTCAATGCCAACAGCTCGCTGGGGTGGCTAATCTCCAAGTAAAGAGAACAGGAGGGGAACGGTGGCACAGGGTGAGGCGCCCATAGATCTGGAGTTTGTCACTCTTTGGCCTTGGTGCAATCTCTCTGCACAGCACTGTGCCAGGGCCACACGTGCTGCTGACAGAAAGCGGACAAAATGCCAGGCAATGGGCAATCCTTCAGTGTGCTGTGTTCTTCCACCAAATTGGTTCTTTTTTTTTTTTTTTTTGGCCAGTCCTGGGGCTTGGACTCAGGGCCTGAGCACTGTCCCTGGCTTCTTCTTGCTCAAGGCTGGCACTCTGCCACTTGAGCCACAGCGCCACTTCTGGCCATTTTCTGTATATGTGGTGCTGGGGAATTGAACCTAGGGCCTCATGTATACGAGGCAAGCACTCTTGCCACTAGGCCATATCCCCAGCCCCACTGAATTGGTTCTTGAGAACCAATGTGGAATGTGAAACAATTTCCCTCAAGGTAGTTGGTGCAGGACAGGCCCAGGGTCAAGCCCTGGGCTTTCTGTCAGAAAAAGGTTTTCTTTTTCATCACACAGAAATGTGAAGGATTTCTGCGAATATGGCCTACTGGCAAGAGTGCTTGCTTCGTATACATGAAGCCCTGGGTTTGATTCCTCAGTACCTCATATATAGAAAATGGCCAGAAGTGACGCTGTGGCTCAATTTGGCAGAGTGCTAGCCCTGAGCAAAAAGAAGCCAGGGACAGTGCTCAGGCCCTGAGTCCAAGGCCCAGGACTGGGCAAAAAAAAATATGAAGGATGAAGGAGATAGAAGTCCAGAGAGGGAAACATTGTATGGATCTGCCCTGCAGCATTTGTAAGAATATGTATGTATGTATGTATGTATGTATGTATGTATGTATGTATGTATGTATGTATCTATCTATCTATCTATCTATCTATCTATCTATCTATCTATCTATCTATTGCAATAGGGCATCGAACTCAGTGTTCTGTGCATATTAAGGAAGCAATCTAGCACCCGAGTCATGCTTCAAGCACATAGAATAACTTTTGGCCACTGTATCATGAGAACCATGAACTAAAAAATATTTTAAGTGATTAATTATGAGGAATTTCCAACAGAGACATAAAGTAAATTTGACAACTCCCCAACAGTCATTGCCAAATTTAACATGTACATGTTACAGAGCCAGCCAAAGCCCCACTAACTCATGCCTCCCTCCCTGCCTTCCTGCCTTCGTGGCTGCCTTCCTGCCTGCCTGCCTTCCTGCCTTCCTACCTGATTGCAGGCCTCCCTGCCTTTCTTCCTGCCTCCCTGTCTCCCTGCCTTCTTGCTTTCCTGCCTGCCTACTTCCCTAGAGATGGCAGTGTTTCAAGATTGCTATGTTTTTTCCCTCAGTACATTTACCATTAGGTAAATACCAACTCATACCTTTGCTGTACACATCTTCACGGTTTACCTAGTTCCTATACTATAAACAGCATTTTGAAGTTTGCTCTTTAAAATGTTTTTACTGTCATTTTAAAGGTGATGTGCTGAGGGGTTACAGCTTCAGAAGTCAGGTAAAGAGTACCTATCTTTTAGGAGAATGTCACCCCTTACTTTGCGCTCTCTCAGTTTTTCTCTCCCATCCTCACCCTCAAGTTGCATAGTTCATTTTCCACATCCTGTCCCGTGAGTACCCCCTGCTGCCTTTGTTTACCCTTTGTCCCTCCATTTCTATGCCTCCTCTTAAGTCTTCCAAGGACATACAAATAAACAAAAAAGACACAGAAAGAAAAGAAAAACAGCAGGAAAGAAAAATACCTCTGGTTTTCATTTCCATAAATATTGTTTTGTATGACCAGAGGCATTGTGCCTTTGTGTTCTCTTAAAAATATCCTCCTTTGGTCGTACTGCTTGTGAACGCCTAGAGACCAGTATAATTTATCATGTCCCGGTGTATTTTAGATTCAGCTTTTGCATATGAGAGAAAACTTGTGCTGTTTGTTCTTTTGAGTTTGGCTTACTTCACTTAACATGATTTGTTCTAGGTCGATCTATTTCCCTGCCAATGACATAATATTATTCTTTCTAATGGCTCTGTAAAATTCCATTGTGTATAAGTACCACATTTTTCTTTATCTACTCATTTATTGTTGGGCATCTGGGCTATTCCCACAACTTGGCTACTGTGAATAGTCCATCAATGAATGTGCAGGTGTCTTTATGGTATCCTGTCTTGTGATGCTCTCAGTAGATGCCCAGGAATGGTATGGCTGTGTTGTACAGAAGATCTATGTTTAGATTTTTAAGAAACCTCCACACTGCTGTCCAGAATGGTTGCACTACTTTTCATTCCCACCAACAGTGCAGTGGGTTCCTTTTCCTCCACATCCCCCGCAGCACTTGTAGTTTGAATTCAGGATGTTGGTCAATCTAACTCGAGTGAGGTGGATTCTCAGCGTTGTTTTGGTTTGTATTTCCTTTATGGCCAGGAATGATAAGCATTTTGTCATGTGTTTGTTTGCTAGTCTTACCTCTTCTTTTGAGAAGTCACTCCTTCGCTCTTTTGCCCATTTAAAGATTGGTTTATTAGCTTTCGGAATGGTTAGTTTCTTGAACTCCTTGTATACTTTGGATACTAGGCCTTCATGGGATATATTGCTGGCAAAGATCTTCCAATCTGCTGGCTGTCTTTCTAATTTAGTAGCTATGTCCTTAGCTGTGCAGAAACATTTTATTTTTATGTCATCCTACTCGTCAAGTCTCTCTCCTATATATTGTTCTTGTGGGACTCTTTTCTAGAAGTGTCTACCTGTACCTATAAATTCAAATGATCTCCTACTCTCTTTTGCAGTAATTTCAATGTTTCAGGTCTGACGATGTCTTTGGTCCACTTTGAGCTGATATTCGTCCCTCATGGCAGACAGGCATCCACTTTTAGCTTTCTGCATATGGATGCCCAGTTTTCCCATCATCAGTGATGAAAGAGGCTATTTTTTATCTACTGTATGTTTTTGGATCCCTTATTAGATAAATGTGTAGTGCATGGTTTATTTTGGATAATCTGTTCCATTGATTTTTGGTTCTAATTTTGTGTTGATACCAAGGTGTTTTTGTTATTTTGACTTTGTAATAGAGTTTGAGGTGTGGGATTGTGATACCACCACCATTATTATTGTTGTTATTATTTTCTGTAGAATGGCTTTGACTGTTTGAGGTCTTTTATTTGTTCCATACGAATTCTGGAGTTGTTTTCTCTATCCCGGTAAAGAACTTCATTGTGATTTTGACAGAGATTGCATTAAATTTGAAGATCATTTTTGACAGTATGGCCATTTTTACAATATTAATTCTAGCTATCCATGAACATGGGGGTCTCTCCATTTTCTGGTGCCATCTTTGATTTCTTTCTTCAAAAATTTATAGTTTTCACTATAAAATCCTTTTGTTTCTTTGGTTAGGTTAATTCCTAGCTTTTTTTTTTTTTTTTTTTTGAGACTATTGCAGAGATTTCCCTCTCTGATTCTGTTGGTATACAAAAAGGCTACTGATTTTTGTGGATTAATTTTGTATCCTGCTACTTTGCCAAAGTTATCTATCAGTTCTAGGAGCTTAAGGCTGGGGTTTTTGAGTCCTTTATCTATAAGATCATGTCTTCTGTAAATAGAGATTGTTTGGCTTCTTTTTTCCCTATGTGAATCTCTTTTATATCTTTTTCTTGCCTTATTGCTCTGGCTAGGAATTCTAGAACTATATTGAACAGGAGTGCAGAGAGTAGACATCTTTGCCTTGTTCCTGATTTTAGAGTAAATGGTATTAGATTTTCACCATTCAGTATAATATTGGCTGTTGGTCTGTCATATATAACCTTTATTATTTTTATATATGTTCCTTCTATTCCTAGCTTCTTCAGAGCTTTTAATATAAATGGGTGTTGGATTTTGTCGAAGGAATTTTTCCTGCATATTCGAGATGATCATGTATTTCTTGTCTTTGGCTCTGTTGATATGATGTATTACATTTGTTGATTTATGTATGCTAAACTAGCCTCACATCTCTAGGACGAAGCCTACTTCATCATAATGTATGATTTTTTTTTTATTACTTGCTGAATTCTATTGGCTAGTATTTTATTGAAGAGCTTTGTATCTGAGCTCATCAGAGACTGGTCTATAGTTCTTTTTGTTGTTGTTGTTGGATTCCTACCTGGCTTTGGGATGAGTGTGATTCTGGTTCATAAAATTAGTTTGGAGTTAATCCTTCTTTTTCTATTTCATGGAAATGTTTCAAGAGCATTGTTGTTAGTTTTACTTTGAAAGTCTTATAGAATTCAGTCATGAATCCATCAAGAACTGGGCTTTTCCTTGTTGAAAGGCTTCTGATTATTTCCTCAATTTTGTTGAGTGTTATGGACCTGTTTAGGTGTTTTATATGTTCTTTTTTTTTTTTTTTTTTTTTTTTGCCAGTCCTGGGCCTTGGACTCAGGGCCTGAGCACTGTCCCTGGCTTCTTCCCGCTCAAGGCTAGCACTCTGCCACTTGAGCCACAGCGCCGTTTCTGGCCGTTTTCTGTATATGTGGTGCTGGGGAATCGAACCTAGGGCCTCGTGTATCCGAGGCAGGCACTCTTGCCGCTAGGCTATATCCCCAGCCCCGTTTTATATGTTCTTAGTTCAGCTTAGGCAGTTTGCATGTCTCTAGGAATTTGTTCATTTATAATAGATTTTCTATCTTGTTTGAGTATAGGTTTTGAAAATTGCCCTTCATAAACTTTAGGATTTCCTGGATGTTTGTTGTAATGTTTTTTTTTTTTGTTGTTGTTATCTCTGACTTTGTTTTTTTTTTTGGCCAGTCCTGGGCCTTGGACTCAGGGCCTGAGCACTGTCCCTGGCTTCTTCCCGCTCAAGGCTAGCACTCTGCCACTTGAGCCACAGCGCCGCTTCTGGCCGTTTTCTGTATATGTGGTGCTGGGGAATCGAACCTAGGGCCTCGTGTATCCGAGGCAGGCACTCTTGCCACTAGGCTATATCCCCAGCCCATCTCTGACTTTGTTGATCTGAGTCTCTTCTTTTCTTCTTCTTTTCTGAGCTAGTGGTCTATCTATTTTATTGATTTTTTTTCAAAGAGCCAGTTTTGTTGATTTTATGTATAGGCTTTTTTTTTTTTTTCTATTTAATTGATTTCTTCCCTAATCTTTACTATCTCTGTCAAGTAGTTTTGGGTTTGGTTTGTTCCTGATTTTCTAGCAGCTTAAGTTGCATCATGAGGTTATTTACCTGCACTGTTTCTGTTTTTGAAGAGTTTGCTTTTTCATTGAATATTTTATAAAGTCCCTTGGGAAATGTCAAACCAAGAAAGACTGAGAAGTTTTCTGAAGGCTCTGTTACCTTTAGCAGAGAGGGACTTTCAGACTCCAAGTAGTCTGTAGCCTTGTATTATGGGTCACATCGGTTATTAAAGCTACTCTGTAGGTGGGGCCAGCCTAAGCAAAACATGGTGAAACTCAATCTCAAAACAAAATAAAAGACAGGCACCAGTGGTTCATGCCTGTACTACTAACTACTCAGGAGATTAAGATCTGAGAATTGCCATTCAAAGCCAGTCATGGCAGGAAAGTCTATGAATGGAGCTGTGGCCCAAGTGGTAGAGTGCTAGTCTTGACCAACAAAAACAAACCTCAGGGACAGTACCCAGGCCCTGAGTTCAAGTCCCAGAACCAACACACACACACATACACATACACACACACACACACACGTGTAAATATTGTGCATGCATGCACACACAACCACCCCCCACCGGGCCCCCCCCAAACAAAAAGAAAAAAGCTAGAGCATAGTTTGAGTGGCAAAATGTTTGTGTAACATGCTCAAGGCTCAACACCCATAGCACGGCAAAAGAAAGGGGAGTATGCATGTCTGTCCAGTTCTATTATATATGTTACCCCTTCACATTTTATTGAAGTATAAAATACCAGGGGTGATAATGATACAAGTATTTCCCTACAAGAAAAAACTTCCAACACCTTTTTGTGGTTCTTTATTCTTTTTTTTTTCTTTTTCTTAAATTGCTTAAAGAAAAAACTTCCAGCACCTTTTTGTGGTTCTTTATTCTTGACACTAACTAGATAAACCACCATTAGTTAAAATAATGGATAACGAACTTTTTGTTGACTGAATAATCTCATGTCCAGGAATGAGAGACTGTAGGTCTTACTGATATTTGTGGGGAAATTACCCACAATTTGAATTACCTAGGGTACCAAATTTAAGATATACCATAAGTGTTATGCGTCCTAAACTTGGTAGATAGATGAGAGGGTGGTTGGACAAATGTGTGGATGGATGAGTGGTGCATTGATAGAGGGATAGGTATATAGCAGATGTGTGGGTAGATGAGTAGGTAGGTGAGTAAGTGAATGGCAGGTAGATGAATGGGTAGAAGAATAGAAACATGAGTAGGTAGGAGGAAAAATGATTAGATACATGGAAGGATGGTGGGTAGGAAATCAATTACTAATTCATCGATTCTCACATCCTTAACATTAATTGTACCAAGGGGTTTCTTTTAGACATGTCCATACAGGCATGTAATTTGCTTTGATTAGGGTCAGCTCTTTAAATTGATCTCATTCATGTCTTGGCAGAGAAACTTCATGAAGAAATTGACAGGGTTATTGGACCCAGTCGCATCCCTGCTGTCAAAGACAGGCTGGAGATGCCCTACATGGATGCTGTGGTGCATGAGATTCAGCGATTCATCAATCTTGTACCCTCCAGCCTTCCCCATGAAACAACTCAGGACACCATGTTCCAAGGATACCGGATTCCCAAGGTCAGACATGACATGAAATGCCTCCTGAGAGCAAAGTTCTGAGGACTGGCTCACCCCTTTGCTTGATGGCGGGGTCAGACAGGAATTCAAGGACTTCCCTCCCTCTAGCAGAGTACTGGATGGTGGGTCCAGGTCAGCATTCCCATCTTGCAGAGTCCCAATGCCTTGGAAGTTCTTGCGTGACTTGGTAACTAGAGAAAGGGACATACTAGGAGGGAGAGTACACCCTGAACTGAGGCCTAGAATTTGTATCTCATTCTAACACCAGGAGTCAGAATCAGTAACAACCAAGACCTGGGTTTTATCCTGTGAAAAGTTTAGGTTTTTTGTTTCATTTAGACTTGAACCCTGGTTGTTTTCCATCTAGTTCTTAACTAAACAAATTTCTTAATGACATCTTTAATATCATGCATAATAAAATTTAAACAACCTTCTTTTCCACCAGGGCTCCCAGGTGTAAAACCATATTTTGTTAACTTGACTGACTGAAGCATGTTTGCTTTTTCTAGGGCACAGTTGTAATTCCAGCTCTGGATTCACTTTTATATGACAACCAAGAATTTCCAGATCCAGATAAATTTAAGCCAGAGCACTTTTTGAATGAAAATGGGAAGTTCAAGTACAGCGATTATTTTAAGCCCTTTTCTGCAGGTAAGCAGGGTCCCAGAGTAGTTATTACCTTCCTGGGTCATATCCTCCATTTTTCATTTCTACTCCTTGTCTATTCTGCCATCATCCCAGACATGGGCTACCCTCAGTCCTGCCAAGTTCCTGTTTGTATTTAGAACATGATCTGTGGGTGTTCCTCCCTGTTCAGAGAAGTTAGATTACATGTTTTTCAATGTTTTGGCTGGTGTTCTTTTTTTATATTCATTGTTAAAGTATTTCTACTTTACTAGGACATGGTAAGAGTATCTCAAAGCCATGTTTCCTAATTCCTCATCATTTTAAATAACAATTACTAAGAATAAAAGAAATGACAGTCCAGTATCCTCTGATTACCTAGTCTCTTAGGAGTAACAAGGTCTTCCCTTTTACAACTCTGTGGCTTTTGTTCCATTCCTACTACTGCACCACAGTTCTGGTGAAGGAAGATCCTACAACCAACTTGATAGATAACTTTAACAACTAATTTTTGAATGGTCTTCTGATCTCATTTCACTTTCTTTCCTGAAGGGTATCAAGGGAATTATCATGTGTTTCCTTCTTCACTGATTGGAGGCCATTTCCCCAACCTAACACTAGTTTTTAAAAATTTGATTCAATGATTATTTGCTGTGATTTCTTATTATTTTATCTAGCAAGAATATATTTATTCTAACATTAGTTTTTGCAGCTGAGTTCTGCATGAAGTATGCAAACTGTTCTCTGAATAAGTCAATGTTACTAATATTCTTGGTTTTTGTGAGTATGTTTTCTGCTTGTCATTGGCCTGGGTGTCTTCTGCTTTTGGTAGTAGTTTGCCTACAGCTTCCACTTGCTCTCCCCTTGAGGCCTAACTATTAATAGTGTTAATGACCTCTTGAAGCTCCCTGTTTGTCTCATCACTGTTGTTACTTCTAGGGAAGCGAGTGTGTGTTGGAGAAGGCCTGGCTCGCATGGAATTGTTTCTGCTTCTGTCTGCTATCCTACAGCATTTTAATCTGAAGTCTCTGGTTGACCCAAAGGATATCGACCTTAGCCCTATTGCAGTTGGTTTAGGCAGCATTCCACCACACTACAAATTGTGTGTCATTCCTCGATCATGAATGTGAAGAAGTGTGTGCCAGAGACCACTGAGAACTGTGATTGGAAGCCAGAAGTGGAAAGAAAGTCCGTGAGACTCTCTTCTTCAGCTAACTATCAGAAATCCAGAAATGGAGCAATATTTCATGTAGTGCAGTGCCAGCCCTAGGCAAATAAGCTACGGGACAGTGCCCAGGGCCCTGAGTTCAAGCCCCTCTACCTGCACAAAATAAACATAAATAAATGTTTTAAAAATTACAGTGTAAGAACAATGGTCTAATAGCCATTTTATGAAGATTCTTTTCAAAATTACCTTTAACTTTTAAAACCATGGCTCTTTTGTATGGTCTAAGGGCCAAAAGATAGTATTTTTTCTTATCTACGTGACCCAGAAATATTGATACAAAAACTAAAAACAGCTCTTCAGAACAACCTGTATCACTCACTAGTCATGCAACAGGCACCAGCCTCTTTGTAAACTCTCCTTGTATGCCATTTCTCTCCTCTCCATCAGTACTGCAAATTCACTGCTCATGGTAATGTTCTGATACCCTGTAGAAATGTCCTCTCATCTTGTTCATTTTACATTAAGTTGGAGCTGTGTTTGGCCTTTATATTTACATATTTTTAAGTGTGCTGTGCATTCATACTTGTAAAATGTTTATTAAAACTTCATAATAAATTTGTATATCATGTTGGACATAACTATTTCTAATTCATGACCAGAATGTCTGTCCATTTATTTAGTTCTTTTAAAATTTCTAACTACATAGTTTCATTGGGGAGAATTATATAAACATGTCATCAATATGTTATTTGTGATTTGTTTTTATATTGGAAGTAGTAGAGTATACTTGGAAGGCATTTTCAGAACACCACCACTAAGAGAGGCAGAGAAGGGGAGAACAGGAGGCCCGGGAGATTGCAGGGCCCTTGACAATGATGAAGACGCTCAGTATCTGCAATACTGGATTAGGACCGGCTTGAGACACTGGCGGGGGGTTGGGGGGGGGTGGGGAAAGGGGGAGGGGTGGACTTCCAGTGCATCCGAGTTCACTTACCTGAGTCGTTTCTTCTGCAGAGCATCCCAGACATCCTAACCTTTCCTAGCTCTTCATTGGCTTTCTTTTTTGCTTATCAAAGAGTTGAACCGGCATTGTGAGAGTGAATTCTCCAGCTGCACTATTCCTTTTCAAAAATCATATTTCACATTTTTCTTCAAGTAAAACTGGAGGGGCTCAGAGTCCCAAAATCTTCCTCTTGGGTTCAAGTGGTAGGTAGCAAGACCAGGTTCATAGATATAATACTATAGTGGTACTTTCATATAGAAGGGCCTCCTACTTATATTTTGTGGCCTGCTATTGATATTCTGTAATTTTAAGCATATATATATTTTTTAGCCAAGGGCTCCTGTATTTCCACTTTGCATTGGAACAAAAATCAAAACACATCTGTGGTCCTGTTGTGCCAAGTCGCAAGACCACCCCCAAAAAGACCACCGAGATTCAGACACTCCGAAATGCAAAAGCAAGGCAAGGCTTTATTTAACGAGCTGCCAACTCGGGCCTCCTCCTACCCACCGACCCAGCGGAGGTTAGGAGGAAGCCTCGAGCTGTGATTACACAGGGCTTATAAAGGCAAAGAACAAGGTTACAACAATCAGCTGTGCAAGCAAGATTAGAACACAGGTACAAATCTGATTGGCTCAGGGTTCGATTCTAAAATGGAGTTCACGTGGTGGGGCCTGACTTCAAAGTCTGGCACCTCAGTCCTAAATAGCAGCCAAGGTTCCTGAGCCCACCTAGCTGAACTTCATTAATTCGGTGAATCAGGACCTCAACTTGTGGCTATAAAGTTCCCACTACAGAGAGAAAAAGAGGTTGGAATGGCAAGGTCACAGTCCATATCCCTGCAGCTATCACTCCTCACAAATCCACTGAGCATCTCCTATGTACAGGTGCTACATACAGGGTTCACACTGGGCACGAAGAAGTAATGAGTCAAGGTGTGGTAACTTCATTCAAGAGAAATAAGGTGGGGCTCCTTTAATATATCCTACACAGGGCCACAAGACTTGGGGACTAAACGCTATGCCGCCCCAAGCAGGCCTTAGCGTGGCACGGCCTCTGACACCCGGGCAGCCCTGAGGGTTGTCCAGCCCAGGCCCCAGTCCGGCACAGCTGCTACCTCCGATCACCTGGGGCCTCTCAGGTTGGTCTGCAGCTCCTCTACCTGCTGAGAGCCTGGCTACCTTGACCAGTTGCGGATCCTTTCCCTCACTTGTTTTCCTGGCTGCCCTCTGTAGTCCAGAAATGGACATCTGGCGGGGCATATGTCCCTTTGCCCAGTAGAAGATAGCTCGAATGAGAAGGCACTGGCTAGCAGGTCTCTATCTGTCTAGATGAAAAGGGAGAAAGTGGCAGCTGAGGGAGAAAGTGATCAGTGGCACCATAGGGTTCCCTAAGACACAGAGCGACTGGGACACACACATCCAAAGATCCCATCTTGTAAGACCAGAGAAGGTCCCCAAGAAGACTCAAGTCTCCGTTGGGTATAGTGGCTTTTATAAAGAAGTTGACCATTAGAGAAGGTCATCCTTACCTCGCCTCGAATTTTCTTTTTACTGTGGTAGTGGAGGTGAAACTCATGACCTTAGGCATTCTTTTACTTATTTTCTTTTTATTATAACAAACTTTGATTTATTAGTTTTATTATTAATTTACTTACTTATTATCAGTTGTACGAAGGGGTTTCAATTCAATGTGTCAGTTTCGGAGTACGCTGATGTTACCCTTCTTCTTCATCTGACCCAACCCCACCCTAGGACAAACATCTTAACCCACATTCGTTACCACATAAAGAACACTGAACTTGTCATATACTCCTCAGTTCAAAGAACATTTTATGATTAGCACTTAAATCACTTACATATTTTTATTTGCTCTTGAGTCTCGGTAGGTACATCAGTAAAAAATAAATTCTATTGGTTCCTTTATCTGAAACAATGTGAAAAGTAAACATCCAAGAAAAATATATCCCCAAATATAGACTATAATTTTCTCTACATAGTAAAAGCAATATTCCAAGAAAACTTTTTTTTAAATTTTATTTTTTTATTGTCAAAGTGATGTACAGAGAGGTTACAGTTTCATACATTAGGCATTGGATACATTTCTTGTACTGTTTTAAAAATACCAAATCTCTTAAGGCCATGATGAATTATACAGTGTATATGTGAATAAAAAATAAAAATACAGTAACATGTGACTATATATAAAAAACACCCAAAAAAGTGAGTCACTGATATTAGATTACGCTTCTAAATCTTTTGAGGTGCTGATAGTAGATGCTTTTGTGTTTCTAAAACTTCACATTTTAGTAAGTAGGACAAAGTATGGCACTGAAAATTTTATAGTCTACTTTTTTAAAAGTAGTATAATAAATCCAGATAAACTATTCTTTTCCTATTGTATTTGCATTATTGAATGTCAAAATCCATAATACATATATAAATATCACTCAATACAATGTGAGGCTTAGCAGCACTGCCACTGTTTAAAAAATTATTCATATACCCGGTATAATAACGCTTATTGAACTTTTATTCTTAAGAATTAGGATTTAAGAATCAAGAATTTGTCTTAAGAATTAGGACATTTCCAAGGGAGACTCACTAGGCTTTGATAACTAGGGGAATGTCTGGTTGCTTTGCCTTTAGTTTTTAGTCTGTTTACATAATCACTCATCTAATATTTGTGAAAATATATTTTCAAACTGTCCACCTGAGGGCAGTGTAGGCCTAATTCTGAGAGTGCCCTTAGGCGTTCGAAGCAAGTGCTTTCCCACTTTCTTCAGGGATGTTCAGAGAAGCTTGGCTCGGGCAGCTCAGTGGGGCTTGGGCAGGGAAGGAGCCGGTCCAAGCTGCCCCGAGGTCAGGGTCCCAGTGGTGACACTAGATCTCAATTCCCCTGCCAGGTTCCTGCTCATGCTCTTGGGTCTCCACCACGGGAAGGGGCCGTGTTTTCAGCTACCACAGCAGGCCTGTACAGGAGCCACGAGCTGGGTCCCGGGGACAGTTTGTCCTGCAGAGGCCCTCCTCCCTCGTCGCAAGCATCCCCATGTGTGCCTGCCCCCGAGGCGGATCACGCAGATCAGGGTCTGCTCCCCGCTTTATCACTAGATTCAGTCCTTGCCTGCTGATGAGAGATGACTGCCCCCCTCCATTCTACCCAACGTACATCTTGTGTCCTGGACCCTCAAACTTCCAACTATTCTTCAACCGTTGTTCCTCACCCTAGTGCAAACTCGCCTCTGCCCTGGGATACAGGGGGCTCCCCCAAGTCCTAGCCCCTCCCCAAGGTCCCTCCCCTCCTCGGGCTCCGCCCCAGGCTGAGCTCCGCCCCTGGACACTCCTTCCTCCCCAGGATCATTGGCTGGGTCTCCAGCGCCTTGGAACCTGAGCTCCAGGGCCGCCAAGGCCGCTTGAGTGACAGCTCCTTCCGCCAAGTGCACCGCCATCTGCCAGCACCAAACTGGGGTTCCCGCCACAGCACCGCAAGCAGATCCTTTTGGGTCCCGCATACCTAGGCCCGGGGTGTGGGGTGGTAAACAACTGTTAAAGGGATTATCTCCCCGATGATGGTAAACAACTGTTAAATTGTGAAAGGGATTAACTACGGGTTGATGGTAAACAAGGAAGTTGTTAAAGGGATTATCTAGGGATGATGGTAAACAACTGTTAAATTTGTTAAAGGGATTAACCTCCTGTGACTCTTATCGCCAATGGCCAGAAATTTAGTCTTAAGACAGTTCTTTCTGATAGAGCACAGGAATTAGCATCAGAATTTACCAGAAGGTCATATGGAAAGTGAACATGAAAGTGAAAACAGTAACTACTTCAATAATAGGGTTGTCACCGGGGAACAATGATAAACTTCACCACCAGCTCATGAGACTGTTAGCACATTTCCTTGAACAGATGGAAATGCAACAATCTGAGTCTGTGCTGCAAGCATGTACATCATTTTAGACACAATGAAAATAATAACTATGCAACAAATCTACCTAAACTTTCCCCTAGAAATGTACAGTTTATTATCTGCATATTGCAGACATGGAAACTAAGGCTTAGAGAAATAAAGTACTATGCCAAAAATGAGCCATAATTTTTATTCTGGTCTTCCTAACAAGATTACTGTGTAATTTCACATATTCCTACCTTCTATCAAGATATGGTAACAAAATTGAAATATGTACTTGCTTTTAATCCTATATGAAATTAATCATGGCTGAAGAAATTATAAAATCATGAAAAATATATCCAGGAATTTTCGTTCTCTCAATACACATGCTGAGAGTTCACAGGATTAGAACTGTTTTTTTTTGAGAACACAGCATGAAAAGCAAGTAAGATATTAAATGTAGATTATATTTACTTGCTTATCTGATCATTTCCTATATTTGGGCCCAGACCCCATGTCTCATATTTGACATTTCTTCAGGCTGAGAAAATGCACTTAGTTTGGTTTAGAAAAGATTCAGGAAGAAGGGAAATATCCCACTACTGACACCTTGTGACATCTTCATGTTCCTGCAAGTCCTTTGCAAACTATAAGCCAGTAGATTGAAGGAGCTGATAAGTTACCTTTAATAATTATAATACAAACTTCAGTACTGTAGAACTATAAAAAGTAACACTCATGCTTAAATAAGAAATTTTTTATTCCAAAAGGATTTCCGCATCAAATTCCTCAGCCACATATCTTTGCCAGATGACTGTACTTATCTGTTGGCTCTCATACAAAATATGTATTTGTCTAAATTAATACACGTTACAACATTATTCTAAGTGGTATTTGTAAAGAAATTTAAATAATGATACTAATGTCATTTCCCCTACTGGATATGTAAATGACGACATGCTTACTATGAAGACTTTTTTTTTTTTTTTTTTTTTTTTGGCCAGTCCTGGGCCTTGGACTCAGGGCCTGAGCACTGTCCCTGGCTTCTTCCTGCTCAAGGCTAGCACTCTGCCACTTGAGCCACAGCGCCGCTTCTGGCCGTTTTTCTGTATATGTGGTGCTGGGGAATCGAACCTAGGGCCTCGTGTATCCGAGGCAGGCACTCTTGCCACTAGGCTATATCCCCAGCCCCTTTTTTTTTCATTTTTGACAAATTTATTGTTTGGAATTATATTCTAGAGATTCTAAAGTGAACCCTACAATTCACATGACTGTTTTGGAACCTGTATTAATTTTCATACAATTTCAAGTTAAGAAGTTTTATATAGCATCTATTAGGAAACAATAATGTAGCACTATTTGTGTCCCCAGCTCATAACAAAGCTGTTAAACTTCTTGGAATATTTGAGCCTCATTGCATAAAAAAGAAATATGTTTTTTCTCAGAATAATTCAATAACATATATTTTTATCTATCCTTTATTTGAATGGGATATTTATATTCTATACTTTTGTTAATTCCATTAAGAACATAAAGAGATATTATAGGCAGAATAAGCTTTTAATTAAGTACACATTACTCTAAATAAAATATGTATAAATTACTTATATTGAAATGCTTGAGTTTGGTTCCCTCGAAAGACCTCCAGAGACCAAGACCAATGCAAGCAGCAAAAAGGGCACGCTGGTGACACAAGAGGCCCTGAGCCTCAGGCTCCCAGACACATTTTGGGGGAAAGGCAGGGACTTAGCATACATCATAGCATCTTTTAACAAATCAACACACACTGCGGGAAAATTAAAAATTAATTCTTAAGCATGTTTGGTGCATTTGGTGGCGGGAAGGAATCTGGAAAGGGTCTTTGGTCAGATCAAGAGACCAAAGCATTTCAAATTGATTGGTTAAGCCATAGGGGTGTAGCAAGGGGGATGTGTGAACAGCTGCAGGGTTTTGATTACATATTGGAAATTGCACTCACAATTGGATACTGGAAATTCCACTCACAAATACTGGAAATCACACTCACGATTAGATACTGAAAATTCTACTCATAACTCACGGTTGGATATGGTCTTTACCGGGAAGCTAGGGGTTGGGGGTATGGCTTACGGTAAGGCCAGTCAGGTACAGAATGGGATCTGGCTCTACCTTTTCCCCCTTCTCTTAGGTACCTTGGGAGCCAATCATGGCTCCCTTCTGTCCATCTCAATGGCTGCACGTCTAGGGGCTGGTATTGAGATAAAGCATGAGGCAATAGTTAGGGCCCAAAGTAGTAGAACCAAAGGGCCTGTCAACACAGCTGTCAGGAGAGTTGTCCATGGTTACCAGGAGAACAGTGGCTGATACCAGTTCTCTCCTTTTTGCTTTCCGTTATATTTTTACCAAATGCCAAGATTTCCCTAATGATTCCTGATTAATTGGCATAAAACCAGCACCCTTTTCCTAAGGCTACACATGAGGAGCAAATTCAAGCTTCACTTCTTTTGCAAGACTATCTCAATGGGGGATCAAGCAGTTACAGATATTCACATGAGATCTTTCTGGTTTACATTTAGATGACATCACACAAGTCCCTTACCCCTTCAGATGCAGGTACAGATAAACATAGTTTCACACCGAAGCCCCAATCCTGACCCTATTTATATTATAGCCAATTTGATTACATGCCAACTTTAGTTATAAGCTCTAATTTTAAGACATACTGATACTGTTTGCTACACACTCAAACTTTCTAGGGATTATCTTCCTTTTTCTAATCTGAAGGGAATCACTTGTTTTCCCCAGTTCTCTTTCTAAAGTCTTGCCTTATCCCCATTCATGCCCTCTTCTACTTACTCAGACCATCAGCGACATACTTGAACATTCTGTGACAATTGACAATTCTTACTTTTGAACATTCTGTGACAACTGACCATCCTTACTTTACAAATCCCTTTCTTATCCAGAGGAAACCATTTTGTTTCCTCTATTCCTTTCTCCAAGGCTTTTTAATACTAACTTTCCTCTTTACATTTCCTGGGGTGTCTTTGCTGCTGGAGTTTTAAACTGTCTACATTTTCTTTTCCTCTGGTTTGTGGAATCCAGTTTATCTCAATTACATCAAGGCAATTTACTGTGATTTCACCCACAGCCTTTTGGGGAAAACAAAGATGGGGCAAGGGTCAGTCCGATGGGACTGCTGCTCCTAAGAAGCCAGACCAGAGCCAACTATCACGAGTTACTCTTTTAGGGTGGATTTCTCCAGTTTCCAGTGCCTCTAAGTGCCTAAGGTTGGCCAGTGGCATCTGTAAGATCCACCCCCAGGAGGACTCCATGAAGATGCCCCCAGCAGTTTAAATCTCTGTCCGGTTACCTTGGTAACTGGCACACACCTGATGGCAGTTACCTCCCTCTCTTATCTGAGGTCACACCCTAATCCATCTGGACACACTCTAATACACTTGGAAACACCTCCCAACCCAGGCATTGCCTGGAAGTGACTCTCCAGCCTGTTATACATGCTTTGGGTTTAGCAGCAGGCCATCAGTTCCATGGAATTGTCTACTTGAAAATTTCTTACAATATCCAATTTTCTTAATAGAGCTAGTTATCTCCAGTCAACTCAAGAATGTCCCCCCCAACTTTTAGTTTCAGCAGATCCAAAGCACTTTCCAGCAGAAATCAGCTGCATGTGATAGAGTCCCATCTGAAGATGTGGATTCTTCCAGATGACTGTTAGGCCATCCTTGATCCTCACGCAAATGCAATGGGCAGGGGCCATGGTGGTGTCAGGCAGCAGTGGCTCCCAGTGGCTCCAGTCAAATGTCACACCTTCTGCTGGGTTACCTGCAACTTTCTCCATAGACTGGTTAGAGAAGCTTAACCTAAGTTAACCTAAAGCATAACTTTAGTCAAATTTCCTAGTATTTTCCTGATTCCTTCTTAAGCACACTAGCTTCTATAGGCTGGCACATCACTGAATGTCAAGACCGCTTTAGGCAATCAATGGCCTTTGGGTCATTTTGCCAGGGAAAGTTTAAATCAGATATTTCCAATAAGGCTAGGATTTTTTTTTTAAGCCAACATAGAAGGCTTGGCCTGTAATCATTTCTCATAAGTGCAGTCTCTGTACACTTGTTACCTCTGTTTTCCATGCCTCTAGTTTATCCTACCACATATTCCCCAAAACTACTCTGGTCCCTCGGTCCTAACGGGGAGCTGATGGGCGAAGATCAGCCATCTTCTGTAACTTCTTCAGGCTGACTCAGGGGCGTTGGCCTTTCCTAGCCAGGAACCTATGACTTTAGTCTACTTTATCCAAGGGGCTGCAGGATCAGATATCCATTAGCAGCTTTACTCCAAAATGGAAATTACATTCAACATTTAACTTTCAACTATACAGCTTCCTTTTGGGCTACAGCAGTGTAGCCTTTTAACATTCTAATTAGTAAAAGCTTTTTCCTGACTGGCTGGGGAACTGGTCTCTGATGACCTAAAAAAAATGCCTACATTACCTTTGCAGGCCTTTAACAGATCTCAATAAGGACACAATCTCAGGTCTACAAGCTTTCTTTCCTGAACAGATATGCCAGCTCAAAATTCACTGCCAGTTAGGGCTTTGAGCAGATGCAGAGGGTTGGGATTTTTTTTTTTTTTTGGCCAGTCCTGGGGCTTGGACTCAGGGCCTGAGCACTGCCCCTGGCTTCTTTTTGCTCAAGGCTAGCACTCTGCCACTTGAACCACAGCACCACTCCTGGCCGTTTACTGTATATGTGGTGCTGGGGGATCGAACCCAGGGCTTCATGTCACTAGGCCATATTCCCAGCCCCAAGGGTTGGGATTTTAAACTATCCTCCCATTTGACAAACTTACCCTTACTACCCTCTACCACAGATGACCGTCAAGTTTCTGCCCAGTAGACAGACATGGGCATCAGAAAGGCATGCTTACAAACTATTCTTCTAGGACCTCCCGGCTCTGATTAACTTTTGAAAGGCCAAACAGGAGTGACTCTAGGATCTGACACCATCTCTGCCATCCAAGCAGTGGCTTACTGCCTCTGGATGCTCCATCACTTTTGTCCCAGGAGTGACTTTTCCATGCTGGTATAAATGCACCTTTGGCATTTCTCTTGGTCCGTCACTGGACTTGGACTCAGGGCCTGAGAGCTGTCCCTCAGCGCTCCAGCTCAAGACTAACACCCTACCACTTTGAGCCTCAAAGTGACTCATGACTCTGTTCCCAGCACTCTGCTGGCCAGCTGGAGACGAAGAATCTCACAGGGACCTTTCTCTGCCCGGGCTGGCTTCAAACTGCAGATTTCAGATCAATGAGTCTTACAAGAGGCCACTTTACTCCAATTAAAAGCAACAAGATGGTCCACACAGAAGTAGTTTTTAAGCATGCTCTTGCCTAGAACTTATTAAGGGCCAATGTTAGATCCTGACAAACTTGTAGGAATCACCTGTCTTCTCTGTGAGCCTGCTGGAAACTGTTACAAAACACCTACAAACAAACTAGAATGGCAAGTACTCATTTTGGTAGCCATAATTTTCCTTTTCTCACTTCGCAACAATCATTTAGGAAAATTTTACTTCCAAATTTCTTATCTAGAAATGCATTCTTGATTTCCAAAGCCTTTTACTAACCTCTGCTTTAACACTAACACTTTAGCTTTTATCTGCATTGGAAAAACTCTGAAGCTTACAGGCATTCTAAAACCAAGTACTGCCCTTTGCCTCCAGGCTGCCTGTTTTTTTTTTCTTTTTTTATTGAATTTTATTGATAAGGTGATGTACAGAGAGGGTATAGTTACATAATAAGGTAGTGAGTACATTTCTTGCCATATTTATTACACCCTCCTTCATTTTTCTTTCCCTTCCCCAGTTCAGATAAGCATATATACAATATCCAGTGTACCAGAATCATATACAATGACCACAGGGGGTACGTCAAAGGAAATTCACCTAGTACATTAAACATTGACAACAGTAAAATCCTCTTGTTTCCATCTCTTGGAGTTCATTTTGCTTAGCCTCATCTTATATAATCATATGTATGTAGCTGTTGAACTATTGTGCTCCTGGAAGGTGTATCCTAGACCTTTTTATGTTTATTTAGTAATTGTTTGGTTTTAGAGAGATGATGTAAAGTCGCTGACCAAAATATGTAGAAATACCATTTGAAGAGAAGTTTGTTGTTTTACAGTCATGATATTCAGAGCATTTTACATACAACACATACAGACAACATACAAAACATACAAACATACAAACATACAGACAAACATACAAAAGTGCCAAGAGTAAAAGCAGTTTGACAAATCTGGAGAAGCAGCGCTGCTGAGAAAAAAAAAGGGAGGAGAATTCCGCTGGGGACATAAAGAGCAAGAGAAGGAGTCACACCTGGAAGTCTTCTGTTTGCCACGTTCTCAGTTCAAGCCCGATACCTAGGAGGAATTTCTTCCGCCAGTGTGGAGGAGGTTAGACACACGTACACACAGACCACATACAAAACACTTAACATAAAACCAAATCGCAGCGCGGTAGCAAATTGTTCAAAACGCAGGTAACAGGCTACGCAGGGAGCAGACTACGCACGGATTTCTCCAAAAAATGTCTGTCTCCAAAAATGCCTGTACAGAAGAATCATTTACTGAAGTCGCAGCACGTGGTAAATTGTTCGAGATGCAGGTAACAGACAACACACGGAGGAACAGACTATGCATGGATCCAAAAAATTGTCTGTCTCCAAAATGTCTGTACCGAGGAACAATTTACCCATATGGGGGTCTGGGACTTCTCTCACAGACCCCATTGGCAGCCCTATAGCGCATCCGCCAAGGCTCTTTTGCCAACCTCATACACACACACACACACACACACACACACACACACACACACACACACACATCCTGCAGGGCCATAATACACATACACTTCGGCAATGCCTCACTCACCTTACTGGCCAGATTTTCACGACCCCTTGATCAGGTGTCTGGGTGAGCTTAGGGGGGTATCCCGGATGAGTCCCCACTGAAATGCTCGAGTTCCGATCCCCTGAACGACCTCCAGAGACCAAGACCAATGCAGCAAAAAGGGCGTTGACTGCGAGGTAGCTCGGTCCTCCGCGCACTCAGCACATTGGTGACACAAGAGGCCCTGAGCATTGGGCTCCCAGCTGTTTTATACATTTTGGTGGGAAGGCAGGGACTTAGCATACATCATAGCATCTTTTAACAAATCAATACACACCACAGGAAAATTAAAAAATAATTCTTAAGCATGTTTGGTGCATTTGGTGGCGGGAAGGAATCTGGAAAGGGCCATTGGTCAGTTCAAGGGACTGATGCACTTAAAATTGATTGGTTAAACCATAGGGGTGTAGCAAGGGGGGATGTGTGAACAGCTGCAGGGTTTTGATTAGATATTGGAAATTGCACTCACAATTGGATACTGGAAATCCCTCTCACAAATATTGGAAATCACACTCACGATTAGATAGTGAAAATTCGACTCATAATTCACGGTTGGATATGGTCTTTACCGGGAAGCTAGGGGTCGGGGGTAGGACTTACGGTAAGGTCAGTCAGGTACAGAATGGGATCTGGCTCTACAATATACATGTACCACAAACAAAATAATTTTAAGATTAAATGTTAACACTTGGTTAGGATTCTATTTAAAATCACTAACTACTGATTAGAATCGATAACTCTTTGCTAATCATTGAGATAAATACAGACACTAAAAAATGTTTTTAAAGTGAATGTCATAAATTATTGTGTGAATTAAAATTATTGTTATATTTGCACATCATATTGACACATAAATACTGTTTATATCAAATACCCTGAGTATCTTTTTACAAATCTATTATGACCCACAAGTAAAGACTTTAGAATACAAATTGAATTTGATTTGTGGTAAAAATAATATGTATATAAATGCCCAGGAGTGGAATTGCTGAATCATAGGTTAGTTCTTTAATTTTATTGAGGAACCTTCACACTGCTTTCCAAACTGGTTGAACAACTTTGTTTGCATTTCCATCAGCAGATTTTAGGGTTCCCTTTTGTCCACATCCTTGCCAGCATTCAGTATCATTTGTTTTCCTGATAATAGTCAACCTAACTGGGGTGAGGCTAAGCTTCGGGTGTTATTATAACTTGCATTTCCTTATGGCCAGAGATATTGAGCATTTCTTCATGTATCTATTTTTACTTCTTCTGAGAAGACTCTATTTCATTAGCCTACATGTTCATTATAGCACCATCCATCATGGCCAATGTATGGAATCAGCCCAGATGCCCTTCAATAGGAGAATGGTTCAAGAAAATGTGGTCTATCTTTCTTTCTTTCTTTCTTTCTTTCTTTCTTTCTTTCTTTCTTTCTTTCTTTCTTTCTTTCTTTCTTTCTTTCTGTCTGTCTATCTATCTATCTATCTATCTATCTATCTATCTATCTATCTATCTGTCTGTCTATCTATACACACACACACAGACACAGACACACACTGGAATTAGAATGAATGATATTTACCATTTGTAAAGAAGTGAAAATTACAGGAAAAATAAATTATTATGTTAAGTGAAGTAAGTCAGGCCCCAAGACACAAAGGATGTGTTGTAAAGCTGACTCCATCTTGATTAGGGAAACATGGTAGGAAATGTTGGGGGGAATAGAGCTGACTCCATCTTGCTTATTAGGTCAACCTGACCCCAAAATTCTGCTTCTGTAAATGGCTTGTCATTTACTCTACCCCTGTGTCAACCTCCTGCATGTGTGAACTTACTGTGTGCTCTACCCCCTGTGTGAAGCCCCTTACATCTGGGCCCTTATAAGCCTCAATTTGAGGATTGCTGGGGGCATGGTGGCGGCTCCTGAGTCTGCGCTGTGTCCCTGGTTGGTCAGTTAGCCTTTTTGCTTCCCCAATTAACCTGTCTTTTTGCTTGAGACTATCTGTGAGTAGTGGACTCTTGGGGGGATGTGGAACCTCCCCCTAGATCCTGTAACAAATGCATGTCATAAACTTATAAACTAATATTTTGGGTGGAATACACGTGTATAAAATTGTAGGGAGCCGACAGCAAAGTTCATCCTGACACCTGGCTATGTTGTTATCTCAAGGAACATGCAAGGACAGGGCTTACTTAAAAGACAGCACTAATTGGAGATGTTTTATTATGTCCACAAGAGTCTGTTTTATGTTAACCAACCTTATCTTGTCTTTACTGCCAGCTGGTATTGCCAACTTCAAAGCTTTTTTTGTTTTCTTGAACTTTAGTAACCCTATGCTATTCCTGGGTTTCTAAACTGCATATAAACTGGAAGTTAAGAGTAAATGGGGCTGCAGTCTTGAGCTATAGTCTTGAGCTGTAGACCTCCCGAACCCCATCTTTTGTCTTTTGTCTTGTATTTTCCTTTTTCTTTAATCCTCGCCCCCTCAATCAGGATTTCCTTTCGCTGCCGGCTGGCTCCGGCATAAATTGTATTAACTAAAATGGGTAGATTCAAGGGTAAACTGAAATTGTTTAAGTTTTTAAAAAGGCAAAGTCAAAGTTCAGCAAAGTAAAATTAGGACTAGGAAGAGAAAATTCAAAAGGGATGGAGTGGGATGGAGTCAAAGGGAAAGGGTTTGACAAACGAAGAGAAGAAGTTAATAATACAGTTAAGAATCCAATACATAGCTTAAAAAATTAAAACAGTGAGGGAGAAGTTGTCTAGGGGAGGGATGGATAAGAATGTTGAAAGATGTGACATTGATCAAGATTTATTGTATAAATTGTTTTGTTAATGACAACTCCTTTGTGTAACTACTTAAAGACAGCTTCAAAATGCAAAAAAAAAAAAATCATGCCATTCTATAGAGTACAAAAATTACATGATAAGTCCATCTCTTTAGTTAACTTCCAGTATAAAGGGAAAACACAGGTAGCTCCAACTTTGTTTTAGCTATTGAAGAAACTGCTATCCTGAGCACACCACCCGTGATGCTCACTTCTTAGGAGACTGAGATCTGGGAGCTGCTGTCAGAACTTGGACTCACAAAATCTAGAGAATCCATTTAATGAGTCAAACAGTAATGCAAAAGCTGATCAAGTTCAAAAGCTGTTCAAGTTCTGGAGAGCAAGCTCTAGTATCAGGAAGAGAAAAAATTAAATGAAGAAGAAATAAGAAGAGAGTGATATAGAATAGAAAAAATGAGTAATTATGAAGGGCTCATTTCCCTTTGTAGCTCATGTTAAGAGTATTTAAGAGTATTTAATAGGTATATAATATATATCTTAATAATATAATTTTCATATGCAATATATCTAAAACAAATACAACCTCTGGGAAATCTTGGTTCTTCAGCAACAGGCCAATGTGTTTAGAAAGAAAAGAATATCCATATCTAGTTGTCTTACATAAGCTACTGAGAAGAGGAGTAAACATAAAACTTAAACTGTTACTACTATCAACAAAATGGAGACAGTTTACAACTCTTTACTTCTAGAGTGTGGTGAGTGGCTGTCATTGACAGGCCTACATGCAGAATTACCAGTACACATTTTTCTTTATGGGGATTTCTTCTTTTACTATTCAACGGCTAAAACTTATTTCAGTTTTCCTTTATTTCGTATTAGACTCTGGAAAATAATGTAAAAAAATAACAAAAAATTGTGCTGCTGTCTTATAATGCAGAGATCCTGGAAAAACCTTTGAACACACTTGAAAATTGTTCAAAACCTGTTTTTTTCTTCCACATCAAATTTTAAAAAGATGGTTAACACATAACATAAAACCGTGGAGACCTCACTGCTAAAATACCAAAGAAACTAGTAATACTTGAAATTCACTGCCAAATTTATTTAAAAAAATGTATTTGTAAATCAAGGAGAAAACCTTGATCTTTAAGTTTTCTTTCTTACATGACAGTTACATCGATTTTTTTCTATTAGATCAAATCATTATTAAATTTCATACATTTTCTCTTTAGTTAAAATTTACTGAAATTGAGTTTTGCCATTTACAACTGAAGGATTGTCAAACGTAACACCCTTGAACTTGTAAGGTAAATAAGTACTTCTGACCTTTATCCTTGTTCCTATTTTACAATTAGAATGAACACATCCTTTTGAGAAAGCATGGTGCATACATGTTTTTTTTCTTTGATTCAGTTTAACCAAGTTAGAATTTCCCAATTTTCTGTGAATGTCTTTGCACTAATTTAAAGAACCCCAATTTACCTACAGAAGATAGCTCTGTGTAAATAGTCACTTTCTCTAGCTATTGGATGAGTTTCTTAAAGTAGAACCCCCCCCCCCCAAGTTGGTAAGTTGGGTGCTAAGTTAACAAAATGTATAGCAGAGATAATTTATACAAGATGGAGCTTTGTTCTCATTTGAGCCCATGAAGCCATGTGGAATCATTCAAATTAAGCAAAGATCCTTTTTCCAGTACATTAGAAAACCTATTATCAGTCTGTAATTGAGGAGGCTGAAGAGTTTCAACTATGCTCAGCTGCATATAACTTCCTCAAATGAAGTTTCATGATATATTTTGCAAAGGGTTAGAAATTACTTCCAGTAATTCATGATGCTCATTAGGTATTCTTTATTTTATTTTTTTAAAATATATACTTATTTAATATTGAAGGCTGAGGAGGGCATCAGTGTCCTGAATGTCCTATAGAGATTCTCAGTCACATTTGCATGTTGACTCCGCCTGCAGTTGGTTTGTGGTAATTATCTAAACACCTTTATACTCTTCACAAAACTCCTTGATTTGATACTGGCACTTGTATGCTTGGAAGACTGCACTTTATGGTATTTTACTTATCACTCTATATCATTGTCTCTTTTATTACTTGGGGACACATCTATCAGACATCCTGTAATCCATCACCAAAAACTGATAGAAGACAAAACAAACAAACAAACAAACAAAAAACCAAACTGTAACTACCTGTGATGTTCCAACTTTGCAGGTAGCTATTTGCAAAGTAAATTAGTATGTGTAGTACCATAACATTTCTTGCTAATCATTTATACCCATGGGCATCTACTTCAATCTTATTTCAGCGAAAGTATGTCTCTGAGCAGGTGATAAAATCTTTCTATGTAATTTTTATGCTGTGGGAAAATAGCACAATGATCATGAAAGTAATGGCCTAAAATGACAATGAATCAGAATAGTCATTCATGCATCATGCACCCAGACTTTGAGAGATTTTCTATAATGTGATTTAGTACTAATTACATAGATCAATAAAGATGTTATGCTTGGACTTTTTTGGAATACAATTAGTGCAGTAGTGATAAAAACCTAGAGAAAATAGCAAAATTATGTTTCCAATAGAGACAAACCAAGTGATTAAATATAAGCCTTAATTAGAGCATCAGTATTGCATAACCACCAAAGGCTCATCACAGGAACAGAAAACAGAGATAAAGAATTGTTGTTTTCTCAGGATTATATTACTAACATTGTTTCCTTACAGCATTAGATTTAAATGTGTGTATTTATAAAGTAAGATTATTACACAAATGGAATAAGCAGAACTGACAATGAAGTCATTATTCAGCATTAAGATTTTAGAAACATCCAATGTCACTAGAAATATCTTTTTTTTTTTTCCTGTCTTTGAGAGCCTTTACTAACGTGTACACAGACTGTCACAAGTACTGAAAGCTTGTCTTCCTGAAACCACAAAGGTTTTCTTGTGGAAGATCTTCTATTGCTACTCAATCAGGAACTGAGGTAATCAAAGAAATCCCTTTATCTGAGGCAAGCTCTCTTGCCACTAGGCCATATTCCCAGACCAAGAAATCCCTTTATTTTTCCTTAAAGAAAGATTGAGCCACTAGCATTCCACTGGGAGGAGTAGCCCAATTTGAAGTCCAGAATGTCTACATTTATAAGAGCAACACTTTCTCTGCATTCTCCCACTCTTTTCCCTTCTCTTTCCTTCTTTGGCAAGTGCTGTTATAAAACTGAGGACCTCACCATCCAGTGAAGCCAATGTATTTACATATGCACATTGTTAGAGGGTCCCTGCTTAACTAGTGGCTTCATATCTCTATAGTGATATACCACTTAATCGTGGCATCTCCCAAGATCTTCTTGCCTATCAGACTTCCTGCCATACAATTGAGAATAATTTTCCTGTCTCAAGTATCACAACTTGATCACATTTTTAAAGTCCTATTTGCCCATGGAATCTAGTATTAGAAATCAATAATTAGGATTTTTGTTGTTGTTGTTGTTAGTATGTGAGGAGCAGTTTTTCTGCCTTTCATAGCACTAAAAAGATAGGAAGAGGGGCTGGGGATATGGCCTAGTGGCAAGAGAGCTTGCCTCCTATACATGAGGCCCTGGGTTCGATTCCCCAGCACCACATATACCGAAAACGGCCAGAACAGCCAGAAGTGGCGCTGTGGCTCAAGTGGCAGAGTGCTAGCCTTGAGCAAAAGGAAGCCAGGGACAGTGCTCAGGCCCTGAGTCCAAGACCCAGGACTGGCAAAAAAAAACACACAAAACAAAACAAAAAGATAGGAAGATAATTGAAAAACATATACTTGATTAGGTCTGAAATGCTATAAGGAAAGGGTTCTCTATGATGAATTTGACATATTATTAGATTAAAAACATGCATATAAAGATCAGAGAGAATTTTAAGAACTGCCAAATGAAGGTAATCTTAAAATATACATGTCACCCAGCCAAAAAAGCCTATTTTTCTACTTCCACTGTCTTCCTAATTAAATGTTTGCTTGCAAAAGCCACTGTGTTAATATTGACAATAGCCAGTAAGTGAACAAAGGCATTGACCTGGGCGGACTGATTATCTCCTAGGCAGTTTGCAAAGCCCCATTGCACAGTAATAGGAACCTAATGATGGGATTCTGCCATCAAAGCAGCACACTTTGATGAATGTCCTTCTCTTACCTTCTGATTGTTATTACCTGTGATAAGGTTATTGGCTCAAGATTATTTTTCAGATGAGAAGCACATCATTAGGAAACCACAGGGTAAGAGCATAGCCATTGCTGAGTTACTAAAATAATTGAAAGTAAGTGATTTTGCAACCATGTGTGGTACCTTTAATGATCCTATATGTCAAGGTAGTTTCATCTCCAGTCTTGTCTTAGCAATCTTGCTTTGAATACATTTTATACTTTCTATGACTTCTCTCTCCCCATTTCTTTGAGAACTCAAGCCATGCTTTTCATCATTAATACTGTTGTGTATTTAACAAGAAGTGGCTTGATGAAGTCAGGCTCAGATAGGAGAGTAATTCTGCACTAAGCCAAAGGTCAAATTCTGGGCATCTCAGTTCACCAGTTCACATCAGCAAGTGGGAAGGTACTAAGACAAAGACTGATAACTTACTCACACTGGGGCAGTGTTACACATCTCTGAATCCAGCTCTGGGGGTGAGGGGAGGGGAGAAGGTGGCAGAAAGAGCTCAAGTTTCAGGCCAGCTTGGGAGAGCCAAATTAGTTTCCACCATATCAGGGCATAGAGAATCCCCATCCACCAACATCACACGCACATATAATGTTTCCAGAGAAGAAATGCAACATCAGAGAAAATATAACTTTTAAACATACAGAACTTTTAGTCAACAATCTTCTATATAATCGAATATATATTATGTTTAAGTGCCTATCTAGCCTGTCTGTATATGCCATATATTATAGGTTTATGCACGCATATGCATATATAATGTGTGTCTGTTTTTATATATGTGTATAATTATGTTTAATAATTTAAGGTATAAAACCTTAGGAATGTCTCTGAAAAAGTGCTGTTACTATGTCTTTCCAAATTAGCAAATGTTAAGGCAATGGAGTAAACAATCTTGCTTTGGGAAAATCTATACTTGAGGAAAAGCTCTTTCATCAATTTTCTAGTGGTCTGGAACTCTGCTGAGTGGTCTCATGACTCTACATAAATACACTTGCAAATATATGTGGTCAAGCCACTATCACTATGTCAGCGTAAGCAGTTTCACACTAAAATATGCTTTAACGATGTCTTGTATTTTCCTGCATCTTATACAGATGTAATCAATGACAGTGCTACTGGAGATCAAACTCAGGACCTTGTGCTTGCTGGGCTGACACTCTATCACTTGGGTCATGCTTCCACCACTGATTTTTGTTGGTTAGTTTGGAGACTTGAGACTTGTAGACTTCCTACCTGTGCTGACTTGAACCCCTGTTTTCCATATCTCAGCTTCCTGAGTATCTGGGATTATTAACATGGATCACCTAGCTATTTTTCTTTTGATGATCACTTAATGCTAATGACGTTGTATGAAATAGAGTTACATTAGGACATTCTCATACGTGCACAAGCTCATTAGTAAAAGGTACAGTAGTTCAGTCTCCTTCAGAGTGTTTCTTCTCAATTATAGTAGTGCCAGACTGTAATACTGTAGACATAGAGGGTTGAGATGGATTTCCTGGTACACAGGAGTCACTGAAGGACCAAATTCCAACCTTGGGTTCAAGGCCGGTGAAATCTATGGGATGTCAGGCCTACCTGCATGGTCTAGGCTCACCTTGTCATTGTGTTTGTGAGTTTTTCTACTTCTGGGGATCAAGGACTCAAAGTATAGATTATTTCAAATTTTCTCTCTGTGACCTTTCTTTGTATCCTTTTAGCTATCTTGTCACCTGTGGCTTCTTTGCTGATACTTCTGTTCTATGATCAGAATAAAGTCTCCTTTGTTACCCTGATGCTACATTCACAGGTTCCTTGTGAATAAACTCCTTGTCTACTGTCTTATTGCCAAATCCTCCCACAGTTTGTTTTCCTTTTATTTAAAATTGCATGGAACATTATAGATTCTTCCTGGCCTGATTAATTGATTTAATAGTAGCATTATTTTTAGAACTATGTTGGTTTGTTTGCTTTGTTGGTCACAGGGCTTGAACTCAAGTCCTGGTTGCTGTCCCTGAGCTCTTGTGCTCAAGGCTAGTGCTGTGCCACTTGAGCTACAAAGCCACCGGATTTTTTGGTGGTTAATTGGAGATAAGAGTCTCAGGGACTTTCCTGTCCCGGCTAACTTGAACTGAGATCCTCAGATCTCAGTCTCCTACATTGATAGTATTACAGGTGTGAGTCACTGGTTCTGGCTACATTTATAAATAAATAAGAATATCCTATTTTTTTTAATTTTTAAGTTTCTCTTTCATTAACTAAGCAACAAAATATGCCTTCTCGGGAGAATAGATAGCATTTTATGACATACCACACTTGAAAATATAGCACTAATGGATTTATTCAGCCACATTTCAATGTAGTTCGTGGTGATGTGGATTTCCTGCCGGCTTTCTTTGAACTAGGCAAAGGCTGATGACCAAAAACCTTTATTTTATAATGGTATTTTGTTTTATGTGGGAAAACAATTATTTCCAAGATATGCTTGTTTTTTGTATTTCCTGTACCAATATTTATGTCAATTGAAACCAAAGAGAAATGTCAGAGTCTCAATTCCTAGATTTACACTGGGAATTTAAAGTTATTATAGGACATATTTATATTATTATTACTGTATTATGACTGGCTAAAACTGGTGTGCCTAATCATTGACACTCTGTTGAAGTGTATAATTATAGGTCAAATCTTACATAGAACCTTTTTTGGGACAGCTTTTGATCTCATCTATGTCATCCAGGGTTTCAGTCTTTCCTGGGTACTACTGACCAAGAGCTTTTAAACTTCATTTTCCCTATTTCTCAGATGATATGGTAACTGTGAATATAGCTTAACATTCTTAGCTTTCATTTGGCAAATAGTGGTACCTAAAAACAGTTTAGTTTCTACATGGAAAAGACTATCAATTTGCTTGGCATACCTAACATTTTAAAAAGCTGTCAAAATCGTTAATTATAGTCAGTATCTGTACGTATTTTGAAACATCATGATTTACATAAAATAATCTTTTATAATTGTTACTCTGTGGAGTTATTGATTTTTCACTGAAATTCTTTTTCCCTCCAACCTCTAAGAATTTTGTAATTGTTGTTTTTCATCATTATTTTTCATTCTTCTTCATCTCTGACTTGGATTTTGAACAAAAATTGTTGTGTCATGAATCATACCTATTTATTCGTCTAATAATAAAATGAAAATGCATACAGAAATTTCTGTGACCATAGCTTCCCTGCCTATTTTTTTTTCTTTTCTAGCTTACTTTTTCTTCTCAGAGTAGTGATGGCTCTGTTAGTTAGGTTTCTTGTAAGGAGTATAACTGAGAGAAATTCATCTTTACCACTGTCATCACAAGTATATTTTTAGAGGGTATTGACTGTATTGATTTTTTAAATGGTAGAGATGAATAGCCTAGCAATAGCCATCTGAATGTGGACAGCCAGGGAACATGATCAATTTTAAACTTCAAAACATGGTGACCAGAGTGTAATCCCACTCGGAATGAAGGCTGGGAAGCAACCTGGTTGTTACCTGGTTGTCACTGGCGGGAATCCACATAGATGATGTTTTGCACATTCAGCCAGGTTCACCTTCAGTCAGCTTCTCCCATCAGATAGGTAATCCTCTCTAGAAATGCCCATAAGATACAGACATGTGCTTTGTGAATCATTTATGTATCTCTCAATCAAATCAAGATGACAATCATGATTACCCATTACATTTATATGAGTAATGTAGTTATTTTAGCACCCATCAATTCCAATAGGTTAATATCCTCTCTTATTAAGGGCAATACATTGTCTTTTTATTTAAATGTGAGTTTCATATAAAAGGAAAAATATTTTCTATGTACATAACATCAGTTTTATTCTCGATTTTTTAAAGTGGAGGCACCTTGAGTTTAGCCCTTTTAACAAAGTCTGATGATTTTACTATTCCAGAAAAAAATGGAATTACAGATACATGTTGATGATATTAATAGATAAGTTATAAACTAACTGATAAGCTGCTAACTAGTAACTAACATGTTGATTATTATTTATTAAAACAGTGAAAATAATAATTTCAATGTAATATGATTATTCACTAATCAGAAAAAATGTATTTCATCAAAGTATATTTTGTACCTTTGAATTTTTTAAATTCTAACAGTATTAATAAGAAGGGAATACCCTCATTGTCTAAAACAATGAACTGTAATCTTGCTTAGGCATTTGTTTTTATTTCTTTATGTAATTAGTGGCACTGTTTAAAAAGTCGATTGTTCACCTGTCTCATACATTCATACTTTATGTGTGTGTAGTTTTAACTTTCTACATTAAAAAGAATTGAATTTTGTCAGGCAAGTGAATGGCTTGTATGCATTACAATATTTAACCCTCATAATGATTCTATAAGATTAATATTGTTAATATTCTCTTATTAACATAGAAGAAATGTAATTTTTTCATGGACCTTCAACAAGAAAGGAGAAAATCATGACAACTTGACTTTCATTTCCATCATTTCTGTATGCTGCATGTATTATTTCTTTCAGATGTACATACATTTGATTTGTATATTGAGGTCAAAAGGCATGCTGTTTAACTTGTCAAAGTCTGAATCTTGAGTTCTTCAAATCTCTTTAAAGTATGCCCATTAAAATTTAATTCTTCCCTCATTAGGAAGCACATTAAACCCATTGAATAATTCTGTAATTTGAACCTCTTCTCAAGTAGAACCTGGAACATGTTGCATTATGAGAGAATTATCTTAGATAGAGTTCACTGCTGGTAGTAATATTCCTAACAAAGTATGCATAAAGGACTACCATTAGGAAGCGTTGCCAGTCACAATGACCCCTATATGGATCTAGGATACTATTGTGAGAGAGGGTACGAAACAGTGAAAAAAGCAGATTAAATTTCCCAGAATGAAATGCCACATATTTATATAAATTAAAACATGAAACAAAGACCACATTACAAAATATTGCCTACATTAGATATGATTGACTAAAAATGAAAATACATTGGATTTATGAGAATTACTACAGTTTCAACAGAAAACATATTTTATGGCTTTACTTAAAGGACTTATAATAAGGTGGGTAGAAAGGAAATCATTCCCATGAAACGCCACTAGAGGACAGCATTGTAACACTTTACACGTTGAGCCAACATAAGGGAAAAAAACCATTTTAACAGAAGATACATGCTTCAAATATTTGGATTAAAATTGATTAATTTATTATGGATATATTTAATTTTTATAATCAATGTATTTTCCTCCAGAGCAAAGTGTCCCTGTGATATCACTGGTTCAATTGAAAAGATTTTTTTTTAAATCAATAAACAGATATTGATCTAAACATACAAAAAAAGCTTCACTGTGTTATTGACTCTTTTTTATAGATCCTTAAAACCATGTTAGGAAAGATAATCAAAACACCAAACTAGGTATAGTGCACTACACTTGTAATTCCAGCATTTAGAAGGTTGATGAAGGAGGTTCCGGGTTTGAAACCAGCCTGGACCATGTAGAAAGAAAATGTTAACTTACAAGCCCCAAATCAATAATGCTATTTTAAAAGATTTGATTAGCACCAACCGTTGTACAAGGGTGCTTCAGTGTCATTTTCATGCATACTATATTTCATATACTATTCTGTATCTCTCCTTCAGTCCCCATCTCATTTTTAAAACACATGCAGAATTCGTTATGATTTGTTCGCACAAGTGTAAAAGTACTTCACATATATACTCCCTCTTTTGAAGTAACATTAATTTTACATATATTAATCTGTAAAATTGTCAAAAATTCCAAGTTAAAGCATTGTTACAATAATAGTAGGTCTTGTAATTTCTCATTTTTGCCTTTAACAGGTGTTGATTTTTGTAATACAGTTCCACATTTGTGCCTTGTCTCTTTTCAACTCACCCTGCTTCTCCTGAAGTTAGATTAAGTTATAACAAATACTTGAAAAGAGATTTTTTAAAATTTTTTTTAATGAATTCTTTATTAATTCCAAACAAATGTACTAGATGGATAGACCTCAAATTAAATGTCATTGTTATTTTGCCTGTTGTTATTTTAATATTTTGATTTAACGTTTTCTTTTTTCTTAATTCTTTTTTTAAAAGTTTTTGGCTTATTTATTTATTTATTTTTTTAATTTTCAAACTGATGTACAGAGAGGTTACAGTTTCATACGTTAGGCATTGGATATATATATATTTTTACTGTTTGTTACCTCCTCCCTCATTCCCCCCTCCCCTCTCTCCCTTTCCCTTTCCCTCCCAGAAATTGTTCAGTTCATTTACACCAAACAGTTTTGCAAGTATTGCTTTTGTAGTCGTTTGTCTTTTTTACCCCACGTCTCTTGATTTTAGTATTACCTTTCAGTTTCCTAGTTCTAATACCAGTATACACGGTTACAGATAAGATACAGTGATAGTGCAGGTACAACCACAGGAAGGGGATACAAGATGTTCATCAATAATAGACGCTACATTTACACATAGCATGTTGAAAGTAGTTACAACAGTGATATAACAGTCGTTTTCATAACATGGAGTTCCTTTCACTTAGCATCATCTTATAAGGGTATAGCTATTGGGCTCTTGTGATCCTCTGCTGTGGCTTGCCTAAACCTGTGCTAATTATTCCCTATGAGGGAGACCATAGAGTCCATGTTTCTTTGGGTCTGGCTCACTTCACTTAGTATAATTTTTTCCAAGTCCTTACATTTCCTTAAGAATGAGTAAATGTCATTCTTTCTGATAGAGGCATAAAATTCCATTGTGTGTATGTACCGCATTTTCCTGATCCATTTGTCTACTGAGGGGTATCTGGGTTGGTTCCAGATTCTCGCTATGACAAATTGTGCTGCCATGAACACTGTTGTACTGGTGGCTTTAGTGTGTTCTTGTTTGTTGTCTTTTGGGTAGATGCCCAAAAGTGGGGCTGCTGGGTCATAGGGGAGTTCTATGTTTAACCTTCTGAGGAAACTCCATACTGCTTTCCAGAGTAGCTGAATCAGTTTACATTCCCACCAACAACGAAGTAGGGTTCCCTTTTGGCCACATCCCCTCCAGCATTTGTTATTGTTAGTTTTCTTGATATATGACATTCTTACTGGGGTGAGATGGAATCTCAATGTTGTTTTGATTTGCATTTCTTTTATGGCCAGTGATGTAGAGCACTTTTTCATATGTCTCTTGGCCATTATCATTTCCTCATCAGAGAAGTCTCTTTTTAAGTCTTTAGCCCACTTGTTGAGGGGGCTATTGGGTCTTTGCAGTTTTGTTTTGGAGGAATGCAGACAAAAGCCTCATATCTAAAATATATGCAGAAAAGAGATTTTTACTTCTTTAAGTGAAGAAGAGATTTAAGTAAGAGATTTTTACTTCTTTCATCTTATTTCCTTTAAGTGGCATCTGTTGGTGTATGCATGCATTTTACTGCCTTATGTGAGTCTCACCAGGGCACTGCATTGTTAGATGGTCAATACATGTTAATACCATGTTTCAATTTCCCCCCTCCATCGCAGTGCTTGAACCTCTCCTTCTAAGAAATCCATGCCTTCCACATATTCCCTGGTTCTACTTTCATTGTTGTAAATGCACTATTTTGACAGTATTCAGTCTTTTTTCTCTTCACTTTTCCTTTCCTGTACATTTACTATCTTAATCTATACCCACAAAATTTATCTATTTCTTGCTATCTGGAAGAGTAAAGGAAAAACAGAAAGCCAGTCACTCTTTCATAGCTGAGCCTTTTAGTTAGGATTACTAAAGATCAACTCTCTCATTCTATATAGTCCAAATGAAAAGTTTTACTACAGAGAAGTTGTATTTATTCTCTTCCCACTGGCCCATGACAGCAAGTAAGGTGATAACTCACTTGACCAGGTCTTAAAATCATACTCCTTTTTCCAGCCTTGTTTGGATGCATTCTCTTTGAACATAATCACCATTCTCTAAGGAAGCCATGAACACTGACAATCAGAAGTCTTGGATCTACTTTCCTATTGAGCATTAAACCCTTCAAGTTTTGGAGGTAGGTTTTTGTGAGAAAGGTCTGTCAACACCCAAACTACCCCAAGCTATGCCATATGTAATGGAAATGAATTCTCTGGCTGAGTAATGCCCTAGAAGATTCCTGTTACTAACTCTGGTTTGTATGTATATATGTATATATGTATATATTACATTTTATACTTATGAAAGGGTGAAATACATTGATGAATCCTTTTGTATAATTCATGTATATCAATAAAATGTATTAGAATTCAATAATTTAGAAATAGTTGTACCTAGACCTAGTGATCATTAAGTTGTTTTCTAATTAAGATAGCATATATAGATAATAATAATAATAATAACATGCCCAGGATTAAATAATGAGAAGAAAATTGGACCTTTGGCCATGCTTCTTTATTCTAGGTTAATTAACCTGGTTCTTTATAGCATATTATTTAAGCTCTCTGGTTTTGCTGATGAGAAAACCATAACCCAGATAAATTATATAATTCTCCTAAGATCTCAATGATAATTAATGGCTAGGCAAAACTAATTAATGTCACATATCATAATCTGGGCTTTAAATTACAAAGCAGTCTTTCTTATAACACACTGCCTTCTATCTGGCTGCAATTAAATGTTTCGAAGCACAAATCAAGCAATTTCAGCAAACAACAATAACTAAGTAAAATCATGAATTTTTTTATTTAGGAAAGTATAATCAAGTTCTATTTTCTAACAGCTTTTACTAGCTGTTCTTTATTTGTCCTCTCATGGGAATTAGGTTCTTCATTGATTTATAAGAGATTAAATATGTCTACTCTTTTTAGAGCATAAGTAAACAGGCCTTAAGTGTGTTTCCTGAATTACATGTAACTCTTTTCCTACCTAAATTCATAAAGGAGTCGTTTTATCACTACCTAGTATACATGTAACATTCATTTCTATGTGAAAAGGCTGGGTAGCATCAGTCTGAATTTTAAACATACTTAGCGATTTTCTCATCTAACAACATTTGATGAATTTCATACATCAGCAATTCCTTCCTAAATATTTTTGATGAACTCACCTGTACGCTTATAAATTTTATGTTCTGATCCATCTATTTCCAGGCTCTACAGTTCACTTTATTGTTTTGTTTATGATAGATAGAGCAAAGCTTGCAATTTTCCCTCTCCTATTTTGTTTTTATGTCACAAATTACTTTTTATGGCATGTACAATGTCTTGTAACCTTTGCAGGTTTTGCTTTTGTTGACAATTTATCATTGTTGTCCCAGAAAGTATTTATGCTCACACTATCTGATCATTTTAACCGATGTTTTCTGTGCTTTCTAGCCTATTAAATCTGACGCATTGCTTCTCCACACAGTGATGATGAAATAATTTTGAGTCCAAGATAAATAAAGCATGTTTGCATACCATCTTGATAACAAGTGAATTCAAAAAGTTTCCAGAGTTGATTTTGTGAAGATATTTGCACTTTTACTATTCTCACATCTGGGAAAAACTGAAAGGAGAAAACAAGAAAACTTAGTGTCTTCTCATCACTCTGATTAAGTTTTTTTGTTGTTTGTTTTTGCCAGTACTGCGGCTTGGACTCAGGGCCTGAGCACTGTCGCTGGCTTCTTTTTGCTCAAGGCTAGCACTCTGCCACTTGAGCCACAGCACCACTTCTGGCTTTTTTCCCCATATATGTGGTGCTGAAGAATCGAACCCAGGGCTTCATATATACGAGGGGAGCACTTTACCACTAGGCCATATTCTCAACCCAAGGTTTTTTGTTTTGTTTTAACTTGGTGGAGCTAAGTGGAGCTGCGATTTAAGAGTTAGAATATTTATCTCACACATAAAAGGTCAGGGACAACCCCCAAGCCCTGTGTTCAAGCAAGGAGGAGAAAGGCAAGGAGGGGGAGAAGGAGGAGGGGGGAGGAGAAGGAGTGGGGATGGGGAGGAGGAGGAGGAGAAGGAGGAAGAGGAGGAGGAGAACAAAGAAGAAGAAGAAGAAGAAGAAGAAGAAGAAGAAGAAGAAGAAGAAGAAGAAGAAGAAGAAGAAGAAGAAGAAGAAGAAGTGGAAGAGGAAGAAGAAGAAGAAGATCCGTGCTCTTTTAGTTGGGGAAGGAAGGAGAAAAATGACGGAGCAGGTGACAACAAGTTTGATAAGAAATGTACTCACTGCATTACATATGAAACTGGAACCCCTCCGTACATCACTTTGACAATAAAGAAATTAATTAAAAACTTGTATTTTTTTAGCTATTTTCCACTAAAATAGAAGTTATTTTGAGGGAAGAAAAACATAGTTTATAATTTAATTTATATTTTGTTTATATAAAACAAATTTGGTGTTAATTCTGTAATTATTGAATTTATTATCTTTAAGTAGTTTAACAAATTAGTTGCCATTTAACAAAGCATTTTATGAATACAATGCATGTAGATAAATATCACCTCATTCATCATTCTTATCCATCTCTGCCAACCCATTTCTTATTTCACTTATTACTAATATAGAAAAGTGACTCAATTCCTCCTCTACAATGACCTGTAACATCATAATTAAAGGTAAATTAAAATAATAACAAACAGCTAACATATTGCTTTCAAATAGCAGAAGTCCTATTTATTCCTGGAAAAATAAACTTTCCAAAGGAAAAACTACAATTATTGACTAAGAGAAAAAAAAAATCTCATCTCCAGATCTGCAGAGTATACAACTCTTTTCTAACTTCCTGCTTACTGATCGGTGTACTTTTATCATTTTCATTTTGGGGACAGAAATTGACCTCTGCATTAGTAAACTTGAGACTAAAAGAGGCATGGATCTTTCCTCCCTTCATTCTTTAGGAGCATCTCACCAGGCACAAAGAACAGATTGTGCAAAACACATACGTAACAGAAATCACTGATTGCCCAGTTCATTAATTCACTTTTCACAATAGCCAAGTAGCAGAATCAACCAAATGACCATCAATATATGAACAAAGAGGCCAATTGGGAATACGAAACTGGAGATCATTGTGTTAACCAAAAGAAGCGAGACACAGAAACAGAAAAAAAAATCTCTTTTCATATACTGAAGCTATTTATTCATTTATTACATATATATGTATATATATACATGTATTTTATGCACTATAAATCAAAATAAAAATATAGCAAGCAATTAAGACCGGGTCCTTGCATCTTGAACTCTGGGCCTGGGCACTCTCCTTTAGATTCTTTGTACTCAGGGCCAACAATTTACCACTTGAGGCACAACAACACATCCAGCCTTTTCTGAGTAGTATATTGGAGATAAGAGTCTCATGTACTTTCTTCTATGGCCTGGCTTTGAACCACCGTCCTTAGATGTCAATCTTCTGAGTAGCTAGGATTACAGGCATGAGCCACAAGTGCCCGGTTTGTAATACCATTTGCGATATGTACAGCTTAAATCCAGTAAAGCTAGAAATGACTATTAAGAAGAAAAAACAGCATTGTGAAAGACCAACAAAGGATTTTCTTTATTATTTCCTTACCCATCAGAGTTGAGAAAAGAATATTTGTTTGTTGGTTTTTGAATGAGGTAGACTTCATTGCTGACTTCAGGGCACAGGTAAATTGGACCAGTGCCTGACATACACTTTTCTTTCTTTTTCCATTTTATTCCTGCCCTTTTCCATGTCTTTTTTTCCCCAGTCACGAAAATTACATATCTTAATTTTGAAAAATACTTCTAGAAAGTATTTATTTCATAATTCAAGTAAATCTTTAGATTTAGAGAGAGAATAGTCTTCTATTTATGTGTGTGTGTATTACTAAAAAATATGTCTAAAGATCCTAGCAATTCAGGAGGATAAGGTCTGAGGATCATAGCCAGATCAGGTAGGAAAATTCTTAAGACTCTTATCTCCAATTAATCACCAAAATGTTTTGGGAAGCTGTGGCTCAAGTGATAGAGTGCTCTGCTTGAGCAAAAAAGCTCAGGAAGAGTGCTCAGACCCTGTATTCAAGCCCCAGGACCAGTACTATTCCCCCACCGACCCCTCTAAGGGACAAAGTGAATGTAGCGTTTACATAAGGAGATGACTACTTTATATGATTTTATTTCCTATTTTTTTCCTATGTAACCTTTAATGTTTGACTCTAGGGACATATATATATATGTGTGTGTGTGTGTGTGTGCATGCGTGTGTGTATGTTATACAATATAATATACAATTACAGAATACAATACACCGTTATACAATATAGTATAAACTGTATAATATAATACATTACATACATTATATATTATAAAATATATATATATACATGCTAAACATATATATTCATGGGGCTACTAGGCTAGTATGTTATAATAAAGTGAAACTTCTACTGTAAGAATAATAATGATGACAACTATAAAATTTCATGTAACCTTAACTAGGCAGCAGACCTTACTATAACTGTTTTCTTCCATTTGCAAGTTTAATTTTTCCAACCATATTTCTTAGCAAGTTGCCACTAAGTTATTGGAAATTTTCAAATGGAGTTCTAGAAAGGTTGAATAACATGCTTATACTCCTGACCCATTTTACATGCCAAAGGGATAAGCCCAGAAAATAAGGGCGTAATTTTCTGTCTAGTATCTCACCACACCTGAAACAGAATCATGACAGCTTACTGTCATGATATACTTGTAGGGCACAGCAGGTGATTTTCTGAAGAGAGACAGCCATGAAGTTACAGATTATGTAGTCTTTCAAATTTGAACAAAATTTGAACAAGGACAGATGTACTTCAACATAAAGGATGGCAAATTTATCAAAATAGGAATTTTCATTATCAGGATTTAGGGATTTCTTTTTATAGGTCACTTATAGGATTTTCCATATGCAATTTGTGAGATAAAAATAAGAAATATATGGTTTTATAATAGTTGTACATGACAAAGTTCTTTAATGGTATTCACTGCCGATAGGCTCATAGTTGAACAATCTGTATTAATTCTATTTCTATATTTGCCCACTGTGTGGAAAAAAAAACAATTGAAAATGAAAACAATTTAAGAACAAGATAACTCATTTAATTACAGTTCTCTAAATCATATCTAGGTTTCTTAAACATGGCTCTTGATTCTTTTTTTTTTAATTTTTGTGGTCCTAAAATCAAGTGGCAAATGTGAAAAAAAATGAACAAAAAATATGAACATTGTTCTTTTTCTGTTGCTTTTGATTTACTTCTCAAGCATTCATTTTCAAACTTAATACTTGTTGAGTATTTTCTATGTAAAATATTTTTTGTAGGCAACTGTTATGACTAGTATTCTTTGTCACTGTGAAAGTTGTAATTACTAGTTTTTATCATTTAATATGTCAATACTTCACGATATAGTCAAAGTGGTGTAATTTCCCCTAGAAAGATATGAAATGATTATTTTGTTTTTGAAATTCTTTAACCTAAAATACCTCTTCTGAAATGATATTGTCTAAAAGCCATCAATAATACTTAGGCCATTTACCAAATAATAACTGCCATGCTATTGAAATTGAGCACATGAGAAAGAGCTTTGGGAAACAACATAAATTGTGGCTTTTTTGTTTAAAAGTATGATTTACATCTTACTTCCAAGAGTTAATAATTTATTTGGACTCTCGAAAAATTAATAATAAAGTAATAATCAATATAAGTTCGTTAACTCAGGCAAGAGGAAGTAAGGGCAATATGATTACCGTAGTTGGTTCAATGTTATCGTGAAAGAATTTCAATCTATTTTTGATTTTTGGTTCCACCATTTAACCAAGTACAGTGTTTATGGCAGAGAAAATTATTTATTTTCATGATGAAATCAAAGCAATCAGATTTATAATGAGTATCTGTTATAGAGTGGATTAGAACAAAGCAAATTAATTATAAGGCACAGTGACGAAGAGATACTTGCATAAAGGGACAACAAATTTAAAACATTATAGAAAATTGCCCAATGAGAACAAAGAAACAAATAGTAATGAGAAAAGTGTGAAAATACAAGAAATTGAATAGCTACAAAGACAAAAACTGCAAGGAAATTAGTTGCAGTGTTTTTTTTTTAATTTTTATTTTTTCGTTTTGCTCTCAATTCCCAAGATTCAGTTTTTATTAAAAGAAAGCAATAATTGCTTGTCTCTGAATATCTTAGTCTTCACTCTTCATTTTCCTTAGAATTAAGCACACACGTGTACACAAACACATATACACACATACATATATACATGCACACATAGTAACTTGCACATCCAAAGTAATGTAGTATTGTAGAATTTATAGAATGAATCGTTTTTATTTTAATTCCTCTTGTTGTGAGATATGCCATAATGATTAATCATTATTTTTTTTTGCATTTAAGACAGGTTTCTTTTATTAGCTTTTCCTAAATTTTTATTAATATTAATTTTTATAGAAAAGAATGAAGAAGAAATCTGACTTCAATTACTTTTTTCTTGAGTGATTAAACTCTAAAATTAAAAGAAAAAATTGGTGGCTTTTAATTTTGCCTAGACAATATATTTAAATGTGTAACTACCCTGTGTAAGATAGTTAATATCTGCTTGCAGTTACCACTTTTAAATATATATTTTCTATTTGACTGAGCTCAAATTTATGTCCACTTTCGGAAAGAGTGAGTGTGACATGCTAGTTGGAACTCTGAAACAACTACACCATAATTATTAATTAATATTTAATTTAAAATTAATTTAATTTTGTTTCTAACTTTTAACTTAATTTTAAATAAATATTTAATTTATGTATGCATTTTATAAAGAGAAATATAATTTGGCACCTCCCCAAAGAAGTAAGCAGAAAAATAGCTATAGCTCAACATGCCAAAAGTCATAGCAACAAGCAAGTTTGAAATCCTAAACTTTCGTGGAAAAAATGGGTCGTGTTTGTAGATACATTCTGCCGAAGCATGGGGAAAATGTATGTTAAAGCATGTTTTAAGTCTACCTACTATATTTAGATGAAAACTTGTTTTTATCCTAATAACAAATTTATAAAAACTTAATAAAACATACCTTAACGTAGTGTGAATCTCAGTCATAATTTTGGGAATACTAAGAAGTTTCAATATCTAAGAACATAGTGAAATACCTTACGCCTTATTTCCTTGCTTCTAAAAGCTCAATTATTAATTAGGAGAACAATCAGTCAATTAAAATCAATTCAGAAATACCAAAGATTACATTAATAGACAAATATTTTGTATTTCTACTTAGGAAACTACAACTTAGGCAAACTGAAATGTAAGGAATTAGCAGTGTCCAGTGATCAGTGATTATTTCAATCTTAATTCAGTCAGTCACAAAAAGTTTGTGTTTTTTTTTTCTGTTAAATAGCAAAAATAAAGTAAGTCAACAATAACAAAAGAAGAAATAGCCAGTGCCAACACAGATTTATTTTATTTACAATAAATAACGTTGTAGTTAAACATATTCTACTTTGTTTTTTAATGCCAAACATTATGTTTTAAAATGGGATGAATTAACTTGATTTTGATAAAAGAAAAAGACCTTAAGACAAAAAAAATCACTGGCCAAGATCCCTCATGAAATATAGAATTCTTTAAAAAGAAAAGGTTCCTACCAATTTATTAAAAATAAAGTATGACATTACTGCATGGAGAAATGTGGCTTCTGTTTTTTTTTTTCTTTTTTTTTTGGCTAGTCCTGGGCCTTGAACTCAGGGCCTGAGCACTGTCCCTGGCTTATTTACATTATTTTATTTTTTGCTCAACGCTAGCACTCTGCCACTTGATCCACAGCGCCACTTCTGGCCGTTTTCTGTATATGTGGTGCTGGGGAATCGAACCCAGGGCCTCATGTACACAAGGCAAGCACTCTTGCCACTAGGCCATATGCCCAGCCCTGAAATGTGGCTTCTTGAATAAGACTAGGTCAGTTTAATGTCTATAAACAAAAGTAATATATCATATGTATGCATTGAACTATACCGTAAATATAATTTCAATATATTCAGATAAAAGGTTTCAGTGCTCAGATTAATTAATAGAAAACGCTGTGTTTTATTCAATAATGAAACAACAAAAAGCAATAAATTCAACACAATATTTATAAATGTTTATTCTATGATTCTACTGGCATGACAATCCACAAAGTATTAAAAACACAAGGCTGAGAATGACTGAACTAGTTATTTATTTCATTGTTAGTATGTTATTTATTTATTCATTCACTTTTCAGATGCTTTGTTGTATTGTCTAGACTATGCTTAAACCTGTGATCCTCCTGTTTCTCCTAACCAATTGATAGGATTTTAGCTGAACACCAAAATGACTAGCTATGGTAGTTTTTCTTCTTCTTATTTATTTTTATTTTTTAAGCAGTTTTCTGTTGTCTTCTTTAATTTACTTTCTTTTTATTCTTTGCCAGTCTTGGGGCTTGTACTCAGGGCCTAGGTACTGCCCCTGAGCTTCTTTGCTGAAGGCTAGCACTCTACCACTTGAGCCACAGGGCCACGTCCTGCTTTTTCTGTTTATATAGTACTAAGAAATCAAACCCAGGATCAAGCATGCTAGGAAAGCACTCTACCACTAAGCCACATTCCTAGCCCCTTAGTAGTTTTTAAATGTCCCCAAATTTTACTGAAGTTTCTTGATGATGTCCAAGTATTTATCTGCAATAGGTGCAAATTGTTTCTGTCCAGTAAAAAAGATAATTTCAGTGTTTATACTTTATTTTCATGTGGGATATTAATCCCACATGAACAACTTTCATTCTAATGTTATTTATTACATTAACTAACAATATATAGTTATACAAATGTGGTTAGATTCAGGTTTGTCATATTGTTCACTATATGAATGAGTTGAATTGCATATTTTATATATATATAGAGAGAGTACTACAATTTCAAAACACATACTCCTAAAGAACTAACATTGTGGAACTTAGCACAGAATTAAGTGAAACAAGTTGGAGAATAAACAGTAATCACATATTTTGGTATGTGCTAGCTTGATTATTAATATTTTGTTGAAATGTATAGCATGCTTTGGTGTATAAGTGTATAGTTATTGTTCAGATGCATCTGGGAGCCATATTATTAAAGTAAGGCAGAGCTTTGCATATCTCATTAGGTCACAGCAGAAACTCCATGTGTGCTTCATAGCATTCAGATGAATGATCTTGTTTTCAGAGAAAAGGAAGTTAAGAACTGTCTATAATTTTGTCCATTTTGGAGTTTCATATAATCTTGCTCATGAAAACTCTGTCAAGTTTCATCAGTGTCTTGGAAGAATATTTTTGTAATCTTTGTAAGACTGTAAGTCTGGAAACAGAAAAATTACAGATTATCCTTAGTATGAGTGCCATATCTCCAACTTCATCTGTGCTCGTTGCGTTTAATCTCCCTAAGAACTGCACTTGAAATGTAATATCTTCTACAGTTTATGGATGAGTATGAAAGACTAAAGTGATTTTAATTGCATTATCAGTAACATAAGTAACATAAATAAAAGGCATTGTAGAACTGGCATTTGAATTATGTCAAGCTGAAAATATGTTGATCTTTAAATAGTAGGGTACAGTCAGTTTTTAAGGCCATAAAAAAAAAGAACTGGTGCCGGTGGCATATGCCTGTAATCAGAGCTACTCAAGAGGCTGAGATCCTAATAGCAGACTTCAGTGCCAGCCCAGGCAGGAAAGTCTGTTAAACTCATATTGCCAATTAACCAACAGGAAACTGGAAGTGATGTTGTAGCTCACTGTTGGTAAAGTACTAGTCTTGAGCAAAAAAGATCAGAGACAGCATACTGACCCATGACCTATAAAAGCAAAGAATCCATAGAAAGCTGAAACCTTTTTTATTCATTAAGTCTGAATTTCTGTGTTTTCTTGATGTGAACTAGGGTAACAATTCTCTTGTATCTAAGCAAGACTCCTTACCCTTGCTCATTCAGGTCGGCATTTCCTACTTCATCTCTATAGACACAGTGTTTATTTTATTAATGAGGGGAGTATAACAGTCCTTTCTCTTTTTTCATTATTTTTGATGACATTTCACTTTCCATCCAGCTGAATATGTGTAGATTATATAAATAGAGCCATGGATTTCCAGCATATGACCCAGAGCATCAGGTATTAACATTAGAAAAGTTATTCTAAGTAGATTAAAGTTCACATTTTCCTAATTACATATTCAAAGTAATTCATGACACTATTTTCCACTCTTACTGTTATTTAAATCAATGTTTTCCCATGAAATGTGAATATATGTGTGTAATGCCATAAACACCTATATCTATTTCCAAAATTTGTCCTTGGAATTCTGATTTCATTTTTTTTATTTTTATTTTTATTTTTTATTTTTTATTTTATTTATTTATTTATTTATTTTTGCCAGTCCTGGGCCTTGGACTCAGGGCCTGAGCACTGTCCCTGGCTTCTTCCTGCTCAAGGCTAGCACTCTGCCACCTGAGCCACAGCGCCCCTTCTGGCCGTTTTCCATATATGTAGTGCTGGGGAATCGAAACAAGAGCTTCATGTGTAGGAGGCAAGCACTCTTGCCAATAGGCCATATTCCCAGCCCTCTGATTTCATTTTGAATTTTGCATTTAGTGCATTTTATTCACTTTGTAAAACATCTTAACATTTGCACATGTTAAATAGAAAAAAAACATAAAAATAATGTTTGCATCGTTTACTGAACTTGTTTGTATTCAAGTAAAATACTTATTTTTTAGGTTTATGTACCATCTGTGATACCATAGAATATTCAGGTTATACCCTTGACATGTGGTTTTGTATAAGATAAGAAAGTTTTAAAACTGTTTCTTAATTTACTTAAAAAGCAAAATAAGTCTTTCCATTTCCTTATGAATGGGGCAATACTATTCTTCCTAATGAAAGCTTTAATCCATTGTCTATATATACCACAATTTCTTGTTTTTTTTTAATTAAATTTTATTGACAAGGTGATGTACAGAGGGGTTAGTTACATAATTAGGTAGTGAGTACATTTCTTGTCATATTTATTATACCCTTCCTCATTTTTCTTTCCCTTTCCTAGGTCAGAAAAGCATATATACAATATCCAGTGTACCAAAATCATATATAGTGACCACAGGGAGTATGCCAAAGGAAATTCACCTAGTACATTAAACATAATGACAACAATAAAGTAAAAACTGAGGTCTTTGAAGGAAGCCATGTTTTGACTGGAATATGGAATAACAGGAACTCTTAAAAAGCATCTGGTCAGAGAATAAATGGGTACAATAACTGGAAAAAACTAGTCAGTATTGACAGATGTTGAAAAGTGCATATCTTGTGACCTAACAGTTCTACTTTTTGGCACATATCAACTCATGCGTTGTGTAACACGGTAGCCGCCAGCCACATGTGGTTCCTGATTCCATGACATGCGTCTAGACTTCACTGAAATGTGCTGTCAGGTCCAAATACCCAGAGTTTGAAAATTTGCTATAAAATATGTAAGATATTTTATTTAACTTTATTTTTTTTAAAATTGATATATATTAAAATAAAAAATATTTTGAGCCAGGCATTGGTGGCCCATGCTTGTAATCCTAGCTACTCTGGAGGCTGAGATCTGAGGACTGTGGTTCAAAGCTAGCCCAGGCAGGAAAGGCTGTTAGACTCAGCTCTAATTAACCACCAGAAAATCAGAAGTGGCACTATAGCTCAAAGTGATAGAGTGCTAGCCCTGAACAAAAGAACTCAGGGACAGTGCCCAGGCTCTGAGTTCAAGCCCCATAACCGACAAAAGAAAAGAAATTGAATATATTGGTGTAAGTAAAATATAGTGTTAAAATAAACTTCTCTTTACTTTTAGTTTTTAAAATGAGACTAGTGTAAGATTTATGTTTGATTTGTGCCCCTAATATGTAACCACCTCGCCCATCTTTTAGGCGGTGTTGTTCTATGATATTTTAAAAGTAGACACCAGAAGACGGAGAAAATTGCAAATAGCAGCATTGTTTGAGTTACAAATCAGCCGAATATTGGGGATGGGTACCAGTGGGAAAGAGATGGGTGGACCAAGGAGATGAATCAAGGTGAATGTTGAAGGATTGACCCCCTCCACCCTCCCTATGGCCTCAGGCCCATACAGACACCAGGCAAAACCTCAATGTGCGAACCTGCTTTGCTATGCAGGCAAGACACCTCACCTAGGCCCAGCTGTAAACAGCCCTCTGTAAGCCAAACAGAAAAGCCCCAACTTGCTAGACATAGTGGTCTTTCAATAACCTGCCTCCTTGCTCAGACCCCATATAAGCCTGGTCCCAAATTCACCCCCTCGCGCAAGCTCCAATCCTGCGGGAAGGTCTGTGCCCCTCACTGTTCCTCATTAAACAGTCCTCGCCTCTTGATGATGAGTCCGGCCTGTTCCTTTTTGGTTCTCCTCCATTTTCCCAACATATGGTGCACGAAACCGGGAGAGGCTCCTGGACTAACTGGGTCCCCCCGCGCGCCTCCTGGCCGCCTTTCATCGGGCCTTTTCCCTTCTCTTTCCGAGGCCTTTCTCCATCGGGAGCGCAGAGCCCGCTGAGTTTGCTTTGGGCTGAACAGCTGCCTTCGCGACCTCGTGGCCTTTGCCCCATAAGCGGTGCTTGCCTCATGGACGGCCACCCCGCAGGGCTTGATACCACAATTTCTTGATCCATTCATCTACTGAGGGGCATCTGGGTTGGTTCCATATTTTAGCTAGGGTAAATAGTTCTGCAGTGAACATGGTAGTGCTGGTAGCTTTAGTGTGGTCTTGTTTGCCCCATTCGTAGGAAATGGGAAAACTTGGAGAAAAAAAAATCATACTCAGTGAAGTGACCCAGACCCAAAGAAACATAGACTCTAGGGTTTTCTTCATTGGTAACCATTAGTATATGTCTAGGATAGTCCTAGTAGATGATCAGAAGAGCTCAATAGCTATGTACATATGATGACATAAGATGAGCTAAATGAAATGAACTCCCAAGTAAGGGAACAAATTTATCATTGTTATTTTTAATGCACGGTGTGAAATTATTTTTTTTTCTTTTGTTTATGTTTCCTATGGTCTAGCCTCTGATGTCACTGTATTTGATTTTGATACCCTGGGCATCATATATATATATAATGTATATATATATCATATATATAAAATCAGGAAAGGGAAGAGGAACATCAAAATGGTTAGGCAAAGGAAAAAAGGCAAACTATTGCAACTGCAACACTTACAAGACAGTACATTGTAAACTAACTGTACAATTTAGGGGAGGAGGAATTACCAGGAGGAGAGGTAGGAGAAAAATGAGGGAGGAGCTAGCAAATTTGACAAGAAATGTACTCACTACCATACCTATGTGTCTGTAATCCCTTTGGACATCATCTTGACACTAAAAATTAAAATGACAAAAAAAGCAAAATAAGGCCTTGCATTTAAAACATTGTTAAAACTATTCTTATTTCATGAGTTGGTTAGAGAAACATAATAAAATATATTCATGGTTTAAAAAACAGGTTCCAACACATTTTTCTTTTTTTTAAAATTTCATGGTAAGAGTGATGTACAGAGGGATTACAGCTACATAAGTAAGGTAATGCATACATTTCTTGTCGCACATTGTTAACCCCTCCTTTGCTTTTTCCCACTCTCCCTTCTCTTCAACTCCCTTACACTGCCAAGTTGTAACCTTCATTTCCAACATAGTGTCTTGCGAGTATCACTGTTGCATTGCCTCACCCTCTGTCTTCTATCTCACCATTTTGTTATACCCCTTCCTTTCCCCAGATCAAATAAACATAAATATAAGAGACAGAGTACCAAAATAAGAAACAGTGACAACATTGGATAAACCAGAGGGAAAAAAGAAAAAGAGAAGAAAAAGGAAAAAACAACAAAAAAAGAGAAACAATTTCGCACAGTACATTAAAAAGACAAAAACAAAACAAAAAAACCCTCCAAAACGTCTTGCTTCTGTACCTTGGAGTTCATTTTGATTAGCATTATTTTATATGGTCATATGTACATAGCTATTAAACTATTGTGATTCACTGCTGGGGCAATACTAGACATATACTAATTATTACAAATGAGAGATACCACAGTGCCCATGTTTCTTTGGGTCTGGCTTGCTTCATTTTATAGGATTTTTACAAGTCTTTCCATTTCCTTATGAACAGGACAGTGCAATTCTTACTGAATGAAGCATAGAATTCCATTGTGTATATATACCACATTTTATTGATCTAGTCAACTACTGAGGGGCATCTGGGTTTGTTCCATATCTTAGCTATGATAAATAATGCTGCAGTGAACATAGTTGTGCTGGTTGCTTTTGTGTGGCCTTGCTTGTGTATGTTTTGATAAATGCCCAGGATTAGGATTGCTGGCTCATAGAGTAGTTTTATGTTTAGTCTTTTGAGGAATCTTCATATTGTTTTCCAGAGTGGTTGAACCAGTTGAACCACCAACCATGTAGTAGCATCCTCTTTTGTTCACATCCCTGCCGGTATCTACTATTATTTATTGTATTGGTAATGGCCATTCTAAGTGGGGTGAGGTGGGATCTCATTGTGACTTTTATATGCATTTCTTTTATGGCCAGAGTTGAGTATTTCTTCATATGTCTATTGGGCATTCTTATTTCCTCTACAGATAAGTTTCTCTTTAAGTCTTTAGCCCACTAATTAATAGGGTCATTGTTTCTTTGAGGATTTGTTATCGAGGGGCTTACTTTTTGTGAGCTGTAGGTATATTGTTGATGTAAAACCCTTTTCTATTGTATAGCTGGTGAAGATCTTCTCCCAATTTGTGGGATTTCTGTTTATCCTGTTAAGCTACATCCTCTGCCATGCAGAAGCTCTGCTGTTTGATGAAATCCCATTTATACAGTCTTTGATTTGCTGTGCTTCTGGATCTTTCCATAGGAAGTTTTGACCTGTGCCAAGAGCCCTAGTGTATCCTTCTCCCTTCTTGTGATATATTTTCAGGGTGTCTGTTCTTCCTTCAAGGTCTTTGATCCACTTAGAATTGACTCTGTTGCCTGGTGATATGTAAGGATCGAATTTCAGTTTTCTTTATGCGAATAGCCAATTCTGCCAGCACCATTTGGTGATAAGACTCTCTTTCTTCTATCTGATAATTTTGGTTCCTTCACCAAATATGAGATGGACATAGGTACATGGAATCATCTCTGGGTCTTCAATTCCTTTCCATTGGTTCTCAGGTTTGTTCATGAAACACATCTTTCTAATATAAAATAATGTAAAATTGAATTCAGAAAGTTAATTTTTTTCTTTTCTTTTTTTCTTTCATTTTTATTTAGGTACAAGACTTGGACTTGAACTCTGTAGCCAACACTTTTACTCATTGGCTGGTGCTCTACCAACTGAGCCATGTTTCCAAATGCAATGTAAACAGTTTATTCAAACATATACTATCATAAAATATAGCACCATAGCACTATATAATAATAAACTACTATATTCCAGATATTATACCTCCCGTGCATTTTTGCCTTACTTAATTATATTAGTAACATCAAGTATAATGTAGATACTTAGTAAGTATTCACATTTGTTATGTGAGTCAATTGAGACTTGTGGAAGTTATGTAACTTGTCCAAAGTCCTGTAGTTAGTAGTTTGCAATATGGAGTTCAAATTCCCTTTAGCTGTATTCCAGAGGCGAAAATTATGACTATCCTAAGCTCACTTTCCCTTCACTGTGGTGTCTCCATTAATTATCAAAGACAACAACAGATCTCTATTGTTTTCACACTAGATCCTGGAATGACTAGACCTGGAATGACATGGAATACCTGACTTCTGAAGAACATAGTTAGCTTTAAGAGACACAAACAAACTGCGACACACTGAAGGGAAGTAGTCTGGTAAATCTGCATTTTTGAATTAACAGGCAAAAAGCATATTTGAATACCTGATTTAAAATTATTCAAATGTAATCTTAAAAGAGACTCTAGTTCATGCCTTGGGAAGTGCTAGATGCTTGACATTAAATGATAAAATGGGTACTGTATGACAAGTGAATTCCACTCTGGCCAGGGCACACATAAATAAGGTAGAATTTCGAATGTTCTGAGGAGCAGGTACATGATTTCCAAGTTCAAATATATTGATTTTGTAATTTACCTGTTTCAAGTTTTTTTTTTTTGTCAGTCCTGGGGCTTGGACTCAGGGCCTGAGCACTGTCCCTGGCTTCTTCTTGCTCAAGGCTAGCACTCTGCCACTTGAGCCACAGCGCCACTTCTGGCCATTTTCTGTATATGTGGTGCTGGGGAATCGAACCTAGGGCTTCATGTATACGAGGCAAGCACTCTTGCCACTAGGCCATATCCCCAGCCCATGTTTCAAGTTTTGTGAGAGGCAAAGTAAGGCCTCTTAACAGCCTTCTCAATTGTAGTAGACTTTTAACATTTTCTTTTCTTTTTTTTTTTTTTTTTTTTGCGCCAGTCGTGGGCCTTGGACTCAGGGCCTGAGCACTGTCCCTGGCTTCTTCCCGCTCAAGGCTAGCACTCTGCCACTTGAGCCACAGCGCCGCTTCTGGCCGTTTTCCGTATATGTGGTGCTGGGGAATCGAACCTAGGGCCTCGTGTATCCGAGGCAGGCACTCTTGCCACTAGGCCATATCCCCAGCCCAACATTTTCTTATATTATCATTTCACTGTGAATACAATTCCTTTCTGATTTTAATGATAAACTATATTTCAAAGTTGCTGTAATTGTGTGGTAAATTGTGCTGGCCGTTGTCTTTTTATGTGATTAATGTGTGCTAATCACAGTAGATCTTGTGCTTCATTGTACTTCCATGGCTAGTTCCTCTAAGGTGTATATGCTTAAGGGTGGAGAAATTTAAATATTTAAGTCAATATTGAGTAAATGGGAAAGATTAAGGCAATGGTAAGTGCCAGCTGAAGACTTGTCATTTTCATTTGAACAGAAATGTGAGGAAAATTCTTTGCCAATATTGTGTGTGTGTGTGTGTGTGTGTGTGTGTGTGTGTAAATATTTCAGAAAGAGAGAACTCCATATGCACTGGCTGCCTCAAAGAAACCTCTGTGTGGTAGGCTGTAGTGAACGCAGGAGAATCTGCTACTCAGGTACTCAGAAGCGGAAGCATATGGCATTCTATTGCGTTTGCTCACTGGGAAACATAATTTGATTATTATTCTAGTGGATCACCAACATATTGCTTTTAGCCCTAGCATTTGAAGGTCCTTGGGTTTGGCTAGGTGGATTGGAATGGAATTAGAAAATGTGTGTATAAGAAGAGTAAGAAGCTTAGAGAGAGTGCTATCCAGAGTTAATGATGGTGGTATGTGGGCGGCTCGCACCAATAATCCTAGTTACTCAGAAGGCTGTGATTTGGAGGGTTGCAGTTTAAAGCCAGATTGGTCAAGAGAGTTCACTAGACATCATCTCCAGAATAACCAGCAACAAATCCAGATGTGGCATGACTCCATGGTAGAATGGCTAGCCCAGCATGTACAAGGACCTGGGTTCAATTACAGTATTGCCAAAATAAATAAACAAGTAAAAACGTGCTAATGATAATTTCAAATAGATAAGATCAACAGTTCAGATGACTAAACAAAATAAGATATCTTTAAATAATGACAGAGCCTAAGGAAAGATAAGATTTCAGCATAAAGAAGGGAGTGAATTATTTATTAATGTTTAAAGTGCAATGAATTTTTACTAGTAGCAAAAGCATTTAGTCCTTTTTGAGTGATTATTTTCTATGTAGTACATTAGATTAAACACATATAAGCTCTCTTACTGTCAATATAGGAAAGGTCTGAAATGAGCAATTTTTTTTTTTTTTTTGGCCAGTCCTGGGCCTTGGACTCAGGGCCTGAGCACCGTCCCTGGCTTCTTCCCGCTCAAGGCTAGCACTCTGCCACTTGAGCCACAGCGCCGCTTCTGGCCGTTTTCTGTATATGTGGTGCTGGGGAATCGAACCTAGGGCCTCGTGTATCCGAGGCAGGCACTCTTGCCACTAGGCTATATCCCCAGCCCGAAATGAGCAATTTTTGAAGAGAAAAGTTGGTTATAGCTCACAGTGTGGATTTCATAGTGATTCTTTGATTGGCATCTGTCATTTTAGGCTGTGGTAAGTCCCTCATGCAAGGGCAAGTTGAACAGATCCTTTTCCTTTGTGGCCCAATGATGTGCAGACTTTTTGGTGTTCTCTAACTCTTGAAGATTCCAGGATGTTCTCAACATTCCATAATATTCACTGAGCCATAACCCATGGCTTTTGGGAGACATTTAATATCCACCTTCCTGTGTTAACCCTAAGACAACAATAACACAGGGAAGTTGAGACAAAATGTTAATTTTAAAAGCCGTGTAACCCAGAAGAATGTGTTACCTTGCACTTCCTTTTCAATTCGATACCCATTGCTTTTCCATTTATATGACTGGCAGACTTGATTTTGTCCTGTAGAGAAAGGGTCAATGATAAACTGAGAAAGCAATAGGTCCAAAGTACAATAAGAGAGGTTGTGCAATGACTGAGAGAGTTGCCTGTCTTGTGAGCTGTGTGCTATGCACATAGTTAGGGGGTATTCACAGTGATTGACGGAGACAGTAGGGACCAGAGAATAATAAGCCTTGAATGGTAGGTTGAAGTAACTAGATGAGATAACAGAAGATTGATGGTAAGAGGTAAAACTGCACAATTAATTGACTTGTACAATTGTTTTCATGCTTTAGATAAAATAGGAATTAAACAATTTTAATATAACAAGCAAAAGTAAAATGGCCAAGACTAGGTTTATTTCCTGCTATAAAAATTGAGATCTTCACCAGGCCAGGCCAACCTTGGACTAAAAACTCTAAATGTTCATCTACACAGAGAGAAGCTGGACCTAATGATCCAAGCCACAACAGGAATCCTAGAAGCAGGGTGATCACAGCTCATGTGTGCAGGATCAAGAACTAAGCAGTGAAAACCAGGCCTGGAGGCCTGGCTCAGTGACAGCGCTCACACTTAGTTATCCCTGAGGCTTTTTATTTCAAACCCATGTATGGCCAATAAGAAAGAAAAGTTTCTACTTGTCTCTTTATCATTTTGGAATTGAGTATGATGCCATTCTAAGGGAATAATAATTAATACTAATTTTGATACTAGATATGAGAACAAAAAGAATTGAGGTCTTTGGATATCATCATATGTAGTGATTATGGAAAAAATAGTAAGATTCAGCTGTTAGAAATCAGGCATATATCATGAAATAAATGAAAATATAGTATCTTATATTTACTGCATCTATTGTCAGAATACTATGCACAAAATTATAAGATCCGTATATATGTAAAGTTCACAGATAGCATGAATGGCAGCCTTTGACAAAGCTCCCTAGGGCAGAGATTTTAAACTATGAATGTATTAACATGTGTACCGATAATTTCCTAAACATCCTACTAATTTCCAAGTTCTGTGTACTGGGAATACAGATGAATAAAACATTTCTTACACTTTCCCTTGAGAGGCTGACAGTGAATTTGCATACTTATTTTCAGACTCTGGTAAAATGCATTTACTCTTTAGTAGAAATGCTATGTGGAAGTAGAGGAAGGTTTTTAATGAGTTGGAGAGGAGGAGGGTGTGGCAAGGGAGAAGTAGGTCAGTGTTGTGCATTGGTCTTATGGCTTCGGAAGGTTGTAAAATAATTTCAGTCCATGACAAACAATATTCAAGACAACAAATCTTAGGAGAGAAAATCTTAAGATACATAACTGTTTAGTTAATAGTTGATATGTAGCTTATTACTTGTCAAGTTTTATTGAATTTATATATTCTCAATGACTTGTCACAGTTCTCATGCCCTTATTTGTTTCGATCATACACACATACAGGTATCAAAAAATACAAATAATTTAATATGTCAGTATACAACTAATTTAATATGTCAGTATACAACAGTGATTATTCTCTCTAATTATCATCCCAAAATTAAAAACTGCAGTTGAGGGCCTATGAAAATAGTTACATAGCTGTTTTCTTTAATAAGGATCAGTGATGCAATTCTACCACTAGGTGTCAGAATTACTCTAGCTGTGCAAGATATTGGACTCAAAGCTAAATGTCATTCTTATCAGTTCCACTTATGTATTTTCCATTAAAATTCACTATGTTAATTGATATTAGTATTTTAATGTATTGTTTTCTTATAGAAAATAAGTACATCATTAAATGGAATATGAAGAATATTTAGGATAAAATAATTTTTTTTTTTTTGCAAATGAATGTGCAAATTCGGTGCCTCCAAATCATATTCAAACGTTCAATACTCTTAGGATAATATATTACAAAGGATTTTACTTTGTTTTCAATTGAGGGCTTAGGGTCCACAAAACTATCAGTATTGAAAATGAACAACGAGACTTCATTTTTTCATAAGGAGCTAGGAGGACATTTACTGAGGCTCTATTTTCAATGTTCCTCCAATACTAAGAAAGGCAAAGCAATACAATTCAAGATCTCATTCAATTTCAGTGATGCCTGTTATTGATGTGGCATTATTCAGCATGGTTATAAGCTTCTTTCAAACAAAAGTCATTGAAAGCTGTGGAGATAGACACATCAGGCTTAGGGGCTTTGTGCATTTATTTACTATTTGCTTTTAATTACCTTTCTGACTTTCTGAAAAAAAAAAACAAAAGTGTCAAAAGTGACATTTCAATTACTGCAATTTCCCTGCCAGGTTGGAAATGATAGGAAGCCAAAAGAATCAGCAGTCTTACAGGAAATGCTTAGAAATCTTCACGTTTATTCTGCAATTGAAAAGGACATAATATGAAAGAAAGAAGAGACATAGGAAGGAACAATATGGCAAAGATCATACAACAAAGCTTTGGAAAAGCCTTTGGGTGAATTTCAGAGGGAAAATAATTTCCATTTAGTTTTCCCTTTGTCTAAACTAATTTGGTACAAGTGTCAATGCTCTGAAGAAACTTGTGGATCTGAAAGGTGAAATACATTATAGAGAAATGAAAATTTCTTTAAAATGACCTAAGTACTTTGATGGTTATCTTCTATATATTACATCTATTGCTTAATTCATTTCATGTGACCATGCTTATTTTCCCCCAAAGTTCTCAGATTTTGTTTTCTTTTCTGTGCTACTTTGTTCTCTATTCCTATTTTTTACTTTTCTTAATTTGTCATATAGGAGAGATTACTTGCTCTCATGTATTTCACTGAATATATTTGGTAATGTTTGTGAATGTTTTGCTTTAAACTAAAGGTCAATTTGTGGAGAAAACATTACTATGTATATGAGATAAAAGACTGAGTGAATTATAAGCTCATTTACTTACCTGTGAACAAATGATTTCCCAAGAGAAAGCCATATAATTTGAAAATCTACCAGAACTTTAAGCCTATTCATATAAATTCAGTATCTAAAACAATGGTGTTAGTTAAAAAACTACATATATATGTATACATATATGTATATATATGTATACTATATATGTATATATATGCATATGTATGTGCATATATATGTATATATATATATATACATATATATGAAATTTAAAGCTAGCTTTCGGTGTAAGGCATTATGTTCTTGTGTTATTACTTCTTCAGGGCCAGGATTCTTTTAGCAGGGATGTTTTATATAATGGTAAAAATGTAAATCCATGACACACAATATGAACAGAAGTAACATTAAAAACCCAGGGCATGTAGACAAATGTATCTTAATTCCTTTTTGATACAATGATTTAATATATAGCTAGTCCATCTTCATGCTTTGAAGCAGTTAATGCTGTATTTTGTCCTTGAGTGTAAACAATCCGTAATCTTTTAGTTTCTTCATCTTGTTTTTATTGGATTAACTAAATGTCATTTCATTTTTCTAGGCTCTGTAAAATTTAAAGTTTTCAAATTTCTCTGTGGTTGTTATCTGTAGACATGGCAAATGACATATTTATGTGTGTTTATTTTGTCATATTAAACAGTCTTTTGTTTGTTTTTTATGAAACCTTCTCAACCAGACAAACACAAAGAAGAGAATTAAAAAAAAATCTCATTGTATTTTGAATTGTGATGTACTGCTTTCTTTCTCTAAGCACACACATCCAGGGGAACAAACCCCAAACAAGTTACTGTTGTGGACTTGAGAATATGAACAGGAATTACAGAGATTGTCACTTGCAGAATGATAGAAAAATATAAACTACAAAGAGCAAAATCAAAGCCAAAACTCACTAATAAAATTAGCCTGACCAGTAAGAAATGTAAAGGAAATGTCATCAATAGCAGGGTGTATAAAAGCTAATTTCTCGGGTTGTAGCTCAGTGATAAAACACTTGTCTAGTATGTGCAAGTAGTTGTAGAATTTAACAAGTTCATTTATGTGCACAACACAACTTGATCTGAGTCACTGTGTCATCATCTCTCTCCCCATCCCTTCCCATACCAGTTTCAGCACACTTCTCTAGTTCTATTTCATGTAAGCACCTTGAATCAGAAGTTTGGATTTGTCTTCCATTTTTCTTTCCATTTATCCAGCTCCTCCCATTAAATTACACCCGACACAAGTAATACATGATTCTATTCTCTGATACTCATTTTAGTAAACTGTCTTACTTGTTCAACGAGATTGCAACGTAGATTCACATTCTAACATTTACCATACTTTAAGTTGATCAATTATATATTCATATAACTATGCATTTGTTTACATGTTCATGTTTTAGGTCTAATATCTACATGCAGTTTACGCATACTTTTCCCAATATTAATTCCTCTATATACAACTGTTTCCCTGTGGCAGACATAATTTCATTTTTCCTCATCAGTGAATAGAATTCCAGTGAATAAAATACAATTGTGTCTAACATACATTATTTATATCAACCAAAATTTATCAATCCATCCATCCATCCATCCATCTATTATAGGGGATCTGGTTGCTCTGAGACAATTTAAGTCAGGACATTAAAATGTCACATGCACATACATGTTCATTCCTTTCAACTTTAGATGTATTCTTTTCCCACTAAACAGTTTCTGTGTTTTGATTAAGAAATCAGTGGCCAATTCACCAAAACTGATTTTTTATTCATGAACACCAACTTCTTTATTCATTCAAGATAAATGTGTTGGAAATACTCATTCAACAAGATCTCTAAGTATCCGGCATTTATTGGGAATTAGACCTGGTACATGTTATTTACATTTCTGTGGGAGGAATTAGACAAATATTTACCAAATTATTAGCCTGGGAAAGGTCAAATTATATTGATTGTATAGATATGTGAGATAGAAGAAATGTAACTGATAAATTTTTCTGTAGATATCCATGATGGTATAACATTCAAATGAATGTAACTATGCTTTACTTATCCACAGAGCATAATTAAATTGAGAGGAACAGTACTCAAATGAAAATATGTAACCAGAAAATATAAAAAATGATGAACATATTTATGCATAGAAGTCATTGTATAGAATTACAATTTAAATGAGGGTAGTTTGCTTTCTATAAAAATCTTCAAAATTATTAACTCAAAATAATATGTTCTTTTATCTTGAAAGTTGAGGAAATAAAGAAAATGAACAAGGATGGTATTCAGTAGTTCAGTATTAGAGCAGAAGCTTACAATACGTTAACTCTGGAGTTTCTTCTAACAACCACATATAGGACAAAGAGAGAGAGGGAGAGAGAGAGAATTATTTCTTCAGCCTACAAAATGACATCCTTTTGACCTTATTTATTTGTTTATTTTTTTACCAATCATTACTATGGAATCTGTAGTTCTATGAAATTCACAGTTCTAGGAAGGTCATATTTCCTTTAGTGAGATCTTTCTTAACCCAATGCTGTGACTTATTTTTCTATTATTAGTAAATATTTACTCTATCATACAGGTCATTTCATTATAGTTTCAAATTGTAAGTTGAATGATAGTCTTCCTTCAGCTGCTTTCAATCCTTGAAGAGAAAAACATGTCATGTGGTCACAATGCAGCGTCATGATTAGAAGAATCACCACTTTATGATAACATTTTTATCAATAATTTTGAAAGAATGAATGATTGCTGGAAATAAAACAATCTTAATCATTTCCAATTCTCCATCTACTTCTAATTTACTGTCATGGAGCTTAAGTTTAAGGAAGTCAAACATTAAAACCTGTGCATTTTTTTAACTTGAATTCAGCAATTTTTACACTACCTTCTTACATAGTCCCTCCATTTTTCTCCTCTCCTAGTTTTTTTTTCCTACTCTACACATGAACATGAAAATTTCTTTCAAATAGGTATGTAGAAAATTGATTACAGTCAATATTTGCCACCAAATATTGTTACTTTTGTACATTATTTCAGTTTTGTAAATTATATATTATAATTTTAATTATGTTTTATAATTCAGAGTTATGTGTTAGACTTTCCTAACTGTGTTATAATTTAAGATGTTTAATGTTAGGAATTCTTGGTTTGGGGTAAATCCTTCTTAGTAAGCTTTTTTAATATTCACTGTTTCAATCTTCTTGAACCTTCTTGAGTCCAACATTTTCTCTGATCATAATCACTGATGACTTCAATCTGCCAAATGCAGTAAGTAAATCGGGATTTCCTTCCTCGAGGAAGCATTTGTCACTTGTCACTATCTTATCTTCTCATCACTATCCACATTGCTAAGGCACTCTTTTCTATTCTTTTGAGTCATCAATCGCTAATTTTGAATTTCCTGTATATATTTATCTGCATAATAGTAGAACACTTCAGTTGCTAGAGTTCTTAGTACTCAGACTTAAATCTCCAGTGTATATCTTTCCTGGATCTCACTTCTGAACACCAAATTAATATTTTCTGAACTTCTATCTTAGGTGTCTGTAGAAATCATAATGTGCTCCGATTTCAATTACCCCATAAACTTGTAGTTTACAGCAGCAACTTTGCCTGAGTGGCTTCAGTATGCAATTCAGCAGTTTGCTCTACTTAGAGTTTAAATACTGAGGCAGAATGACTCTGCCGCTTGTTTGTGCATGAAAACTATTACTTCTTTAGCCAAAAACTATGAGATAAAAATCAATAAATAACTTATTTACCTTAATAAGATATTATCACCTAGTCACTTATCAAATTAAAACATGAATGTACAGACATATCATTGTATCAAAAACGTGTAAAAAAGAAAAGTCATTAGGCTTAGCTATTCAGAAGACAGATTTGAGGATTATGGTTCGAAGCTGACCCAGGCAGAAAGATCCCCACGAGACTCTTATCTCCAATTAACCACTTTACAACTGGAAATGACTCTGTGGCTTAAGGGGTAGAGCACTAGCCTTGAGCACAAAGAGGCTCAGGCTTCTGTGCCTCTGGCCCTGAGTTCAAGTCCTACAATCCCCCAAAAAAGTCAGGCCTGTGAGTTTATTGAACATTTCAGTCCAGTGAATTACACAACACTCCTTATGTCATCAGGCCAATTAGAGCAGTCTACAGAGGGTCCAAAGGTTAGTAATTCTATCTGTTTCCTTGGTTTCAGCTGTAAAAGGCTTCCCTCTCTGACTTAAGAGTAGTGGAAGAGAATTCTTCCGGATCTAGTATGCCTGGAACCAACTCAGTCTTGACATGTCTCTGTTCCTTAAACCAACTCTGAGTTTTAAAGTAAAGATGAGTTCTTGTCTTATAAAACCACTTGCCATGATTATTTGTCCACTATATCTTCTTCAGTAACTACCCCTGAGCCCTACTAGTGTTGTAAAACTTAGATATTCTATGATATATAATATACATATATGTGTGTGTATATATATATATAAACATAGAGTAATCATAATTACCCAAATCACTAGTAAAATTGGGAGAAAACTGTACTTCCTCATGTCTATGCAAGCAAAGTAAAATTAATAATAATTTGTCAATTATAGAGAGTAAAAGTGATATAACTTGGACATTTACTTACCACTTATTCAATTATTTTCTGTCACAGAATACACAATCATATCTACCTATGATATAGCTCACTCATGACAGTATTTTTAATAGGTGCCTGAAATCTGTCTAAAATTGACAGCAAATCCCTCTCCTCATCATATCCAGCAATAACTTTGTCCACGTTCTGATTGCTGTCAGTTATGGTAACTTGATCCTTTCAGGTACTAGGCCAGAAAATCTGAGTTAGTCTTTACTTCCCTTTTCATCTTTCATGTTGTGGAAAAAAATCTTGACAATTCCACATTGTAAATCTACTCTATATTTGGTCACTTCTTCATGTTCAAACTGCTATCTTATTTGTTCAAGCCATTTTAGTAGCCTAAATGATTGTAAGAACCCAATATGCTTTTTTTCCATCCATTAACAATTTTCCAAACGCAAATTCAGAGTAAACTTAAGTAGAATCAGATCACGTATACCCTAAGCCACTTACTTGCTTTCCATATCACTTGGCATAAAGGCAGAAGGCCAAAGTGATGCAAATTTTGAGGGAGCCTCTATTCTCATAATCATAAAAATAAAATCTGCGACACAGTGCAGCACTCAGATAAGAGAGTTAATGAGGGCTTGTTTCCAAGGAGATGGAATGGATCTGCGGAGAGGATGTAGGGATGGTGTGTGGAGAATCACACTCATACAGAGAGATTAGTCTGCATCAAATCACAGGGAGCGATAGCCCTTTTATTACATTGCTTGAATTGCCCAGGATCCAGTCATTTTCCACTAGTCACAGGGGAGCATCCAAGAAAGTTTCTTTGACAATGTTAAAAAAGAAAAAAAGACGTTTGGTTGTTATTTGTTTTTTCCACTTGACAAAACAATTGATGAATACAATATGTCCTGATCAATGCCACACCTTCCAACATTGTCAGCCAGCCCTTCCCTACCTACTCCATTCCTCACTCTTGTTAATTTTGTAAGATACACATTGGATTCTTGACTATATTCCCCCCTCTTCTCTTCATTCATCACCCCTTCCCTGTGACGCCACCCACCCATCCCTTTCAACTACTCACTTTTATTTTGTTGAATTTTGACCTGGTCTTCCTAAGGGATAAACTATTTGAGATCTTCCTTGAATCTACCATATTTCAGTTAATACATTTGTAACTACTTGCATACCACCTAATGCACTTACTTATAAGGAGTTTTTAATATAGGATATATAGTGTCTTTGGAGTCATGATGTCACTCTATACATCATGGGATTTTTTGTAGAGTAAGGTAGGAGAAAGAGGAGAAATGTAAAGGACTGGACTGTTGCATGTGCTATTGGGCAGGGGAAGGAGAAAGTAAAAAAAAAATTTTTTTTGCAGTATATCAATTATGGGTAGGAGAACATGTCCATCTATTGTCCCATAGAGAATTAGCCATTCTGTCATCCAGTATACTATGAAAAAATAAGAGCCATTCAGAATATATTTTAAATAAAGAAGATGATGTAACTTAAACAATAAATCATAAATGAAATTCTACCACATCTCTTCTCTTTGTTGTCAACAGCATAAGAGATAATTATCATAGCTCACTAAATAAATCATAAGCAAATATTTTCCATTGTCATTTACTTACTATCGGGTTTCCTTCTAAGCAACCTGAAAACAAAGTATTTCCTGTATCTCATTACAAAAATGATGAAAAGAACACATTTACCACAGACTAATTTTGACCTTTTATATCATATTATAGTACAATTCTTTAGAAAACCATTAAATGACATCAAGCAAATTGCTCCATCTATTTAGTTAGATAGAAATGTCAATATCATCAGTTGTTTCCAACGTTTAATATGATATGATAATAACAGTAGTTTGGTTTTCTTTCAATAGCATTTAGAATTTGAATAGTATCACAAGTCTTAATTCATGGTAGACAGTTAAATATTTTTAAATAAAAATATTTTTTATAAATGTTTATTTTATAGTATTACTTTAGATTTACTTAATTGGCAATTTCACAAGGATATAATTCAGATGTATAGCCAGACAATTTCACACATATCTGACAAGGAAATAGGAGACATAACCTAAAATATAAAATTTAAATTTCCACATCCCATTAAAGTGCATCTTCATTAACTGGTAGGCATTGCTCTTTTTCCATCTTTCAAACTTTAACAACAATTTCATTATTTAAGTTCAACTTTCAGAGTAGTTTTAAGATAATAGTATTTATATTTATAATAACTATGCATTCTGAATGTATATGAATTTAAACTCTTATGTTAGGATGATCCCTTTCTCTGTCACACAAATACTTTATCATATAATAAACACTCACAATAAAACCATTGCCTATGTTATTTTCTTCATAATTATTATAAGTAATATTTCAGTAATTTTTGGTATGCTGTAGTTTGATATATTTTCTCCTTAATACGAGATAAGTAAATGTTTCTTTAACAAAGACCTGATTCAGATATTGTAATGAAGATGGAACCCAACAGTCTTACTAAATAAACCATGGTGTGTTGCTGTCTTCATTTAGATGAGTCTTCTTTATGAACAATATCCAGGGCACAAGTGGCTTAGGCTTGTAAGCATAGGTGTTCAGGAAGTAGATATGTGAGGACCACAGTTAGAAACCAGCTACAGCAGAGAAGTCCATGAGACTCATATCTTTAATTCAATACACACACACACACACACACACACACACACACACACACACACACACACAGAGCCTGAAGTGTTGCTGTGCCTAGAGTAAGAGAGTACTAGTCTTGATAAAAATCTTTTTTTTTTTTTTTTTTTTTTTTTTTTTTTTTTTTTTTTTTTGCCAGTCCTGGGCCTTGGACTCAGGGCCTGAGCACTGTCCCTGGCTTCTTCCCGCTCAAGGCTAGCACTCTGCCACTTGAGCCACAGCGCTGCTTCTGGCCGTTTTCTGTATATGTGGTGCTGGGGAATCGAACCTAGGGCCTCGTGTATCCGAGGCAGGCACTCTTGCCACTAGGCTATATCCCCAGCCCTTGATAAAAATCTTTAAGGACAGTCCCCAGGCCTTAAATTCATCCCCAAGACCGGCACATACACACACAACAAAATTGGTGTTTAGTATTTCCAAAGTTTGATTTCTCATTGGAGGGATTTGAACATACATAAACGAGTCTAATAAATACTAATTAAAATTTGTTAAAGCATATTTAAAAAGGATACATTAAAATAGTCACAAAAAACCCTTAGGCAATGTATTAATTTTCCTCCCTTTGAAATTGAGATACAAAATTATATTGTTAATTCTGTTTCTGATAAAAATATGATATTGGTTATTGTACCAATTTTATTTTATCATGGACAATACCCTTAAAATTTAATCTGGAAATTTATTGACAAAAGACTATAGCTCTTTTCTGAACAAATATGATTAAAAGAGTTAAAGACAAATAATTCCAAAAGCAATACTTATAAAACTTACAATTGGTGTAAACCAAGTGTACAACTCATGGGGTGGGGGAGGGAGAGGGGAGGGGGAGGCTGAGGAAAAATGGGGGAGGCGGTAACAAGTTGAACAAGAAATGTACTCACTGCCTTACATATGAAACTGTAACCCCTCTGTACTTCACTTTGACAATAAAGGGGAAAAAAAAGAAAAGATAAAAAGAGTGTGGTGGCCCAACATTGGAACAATGGATATCTACTGAATACAATTATTTGTGGTAGGCACACAACAAATTTTCTTGCAGTATTTTTTTATACTAGCCTATAGAACAAATTTTTATGACTTTACATGTAAGGAATTTGGCTCATAGAGGTTCACCAACTGTGCCAACTAAACTACAATTATGCAATTTGGATTTGAGTATGTATGTTTCCAAGAAAAACTTCAGTCAATATTTTTTAGCCACTTGCTGTCATTTAGGGCTCATATTAAGTCAAATCACGTTTTAAGACTTTAATTATGCTTTCATACATAACTGATGACATTATATGCTACCCACATACATGACCACACATATATCATTGGCATTAAAATATGATGTGATGTTGTGTATTCAAAACTAATCCATACAAATGAAAGCTCCATGGAGATTTTTGTTGTTGTCATTTTTGCAATTGTAATAGAGCTTGAATTCAGGGCCAAAGTATTGTTCCTTAGATTTTTTTCTGCTCAGTCTACCACTTGAGCCACTCCTTTATGTAATGGTGTTTTTAAAGGTTAATTTGAGATAAGAGTCTCAAGAATGTTTTTGCCCAGGATGGCTTTGAACTTGGAGCCTCTGATGTCAGGTTCGTGAGTAGTTAGTATTAAAGGTATGAACTACTAGCACTGGGTTGTAAAAATACATTTTATAAACTGAAAATATCAGAGCTGAGAACAAATCAAGTTGTTCAGCTTGGTGAAAAATAGCATATACTAATGGAACAAATCATGGACTTTCCCCTCTAATTTTAAATTAATCAATACATTTGGAATAAAGGGTCACTTTTGGATTCAAGGTGTGAGCACCATGCATATTTCAAGGCAACTGTGTGTTTCTGTCTCCTAGCTAGTTTCAAAGGAGTCAGTGTGGCTGCCCTTCTACTTGACGCTACAGTCTACATGCGTTTGTAAACTAAGTCTTCGCATTGACTATGGGCACTATTGGCACGTGCATATGTTGTACTTCTTTACTGCTAGTCTGATTTACAGGCCTGTTTTTCTGGTTGCAATTAATGAAACATTTACTTTTGATTAGGTATTTTAGCGTTCTCTTTATGTGTCAACCCTTTTTCTTTCCTAGAGTAGTTTATTTTATGTTTTTCTTTGTTGTTGAAACCCATTCTAAGACTTGCCATCATTTCTCAAGTACAAAAGCTCTCATTGATTACTTGAACATTTTTTATTGATGTAGATTTATCTTAACAACTATACCGAAGTTTCTGATAGTTCATATTTTTCAAAACCTCTACAATAGGAGCTTTTAAAAAAGAATTCAGAAGTTAATTGTTCTGAGTCATTAAGTAAGACTGAATAGAGTATGGGTCACTACCTTCCCACGGAAGGTGAAGGACGGATGGTTACTGAAAAAAAATGGAGTGTCCATCCTTACTGTCAACAGTTGCTCTACACAGATTGACCATCTATTTTTTTTTTCACAAAGGCACTTAACCTCTCTCCCTCTGGCTTTCCATGTTTAGTGGTGAAATGCAGTTATCTTCCACATTCCAAAAATGCCAGGGACAGTCAGGTTAATTAGTATTTTCATACAGATTTAGAAACTTCCAGTTAATGTAGGTATGAAAGTACTTTTGAGTATTTCATTATTTGAACAGATTTTACCAAAAATTTCTCATACACAAAGAACACATTTTTTCCCCTAAGCAAATAAAATTACTTTGTATTCAAGAGGTATAAAAAATCCTGGTAATATTTATACTATTTAAAATACAAAAGACTCACACTTGTGAGAAAGAGTGGTAATTCAGGTTCTTTATTTTTCATTTCTTCTCTCTTCCCTTTCCTTGATTTTCCTCTTATATCAGCTAGCCAGCCATTTACAAATTGGACATTTGTTCTTCTAATCCTACAATAGTCATTTCTAGTAACTGCTACTATAACAAGTACTCCTTCTTCAGAAACTCCGGAATATTTTTTTTCACTTTGGAGAAATTTCCCTCAGTCTTTTATTATGTTTGTAAAATGGTTACTAATACTTTACATGGTTTCATTTTGTCCTTGTGCACGAGTGGGTGTAATTCACATTCATGCTAAGATAATATTAGCATTGGTTTTTGTTTCTAAGGTTGTTCCAGACCTGTAAGCAACAGTCTGGGTGAATAAAGACTTATTTCAGGATTATTTTGAAGTGGGTATTGGAGAAATAGTTTTTCTTTTTCCATGCCTAATAGTGGGACTATAATAGCTAAGTTTTCACCTGCCATTTGCTTCCTCTAAACATTACTTCATGTTCCCTGTATGTAGAACTTAAATATAAGAGGAATAAGTCAATGGATGTTAATGAAGATAAAGTTGAATAAATATTGTGGCAGTCAACTCTATGAACTTTGAAGCTACTGTCTTACCTTAAATTTATTTTTGTGTCCATAAATCCCCAAACACGTACACCATTTTGTCCTAATCTAGTTAATGTTGGACTTTTGTTACTGAAGATAAAAAAATAAATATATCATCAACTACAGTATTCTGAGAGACAAGTTAGTAAAACGGACTGGTTAGATGGTAAAGTTCTTACCACTTACCCAAGTTCCTGTTCTAGTGCTTGTTAAGAATCGTTGAATATATTTTCCCCTTTGACACTGTTGAAATTCTTCCTCTCCTCACTAGAAAGTATTAACATGTGAAAAAATTAAATGCTGCCTCTTCTGATGTTATAGTTCTCTGTGAAAGATCTGTAAAATTTTGAACTGGATTCATACATCTTAATATAACCTGAACTTTAAATTCCTTATCAGAAAATGGAACACAGTGTTTTTTTCATATTAGATTCTATTGTAGCCAGGATTTGCAGAAAAGGATATAAAATGATCCAGGAAAAGAAAGCTACATGAAAATATACCCATCGCTTGATTCTTTGTATGTTCCTTTTCACTTTCTCACTAGTCCTTTGGGCAGAAAACACTCACACACACACACACACACACACATACACACACATACACATACATTATTTGTAATTACTGAAATAGGGACTACTGCCACCTTTATTTTGTTTCTTTATTATTTATACTAAACTGTTAAAGAGGTTTGGATGAATATTTCATAAAAGCGAAGATATCTTTGCTTTCCTAGGTGAGTTATGATAAACTGGAAGCACAAAAGAAACTAACTCCTCTCAAAGCTAATAAGCCTATCACTAAATGGGTAAAGGAGTGAAAGAGAGATTTCTCAGAAGAGGTAAGAATTACAGAGAAAGAAATGAGGAAATCCTCATCATCCCTGGCTGTAAAGGAAATCTGACATTCCATCACACCAGAGATAGATCAGCCAGCATCTTGAATTAAAACATCAACAACTATTGGTGGAGATACGGGAAAAAATGAACCCTATTTCACTGTTAATGGGAATGTAATCCAATGTAATCACTCTGGAGAGCAGTCTGGAGATTCCTCACAGTTTAAACAGAATTTCCCTAGAGCACAGTCATATCACTCCTGGACATCTACCCAGAACATCAAAAGCCAGGATAATATCAAGACAGTTGCACATCCATGTTCATTGCTGCATTATTCATAGCAACCAATTACATGTCATATTTTGACCATATTCAACATCTTCGACCCTCTCCATCCACCCTCTCACTAGTGTCCTTAATACAAACAGGCTTTTTTTTTAACCTTCTTGTCATTCAATGTTTCTCGTCTATGCTAATTTTTCAAAGGGGTTTTATTGATTGTGACATTTCACACATGCATATATAATATTTCAACTAGATTTACCATTTGCTTGCACGCACTTTTTATTACTCTAAGTGCTATCTTTTATTTAACTGCTTTTAGTGAGTTTTATTTTGCTATTGTCATTCACAAATGACAAAAAAATTTCAGTATGCTTCACCCTCTCCAACATTATCTTTCTTTGCCCAAATCTTCATGTGTATTGTGTAGATTTGTGTGTTTGTAGACATGCATGTTCCTGTATGTTTACATATATGATAATATTTTTGTAATAGAATCTACACTTAAAAATATGAAACTTTTCCTGAAGATGACTTACTTCATATAACATGATATTTTCCAATTCTAAATACTTCTTTTTCTATAAATAATATCTCTTTCTTCCTTATGGCTGAGTTTATTATTATTAGTGAGTAGTAGTAGCATGGCATTTTTCCCTATTGATTTTCTCAAAGATTCCAGGATTGGTAGTTTAATATTTAACCATAATTTTGAGAATCTCTCAGTTGTTTCTCCTCTTATTCTTTTTTTTTTTTTTTTTGGTTGTTGTTGGTGTTGTTTTCTTTTCTTGGACTGAACCTTGAACTTCTTTTTCTCAAGTCTAGCACACTACCACTTGAGTCACAGCTCCACCTTTTTCTTCTTCTTCTTCTTCTTCTTCTTCTTCTTCTTCTTCTTCTTCTTCTTCTTCTTCTTCTTCTTCTTCTTCTTCTTCTTCTTCTTTTTGTAATTTAATAAAGATAGGAGTCTCTGATTCTTTCCTGGCCCAGCTGGCTTTGAACCATGATCCTCAGATCTTAGTTGTTATACTTTTACAAAATCCATTGCATTCTTTTGTTTTGTTTTTCTTTCAGAATTTTTTTATTATTATATACATATCACATTTATTATATTTTCCCACAGTTACGGGATACTCTATATTCTCCTTTCCCTTCATCCCTCTCCCTTGTTCTCCCTCTCTCTCTTTTTCCCTTCCTCTGTACCTCGTTTTCACTTTCTCTCCTTTTCTCTCTCTACCCTCATCATCTGAGGTTCATACTCAAGGCCTTAAGTATTTGGTTGGCAAGTACTATACCACTTGGGACATTCTTCTAGCCACTTTGACTTTAATTATTTGGCGGATTGGCTTTAAGGCCAGACTGGCCCACTATATGCTTATTTGTACTTACTGCATTATTAAGAATAACTGGCATGTGTCATTTGATTTCATAGTCATTGAGATTCGATTTCAGTAAGTTTTTGTTGACGAGCCTTAAACTTGGATTCTCCTCTTCTCTATCCTCTGAGTAACTAGAAATAAGGGTATAAGACAAGTTACTGTTCTTTTACTCTTTTGCTTATTTTCTGTCATTTATTTCACAGCTTTTTGAGTTTTCGTAGTTGCTCTTGATAGATTTTTTAAGATGAGAAATTATTTTCTAATCTGTGTACAATGTACTAATAAGATCGAAAATGACATTATTTATTTACATTCAAGTGTTCTGACTTCTTTTACTGTTGTTGGGCCTTTATTTAAAATTGAATCTCTCTGTTGACATTTGTCTATATTCTTCAATATTGCCCTTCTTGCTCCATATATCTAGCTTTTCTTTTACTAATTCTTCTACCTTCTATGACTTTACTTTAGTAAGTATTCTTTTGTGATTCAACTTTCTCTGTTCTCATGATTTAGCAATGATAACTTCTCAGAACCTATAGCACATAAGTTATAGTTGTTTGAAACTCCTGGTGTGGTAATTCTAATATCTCTACCTTGTCTTGTCCAAATGCTTGCTCTTGCTTATTTGTTCTGTATTTTCATTTTGATATGTGCAATATTTTTGATAATCTGCCGAAGGCATAGTAGGTAAAAGGAACTTCTGTTGATAGGTGATTAGTGATACAGTTTAAGATGTGTGGAGCTGAAATGCATTCTTCAATGATAACTTAGTCTGGAGGCAACCTGTGTCTCTGGACTGTGATTTTTGCAGGCATTTCTTATACTCCCTTCCTGCCTCAGGAAGGTGAAATGGATAATGAAATCTACAGGTGAATATTTCCCTTGCCCTGGTCATTAGGCATTAACAATACCACAACAGATTAGGCTATAGTTAACTACTTTTTCCTCAAGTAAAGATTTGTGTAGAACAGATTACTCCGCTGTATTTTTCCAAGGATTGTTTTTTCTCTTCCCCTGCTAAAAGCCTTTATGCTTTTGATCTGGTCAAGACCTAGAGGTAAATAACACTTCTTTTTTTCATTTATAGCCCACCATATTGTGGGTTATGTTTCTCTGAGTTTTTTTTTCCTTCAAACATTTTGGCACAAATTCATCATTTTTGATTTGGGATTTTCAACTCAGAATTGTAGACCTATGTCCTCCCCTTCTTTACCATCTAAGAAAAGTTTCTTTTCTTTCTTTTTTTTTTTTTTTAGGAAGAGCATCTGTAGAACTGGAAATTAGATGTTACCTTATGCTTTATAAGAAGTAGTATATCCCTACTGATTTTTGTGAACAATAATTCTGTACTTGTGTTACTTACAAAAGATTCAGAATTATTAGGTAAAAATGAGGAAAATAATTTGGAGATATTTACAGGGCTTTAAAGAATTATATTGATATCATATGTATTTAACCATGAATCTGTACTCATTCATTGTTTGTTAGAAAATAAATGTTACAGCTTAATCCAGACAAAATATCAGTACACCTGACTTTCTTCCTATTGACTTGACTTGTATCTCGAAATGTTAAGTAGCTAATTGCTCATCAATAATGAGAGAAAAAAATTAAAAGACTTCAGGTATTTGTCTAAACTATTTATTCTTTAGATTTCCTCATGTATTGCTTTTTACCAGTACATTGGGCCAGGATTCTTTCTGCTAAGTCAGCTCCCAGTTTGGCACAGAAAATGTAAGATAATTTTTCAGAGACACCTTGCTTCAGAGCCAGTAGGGTGCACACCATTCATTTGATAGGGAAGTGTTGTGATCTGTGTTACTCTGATAAGTCTCAGGGTGTCAGTGACAGATCTCAAACCTGTCCATTTGTTGAAACAGAAGATGAAAAATACTACACAGTGGAGTTTTAGGTTTCATTCTATAGATTGCTGAGAATGCCGGATTGTCTTAACAAATGTAAATTGAGATGTTCAGAGTTAGTACTTCTAAATTCATAATGCTTCAATATTAAGTTAGTAACCAGGATACTAAATTAAAATATTTATCTGAATAGAATCATAAAATATTCAAATATCTGCCTGCTGAGAATTCTTGATTATCTTCAAAAGGTGTAAATGATTAGTCTGACAATAAGTCCATCTATGTTTCATTACTAAATTAATACAAAGATACTAAATTACAAATAAAAAATTTCATTGGCCTAGAGTGCATTTTAAAATTTCAGTCATTTTCACCAGATGTGTTGTTTGTTTGGATACCTTCTGAATAAATGTAACAGTATTTGCCACTGTCTAACAAGAATTTCTTGAAGAATACTTTCAGTTTGAATGTGTTGAAGTGTAAATATTACAGTAATTTAAATTTATTTATTATTCTATTATTTATTTATTACTCTAAGTTAAGTTTATTAGCCAAAATTATCCGCAAAATAAAAAAGTATATCAATAAAGACCATGTTAGGAAGAAAATTATTTCACAATGGCTAATGCTGATTCAAAATACTTAGTAATGTTTTAAACTTTAATTAAAAATATGTCAATATTATAAACAGATAATGTGTAGTCTATGCCATCATATTTTATCTTTCAAGTGTTCAATGGAGTAGAAAGCAATTAGAGGCACAATTTATTCATTTATATATTCTTTACTTGCTGGCTTCCTCTATTTTTTCTTTTTCTTTTTGGCCAGTCTGGGCCTTGGACTCAGGGCCTGAGCACTGTCCCTGGCTTCCTTTTTGCTCAAGGCTAGCACTCTGCCACTTGAGCCACAGTGCCACTTCTGGCCGCTTTCTATATATGTGGTGTTGAGGAATCCAACCCAGGGTAATTAAACCCAGGGCTTCATGTACATGAGGCAAACACTCTTGCCACTAGGCCATATCCCCAGCCCCATGGCTTTCTCTATTTTTTAACAAACTATCTAAACAAAAAGTGTTGCTATGTGTTCATCAATATTCAACCTTCTATTATTAGCCTAAAGTATACCAAAGTGAATTTGTTCTACAAATGAATGATCGTCTGATTGATATTTTTACAGATCTCATACCAAGTGAATATGAATGAATAATAAAGCTTTCCATTAAAAAACAAAGTACTAAATTAGACCAGTGTGATCAGTGAAATTACATATTATTTTCACATCATTTAGAATATTCTTAAATTTTATTAGATAAATATATTACGAAGACCATGTGATAAAATATGTAGCAACAGTTTAACATCTAGGCAGATGATGGGTAGGAAACTAACATCATAGGCACAAAAATATTTGATTTGTATTATACAGTGGTAAAATAATTTTTGAAATTGTCATCTTCCTTAGTTTTGGAGGCAGGGATATGTACTTACTAGCTTGACAGCTATAGAGAAGTTGAAAATAAAACTTATAGAAGGATGAATGAGCTACTAATGACTTGGCAAGATGCTACAAAGATAGATGAGAAGGAATGCATTGGTTAGAAAGCATGTTGAACTATACTTTTTACAGGAGGAGAAAAGAATTATGATCTTGCTGTAAAATAGAATTAAAATAACTATTAAATTTGAATTCAATATATGTTCTTGTTTGATAAAATGGCTTGGAGTAATAATTGAATTTATCTTAACTTTCAGGGATTCTCTATCTTCAAATTACAAATATGAGATATTTAGGAGATATTTGTTCTTCTAAAGTCTACTTTAGAGGTTTAGCCATCCATGCATTAGTATATTGAAAATTTCTTTCTCCAATGTTACTTTTCTTTATTTTCAAGCAAGCTAAACTTTTAATCATCTTTGACAAACAAATTGGTATTTCAGCTCATGCGTAGTGCATTTTTTTTTTTTTTTTTTTTTTTTTTTGCCAGTCCTAGGCCGTGAACTCAGGGCCTGAGCACTGTCCTGGGCTTCTTTTTTGCTCAAGGCTAGCACTCTGCCACTTGAGCCACAGCGCCAATTCTGGCCATTTTCTATATATGTGGTGCTGGGGAATCGAACCCAGGGCTTCTTGTATAGGAGGCAAGCACTCTTGCCACTAGGCCATATTCCCAGCCCGCGTAGTGCATTTTATTCATTTATTACCAATAACTTTATTTGAGACCACACATTGCCCATTTTATTTTTCCATTGTGCTTAACTTTCCATCTTTTAGAGAGTAAGACCCTTTAGGCTTTATATGGAAATAGCCAACCCTTTACAATTTAATACTAATCCCAAATCAAGCTTCTATAGCATCTTCTCCTTAAAGGTGAAGATTATCCTAAGCAGAGCTGTACCTTAGAAATCTCTTCTATTGCCGGAGCTCCAGTGGCACAATCGGTTAGCGCATGGTACTTAGAAGAAATCGCTTCTATTATTTTCTTTTATTCTTTTCTCTCTCATAATATTTTTACCTTTTCAAGTTTGTTTTTCTTTCTTCATTCATGTAAACAGGTGTAAACAGTATTTCAGGTACCAAAGGAGGAAACATAGATAAATTTTAATAAAATATGATTAGATTAGATGAACCTATGACCTAGCCAAAACTCAAGTTTCTGATGTTCTATTATTGAGATAATGGTAAGTTTTATTTGAGTAATATTTAATTTAAAATCTTCATCTGAATATTCCTAATATAATTTTCTCAGAAAATTTATATTCATATTTAATTATTATACTAGTCAATATATTTGTGCTGTTATAATTTTAATTGCATTTTATCTATTGTTGCTCCTCCCCCCCCCCCAAGTTTCACTGGACTTGGGGAAGAAGAAATCTTGGTGGTATCTTCTAACAAATGATGGGTATTTTATATATCCATATATTTAATGAAACTTTTTTATGACTTAGTATTATAGCAAGTCATAATTTCATCTTTATTCCTCCAGGATATTGAATTATCCTTTTTATATAAATTTGTCACATAATTACATCAAAATAAGATAATTATGAGTTTTGATCTTACTTTGATGTTGATAATAAGAAGTACACCAGAATTACAGCTACTGTGATTGGATTAAGAGTCACTAGCTTAGGAAAATTGGCACATTAACATGAATGATAATAGTAATGGATTTTAATCTTTCAAATAATGCCAGATTTGAGTACGTTCACTACAACAACAGCACATAAGCGAAAGAGAAGGGATATATCTCCTCTCATTAGATTATCAAGTAAGGGAGACTGCAAAAATATTTATCATTATGCAAAAGTTACAACAGTAATAAAGTATTATAGACATGAACCTTGAACTTAGTGGATGACATGTTGGATAGGGTATTTATATTGTCATAAAGTATTGTTCATTCTCAAATTGCGCAAATACTACTCAAGTGAGAAAAAGAAGTTTAGAGAATTTCATGTAAGTGATCAAAATGCATACTGTCAGTTCAGAAAACATTGATATCATTGTCACGCTTCATATATTTCACCTAACCCAGTACATTTGTATTTTATTATTGATCAAAGTGCATACTCAAGTGAAAATGAGCCACAAAACATACCTAAATCTAGAGAAAATCTACAAACCAATGACCTATTTCCTAAAATACTTGAAAGTTATGAACACTAAATTTAGGCTATTTGAACATCAATAAGATGACAGGGTTGTAACAAGATTGGTCATGTCCTTGAATATGAAGTTGTGTGTGGTGTTTTATTTGATGCTAAAAAGGTAGCAAATAATAAACCAAAAGGCTTTCTTGAAAAAAAAAAGACTGATAATTGTATACAAAATAAAGTAGATAAACTATGTGCAAATTGAATGTGTGAATCTATGATTGGATGATTTCAAGGGAGATATTTTTTAGAAAATCAACAAAATTTGAGTAAATTATGTTATTAAATAGTAGGATTGTTTCAACTTCAAATTTCCTGATTTTTGGTAGCTCTATTGTGAAAATGTAAATCATATGTTAGAAAAATACATTTATATATTTATGGACCATATTATCATTATTTGTATGATACTTCAAGTGGATTTCAAAGCAATGATAACAATGTTTATCTATGTATTTATATGTTCACATATTCAAGTATCTATTAGAGATATCAAATGGTGAATCAAGAATGGAAAATCATTTTTAAATCTAAATGAATGAAGGCATGTTTGAAATACTAAGGACATGATTTTTTTCAAGATTAATATTTTGTATTATCTCTTTTGTTCCAAATTGTTATGGTTTTGAGATTAAATTATACTGCTTCAGTATGATATCATTTATATGAACTCAAAACAAAAACAACAATAATGACAAAAAAAGTAGTACTCAAAACAAACAATTGGTATTGTTATTTAAGATACTCACATTTACTAACTTTGATTGCTATGAAGACTCTATAAATTAATCAAAAGGAATGCAAACATGTAAAGGATCTTTCACTAGCAGAGGGGTGGGCACTAGTGAGGTAGAAGAACATGTCCACATGTATGCAAAACATTTCCAATGTAATGTCTAACAAGGGGAATCATGTTAAGTAAATAATTTTCCAGAATGTAATTTATGAAAGCTGAGCATGTCTCAGTCCAAATTAAATGGACATTTATACCACACAAACCGAGACTGGTTTTCTGGTAGTATCATCCTAGAGATATGTTTCCATGCATGGTAAATGTTACAAGCTAATTGCAAGTCATGACACTAGGAAAAGAAATACACACAAGTGTTAAGAATTCCCATCATCACTTAGATTTCATAGTGCACATATAGATTTATTTTTTTTCACAGATTCACCAAATAGCTATACATCATTCATATGTTTAGTGTGTATCTCTAATTTCTAGGGATGGGAATTCAGTGCTACCATAGTCATAATTGTACTACTCTGGTTATGATTGATAAATATTTTTCAGAAGAGGGGGTAGAAGGGAGAGGTGGTGCTGACTAGACTAGGCCCTCAGTGAGGGGGAGGTGATCCTTGGGCACCTAGGAAAGGTTTGCATAGCAAGAGGCACACTTGGCTGAATCAACACCTTTCTGTGTGTGCGTTGAATGTGACAGAACTGGGACTTGAACTCAGGGCTCATTTGCTGTCCCTTCAGTTAGCCTAAGGCCAGTGAACCTCCAGGCCACCTCTGCCTATGAACGCCTAAAGTACATTCTGAGCAAAAAGTCCAAGCCACTCCGGATTGCAGAAGCATCAGAATCCATAGCATCCCTGGCTTTGGGGACCAAACTGTATTGTTACATGTCTTACACCTTTAGTGCCGTGCAAATGCATAAGGGAAGGAAAAGGCCTGGGGTTTGGGTCTGGCATGCTCAGGATGTGGAACATCACACTGCAAAGGCGTCTAGAGAAAAGGAATGTAGATATCCTGGGCTGGTGGATGAAACAGGAACGGGAGAGGGACAATGAGTAGTAGAACCAGTGAGAATCATACCAAAAAAAGTTTTAAAAAAGAGAACTATTTTTCATCACATTTATGTGGATATATTACTAAGATGTATCAAACAGTATTTCCATCTTAAGGACAATGTGAATTAATTAAATATTCACAAGCACTAGCACTCTACCCCTGGGGCCACAGCGCCACTTCCGGCTTTTTCTACCTAGGGCTTCCTTCATGTATAGGAGGTGAGCACTTTACCACTAGGCCATATTCCTAGCCCCTCACAAGCACTTTTTGTTTCCTTTGAAGCTAATATTCTACTACTTCAGCCACAGCAGCTCCAATTTTAGCATTATAGGGTTTATTGGGAATAAAAGTCCAGCAGAGTTTCCTGCCTAGGTGATTTTGAACCACAGTTTTGAGATCTCAGCTTCCTGAGTAGCTAGCATCACAAGCATGAGTCGTTGATTCCTGGACACAAGCAATTTTATGTGACAAATTAGGCATCGAATGAATGTCAAGTCATTGCTTAAAATATTAATAAAATGTTAATAAAGTTCTGCTACAAAATGAAATGTTGGCAGTCTAGTAAAATATGATATATACGTGTCTTTTTATAGCCAATTAAATTTTATCTCCATATATGACACAAAGGAGAATTCTGTGTGCTATTATTTTTGACAGTTAATGGCAGCGTATGACAATTTTTTTTTTGCTTATGTCTTTGACATAGAAAGTTTGTTTCTATATTTGCTTTTTTTTTTTTTTGCCAGTCCTACTGGCTTGGACTCAGGGCCTGAGCACTGTCCCTGGATTCTTTTTGCTCAAGGTTAACACTCTACCACTTGGGCCACAGCACCACTTCTGGCCATTTTCTGTATACGTGGTGCTGGAGAATCGGACCGAGGGCTTCATGTATGCGAGGCGAGCACTCTTGCCACTAGGCCATATTCCCAGCCCTCTATATTTACTTTGAAACATCATTCCGAATAGGTAAATAGTACTAAGCCATATTGATTGCTTTATATTTTCCTTATAGATAGCATTTGTATTCTTTTAGATAATGGCTTTACTTTACCAAACATGAGGATTTCAACTAGTCTTTGATGGTTTTACTTAAAATTTCCTTCTAGGTAGTATTCTGTTTTAGAAAAGAAATAAAGTCAATGCAACACACTATATCTCTAATAAAACTGTGAAGAATAAAGATTATTATGGCCTTCAGTATATAGTATACTACATGCCCACCTCTCCCTCTTCCTTTCCCCCTGCAGTTGAGCATTTGTCTTTATGACTCAGAGGTTAGTGTTCACAGAGTTACAATTGCTCACAAAAAAATAAGAAACTGATAGGGAAAATTGATGATCGTTATATTAATTAAATCAATTAAGTTGGACACATCCATGTTCTCTGCTCATTTATATTAATTGCATCTGAATTATTCAGTTAGTTATCAACACTAGCCAAACCACAGAGGGAAACTGCTTTCTGATAACCCAACACTGATATGGTGTAGACTTGTTCTTTCTTGCTTCATACTGGCATTAGAACTAGGGAAGTGAAAGGGAATATCAAAATCGAGAGACAAAGGATAAAAAGACAAACGACTCCAAAAGCAATACTTAAAAAACCATTTGGTGTAAACCAACTGAACAACTCATGGGGGGAGAGGGGAAAGGAGAGAGGGGAATGAGGGAGGAGGTAACAAATAGTACCAGAAATGTACCCATGGCCTTACATATGAAACTGTGTAACATCACTTCGATAATAAATAAGTAATTATTATTAAAAAGGAAAACACCCAGTGCTATTCTCTGACACATATTAGATAATGATTCTGATCAGCATGTGCTTGAACATCTCCACATTGCACTCACCATGTTTCCTGGCATAGGAGTGGTGGGTCATGCTTAACACCAGCTGTCTCTTCAGCTGTGACCTACCATCTAGCCTGTCAAAAGGCTCAATGAAAAAAAAACACAACATCATTGCTGGCTATTCCTTACACTGAGAGAAACGCGGAAAATCTCACTTTTGCAGTTCTCCTGGGTGCTTACAGAAAACTGTGTTTCATGCCACATTTTCTCTGGCATTCGTCTTAGACGATGGCAAGTTTACAGAGCAGATCCTTTGATCGACACTTGACCCATTTCACATTTTCCATTTTTACTATTTCTTTTTATAGATAAATTATTTTATTTTGAAAATGCCTTAAGCTATTAGAGGGTCCTTTTCATAAGGACCTATTAGGTTGAATGGCAATGTTAAAATGCCTTTTGTGTTTTGTGTCTTTTCAGCGAGGAAGTCTGTTCTGTGAATGAAAAGAAAATTCAAAATATAGGGTTTGGGATCACCCACTGCCTACAGTTTCAAGATACCCATCCCAACAAACACTACACTGTGCAAATAGTTCATTTTTTAAAAGGAATTCTCAATTTGGAACATATTTTTCTACCATGTGCTTTTTAGAAATTCCATAAGCATGTGAAATCTTAATGAACATCATTCTTTATAGATGCTAGTAATGAGGTCATAGGTATAGCTAATTTCTGTTGTACTTATATTTCATTTACATTAAAACTTAGGAAACCATTATATTATATGACATAAAGAAACAGACCTGGATGTCTTGAATTAAATTGTTGAATTAAATATATAATAATTTCTCCAGTACATTCACAAAATTTGATTTGGAACAGTGAGTATAAGTTTTCCTATGTTCATGTAACACACACATGACACAGGATTTTATTCATGAACATCCATTGCACCTGTTTTGGCCTCATGCTAGACAATTCTTAAGTTTTTGGGTTTTTTTTAGCTTCTTTGTTCCAAGATTCGGATCCTATATGTGTGGTACTCAACCAGTGTATCCACTATTTCTGCATTCCAAATACAGAGGAAACATATCTCCTCTTTTAGAATAATTTGAGCCTACATAGTCTGTTCTACTCATTGGTGTGAACAGCTGCAGAGCTCTAGGTTGCAGAATTTATTTAAGTAAATTCTGTTTCACAAATAGGATAGATGTCTTGACCCAGGATCATGATGATAATAACAAACTTACATGGCGAACACTTTTCAATGTTTTAAAATCCTTTTTGTGAGATAAACATAATTGTCACAGAAATTACAGTGAACAAAAGTTCTGCATGTCAAGTGCTCGTTTCAGATTCAGTGATGAATTTACCTCTTTCTCGTTGTTTTTTTTTTTTCTTTTTTCCTAAAACTCTTTAGCTGTTAAGTACTATTCATCTAGCACAGTTAGCTAATTTGCACTTTATTGGATAGATGAAATCAATGGGTTGGTGGAATGATCTGGAACCCATATCTTCTCTGTTTTTGGTGCTTCTCCTCTCATTCTCAATGAATGAGAACTTATTGGCACGAAGGAGAAAAAATGTAATTTACTCAATGTCTTTGGTATTTTTAAGAAAAAAAAAGATCTCCTAACACTAAAAAGAATTAGAACTAGATTATCTTTTTCCTCTGAGGTGTGGGTAATGCTTTATGGAGAGCTAAAAAATAGTAAAGATAGCAGTTAGCCTAAGCAATCTCCATCGGGTTTTTAAGAAAGATTAAGAGGAGTAAGATATGATTGCTCTGTGAATAGATGTACAGAAAATTTCTCTTTATCTAGCGTTTTAAGCTTCAAATTATTTGCTTTGCATCTCCTGATAAAAGTTCACCAGGGAGGATGAATACCTTTGATAAACATTATATCTATACTAAGCCATCTGGTCTCTTCATTTCTATCTTTCGCTCAAAATAAATCACAATTAAGCCCTACATGTAAATGATAGTATATAGTTTCCAGGACAAATAACGTAACAAAATTCCCTTATAGTATATGAATATCATTTTAATAAGTAATCATTCCCTGGAACTTCTCAATTTCAGTTCTCTTCATGTTTCTAGCATGAGTATGCTAAAAAGATGTTATGATTTGCCTTTGATTCCTCACTTGCAGTGGCTGGTTAGTTCAGCAAGTACCCATTATTACATTTTGAGGTGATCGTATCTTGAATTTATTTTAGAGCTTTAGTAAAAGCTTTATCTAAACTTAGCTTCATAGCATATAGCTGGAAGCTTTTTTCTTTCCCTGAAGAATTTGTGGGGAGATGAGGAAATCTGTTCAATCAAAATATACTGATAGAAGAACCTTAAATGCTAGGGTATAAGGCTAAGCAAAACAGAATCTGTCTCTTCTGGAAAAGGTAAGTACTTTCATAGTGAATGACAAAAAAACAATAAATGATAACCAAATAAATATCATAGAAGTCTGATAAATGAGAAGAAGAAAATTAGGCAAGATAAAAGTAGAGAGTGTGCTTTGATAACTACAGTGTCAAGGAAGTCCTCCTTGGTATTTGAACAGAGAAGTGAAAGAAGTGACCAGAACTGTCTAGAGTGTACGGTACAGCTGTTGCCTGTTGCTTGAATTGTGTCAATGAAATGCTTACAAAATTCTGCAGATTCCATTTTGGCTAGAAAAGAATGGATCATTATGCAGAACAGTAGGAAATGAGATCATAGTCAGGGGAAAATACTGAATGTATTTTCAGTGAACACTAAAAGTTTGGTGTAAAGAGAAAGTCATCTGTATTGTGGCTTAAGGATTCAACACAGAAAGTAATGAAATTTTCTCTGAGTTCTGCCTTGTCAAAAAGTTGTTTTCTTATGTTTTGGTTTTAACATATGTTTTGGATTTTATTGAATAAACATTCTACTTATCACTCTCCAATTTAAAGAAATTTCATCCTGATTTTAGCTTATATTTCTCAACAATATAATAAGAACCCAGATTGTGATCATATATTTTGTTTTTCAGAATTAATTTTTGGCTATGACATTACACTTTTTTCTTTTCTATCAAGCATTTATTCACTTTTCAAAACAAAATAAAAATAAATTACAATAATTTAAAACACTTGTTTTATAAGTCTATGAGATGAACAGAACTTGGGTGGTCTTTCATCGTTTAGATTCTCTTTCTATAATTTGAGTCTTCCCCGATGCTTTGTTTTAAAAAGAATGAACATTCTTTAACTGTTTCTCAGGTGAATATTTCTATTAGTCTTAGGTCTTTTTATCTTTTTTTTTTTTTATAAGTTTTAGAAAATGAAACGAAATGATTCTTGAACTATCATCACACTTAGTTCAACACTTTACTTTTAGGACTGCCAAAAAATATGAATGGTCAAAATTTTAGTTAAATGTTATCAGTCACATCCATTTTAATCTAAATCAGACCCAGAGAAGATTGACTTGTGAATACATTCTATCATATCAATGTCTTATTTTTGGGTCTAAATTACATAGAGGAAGTAGTTGAATGCATTTTTCTGTTTATCTTCCAAAACATCATCACTTGTCAAAATATTTGCTCAATAATAATATGCTAGAATAACATTCTATGCAATTTTGAGAGAGAGGGTTTCATGAATAAATAGCAGCTAGCGTATTTACCTTGTCTGGAAGGGGAGTAACAGAAGCACTTTGTGTCAATCAAAAAGAAAATGTAATTTAATCCAATGAGACAAAAATCAATTTTCCTTTTTGAAGTTTCAAACTAGTTAAATATCACCTGTTCTGCTTAATTAGTTTTTGATATTTGTTCAAACTCACCTTTAAACTTCATAACAATACACCCTTTTGTTTGAGCTTCAGATTCCCATTCTCTCCTCTAATTATATTCCTTCACTGGTCTGAAAGCTTCTTCCTGAAAGAAAAACTGTCCTGTTTTAACAAAGGTACATTGTAGTTTCAGGCTTCAATACCCACAATGAGCACCTGGTACCTCAATATCCCAGGTGTCATTAAGTGAAGTGTTTTTTTTTGTGTGTGTGTGTGTTTTTTTTAAGAACTCAAGAGTTATTACAAAATCACTTTGCATTTTGAAGATGTTTAGGGGTTAAATTAGATTTTTTTTCAATATTAGTGATTATGAAAGCAAATAGGAAAAGATCATAGTAATGCAATTTGCAAAAATAATTCACTAACAAAAAATTCAGAAGCTAGATATATAAATGGCATGACCATGAGGCATATGTGATGTATAAGCACACACACACACACACACACACACACACATACAGAAAGAGACAGAGTGAGCATACTAGGCATATTTTCAAAGGAGATGTGTTAAAAGGCCAAATTAAAATGTGGACACATCATATGATCTGACGTTGCTAGAAAAATGATATCTTCTCAGATTTAAGTAATTTGGAGTTAGTTTGTCTATAGGACTAAATAAGTCAGTGTTCTACCCACAGTATCCTTCACATATGTACTACTTCTGGAATGTTGTTTGATAACTCTACTGAATCACTGGAAGGAGATAAAAAGAGAGAGAAAAGAAGAGGAAGGAGATAGAAATAGAGAGATAGGGAGAGACAGAGAGAGAATAACTTGCTCTAGATTCCTTATGGAATGATACATGGATTATAATTGGTGGGGGTTGAATAAGGGAAGACTGAAGAGAAATGAATATGCATGCAGTAGCTAGACATTTCTGCCCAAACCATTATAAGACTCAGCTAGTGGTGAGGTAGATAAGGATGTTCTGCCTTCTCTAGTTTTTTTTTTTCCTTTTCTTCTACAGGTGTTGATAGCAAAGGTCTTCCCTAACTAATCCACTCACACGCAACTCTGTTTCAGAGTAGACTCCTCTTAGAAAATGGTTCTGGGCAGCACCATATGACAGCAAAAGTAAAAGTTTAGGGGAATTCAAGTAATCACCCATTATAAAAAATGAGAATCATATACAAATTTTTCAATGATAGAAGAGTTTCATACATTAGGCTTCACCTAGAAAATAGAATATAATTCACATGGTTAATGTTTGTTAATAAAACCACTTGAGACAATTTCACATGTCTCCCTCAGACATTTGGCAATGACAAAATTTACATATTAAGAATTTCATGACTGAGAACACTGGTGCTATACACATCCAGTTAGAGGGCAAACATGAGGCTAACTGAAGTACAATGCATAGAAACGACCCCACAGAATAATTAGCTGGCATAACAGGCTAGTAGAGTTGATCTTATGATACTCTGGGCTAAATAACCGCCACTAGATGAGGAGATGTCCAAAGAAAAACAGCCATGAAATGATACCATACTGGTTCTTAATGAGGCAACCAGAAGAAAATTCTTATTAGAGCTGAATGATGACCCATAGTACATGAAATTAACAAGGAGGACAGGAAATAACTAAGACTAGCAAATATTTTCCCCAACAGGGAGGCAATTTCCATTTGCTTGTGGCCTCATGCCTTCTGCTTAATTCCGGTTTCACTGTAAAACCTACAAGGAATGATCTGGTCAAAAAAATCGGTCTCTTGGGGCACAGAACAAAACAAATGGGAGGGACTGAGAATGTGGCTTAGTGGTAGAGAGTTTGCCAAGCACGCATGAAGCCCTGAGTTTGATTCCTCAGCACCACATAAACAGAAAAATCCGGGAAAACAAATGGAAGAGAATGTATTACAGATTGAATAAAAGTAAAACAACAAGAACAAGCAAACCTTAATATATTCACAAAAGTGTAAATTTGATTTCTATACCTACATGTTTTTCAGCACACCAGACGATATAGCTAAAAATCAATGGGAACAAGAAACAATAGCAGTCTACTTCCAGGTGATATTTCTAGTAAATATATAAATCTAGTCTAGTTTATCTGTATATGATGTCTCACTCTTGCATACTTTATTTTTTCATGGTTTTGAAACTTTGTTTTGAGCTTCCTTTGTTCAGGACAGATAGGTGATTAAGAGAGAGAAAGAGAGACAGACAGACAGACATAGAAACAGAAACAGAGATCAAAGAATGTATGTAGTAATCTGGGGAAACATGAACTCACTTTCCACATGCCATCTATCTATCATCTATCTTTTTTTTTTTTTTTTTTTTTTTTTTTGCCAGTCCTGGGGCTTGGACTCAGGGCCTGAGCACTGTCCCTGGCTTCTTTTTGCTCAAGGCTAGCACTCTGCCACTTGAGCTACAGCGCCCCCTCTGGCCATTTTCTATATATGTGGTGCTGGGGAATTGAACCCAGGGCTTCATGTATATAAGGCAAGCACTCTTGCCACTAGGCCATATTCCAGCCTCATCTATCTAGCTTTCCGTACTTTTTAAAAAGCATGTACATAAAGACAAGCAGGACTTTCGGCAATCCATGAGGATATCATATCAATTAAGATGAAACTGAGACCTTAAACAAGGAAAAGAAAATCTGAATTATATCAAATGCACAAGCATTTTGGCCCAAGGCGGTCCCTCTCATTTGAGCTATACCTCTAGTCCAGCATTTTGCTGGGAGAGTAGAAATAAGTGTCTCCTGGAATTTTCAGCCCAGGTTAGTTTTGAACTACCATCCTCTAATCTTGACCTCATTAATCTTTAGGATTGCAGGCCTGGGCCACTTAGAACTGCATCATGTGCTATTTTGGGAGTGCCTTTTCCTAATGTTAAACAATGAGTCAGTGTGTCTATGCCTTTCCAAAAATAGGGTTGAATGTTGCTGCATCCAGGGACAGTTGCAGGATATCAGGATTCCCACTTCTTGAATGAAATGTGAAAAATAAATATTGCGGAAAATCAGCAAAACTATTTAAACATATTTCTATGTGTCCTTTTCAGATTCCTTTTCATTAGTATAAAATTCTTTCCTCTTCTTTTCTTTTCTTGATATTCACTTACTTTCCCAAATCCAAGCAACGGTAGTAAAATAAAAAAAAAAATAAAAATAACAACCAATTAATGGTAATAAAAACAGTTTATTTTCAAATGATTATCAATCCAAGCCTATAATCTCTAGATTCTCTTATTATTGCATCCTATGAAGCCTTAATAAATATTGACCCAAAAGCAGCTGCTATGACAACCATTTTCAAACAGAAAATGCATTTATTTTTAATTAAAAATATTAAGCTTTAATTTCCTCTAAAAGATTTAAAAATGGCATGTGAACACATTGTTACAGTTAAAATGGGTCAGTATGTGCACTTAATAATTCTAATTATTCTCCTCTCTTTAAGGCTTACTAGTCAATAAAAATCAACCCACACAGGAACTTCGGAACTCTTTTCAGTCAGAATTAAATAAAAATTAGTAAAATTATGAAGATAATTCGGAATATTATCGACATGTACTACATTATAACATTACATTTATGTTTTGCACAATTTCAGAACACCCTGTGTTTCCACCTACTAGCAATGGTTTCTGTTGTGATTAGATAGATGATAGCTTACATCAAGGAGGATCAGAAGATAAACACATGTGCACCATGTGAGCCACTATGTTCAATTAATATAAAAGAGTTGAATTTCACCATCATTACTTGTTTTATAATTCACTGAAGGTGTTATGATTGATATTGGATGTTATCTCGCAAGGCCACTGTAACAAACATTATCATTTAGAAGGACGATTTTGTGGGGGAAAACAATTTCATGCTCTTTTCTGTAAATAAGATTTTTGTGTTCATAGAATGCGAATGTGTTTTTTGATCCATGCAGACCAGAGGCAGGGAGATTCAGGGTCTGGAGGGCAGATGAGGTTAGCAGAGGACATCTTCACCCTGAGGGGTCCGATTCTCAGAGCCTTGAGCTAAGAGTGAGTGTTGACAGGAGATTGCAGGAGAGCAGAGGCCACTGCAGAAGGGAAGAAGCAAAAATAGAAGCAATTGAGGCCAAAGAGTTCCCAGACAGGAGCCAAGTTTATTTTCTGAGCTCATGATAGGTATATCATGAGATTGGAGATTCCCAGTTAGGCCTTGGGAATTATCAATGGGGATTAACGTTAGAGCTCTCAACTGTTGTGCACTAGTACTGATATCGCTTGCTATTACACATATCCTTACACTTGTAAAAAAACCATATTTTTAAATATTGATGTTTTATATCTTATGATATATATATATAGTAAAACAAACAGAACATTGAGATTGATGGGCATATTTTACTATTGTAGGAACATAAAGCAATTTCTATCAGACACATTATACAGAGAATTCTCAGTTAAAATTCCCTTACAATGCATGTATATTAAGAAACCTATAATACTATCTTAGTTCTCTAAAGCTGAAAATTATTACAGAAAATGCAATAAATATAATGTTTTCTTTTTAGCAAAATTGATAAGGGATTAATTATGGCATGCATGAGCCAGAGTATTATGAATTTAAGAAGCAGCAGACTTTCAGAATTTCTTTTGCAGATCATTTAATGTAAGTATAATAAAGTTTCTGCTACATTATGCTTAGCGTCTGGGATTCTTCTTTATGTAAATTTGTTCTTTGTAGTGGAAAGATTTTCTTTTTCCTCTCTCTAATAATGAGTGCTATGATTATTTTCGTCCCACTTTTATACAAACATGGTGTGACTTGATAAATATTCGTGCGGTTATTTTCATGAATTTTAGAATGAAACAAAACTATCTTTGCATAACTGCAAGGTACTGTATTGATGCTCAAATATCATACTAAAAAACCCCCACACATTTTGACAATAAATTGAGAAATCAGCGAGTAAAACAGATCGATATGGAAACCTTGTGTTTGTGGTTTGTGTGAAGGAGATTTTGTGATATCAACTTAGAAATGATGACGGATACCTAAGATTTCTTCTCTATAATTGTCTCCCTAGAAAATGAGACAGCTTTCAGGCTTTTGGACAATCATTCTATGAAGGGTGAAATGAAGAAGCAGTTATGGTGTAGCTTGCATGTGTTGTCATTCTTGCACTGGTATGCTTCTTCCATACAAAGTAGCTATGGGCCTGTAACTGTTCTATACCCTCTCTGGGTCCTCCCTCAGTTTTGCCTCGTTTGAGGGAGGTTTCAGCAAATGGAGTAAAGGCAAAGGGTTAGCCGGAGTGACACAGATATCATCAGTATTACAGAGGCAATAAAGGATGTGGGTTTTCTGCTGTCCTTGTCTCCAGCTCGCACTCATCTTTCTCTCTGAAACGCGCTTGAACATTGTAGCAGCAGATATGGCCCAGCAATTGCACAGTGAATGACTTCCAGTCCACCAATCAGATAAACATTTGTTACAGAAGATACACTGTACACATATAATATTACAGTAGTGCTCCTGCTGGATTGAATCCTGGTACCCTAGATCTCAATAGGGTTTTTCTAAACATTGATGTACTTTATTAAGATTCACTGATAACAGGTAATATCTGTGATAAGTTCCAAACTAAATTATTTGGATCAATTAATTCCAATTAAGTGTATCAGAATATACACATTTTGTAATATCATAGAATTCACATGTGGAGAAATGATACACTTCATAATGTGGTTATCTTTCAAACATATTACCTTATATTGCTTCCCTGTCTATTCACAGCATTTATAAGAACTCAGGCTCAATATTCATTTGCCTCTGAGACGTGTGGCGATATGCTTTAAATTACGTTTCCTTGATTATTCAAAGTAAAACCTCGTTGAATTATGAGTATACTTTATTCATTTGGACCTTTCTGTGACCCTGGAAGGAAGTAGGTGAAAGCATATGAGTTGCATCTTAGGGTTGTTTTAGGGAAGGCACAATGCTGGATGTGGTGGCTAGCCACGTGGGACCTAGAGATTGTAATGGTCACAAACCAAGGGCAACCCCACCCCCCAAAATTGAACAGTTATCCAAACAATAAAAAAAAAAAAGAAGGGCCTGGGAGATGGAACTTTAACATAGTTCCATTGTAATTTCCAATTAAAATATTAAATATATAGCAATTAAAGTTCTTCAGGAAATACATAAAACTAAAAGGATCAAGTTTTTTTTTTCTCTTACCCATTTAAAGTGATCACTAATGTCTAATTAGGAGGAGCAGCTACTTCTTGAGATTTGAAAATAAAAAAAATACTTTTTGGAGAGGAATTTAAAAATTACTTTTTGGAGAGAAATTTAAGAGAACAAATAGGTATAGAAACAAGTGTCAGAAAGTAGCAAAAACTTCATGTTTTTGTTCTAGATAAAAATTTCATTATGAGATGTGGGAGGAAAATATTAGTGCTAAGTGTGGTAGTGGTAATTTTGAACAGACATTAAATATTCATACAATCTTGCAAATATATAGGGTTAGCAATGTTAGTGTATGATAATGCCAAAGTAATAATTGGGACTTAGTTTAATAACATAATACATCTTGACCAGATTTGGCCCTTCTACCACTCTCTCCATCGCCTTCCACCTTTCCCATACCAACGTCACGATGGTATATTTTACCATGTCACACGAGTAATTCACTCATATGTCTGCACATTCTCAAGTTGCTCTTCCCACTGGCACTTACACCTGCATCTGTACAGGATTCATTTTTACATTTCTTTCAAATTTTTTTTTAAAGTATATGGGATTGTAGTGTATTTCTCACGTGCGTTTACAGTCCTTTAATCTGATTGGCTCTCTCTCTTACTTTCTGTTTTGCCGTCTCCATACTCCCTTGTGTTCAACAAGTCCCAGTGAGGTTTGTGATTTTTTTGTTGTTGTTGTTCACTTTTGCAATCTTTGTTTACAGATGCAATGAGTGTCAACATTTTTCACTCTCCAGTATTCTCTTTTCCTCTCCCCTTCAAGTAATCTCTAGGTTTTTTTTTTGGCCAGTCCTGGGCCTTGGACTCAGGGCCTGAGCACTGTCCCTGGCTTCTTCCCGCTCAAGGCTAGCACTCTGCCACTTGAGCCACAGCGCCGCTTCTGGCCATTTTCTGTATATGTGGTGCTGGGGAATCGAACCTAGGGCCTAGTGTATCCGAGGCAGGCACTCTTGCCACTAGGCTATATCCCCAGCCCCGATCTCTAGTTTTACAATAGCAAACATGTCTTGTATGTATGAGTTTAGATTGCAACATGTGTTTTTGTATGTTTATTTTTTAGGTATATTTCCATAGAGAAGATTGAGACAAAGTATTGCAATTTTGTTCTCCTAATTCTAACTTATTTCCCTTAAAATGATGACCTCCAGTTCCATCTCAAGTGCAAATCACCCTGTTTGTTCTTCTTTATTTCTGTACAACATTCTAGTCAATCTATCTAGATTCATATACAGACCTATAAACACAAACATGAACATATATGCATATACACATATATTTACATAATTAATTGTTTTCAAATTCTTCTTCCATTTCTGTATTTGGATGCGAAAGGACAACTTTGATTTCCTCCAAAGTTGCCGGTGCCTAGATATGCTTATTTTCTTTTGTTCTCAAACACATTTGTTATCTTTCGTCAGATACAAAAAAGAATTAAGAAAATTAGTCACTTTATTTATTCATTATATCATCTCCTTTATCCCGTTATTAATAGTCTTCCTTGTGGAATAAACAATATAAAAAAAACAAACCTCAAAAGGACAGCATAATAGGTATGTTTTGATAATGATTCCTTTTTAAGTAATGGTCTTTGAATATAAGATAATTTATCATGTACAAGGATTATTAGAAATTGAATGTGTCATGTTAAGTAAACACCACCTATTGGAATTTGATGGAAATAGTGCAGAGATAAGAATTGTGAGAAAACATTAAATTAGTAAAAAGAAATAAGGGCAAGGCATTTCATTATTAAAAAGCCAACATCTTTTTAGTGATTATGAACTGTTAAAGCAGTATAATATGCAGTGAAAAGAGACCACTAAGTACTTGAAGATCATACAGAAACATATTTTTTTTGAGCAAACCCCCAATTTATAAAGTTCATTTCCAGATTGGAGGGGAGGGTACACGAGAGAGAGAGAAGGTGGGAGAAAATGAGAGAGAGCGTGACATTGTTCCACAGAGATGAACTCATTACCTTACTTAAGTCACTGTAACCCCTCTGCACATCATACTTGCAATAAAATAAATAAAATAAGGTAAGCCATCCTTCTTTTTCTAGGACAGTTTTCATTACTTCAAAATGATTATAAATTCTAGGATAGTATCAATGCCTACATTAGCATCAAATTATTCCCAATAAATTATTTTTAATACCAGATAATAACTTTGTCCCAGTAGAGCAATTACAAATGATGGCACCAACCTTTAAGTACAAAGTGTACTGTTAACATTAAAACATTTCTCTTATCTTTCTAATTCTTTTTCTCTTAAGTATGGTTTATTTCTGCCCCACCCACATTATCCAATGAGTAGCAAAATCACTCTGAGGAAATGCGTATCATCTCAACAATTGCTACAATATTCCATGAAATGCTGCTTAATGAAAAAAGTTACTGAAATTTACTGTGAGTGAAGAATTTCAACAGAGTGGTTTCAATGTGGCTATCTAATAACTGAGACCTGTTTACTCACAGATTGTAGACTTGCTTGAAAGAACCTTAACATCATTTTGGTTTCTTTATGCTGCTTCAGATTAACCAATTATATGAATCTTATCTGCAAATACCTGGGAAACTCTCTGCCTTTAGAGGTGTACTATATAGGTTTTATTTGTTTGTTCCTATTAAAGTCATAGGGTGATAAGATAGGTACTTCCAGGTACAATGTATTTCTATTTTGGGAGACAAGACATAGTTGCCTTTACATCTTCTTATTTTGGAATTGAATCCTTCACTCATTAAGATAACTACTTGAAGATGGCAGTTCTTGACAGAATGTTATAGATATGTTAAGTGGAGTGTGACAAATAAAATGTATAATTTGAAAGCCTACCAGTTATCAGGTGGTAAGCAATGACTCTTGTCAGGATAATTGACTATTAAAAGGACCTTTTAGAACAAATGGTGCTAAAGATACTTATTTTTAAGTTAAAACTTAATGTGCTAAATTTCCACTCACATTATCATCCCTGAGCCATAACTTACACAGGTTCATAAGATAAAATATTTTTTTACACTGGAAAAATTATTGAAACTAAATGAGAAGCAAACTTGTGTATTTTAGAGGAAATAATTTTGTTAGAATTTGTTTTAATTCAGAGGTGGCCATAAACAATAAACATGTGTTAAGATTTTCTCAATAATTTGATAATTTTTAATGTAATTACACTCTAAATATTTATGATCACAGTAACATTTAAAGTAACAATGATTTACTAGCTATTGTTTCCTTGGATAGCACATATACAATGAGATCCTTTACTATCCCTGGACATCATTATAGAACCTCTGCAGAAACCAAAATCATGTATGGCATGAGCAAGTTTTTAATATAAAAGGGATTTTTATTTGTATATATCCTGAACATATTTCCTTCATTCTTTTATTTGCCTCTAGGATACTTAATATGATAGAGTGTAAACATTATGCAAATAGTTGTTATGCTTTTCTTATTAGGAAATAGCGACAAGACTTTATAATGCCTATACTTATTTACTAGAGATGTATTTTTTTCTAATATTTTTCTTTTATTGTTAGATAGATAAATGAAAATCCACTTAATTTAACTTTATCTCAAAGCATTTAAAATTCCAGTCAAATTTCAAAAACATTTAGTCGCCTCGAAATAAAATAAATCTCTTAAGGCAAGCACTGCCTGTAATTCTACTACTCTACTACTACTACTCTAGAGACTAAAACCCCAAGGTTCCCAAAGCCAGTTAGGGAAGAAATGTCCATTAAAAACTGCCTCCAAAATAACTAGTAAGAAGCTTAGGTGAATTTATGCCTCAGGTAGAAGGGCACCAAGCTCAAGGACTGGAGTTCAAAGACTGTTACTATATATAATATGTACCAACACATATTATTTATTATTAATAATATATTTAATAATAATAGGCTGTATATAAATTAACCTAATATATTCTAGAATAGTATAGAATGTTATATAATTTGTTAAAATATGTGTTATATATTATTTTATATATTCCATTACTATTTAAAATATACATGCCTTATATTATCTCAGGTAAAATTACATGCAACAATTATTTCTACATGATAATACAAAAATAGTATGAAATAAAGTATTCTGGAAACATTTGAGATAGCTCCATCATTCAAAGTATAAGTTATTTTCTGACTCAAGTAATAATGCTACTGAAATACCACCTTATTTGTAAGGTTTTTACACATGCCAGGTGTCATGTACACACGGGGATAATAATAACGGTTCAATATAAACCTTTTGGAAACATTTCCAGGATTCAGTTATAAAATGCACATATAAAAATCGTACTAAGTGAAGTGAACCAGACCCAAAGAAACATAAACTCTATGATCTCCCTTATTGATAATAATTAATATATCTCCAGGGTAGTCCTAGCAGATGACGGCATTAGCTCAATAGCTATGTACACCTGACCTAAGCCAATGCTAAGGGAATGATCTCCAAAAGATGGAAACCAGTGATATATTGATGTTGTTATTTGCAATGTGAAATGTGAAATTGTTTTTTTTTTCTTCTGTTCAACTTCCCTATTTTTTAGCCTCTGTTTTCACTGTATTTGATTATAGTACCCTGGGTATTTTATATATGTTTGTTTGAATTAGGGAATGGAAGGGGAACATTAACATGGTGAGACAAAGGATAAAAGGCAAACCAAAGCAACAGCAATACTTACAAGACAATATGTTGCAAACTAACCATACAACTTGGGTGGGGGGTGTGGGGAGGAAGGAAAATAGGAAAAAAATGAGGGAGGGGTAACAAGTTGGACTAGAAATGCATTCACTACCTAATGTATGCAACTGCAACCACTCTGTATTTCTCCTTGACAATGAATTGGAAAGACAAAATAAAAGAAAGAAAGAAAGAAAGAAAGAAAGAAAGAAAGAAAGAAAGAAAGAAAGAAAGAAAGAAAAACACCCCATAATCCTGCACTTGTGACACAAGGGATTAATGGATTAACCTAAAGAACATCATGGTATATGAACTAACACAAATGCACAGAGAAATACCACATAAACTTTCAAACTTGTGTATAAAGTGTAAAAAGAAACTGATTGCATAGAAAGAAGGAATGAAATGTCAGGTAGTAGAGGAAGGAATTGGTCAAATAATACACAATTACTGGGCGCAACAGGAAAATATATAACAGCAGAAAACAAGTAAGTGATTTCCTGGGGTTGAAATTCTGAGGAAAAATGTAAAGGAATGTGGGGGGAGTAAGTGGGAATGGCTGCTAATGGCTAGGGAATTCATTTCTTGGTTAATGAAAATCCTTGGATATTTAATGTGGTGAAATTTAATCAATCTAAGGTCATAGTGGAATGTCAGTGGGCAGTTCAATAATAGTAAACAATATCAGTAAGCCTATTTACAGGTCAGGCACCCCCAAATCCTCCTGCTTACAATCTGTCTACTCTGGAGGTTGAGATGCAAGGATTGTGGTTTTAAGTCAACCTGAGCAGGAAAGACTGAAATTCTTTGCTCCAAGTAGTCACCAAGAAATCTCCAGGTGGAGCTGTGCCTCAAGTGGTTGAGTAGTAGTAGCCTTGAGCAAAAACGCTCAGGGAGAGTTCCTAGGCCCTAAGTTCAAGGTCCAGAAACAACGACAACAAAAAAATAATTTGAAAAGATAAAGACTTTTACAAAAAGAAAAACATTCCATGATGGTAATAAACTCTAATAATTATACAAAGCTATTATTTGAAGTGGGATATGTTGATCTCAGAAGGATACACAATCATGTTTACCATATCTTGATTTCACTGATGCAGGTATGTATTTTTTTCTTTGGTGTTAGGCAGTTTGCTAATTTGCAACTTTGAGCTTAAAGTTACAAATAATTTATTTTTAAAACTCAGTCAATATTCAGAATTTACTGCAAAATTAATATAACTAACTTTAAATTTTGAAAAGAAATCTATAAAAAATGGAGACATTCTTTTCTTTTTGTCATAGTTACAGTTTTATGTGTTCGAATTAAATCCTCAAATACCATTTTGTTCCTATTTTTTCTGACATATTAAAGTCATATTGTTGTCACTGATGGATACCATTCATTATTATATATTCAAAATATTTATACATATATACTCTGATGTAGTTAATAGAAAACAAATGGTTTCATTTTTATCAGAAACTATGATCTGGTCATTACTTACAATATATAATATGAATTTCTAATTTAATCCATATTCTTTATGTATTAGATTCTATTTTCTTATTAACAAATCACAGGCAACTTAGATTTGGCAATGTTAAGACTTAATCATGGGGCCGGGGATATGACCTAGTGGCAGGAGTGCTTGCCTCCATATACATGAGGCCCTGGGTTCAATTCCCAGCCCCACATATATAGAAAACGACCAGAAGTGGCGCTGTGGCTCAAGTGGCAGAGTGCTAGCCTTGAGCAAAAAGAAGCCAGGGACAATGCTCAGGCCCTGAGTCCAAGCCCCAGGACTGGCAAAAAAAAAAAAAAAAAAAAAAAAAAAAAAAAAAAAAAAAAAAACCCGACTTAATCATAGGGCTGGGAATGTGGCATAGTGGTAGAGTCCTTACCTAGCAGGAAGCCCTGGGTTTGATTCCTCAGCCTTACCTAAACAGAGAAATCTGGAAGTGGGACTGTGTCTCAACTACTAATGTTAATTATTTAATTCCAAGTTCTTAATGACCTTTTTTTCCTATACTTTGGCAAGTACAGATATTTTCTTATTCAATAATGGTTTATTTAAAAGTTTATAGTACATTTCAGATATGACCTAGAAAATGTACTGTCTTTATACTTCATGTTTTATATAAAAATAACATAAACCTGACAATGTCATGAATAAAAATATAAACTGAGCACTGGAGGCTCCTACCTGTAATCCTAGCTGCTCAGGAGGTTGAGATCTGAATATCATGGTTCAAAACTGGTATGGGCGAGAAAGTCTATGATTGCAATTAACCACAAAAGTCTACAGTGGAGTTGTATCTCAAGTGTATAGTGCTAGACTTTAGGACAAATGAATGCTCAAAGACACAGCACCCAGGTCTTCCTGACAAGCATCAAGACTGGCACACACACAAAGATAAATAAATGAATGAATAAATAAAATTATATATATATATAAAGTAAATGTTCGTTATAGGAATAAAATTCTCTGTAGATCTTGCTTGTAATATACTCTTCCCCCAAAGAATCAACTTATATTCTCTAGTATTTCTTCATCATTTTTGTACAAGTGTGCACCTTTAAAAATAGAAACAGTTTTGCTTCACATATTTTAGCATTCCTACAAATCATAATATGCTGGGTGATTGTTTTCTTTTGTGCTGCTTGGTTTGATCTTGTAATTTTTATTTTGTTTGACATGTTTGTGATGCTCATATGTATCAATTTGTGATGTTCCAGTCCATTAATTTTCATGGTTCTGTAATATCCCATTATATAAATGAAGCATGATTAATTTTTTTCTACCTTTATTGAGAAACACCTTTTACCTTATCATGTAATAAAGTTCTGGGTATTTGGTCCAGCTTTCATAACAGTATTTATGAATTTCTCTAGAGATAAGAATACCTATTGGTCTTAATGTCTTTTTATTTATTACTTATGTGTTTGATAAAAATGAATAAGCAAAATTATTCATAACATTGAGGAGAATTAGATACTAAAAAATTCGTTACATGTCCCATTTCTAAACATTACTGCCTGACAATATTTAAATATTAATTTAAGTATGCAGATATCATGTTTTGTCAATCTGATAAGGCATACATATATGACATATAATTGTATTTCAAGTGCAACTGTATGTCACTGAACATAATGATTTTGGACATTTTCTTTTTAATTTGTACGTGGATCAGACATGTCTCTTTCTCTTCATTTCTTTTCCATTGTAGACATTCAATTTTTAATTGATTGATGGAGCTCTTTATGCATGTTTCTCTTTCATGTTTTATGGTGGAATTTGATGATGTTCTAAGAACTTATGAATGCGTCTTATATTTATGTTTCATGATTTTTATTTGCTTTTTGCTATTCTCAGATTATAATGCTAGTTCTATAAGCTGCATACATGTTGAAAGATGATTTCTGTTTTTAATAAATATTAAATACTTTATGAAAATGAAATCTAGTGACTCTCATATTATTTCCACAGAAGTTAGGGATTATTATAGATACAATGGTAATTACATTGAACTCAGGGCTCTACCTTCAAGTTAGATCCTGTAACTGTGTATCTGTTTGTACACTATGTGAAATTATATGATTTGTTAATGTGACCTGGTGCTCATAGCCTATTTCTAAGCACTAGTAACATCTTCTGGTACTTGGTAAGACAATTTGGCAAAATTTATTTCAATTAAAAGTTAATACATTATGCTTTTGCCTCCAAATTTCTATGTGTATTTTGAAATAATCTTTCAACTTCTATATACAATTTCTATCGGTATCATTTGGGTAGCATAATTTTAATGGATACATTTTAAGACATTGCCAGTACTTTTTCTATATTCTTTCTTAACATGGATAACTATTCATTTTTTACTATTACTACTATTTCAATAACTACTTCAAGATAAATAAGGTTCAAGCTGAAAATAGTTTTTCCTTAATCTTAATAATTACTATGATATAAAAATTATCACGGGAGCCTGGTGCTGCTGACTCATGTCTGTAATCCAAGCTTCCATAGCAGAAACATCTGCAAGATTTTATCTCCATTTTGCATTTAGCAAAATGCCAAGCTTGATTTTGTTGAGTTTAAGTCTATACTATTATCTGAATTGTTCTCTTGCTCTGTTCTTTTTTGGTGCTTAAATTATTAATTGCAATATAGACAATGGGAATTTACTTTGCTTCTTTTAAGTAATCTGATTAGGGGCTGGAAATATGGCCTGGTGGCAAGAGTGCTTGCCTCACACACATGAAGCCCTGGGTTCGATTCCTCAGCACTACCTATATAGCAAAAGCTGGAAGTGGCGCTGTGACTCAAGTGGCAGAGTGCTAGCCTTGAGCAAAAAGAAGCCAGGGTCAGTGCTCAGGCCCTGAGTTCAAGGCCCAGGACTGGCAAAAAAAAATAATAATCTGATAAATGTATAGTTTCTTGCTTATTCTGTCACATGCTAGGATCATTCTTTTTCTAAACGTAATCATCCTTTTGAATTTACTGTGTTCATTTTATATAGTAGTCAACTATTCACCGTTTCTGTTACCTCTTTCCTGCTCTTCATTTTGCCTGCAGATCCTTAGGGTATGTCCCTGCTAGTCAATGTTCTTTGTCTACACTCACAACAATACTGATTTTGAACACTCACAACAATACTGATTTTCTACTAATCTGTCAAATCACATAGTTTAGTATGTAGACTACATTCTATCGGCATTTTTCTCTTATTCTGAGATGTTAAGATACATACCGTACAAGAAATGTACCCAAGGCCTAATGTATGAAACTGTAACCTCTCTGTACATCACTTTGACAATAAATAAGAAAAAAATACATACCATTATGTTAACTAATCAATACTTTGTATTTATGTATTTTCCTTTCCTTATTGTTTCTAATTAACTTATAATAGAAAAAGTAAAAAGAAATAAAATTAAACTAAGCTTTTTACAACTTTAAAATCAAGAGCTATTTCATTACTATATATTTTATTTATGTGTTTGTATATATTATTAATGTAAGACATGCAGTATTATATTTATATAGCTTATAACATATATAATGTGTACACATTTGTAATGCACATTATAAATATATGTATTACATATAACATATGCATATATGTTACACATTCACATGAACACATTTACATAAATATGGCTATCAGATATGTACAAATCACTACTTAGCAATACACACACATATACTCATATACGCATATATATGTAATCACACATATAATTGTCATTTAAAATACTGGTGATTATAATAGGTGGTCAAACATTTAACAAAGGCATCTCTAATAAAACTCATACATAAATATGTCCAGAATATATTTAGTAAAATGAGATTAAGTCTTTGCATCATTTAGATTGAAATATTTTATGGGATCTCATTTGTATTTTCATAGTATTCATTTTATACAAAATACAGAAATACCTTTCATAATCTAATAGAAAATTCATATTTTATATTATGTAAGATTAAAAAAGTTGCATTCTAGGCTACATTTAATAAAATATTGCCAGAAAATACCATTTGAAATCAATAAAACATAAGCTTGTTTGATGGTCTACTTATGAAACTGGAGGATATATATTCTTTTTTCCCTTAGTTCAAAAATTATGTTCACGCCTGTGGTGTGAACATAAAATTATGTTCACGCTCTTAGCTAGGTACTCAGGAGGTGAGATCTGAGGGTTGAGGCCTGAAACAAAGGCAGGTATGAAACTCAGTGAGATGTCTTTCCAAATTCTCCAGCTAAAACCCTGAAGTAGAACTGTCAAGTGGTAGAGTGATAATCCTGGAAGAAAAAAAAACACCAAAAAACCTCAGCCCCAGAACTGGCATACCACACCCAAATATGATATTTCTCATAAAGACCAGCACAGTAAGAAATGAAGTATTTGTAGTGTTAAGAAGGCCACTTTCATTTGCATGTTAATTGAAAAGAAAATAGAATAAAAGTTTACCTAGATGATAAAGTAAGCCTATTTATTTTACGTAAATTTAGGTGTCATGTGCTTATTCTTGCTAGATAAGACAGTAACAACTATCCAATTAATTACTTACATAGATTGCAATTTTGAAGCAATCTTGTGGCAAAATGAGAAATCTATTATTCAATGAAAACAAAATAAATTGTGACTTCCTTGCCTCTACAGTTTTAATTTTATTCTGATAAAGGCTGAGATTTTTCTGTAGATTTGAAAGTAAAGTAGTTTGCTTATTTAGACATATATCTCCCAGCAAATAATCTCTCTTTCTTTGATATTATGAAATAAAACTACTCCAGATAAAATCTTGTTTATTTTTTAATATTTTAAAATTCTGCTTATATTATCCTTAATACATATTTGGCATTAAAAACATAATATCAGTTAGGTTTTAATTTGTTTCATTTCAGCATAATTAAAAATAATTTTGTTCTTTGAGGGAGTATTTCTTCATATTTTTACACCAAAACTAAAGCATAACAAATGATAATTATAGTAATGCTTGCTTATCCAAAAAAACTTTTTACATATGAATAAGAAGAGTAGTCTAGTTAACTGTTTTGCTAGATGATATTGTTTCAATTTCAGTAGGAAGATATGACATGTGTAAGTCTACACTCACTTCTAGGTGATAATCTTCTCAGTTTCCTTATACTCTTCTGTTCTCTTGGTATAATAGCTTGACTGAATATTTCCCATCAGACATATAACTAGCTCTGTGTATGATTGCACAGTTTTCTTCAATATTCTATGAAAGGAATTTGTTGACTCACATAAAGGATTCATTATGAGTCTAATACAGAAATGAATATTATTCAGAATGGCAAAATATAGGAAAATAACAAATACTCTCATCAGAAGAAAGAAAACCCTTCTAACTTAACAAAAATCTGACAAAAGGCAAGCTGAAGGGATAATGTGAAAACTATTCGACATCACAAAATAAAAGCAAATATAGTAATACTGAACTGTGAATTTCAAAATTGTATATAATTTACTAACAGTGAACTTGTCTATTGATATATTTTGTAGGTTTTTTTCAAGCCACTTAAAATAAGTCCTATAAAACTCCTCACTGAAGGGACATTGGAAATATTAACACAATGGTGGGACAAAGGACAAAGGGCAAACCAAGGCAACAGCGGTACTCACAGGGCAGTATTTTGGAAAGGAACTTTACAACTTGTGGGAGGAGGACATTGGGAGGGGGAAAGTGAGAGGAAAATGAGGGAGGTAGTAATAATACTCAACAAGAAATGTATTCATTACCTTATGTATGTAACGGTAACCCCTTTGTACCTCACCTTGACAATAAAGCTAAATTAAATTAAAAGAAAGAAAAATAACATGGCTGGGTGCTTTTGGCTCATGCTTTTGATCCCAGCTACTCAGAAGGCTGAGCTCAGAGGATTATGAATCTTAACTAGCTTGAGTAAAAGACTCTTGAAACTTTTTTCTCCAATTCATCACCAAACAGCAGAAAATGGTAGAGCACTAGTTTTGAGCAAAAATGCTAAAGCAATTACCAAGGCTCTGAGTTCTATCCCCAGTGCACTAGTGTTCTCTCCTTTCTCTCTCTCTCTCTCTCTCTCTCTCTCTCTCTCTCTGTCTCTGGCTCTGTCACACACACATGTGAAACCAGTTATCATTTATATAATTCTTTCTCTTGGAAAAATAGTTTTAAGGTACTTTAATTTGAAGAGAGTGTCTTTGCTATATTTAATATCATCAACATCAGAAGAAATTGAGCAGCGACACCTTAGAGACCAGCATTGACATCACAGAATGTGAACAAAGCATTCTACTAATGGTGATGCTAGTTTCTTCACAAAGAAAATTAAAGGAATGGCAAAATTTCAGGAAGCTGAAGCACTGCAAATATTCACAGTACTGACCATTAGAATTTCACAGTTGTCATAGGCTCCCATCCTAGTTAGGGGATTAACCTGGAATCTGCAGTAGCTT